>NC_080679.1:117907935-119281879 GCF_030445035.2 Dasypus novemcinctus | reverse complement strand
CATGTGCCTTGATTCTGCCCCCATATACCATCCAGAATAACGTGTGAAGTGAACAGAAAGTGAAAAAGAGTAGCCCCAAGGTCTTCCTTGATTCCTTAAATAATTAATCACATTCTCATTCAAATGTATCAGAGAACTTTCAAAATGCCAGGTTAAGCATGGCTGGGCTTCAAAGATTATCAACCTTTAGTTAAATCCATATTAACATGGAAGTGTGGAAACCATTCACATTATTTTAGCATTCCAGAACATACTCATCTGGCTTTTGGAAATCTTTTCTTTTTTTTGAAAGGAAAGATGAATGGGTATATATCACCTTGGGCAGAATCCTCCAGAAAGTATAATCTACAACTACTGCATTTATCTGAAAGTCTGTATTTTACTTTAAAGGTCGTGGCTGTATAATTCTGACTTTAGCAAGCAGAAATATTTTTCAGAAGTATAGACTAATTTCATTGTTCATCTTTAAATATTCATTTCCTATTTGACAGACCAGAAATTTGAAATTCAAATTATTTTCTTTCCCCTTATTCTTAGCAAAATAGTCTAGGAAAAAAGAGTTGCAGTTCATTTATAACAAAATACAAATAAAATAAACTTCATAATTCAACAAGAACTTATTAAAATTACTTGAAAGCATGTACTTACAGGCAAGTAAATTATAATTTCCAGTGGTGTATCTCAGAAGCTCGGTAACTTATTTTAGGAAAATTATTCATCTACTGAGTCATTGAATCATAGAGTTGAAAGGAACATAAAAGTTCATCTCCTACAAAACCTTCATATTACGGTGAGTTCTGAAGAGTTTCCTTAACAAGTACAAGGTTGCCTATCTAATAATGTGAAATGTTAGGAATTGAATTAAGTTTTAGTGTTTCCAGGTCCTGGCGTTTTCTAAGGAACACTTGACTAAGCCACACTGGATACTGAAGAAATCTTAGAATCTTAAAACCTCATGTTCAACATCTAGCCAGGATAAATGCCTCAAGCCCAAGAACTGGAGTTGCCAGGACACTGGGCTTGCTTTGTGGTCACTGACATTCAAGGAGACACAATTTTCCCATAATCAGCCTTTCTAGATCTAAGCAGAGGTCAATGAGAGAGCCTAATTTCTCTAGAAAGTGGCATCACAGTTTTCTCCAGTGGACCCATACCTGCTATTAATATTAAGCACAATTGATTCATAATCTCTTGAAATAAATGTCCATTTATTGCATATGATAGTCAGACAAGAAACATGATATGGCACATTCATTTCATTCCCTATTTCTTGGCTCTTAAATTGAGTATTTTTGATGAAGGGATTACTGCTGTGGGAAATGATGGATGCACTCTTGGGTGATTGTTTTCTGAACTGAGTCTAGATGCTTAGTCAACTCAGAGAAATAAATGAACAAATAAATAAGAACACACACACTTAAGTTAGATCTTATACTAAACCCAGAATGCAAACTTTCAAAAAGTCCAAAGTAAAACACTGTCCCTCATATGCCAGGCCGTGTGCTACAACTACAGAGATCAAGCCACAGTCCCAGAGAAGGTGGTCCTTCTGCCACCCCTTTATTACTTACTATTCATGGACCATTCATTTTCTTTAAAATAAAATTTTATTGAAGTATATCATTCATACATGAACATACATAAACAATAAGTATATAGTCAAAGTTGTGAACTTACAAAACAAACATGCTTGTCATCATACATCATACAGGGTTCTCATGTATCTCCCCTCCAACACCTTGCATTATTGTAAAACATTTGTTACAAACCATAAAAAAGCATCATCAAAATATTACTACTAACTAGAGTTAGTAGCTAGTATATTTTTCTCCTAGCCCACATGATTATTAACATTCTATATTAGTATTTTATATGTGTTATCATTCATGAGAGAATGTTCTCATATTTGCTGTTAACTATAGTCCATTTTCCACCACTGGAATCCTTCCCTATGTTATACAACATTGGACAATTCATGTTTGAATTTTATGTTTTTGATTTTTCTTACAAGGGAATCTTCAAATAGCCAAAGACCCTTCTCATAACTCTTTATCTGATGAGGACCTCAAATCCTCTTCCTGTACACATACCCTGAGTAGAGATGTTCCAAAATGTAAAGCTGGACTGGTACAAGTCATTGTGTGCACATATTTTATAAGATATAATCATAATTCCTCATATGTCCTATTTTTAACCAAAACCAGTTAAACAACACTTTATATATACATTTCTTATATCATTTGTACTTTTGGAGGTGTGGCAGTTTGTGATTATTTATGAATTTTAAAAAAAGATGTTTATAAACTGGTCTGTTCCTCTGGTTGTGATCCCCTTTGATTGTATTATATTCAGCTAAGATGTCTTTAATTAAATTATGTTAAGATTAAGGCTTTGATTCAACCATGTCAGTAATCTGTAACTCAGGTTAAGTTCCTGCCCCCTTGGTGGGCTATCTAAATGGACACTCAATCAAGAAGACACATAGAAAGCACAGGAGGATAGAGGGCTCCATGTCTACAGCAGAGAAGAGAACTTTGATCCTGAAGCCCCAGGAAGAGAGATGAGTCATTTGCCTGATAGTATGCAGTACTGAGAAAGCCCAGAAAGAAACAAGCCCTATGCCAGCCTGTAGCTAAGAGAGAGAGGAAGGCTGAACTCTCAAGAGATCAGTAGCCATCTTGCTTCAACTCATGGCAACAGACTTTGGTGAGAAAGTATCCTTTATGGTAACTTGAGGCGGACACTTTAGGGCCTTGTAACTGTACGAGTAGGGCTTTTATCCCAAATAAATACCCTTTATAAAAGCCAACAGATTTCTGGTACTTTGCATCAGTACCCCTTTGGCGGACTAATACAGTGGTAGATCATTGTATGATAGGCTAGACATGGATAGGCTAGCCTGTAAGTTCTTTAAAGGAAGAAGTTAGAGCCTGATTCATCTTCGTAAACTTTATAGCAAGGAGTATAACGTTTAGCACATAAAAGAGATTTAAAGATATTGACAGAATAAATAAAGGCATAAATTTTTAAGGTATAAATTTTATACAGGTATTAAATTGTGCTTGAATTCATAAAACACCAAAAGCTTAACCAATTTTCTGCATGTTAATGTATCGAATCAAGGCATTGCTTATCATGCACAAAGAAATTTTTTCAAACTTAGTAACCTGTTATTTGGCAAAATAAATATATTGAGTAATAATTATATCTTGCCTTCTCACAATAGGTTATTCTCAAACTATGTCAAAAGAACAAAATTAGTTTTGCTTTATGATTTTAAATTAAAGAGAAAAGAAAACATTGAAAATAATTAGTATATAGAGCTGACAAGTTGGATTTATTTAAAAGAGTATATAAAATTGAAATAATACCAAGTGACTAATATGTTAATATTTTAAATTATCAAGCTGAATTATGACTAGTTAGGAAAGGGTATACTGAAAGGTTGTAATTTAAAATATAATAGAAAGAAAATGTTTTTCTGGTAATTTAAAAGTTTAAAGCTGACAAAAACCCAATTCTTTTTAAAAGTCTGTTAATGACCATAGGAAAAAGAGAGAACAAGGAAATTTAAATAGAATTATTTATATTACAAATTGTCTAGTAAACTTTTTATTATAATAGGTCTTTGGAGTTTAAAAAGTTCAGGCATGGGCTTATGAAGAATTACTGGGAAATAAAACCTGCTCAATAATTTTCTAGGTTTGGTCCATGGCATAACCATCTAGTATCAACTTTATAGGCTCTTCAGGTCCCTGACAGGTCCAGGTTTATGATCTTCCCCTATGCAAAGTCCTGTTTCCTAAGTTTCACCACAAAGATTTCAAGAAGAAAAAATGGTGCTTATATCATTGATGTTACCTTATTTATTTATATAATATTTTCATATAATAAACTTTATTTTTTTTAAAGTTTTAGATTACTGAAAAGTTACATCAAAGGTTTAGGGGATTCCTTTAAACCCACACTTGTCACCCTCTCACATTTTTTCCCTATTAATAACATCTTACATTGGCATGAAACATTTGTTACAATTGATGCACAAATACTGAAGCACTGGTATTAACCAAGGTCTATAGTGTACACTATGGTATACACTTTGCACTGTACAATTTTACAGTTTTTGACAAAATGTATAAAGGCTGTATCCATCATTGTAAGATCATGCAGAACAATTCCAATGCCCTAAAAATGACCTATGTTCCACCTAGTCTTCCCTACCCATCCACTCAGAACCTCTGGTAACCACTATCTTTATAGCAATGCTACAAGATCTTCTTTTAATACAATAATAAGCTGACTTTGGCCCATGGTTGCACTCCCCCCTTATATTTGTTCATTCTTCAGTTTTAAAGATTTAGGGATGGTGATGACCTCTCCGCCTCTGATTGAGAAAGAGCTTACTTAGCTCTTGCAAGGCAAATGGAAGGAACTGGTTGGCTGTTATAAATACTCTGTTTTTGGGGATGGGCATTATCTGTCCATCATAATTCTTTTGTAAGTTTTCCTGGGTGAGTCCAATGAACTTGAGAGTAGGTGTTGGCTACAACTCTGCTGAGATTCAGGGCTCAACTGGCACATGAACAGACCCAGTATTTAAGTTTTCAGGACATATATTTAATGGGTACTAATTATAGGTTCAAATAAAAGGTGTAGAAGAATCATGTATAGGGAAATTATATATGAATCTAACTCTGTTACATTGGGGAAACAGGTTATCATATACTCCAAAGTAAAGCCCACCAATTGGGTGCTGATTTCATGGGGTGGTGTGCCTTGCCTACAGTGTCCAGAAGTCTCTAGAGCCCTGGGAAGCACCCCCATTTGAGGCTTTGTTTACCCTGGCAGTTAGTGCAGCTGCCTGAGGCATGCATAAGCATAATCTTTGAAATGACCTCCTGACACATTTTGACATTTCTTAGCCATAAAAACTCTTTTGTATTCAGTGTTTCCCCCTTTTAGTTAAGGACTATTTCCAAATGTGTCACTGGTTGATGCTTGGTATTAATCCCTCAGTGCCAGGGAGGCTTATCCTCGGGAGTCATGTCTCATGCCGGAGGGGAATGTAGTGAGTTTATTTGCTGAGCTTGGCTTAGTGTTTGGCCACATTTCAGTCACAAGGAGGTTTTCAGGAGGTAGCTCTTTGGCAATAGATATTATTAGGCTATGTTTCAATTAACTGTGTTATCAGATTTGATCAAAGTTTTGCAATTGAAATTTTTTGACTAGTTCAAGGTACTGAAACACTGTGAATGTTAACTAAAAATTATTCATTTTCAGAGGAACTTTGAACACAAATATATTAATAACAATGAATCACAACATATCAAGTTATTCCCTCAAAGGAAGAACGTCCTCCATATTAACTCATCTTTGAGAAGCCCACATAAACCAACAAAATCATGCATTTAGTTTTAATAATCAGTGCTGCTAAATTTGACTGGAAGTCATGTTTCTGACCACCAAATTTAACAAGTTTCTCTTCTTGACAGAATTATGTCCTGCTCTTAGAAGAATCAGAAATAATGGAATTGCTCATTAAAAATAATGAGCTGCTTTTATAATGAGTCCTGATCTATAGCTTCTGCCTGTGAAACATCTTTCCGGTCGAAAAAATAATTAGATCCTATGGAGGTCCTCACCTGGGATTAAAAAGGTAACCACAAAACTATACTTAATTATGTAAAAGGAATACTTTGAGAACAATCTCACCAAAATGAAGCAGATTGACTAAGAAAACTAGCTATATTTGATAATGAGGTGGACCTTCTAACAAAATGCAAATAGAAAACAAACAACAACATGCTACCATAATTTTGCTTCAAGGAGTCATCATAACTCTTTTCCCTAAAAACTTTATCCTGATCAAAATGAAGCCCTAGCCAATAAAGGGTTAATCTCATTTCTCAACCCATCAGACACTTTCACTCTTCCCATTTCTAAAGGCACTTTTCTTGTCTTAACAGTCTCTTTCATGCTGTGAAAATGGAACATAATTTTTTACCAAAGCCATACAGAAGTTTAGCAAGCAGTTTCTTTAAACACTTCATGTATTTCAAGGGCTAGCATATTTTAGCACTTACTAACTCTCCTAATCTTTAAAACCATGTTGGTTGCCTAAATCTCTCAGAATCTTTTTCTTTGTTTGAAGTCTCCAATTTCCAAAGTCATTAATAACAAACACTAATAATAGATAACATTCAAGTAATTTTTATGTCCCAGGCATAGGTTATGTCCTTGTCATACATTGCCTTAATCAGTCTTTACAAAAACTCCATGGGTGAGTATTAGAATTATTCCCATTTTGTGTATGAGGCACTAGACAGTCATGGATGTTATCTAAGGTCTCACACCAAGTTAATGATGGGGTTGGAGTGCATTGATGGGGAATTGGGAGGATTGGAAAAAAGGAACTAAAATTAATATTAATTTTAGACCTCCACATCCATTTCTTAGAAAATGAAAATCATCCTAATATGCCTTCCATTTAATCTGTGATACACTGGCCTTGTACGGGTCAACAAATCACCCCAGTCCAAAATCATCTTTCTTTCTAAGTACATCTAGTTGTAGTACTACCTGCCCTCCGGATAAGTATAAATTGGGTCTTTGACATGATCCCCAACTGAGACGCAACAGTTATCGCCCAGTTCTTGGCAATGTGGGAATGTAGCCCATGGCTGCTGGGTGTTCCAATATTTTTTTTCCAAAGAAAAATTCATTTCTTAAATGAAATCTCCTGATTTTCCAGTATCACTTGCATTTTTTTCCCCCAAAATCACACATGCAGGTCAGACCTGGCCCAGAGTCTACCAGTTTACATTCTCTGATTTAAATTCTGCTAGAACACATGAGGACTGCTGGGTTTCTCAATCAGCCTTTCTACAGTTTGTACTCCTGGCTCCCAAGGGCTAAACTTCCCTCTAGGTTTTCCCTCACTTTGCAGAATTTCATTCTGCTTTTTGGTTCTCTCTTCAGTTATAAGTTATAGGAAAACATCACTCTCAATAGCTTGGAAGGTTCTCTTTCTCTCCAACACTTAACAGTGAATATTCACCTATATTCAAGACAACAATAGGGGTAAAACGCCATATAATTGAGTCATTTAACTTCTAGTAGCTGTAATGTGCTTTGCCTGGTTACCTGCCTGGGAACCTAAGTAGAATCTGTTCTCTGAAGCTCAGTTTATTTGTATGTAAAGCAGCGGGCAGCTCCGTCTTCATCTGAATGGCTATGAAATAGGGAGGGGCAGGGGAAAATAGGCCAGAACTGAATTGTTCTTATTTTTCATTAATTTCTTAATAATATTTGAGAGAAAAACTAATTATCCCACAGAGTGACTGAACAACAATCCGAAGAGATACTATGTCAAAAACGATAACATCAACCAGACACAGAAAATAAACCTGGAGGGCTGTGGACTCTCCCAGATTTAACACCTTTCTAGCTGCCTGTTTTGTGAGAGCAAGAGTGATAGTATTCTCGGCACGAAGGGGCTGGTGGTCAGGATTTCCTGCAGAGAATGGTCCTTTAAATCTCATGCACTCTATTTCGTCCACAGGGGTCTGTTTTAACCTCAAGACTTGCACTGCAGCCCTACACAAAAACACACAGCTTGTTCGTCAACCCAGCCACAGAGAATTCCCTTAGCTTCAGGCCCCACTCAGGGGCATTTGGGTTCAAGGTTAGGGTGGACGTAAAAGAAGGCTCTGCCTTATTCAAGGTGTGTCAAGAGCCTTTTCTCAGCAGAAGTCTTCTTTGGAGGGTACAATAAATGCTTGGAAACAAAGTGCAGACAGAATGATCTTTACGAGGGACTGGGAACTTACTTTCTCTTTCTCCTTTCTCCCTCTAGGCAACTGTAGTGAATACACACACACACACATTCACACACATATACTTGCAAGCTCATTCACACACTCATGCTCACATGTTCATGCACAGCCCCCCTTACACACATACTCACACATATTTATACACTTATGCACACAGTCACACACATACACACATTCTTGTATCTACAAACACTCATACACATCCTTTCAACAAAAGAGGGAAGACCCCCGTGCAGAGCAGCCTAGACTCCTGATCTGAGTGGACCTGCCCTCACTGCACTCACCTATGCCTTCTAGAGAAGATGCCTGGGCACCATGGACTTCATGCTGAGTCTGAAGACTGTAATTCTCCTTCCCATGAAGAAGAGGAGATCTAAAAATTTGTGAGAAAGCAGGTCCTTCCTAAAGTATATAAAGGATTAAATTTCTTTCAAATGCTTGTTCTGGAGAAATGGATGAGGGAAGAGCATACTTGGGGAAAATGCACTTGGTATTTATAGAGCATAAAATCTAACAGGCACCATCAATTAGACAACCACTGCAACACACCTTCAGATTGGTGTTTTGCAGATAAAAGTCAACCTGACTAAGAAAGCTGAAATATGTGCAGGGTGTGTGGATAAATGCTTACATGAACCTGGAGCACTTGCTGCCTAGATAATTTTGCTCAACTTGGTCCCCAAACATTTTCTATAGAACTAATTTAATGCCAACTAATGAGAATAAACCAAAATCCTATTTTTTTTGCAAATGGAAATTACTTCCTCAACTACAGCAACTAAGAAGATGGAGAAAGCCCACGGGCTTTATAAGATCTCTCTGGGGTTCTGTTAGGATGTGTCTCCACAAGCTGCATTTGCCATTTTGCTTGCATGCCTACCTCAATCAGTTAGAAATTAAGTAGCTTGTCTGAGCCAGTCTTGCTTGTTGGGACCAGATCATTACTCTCCAAATTCACTTAAAGTCTTAAGCCTCTGGCTTTGCAGGTCATTTCCCACATATGGGGTATCTCCAGTCCATTCCCCTAACTTCCTATATTTGAATTCCTAAAGGAATCCTGGCTTTGGATCCCCCAGCCTTGTTACACTTTCCTAGTCTCATCCCTTGCTTGCCTTGACCCTACTTCTTCATGGAGATCCTTATTCCTTGCTAATCAAAGTGTAGTTCATGCACTGGAATCTCTTGGGAGCTTGTTAGGCAAGCAGAATCTCAACCTCCATCCCAAACTTTCCATCTGCATCTGAACAGGATGCCAAATGATCTGTCAGCATGGGAAGTGTGGGACTCATTCCCTCACTCACGACTGCTTACTAGTTATCACATTGGCATTGGCCTAACCTCCACAAACACGCTCTCTTGTGCAGGCCTTCACCTCTTCACCTGCTATGGACATAGAACAGTGATTTTCACCCCTAGCTGCACATTAAAATCACCTGAGGCGTTTTAGTTGCATGTGTGTGTGTGTTTTCCTTTCCTTTTTGGATACCTCTGCCCCACCATCAGAGACCCTGATTGATTTTGTCTGGGCTGGAACCTAGGCACAGTATTTATGTAAAAAAATTCTTCCGAGGAGATTCTCAGGTGCACGAGGTTTGAGAAACACTGTCACAGAATGGTATGGATTCAGAGTAGGGTTCCTACATCAGCATCACATGGAAACCTACCAGAAATGCAAATTTGCAGGTTCCACCCCAGTCCTACAGAACTAGAAATTTTGGGGCCTATATGCAGCCCAGCAAGCTGTGGGTTAACAAGCTTTCCAGGTGATTTCAATGAAGGCAAAAGGTTTGAGCAACACGACTACTGAGTATCCCTTGCCTATGGCTTAAAGTACTATGGAGGGTACGAAAAAGAATAAATTCTGGCTCATACCCTAGAGTAACAAAATTTACATGAAGGAAATACTTTGAACACATAAAAACAGACCCAAACCCAAACCCAAACCTTCAGATCTGTATTATTTTAGTTAACATGTAGCCAATTACAAGTAAAGTAAATTGCAGGCAAGTAGGAAAAAAAACCTATTCCTCTTGAGCAGAAGGATTTCTATAGAAAAAGGAAGTGGAGGAGAATATCCCAGGCAACACAAACATAAGCAGTAGGAAAGTGCAGGTCATTTAGGGAAAGGTGAGTAGTCTGGTTTCTTAGGAGATAAACCAAAATAAATAAATGAGTGGTAGTCAAACAATGGACGATCTTGAATGTCATTCTAAGGTATCCAGGTAATTTTAAGAAAACACCAGGAAAATGTTTAACATATAATTAGCAATTAGCTAAATAAAGGGAAGGAAGTGTGGAGAGATTTATAGGCAGTGAAAAGAGCAAATACAAGCTTCTTGAGATAAGAAAATTCATGGTATCCCCAATAAAACCCTTAATCAGGAGTGCTGTGGGCCAGTTATTTAGGATGCGAGGTCTGAGTGTTCATCTGTAAGGATGGTATGGAGGTGATTTTATAAGAGATAGATTGACAGAACTTTGTGACCTTGAAATCCCAATTCAATTCTAAGAAGCTCCCTGACTGATTATGTACTTAATAGAATCGTCTTGTCTATGGAGGCCTTCTCTATTCTCATCCATCTTTCTAATTCCTTTCTTAAGTTCTCCATGTAAACTAATGAGACACTCTGAATACATAAAAATTGAAAGTAGGGAAATTTTATGAACCAACACAACTTTTAAGGCAGCCACAGTAAATGTAGTGTTGGAAAAGAGACTTTGAGCTGTGCGTGTGGAGTTTTTAATTTGTGACTATAGGTTCCTCCTTGGAGGCCTATCATTTCAAATCATCTACGAGATTGTTTCCCAGTGCCATTATTCAGGCTGTCAAAGGAAATTAAAATGGAGTGGGGATCTGCCGATTTTTTGATGCTGTTGGGGATTGAATTATGTACCCAGAAAAATATGTCCTTACTCTTAATCCATTCCTATGAATTTTAAGTAAGACCTTTTGATGAGGCTATTTTTAGTTAAGGTACAGCCAACTGAATCAGGGTGGTTCTTAATACTATTTACTGGAGGCTGTATAGAGAAGAATGCAGAGAAGAAAGACGTGGTAGCAGAGAAGCTGGAAGTCAACAGGACCCAGAAGAGAAAGGAAAAGCCTGGAGAGGTCTCCAAGTGTATTGCCATGTTACAGAAATGCCAAGGAGCAACGATCACCAGTAGCCAGCCACAGAACACCACAGTCTTTGGGGAGAAAGCATCAAGTTGATGATACCTTGATTTGGGGCTTATTTCAGAGTCATGAGCCAATAAAATCCTGTTGTTAAGTCCACACATTGTATGGGATTTGTTGTAGAAGCTAGGAACTGAAAACAGATGTACAGTAGTCATTACTCCCCCTTGAAATAACAGGACCCAGATTTTTCTTGGGGATGAATCTCTACCCTACAGACTAACACCATCCTATCTACCAGACCCCCCTTCTTGGATCTCAGATAATGTGTTCTCAAGTCATACTCAAAGAGGAGAGCATGGGACTCATCCTCCCCTCAGGGACTTATTGGTTCTAGGTTGGAACCAACATATCAGATTATAGAACTTGAGTTTATTCTAAAGTATATATGAAAATGTATATATATATGATGGCCCAAAACATTTTCAAAATGTAGGGCAATGAAGTAGAACATGTCCTCTTAATAATCAAAGCACCCTATAAATGTATAGTAATTTATATGACTTGATAGTCTCACAAGAGTAGTCAAGTAGGCCATTGGAATAGCATAGAATGCCAATAACACAAATGGAATTTATAAGGGTAGCATTTAAAAATCAGTGAGGAAAATAAGACTAGTCAGGAAAAGATGGAAGATGCCACAAATAATGCTGGAAAAATTAACATATTTGGGGAAATAAAACAAAAGTTAGGACTCTGCTATATACCAATTCAAAACTGAACTCTAGGCAGTTAAAAATGCTGAATGTAAAATCCTGTATGATAGAATTTTTCAATTTACTACTTATAATTACATAATGAGCTTGTAAAAATCCCAAGCTCATCCTCATTGCCAATTAAGTCAGACTCTGTGGGGGTAAAACTCAAGCATCAATATTTTTAAAGTTCCCCTGGTCTCTCCAATGTGTAGCAAAATCTAAGGACCATTTCTGATTGGTTTGAGAAATTTATTCTCGGCCTTACTCGCAGTCAAACCAAAGAATAAATTAATAACAAGTGACAAAGTCTTCCTCAAATTAAAAAAGAAAACTCATTTGTCCAAGAGATTTATCAGTTTTCCTGGTGTTAAAAATAAGGAGAAATTTCCCCATTAAAACCTTCATAAATTAACAGTGCATTCCATAAAGCTGTCAAATTAACAGTCACTTTAAAATATCAATGCCTGTGTTAGTTTATGTTTTTCCTGCCCTTAAACCTAGTCAGAAGCTTCATAATTGCCTTGCCGCAGAGGACCAAGGGAAAGGATTGGAGAGAACTCAGCACATTTATCCTCTATGAATTGCCAGAGAAGCTATCCATTTGAATTTGTAGTCGATTCACCACCATCCAAAACAGCTAATTTCATGTTACGTATATGTGGTATCCTATTAGCCAGTTCTTCACATCATTTAGCACTGCATATGCCTGACACTGGAATCCTGGTGGAGGTGCTTTAGATGTTAAGTACCAACACCATTTCTCCTTCCCAGCCACATGGATCATGCTCTCCTTTGCCTTGACAGTATGATCTAGAGAACTGTAGGAAGTCTAAATTTCACTGTGGCCACAGGCAGGGTGCCATGCTTAGTGGGTAATCTAGTGGGAGAAGATACCAAAAATACACACTGAGCCCCTGACAATGGGAGGGATCCTGAGATGAATATTGTGGAGGAAGAATTAATCATCCATATCTAAGACAGGCTCCAGAAAGAAGAAAGCATACATCAAGAACTGTGAAGGGTCTGAGACTTTACCCAACATGGAAGCTAACGATTTAGGCTGCTAGTTTCATAGACACTCACAGATGACATGAAACTCCTGGATGAGAGACAAAAGACTTTTATTACTCACAGGGCAAGAGGTAGGTAGCATGAGCTTCATGACTGCCTCAGTTGCCCTTCCCCACAATAAAATCTCATGGGGTGAGGAACCCTGAGATTTGAAAACACCTAATCTTAGGAAGGGCTGCCAGACAAACTGTCCAAACTTTTCCCTGGAGGGAAACATAATTATCATTAAACTTCCCTCTGCCTTAGAGGCAGAGACTTTATCTTCCAAGGCTGTTTCTATATAAACATTGTTAGAAAGAGTTCAAGGACATGCAAAAATGCCATGGAAAATTGTCCCCTGAACACCAGGAACAAAGAGATAGGAGCTAAGACCCCAGAATATAGCAGGAATAAAACCAGAAGACAAAAAATTAAGTACAGTAACTAATATAAGCAATCCATATTAGATCCCCCAATTTTCCAACAGATGACTAATAAATTGGGTTTCCATTTGGAGAAACATTATGTGAACCTAGAATGCAGCAGAAATTTTCTCTGCTGCAATTAATCTAACGTCCATAGCCCAAACCCAGACTATTTATAGGTCTCTGGAGGTAAAACCAAGGTTAAGACATTACTCAGGAGGCCACATTTTTTACGTGCCACATGGGGTATTCAGTGGATTGCTTCCCAAATATACTTCCATTTTTCTTCTCATTATGTGTTTCGTTACAGATGTACAACCCACTAAGAACATAGCCAAAGGATATAATTATTATATGTTGCCTTATAATTCCAATTAAATTAGTCACTCTAAGAATGTTGAAACAATCAAGGGGAATTTCCTGACATTAAAGCACTTGGGCATTTTCAGCAGTCTCGTTTAGTTCAGCTTTGCACAGAGAACAGCTGGACAGGTAAGGGCACAAAGATGTGCTGATTGCAAGTCAAGAAACCTGAAGGAAATCTAAATTAAACCCATTCAATTTCTGCTTACCCAGAGGGACTGCCAATTGAAAATAGGCCCCCTGAAAACAGGAAAGTGATAGCCAGAGGAAAGTAGAAGGATGGATACCTGGAGCCATCCCACAAGTTTCACATGAACTTTTTTCTTTAGAGCTGCCCTGGCTGATTTGGAAATATGTTCAGCTTGCTTTCCTCGAGATGCTATTGAATATACATATATATGAGGCAGTGGCCACGGCTAATTTAAACATGATGTCATGCCAAGCGACGTGGTGCACTAGATTTGGAGTTCTTGTGTGAACTGCAACTGGCCAGTTGTGAAACCTTAGACAAAGCCCTCCTCTGCTTTGAACCTCTCTTCCCACCTTTATGAAAAAAAAGACCTGTGGAATATAAAATATGCTTCTGGGAGCTGATGCAGTCCCAAAGAGATACTGTAAAGACCACTTGGTGGGGACATATGGGGGTGAAGGGGGGTGGACTGAGGGGAAAGGCCAAGAAACCAGAGCTTCATCTTTTCCTTCAACCAGCTCTGATTGTATCTATTTTACATATTATATATACAAATAGGATTCAAGATAAGGGTCCTCTGCCAAAATAAATTTAATAAATACTAGGATAAAAATCTCTATAATTCCTTCCATGAGTAGCATTCTGTATTTTTTCGAAGTTTCCCCAGTGAAAACCAACAATAACTATCCCACTCACAACTGCAGGTATAAATCCTCCAGGAGTCAGTGTTTAGTGTCATATATTAAAGGAAAATATCCTTGGGGATCCCAGTTGATTCATTCAGAGACTTGGAGATAGAACCCTGAAGAGGAGTCCACCAAGGCATGCTGGGAAATATTTGCACATTAATTTTGAAAGTGAACAGGATTTAGTGCTGGTTCCTTCTTGCTCATTTGTCTCTTTTGGAAGGGAACATAGGGACAGATGATATGACGTGGAGATAGAACCATCTCTAGGGTAGACTGTATCCAATTAATTTGTTCTTGGGGAGCTCTTCTGATTCACAACAGCTGGGAGATGGCAAAGGGAAATAGATGTAGGAGAGCAGGAACAAAAGTGCTGGACAACTTGTACATGTACGGTCAGCCCTTAGCCACTTCACTGACTAAGGCAAAGCAGGTGAAAGGTCCCTTGTCATTTATATCCCCCTGCCATTTTGGCTGCTTCTTCTGTTGCTGATACTTATTTCAGTTAAATGCTTTCTTCATCCAGTTTGCCTTGTGCAAATGATGGGAGTCTGGGAAACATACCCAGTAAAACCATCAGGAGTCCTGGCCACTCAGGGCTGGCTGGGCACTCCACTTTCTATAGTGGCTTTGTAAGGATTCAAAATGCATGACCTTCATCCTCTTTTAATTCCTTCTCCAGCTTTTCTAATAAGTCCCAGCTTTCCTTTGGAATTAAGAAATACTTCGATTTGTTTCACAGACTATTTAGGGCCTTGGAAAGGAAAAATTTCCATAGCATGAGCTCTGCCCTCAACAAGCTTGTGGTCTAGTGGGAAGAACCGTGTGTTAACAATAAGGACCACCCTGGCTCTGCTGGGCCGCGTGCAACATAGAACCTTCTCTTCCTCGTGCTGTAGACTGCAGGATGCAGAACCAGACACAAGAGGTTATAGCAATGTCACAATGTCAAAGACCACCTCAAAATTAACCTGGAAACACCCAATAGCGGTTCTTAGGGACTAACCCAGGGCATTCAATTTAGCTGTGAAAATAATGGACAGAGGGTAAATAAAAGTATACTACATAGGGAACGATAAAGAAGCTTGGGATCTGTAGGAAGGTTTGTAACAAAAAGCACTTTGGAATAATTCACCTGAACACAAAAAGAGATGTTCTCTAGCACATTCAAAACCAGGTCAGCCCACCCATTATATGCACGTTCCCTGGACCTATCCTTTGTGTCACTCATTGCACTTAAAATACTTGCTAAATGTCATCATTGACAAAGTTAGGGTCTGTCTCCATTTTTACTACTTTACTCCACATGTTTTAAGGCTTTAATTGCTTTTGTGATGACTGAATTTTACTAATAGAAAACATATGTGGATGTGGGAAGACATCCTTGTATGCCTGTACTCAGAGAAGCAGTAAAATAGCAACTAAATCATTGCTATGGTTTTCCATCCCTTTAATCAGGAAAAGATTTTAAGTGATAAAAGTTAGTAGCATATCTTCTGCCTTCAGAGCCATCATTGTGGCCCCACATTAGGCAAGATATTTAATTTAAGCCACTTATTGAATAATTGTTGCCAATAAATATTAAGTGAATAATAATGAATAAAACAAGTACTTTTGTGAGACCAGCAGTCTCTGATTCCAATCAAAAGCCTTTGCAGAAGTCTGGGAATGTGCATCTGGTTTCCCATTAAATCACCCGCACAGATGTTTTCAAATGCTGATTCCAGGACCTCATACCCAGAAGCTCTGATATGGGCCCAGGCAACAGTGTTTGTTTTTTATTTTTTAAAGCCTCCCCAGTGACACTAATTAGATCGTTAAAAATGCTGGGAAGAATTCTGAGTCTGATCTTAGTAGAAATAGAATATTTTAAATGAGTGAGTTTAAAAGAACTGACTTTGGTTTATACAATACAAGCAAGAAAGTGAGAAGGCCAGAGAGTATGGATCCTTCAAAAAGGAAAGTAAACCAGAACCCAGATGGGATTTCACCAAGAAGACAGGATCTGGCTACTACTCAGAAGTATAGAAAACACTAATGGTTGCCCTGATCACAGTGACCCCACCTCAAACTAATAATATTACTGGGGAAAAGTCATATGCAAATGAAGGAAATATCATAGTCAGTGAAGGAATGGTGTGTGGTTTGGTGAGCTTCACCTTAGAGGAGAGCTTGGGATAGAGCTTGGAGTATTGAAAACAAAGAACACAACATATGCTCATATAGGCTAAGTTTTGGAACATAAATACAAAGCTTGAAGCATCATGTCTATTCCAGAGTGTCTTGAGAATGAAAGCAGCATAGGAGGAGTTACTACCTGAATTAATAAACTAAGTGTGCATCTATATTACCACACTTATTTTACCAGGTGGCACTCCTTTATGGGAAAATGGATGATGGCTTTAGCAAATTTGGGATTGTGTCAACTTGCCACCCAAAGTGGTCTCCTTGCCCCTGGCTAGCACTAAGGAATTTGGAGGACTCTGAGTGAGAGTTATCAAGGAAATGAGGACTCAAGTGATTTTAGCGACTTGTCTGGCACTGTAAGGGAACAGAGAAGGAGGGTTCTCTCCTGCAAGTTCCTCATGTTCTAGATGTGACTCTGATATAGTCAGATGATATGAAAGATGAGAGCGGTTAGGCGAAAAAAATGTTTTTGGGTTCCAGACCAAATTCAGAACCACACATGCTTTTGACTCTACAGACTCATTGTTTTGATATGAACAGGAGTACAATTCTCATGCAAGTTGACCAATGGAACTCCTGGAAGCATTGTTAGTGGGCAAGACGTGATGGGAATATGAAAATATGACAAGCTGACTGTGATAATTTTTATGGGTGGTCTGAGCAGGCACTCAGCTTGGAATCATGCAACCTGGTTTCGGTTTCCAGCTTCACATATGCAAACACTGAAATTGAAAACAAGGCAGTGAATGTTTCAATCCAAGTAAAGCAGATGTTTGGTTAAGAAACATATTGAAAATGAGGGAGAGAATTTTTGCAGGTGTTTTAGTTTCCTAGTCTGTTCATAACAGATACCATTAAATAATGGTATCAGCTTTAACAATGGGAATTTATTAACTTACAAGCTCACAGTTTTTAAGTCCAGGAAAATGTCCAAATCAAGCCATTGTCAGGGTGATGCTTTCTTTCCAAAGCTTGGCTACGTATGATCCTTGGGTCTTCTTCCACATGGCAAGCCAACATCTGCTGGTCTCATCCATCTCTTCCAGGTTTCATTGATTTCACCTTCTTGCTTCCATGGCTTTCTCTTTCTCTCTCTTTTAATATTCATTCTTTTTATAAAGGACTCCAGTAATAGGATTAAGATCCATCCTGAATGAGGTGGGTCACACTTTTAACTGAAGTAGCCTCATCAAAAGGTCCTACTTACAATGGGTTATAACCACAACAATAGATGAGATTTAGGAAATGCTTTTCTGGGGTACATACCACTTCAAACTACCACACTATGGAAAATGGAATTCCTGAAAGGCAAGGCTTTGCCTTCCCCATTTACCCTTCCTGGTGAGTTGTTCCCGCTGTTCTCACAGCAGCCATCTGTTTTACTGTGGTACCCAGCACTGCAGGGATGCTGACAGCTTGAAGGCATGTGAGGCAATTCATTCGGCTGTCCACACGGAGCCCCAAGAGCAATGTTGGCCCTTACTAGCTGCTTAACGATGTCTGGCAAAAAGGATGTGTATGTTTTGGAAAGATTATACAAGGCATAAGACTATATAACACAGTGAGCCATGTGTTCAAAGATGGATGTGGGTAGCAATACAAATACGAGTGTTTTCTCCTGAACTATAACAAACATACAACAGTAATACGTGGTGTTAATAATAGGGGGTATGCTTTTATAAAACTATACAAAAGTATAAATATACATAAAAGATCAACATCAACAATGGTAAGTCACATCGGATGCACTCTGGATATGATGTGATGAAATGACACTTTCATCTCTGGTGTCTTCCTCCAAAAACCCATAAGCCCAGTCTAATCATGAGAAGAACATCAGAAAATTCTGAGGGATACTTTATAATACACCTGACCTCTATTCCTCAAAATTAGCCAGGTTATCAAAAACAAGGAGAGTCTGAGAGGCTGTCATAGTCACAAAGGGACTAAGAATTTATGACAAATAAATGTAAGGTGTTACTTTGGATGGCAGATGTTAAGAACAGGGGAAAGGAGGTGAAAGGGTCCAAGAAACTATCTCTAAAATCCTTGCAATTTTTCTGTAAATCTAACACTGTCCTAATATATTAAATTTATTAAGAAGCAAAATTATTAGTGAAATGCAAAATCAAACTCCAAGATTCAATCGAGACACAATTACATGCCTCGCACAGGAAAATCATATTGCTGTAAGTTTCACATTCTTCATCCCTTGAATCAGAATAGTGAAACCAATTTCAGAGAGTAATTGAAAGAATTAAATAATGAATATTAAAAAAATAATAAGGGGTATGGAAAAATATACCAAATGTATGCATGGACCAGAGTTAGGGGTAATAGTTTGATGTTCATAGTCTGTAACAAATGTTCCACAACAATGTAAAGTGTTCGTGGAGCGGTGTTGTATGGGAATTTTGCACATTATGCATGATTGTTTTGTAATTCACAACTTCAATTAAAATATATATTTTAAAAATGATGTGTATGTAAATATAATCATTGGGTCTAAAGAAAAGAACATGGGCTTTGAATTCAACCCATCTAGATTCCAATTTTAGTTACTTCAAAATTCTTAGTAAAGAAACTTGAGAAAGTCACTTTACTTCTTATATCGTCAGTTTTCTCCCTTGTAAAACAAGGTTATAACAGCTATACTAGCTTCATTTCATGATTGTATAGTAATGAAAATGAGGTGATGTGTGTAAAGTGGAGAGAATTATGAGAGTATTTGGTATTTTAAATTCCAATTTATAAATATAATTATTTCTTCTATGCACAAATATTGTCCTTATTGGAGATGATAGCAAGACTGCCAAATAAAATAATGTTTCAGTTCTAGACTCATTTTCCCAAATCAAAAAAGTAGCTGCATTCAATGAAAGTCAAAGAAAGTAATATTAAAGAATGTTGCACTGAGCGATTTTTAAAAAGTGAAAGAAAAAAAAAAAGAGGTTATACTCCTTGTCACTCTAAAAGTAAGAAAATATGTCAACATTATTTTTCTCTCTTGGTTTTGTGCTTCTGAACCACAACAATTTAATTATGACTTATAAGCAGTACCAAAAGAAAAACACACAATTTTATCCATTTGATCTTTATTTTTATTCATTCCTTTTTCAATCATTTGCTTCCTTGAGCATTTACATGGTTAATTTCATTGAATTATACTAACTCCTGAATAGTAGGCTTTTATCTGGACTTTAAAAGTCCTCATTAGAGAGCACTATTAAGTTTCAAATAGACTTTAGTTATAGCCTGGAATGCTCATAAAAAAGCTACATAACATTGAAGCAGGTTAGAAACTGGGCCTTAATATCATTTCAAAATTAGAATAATACTTTTAAAACACATATAGGTGGTTCCCACTTTGGCAGCCCCCACCACTTCATTTGATCTGCTATTAACATAAATGTGCAATCTTTGGAGATGGGCTCCATGCACAGGACTACTCATGACTTCTTAACTGAGAAATTCCACAAGAAAGCCACTCTTCATTGTCGCCACTCAGCTGGGAAGAATCCTGCTCACCTTGAAAATGGAAACCAGTGCCAAGAACACAATGAGGGAAAAGGAGAAGGGTCTGAGACAACAGGTGACTGAGAAATGAAGTAAGAGTAATAAGAGTAAGAAATGAAGAAAGGAATATAGTAACTGCCTAGCAGCATGATATGGAAAACAGAGAATGCAAATGAAATTTGGATTTTGACAGACTGACTAGAAATGAGAACTTGAAAAAATGATTTACCTTCTGAGCTGCCATTTTGTGATCATTAAATCAGGGGCAATAGCAACTATGTTATAGAATTATTGTGAGAACTAAATGAGCTGACTTTTGAAATGTAGTGTATGTTTACTCTTTATTGCATCTCTTTCATTTTTCTTCTCTTAAAAGCAGAGGCAAAATTAATATTGGAGAACAAACTATAACCCTGACTGAGGTGTGCTGGTTGAACTGGCATACAGCTATAAAACCTGCCCCTTCTGGAGTATTATTAGGAAGAGGGGTACCTCCCTCCCCTTGTTCCAAGACTAAGTTGACTTGATACTTTGTCTTCTGCCTCCCTTTTTCCCTGTACTACAGGAAGGAGGAAAGTTCAGGTGAGGGGAAGTGATATTCAATGTTTTGGGGCAAATAATCTCTAGTTAATTCTTTGACTCTTATAGATAAAAGTCATGGGATTCCCAAAGATATTATTTCTCTTATTCTCTATGTGCTTTACTGGTGGAAATACACTCAAGGTTAGAACTACAATTGGTGTCCATGATGCACAAGAGCAAAGGACCACCCTGATGATGGAGAGAGAAAGTAGAAATGGGAGGGGTCAGGAGATGAGTGCCAAACCCATGCTGTCACTAGAGCTTTGAATGAATTGATTTGTTTAAATGAGGCATGGTTAGGTGTGTCCTCTTCCGTTCCATTTGTTTATGCCATGCAAGAATCAAAGCTAATTCTCCATATTCTAGGGCTAATGGATGTTATTTCTGAGTCAAAGGAAATGGATATCTGGAGGTCAAAATATCAAATCAGTTAATTTACCCATTACTAGTTAAATACTGAGTAAACCAGGGATAATTTACCCAACACTGTTCCAAAACCTGTATAAATCAAAATGTGAAGGTGGCATGTAAATCCAAGTCTCATTCTACACAACCCAATATTCTGATAACTATACCATATTTGTCCCATTTTTCCCCTATTACTTACCCTAATCCCTTACAAAATTCTTTTAGCAAAGGGGAGCATAAGATTGTTGACAATACTCTGGAATTTTAGGAAGACTGAATCATAGACCATTTAATAAGATTTTCAGCAGAAATTGAATTGCTATTGATTTGAAATCTTATTTTCATAACTGTCAATCTGAAAAGACATTGAGTTCAGTAGAAATTAATTTGAAATCTCTGTTTCCCAGGGAGAAATAATTGGGATTTACAGATATTTTGCAACAACTATGGAAATAATCTATGATAGGATAATAACTTGAGAAAAGAAAACACATTTTTCCCAGTATCTTTTGAAGAGCTCTAAGACAAAACAAAAGCCTTAACTCTGGAAAATTCTTTGCAAATTAATCAATTCCTTATTTGTTCTATGAAACAAAAAGTCTTAAATGCAGTTTCTATGTGCTTTTGGACCTTGATCTTTCCCTTGACAGCCTACTTTAATTATATTCAACTTACATGTGTATCACTTGGAACAAAGTAGTGAAGGTCACAGATCATATGATCTTCCCCAATCTTTAAATATTATAAGAAGACTACCCTGAATAAAACTCCGCTAGTACCTAGTATTTGCAATAAAGAGAAATGATTATCAATGGTATGCATGTATTTAGCTTTCATATCTGAAGGGTAAGTATTTTAAATACTAACTTGCTTGTTTAGGGATTACAGAACACAGAAAACTAGAAATTTGCCCTTTCCAAACTAGTCAAAGAAAGACATCTTTTAAAGAATGAAAAGTAAAGGCTTAAACAAAACACAATGTGTATCAATTTGCTAATGGTTCTTCCCACATTTTTATCCAAGAAAGAGGCAAAAACAGTAATGTCACCATTCCAATTGTCTGAACCTCCCAAACTATTCTACACACCTTCACTTCTCTCACCCTCCAAATATGTGGAGCACAACCTTATTTCTGTACTCTTTGTGATCCATAAATCTAATATCACAAAACCAATTAAGAAGGTATATTATGTAGATTTGAGGTCAGGAAAATTATTAGACTTCCTACTTGGTACAGGTTGAACAGTGTCCCAAAAGGAAAGACTAAAGTCATAAGCACCAGGACCCAAGAATCTAATCTTATTTGGAAATAAAGTCTTTGCAGATGTAATCAATTTAAGGTGAGGTCATGGTGGAAAAGGGTGGACTCAAATCCAATATGACTGGTATCCTTAATAGAAGAGCAAAAGCAAAGATACAGAGAGAGTAGAACCTCATGTGAAGATGGAAGCAGATTTTGAGGTGAAGCATTTGCAAGCCTAGGAATGCCAAGGACTGCTAGCAAACCACCAGAAGCTAGGAAGAGATAAGGAAGCATCCTCCACTATGGACCTCAGAAAGAGCATGTTCCTGCACAGAATTTGACATAAGACTTCTAGACTCCAGTACTGTGAGACAATACATTTCTGCTGTTTTAAGCCACCCAGTATGTTTTTACTGCAACTTCTGGAAACAAATACACCACTGAAGCTTATATTACCTTCCAAATTCTCAACGATCACTCATAATTTCTTTCTAGGTAACAAGTACTTCAAATTAGTTGGATGTACCCAGATCAGCTAACAGGGAGGTGAGTACGGTCAACCACCATGCCAGGGAACTGAGAGTGCCTACAACTGCAAGCAGGAGAATCACATTCATCAACCATGTGGGATCTAAGTGCCTTCTCGATTTACAGGTGGAGTGGACACCACAATCCCAGGGTCCACAAGATGGAGGAATATAATATGGATTGGACTGGAATTGCTGGTATTCTACTATAGAACTGTTGTGTGTCTAGTAATGGAAGATATTATATCATTGATGTGGAAATGGTGGCCATGGGAGTTGCTGAGGGCAGGGAGAGGGAGGAAGAGGTGTGAAATGGGGCATTTTCAGGATTTGGAGTTGCCCTGAACTATATTGCAGGGACTGATGCAGGACATTGTTTATCCTGCCACTGGATGGGCTAGGGGAGAGTGTGAACTACGATGTAAACTATGGTCCATGCAGTATGGCAGTGTTCCAGGGTGTATTCACCACATGCGATGAATGTGCCACAATGATGGAAGGGGATGTTGACGTGGGAGGAGTCGGGGGGCTGGGAGGTGGGGAGTGGGGTATATGGGAACCTCTTATGTTTTTTAACATAACATTTTGTGTGGTCTATTTATCTTTAAAAAAAGACAGTAATAATAAAATAAAATAATGAATGAAAAAAAAAGTATTGTGAAAAGGAATGTAAGACTGAATGAGACATTCAGATTTAGATGTCTGCAGAATATTTTGTTTCTGGTTTGACTGACTGAATAAACCTCTAAGAAATTAACCTTTGTCAAAGCAGCAGGACAACTTGATCTATTCCCAGAGTAACCCCCCATCACTGTACTGTTTTGGCCTGGGTGGGGGGAGAGTGGAACTAGGAATAATTATCACTAGCAATCAGCTTTTCTCAAGACTACTCTTTGAAACAAATCAATGAATCTATAAATTTATAGTATTTGTTGTAACAGTTTGATATGGTTATGAATTCCAAAAATAGATATTGCATTATGTTTGTAATCTGGTCTGTAGCTGGGTGTGATTAAGTTATGATTAGGGCTTTGATTGAGCCACATCATTAGGGCATTGAGTCCCTACCCCTTAGTAGGTGGAGACTCACAGATAAAACACATGGCAAGGAACAGAGTTGGCGGTTTTTAGTATTGGAGTTTTGATGTTGGAGTTTGATGCTGAAGTCTTAAGCTGGGGCCCCAGGAAGTAAGCACACAGAGGAAAGAGAAGCCAGCCCCAGGAAGAGAGGAACCCTAAGCCCAGAAAGAAGCAAGACCCTGGAAGAGAGGAACCCAGGAAACCTGAACCCTTGCAGCCATCGGCAGCCATCTTGCTCCAACACGTGAAAATAGACTTTGGTGAGGGAAGTAATTTATGCTTTATGGCCTGGTATCTGTAAGCTCCTATCCCCCCCCCCCAAAAAAAATACCCTTTCTGAAAACCAACCAATTTATGGTATTTGCATCAGCATCTCTGGCTGACTAATACACTTGTGTTAAATTTTAAAGTGTATATAGCCCTTGATCCAACACTACCCCAGAGTTAAGGCTACTACAAGACTGAATCAGATTTTATTTAGATATTCACTAGCAAGAACATTCATTTGTTCAAAAAATTTTAAAAACCTATTGCCGTGCATTCCCCCCAAAAATAATTTGGCTAAAACATTTCATTTAGGTATACTCCGTGGTATTCATTCATTTGTTTCATGGCAATAAAGATGCAGAGGGAAGGAAAGGAGGACCAGGACAGACATGGAATGGCCTCCTAGGTTTCCCACAGTGTTGTACTGTGCAGTGATATATACAAATTGCATACCTTGCTTTCTAAGTGTTTTCTATATTCTTGTACATGGACATCTGGACTACAAAACCTTTATTCTAGCATTCTCACAAAATGGTCTACAGAACCCTAGGGAGTCCCTGAGGAACTTTCAGGTGTGTTGCAAGGTCAAAACTATTTCCGTAATAATTCTAAAGCATTTTTCATCTTTTTCATTGTGTTGATATTCTCACTAATGATGTAAAATCAATCATGGATAAACCTGCTGTGGTACTAGTACAATTCAAGGCAGTGGCACCAAATTGTTGTAGTAGTCATTTCCTTCTTCAAAGCAGCTAAATTTCAGGAAAGAAAAAAAGAGAAAAAAATGCCAATTTTATTGAAGAATGCCCTTATTTAAGTTGTAAAAATTTTTTATTTTATTTACACATTAACCCTTGATACACATCTTTTCAATACTCTGTGACGATTTGGGAAGTTTGTATGAAACTCTTCTGCTACATACCAACAAGAAATACTTTCGTGGAGTGCTGTCATCAAAATGCTGATGTAAGACAACCCCTGAAAAAACCTGCCCAGAGATTTATTGACTATAAGGACAAATTCCACTGCTCAGAACTCTGAAGGAAGTAGAAACTGAAGAAGGACTCCAAGAATGCTGAAAAGAAATAAGAGAAAAATAACAGGTAGGAAACTTCTGTTCTGAACCAGCAGGCCCTCTTCCTCTCTCCCTCATTCAGCCCCATACAGAGCTTGGGAATTCTCCAGAGGTTACAACCTGAGTCCCTCCTACTGGTATACAGACTATAGGGGAACTCACAGGAGTGAGTTATTACCCCACACATATCCAGGCACAAGAACCTAAGCCCACAGAGACCCAGGGTGGAACTCAAGCTGCTGAGGAGTGCTACATATAAAAGACCCTGCAGGGGGGTAAAAGAGAGAGAGCGCACATGCAAAAAAGGGGTGGCCAAATGCTGCACTCAGTCAATCCAGTTATTGCTGGTGGGGTGCTGTAAACAAAAATGTACTTTTCTGGAGTGACCCACCTTTCTGAATTGACCCATCTGGCTCCCTCGGGCAAGATATTCTAATGAGGATGAAACAAGAGGCAGAAAAGGATTACAGAGAAAAAAAAAGAGGGGGGGGGGGTTAGTATTTAAACTGAACTTCTATAAAACTGGAGGTTCCCAGAACTGAAAAGTGGAAGGAAATGGGGCACTGAGTATATAGAAAATTTTTAAAAATTACAGGAGCAAGTGAGAAAAGACTGCACAAAAACAAATAACAGATCGAGATTACTGGGGAAGGAACAGAAAAAAAGTTTTCTCCTGGAGGTGAAAAAATTACACAAAAAGTGCAATCCTGAATATTGTACTGCATATCCAAGGCAAAAATAAGATGAAGAGTTGAGAAAATCTCATCAGTTAAACACAGGCTATTCTAAAGGTCCATAATAAGTTGGACTAAGCATCAAAGAAGACCCTTAACATAAAGCAAAAAAACAATAAAACCTTTCACAATAGGGAGAAATTGACATTCAGAGTCAACTCATCAAGATAATCAGATATCTAGACATTAGCAAAGAGTTACAAGCCATACTTAGAATCAGGAAGATGTGGCTCAGTCAAGAGAGCAAATTAAAAACCCAGATGAGACACAGAATTGGAAAAACTAATCAAAGAAGTTCAAACAAATCTCCTACATCAAATCAAAGAGATGAGGGAAAATAAGTATAAAGAAATAAAGGATGTTAAGAAAGCAATGTGTGAGCACAAAGAAAAATTTGAAAGTATGGAAAGAAACAACAGAAATTATGGGGATGAAAAGAAAAATAGTGAAAATTGAAAATATGTATATATACTAGAGGCATATAACAACAGATATGATCAAGAAGAAGGAAGAATCAGTGCACTAGAAGATAGGGCAATTGAAATTATACAGCCAGAAGAACAGATAGAGAAAAAAAATAGAAAAAGTTGAGCAGTGTTTGAAGGATTTGAGTGACAGCATGAAGCACATGCACATCACGGGTGTCCCAGAAGGTGAAGAGAAGGGAAAAAAGGCAGAAAGAATTTTTGGTGAAAAAAATGGCTGGAAATTTCCCAGCTCTTAGGAAAGACATAAACATACATGTTGATGGAGTATAACCTACTCCAAATAGAATTAATACTATCAGACCTACTTTGAGACACATACAAATCAGAAGTTCAATGTCAAAAATAGAGAGAATTCTGAAATCAGCAAGAGAAAAGTGATTCATCACATACAAAAGATCCTCAAAAGGAACATGTACCAATTTCTCATCAGAAACCATGGGGCAAGAAGATAGTGGTATGAGATATTTAAGGTACTGAAAGAGAAACACTGTAGGCCAAAAATTTTTATCCAGAAAATCTGTCCTTCAAAAATGAAGGAGAGTTTAAAATATTCACAGATAAACAGAAACTGAAAGAGTTGGTCAACAAAAAGCCTACCTAACAAGAATCATTACTGGTTGTTCTCCAGGTTGAAAGGAAAAGATAGGAGTGGTTTAACTCAGTGTTTGAGCACCTACTTCTCCTGTATGAGGCCCCAGGTTCAATCCTAGATACTTAAAAAAAAAAAGGAAAGAAGGAAGGAAGGAAGGAAGGAAGGAAGGAAGGAAGGAAGGAAGGAAGGAAGGAAGGAAGGAAGGAAGGAAGGAAGGAAGGAAGGAAGGAAGGAAGGAAGGAAGGAAGGAAGGAAGGAAGGAAGGAAGGAAGGAAGGAAGGAAGGAAGGAAGGAAGGAAGGAAGGAAGGAAGGAAGGAGAAAGAGAAAGAAAGAGAAGACAGGACAGAGTAACTTTGAGCAGTGTAAAAAATAAAGATTCAGAGGATTAGCATGTTATTGAAGCTAAGTTGGTATATTTTCAAATTAGTTGGTTATAGATATAGGTTGTATAATATAAACCCCAGGCTAATCACAATGAAAGCTTTAAAAACAGATACAGAAAAAGAAATGAGAAAGGGATCAGTTAAGTGCATCACAAAAGACCACCTGTACAGAAAAAGAGGCTGCAATAAGGGAAAAGAGAGACCAAAAAATATGTATATTACATATAAAAGCCAAAGAAAAAAATGACTCACATACTGTCTTCATTCAATGTTAATGGATTAAATGTTAACATTGAATGTTAATGGATTAAACTTCCTAAGCAAAAGATACAGATTGGCAGACTGAATAAAAAAGCATGATCTAAATAGATGTTGTTTACAAGAGACTCACCTTAGACCCAAAGACACAAATAAGTTGAAAGTGAAAGTTGGAAAAAAGATATTCTGTATCAATAGTAACCAAAAAAAGAGCTGGGGTTGCTATACCATATCAAACAAAATAGAATTTAAGACAAAAGTTGTATTAAGAGATAGAGAGGGACACTATACATTAATAAAAGAGGCAATCCATCAAGAAGAAATAACAATCACAAATATTTATGCACCTAACCATGGTGTCTCAAAAGACATGAGCAAACATTGGCAAATATAAATGGAGAAGTAGATATCTCTACAATAATAGCTGGAGACTTCAATACTCCACTCTTATCAAGAGAAAGAACATCTAGACATAAGACCAATAAGGAAACAGAAAACTTGAAAAATATGATAAATGAACAAGACCTAATGGACATCTAAATATCCTACAGGTGCAGGATAAACATTATTTTTAAGCGGTTTTATTGTAATATATTCATATATTATACAATCCATCTAAGGCATAAAATCAATGGCTTGGTATATTTAAAGAATTGTGTATTCTTAACCACAATTAATTTTAGAACATCTTATTTGCACCAAAAAAAACCCAAAACCTGTATCTTTTAGCTGTCATCTCTCAAGCCCTCTATCCTTCCGCAGCCCTACAAACCACTAATCTAATTATATATATCTTTATAGATTTATTTATATTTATATTTATATTTTAAACAATTGGAATTATGGCATATATAATACTTTGTGTCTGGTTTCTTTAAGCATAAGGTATTTCTTTAATTATTGTAAGTTTTTAAATTAGAGAAGTAGGTTTACATAAAAGTCATATATACAGAGATGCATGTAAAAATAAAACATTCTCATATACGCCCTATTGTTGATACTTTGGAATGATGTAATATCTTTCCTTCAATTGGTGAAAGAATATTAAAACATTACTGTTAACTTTAGCCCATAATTTGCATTAGGGTATACATTCTTTTCAAGAGCACATTGCTCATTCTCCAGGATAGACCACATGATGGGTCACAAAACAAGTCTCAAAATTTTAAAAGACTGAAATTATACAAAGCATCTTCCCTGACCATAATGAAAGATAGGTGGAAATCAAACATAGGTGGAGAACCGGAAAATCCACAAACACATGGAAATTAAGTAACACACTCAAACAATCAGTGGGTCAAAGAAGAAATTGTAAGGGAAATCAGTAAACATCCTGAGATGAATGAAAATGAGAACACACATATTAAAATGAATAGGATGTAGTGAAGACAGCCCTGGAGGGGAAATGTATAGCCCTGAATGATTACATTAAAAAGGAAGAAAGAGTTAAAATCAAAATCCTAACTGCACACCTGGAGGAAGTAGAAAAATAATGGCAAACTAATCCCAAAGAAAGCAGGGGGAAAGATATAAAAGATGAGAGCAAAAATAAGTGAAATTGGGTAGCAGATGCAATTCAAGTGGTTGAGCACCTGCTTCCCATATACGAGGTCCTGGGTTCAATCCCCAGTACATCTTAAAACAAGCAAACAAGCAAACAAAAATCAACTCTCATTTGAGAGTGGGTATAGCTCAGTGGTTGAGTGCCTGCTTCCCATGTACGAGGTCCTGGGTTCAATAAAATAAATAAATAAATAAATAAATAAATAAATAAATAAATAAATAAATAAATAAATAAAATAAAGAATAAAAAAACAATAGAGAATTAAGAAAACCAAAAGTTGATTCTTTGCAAAGATCAATAAAATTGATAAACCCTTAGCTAGACTGACAAAGAAAAAAAGAGAAATACAAATAAATAAAATGAGAAATGAGAGTGGGGCATTACTACTGGCCCCACAGAAATAAAGCAGATCTTAAGAGGATAATATGTACAACTGTATGCCAACTAGTTAGACAATATAGATGAAATGGACAAATTCCTAGAAACACAGGAACAATCTACAATGAACAACTTATATTTCTAGAAGAAATAGAAGACTGCTAAAGACCAATTACAGCTAAAGAGCTAAATCAGTCAACTAAAACCTCCCAACAAAGTAAAGCCGAGAACCAAATGACATCACAGATGAATTCTACCATCCATTCCAAGAAGAATTAATACCAATCCAGCTCAAACACTTCCAAAATATTGAAGAGGAGGGACCATGACCTAACTCATTCTATGAGGCCATCACCCTAATACCAAGGCCAGATAAAGATACTGCAAGATAGAAAAAATTATAGACCAAGTCTTCTTATGAATATAGATGCAAAAATCCTCAACAAAATACTTGCAAATTGAATCCAACAGCACACTAGAATTGTACACTATGATCAAGTGGGATTTATCCCCTGTGCAAGAGAGGTTCAACATAAGAAAATCAATAAATATATTAGCTTGGTGCAAAAGGAATTGCAGTTTTGGACCACGAATTTTAAATCATTAGAACTAGGCTCAAATATACCTTTATTAATCAAAATTGGAACCATTACAATTAACACATTTTTGCCACTGAGAAATAAGTTTGTTTATTTCTGTAGCATAAAAACCTGTTCTTTGGGATTTGACAAACTCTTGGAAAACATTTTCTGCATCTGCTGGTTGTGGAAGCATTTTCCCTGCAAAAAGTTATCAAGATGCTTGACGAAGTGGTGGTTGGCAAGAAGTCAGGTGAATATGGCAGATGAGGCAAAACCTCGTAGTCCAATTCATTCAACTTTTGCAGTGTTGGTTGTGCAATGTGCTGTCGGGCATTGTTGTGGAGAAGAATTGGGCCTTTTCTGTTTACCAATGCCGGCTGCAGGCATTGCAGTTTTCAGTGCATCTCATCAATTTGCTGAGCTTACTTCTCAGATGTAATGGTTTCACCAGGATTCAGAAAGCTGTAGTGGATCAGACCAGCAGTAGACCATTTTTTTTTTATGGGAGTTTGGGCTTGGGAAGTGTTTTGGAGCTTCTTCTCGGTTCAAAAACTGAGCTAGTCATCACCAGTTGTCATATAAAATCCACTTTTCATCACACATCACAATCCAATTGAGAAATGGTTTGTTATTGTTGCATAGAATAAAAGAAGATGACATTTCAAAATGATTTTTTAAAAATTTTCTGTCAGCTCATGAAATATCCCCTCATTGAGCTTCTTCACCTTTCCAATTCGCTTCAAATGCTAAATGACCATAGAATGGCTGACATTGAGTTCTTTGGCAATTTCTCGTGTAGTTTTAGAGGAACAGTTTCGATGATTGTTCTCAATTGGTCGCTGTCAAATTCTGATGGCCGGCCACTATGCTCCTCATCTTCAAGACTCTCATCTCCTTGGGAAAACTTCTTGAACCACCACTGCACTGTACATTCATTAGCAGTTCCTGGGCCAAATGCAATGTTAATGTTGGGAGTTGTCTCTGCTGCTTTATGACTCATTTTGAACTCAAATAAGAAAATTGCTTGAATGTGCTTTTTGTCTAACATCATTTCCATAGTCTAAAATAAATATAAAATAAAGAGCAAGTAATAAATCACTAGCAAAAAAAAACATAAAGCAAGGAATGCACATTAAAATGATGTATAACATAACCACATTTATTTAAGAATCATGCCAATATCAAATGGCAAATTTCAACAATGCAAAACCTCAAATACTTTTACACCAACCTAATAATACACCACATTAACAAAATGAAGGGATAAAAAAGCACCCAATCATCTCCATTAATAAAGTAAAGGTATTTGACAAAATCCAGTATTCATTCTTCATTAAAACACTTAGAAAAATAGGAATAAAAGGAAACTTCCTCAACATGATAAAGGCCTTATATGAAAAATCCACAGCTAACATCACATTCAATGGTGAAAGAGCTTTCCCTCTAAGGTCTGGAACAATTCAAAGATGCCTTCTGGCATTGCTATTATTCAACATTGTACTGAAAGTTCTAGTAAGAGCCATCCAAATTGGAAAGGAAGAAGTAAAACTTTTACCATTTTGAGATAACGTGATCCTATATAGAGAAAATCCTGAAAAATCTACAACAAAGCTACTTAACTAGAGTTAATAAACAAATTCAGCAAAGTGGTGTGGTACAAGATGAACATGCAAAAATCAGTAGTGTTTCTATACTCTAGTAATGAGCAAGCTGAGGAGGAAATCAAGAAATAATCTAGTTACAATAGCAACTAATAGAATCAAATATCTAAGAATAAGTTTAACAAAGGATTTAAAGGACTTGTACACAGTAAACAAAACAAACGAAAAACATGGCTAAAAGAAATCAAAGAAGACCTAAATAAACAGAAGTCCATTCTGTTTAATGAACTAGAAGAATAAATATCATTAAGATGTGAAATCTACCCAATATGATTTACAGATTCAATGCAATTCCAATTAAACTTTCAACAGCATACTTTGCTTAAATGAAAAGCAATTTCAAAATTTATTTGGAAGGGTAAAGGGCTCCACATAGCCAAAAACATTTTTGAAAAAGCAGTATGAAATTGGCAGACTAAATACATCCTGATTTTAAAACATATTACTAAGCTATAGTGATTAAAACAGCATGCTAGTGGCTTAAGGATAGATATATTGATGAATGGAATCAAATTGAGAGTTCATAAATAGACCCTCACATTTATAGCCAATTAATATTTGAAAAAAATATGAAATCCACTCAATTAGGAAAGAATAGTCTCTTCAAAAAAATTGGTGTTAGGAGAATTGAATATCTATATGCAAAAGAATGAAAGAGGACCCCTATCTCACACCATATACAAAAATTAACTCAAAATGGATCAAAGACCTAATTATAAGAACCAGGACTATAAAACTCCTAAAAAGAAAATGTAGGAAAGCATCTCCGGGATCTTGTATGAGGCAATGATTTCTTAGACTTTATACCCCAAGCATAAGCAACAAAAGGAAAAATAGATAAATGGGACCTCCTCAAAATTAAAAACTTTTGTTCCTCAAAGGGCTTTGTCACAAAAGTGAAAAGACAACCTACTCAATGGAAGAAAATATTTGGGAACACATATTTGATAAGGATTTAATATCCAACATATATAAAGAAATCCTACAATTCAAAAATAAAAAGGCAAACAAGCCAATTAAGAAATAGTCAAAAGATCTGAATAGACGTTTCTTCAAAGAGGATATAGAAATGGATAAAAAAGATGCTCAAGATCACTAGCTATGAGGAAAATGCAAATCAAAACCATAATGAAATATCACTTCATATCCACTAGAATGGCTGCTACAATAGGACAGAAAATTACAAGTGTTGGAAAGGATATGGAGAAATAGTAATACTCATTCACTGCTGGGAGAATGTAGAATGGTGCATCCCCTGTGGAATACAGTTTGGCAGTTCCTCAGGAAACTAAATATAAAATTACCATATCATACAGCAAACCTACTACTAGGTATATACCTTCTGGAATTCAAATCAGGAACTGGAAAAGATATTTGCACACCAATGTTCATAGCATCACTGTTCACAATTTCCAAAAGATGGAAGCAACTGTGGCATCCATCAACTTATGAACTCATAAACAAAATGTGATAATACATACAATAGAATATTATTTAGCCATAAAGAGGCACAAAGTTCTGATACACATGGCAACATGGATGAAACTTGAGGACATTTTGCTGAATGAAATAAGCCAGACACAATTGGACAAATATAGTATGATCTCACTAATATGAACCCATCACAGTAAGCAAACTCGTAAGTTGAATTTAGAATTTAGGTTACCAGGTGAGAGATTGTAAAGAATAAGGAGCTGATGTTTAATTTGTATAGAATTTCTATTTAGGTTTGGAAAAGAATTGTGGTGAAGATAGCACATTGTTGTGAGTGTAATTAGCAGCAATGAATTATATAGGTGAATGTGGTTGAAAGGCAAAATTTAGTGTGTATATGTTACTAGAATAAAAATTAAAATATAAAACATAGGACTGTATACCACAATGAACCCTATTATACATGATGGACTATAGTTAATAGTATGCAAATTTTCTTTCATGAATTATAACATATGACACTAATATGAATTGTCAATATTAGGGTGGTATATGGGAAAATACACCTATTAATAATATAAACTGTGGACAATAGTTATTAGTACTCTTTTAATAATCTTTCGTCAAGTGGAACAAAGGTAACTACTGTCAAAAAGAATAGTTATAAAAAATTTGCTCTCAGCAATTGTAACAAATGTTCCACACCAATGCAAGGTGGTGGTGGGGCGGTATATGGGAATCCTTTATTTTATGTATATTTGTTCTGTAAACCCACAACTTCTCCAATAAAAAAAAAGCATCTGTGAAGTTGTTTCAGTTGTGAAATGAACTAGCTGCTTTTTCATTGAACATCATTTTTTATTGGAAAGAATGACTTGTAAACTATTGTTATTCGGACTTGAGTAGTTGGCTAACTAACAGTTTCTAAAAAACAAAATAGTGAATCAGTCATGCAGAAGAAAACAACTGGCAGCTTTTAGGCAAAAATTTAAATTCGGCAAACTGTATACCTTCCATCCATGACAGTTTTCCAATACTTAGAGGCTTTTCTGATGAGATGAGTATGATACTAACCAATGTGTTTTTTTACATTATATAGTGAAGTCTCTCAATATTTGGAAGATCTACACAAGTCAGCAAACCAATATTTTTCATATGGCATATGCATATGATATAAAGTGACAAATGAATAAAGACCTTTTTCAAAGTGTAAGAGAAACCATATGATTTTAACATAGCTGTTGAAAACTTCTATGCTGTGGTTTCAGATATTACATTCAACTACTCGTTAAGAAACTGTCATTTGTAGGGTTTGAGTATTGTATCAAAAAAAGAGTACCCACAAATTATGTGAAAAGGGCCCCACTTTTCCAACTACATATCTAAGTAAGGATGTATTTTATTCATATACTTCAATCAAAGAAATACATCACAACAGACTAAATGTAAAGGCAGATAGAAGAATCTGGATGTCTTCCATTAAGGCAAATATGAAAGAGGTTTGCAAAGATGTAAAAAAAAAGTCACTCTTCTCACTACTTTTAAAAATATTGTTATATTTTATAGTAATTTTTGTTATGTTAATTGGATTAACAACTAAATAGTTTAAATTCCTGATATGATAACTATCAATAGATATAACCTACATCTGTAAAAGCTCTTTGAAATCTTGGAAAATTTTTAATTGTATAAAGGGTCTTGAGACAAAAGATGTTTAAGAACTACCACTTTAATGCAAGTCAATGTACTCAATCTACCATAATAAAATTCAACAATGTAACACACACTCCCTGAGGCAGGGGCCAAGGCATTTACTAATCTGAGAAAAACTATCACGTGTCCTTTGTCTTTGGAAAAATAGGCACTAACAGTCTTGCTCATATAACTTGAAATAAATTATGCTAGCAAAGTAGTAAACTCAGTATGTTTTATTCTATAAAGCAATGATTTCCATCAAGAAAGCAGTCATAATTTTCATTCATGTAGTATTTCTGATAACAATATCCAATTAGCACATCTATTTTATGTCCAGTGTGTTCATTTTATGTTAAAAGAAATCCAATAATGCTCAATTACATTTCAATCCAAATTAAATTAGCATTACATGAATTTAATGGTATCTTAATTCGACTATCTTATTAAGAAGATTTTATACAAATTAAATTCCACCTCTGCGTGGTTCAACCTGCTTTGTATTAAACACAGGATAAAAATTCTTTAAAACATAGGGAGCATAAGAATATTTTATATGGCAAACAGAGGAGAAAAACAATGATGAAATTAATGCAATTTAAGCAAGGACTCACCCCAGCTGAAAATTACTTTATTGTTTCTATAGCTCTTCTAGTAGAAAGAGAACTTTCTTTACCTTATTGTTTCTATAGTCCTTCTAGGAGAAAGAGAACTTTCTTTTTCCCTGAAATATTAAAATCTGTATTTTAAAAAATCAAAAAATGCCAGCTCAGTGCTCTGAGATTCCTTTAACCTGTTCAAAATCATGAATTACCAAACCCAGGCTTGTTTCCTTTGTTTTTTTAAACTCAGTGATTCAAATTTGCCAGTTCTTGGACAATTTTTAATTTTTCAAAATAGAATTGACATGCAATCAGATCACAATGTGCTTGAGTGACAACAACAGCATTTCCTTGTGCTCTCAATGAGCGATCTTTATCATAGTTTTCTCAGTTTTAATAATGGGTAGCACTCACTGAGCTATGTGCATAGCAATTTGCTAATTGCTTTTCCTAAATTATCTCCAATTCTTGCTACATTTCTACAAGGTAGGCATTGTTATCCTGAATTCCTAACTGAGGAAAATGAAGCTCAGAGAAGTTAACGAAATGGCTCAGGGTCACTCAGATAGTAAGTGGCAGAATCTGTTGATTTCAAGTCGGATACTTTCCACAACATGCTAGTCTTTGGCAACCAGTGTGACTGGATTTGAATCATGGCTCCACCACTCTGTGACCATGTGTATTCGGGCAAGGAAATCTTCTGCCTCAACCAAGTCATGATAAGGAAATAGGGAAGGACAAAAGAGAAACTAAAGACAATTCCTCCTGTTCGGGCTATGGAATGGGGTGGAAAAGGTAGGAAGAGGGGTCCGTCCTCCCTAAACATATATTTTTACATTGTTTTAGCTTTTGGTCTATAGAAAGGTCTTGCATATTTGAAAAATGAAATCACGCAAAAGAAAATAGCAGACCCTAAAATTTAACACAGGCATAAAAAATGAATTTAGTGGATAATAAATTACACAAATCAAGGAACTATTTCATAACTTTTTTTTCTTTATTTTTCCCAAATAACTTTGACACAGTATTACTCTTTACTTTTTTAGTGGAATGTCATTTTAAATAGATCTGAAAGGAAATGGATATATCTAAATTTCACTCAAAAGATTTTATAGTATTTATTAAACTGGTGTTGTAATTGTGATTCTGTTAAATGGATGAGTATATAGAAAAAGTTGTAACCAATTAGTACAAATTAAAATCCACAAAAAATATTGAGCCAGGATTTTCAGTGTAATAGAAGGAAAACAAATATGAAATAAAGAAAAAATGAAATCTGTAATATTAAATTTGCAATGGAAATATCAATGCAAATAACTTTTTTTCCCAATAAATCTTTGGGCTCTGTCCACTGAAAAAGCCCAGAAGCGGTGATGATCCAATAACAATAAATACACATAGCAGTCATTTTTTGCTCTCTCAGTACCATTTTCCATAGAAAATAGCAGGGTTCTTAAGCAAAACAGCTGACTCCAGGTATAGGGTTTGGAAGGTAATATGGGACCCTTGTACAAGTGATATGGGCTATGGGTGGGAGGCTCTTTGTCTCTTCAGAGATAACCTAAACTATCTGTGACTTGTGGGTGTGGGATGATAAAAGGCTGCAGTCCCATGGCAAGGACTCCAGTCCCAGGAAACAGTTTAACAATGCAAGGTCTATAAACTTTAAGTATTCAGGGGAAATGCAAACAAAATATGCTAAAAGCTTACCTATAATACCTAAGGTCCATGCTAAAAGCTTACCTAAGATGTGGAAGATATATAAGCTAATTCAAGCCTATTGAGAACTGAAACAAAAGGACCATTTGGCCTTTCCTCTCTGTATAAAAGGGACTCAAAAATCTTGTTCCAGGCTCGGGATTGAAACAGAAAGCTCCCAAGTCTGGCCAGCCATCAATAAAGCATTTTTCCTTCTCAAAATCATTCCTGAGTCCTGGTCTCTCTATACGCAAATAATTGAACCTCTCTCAGATTCTACAACACAAGGAATTTTCATATATCTACTGGAATCATTTCAAAAGTGGATAAAGGAGCTAGCTTGAAAGAACACCCCTTGTCAAATTTGGGATAAATTACACAGTAAAAAATAACCACAACTATTTGTAATTTTAACCCATAAATATAACTTAAGACCTATGAGTCCATAGTGAATTTCAAACAAAAGAGAGGGAAAAAGAGAAAGAGAGAACAACAAAAAAGGAGGTTCCTGCTTTGCAGAAAACTCCAGCAAATAAATGTAGAAGGAAAAACACATCTGTAAAATTACCATTTTGCAAACCCATTACTTTGTAATTGATTAAGAAAAGTATCACTAATGAATGCTAAAACCATTCATTGAGAAGTGGTTCGGGAATAGAGCATTAGTCATACAGACTTCTTACTAATTACAAAGTGAAAAGTCACCTTATTAGCTAAATAATTGAAGTTAGAATCGCTAATAGAGGGCAACATAAATTTTCCTTACTCCTTCTCTCTTTGTCTGAACCTGACCACATCTGGTACTTGGATAACGTAAACTTTGTCCTGGTAAAATGTGGACAACCATGGGCTTGTCATTGCTGCAAATCTTTGTTCTGCACCAGAGCAACAAGCCAACCACAATCTCATGCTCTTCTATCTCTTAGGCACCCAGTAGATAATAGTGCACCAGCATACCTGCTCTGGGCGATGAAAAGAAGTCCATGGAAGACCCTTTCTTTAGACTTGAAATGAGGAGAAAGCTCATCCCACCCCTCCTCCTCAGTGGGGAGGGGCAGGGAGGTAGGGGGTCCACATAGCACCCTGACAAATATTTCTACAGCTATTTCTCTTGGCCTCTTCACTCTTTCACAGGACTGAAGTGGGTGGTCAGGTGGGAGCTTTAAAATTGGCTCTTGGCCACCTCACTGGCAAGTTCTGCTGTGGTGATCTGGCACCACATGCCTGATGCTAGAACGTGGATATGGTTGGCAACCATTCTCTTGGGGTTTAAACCCAAGCTGAGGCAGGAGGAATTCTAGAACAAATCCTTTTTTTAATAGTAATATTTCTGTCTTCTCATTTAATTTTAAATGATCAAATTAAAATGAAGGAGCAAAAGGATAGATATTAGCTAGTCTTCCATTCCATAAACAGATCTGTTCAAGTCAGACCGTGCTTGCCCTGTCACTTTGGAATTGTTTTTAGGTTTAATTAGAATTAGCCTGAACTAGACAGAATGAAAAAAAAAATACAAAGAACAAACTTGCCTAATTCATAGAGACAGAAAAGAAATTAGTGGTTACCAGGACCGGGGGTGAGGAAGGGAAGAGAGCAGAATGAGAAGTGACTGTTAGTAGATAGAGGGTTTCCTTCTGAGGTGATGAAGATGATTTAGAACTAGATTGTGGTGATATGTGAATGTACCACATGACATTGAATTGTACACTGTAAAATGATTAAAATTCTAAAATGTATGCTATGCTTATTTTACCACGATAAAATTAGAAAAAATTAAAAACCCTATCTAAGTCAGCAATTCCAGTTGTTCTTCTGAGGCTTTCAAAAAGCCTGCAATAAATTCTTAAGAGGTCCCCAGTAAGTTCTGAGGTAGAAAACTTTATTATGTTAACCTATAATACAATAATTTTTAATTTTTAAATATTTAATAACGTATATATTTTTAAATGTTAAAACCTAATTATAAAGTATAGAGAATCAAAGAGGGAAAAACTAAATCTCAGGAAAGAACTATTGCTTAAATGTTTATTTAAAATTCCAAATTTTATTTTTATGCATATACTTATGCTTATATGTATGTGTATGTGTACATACATCTATGATTTGTAGTAGTTTTTCTCTTAGTGTATATCAAACATCTATTTAACATCTATTAATTAGACAAGCACACATCCATGTCATCATTTTTCATGCCTGTATTATAGTCTTTTGAAAAGATATTTCATAGTGTATTTATTTGTGGCCAGTCAGGTTTTATTCAGATTTTGGAAATTATAAAAATAGTGTAATGAACATCCTTGTGTACATGCCTACATGCTTTTGCATACGTGAATATTTCTTTATGCTAATTCCTGAAAATACTGTTTTAACAGGTATGCACATTTTTAAGAACTTCTGTCCCTACTGTCCATTCTTTCTTTCAGAATTGCTGGATCAATTGTTACCACCCTGCAGTGTAAAAGCTTCATTGCCCCACTACTGCTGCCCATCATCACTCTTTACCTTTGCCAAGTTCACAAGAGCCCCCCTCCACAATGTTGCATACTATAGTTTCAAATTATTTTATTATCCTATTTTCAAGTGTTATTACCCATGTTTACTTCCTTATGAAATTCCAGTTCAAGACCTAAGCCCATTTTCTTACTTGGTATTAAGAATACTTTGTTATCTTAAGGACCTTAACCTTATGTTAGAGCTATTTTTTAAAGTACACAATAAGCATATTTTCACATAGTCCCTTTGATTTTGAATGATCTAAAAGTTTTTCTGCAATCAGTCTGTCTCCAGTTAGCCATCAAGAGCGAGTTAGGCAATTCTGCCCAGGCAGGGAGAGAGTTAATAATTGATCTAACCTAGAGGCAAGAGGAACAGAGAAATTTTTAGAAAAAAAGGTAACATTAGCAATCTTGTGCTGGAAAGCTTTTATTTTGTGTGTGATGATATGAGGATTCAGGTTTATTAAGTCCTTGTCTTAGATCAGGGGTTCTTACCCTTTTTTTTCCACAGACCCCTTAGCCAGTCGGGTGAAAACCACAGACCCCTTACTAAGTCCACACTATACTGTGTATTATTTAATAAATAGATCACACTGGCACCAACACGTGCCTACAAGGGTAATGCTTTTTGAATTTCAATTCAAGCTCACGGACCCCTTGTAAAGGACCCCTGTCTTAGATTGTATATTTCGTTACGGCAGAGCTGGGAATTGAACTAGGAGTTGTGGCACCTGTGCCAGTCTTCTTTCCAACAGCCAGGTTTTCCAAAATTTGGTTGCACATGATAAACACCTTAGGAGTTATTTAACCTAACCCAAGGGAGGAGGCACCACAAAGGCTACCCTCTGTGTGTCTGAAGAGTAAAACAAAGGCAGCCCTTCACCCATCTCTCAACACATCTCAGCATTACTACTCTGTGTAGCCTTGCCCTGCAGCACAGATGGCTGAAGAGGCCACGCACAGATTATTTTGAGGAAGGGGACCTTCAGCTGGATTGGAGGGTTCAGGATGAGAATCTGACTGTCTGTATGAATGTGGAAGTTGTTAAAAGCCAGGTTAATGATTAAGGTTGGCAAAAGACTTCACAAATGAAAAATTCCAACTAATTATCTTAGCTGACTTGTCCTTTCTCACTTGGCCTTCCATTTCCTAATGAAGCTGGTAAAATTTTAAAATGAAATTATATTCCAATAAAATGATGCAACAATTAGACATGTGTCATGCCTCAAGCGACTAGGGTCCTACACATTTACATCTCAGCAGGGAATTGTCTTTGGTGAAAATCACTTACTGCAGAATGTGAATGTCTATTTCAAAATAAAGCTACCTCTTCTGGTTTATAAGGAAATTAACCCAGCAGGAATTAAACTCCTGAAGCATATAATATCTAAAAACCTCAACCTTAATATTTAAAAATATCAGCCTCACCACATCTCAAATCATAGTTAACTCTTGAATATAGTTCAAGGACCAACATAAGAAAATTTACATCCTCTGTTGCAGGCTTGCATCATAATTTCCCCAACCCCCAACAGTGCCTCTCTGAATTTCAGTGACAGCACATGACTAACAAGTTTCAAAAGTGAGCCCCACCTACCTAGATCTCCAAAAGGCCACCACTTTGTTACCTACAAAGTTCAAACTCCAACCAATGATGTCCACATCCCTAAGGAGCCACAGAAAGGATTCCGTTCAATGCAACCCTGAAACTATCCGGATATTAACTCTCTGAAGTCCGCATGCCCCCATCATCTGGCAGGGATTCTCTATCACAGTACTGCCAGTGGCTCACCATGCCATCGCCACCATATTAGTCCTGTACCCTAACAGCCCAGTGTTTGCACAAATGCTGAGCTCTGACTTCAGGACACCACTTAGGGAGTTCCTAGTACCTGATGTGTCATGGATTCTGCAACATTCCAACCTTTGTACACATTGTCATTTGGGGGCTAGTAGGTTTAATCCAATTAGTCCCACTGCCCATATTTTCTTCTATGCTTTTACTTCCATCCCCAACAAACCCCAGGTTATGCTCTCAATTCTCCTTTTCTATTATTGCACAATTGTTACGTAAGGCCACAGAGCCGCATCAGGGCTCTGCTATGGTGGATCATTTTAACAGTGTGTTTGGCAGGTTTAGTTTAATCCGAAAGGCATTTTAGATCTGCAAGAAGACTCACTAAGTCTTCTCTGGCTTGGGATGCTTTAGCAAGGTGGCACACAGTATTATCTGCAAGGGAAGAGAATGCTGAAAGCAGCCATTTTCTACAGAGCTGGGAACAACTACATGGGAAATATATCAAGAGACTGATCTTGCCTTGAAAGGCAACTTCAGGGCAAAAGTTTTTAGACACTATTGGATTCCATCTGTTCTCTGGGCAGCTGGTTCAAAATAATATTTCATGTTTTTGTTCTTTGCATTCTAATAGACAGATATTTTACATAATTAGGGAATAAGACCTGCTATAGCATTGTGCACTCAGATAGTCAAAAATACTACTTAATACTGCTGCCACAGCTGAAAACAATGCTTAGATTATTTTTATAAGTGTCATGTATTCATTGCAAGATTACTATAATGGCGAAAATTTGGAAACTTGCCTAAATGTTCTAAAGTGATGTGGCAAATTAAATTAGGGTCCATTCACTGGGTGAAATACTATGCAACCATTAAAATGACAATAGGAAGAATATGCAGCAACATGGAAAATGTTTATGATAGAATGTCAAGTAAAAGTACAGAACAGCAAATAATAGGCGCTCTTGATCTTGATGACAATTCTGAGTAAAACAGATACATAAAATATCTGAAATGGAGAAGGAAATAAATAAATGTAGATGAAAACTAGAATTTTCTTTAATTTCCAAACTTTTCCTTATATTTTTTGAGACTTAGTGTACTTTCTCTTTAAACAAGAGTGGTCTGGACACTTTCTGGAGAATTTCCATATTGCTACTGTCCCTTGGACTGTGTGCAGGCTAATCCCTTCATTCCAGAGGAGAGCTGGGTCTAGGTAGGTAAACCATAAGTCTTTTTTTTGAATCTACAAATTTCAAAGAAGTATGAATTCAGAAAATGTACCAAGAATTCATTTGGACAGAGAAAGCAGCTCAAAAAACATAACTCCTGTATCAAACATGTGTTGAATTTCTATTCAAAATTGTTTTGAATATACTTTGTAGATTTGACTTTTGATCCATATCTATAGTTTACATAATTAAACAATATAGTTATATTTTTAAAGTAATTCTTAAATTTTAAAAGGGGAAGAGAATAAAGTAAACAAAAATATACATCCAGTTGTTAGTGTTAATAATACATAGAAAGAAACTAACCCAAATGATTATAAACACAGTATTTTCACTGTGCATCCCTAATGAGTTATACTCTAAAGGCAAAATGAACTTCAAAACAACCAAGAACTGTTTTAGAGAGCCATATTTTTGGTTGGTAGCACTTTTATAATATATATTTTATGCATAGTGAGGGTTAAAGCAATTGATTAATAACATTTATGTCCTGCAAACCAGGATTTTTGACATGAGAGTATGAAAATGAAGAATCAGGGAGATTAAATTAAAATTCACTAGTCCTGAACTTGAATTGGAGTCAACATTATGAATTGATAATGTCTGCCTTCTTAAGAAATAAATCTCCTTAGATCTGTTAATGAAAAGATGTGGAAATAATGACCAACTCAAAGACGTAATGTAGCCTGCTCATCATTTCTTGAACATGCCAAATTCTTAGATCCAGAATTTTGATCTTTTGGTCTGTCCCTGGGGAGTCTTCCCATATTTTGTCTAGTTAGGGAACTTCTACTCATCCTTAAGGATCAAGCTAAAATTATCCTTTCTTAGTGAAGATTTCTCTAGCCCTAAGATAAAACAGCCATTCCCTTTTCAATATTTCCATAGTTCTATGAATATATTTCAATCAGTATTAGTAACTAGTATTAATGGAATATCCATCCCATGCCAGTAACTATTTCAAGCTTTTTATCTATATTAAACTAATTCAGTTATCCCGTGTATCTATGAGTTAGTTACTACTATCATCCCTATTCGAGAGCCGAGAAAATTGAGGCCCTTTCTTGCTGGATTAGCTGAATTTTATTTGTCTTTTTGCTTAAAATACTAAATAAGGCAAGGCACATATTAATTGGACAGTAACTATGTGTTGGATTGGATTCTTTTAGAAAATGTAACTGCAAATTAATTTAGATTTAAAGCAAAGCTATTTCTCAACAGCAATTTTAAGATAATGCAACAAAAAAATTAGTACTGAATTAACTCTTGTGATTCACAGCCATCTGTTCGATTAAATGTATACTTTACTTGAATTTTCTCAGAAGGAAATGAAAGTAATTATTCATGCCATGGAAATCTTTTTTGAACTATTTGCTTGGTCATTTTTGCTGCTGTGAGTCTTTTTATATAGGATAAAATAAATTGCTGCCACTTATTGGTTGAATAAGGTCATGAAAGATTTTGAGCAGCGTTGGTGTTTCTCAAAATTTCAATTGAAAATTAGGTTATATAAATCCCTCAAATTGCATGGAACCAGGAGGGCATCCTGGTTGACCCCAAAATACAATTTGAACAAATAATGTATTTTCTACTTCACCCATTTTATTTCTAGAATGCACTTGTCTTTTAAAATGACCTATGTTGCTGTTGGCAATTGTATCTTTTTGGAGAATGTTTTTAGATGCATAAAATATTGGGTGATTCTGTAAGTACATTTATGGGCAGATTTTCCATTTGTGATAGTGCGCCTACAATTATGTCTATCTTTCTTTTTTATCACAAGTATATGATGCACATTATTTTTACAATGTATTTTAATATTCAATGCATTTTTTTCTGTGCTGCTTTAAATGTCAGTACACTAGCAGCCAAGTTCAGTCAAATTCTCGTTCATTGTGAGAGATGGAAGCCAGTGCGAGGGATTTGGATTCCTCTTGTCCCCCATACAAAACCTCGACACCATTTCAGCCTTACGTTCTTAATGGTGTTTACTTACAACATGCTACTTCATTCATTCTAACCTTGGTTCATCCTGTCACCTCATGCCTAAGCTCATTTGGTAGTATATGACAGTCAGAGCCAACTGGTTAAGACAAAATAAAAAGTTAATTCACATATGGTCAGGCAAGCAGATCTAGGTGCCATATTGTCTCTACCACTTACTTTCTTCAACAGTGGTATTGTTCTCATGTGATCTCTCCTTTTTTTTTGGTAGTAAGATGGCAATTGGAAACCAACTGACTCCTATCTTCAGAACTGAGATCCATAGGAGAAAGACTTTTCTATCCCAATATGCATACCTGTCCAATTACACCTGTTTGAACCAAATACTGTGATCACAGAGATGGATTGTGTTGATTGGGCAAGGCCTAGTAATGGGCTTAATCCTAGATATGTTATAAAGAGTTCAATCCTACCTGAAGGACACATATTGAGAATAGGGGTAGGATTTCTCCAGAGAAAAATAGGAAAGCTGTTACCAAAAAGCACAACGAATTCTGGACAAGCAAGAATGCACTTATGTCCTATATCTTATTTTCTATTACCTATACAATATATAGCAATCCTTTAGACAACTGTTAACAAAGTACAAAAAGCAACAAATGTAGACTGATGTCACTTGGGATAATGTCCAATTCAAAAATTTATTGTGTGATTTTAGCTAGTCAATTAAATTTTTTGAACCTTGGTTTACTTCTCTGCAAAATGGGAAATGATAATATGCCTCCTTTGTGAATATAAAATGAGTAAGTAAAAGCGTATCACAATGCTGCGTAAATAGGAGGCATGCAGAAAAAAACACTAATTTTCTTCAAGACTAATGACATGGTCATCTCATATAGGACAGCACTCCTATCACTTCATTTGTACCACTGAAATCCTTTTTGTACTACCATCTATCACACAATTTAGCACTTGATTGCACAGTCAGTACAGCTCTCAATACGCTGGATGTGCAAATGCCTCATCTTACCAAGTAATTTTCAAGCTCTTTATGGCTAGGGTCATGTCTTTCTGCCCTGTCTTAGCACCTTGTCCAGGACTAGTCACTCACACAGAACATGAGAGGTGCTTTGGATCCCTGGACTGACTGTGGGATCCAATCCACATTTTGAAGGTATTGGGAAGCACACACACCCAAAAGAGGTAATAAATATTGCAACAGTTTATAGGAAAACCATGCCTATAAAATAAAAGAGCCTCTGTTCATTGATTGATTGATTGACAGACAGAGAAAATGGAAGAAGATTGGGAGGGAAGGACAGTATGGGGGAGATGTTTAGTGTCACCTTGCTAAAACTATAAGGATGGTCAGAATGCCTTTGAATCCAATGGGTTCTGTCACACATAGCAGGACTACTTGTGTCTACAAAGTATTAGAATTGTTATGGGTACACATGCTGGTGATTCACTAATAGGTAAAATAGACTTTAAGGTGTTGGACTTGGAGACAAACATGGATTGGCCCAATGTCCATCATTCAGAATCTACATAAATTTAGGCAAGTTTATAATTTTTGTGAGCTTTGTGGAATTTGTAGTGGGAGCCCTTTGTGAATGATGTGAATGTTAAATAAGAAGATGCAGGTAAATGGCTTCTTAGCACAGTGACAGGCACATAGGAAAAGCAATAAACACTAGCAAATGCAAGTTTTATTATTATGCTATTTGGGGAATACAGAAGGCATAAATGGAATTAGATTTGATTTAGAGAAATTCAACACCTAAGCATTACAACTATCTCCCTACCCCCTACCCTCTGGAAAATTGAACACTATTCATTATAAGCATTTGCCTAATATCTGCTGTATCCAATGTTGAGTCACTTTTCTTTTTTAACTTTTATTTTGAAATAATTTCAAATTTACAAGACAATTGCAAAAACAATGCAAAACCCATACAGAATATGTCAACACACCTCCCAAACAGATACAAAGATCCACCAACTTTTAAGTTTCCCACATTCGTCGCATCATTCTCTCTCTATCGTCTGTCGTCTGTCTAGTTGTCTGCCTACTATACCTTTGAGAGTAGGTCGTATACATTGTATTTCTTGAACACTTAATATGTCCATGTACATTTCCTAAGAACACAGATATTCACTTATATAGTCATCTTAAGTGCAGTTATCAAGTTAGAAAAAGTTAACATTAAGATAAAGTTTATAGTCCATATTCCCGTTTTTCATATGCCCAAATAATGTCATTTTAAGCCTTTTACCCTCCATTATTAGATCCCATCCAGGATCATGCATTGCATTTACTTGCCATTGTCTTGTTAGTCACTTTTTTTTTTGGAAACATATATACAAATTAAACTTTCCTATCTCAACCACTCCCAAGCATACATTCAGTGGGATTAATCACATTCACAATGCTGCACTTCCCTCACACCGTCCATTACCAAAACTTTCCCATCATCTAAACAGAAACTGCACGCTCATTATATATAGGCACCTCATTTTTCCTCTCCACCCCACTTCTGCTAATCTCTACTCTACTTTCTGTCTCTATGAATATGTACAATCTAGCTATTTCATATAAGTGGAATCATACAACACCTGTCCCTTTGTGTTTGACTTATTTCATTCAACATGATATTTTCAAGGCATATCCATGTAATAGCATGTATCTGAACTTTATTCCTTTAAAGGCCAAGTAATATTCCATTGCATATATATGCCACATTTTGTTTATCCATTCATCTGTTGATGGATGTTTTGGTTGCTTCCAACTTTGGCTATTGTGAATAATGCTGTTCTGCTCATAGGTGTACAAAAATCTTTCCTAGTTCCTGCTTTCAATCTTTAAGTTATATACCTAGAAGTGGATTAATCAATTAATCATATGGTAGTTCTCTGTACAGTTTTCTGAGGAACCACCAAACTGTACCATAGCAACTGCTTGATTTTACATCCCCACCAATGTTCTAAGTTCCCTATTTGTCTGCATACTTGCCAGTACTTCAAATTTTCTTTTTCTTTTTGTAGTAATAGCCATTTAGTGGGTGTGAGGTGGTATCTCTTTATGCTTTTGATTTGCATTTCCCTGGTGACTAATGATATCAAATATCTTTCATGTGCTTATTGGACATATGTGTATCTTCTTTGGAGAAATATCTATTGAAGTCCTTTGCCCATTTTTAAAATGGGTTATTTGCCTTTTTGTTGTTGAATTGTAGTAGTTCTTTATCTATTCTGAAAATTAAACCCTTAATCAGGTGTATGTTTTCCAAATATTTTCTCCCATTTTGTTGGTTATCTTTTTACTTTCTTGAATATTCTTTGATACTCCAAAATTTTTAATTTTGATGAAGTCTAATTTATCTTGGTTATTCATGCCTTTATTTATTTATTTTTTTTTTTAGATTTATTTTTATTTATTTATTTCCCCTCCCCCGGTTGTCTGTTTTCTGTGTCTTTTTGCTGCGTCTTGTTTCTTTGTCCGCTTCTGTTGTCATCAGTGGCACGGGAAGTGTGGGCGGCGCCATTCCTCGGCAGGCTGCACTTTCATTTCGCACTGGGCGGCTCTCCTTACGGGCGCACTCCTTGCGTGTGGGGCTCCCCTAGCGGGGGACACCCTTGCGTGGCACGGCACTCCTTGCGCGCATCAGCGCTGCGCATGGGCCAGCTCCACACAGGTCAAGGAGGCCCGGGGTTTGAACCGCGGACCTCCCATGTGGTAGATGGACGCCCTAACCACTGGGCCAAAGTCCGTTTCCCCATGCCTTTATTGTAAAATCTATAAATCCATTGTCTAATAAAGATCCTCAAGATATTTCCCTATATTTTCTTCTAAGATTTTAATAGTTCTAGCCCTTATATTTAGGTCACTGATACATTTTGAGTCCATTTTTGAGTATGTTATGAGATAGTGGTCCACTTTTAGTCCTTTGGATAAGGATATCCAATTTTCCCAGGACCATGATTCTCATTTCATTTTTAATCCTATTTTCATTTCCTTCATTCTCAGTGGAGGGCTGAGTCAGACGATGGTTAGGATGAGGCTCATATCTTTACTTAGAACCTCACAGGGTTTCCTGTCTCTCTCCACAGTTTAGTTCTGCTTTGCTCAAGAACTTAATCATTCGAAATTGAAAAAAAGATTCAGTCACTGATACTCTCTTGGTAGAAATTTTAGATTCTTATTTTACCAGTTCCACAAGATTTGGGAACACCATGTAGTTATCGCCAAAGACAGAGCTTCTAGGATATATATACAGATACATAGAGAGAGAAGAATGAGAGACTCATGCAGAAATCAGCAAGGTTCTGAATATTTGCTCAACGGTATTGAAGAGTCCATTATAGGAATAAAGAAAGTTTATACAGTGGGAATGGGGGAGGGGGAAGGAGATTCGCTCTGAAGTTTTCAGCATGACCATTATTCAGCCTACTACTCTTCTCTGAAAACCTCTGAATATACCATTTAAACAAAAACAAATAGATTTTGGAGAACAAATGATTTTTCATTCTGTCAGTTGGAAAGGGAGTTTCCAGGTAATTCTTGGGGTAAAGGTGGCAGACACATATTAAGTTTTTGTAATACACTATAATAATTTTTTCACCCCTAATTAAATACCAGACTATACTATTTAACCTCAATTAAACCATCATAATGTGAGCCCGTTATAATTAGTTAAGTTAATGTTTTGAATAGGAAAAATAATGGTTTCAGAGAAGGAGATAATTAACATATAAGCATAATCTTCACTGCTACCTCAAATTCTCCACAGGCCAATTCAGAAAGCGGGTCCATACACACAAAGCGGGTCACCGGAAAGGACATACTCACATCCACTTGTGCTCCTTTATTTTGCTTTCATTGAGTTTCTTCCTTAATTTTCATAGTATCCCTCATCTTCCCTGAAGCTCCTAGAGATTTAGGAGATAAGCCTGATCATTTGGTATCCTACAAATTCATTTGCCTTCTTGTGTATAAATATTGCTTTCCCCATACTACACTGAAAACCCTTGTGGCAGAGATTATATTTTCTAATTCTTTGTACTTTTAAAAGACCTTGCACATAAGGAGTTGTTGATGACTAGTCCATTTACACAGCATACTCTCCTACCTAGCATTATGTGCCAGGTAATGGGCTGAGGTTTGAGGAAGAAAGATGACAAGATATAATTTCTGCCACTGAAATGACACAGTTTTATGGGAAAAGAAAACTTATCAACAACAAGGTTTAATATGACATGATATTGTAGAAGGAGTTCCAAATCGAGCACATCCTGAGATATTTAGGGCCTTTTAATTAACTTGCGAACGAATCCCTAATTTGTATGAGTGATTTTGGTTTTGGCTAAGAGGAGAAGAGGAAAGGGGAAGGCTGGTTCAAAAAGAAAAAGTAAGTCACATGGCTTTTTTATGGTATTAGTCATAAGAGGAGTTAGGGGTTTTGAGAAGTGCTGGGGTGCTGGTGGTGAAGGGGGTGAAAGAGATGCTATATATAGAAATTGCCTCCCTAATGCTCCAATCTGAGCCCCATGGAAAGAGGAAATCCTGGAAGAAATTGAATAAAATGTAGTCTTGAGGGATTTAAAGGAATTATATCCTGAGGCGCATATGGAAACAGATTCTTAAACTGTTTCCTCTTAGACCGCTGATCTTTTAGGGAAAAGTGAAGTTACTCTTTTCTTTTTCAATATTATCTCTTTTTTTTTCAATCTCAGGAATAACATGAAGAACTTTTGAAATTTTGGAGTGGAAAGCAAGTAGATAGAATCCTTATTTTCAATGGATGAAGCGAAACTGCTCAAATATTTTAAACTTTGAAAAATATGAGGACATTCTGATGTTTGCATTTTTCATCTGGCCCTTTAGAAAGTATCTTATTCTCTTAGGTTCCTTAAATGCATTTGATTTTATATTAGATATTGCTGTGCTCACTGAACTATACTAATATTCTTACAATGGTTTCTAACTTATAGGAAGAAAAAATTACTTCCTTTTTCTCACAATTTGCCCTCATCACATATGTAGATAAATGCATCTTCTGCAATTCTCTCTGTTTTAACTATAATCCACATCTTTCATCATTGTCATAAGGTTCTTATCTCATTCCTAACTACAATATCAAAACCATTCAATCAATTTTATTGACAATGACTAAATGCCTGCCGATATTTATTTTCCTTGCCAATGGGCTGATCCGTTGCTCCCATTTTAAATCTTCATTCTATTAAGAATCAATAATGCTTGGTAATGTCCAAACTTGAACTTGCACTGAATCTGTACATCAGGAGTAAAGTAAAAATTGTGATTTTTATCCAGACAATTAAAAAAAAAAAAGCCCCTCTCCTTTAATCTTTATCTTACAAAAGTGCAATTTTTGCCTCAAATTCTTAGGGTATTTGATTCAATTTTCTACTTTATTTTATACCAATTACACTTATCTGATGCTAGGTTTACCTAATACCACAAAAACATTGAAAAAAAAATGTCTTCCGTGTAAGGCTTCTGTCCACATGCAACCAACTTACTGATGTGTTATTTTATTTTTTATTTTGTTTATTGTAAGGTTTCAATCCCCAGAGGGCTATTGCTACTTAAGATTATAATATCACAAGCATGCAACACTTTAGGTCAAACTCTGTCCAACGCTCTTTTTTTTTTGGATATGAGAGCATCTGGAACAGTGGGAAGAAAAAATTCAAGGGGACCTGAGTTCAGTTTCTGACTCAGCCTTGTATTAGCTAGATGATGATCTTTCAGAATTTATTTTCTAATGTGTGTTAGTTTCTTCATCTGTTAAAAAGGAAAAAGAAAATAGATGATGTCTTTGGCAGGATTTAAATGAGAGAAATTATTAAAAATAAGCCTAGGGGAGTGGAGGTAGCTCAAGTGGTTGAGCCCCTGCCTCCCACATGGGAGGAAATGGGTTATTTCCCAGTGCCTCCTGAAAAAAATAAAAACAAACAACAAGGAAAATAAATGGAAAAACCAAGGTAAGCCCCTGTGGCTCAGTGGTTGAGCACCAGCTTCCCACATATGAGGTCCCAGATTGAATCCCCGGCCCCTGGTACCTGAAAAAAAAAAATCCTAATGTGTTTCTTGAGACTTAGGGGGTGCAAAATGAAGGGCGTTTTATCCTTTTCATTATTAATATTTTGAAAGAGGTTGTATCTGTGTGATAATAACCTCAACTTTTCAACTCTTTGGAGAAAGCATCACTTTTCTGAGCTCCATATTGCTACAAGAACGCAAAAAGAAACTTGTAACTGAATAGCTAAGGTGGATTGACATTACTATGTGTTTCCTTTTTAAAAATTTACCTTTGTGTAATTTGCAATACCTGTCAATAAATTGTAGTCTCTTGCCAATTACATGGCAAGAATTTAAAAGTTAAAAATCTTTTAAAATAATTTTAAAAAGTTGCAACTAGTCTGTTGATATTAAGATGGTGGGCACATTATTCTATTGGAACCAACATCATGGGTTTCTTGATACCTATTTATGACATAATTTTTTTTTCTTTCAAGACATATTTGAATCCCAAAAAAAAAGAGTATCGACCACTGCAAGCATAACTGTTCTTCTGCCTGCCCCTTAAGATCTAAGCCCTCTCTCAACCGGAAGCAGAAGCAGGCATTACCACCCAGAATTCCTCAAGACTGAGGAATGAACAAACATTAAGGGTGAAATGCAACTATGGACAAAAGTAGACTTTTAATTCTGTTGTATCAGAAGAACTTGTAACATTGATATAAAAGATAGTATTTACAAGAGGTTCTGAGTGGAGGGGGAGAGAAGAATAGGTGGAACACAGAGTATTTTTAGGGCACTGGAATTGTTCTGCATGATAATGCAATGGAAGACAACAGCCCATTATACATTTTGTCAAATCCTATAAACCTGTACAGTCAAAAGTATAAACCGTAACGTGAACCAGAGAACCCAGATAGTAACAATATTTGTTTACCAAGTGCTACAAATGTATCACAATAATGTAAGATGTTATAAATAGAAAAAAATTGGGAGGGTTGGGGGTGGGGTATATGGGAATCCCTTATACTTTCAATGTAACTTTTATGCAGTCTAAAACTTCTCTATAAATAAAGCTTATTATATGGGGAGGGAAAGACATCTGTGACCCCTCCTAGAGATCTAGAGAAAGAAGTTGTGCAGATCCTTTTGGTGTTCAGGCACACAGCCTGACACTTTGCCCTATGTATTATTTGGCATGCAGAGTAAATCTAGAAGAGCTGCAGTTACTATTTAATTAGTTCTCACCAGTTGATCAACTGGTTTCACTAGTGATTCATGTGGGCACAGCTCGGATCGATTTAATCAACTAATGCATAGGACAAGAAGCCACACAACCATACTCTATGCTTCTACTGATTAGGACAAAAGGGAGAACAATATACAGCCATATAATGTAATATCAAATAATGAAAAGAATTTCTTATCATCTTTAATGAAATGGCTAATGTATTTACACAAGTATCTACTAAGTGTTCTGAGACACTGAAACAAAGTATGAAACTTGGTATTTATCTTTATGTTGCTTACTGACCTCTTCTGGATACAGATTTTAAATAGGTAAAATAACTGGAGAACTCTAAAAACAGCACAAAACTTTGGACCACATATCATAGAGAGTGTTATCCGAAATGATTTCACCCTGAGCCCTAAGTCCATGATATTAGTGTATTCATTTTGAAATTTTTCACACATACAAAAGTTTAGAAAGAATAAAACAATAAACATCTTATATCATTTCTCAAATTTAAAAGGAACAATGTTTTGCCATATTGTAACCTCTGTTTTTTGAAGTCATTTCAAGTTGATCACTTCCATATGAAATAAATACATCCATAATCCTTTATATATTTCTAAAAATAGGGCATGTTTTATATAACTACAATATCATTATTAAACTAAAGAAAATTAATAATAATTCCAGAATAAGAATAACAATTCTATATTTAAATTTCTCCAAGTGTCCTCAAATGTCTTTTAGAGCTAGCTTATAAAACCAGCATCTATTCTAGAACCACCCACTACATTTCATGGTTATACTCTTTTTGTAACAGTGGCTTAGTGAAGAGATTGGAAAATTGTGGTATATAATATCTTGTTTCTTGAATTTTTTTTGATTAACTCATGCTATTGTTTCAATTTTACCTCTACTTCCCATATTTCCTCTAAAGAGGACGTTGGATCTAGGGGTTTATTAAATTCAGGTTAAACTCTGGCAAAAGAACTATATAGGTCACTATATGTTGCCTGATGTGATGAATTATGGCATCTGGTTGTTCCATAACTAATGATGCCCTGATTGAAAGTGGTAAAAGTCTTACCTTGCCATTGAAAAGTTATATGTGTTCTTTTGTATCCAGCAAGGAATCATTGGAGTCATAATCTGGTACCATGTAAACACTCAGTTCTCCATCAGACTTTCATCTTATGGCTTTATTACTCACCGATGACCATTTCCTTAACCAATAATTTCATGTGAGAGTTGCTTATCCATGATAATCCTGTGTAGTAAACAGTCCCCTTACATGAATGGCGCTTATTTCACACTTATAGATCTGTCTGAGGATCAGCTGGTCTAAATTGGGACCAGCTGGGCTGAACTGGATCAAGGCTTTTGGTAGAGTTCAGTCTGCTCCATGCTTCTTTGTTCTGAACCTATGTTAAGGAGCAATAACAACCTGGGGCATGTTCTTCTCATATCAAAAAGGTCTGGCAGAAATTTCCCATCTATCGTCAAGGCTCAGCTCAGAACTGGCAATGTCTCTACTGCCTGTATTCCAATGGGTAATGCAAGTCACCTTGCAAAAGCCAATCAATCTATGAGGGATGTACACTTTGTGAAATTTAATGGGAACCCTATGAAATTACAAGGAAAAGACAGTTATTGTATAATTCTTCCAGAATAGGAAGAAAAGAGTTGACAACAATATTCAATCTGCTATTTTCTAATTCTCTATATCTTTTTTTCAGATCAGTAGACACACTGCTTTTATGAATATAATTGACTTAGATTTATGATGAGACAACAGTTCCAAAAATATTTCAAATACATGTGAATCCTGTTCTCCTATGTGCATTCATCAATATTAAAGTTAATCATATTGTATAATGATTACCATTATGTAGCTACCTCCTTGCCAGATAATAAGCACCAAAATGATGTCAAACTCATCTTTGTATCCCTGGTGCCTAGAACAATCCCTAGAATATAGAAGGTGCTCAATAAATGTGGGATGAATTATATTTCAGAATAATCTTGGAATTTTTGCAAATGATTTCTATCCAAAGTAACTTATGACATGCCTTCTTTTCTCCCTTCCTACAAATACAATTATCTTTGTTTCCCAGGTGAAAAGAATAAGACACTGAGAGGGCAAGAGGCATGGTGTGCCAATGCTATACAGTAAATCAAAGGAATGAAGCCCATTCCTCTTGCCTCCTCTTCGGCCCATCAGATAGCATGCCCCAGCACGTTCATGCTATGTCTTGCCATTGTTTTCATACAGAAGGCAATTGTCACTGAACATTTTAACTACTGGTGATAAATTGAGGACTGTGTTAAGCACTAGCCCTTTTATACCCCTCAAATACAGTGAGAGCGAGGATAAGAGTAAGTGAAAACTGGAGAGAGAGAGAAATCTAGAAATAAATCAAATCACCTAATCTTCTTTTAAAACCCAGGGAATAGAGACAAAGAAAATAAAGCAAGAATTCAGGGAGGCTAAGGGAAACTATAATCATAGCCCATGCTGGAGATAATCATCCTGTTACACAGTAGATGAATAGAATTAAATTGTGTTTGTGCTACTTTTCAGTAATTTAGAATGTTTGTGAAACAATAACACTAATATATGCAAATGAAAATAATATGATTGAAAAGACGCTCATTCTTCATTGGGAAATGAAAGAGGCAAGCAACAATAAGAGAAAGAGAAAGAGAGGGATCAAAGGTTGGGAATGAGATTTTCACTTCTAATTGATGATTTTAAATCTTAGCCATCACGTTATAGGTGGACATTCAATTAACAGCAATCCATAGATGTCAGTAATAAATTATATTTGTTTGGCCATAATACCTGACCTACAAATTTGTCCAGACTTTTAGGGTTGCTAAAGTTTTTATTTCATAATCATAAACTTAACTGCAATCCAGCTACCCTTGGAAGAGAAGGAGGATGTGGAATCCAAAGAACTGCAACAAAAGCACAAAGATTAGAGGATGCTGAGAGCAGACTAGGCTTGGCGGGTGCTCTCCTGAACTACAGAGGGGATGGTTTGCTGGTTAAGACAAAGCATAAATCGAACGCATGAGCCTTGTCGGCAGCTGGCGGTGATGATCTTGCTGGTCTCGCCATTCCCGGCCCTGAAGTGCTCCACTGCTTCTACAATATTCATACCCCCTGTCACCTTGCCAAAGACCACAAAAATATGGAACGCCTCACAAATTTGCATGTCATCCCTGTGCAGGGGCCATGCTAATCTCCTCTGTGTGGTTCCAAGTTTAGTATCTGTGCTGCCAAAGCAAGCCCTGTCCATATTTTCAGTTTGCCCCAAATTGCAGCAATGGGAGGATGTCTTCCATTGTTTCCCTTATTTCAGAATTTGAAGTGTGTCAATATGCTGACTGGTAGGCTAGAAAACTGGTAAGAGTTGACTGGCTGCGTTGATAATTTATGCTCCATTAATATACAGGCTTTTGCCATCATTAAGGAATTTCATAGACTAATTCTACACCCTAGTGGGAGAAATTGGTCAAAACACCCTTTTTTTCCCCAGAAGAGAAAAAGCAAACAAAATCTATTTATCTCTCTCGCTTGAGAGAAAAAAAGCACTCTGGCATTTCCAATACATTGGAACTCCCCAGAGCGTCCTGGAAATGTGTAAGCAAACTGATATAATAAAATCTGACATAAAAAGCCACTTGAACCACACTAATTAGAGGGATAATAAAAATCAAGCGACTATCGAACTGTAAGGCAGTCACAACAGACAATTAGAGGTTAATCAGATGTGTGACTACAAGTTCTTCCTGCCCCCGGGATTGAATCTCAGATGTTTCAGACAGATCTATGCTGCAGCTTGAAGATAACATAAAAATCTACCAAGGAGTTGTTTCTATAAAAGAGTTCTTTGTAAAGAAGACCAGATTTAAGGAATGTGGGGGAGAAATACAGCAATAATAGTGAGAGAAATCTAGAGGCTGTTTGAAACTTTGATCAATGCTTTATGTGAATTGAAATTTACTTTTATCCTAGATAAATAAGTGGGATTTGGCAAGGCACAAAGATCTGTTGATGAGGCAAAGTGAGGTGGTCTGGTGAGGTATGAAGGAACACGACATGCATGAGGGGAGGAAAAGGTTGGGGCCCGGCCTCTAATCCCAACTCTGTCCCTCTCAAACTCCATGTCCTAGCATTAATGCGCCTCTTTGGTTCTGTTTCCCTCTCTAAAAGATTAAATCTAACCCAGGCAACATAATCTTTTATGTCCTTTCAACTAATTTAATGTGCATAACTTAATGGTCTTCTCTTCCTCCAACAATTTCATTATCATATGAATATGCTAATATGTACATCTATAATAGATTGAATGCTTGAAAATAAAATATCAAAGCCTTTAAAAATTTATTCGACCTAAAATTCAATTCAATATTTTTTTTCTGGGAGATGAATCGGTGCCAGAAATTGTGCTAAGTGCTGGAGATTTGAAGATAAATGCTCTGAAACCCGCCTCTGCTTTGTTAAAAGTAATTTTAATGATAATCAAAGTTATTTATTAAGTGATTACTAAATGTCATTCATTTAATCAGCACAGCTGTAAGTATTAGTGATTATTAATTTCCTGTTAATAATCAAGAAACCTGTCTCAGAGTAGTTAGCAGCTTGCGCAAGCCCATGCATCTGGGAAGAGACTGAGTCAGGATTTGAATTCTGACTTTTTCTTTGCCCCCAACTTACCAACTTCTTTGCCTTTCGTAGGCACACATTCTGAGATTTTTTTTTTTCCTTTCTGATATTAGGGACTACATTTCCCAAATTCGTTCACACTTCCTCAATAGACTATACCAGTTTAGGGTAGGCTCACATTTAAGTAAACTAATCATCTCACCACGTACAACTAGAGGAACAACCCAGAGGTTGAGCAAAGAGAAAGGTAAGAGAAGGCTAATGATGTGTGATTGAAATTTTGCCAGAGATGATGGCAAAAACTCACAAAACATGCAAATTCAAAAAGTTTAGGACAAAACCTCTCACTTAGAGAAAGAGGCCACAGAATCATCAAGGAGAATCACTTGTCTCCTCTGTGGATTAGGTGTGGGAAATCCTCCCAGAGGGGATGAGGCTGGAGGTGACTTCTCAGGCATGACAAGGAACTGACAAACAGGGAGCTGGGAGCATGAGGGAGAGTGTTCCTGGAAGAGGGCATAGCGTTCACCGAGCAGGGCCATGAAAAGCCATGGCTGAAAGGCGTAGTTGATCAGTGTACCCTGCTGTGGAGTCCATGCAGGGCAAAAGAAGGGCCAGATCAGAAGCAAAACAAGTGGAAACAGAAGTTGGTAAAGGATTTGGATTTGAGCTTGAAATTTAGAAGAGCAAGGAAGAGCAAGGGTGTGAAGGAAGAGTATCTGTCACAGTTGGTTTGTACTAGGGAATGGAGCGAGAGAAATATTGGAAAAGTGACCAAGGCAGTTAGCATTAGCACCATTTTACACATGCGAAAACTTTTAAATGACTCACCTGGGTTCTTAATACTAGTGGTAGAACTGATATTCAACCCACAGTTTTTCTGCACCCAAAGCCAATGCACATTTCGTTACCCTATGCTGTCCTGAATACATCTGGTTCATTTATTGCTATATAGGCAGAGTTAATAGCAAGTAATTGCAGATAATTTCAATGTCCAACAACAGGAAAATAAAATTAAAGAAATTAGGAAGTGACTATATGAAAAAATATTACAGAACCATTAGAAAAAGTGTTTTTAAAACTGCATTTAATGGCATGAATTTATTATATTCATAATAAAAACAAAAAATAAGAATATAAAACTATTATAATGAAATCTTAATCATTGTGTATGTATGCATCAAAAAGAGACTGGATGCAAACTATGTATGTTAGAAGTTTTCTCTGCGATGCGTGATCATAATTTGTTCATTTTTATGCATCTGTGTATTATTCATATTTTCTGGGTATTTTCTATGAATAAATAGAATGGGAAAAGTAAATATTACAAAAGGAAAAATAAGTGTGAGAAGTGACAAAAATAAGGGAGAGAAGTGACAGTGACAGGTTCTCCGCAAATTTCATTACTTTTTGTGCACATGGCGTCAAGTTGTCATCAAGCTCTGCTTTTTACAGTAAAATATGAAAGCTTTTAAATCCTGTATGAGTAGATAATTAAGACCTGTGCATGCCTATCAAAGCAGGGACACTCCAATTCCCATTTCTGCTTGGTGCCTGAACCTTGTCATGCCTACAGGTCTCCTTTCAAAACATTTAATAGCGAATAAAAGACCAGCCCTCCCCGTTAAATACAGTGCAGGCAGCGGGTGCCAGGGCAGCCTTCATAATTACACCCGAGGCTTCACAAGTAGTGCAATTGTGTGGCCTGGGAAATTGTAGCTGATTATGATCACTCAGTGTTGAATGTTGGAAAATAGCTGCCCTTCTAAAAAAATAGCTGGTTGTGTGGGAGGGGTGTGATGGTTCTGGGGGGGAGGGTTGGTAAATGGAGGAAGAACCAAAGCTCAGATGCAGGCTGAGCTGTTACTGATGATGCTGGGCAGGGATTCGGCAGGGCACCCATGTCTTGTTCTAGCTCCTCTTCTGGACATGGATATTCCTTGCTTCCAGGAACACAGAGACTGAGCTTTGATGAAATATTTTGTATTTGTTTCTCTCTTTGTTTAAATTTGAGTGAGTGGGGTGTGCCTTCCCCCATGCCAGCCCCTTGGACTATGTCTGGTTTTGTCAGTGGACACAGTCCCTAATCCCCAGGAGAGTTATTCTGGACTAACCTGGCACTTAAAGTAAACTACCCAGAATTGAAAGAACCTCTTTGGAGATGGTATCTTCTGCACAAAGCAGAGCAGAACTATCTTTCCTTCCCATCCTTCTTTTGAATAGTGCATATATATTTCTTGCCGTTTAGCAGCACATTTGTTCCTTTCAGCCTCTCTTTTGGATGTCAGCCCATCAGATCCCCTGCGAAGGTATGGCCACATTGAAGACATCTGGTGTTCTAGCTACCAATTCAGGTCCAACTCAGCAGGTTTGAGGTGCGGCTTATGGATCTGTATTTTTAACACACTTCCTAAATTATTCCTCTGCTCAACCAGATTTATAACCTCTCCTTTACAATAGCAATATGGAAGGCATAAATAATTTTAAAAACACAAAGACCAGAATCAAAATATAAAGCTTATATATATATCTCATAGGGACTCTCTAAACCTATCCGAGCTTCTATTTCATCATTTCCAAAAATGGATATATTGCCTGGCTGGCAGGGTTGCTCATGTGCAATACTTAGCATAGCCTCTGGCACAAAACACGGGCTAAACAAGCATAAGTGCTGCCCTCTTTCTTCCCACATGTGGTCGGGGGCATATAAGAAAGCACCAGCATGCAGTCTCCAGACCTCTAGTGTATCTGAGGGGCCAGGGCATCAAAGCCATGTGAGATGGAAGGGCACGGATGTGCTAGCTGAAGGCTCTCCAGATTAGGCACAAGCCATCTCCTTCCCAGTGTCTTGTGGAAACCTAAGAAGGGTTCCTCATCCATGGTTTCTTAAGAGTACTTTTGATGTTCTTTGAATTTTTATCCTGTATCACCTTTTAGGGCAATTTCTGAAAGTTTTCAAGATAACTTTTACTAGTAATTCATACTTAGGAGTTTGGAAATAGTAGGAAGCTCTGTCTTTCAATTTCCCCCTCTATCACTTACTAGCTCTTTAACCGTGGACATAAGCTGAGCCTCAGTTTTCTCACAGCCTAATAGCACCCTGTCTCCCATCCACAGAGTGGGTCTCTCGCCTCCCATCTCCCTCCTCACTGCCAGGGCCCAAGTGCAGAGTAACAGAAACGAGGGCTGTGGACGAAGCTAAGGCCCATGGGACAATCTTTCGTCAAGGGGAGACATGAGATAAATTCATCCCTGAAAAAATGTTCTGAAACACAGAAGACACATCTTGGGGGGAGCTAAATTGTTGATGAAGCAATCCATAACACTTGGCCGAGGCCACCTGATAATGCATCTTCGCCTTGGCTCTTCCTGCTTCTCTGTTTCATTTTCGAGCACCCTCACTCTTGCTCCCTGGGCGGGTATTCACTAATAAAATGATGGCCGATAAAGCTTCTCAAACTCTGTATTCTGGGAAACATGAGGTTAAGAAAAGTCATAGTTCTATCTCGGGGGTTTTGTAGAAATCAAATGAGATCATTCACATAAATATGTTACAGAGTTGAGGGTAAGTTAAGTTATCACTATCATATGTCTTAGATTTTCCTTTCTCAAGCTGTAAGCTATTTGGCATCACCATTGCCTCCTCTATCCTCTCTCTTTCTACACCTGTCTTTTCTGACCTTGCCCTACCACTATTCATGTTAGGGTTTTTTTCCCCCTGAATTTGGTGAACATTTCTATGCTTGCTGTGTTGGTGATGGACATGACTCCTTCAAGCAAGTATTAAATGACACTGTTCATTTAAACCACCTGGTTATCCTATTAGTCTCCTATTGTTTCAGGTGTGCTTTGCCTCCTCAAAGATCATACATAATTCATGAAAGATAAGCACATCACTTCACTTACATGCCCTGCAAGCCAAATCACTTAGCAAGGGTCAGTGAAAACTTGTGCTTGGAGAGTTCCAGAATAATCACAGCCATTTACGAGAGCTGCTGCTATTTGCATAGAAGTCTAAGAGCTTCATTAGATGGACAGTAGCTGGAAATTTGGGGGTTCATGACTAGCTCACAGGCCTGGGTAATGCCCCTAATCAGTGCACTCTGAAGGGGATTCTTCCCTGAGGGAAAAGACCCCACACATCAGGCCCAAGAATAGCAGTTTGGGGTTGGTGTAGTGACACTCTTTGAAGATATCTATGAAAAAGTCAAATCAAATCAAACAAAAGCACAATGTTACAGCCTATGCTCCAGTAAGAAACTGAAAGCACATGTCAGAGAAGGGAAAGTATTTTTCCACTCAAGTTTGGTGACTATCGGAGTGGACTGAAAGAAGGGCCGCGGGGCTTAACAGCGACTCCCTTGTTCACTGCATATTCCTAATGTCTGGCAGGGACGACACCCATTAAGTGTACATAGGATTCGCTGACTGCAAGGATGAGATGGGCAAACAAGAGGCTCAAACACTAGTGAACTCAGAAAGGGAATGGATTGGTGAGGGCAACGTGGAGAAATATGTAAGGGGGATTTTTGCATGAATAGGCTGCAGTTTCTTATACTCATAAAGTACAAGATTTAAGACTCACATATGGGTCAGTTTCATGGAGGCAGACACAGTTCGTACCTAGCTGTAGCCCATTTCAACCCAAGGTCCTTCTCATCATACATACACATACATGCACACGTAGACAACGTGTCTTCTCCTTTGAGTTACAATTTGTTTCTCTCCTCAGCTTCAATCATCCACAAAAACAAGAGCAGTAGTCCATTCTTCAGACCAGACCTTGTCTTTCCATCGTCCTATTTTCTGCTTCCAGTATAGAAACATGGATTTCACCAAGACCTATCATTCCCAAGGCACATTTGTCCCTTCTAGAAGACCTAGCAAGAGGGACTCATCTTTATATTTGACCCACCTTAGGGATTTGTATTTTGGAAGAAAGACAAATGCCTCCAGATAACATGGAGTCATCAAATTAAAAACACCCCATGACCAGGAACACCACCCACCACTGGTATCTTCCTCATGGTGATGGCTCCATCATCCTGCCAGCGCTTGCTCACAGCTCTTGTGGTGGCTGGCATTTTGGCTCTACTTGCCATGGATGTCTCTACCTGGCAAACATAGAACTCAGGACCATTCTCAGGGTTTGTGAAGACTATGGTCCTTCCTACCTTTCCAACAAACTACCTTGGTCTGGTTACTGAATCAGTTTAAACTTAAATTACCCAATAACACTTTGTGTCCTTTCCATCTACAACACTTAGATAAGAGAGTAAATGAACGTTCAGAACTCACTAGAAATGGGACAGAATTTGTAAGATCAACATACCTCCTATGAAGTATGTGAAGGAGAGAGTGCAGGCTTTCCATTCTTCAGAAATGAAGAGGGAGTTTAGGGTCTGATTATGTGTACAGAAGTTTATCTGGGCAGCAGGTGCTGTTATGTCAGTCTTCTCCCCTTCCAGGCCACCACTCCCACTCACCCTACCCTGAGATTGGTTCAAATACACAAGTTAATAGATTGGATCTTTCTTTATAGGAAATGAAAATTCAAAAATTCAACATATGACTACAAAATATTGTTAACCCTTGATCTGGTACATGGGAGGACTCTGAGGAAGGCAAAACCGTGGGGGAGGAGGCTGACCCTAAATTGCAAGAACATTTGATGGCAGCATCAGAGCATCACAGAGCTGGAGAGAGAATTTACATGTAACAAGGGCGGCGAAAAGCAGAAGACAGAAGAAGGCTGGAAAGACCTTTACAGTCTGTGCAGTGTTGCCAAGGGCCAGTCTGAGTCCTGATCATCAAGTGCATAAAAGTGCAGGCATAAAATAGTAACAAAGACAGCTGGCCCTTCAAGTATATCCTGTTTCATTATTTAAAGGTTTATTAAGTGCATAGATCATGGAACCCGTGTCTCAGATTGCCAATGAGACCTGAATCAATAAATTAAGGCACAGCATTAAGGCAAAGGACTGCAAGCTTTATTGAATGCTAAATATCTTTTATGGTGGGATGTCTCTATAAAACTAACTCTCCTGCCCAAACGTTTATTTCAACATTTGTGAGATAGTGACTGAAACCTGAATGAGTTAAGCCTTGTGCATGGCAAACCATGGCTCTAAACAGACAAACCACTGACTTCCTAGGCAGATTATATCCAGATAAAAGGGAAAAAAGGTGGATTATAATAGGCAGGGATCAGTAAGAAAAGTGGACATCCAAACCTGTTTGTTAACAAAATCATTGGATCTCTGTCCTTGTAATGGACATACCCCTCACTTGCTACTTGACTCTTGAAAATCTCTATCCCCTGATACATTTAGTGGTCCTCTTACCAGGGTCTCATTCATGAACTTGTGACTTGGTGACTAGATATGGCTTCCTTGGTCTTGCTCTTTTGTACTGCTTCACTCTTATCCCTAGATGCTGTTAGCTTCCAACCACCCTAGAGTAGCTGGCCCACATGACTAGTCTAACACTGGCCTCCAAAACTCCCCCATGGCAGCAACCCCTTGGTCAGAACTCTACTGGGCTAGCTAATGCCTACTCCTACACAGTCTCAGAAAAGCAAGGACTGTCTGTACTTGGCCTGCAATTGCCTACCTTTGGTGACTCTTTTCCACAAAGTTACTTTTAGGACATTTAAGTTGATTTAACAGGAAGGATGCTGACTCAAAAGACAGCAAATATGTGTTCTGGTCCAAATCTTTCCAACAAATTCTCCTGACATGATTACTTAAACATGCTGAGCCTCAATTACCCAATAATATTCCTAAATACTTCAAGGAGCTTTTGACTAGAGAAAAACAAAATGAAGATTAAAACGAGACACAGAGTAAAATAATAGTTACTAAAGGGCTGTGGAATTCCAAAAATAAGATAAATTCAGGGTCTTTGAATCAGCACTAAATAGGCGGAAACCAATACAGAAGGCCTGCAAGGCTCTTGTAATACGTAGTCATCAAACCTGCTGTAATTGGAAAAAAACTGCTCCAGAGAGGGAAAATTGGTTCAGTTAGAAAAGTCAGAATAGTCAACATTTAAGAGCCAGAGAGCGAAGGGATCTGAGTCTCCACTGTAGCATAGACTGCACAATGCAGAGCAGCCATGTACAGCTGGGCAGTTCATTCATTGCCCAAAATACCTGGCCAAGAGAACAGATAGGAGCAAAGGTCCATATCGTTTGTGCTCCAGTTCTTGTGCCCTGGCAAAGACTATGTCCGCCCCAAGAAAAGAAGTTCTTTATGTGCAGATAAAGAGTTAACATATTGTCTTAGTTTGCCTAAGCGTCTATCATAGACACCACACAATGGATTGACTTAAACTACAAGCATTTATTGGCTCACAGTTTTAGAGACTAGAAGTACAACATCAAGATATCCGAAAGGCTTACTTTCTCCACAAAGATTGTAGCATTCTGGCCCTGGCTGCCAGCAATCCTTAGAGTTCCTTGGCTTTCCTATCATATGCTATGTATTCTCCTTTCTTTGCTCTTAGAGTTTTCAGTCACCTTATGGCTCTTTATAAGGCCCCTAGTAATCCAGATGAAAACCCACCCTCATTCAGTTGGGACACATTTTAACTAATACCAACATCTTCAAAAAATTCTTTTTACTATGGACTCACACCCATGGAATACTGAATAAGATTAAGAACGCACATCATTTGATATACATAATTCAATCTGCTACACATATACTAAGAGCATATTAACGAGAGTTAATATGGTCAGGGCTGGCCTGAGACTACTATTCTTAGAAAGACCTGTTTGCAAATTTGGCCATTGGCTAGTCTGAGAATATGGATTTTAGGAAGGCTCCCTGAGAAGAGCTCCTCACTGTGCCTAAAGCGTTTATGCAGACAATCATGTGTATGCTGAACACTTGCCTTCCTTTGGGTGTCTGGAATTTTGTTATTTACTAGGCAGAGTGTACCTACATGACTGTCCCTGGATACAAACCCTGGGCATTCAGTTTCTAATGGGCATTACTGGAAGACAACATTTGCACATGTTGCCACAGCCCATTGCTGGGGAAATTAAGTGCTCCTGGTGTGACTCCACTGGGAAAGATCTCTTGGGAGCTTGTTCCTACTGTCCTCTGGATTTTCTCTATGAGCCTTTTCCCTTTGCTGATTTTGCTTTGCATTCTTTTGCCCTAATAAGTAATAGCCATGAGTATGACTACATGCTGAGAGCCCTGTGAGTCTTTCTAAACTGAATCACCTAACCTAGGTGTGGTCTTGGGGTGCTCTAATGCAATTTCCGTCTCACACTAAAGGTCCATTTGCTCACCAACCTGCCTTGCTCAGAGTGTCTGCCTGAAGAGTATACATTTCCCTAAATCATATAAAGCCATCATAAGGACTAACTGAGGCTCCTCAATTTTGATGAATGTTCACAAGAGCCTTGAATGAAAATTCAATTTTTTAAAACTTTGTTTCAACTTCAAAATTAAAATAAGATATATAAGCTAGTTTAAATTATTGAAGCATTACTTAAAAGATTATCTACAGGCACATTTATCTTATTTAATCCTAACACAAACTCAGTTGTTTCTCCAGTATTCCAAAAGAATGAGCACAATTCAGTTAAATAACATGACCAAGGTCTCCTTGTTAATGGATAAAAATTTTTAAGTGCTTGGTCATATTCTCATCTCATAAAACTAAACCCCATAATTTTTTTACCTTTAGCATTGATATAGTACCTTCTTTGCCTTTGCTACAAAAATATTACAATATTACTGTTAACTATTGGCTATAGTTTTTCAATGTATTACCATATTCTTGACACCTTGTAATAGAGGAACATTCTTGTATTTGTATTATTAACCACAATCCTCATGAACCACCAAAATCACTATATTATATAGTACCTCGTTCATCCACTAGCTGTATTTCAGTTAATATTAGCCTCCCTAGCCTACCCCTTTCAGCCACAATCACATTTATAAATCATCAGTGTTATTTATTCTCATTATGTGTTAACATCAACTCTATCCATTTCCACATATTTATAATCGACCTTATTAAACATTCTATACCTACGTTAAGTATTAGCTCTCCCTTCTCAACCCATATTCTGTTTACTACTAACCTGCACTCTGTGTATGGAGTTTGGAAGGCATACATATCTCAATGCGTCCTCACAACAGGGACATAGTAGTATCTTTATGTTATGCATTAAGAACTTGGGATGCAGAAAGTCTAAGACGTTTTCCCAAAATTACACAGTCAGTAAGTGCTGAACCATGAATTGAAACTGAGTTTATCTGATTCCAAAGCTCAGGTTCTTTCCATTACTTCATATTGCTATTAACTTAAAGTCTTTCAAGTCTTCAGCTTCGAATTTTTTCATCAAAAATTGTAGCAATCTGTCTCACTGCACTATTATTAAAAGAGAATGAGGTAGGTATGAGTGCATACATGCCTGTATGTGTGTGTGTGTGTTGAGTATGTGGGACAGGAGTTGGCATTTGGTAAGTACTAAACGAATGGAGGTCATTTTTAGTATTACAATGGCTATGAGCGCACTTCTTGTAGGGAATTGTCTGGCTCTGGACCACTGTGCCTGCTCTTTTCAGGGTCCCAAGATTTGGAGGTTATAAGTGAGGACAATCTAAGGCATATTATTCTGACATTTCGTTTTTCTTGTTTACAAATGGAGCACAATAATAATCATGTATCACATTAAATATGCATCAGGTTTGTACTGAAAGTTTTGTTTGAATACACTCCAAACTCATATTTATGCTATGTTCAATCTCTCATATTGTTTTCGAAGAGCCAAACAAACCTCCTGCTCCAAGCTTAAAAGCAAACAACAAAAATGAAAATCACCACAAGTATAGTCTTGGAGTTACCAGTTTTGCATGTCTTGTGAAATAAATTTATAAATTACGCTTACTTATACCACCCTCTATCCATGAAATTGAACAATAAATATGATCAAGTATATATAAGAGTACATTTCTTTTTGTTTTCTGGAGTTGATGGTTCAAAACACAGACCAAGTGCTGATTTTGTTCAAAGTTGCCTACAGGACATTGTCCAATGTTACAAAGTTTAGTTCACAAATACTTATTGACAGCCCACTTTTGCAAAATAGCACTTACATTATCTCCCTGGCATGTAATAAGACAATAAATATGAGCTGGGATGATGATGGTGGTGGTGGTAATAATTAGAGATGGAGTCATTTGTAAGCCAACATAGAATGAGGGTTTAGATAAGTTTCTAACATCGATCCATTGATATTTTATAATTTACCGTCTCCCCCTCCCACATACACATTACATACAAGCATAGGGTTGAACCCTCTGCACCTCAAGTTTCCTCGGAAAACCTTCACGTCCTTTCATTTCATGAATCCACATTGGGTACTGAGCCTGTATCATCTTCCTTCCTTCCTTTTTTTTTTTTTTTTTTTGAAAATTCGACTTTTCATGGCTCTGCTTATATTACTGCCACAAAACATACAGTAAATTCTCCTATTAAAATATGCTCAATGTTTTATATGATTACTTTCAAGCCCCTTATTCATGAACTCAGTTCAAACAACAGAAGAAAACATCCTTAAAAATAAATATAGTTCATTCTATTTCCATGGGTGTGCATTACTGCTATTGATTTTCTATTCATCTACTTTTAAAGGCTGTTTGAAGATGTTTTTAAGTGCTCAGTCTCATTTATTACAGCCTTGAAAGTTGATTGCCTTAATTTTCCCCCAATCAACAGGATAACCCTTAATTTTAAGGTGTAGCTTAGGGTACTCCCAACTATGAAGCATTGATGCCATTTATTTACATTAGAATCAACACAAGTTCAGAACTTAATGCCCTCATCAATTTTCCAAATAAAACTGCAGCTGTACTGTGGAACAGGTGAAATGAGGTCTGTATTTCTCAGACATAACATCGCCAAGAGCTTTACCCAGACTCCATGAAGTTTAATCGCAATAAAGCCGAAGTTATTTCAGCCCCGCCGTATATTTATTTACAGAGATGTATGTTATTGGCTTTCTTCCAATGTACTGTTTTTTTTACTATCATTAAAACATGAAATGGAATCTCATGTTCTTGTATGGATAAAAAACTTAACACTTTTAAGACCCGCCCTCCTCGCCAACCTCTTTAAAACAGGATAAGAACAATTGAAAGGCCGCATTTGGAATTCTATGAGATCTAGAGAACCTTACGTCCACCTTCATTCCTTAACGAAAGAACATGAGTTTGAGAGATTAAAGAATATCACGTGTAAGAAGCAAAGGCATCTGCCAGTAGCTTTCAGCCAAGGGACCAGCAACTAAAGGTGGTTCATAAGATAATGTGGTGATACCCACAAGGCTGTCAAATTAACAGCATGAAAGAATGTACTAACTAGACCTTCACCTCCTTGAAGGCAGCAACCACATCTGTCCCCACCCATCACAGGGTCTGCTAGAGTGCCAAGCACATATCAAGTGACTAGTAAATACTGAATCAATAAACAGATGCAATAGAAAAAGAGGTGACTCACTCGCGTGGCTATTAGTAGCTGTGAAAAAGTGTCAACAGGCTCTAGAAAGGAGACATGAGTTCTGTACCACAAAATAAATGTTCTACTGTTGAAAAATGGGAAGAGAAAGAAAGTCATTCCTTCTTTTTTTAAAACACATTTTTTAATTTATTTTTAAAAGATACATAGAACACACAAAATGTTACATTAAAATATGTAGGAGGCTCCCATATGCCCCACTCCCCACACCCCCCACTTTACCCACATCAACAACTTCTTTCAACAGTGTGGCACATTCATTGCATTTGATGAACTCATTTTGGAGCACTGCTACATAGTATGGATTATAGTTTATTTTGTAGTTTACACTCTCTCCCAGTCCGTTCAATGGGTTACGGCAGGATATATCATGTCCTGCATCTGTCCCTGCAATGTCATTCAGTACAACTCCAAGTCCCAAAAATGCCCCCATATCACACCTCCTTTTCCCTTCCCCTGCCTTCAGCAACTCCAGTGGCCAGTGTCTCCACATCAATGATAGAATTTCTTCCATTGCTAGAGTCACAATAATTCTATAGTAGAATACCAGTAAGTCTACTCTAATCCATATTTTATTCCTCCATCCTGAGGACCCTGGGATGGTGATGCCCACTCCTCTTCTTCATTGACTGGGGGCTTAGATCCCACACAGCTGGTGGATGGGACTCTCATGCATGCAGTTGCAGACTCTCTCGATTCCTTGGTGTGTGGAGGTCATTCTTACCTCTCTGTCAGCTGACCTGGGTAAGTCCACTGAACTGGAGAGTAGGTGCTGCAACACTGCTGAGGCTCAGGGCCCAGCTGGCACATGGACAACCCAGAGATTCAAGTCTCCTGAGCATACACCAACCCCAGCGCCAACCACAGGTTCAATAAAAGGGATAGAAGACATTCCTTCTCCTTTGCTTAGGAGTTTATCTACAATATTGACTCTTTTACAGTGTTCCTACTCCCCCCCCCCCATTTTTTTACTTCCAAACCTACAGTTTCAACAAATTCTTTTAATGTGGCATTTTAATGCAATACTACTTCAGCATTCTCAGTTCACTAAGAGGAAAAGAGGGTTGAAATTCAAATATTTGGGCATCATTGCTTTTCATGATCATGTGCAATCAGGTTTCTATTCCCACTCACTAGAGCTGAGTTTTCTATTTTACAGTCATGAATGCTAGAAAGAGTATTATGGGAACATAAAACATTAAATTGGAGTGATTTAATGGTGATGAAGCATATCAAATGTGCCTGTGTCTGTATAAAGTCAAAACAAAGCAATATTTTATTTTTTTCATGACTCCCATGACAATGCAATCGTTTGGTTTCTTTCATAACTAGGAGAAAAAATAGCCAATGGAAACAGACCCAGAGAAATCATGGTGGAATTAACAGAGGAGGACTTTAGGACTTTAAAACTGCTGTTAAAAATATATTCAAGGGTTTTGTAAAGGACAGGTGTAACAACTGAGCCAATAGGGATTCTCAGCAAATGCATGGAAACCTCAAAAAAGAACCAAGTAGGAAATCTAGAACTGAAAAACATAATATCTGAAAGGTAAAATTGACTATAGACTTAATAGCCAATTGCTACAGAAGAAGCCATCAATGACCTCCAAGACAGGACAATGGAAATTATAAAATCAATATATGGAGAGAAAAAAATTTTTACAAACCAATAGAGCCTAAGTGACCTGTGGAAGAAAACCTCATAATTTAATCTAACATGAAATTAGAATTCTCAATAGGTAGAGAACTAAACTGACACAGGAAAAAAAATTTAAAGAAATAATGGCTTAAATTTTTCCAAATTTGATTGAAAACCTCAACCACTATAAGAAGCTCAGTAAATCCCAAACAGGATAAACATAAAGAAAACCATACCTCCATACACCACGCAGTTATAGATGCTCTGTTCCTTCGACTTTATATTTCTACCCCTAGATGATCTCATCCATACATTGAGCTATAAAGGATTCTCTCCCTCTTTGCATTCCTTTTATTCTCCTTCTTAAAGCACAGTTCTATTATTTTATTTTCTTCCTCAAAAATCTTCACCCCATCCCCCAGGGCCAAACAAATGAAACCCCCTCTTCCTTTTAATAACAAAACAAGATCCTCCAAAATGTAGAAACAAGTTAGCTATCTTGTTCCTATATCACATGGCTCCTTTCTCATGTGATCTATAATGCATTCACACCAGGCTCTGTGCCTTTCTTCCAATGCCACCCCCCCCCTTGCGTTTATGTTGTACCATTGCTTGTGCTGTTTCTTCCGTCTGGGACCTCCATCCCACAAACTTTGAGCATTACAACCTTTTTTTTTTTTTTTTTTTTTTTTACCATTGGAAGAGCAGTGTGGCTCGACAGTTGTCCCATGAAACTTTTCCTAATTCCTAAAGTCAGAAGTATCATTTTCCTTCTACAGACTTCCAGATTACTTTATATGGTTTGCACATCATGTTGTTGAAGTGCCCAAGAATCATGATAGGAGTTGACGTGGAAAGTAGGGCCTGGGGCCAACTCCTAAGGTCTCCTGTGACCATTAAGGAGTAACTGCGCTATACGGTGATGGAGACATGAAGGGACAAAGTGGATTATTTGGACTGCATGAACTTCCAAATGAGGTAGATTTATAGTTCCCTGAGACAACAGATCCTTTCCTCTGGCTTGATAATATTGGGAGTGAAGCAAAGTGTTAACCGCAGTCAAGAGGGCCTCAAAGTAAGTGACATTCCTGGGGAAGAGCCACATTTATTTCCATCACTTAAGTGAAAATTTTATCCAGTCAATAGACAAAAACTTGTATCTACTCATAGACATATAGAAAGTATGTGTACTTTTTAATTCCGCCAGGACCTATCATTCCTAATGTCTGATAAGCTATGAACTGAGCAAAAGGAAGGCTCTGTTGAATATGTTCTTGTCAGTGAAAACACAAAACAAAACAAAAACAACTAAAATATTTCCTTGGGAAACAATTAGCTGCCCTATAATTGCTCTGGGTATGACTTGCTCTGATCACGGGTCTTCATGACCTACAGAAACAAATCTAAATTCATAAGATTGGATTATAAGGTTCTTTATGTTCTGTTCTCCAGTGACTTTTTAGTCTTATCCCCACCGTCAACCTTCATTCGTCTTATGCTCCGACAAGAACAAATTTTGTTTTATACTCTTTCACCACCAGGTGTCACTACACAAGCTTTTCCCTAGTCCCAGAAGGCCACTGCCTTCCCTCTTCCCTGCCAGGTCAACAAGAGAATATCCTGTGGCATTGTAATGTTGTTCATTGCTCCCTGCTCTGGCTACCTCTACTTAGCTGCTAAGCACTTGTTTATTACATGTACTGCCCTACACTGCATTCATTTGTTCATTTATTTGCTTACTAAGACATGAGCTCCTGCACTTTGGGTCCCCTTATTCATCCTGTAACCCCAGTGACTGAGACAATGACAACAAATAACATGTGCTCCATAAGTGGTTGTAGCATTGCATTGAAATAATTTGATCAACAGGTGCAAAAGAAGTGTGGGATGGTAGTAGAACAAAGCGGTTAAAAGACCCAAACTGGTAGATTGGTGTATTTGTACCAAATCATGACTTACTGACTTTGTGAACTTGGGGAAGTTACTAAACTTCTCTCTATAATTTTATAATTTGGGGAAAAAAAGCAAGCGGAGATAATAATGCTCTGTATAATAATTATAAAGAAATGAGATGATTTATGTAAAATGCATAGCACACTTTCTGTCATATAGTAAGCACCCAATAAGTTTTGGCTGTTATTTGCATTACTATAAAATGAAACTAATAAAATTAAAAAGAACTACTAAAAGGATTCATGATGAACCTGTGGACAATTTTTTGTTTTGTTTAAATTTTCTGTAACAACAAAAAAAATCTCCTTTGGATTAATTGTAAATGTACAATTCAATAGCTTTAATTACATTCACAATGTTGTGCTACCCTCACCACCATCCATTATCAAAAAATTTTTATCACCTCAAACAGACACTAGGTACCCTTTAAGCAGTAACTCCCCTTTCCTCCCTAACCCATGAAGCTCGGTAACCTCTCATCAAATTTCTGTCTCTATGAATATACTCACTGTAGATGATTCATATAAGTCAAATTATATAATATTTGTCCTTTCATAACTGACTTATTTCATTTTCCATAATGTCTCTAAGGTCCATCCACACTGTAAGCCATGGGTTTTCTTTATCTCTGAACTCTCACATGTACATTCATCATCTTTGTCTGCTTCTGGTTACTACAGTGGATTCAATGGCTAGCCAATCCTCTGAAAGTCTAAACAAAAAAAGACCTCATTTTTCACTTTTAAAAAGACCTGGGAAATTTCCATTTCCTGTAGAGAAACACAGGACTAAGACTGCCACAAACTTACCATGAATACACAGGGATGAGAGGGCAAGCTGTGGAACACCTTGTAGGAGAAAGGATAGGCCAATATGAAATAGATATAAAATAGATATAACTCATGTTAATGGACCTGAGAATAAGCAGCAATTCATCCACAGTTTTCAAGGAATAGCTCAGGAAGAAAATAGGAGCTATAAAATGTAGAATATTTTCAAACTGAATGATTTTTTTTTTAGGAGGTACCAGGACTGAACCCAAGACCTCATACATGGGAAGCAGACACTCAGCCACTGAGTTATATCCACACACCACCAAAAAGCTTTTTTGAGCCCTTTTATTTTTTTTAATACATATCATTCCCAATGGGTGCTTTTCCTCCTCAATATTTGGTCTGTGCATGTGCTGCATGTTGCTTATTCAACCACCATCAAGGCTAGAAGAACTGTGGTGAGTTCAGCAGTGGTTTGACTTTATATGGTAGAGTGAAAAATGAAATTTGACTTGCTACAGGAAAAAAATGCAATGTTTATAATCATTTTTTCCTATATTAGTCAGCCAAAGGGGTGCTGATGCAAAATACCAGAAATCTGTTTGCTTTTATAAAGGGTACTTATTTGGGGTAGAAGCTTACAGTTACCAGGCCGTACACGTTAAGTTATTTCCCTCACCAAGGTCCATTGTCACATGTTGGCGCAAGATGGCTGCCAATGTCTGCAAGGGTTCAGGCTTCCTCTTCCTCTTAAGGCTCCATGGTCCCAGCTTCTACCAATATCAACTATAGGCTGGGGTCTCGTCTGTCTCCTGGGTTTCCTTTCTCTCTGGACTCAGCTACTCTCTTCACAAGGCCAGCTGTAAACTATCAGGCAAACAGTTTGTTTCTCAGAACTCTAGGATCAAAACTCCTACTAACTCCTCTGCCATGTCATTTTCTCTATGTGTTCCCACCCACCAAAGGGGCAGGGACCCAATGTTCTACTGATGTGGCCCAATCAAAGCCTTAATCATAATTTAATCAAGTAAAAGTGAAACCTCTGAATCCAATACAATCTAATATACCCAGAGGAACAGATCAGTTTACAAACATAATCCACTATCTATTTTTAGAATTTGTAAACAATACCAAACTGCTACACTTTGCTCACTGAATACATTAATTACAAAAGCCCCAAAAGGCCAAATTGTTCATAAGAAAGCATGAAGAAGATGCAAAAAGGGAATAGTCTGGAAGACAACTTTATACAGGATAACAATTGCGTGAGGGTAGAAGAGAGACAGATAGAAAGACAGACTGATGGAGAGAAAATGAGAGAGAGGGACCTTGAAGTACCACAGAGCCAGAAAGAGACCCAGAGAGCAGAGGGAGAGTGGCCGAAAGAGCAGAGAGAGGGGAGGCAAGTGAAGATCTTTGGGAACATGGAAATAGTGACAGGGCTATTTTAGAACAGTCCACTGAGGGAGATGCACAGTAAAGTCTACTTCTCTGTCTCCCCACAAAACTTTCCATCAAAAGCTACACCATTCTTCAATGCTTTTGGAGTCATGTTTGTATCCTCAGACCCCAGCCTGCCTCTCTAGGTGTCAGTTAAGATGAGCCTTGGGGTAGCTCAGTGGGTTTTGACATTCAGGACACACTTTCTGCCTTGTTCACAAGTGCAGTGAGAAGGATGACAACCATGACAAAGACGGTTGAGACAAGAGCATTTTGGGTTTGCAGGCTGAATCTTGTGGCAAGGGGCATGCAACAAAGTAGGATAGGAATGGACCTGAAAGAGGAGACAGAACGTATCTCATTGCTTTTCTTTTCACAAAGCAAGCTTCCTTCCACCCCTGGTGCTGGAAGAGTGGATCCTTTTCCTAGGCTACAGCCGAAGGCAATGGGTGTAAGGTGAGTGAAGTGGGTGAGGAGTGCTGATGTTCCTCTGACGCGGAGGTATGGATGCTACAAGAGGAGCCTCAGACACTCTTTAGTGCCTTTACCTCTCGGGACGCTGTGGTGATTGCTAACCATACGCCACAGCCCCACGTGACCCCTTATGTGGAAACCAGCTCTTAGTCAGTGAAACCCATGGAACCGATTGCTGCTCTTCTGTTTGACTTGCAAGACCAGAAGGTAATTTTTGTAGCCCTACTCTTTGACCCTCAGAGTCCCTTACAGTCTCTGTATCTGGGCTCTAATTTCTTCTCATGCACCAGACTGCTTACTGCAATTTACACTTTTCCTGACCCTTATTTTCTGTTGTTCTTTTATTGTCATTTTTAAATTCATTTGATTTTGTTGTAAGATGCCTCTAATGGTTTGAGGAATGAAGTGGATAAACGAATGGTTTACTGCTGATGAAATTTTCATCACTAAAGGCAACTTGAGAGAAAAGAGTTTTTTATCTCTTGTAATAGCTGGAAGAGACTAGACCTAGTATATTAAAATGAACATGAAATTATAAGTAAACCAATCAGAATAAGGTCGACCACATTTACCAGTTTGTAAAAGGAGGGAGTATTATGTAGTGGTTATAAATAAATGTTCTGAAGTTCCATCCACTTGAGTGCAAATTCTGACACTGCCCCTTTCTAGTTATATGCAGCTACATAACTGTGGAGCCATCCTTGGTTTCTTTTCCTTTGACATGGTGACAGGTTTAATGAAGGTTATCAACATCTGTGAAGTGCTCTGCCTGGCAAATGGTTACAGCTCATTATTATTATCATCTGTTAAAAAGAAATCAAATGAGAGGAGAGAAAAAGAGAGAAAAAGCAGTATCATGAGAAAAACCATCTAGAAGGCCAGAGAAAAATTACAATCGATTTCACTTCACTTACCGGACACCCTTAGTAAAGGCCAAATCCACTTGCCAAACTTTTCCAGGAACATGGCCCCTACTTTATTACGTAACTTTCTCCCATGATGATCTCTTCAGATACCTAAGTTCAACTCAATTTTTCCTTCCTACAGAAAATCTGCAGTTACAATAATAATTTCCATGCTTTTTCCATTTTTTTTGTCTATTCAACACCAACTTTCAAAATGTAGTATCTACTATTTATTTCTTTTTCTGTTTGTGCTCTTTCTCCCTTGAATCTTTATACCTTAGTGTCCTAAATAGTGAACGTCTAAAGCTGAGAACTAAATTTTATGTCCCTTTATAATCCCAGTGCTTTGTTATATCTTTCAAAACCATGAGTTCCAAAATGCATAGTTGTATTTCTGCTAATGATTTAAGAAGATGGGACCCAGAAGTATGGGAAAGATGTTGCCTTGAAAAGAAATGCTGTGTCTACAGAAAAAGATGTCTTTCAGATTTATTGGTGGAAAGGCTGCATTCTTGAATCTTTCTGTTGATGCCTTGCCATTTGGGAGCTATAGTTGAAATTCCAATAGCTTGTTTTCCAAGTAAAGTAATTTTGCATCATTGTTTTTAGTTTATGAAAATAGCCTATGCTAATTTTATGAAATTAGTAAACCACTCCACAATATTAAAATGCTGATAAATCAGTCACCCTCGTAGAGTTACTGCTTGTAACAATTTGATATATTCTTCCAATATTTTTCTATACATTGCTATGTTTTACATAGATAAAATCACACTGTATAAAGAATTCTGTATCCTGCCCTTTTCATTTGATGTTTAGCATTGCATTTCCCTGTTTTATTAAAAACTCTTCTTAAATACAATTTTAATAGCTGTGGTTCAATGAATTATGTTTTCATTTGCCATCCCCCATTATTAAACTATCTAGATGTTCCATTTTCATTCTATTATAAATAATGCTACCATGAACATATTTGCGCATAAATCTCTTTCTACATTTTAAATTATTTCCTTAGGGTTGATTCCCAGAAGTGAAGTTACTGGACCAATATACATAAACATTTTTAGTCCTGTGAGTTGTATTGTAAAAACGTTCATCACAAAAGCTGTGTAGAGGAGTATATATTTTGCTGAACGCTTAATTGTGTATATTCATTAAACAATAAATAAGATATCCCACAGTGGTTTTAATTTCTATTTATTTTATTCTTTTGTAGCATGAACACGTCTTCAAATGTTTATTTTTTTAACTACCACCCTTCTTTTTGGTGACTGTTTTTTGATAAGAGCTGTTTGTTTGTTTGTTTCAAACAGCATATCCTGCCTGCAGCGATTCTACTGTACAACCACATTCCTCTTGATAGTCTGCATCCAAGAAACACAGCTAAAAACTAAAGACAAAAGACTGGATTCACTCATTTTCAAATGAAAAGCTCGATGCTGATTTTCTTGCTTTCAGCCCATACTGTAGCCACCACAATTGTATAGAAATGATGATCTCCCCCAAATAAATTCACTTGACCCAGCTGTTTACACAAATCCTAGTTGCATATTCCTTTATACAGAAGGTAAGGGTTTAGAGGCAAGCAAAGAGGGGCAGAATCTGGCAGCACAGGCAGGGATGCAGCAGCCTCCAGTCATGACCTGGAAAGTACCCCAAAAGCAAAGTTCTTTACATCCTCTCTGCTTCTCCAGAAGTTAACAGGTCTTTCTCTCTAATTTCAACATCCTAGAAAGAATGGATGGTTTTCTCTGGAAAGAAAACCCATTCGAATTTAAAAGTATATTTGTACTACATTAAAAAAAAGCAGCCTATTGTGGCTGAATGGGATAGTCTAAGGACTTAAATGACAATTGAAAAGAAGCCAGAAGATAATCTAGGGATGAGAGCATAGTGATTCTGGGGTGGGTAAAGACTATGGTTAATAGTGTGACATAAGAATATTTGTCTCATAAAAAGTATTAATAAGGTGATACACAGAAAATTACAACTAAAATAACTTATGGATGAGAGTTAACAGTAGCACTGTAGTATTTTTGCAGCAATGGCAAAAGAAATGTATAAACTATAAGGGACAACAATAGAGGAGTATAAGGGAGTATGGGATTTTTTCCTTTTGGAGTAATGAAAACCTTCTAAATTGAAGTAATGACTGCACAACTCTGTGATGAAAATGATAGCCACTGAGTGAACACTTTGAATGTATTATACAAAACATGGGGATTTATAACACATGGAATCCAGTGGACTGTGGTTAGCAGGACAAATATGAAAATGTTCTCTTATGAACAATAACAAATGTGTAATGCTAATGTAGGCAATTAATAATCAGGTGGATTGGGGGGAAAATACACCATATGTAAGATATGGGCTATAGTTAGTAGTAATATTTTGACAACACTCTTTCATAGTTTATGGCAAATGTTTTACAACAGTGCAAAGTGTTGTTGGTTGGATGATATATGGGAACCCTGATAATGACAGACACGTTTGTTTTGTAAGGTCATAACTTTACTATATATTTATTGTATATGTATATCCCTGTATGAATGATATACTTCAATAAAATATTTAAATGAAAAATAATTCTCAATAATTAGAATAAACTAAATTTTCTCTCTATCCTCTGAGTACATCCTTCGACACTGTCTGCCTCAACAGCTATTGTCTTTGAGGCTGATATGTCTAAAGCTTCCAGTATCATGTTCCCTGAAAACCTCAACACACATTGCCTGACTTGCGTAGTCTTCCTAAATTTGGAAGCATAGTGATGATTCAGTTTACAGCATCTTTTTGGGCACAGCTCAACAAAGTCAGCATAGCTTACGAAGGAGGTGGGGCAAGGTGACCTTTCTCAGGGGGTGAGAGTAGATGTGAATCTGCCCCCATATATTTAGGCCTGGACCTAAGATATGCTGAGGAAAGAGAAGAATACTGGAAAAGGACACTAAAGGCAAAGGAGGGGGCTGCTGACCAAACAAGGAAAAGGATCGACACCAGCAGTGAAGGTTCAGCGTGATTGGCCAGGTCTGGCCCTCATGCCTCCACATGGCTGCTGTGACTGCAGACCCCACCCCACTTGAGCCAGAGCAGGCTAGGACCTCATGTCCCTGAACTTCCTGCATCCTGTGCATCTCCCACATTTGTCTGGCTACCTCCCATTCATCCTTCAGGGCTTATATACTGACATCTCCACGTAGAGTGACTCTTTTACCTCTGCACTCCATTCTACCTTTAGTGTATGTCATATGTCCTGTGCTGTGCTAGAGCTGGCTCCTATAGGCTGACAAGAGCTGATCCTTACCTTTTAAGCCTGAGAGCCAGTTGTTTAACACAATTAATCATTTAATCCGATAAAATTACATTTAAATAAATTTTATTAAAAAAAAACAGAATCCTAAAAATCCATTATAGTTACTAGTTATTTTATTACATTTTACTATTATATATACTTCTGAATTTATTTATATCTGCTGTATAATCTATTTCCAAATCCATTGTCAGTGACATCCCATTGAAAGGTTGAAATCAGTCATGGTGGAGCATATATGCTATGGAAATGGACAAACATTAGAAACCTGGGTTTATCTCTTGTTATATCGATTGTCTAGACTCAAGAAAATGATTGATAGATGGTTAAAAATTCAGATTAATTTGAATTTTGTCTCTGACTGCAACATTGTGAGTAATACAAATAATAGAGAAAATAGCCTTCAGTTATATGGAAATTATGCAATTGAACAAAGAACTTGGTTATGTTATTGATGAATGAGTAAAATTCTGACATATAACTTTGTTGTTTCCCTTTTATCTTACTTGTTAATATACAGAAAGACACCAACTATCATTTTGGAATGATATTTGTTTCTCAGTTGTAACCACCAGGTTGCTATTTATGTAAGAGTTCAGCAAAAACCAATGAAAATGTAATTTCAGAAGCAATTGACATGAAATTTAAAATAAAGAGAATTGTGTATTTTGTTATAATTTGTAAATTATGTGCTGCACATTGTTTATACTAGTAATATTTATAATACATTTATTTGTGTATATATGCATGCCTACATTTTTTCCAGAAGGCTGATTGTTAGTCATTTACATGCATATATCACTGCAGAATTATTTTTCACTTTAAAGAATTAGGACCACACCTATTTCATCATTAGGGCTTCAGCACATAGTTGATATTCAACAGTATCCTGAAAAATATGTGATTTGATTTAAAAGGAGAATTGTATTCCCAATTATTTAGACATATAGGGCCTCTCTATGACTAAATGGAAAATGATCCTCAGAGATGTTGGAGTGAAACTCACCTGGCCAAGGTGCACGGGGAGCTATAGAATGATTCTCCTGGAAATAGAGAAATTGAGTATACAGCTAGAGCACCAACATTCCAGAATAGATAGCTGTAACTCCTTTGTTAATTTTGCTTTTGAAAATTGTGTCACTAGCTCTCAGTGTATTGACCGGATTTGTATAATCAGTGTTGCCTTAAGAAAAAGTTATTTTTAGAGTCCGTATTTGGTGCAGTTATGCCATTCCCAAGCATGTCTGCCTCCACATACATGGATTATTTTATACCTAATCCTTAACATTCACCTTACAGGAAAAGAACTGAAAACACATTTATGATAACACATATTCAACAGTATTACTTAAAATTGTAAAACAGTCCCTATATAGTAGAATTTACATTGTACCTCACTTGGCTTAGAAAATAGAACCACTATTGGTACTTTCAGTAGAAAGGGAGATAAAAGCATCAGGTGAGCCTTGTAGATGTGAAACAGTATCTCGCTGAGTTTTAATTTGCATTTCTTTAATGGCTAATGATGTAGAACATCTTTTTGTTTATTGATTTGGTCATGTGAGCATATTCTTTGCAGAAATGTCTATTCAAATCCTTGGTACATTTTTTAAAAGAGAGTTGTCTATTTGTTGTTCAGTTGTAAAACTTCTTGAATATTAAACCCTTATCAGATATATGGTTTCCAAATATTTTTTCTCCTATTTTTTAGGCTGTCTTTACACTTCTTTGGTAATGCCTTTTGGTGTGCAAAAGTTTGTAATTTTAATGACATCCATTTTATCTATTGGTTTCTTGCATTGCTTAATGCTTTTGATATAAAATCTAATATCCACTGCAATCTTCGAAACTGCCACCTCCTAACCCACTTTCCAAAGTAGCCCTTCCCTTATTGCTTTGCAAAAGTTTCTAGAAGTTTCTACTTCCCTCATGTTCAAATGTCCGCCTCCTTGTATTTATTCATGGGGCTTGCTGCCTGGCGGGGTAAACTGCTGTTTCCTTTCCCTTTGCAGCCAGCACCCGCTGAAGCTGGCTCTGACCAGTTCTGGCCACCGGGCATGCTAAGTCTCCATTTAGAGCATGTACTATGTGACCAGGCATGATTTGCAACAAAGCGTGTTCCACTTAACCCCACCAATTGGCCCATGTCATCTCACCCCATCCTTAGTCGCTCCCTTCAACCCGCCTTCCCCCGCTAACCCACCACCACCAACTCTTCCACTCGGGCAACTGATCTGAGGTGTTCCTCCCATCTCCTTGCTGGCTGATTTCACAATAGAAGTATTCCTTTTCTTAAGACCCTGGTGTCCTGGCAGTGATCCTTGTGCACATTGGGCAAAGGAGCCCCTGTGGCGGTAACATCAGGAGAGGGATTGCCCTGAAGCTGTAGATTGTTTTAGGTGGTACTGACATCTTAACAATATTAAGTCTTCCAATCCGAGCTCAGTATGTCTTTTCATTTATTTAGGTCTCTGTTAATTTCTTTCATCAACGTTTTGTAGTTTTCAGTGCACAAGTCTTTCACATCCTTGGTTAAATTCATTCCTAGCTATTCTATTCTTTTAGATGCTATAATGAGATACCATTTCACTTCCATTAGAATGGCTATTATTAAAAATAAACAAACAACTGAGAATAGCAAGTGTTGGTGAGGATGTGGAGAAATAGGAACCCACATACATTGTAGGTAGGAATGTAAAATAATGCATCCACTGTGGAAATCAGTTTGGTGATTTCTCAGAAAGTTAAACATAAAAGTAACATGGGAGCTGGTGATTTCATTCCTAAGTACATACCAAAAAGAATTGTAAGCAAGGACTCAGATATTTGTACATCGTAGCATTATTAACAATTGCTAAAAGGCAGGAGTACCTCAGTGCCCAAAACAGAAGAATGGATAAACAAAATGTGGTATAACCAAAAAATGAAATTTTATTCAGCCATAAAAAGAAATTAAGTGCCAGTATATGCTACAACATAGATGGACCTAGAAGATATCATGTTAAGTGAAATAAACCAGATACAGAAGGACAAATACTGTATCATTTATCTTGCATGAAATACTTAAAATAAGTAAATTCATAGAGATAAAAAGCAGAATAGCAATGACCAGAGGGAGGGAGAGGAAATGGGGAGTTATTGCTAAATGAATATGAGTTTAGGTTTGGGAAGATTCAGAGTCTGGAAAAAGACAGTGATGTAAGCTACAGTAATGCCAATGTACTTAATATCCAATAATTGTTCTCTTAAAATGGTTAAAATTATTTTTGTGTTATTTATATTTTACCACAAAAATAAAATGAAGGAGCAGATGTGGCTCAAGCAGTTGGGTGCCTGCCTACCCCATGAGGGGTCCCAGGTTTGGTTGCCAGTACCTCCTAAAGAAAATGAGCAAGACAGCAAGCTGACATGACAGGCTGGCATGGCAAGCTGGCTCAACAAGATGATGCAATGAGGAGACACAATGAGGAAACACAATGAGAGACACACCAAGCAGGGAGTGGAGGTGGCTCAAGCAATTGGGTGCCTACCTCCCAAATGGGAGATCCCAGCTTCTATTTCCTTATTCCCTGTGCCTCCTAAAAAGAAGACAAGCAGACACAGAGCAGACAGTGAGCACAAACAATGGGGGGGGGGCGTAATAAATAAATGAAATAAATCTTTAAAAAAATAAGTAAATGAATAAATTAATTTAAACTCCCTAGATGATGATTCTGAGTCCTTTAAATTCGTTTGGAGGTGCGGATTTTGACCCTTGTATTCAAAGATTATTGAGTAAAAACAGTACATAATTATAACGGCATTATGATTATAATTATATGAAAAATATGAATGCATGGGAATAAAGGCAAAGAATATAGTAAAAATGAAAACTAATATTGTGTTAAAGTGGATCATTTCTCAAAAATTTCCTTTAAGTTACTGTCATAAAATTATTATGATAATAGGAAGGTAACTCACTCACATTACTTGGTAACTGTTCTTACACTATACAATATCTAGTAGTGTACAATGACTCCTAGATCCGTTTTAGCTCAAAATCTTTGGCCCTGCGCCTGTCATTAGAGATGAGTTATTCCTCGCTAGAGAACATCACCAGACATCTGCCCACAAAAAGGCTCAGCTGACCTTTTCTACCTATTTACACAATTTGGTAAGTGTGCCTTCCTTTGCACACCAAACAAGAAGGCATAGATGATTTTAAAAAACAGAAACTTCAACTAATCCCAGCATTGACCCCTGGGCAAGCTGACAGCTGTGTTTATCTATCAAAGAAAACCTAGTTTTCTTTTGTTTTGTATTTCCAAGACAATTTAATAGACAAGGTGACACATCTCTTAAATACATATTTGCAAAAACAAACCAACAAACCAACAATAAAACAAAGCATCAGATGCTTACAGCATCATTGTAGAAGCAGGACGATTCTGTAAGCTGGCCCTCCAGAAATCATTTCCAGAACTTCATAAAAATGACGCAGGTAAGGGGCTCTTTCCTCTGCTACATGCTAGCAGGTGATGAATCAGGGGCCCACCACTAGGATTTTAGACTTAGGTGGGTGCCTGATTCAAGAAGTCACTGCTGCTGTGAAAACCCACAAAATTAGAGAAACCTCATTAAGAAGATGATACAGTAACTTCTTCCACTTCCACTTCCACTTCCTGTAAACAGTCAGTTGAAGCAGGAAAATGTCTTCAAACTTACATCCATCTTCCAAATAGCATAGATACCTAGCTGGCAGAACTTAATTCACATTCAGAGCTTTAGCCTTAAGGCAGAATGAGAACTGTGAGTTTTAGCTCCTCCACTTCTATAGAACAGGAAAACACAATCAAAAGAGATGGGGTTGAATGCTTAGTGCCAGCCAACAATATACAACAAAAATTCCTAACTTTAGAGTAGTTATGGTTATGAAGACCTCACCTACATCCTTCAAATTACATGACAATGGAACTAGTGAGTGTGCTGTTTTCTAAAGTAATGTTTGAAAGTAACCAAGAAACACTCTACTTAGGAAAAAATTGTAAATATGATTATGATCATTGAAATAGTGCATGTGTACTCTGCTTTTACTTTCATTTAACATTATGTTGTAAATATTTCCTTATGCCAATAAAGTTCTTCATGAACATGTGAAAAAACTACCTAATATGCCCTATGTGACTATTCTGCAATTTACTGAACCATTTCTCTTTTGCTGGTCATTTGGGTAAATTACAACTTGCCACAAATGCTAATGATATTTTAAGGAGCACCTGTGTATATAAATCTCTGTCTTCCTTTCCAACTATTTTGTGAGCATAGCCTTCTCTTTAAAATGTGTCCTATTTACTGGCTTACTGAATCTAGGGCTTTTTTATTAGTTCTGTAAATAAGACAAAAGTAGATCTGCATTGTTTTAGAAGCAAAAGGGGGAAAAGTCAGCAGTACATTATTTTGTGCTAAAATAGCAAAGTTCTGAAGCACCTGGGGCCTTGTTGAGCATTACCTAAAAGCATACATTGCAGTAAATTTTGCTTCATTCTGACTTGTGTGTTAGGCCTATAATCTTGATGTAATAAATCAATACATTTCTTATTTAAAGAGATGCCTAAAAAAAAAAGAGAGATGCCGAATCATTAGACACTGCGGCTAGCAAATACTATTGCTTATTTTCCTTAAAACAATACCTGCTTCAAGTATTTTTAGTTTAAATCAATTCACTATATACGTTTCCTACCGTGTGAAATTCTGGTGAAATCAAAGAACATGTATAATCATGTCCTTAAACTCTAAGAGCTTACAGAGATTTTGGAGAATGTGAGAGGAAAAACTGCTGTACAGTTCTGTTTTAAAACTGCATTATATTCTAAGTTTTTCTTTACATCTATGCAGAGACAGCATGGGGTAAGAACACAAACAATTTGCTGTAGAATCTCTAGGCTGTAAGCTCCTCTACGGCCAGGGTTTGTTTCTCACTTAAATTGGTATCTCCATTGCTTAGTTTATAACTCAATTAATATTAGTTGAATAATTGAATGAACAAAGGGATATTAAATAAATGAATCAACTCATACCCTACTCTTCATGATAGAAAATGGGTTCAAAAATGGTCAAAGAATCTACATGACTTATTAACTAGACAAATTATACTGAACCTAACAAACATTTATCAAGTACTGAACTAAAACCTGTTGTAAGCCTTTATATGTGATGTTTTGTTTACTATCATAACTACTTCACGTGGTGGATACTTCTCTGTTGCCTAATTTACAGACAAGGAAACTAAGGCTTAGAGACTAGTTTTCCTAAATCATACAGTTAGTAAGTTGTGGAGTGGGGATTTTGAACTCCACTTTGCTCTTGAACACCACAGTAGGTTGTCTCCCATATATTTTCTAGTAAATATGAGGAGGTGATACAGAACAATGTGTAAAAGCAGAGACTACCTCCATGTATTTTCAATACAGTCACATCATTTTAAATTTGCTGTAGGTCTACTGTCTCCTCTTAAGGCCAATCTTGAATTGTTGCAAAATATTGAAGTTATACTCTGTCCACAGATATTCAGACATTATTGGCACACCAAGCTAAGAGAAAACTCAATTCTGACTAGTAATCACCACCATCATCTCTTGCTGGTACACTGTGATGCTACTGAAATGTTATCACTCCCAGTCTGTCCATAAGAAGTCCACTGGGCAGCTATGCCTCACCAGTCTGGATGCCTGCCAGCAAGACAGAGTGGCCTCTCACTTGAGTTTAAGCTTGTAGCTATGGGGTAGGCAGAATTCTAAGATGGCTCCAAAATTTCCAGGGACTTTGTGTATGCCCAGGTATTCAAACACTAATCTGAAAATTGTTATGAAAGGATTCTGAGGATGTAATTAAAATCCAAAATTAATTTTCCATTTTAATATTGTGAAATTATCTGTGTGGGCCTGACTCAGTAACATAAGCCATTTAAATTGGAGTGTAGTGGTTAGAGACAGGGAAGTCAATGAGATTGAAGAATATGAGGGATTTGATACGAGGGAAAGGGTGCAGGCTATGGAGCACAGAATGTGACAGCCTCTAGAAGCTGAGAACAGTCATCAGCTGAGAAGGAGGAAGGAAGCGAGTACCTCAGTCCTCCAACCGTAAGGAATTGAATTCTGCCAACAACCTGAATAAGCCTGGAAGCAGATTCTATCCCACAGCCTCTCAACAAGAATTTCACCCACCTAGTTCCCTGATTTTGCTTTGTGATACACTTAACAGAGAACTCAGCTATAGAACTTTGAACTAATAAATAGGTGCTGTTTGAGGCTGCTGAATTTGTGGCAATTTGTTACGAAGCATTAGAAAACCCTACCAGCTCTCTTAGTTCACACTCTAGTTCAAAGGATTTTCTCCACAACCCAGATGTTGAGCCTGGGTCCAGCGGGGCTTCTAACTCCATCCACATGGAGATCCAGAACTTTCCTCTTGCATAAACCTTCAAGTCTTCATCCTATGGCCTAGACTCCTCTGCTTTCCTTGTGATTCCTAATTTTCATTCACAAAAATGAAGAGTCCTTCATGCCTAGGGATAGTCCAATATCCAAATTTGATTAGTCAGGTCCCAAGTTCCATTATAATCTTTACCCATACCATTGGTTACCTTTTTCACAAATATTCAAAAGCAAAAAATGTATGTATGATGTAACCTGAGATCATAAACCTGTCTTGGTTTCCCAAGCTGGTGAGAAAAACACCACATAGTAGACTGGCTTAAACAATGGGAATGTATTGGCTCCTAGTTTTAAGTGTGGGTGAAGTCCAAAATCGAGCCAGCAAGGTGATGCTTGCGCCCTGTAGGCTGTGGAGTTCTGGAACGTGATGGCAGCCATCCTTGGGTTCCTTAGCTTTTCCCATTGCATGGTGGTATCTTTTCCCGTTCCGGTTGGATTCTGTTGACTTCCAACTTCTGGTTCCTCACCTTGGTTTTCTCTCTACATAAGGTTTCCAGTAATAGGATTAAGACCCATTCTGATTCATTTGGCCACATCTTAACTAAAAATAATCTTCAAAAGGTCCTGATAACAGTGGGTACACACCCGCAGAAATTTAAGTTAAGATTAAAAACATGATTTCTTTTTTCCCTCAGGTACATAATTTACCCTACCATACATCCAAGCAAAGAAGCTCACACCTCAGGGATCACCATGTTTGAACTTGGTTTTAACAGGTATCCCGTTACCTGTGACTTATTTTTGTCCCCCAGCAAAGAAAAAGAAGCAAATATATACACACACAGATACACATACTAAGTTGGATTTTGTTTTCAGTCTTTTTAATCAAAACAAAACCAAAGTAACATGTAAGAAAGGCAACTGGCACACTCAAAATGCAAACTGGGAGTGCAGAAGTGCAAACTTAATGCTTTGCAAAATAAATAAGGAAGATTCATTTGAATCACTGATGAGTCTCTTCTTTTTTGTTATATTCTTTTATTCTTTCCTTATCAAACACATAAAGTCTTAATATGCCAGATTTGTTTGTATGTGTACACTCCAGAAAGATTTTTGCTTTCAGACAAATTTTATAGAGATAAAAGAAAAGCCTAGAAGCAAAATGAGAATTATATTAAATGGTGATTTATAACAGTTGAACATCAATGAGAAGGGAGTCAAATGCTATATAGAGGTCATACTCTGCAATTCATCACATTTGAAATATTTTATCTTAAGCAACAGAAAATAGAACCTTTATTCAGACTTACAATACAAAACAGTAGGTAATTCCTCCTTTAGTGAAAGGATTCCAAGGGATTGTGGCATAATAAACCTAATATAAATATTGCCAACTGCAACCTCATAGAAATCTAATTTAAGGAACAAAAAAAAATTTCTTTTTAAACATCCCCACCCATATGTCTCTGCAAGAAGCTATGATTTCAAGTTATAGAAAGAGGCAGATTTATATTTGTTTTAGGTTAGGCAGGCCCAAACTCATTTTAAAATCTGATTATATGTATATTCTCTTTTGTTCTTAATAAAGAGACTATGACCCTTTGGGAAAATTCATGATGCTTATTTAATTTTATTGTCTGTGTCCAAATGTTTTACCAAAAAGTTTGACTTCAAAATGATAAAAGCTAAATCTAGTAGAAACAGTTACATTTTACCTTCTTAGTTAACAAGATTTTGGAAGAATACCTCAAAGGCCAAAATATAAATAAATAAATATTCTAGGCACCACTACCCGTAGTGGCCTGTTAACACAAACACATAGCATGGAACCTAACAGGAAATAAGCATCTTTTTAAAAACTAACCTTAAAAAATGATTCCAAGTTATAATTACAAACGCATACACTTAAATTATAAAACACAGGTGAGACATAAAATTATATAGTAAAGCAGGGTGCTACAGAGAAAGAAGAGAGGTTGGAGAAATTTGCTACTCATCCACACTTAACAGAGAAAACAACATGGGGTAAGTCTTCTAGTGCCTCTCACCTTTAACCTTGTAGAGTCTCTTGCAAAGATTTTAAAATATCTCTGACTGGCCAAAACCTTCAGAGAACCTGATTTACTAGGTTTAGGACAGTGATTCTCAAAGTGTGTTCCCATCAGCTGGGAACATGTTAGGAAAGTCTATTCCAGACCCCACCCCAATCTACTAAATAAGAAATTGTGAGAATAGTACCAGCATTCTTGGTATCAACAAATCCTCAAGGGGTCCCATGACATACATGGATTCCATGGTCTAGAGTAAGACAGTGGAAAGGCCAGCCCGATAGTGTTGAAAGTTCCACAGATGATTCTAGCAGTCATTCTCTATCAAAAAATACTGAGTAAGATCTTTATTTTATGGTAAAGAATAATTTCAAAAAAGGTAAATCGTGAGTCTCATACAGATATAACATGAACCTGTGTCGATGATTTTAGTTAACTCATTAGTCAATTAGGGAACCAGAAAAAAAAGTTATACGTTCAAAGGAGAAAACAAGGATCCAAACAAATATATAAAACCATCAAAGACACTGAAATGAATTTGCTTAATACCAGGCAAAACTAGCTTATTTCACAATGGGAGAGGAAAGTATATTAAACCACCATTGGACAGAATTTATCTGCATATCTATAGGCAAGAATTATTTGCATTACTATCAGTTTTCTACAAGTTAACCTCTATGGAGTCCCATAATATCTCCAAGGCACAGAGCTCAGAGAATCAGATAATTCAGGAGGGTGTGCACTGAGTAATAAACAATTTTCCATTGCCATCACCCAGTGATCTTTAGTCATTATAAAATCTCTCCCAATCTTTCCTCATAGTTATCAACAATGGAAAACGGCTAGGCAAAGCTTGGTCTAGTATGAACATGGCCACCTAGGCTGCCATGAAGAGGCAGGTCTTGTAAGGGAGGAGAGCTTGAATTGAAACAAAGTTTGACAAAGAGGATGTGTCCTTTTGGAAAGACATGTCTTAAATGTCATGCCATGCTTCTGTTCTTCCTATCATATCAATAGGAAGTTTTGGGAGTTTCTGAAAAAGTATGCAAGATTAATGAAGTGCTTTAGAGATATTAATCCAAAACAATCTGTAGCAGAATGGATTAAATGTCAGAAATGATTGGAAAGACCAGGTGGAAGCTGGCAAAATGATCCAGGATTAAGGTAAAATTTCAAGTTTTCTCATGCAGAGATTCTTCTCTAAAATTCCACTGGAGACAGCAATATTCCAAATTCATCTTGTTCTACAAAACTCACAAAACAAGGGTGCTCTGTCTTATGGCCTTGCTTTACACCATATCTTAAAAATAGAGACCCATTTTTCTTTCCAGACAGTGTAGCTAGTTATCTATAGTGAAAAGTTTCATTTTCTTGCATTTTTCATTGAAACTATCACCTGATAATTACACCAAATAGAAAGTAACCATTAATCACATCTTTAATATATCAATTCATCACTGCCTACCTTGTGTGATGCAGGAGAACAAAAATTAATCAGTCAAACCAAACCCCATCACCACCAAATGCTTGCAGAAGGGTGAAGACAAGAAGAAAACTCATTTAAATGGAGCAAATACATTTGATTCTGCTAGCAAGACTGATGCCTAAATACTAACAGTCCTTTCTGTCATTAGAGGAGGTGATTTTAATCTCCTCTGTTGCCATTTTGAGAAACTTCAAGTTTGCTTGAAATTTAAAGCTCTTAAATGTTATCTGACTCACAAGGGAAGAAAGTAGATGAGTTTTATCATTGTCCTATCTTTGCATAACATTTTGTTAAAGAAAGACCTTTACAAAACAAATCCACATTTCAAAATAGGAGTGCTGCCTGTGACCTGGTGACCCCTGCTTCTCAGTGAGTCTTCTCACTAGGATGGCATATTTAGAGGTTCCTCTTTCTAAAGCTCTAGGAAAAAAAGGTGTGTGTGTGTTTTGTGGGAGTGATTAAATGCGGAGTCTGACCCTAAAGACTCTAAGTAATGAATAAGGCACATAGGGAGCTATTCGTTTGTTACTTAGCATCCTCTGCTTTCCTGACTTGTGCTGTTTCCAAGAAAAGAAATCAGGCTCATCTCCCCAGCTCCAAAAAGCAGCCAGGTCCTACACTGAGTTTTTTTTTAAGTTACTTCCCAAGTATGGCAACATCTGCATAGTTGCTTAATAAATAATTTGGTCCTGATTACTGACTACAGATCCTCCGGAAAGTATAGGAGGAAGAAAAAAAAAAAGATTCTCTTAGGGGCTGGAAATGTCAAAGCACTTATTTTTAAACACGTAATCTAGATTATAAGCCTTTATTATATTTTATATGGGAAGACAAGATTTGGCATTTTTGAGAGATACGTTTTAAGACTTTCAGTGATTACCATTATAGTTCATTATTTCTCCCTATCAAACACAGGAAATTAAAAATTGATGAGAGTCAAGACTGCAGCAAACTGAAAACAATGAAAGTCACTGAGCTTTGGGTACTGTGAATGCTGGAGTAAACTAGGTTCCCTCACTAGGAGGGAACTCTACTCACAGGCCAGTTGTACATAAGTCAAGTTTGTGTCTCCTAGAAATTGCAAAGTACTGCATACTGGAAACCTGCAGGCTTGGTCATTAATCAAAACAATATCAGTAAATCCACCACCTCCTACATCTTACCAAATAGCCTCATCTTCTCCGTAGTACCTATCACAGTACAGGATAAGTAATTAGTGCTCAATAAATATTGGATGAATGCATTAACTCGTAAATTACTAAAGGCTATAGTGCAGGGTGGTCAAATTTGAGAGTGACAGAGGAGGAGTTAAAAGTCAAGAAAAGGAGGGGTTATGATGCCTAAATTCATGTTAGTGGCCTTAGCTTCATGCTAGCAGCCAAAGAAAGAAAGAAAGAAAGAGCCAAAGGTGATGGGGGAAGAACAGCCAAATCCGACTAAAGCATCCTGGACAATATCTCAATATCTAAAGAGCAGTCTGTGAACTGGTTTGTAGTCAAGGGAGTGAATGTGTTGACAATTTAAGTTCCTTTTGTTAGTGAGCTAAGTTTACAAGGAGTTGGCTATTTGAACAACTCAGAGCTAGGGCTCTTCATTTAAATGAGAGCAGGAAAGAATATTTAAGAATGATCAACAGAAAAAAAATGGAAGAGATCAATTTCCTAGGAGGAAATAGACATACATGCTACTAATCCAGGACTTAACTGAAGTAAAAAGAAATGGACCATAAAAGTGTGAAATGCTCAAAGTAACAATAAAATTAAGCTACCTACATAACTAGAGGCACGATTATGACAATAAAACAAAAGCCTTAATTTAAATAGCATACATCGGGCAAAGTGCCATCACATAGTTATCTCATTTGCTTCATGTACATCATAAAAAAATGTTTTCACACACTATATATTTTTGTATACTTTATTTTATTTTTTACTACCAAAGCAAACTATGTTTGTACAGACACTGGCTATTGTAGTTTTATCAACAATATTCTAAAGGCCCATTGTTTTCTTTTCACTTGTATATTCTTTCTTGAGACTATTGTGTTTTTGGCTCTATGAACCACTTTTTCTTGGAACCTGTTTCCATTATGCCTGTAACTCTCAAAAGAGTAAAGCCATGTCTAAGATTCCACGCTCAGGGTCTTTAAGTATACCAAAAGAGCACCCTACCTACCTTATCATTCTATAGTAACAGCTCTGATTTCCTATGGCCTCCTACACCTCTTGCTTACTCTTACTGAAAATGATGTGCCCAGAAAGTGCGTGGGTGTGTTGACCCTGCCAATCTGTTTCAATCCCTGTGGAGGAGGCTTAGACCTCTTCTCAATGTTCTCTGCAGGAAGATATGTTGAGAAAGGGAAACTATGGGAAGGAGGTTGATTCCTTGCTCAACCTACGGTCAAGTGTACATTCTTAACTTCCCTATAAGGGACTTAATATGGACCCTGGCTCAGTGAACAGACCTCAATCCATCACTCTTTCCAGGACCTTTTTTCTAACTTGGTATTGAAAGCTGCTATGCAGACCAGGGAGATATAAACACCCACTTTCCTGCAACACAAGACTGCAGTCCAGATGATGATTCTTTGTGCTTTTTCTGTCTCATTCCTCTTAATAAAATGTCATTATTTTCCTCTAACTCACTTGCCTGCTCTTCCTTCTAATTTCTGTACCCCTTTCACCACATCACCTTTGTCCTTCCAACTTCTTATCTAAGGCAAACCCTCGTTTGATTTGGCCCCAAAATTTCTAGAAAGGACTGTTTAAAGGCAGTATTCTTGTTGGAAAGGCATGCCAAAAGACATATCTTAAAGCCGAATTTGCAAAGCACATGCTGTGCTGTTGTTCAATGTTGACTTGTTTGAAGTGGCTTAGGGAAGGTGAGTGTACTAAGTCATTCATACATGATGCTAAGACCCCAAGTGCTGTTTTTTCTTGCTTGTCCCTTCAGATTGGTTCTCCACTCTACTCCACTCTGCTCTGTGCTCCAGGAGGCACATCCCTGGGGACTGTTTGTCCAAGCTCCTTTTTCCTCTTTTTTTCTGGTTTTGGCCAGCCTCTTGACAAGAGATGATAGGGTTAAACCAAAGAGAGAGAGGGCTATTGATTCTCTCCACCCTTAAGTCCCTCTTGCCAGGCGATGGTTTTGTCAGTGCTTGTGCTACTCTAAGACTGTCACTTCTTTCCAATAACCCTTCTTCTAAGGCTAAGCTTTCATCAAATTTCAGTAATACTATTCCCTCCCCTTCCTTCTCCAGCACCAGGGGTGGTGCCACCTTTCCATCATTGCTAGTTTCTGGGTGATTTATTATCCCTTAACCCTTCTCCACCTCTAGAAAGTGTCCGTTCAGCAAACTGTCTTCATTTAGACCAACTGAATGTACCATTCTTTTACTGTCCCATTTGGTGTCCCATTATCACCGCCAGCACCATCTTGAAACTGACACCTCTCCCCCATCAGAGCATTGCATTGTGCATAACTAGAATTTCCACTTTATCCCAGTTCTTCTATTTCCTGAAGAATTTTAGTGATGGCTTTAATATAACCACCAGTGCATTGTTACTATTCTATCCTATACAGTCAATCCACATTATTCATTGATTCCATGTTTGTGAATTTGCCTACTCAGAAAAACTTATTTGTAACCGTGAAATCAAGAGCCTTGCATCTTTCTTTTTTTTTTTAAGATTTATTTATTTATTTAATTCCCCCCCCCTCCCCTGCTTGTCTGTTCTTGGTGTCTATTTGCTGCGTCTTGTTTCTTTGTCCGCCTCTGTTGTCGTCAGCGGCACGGGAATTGTGGGCGGCGCCATTCCTGGGCAGGCTGCACTTTTCTTTTCACGCAGGGCGGCTTTCCTCACGGGCGCACTCCTTGCGCGTGGGGGCTCCCCCACGCGGGGGACACCCTTGCGTGGCACGGCACTCCTTGCGCGCATCAGCACTGCGCATGGCCAGCTCCACACGGGTCAAGGAGGCCCGGGGTTTGAACTGCGGACCTCCCATATGGTAGACGGACGCCCTAACCACTGGGCCAAAGTCCGTTTCCCAAGAGCCTTACATCTTTCATAGTCATTTGTGAACATGCACAGAGAAGCAAAAAATTTGAGTCGCTATAGCATGTGTTCCCTGCTGAGGTGGAACACGGTGATGCTCGGCCTTCTTCTTCAGCTCTTGTGCCATAAACAAGCATCCTTTTTGAAGTGTATTTAGAATCATGTTTTTCATATTTTTTGTGTTTTTTGGTGATTTCACTACTTAAAGTGGATACCGAATGTATTCCTGAAGTACTGTGTAGTGTTCCTAAATTCAAGAAGACTGTAATGTGCTCACGGAGACAATTCATGTGTTAGATAAGCTTCACTGAAGCATGAGTTATCATTCTGTTGGCCATGCATTCAGAGGCAATGAATCAAAAATATATATTAAATAAGATGTCTTTAAACAGAAACACACATAAAACAATGTTATGCATTAATCAGTTGATGAAAATATTGTGACCAGAGGCTTGCAGGAACCTAACTCCGTATTTTCCTGAGGAGCAATGGTTCAATATTCACTACTTCAGTGTTGGCAGCAATGCCAATCACTGGTATCCCTGATATTCCTGAACATTTCTAACCTCCCCCCACCACAAATTTCTGCTTTTATCTTTAAGCCTGCCATCTGAAAGCTCAGTGGAAGGAATAGGGATTCTGAATTAGTGATTACCTTGGCAATCAATTGACTTGCTTTGGTAGATAATGAGCTATATACCAAATAGCTCACTCATGAATCTTCCATCAAACTATGAGGATAACACTCATAAATTCATTGTGAAGAACAATTAAAATAATGTGAGCAAAAGAAATAGCACATGATAGCAGATTAACAGTTGTTAGTCTCTTTCCTAAATTAAAATATATATATATAGGATGATTCCCTTTCATTTAAAAATAATTTATTAATTTATTCTAGATACAAGCTATGTCTACTATTATGTGCCAGGAGAAGTGATTTTCCTGTAAGACATTAGTCTCTTAAAGCAGCAGGAACAATTGGAAGTTTTCTCCCTAATTTTTGTCACACTTTTTCATATTAAAGCTGAAATGCAAATGCGTTAATTCCACATAATAATTACATATAGCTTATCCTCATCTGCTATTTTGCAGAGGCCGTTTTGCCTTTCTGATTTATTTTGTTTTATAGTTCTATCTAGCCCATGAAAAAGATCCCCAGAGATGGAATCACATACCTTCCAACATGTAAGGAACCAGCTCTGTAAAATGCCAATGCAGCCTTTGCCTTTCTGATACCAGCTGTGCTTATTCTTTCTATTCCTTTGTTTTCATTTCTTTTGCTTCTTTCAGCATCTTTTTTATCTTCTAAAGAGTACACCAATAATTCTCACTGCTTTTCCATTTTCAACATAATCAGCTTTACATTACAGCCTTTGAAAATTCTACATTCTAATATCGTCAGTGTGTATTCTTCATTTTTTATCCAAGTACCTCTTTTCCCCTGTTATTGTCATTTAGATGACATTTGCATGAGTGATAACTGAGTCGGCCTTGCCTCACTGTCCCCTGACTGAGAGAATCAAGGAAAATTCTGTATTTGCCCAGGACTCTTCTTCTCCTAATGAGCCTTTTGGAGCAGCTTTCACTACTTCTCTCTAATGTCTGCAAAGATGTAGAAAAAAGAGCTGTATAAACTCACAAAAAGTTTGGTGCAACCCTCTACAATCTAGCTATTTCCTTGATTTTTTTTGTCTTTTGTTTTCCTATGAAATTTTAACAAGTAGATAAGGATGGGAGTTGTCCTCATCTTATGGAGACTTTTTCACTTTGAGAAAAGCTTAAAGCAAACTTGACAAGTATTAAGAAAACAAGAATCTGGAAGTGTGTGTCAGATGCCACCATGGCTTAAGTCTGTGTAAAGCAATGTAACTCCCTCCCTTATTTCTTTCCATTTGGGTTTGTAGAGGGACTTTGGAAAAGGAAGAAGGAAAGCCTAAGAGTTTTCTAATTTAGATGATTGTATGTGAGCATCTTTATTCTGATGCTAATAATCTGGACTAACCAAACAAACTGAGGTAAAATAAAATGACCTAACCCTTCTTACAGACACCAGTGCCTTCTGCCCCAAGAATGCCCTGGGACTTCCATTTCCTACCCCATCGATGCATTTAAGCCTGGGGTTTTTGACCCAAATGCCATCACTTCTTTCAGTAGTTTATCTGCTCCACCAACTCATTGCATTAACTTTTCACTATGCATAACCAAATTGTAATAATCATTCTTTGATGCCTCAGTCCTGTGGAAAAGTGGATTTCCTATTACAAGAAAATCTATTTTCAGCCACTTTGCCTCCAGTAATACATCCTTTGAAGCAAACTTCTGAAACAAATGTTGCAAATACTTTTTAGTAATATTGTTTTTTCCTCTCATGCTCTTTCACATCATGGTTGACACTACCAGTCAAGAATTATTGGTTGAAATGCTTCCATATTTGAGTGTGCCTCTTCCCCTGTGTACTTGCCAAATATAAAGGCAGTTTTCCTAGCAGTTCTCAAAAGTTGCTTAGAACTAGCTCTGCATGTGCAAGAGCAACTTCCCTTTTTAGCAGATTGCTCATGCTCTTAGTTTCCAGTTTCCTGACTTATTTGGGGTTGCTTTCCGCTTTCACCTTTGACAGGTTTTGATCATGTTCTTGCTTATCTCTTCTGTATCATGGCCCTCAAAAACTTGAGTATTTTCTTTTAAATCTCTCCTGATTTCTCCTGACATGTTTTCCTGCTTTTTTTCTCCTTTTTCCTCACTGTCCCATAGAAATTTCTGCGATGATAGAATATTTTATGTCTGCACTAGCCAATAAAGTAGCCACTAGCCACATGAGGCTATTGATAACTTGAAATGTGGACAGTGCATCTAAAGAAATGTATTTTAAAAATGTCAATAAATTTTAATTTAAATAAGAATATGTGGATAATGTCTGCTCTATCAGACAGTGTAATGCATCTAGGAGACATTTTTATATAATTTGATGATATAAATGTCATTGGCACTAAAATCATTTTTCTACTCTTCCCTTTTCCATTGCTGCCTTCTAACGTTGGTTCTAATAAGCCTGACTCCTTTTGCCCTATTTATTCAATAGATATTTATGGGTTATCGACTGTATCCCAGTACCAGTGCTTGGGATCGGTGACAAGGGGGTAAATAAAAAGGATGCCTGTCCTCAAGTAACTAGAGAAGGAGAGGGGAAGAGAAATCAACAGCAATAGTATAATGCAAAAATGACAGCCCAATGTGCTACCTGCTATGGCTGCCCGAAGCGTGAAGTGTGGTGGGAGCCAGAGGGGAGTGAGCAAGAATACTCTCCAACATCCCACCAAGTGAGGTTTGAATCCTGGCTTTATTGTTTCCTTTTGAGTAACCCACCTCATAGGCTGATTATAAGAATTAAAAAGGATGGCCTGTGTTTAGTGTTCAGCACCCTGGCTGCTATGAAACAGAACTTGGACAGAATGCATACATTTGTCTTTTAATTACAAAGCATACCTATAATTTTTTCTTAATGGAAGTAGTGCTGTGTGCTTGTTTTCCATGCCCAGGACACTATATCTGATTGCACTGTATATTCAGGTGATTTAAGCCACATGTCCAGCATGGCTTTGACTGTTCCTTGCCCATCCCTGCCTGTAGCTAGCCTGAAATAGACCGCAATACGTTGTACACATAAATCTTCTAGTCCTTCATTTTTTTCTGAAGACTTACTGATTCAAAGAATATGTTAAACAAAAACCTGGTGTCTTTTGTATATACTGTTTTATTCCAGAAGAAACATAAAATCATGGCAACCTGGAGGTAGAAGTATAGCCCCTATTCTTGCCAGAATGTCTTAAAACTTGAACACCTTGAGGGACATGGAGCTCATTATCTACCGAAGCAAGCCAATTCATTGCCAGGGCTTCTGTCAGTGAAGTCCTTCATCTGTTGAGGTGGAACTGACCACCCTCCGTTTTCCTCCATCTGTCTTAGCTATGCCTTCCACCTCTGTGAAGTGGCCCGTCACTGGGGGAAAAGGGGTAGAGTTCCAGGTAGGGCTGTGGTTTCACTTTACATATAACTTTTCTTTTCCAAGTAGCATCCAGATACGAGTCCCTTTACCATGGATATAAATATTATCTACCAGGTGAATTCCTGGTGAAAAGCATTGTAACTACCTGTCTGGGGTGGCCTGGAACAATCTGATTTCTCCAGTCCATGACAGCCTTTCACATGTTTTCAAATAGTCTATTCCTCAAGAGTTCTTTTCCCTTCCAGGCTAAACATCTCTATTCCTTCATTTATTCTTCATGCCTTAGTTTCAAGTTCCCTCATCATTTTCCCTCCTTTTGATCTACTGCCAAGTTCCCTCATTCAAGTGTCCTAAGTTGGATTTTCTCCAGTTACATCCAAACATCTAGTTGGATGGTTTCTAGGTATGCGAGATGGATTTAACAGTCCCACAATAATGCTAAGTAAGGGCTAACACCCTGGCTATAGGTCTTTTGGTTTCACGTCCGCATTTTGTGTTCTTCAGTGTATGACAGGAAAAGACTTGCAGGCCCCTGAGAAGTCTTTGGTGAGAACTCTAATCTCTCACGAATATTTTGAATGGCCTTCATAATCCTGTCTTCAGAACAGAGGACTTGCTTTTGTTGAAGACATAGAATGAGTGGGGGAGGGGTGCTCTTGAGAGGAAAGAAAAGAAGACAAGCCTCCCAACCCCTGTCAGAGTCTTTGGCATGCCTAATCTCTTTGGCAAAAGAAATATAAAGATTAGTTTTCCTGTTATGGTCTGGTTTAGTTCATGTATATTCTCCCTCCAGCTTCCAATATTTTAGAAGATAGACCAATGTTAGAGCTAGAGAGCTGGAGATAAATGACAGAAAGATCACACGTAGATACATGCACACATACAAACATAGATACATACATAGATGGCAGAGAGAGGGGTGTGTGCATCATTCTAATTCTATTGCTGTTATTTCTTTTTGCAGGTATTTTTATTTCCATGCAAGGCATTTACTCTATTTCCCACTGCGTCTTTCCACCCACTTTCTCCTCTCCATTACACAGCTTAAAAATGGCCAGTAAACACAGGGTGTATCTCTCCTCTCCACCTCTCTTGACCTTTGCATTCTTCTGTCTTTTGCATTGTGCCTGTTTAGGGTGAGCAGTAATGCACAGTACAGTGCAAACTATATCTTCTTGGGGGACAATAATGACCTGATGGGGCCTCAATGTGAGGCGAGGTCAGAAAAGACGGAAAGCAATTTGGTTTTCAGCAAATATCTGCCTGTCAGGTCCTTGCTGTTGTCTTAAAAATAGCTCCCACATATCAGGACACATTTTAGAGCTAAGTTAAAAGCACATTTGCTTGTTCAAAGCATCTCTTATGGGGCTGAAAATGCTGAGGTCATGGAAAGCAAAGTTGTATTTATTTGTAACTTGCACTTACTCCAAAGTTCTCTCCGGGAATGACTTTGCAGCAATTTAGGCTCAAATGTAGAGCAAATAGAAAAATGGGTGATTTTTTTTCCCACTCCCACACAACTTGTCTCTTCCCACCTCCTGACCTGGATAACACTTGTAAGAGACGGTGACTTAGTAACCAAAATCTTCATCTTCAGCAACTCTCCAAGGCTTTCTCGGTCAATGTTAAATGTCACAGCTTCTTAATCAGGCCTGTCTGTCTAGAAATAATTCCATTCCAGCACATTCTTTTTTACTCAGTGGTGCTCTTCATATCCAGGATTATTAACATAAAAGATGAGAAAAATCAGTTGAATGTCACATGTTTAAAAGCAACCTAATTACGGTTGTTTGGAGTTTTAAGAAACATAAAATCTTCTATTTGATTAGGTTAAAATCACCTAAATTCTATTTATGCATCACATGATAATAAAACATATTACAACTTTGTTCTGGAATATTGCCAAAGCAAGGCAGAGGTTGGAGTGGAAAGAAACACACAGACTCAGTGATACCGACAGAAACAAAGACAGAAGAGCAAACGAGGCACAATGCAAAAGGTAGAAGAATGAAAATGTCAAGAGAGGGACACAGAGAGCGAGAGATTTGCCCATAGCAGAGATCAGTGGTGCATCTCTACCAAGGATGTTGGTCTGACTACTAAATGTGATCATGGTTACCCATGAAATTTTGATTGGTATCAGTTGTTATACAAATGCATGAGGTCATTTTTGCTGTTATCTTTCTTATTGTCCTTGATTGGAGGCCCATCAAGTCAGATCATCTATATTCCCTTTTGTTTATTAATACTTGTATTCCATTCAAGCTCTTGGAGTAACGTGGACCAAGAAAGCTCTCATTGTTTTCAAGGAACATTCCATGGACTGATATGAGTTATAGAAGACATATATTCAAGTATTTCTCAAGCATAAACCTCTCTGAGCTCAGCAGGGCCTCATCTTGGAGTTAATAGCAAGAGTTCCTGTGAGCTTTGGATTCAGGAAGGGCAAATTTGTTTTCATGCTACTGGATGAATTCCTGCCCTGTGAAGACAAGTACTCTGTCACCACCTTCCTAATTATAATTAACAGAGTTATAACATTAGGCCTTGTGTTTTCTTTTGTATTACAGCTACTGGTCTTCTCTTTTTGTCCACCAAGTGCCTGGTATAGTGCTTGGCATGAAGGAAGTCTTCAGTGAACACTTGACCAAGTGGACTGAACTGAATACACAGGAATAAAGCAACAGCTCTGGCTACCATATTGTCAACATTACCTTGTCACTCTTCTTGTCCCAAGCACTTAAAGCATCCTTTCTGAGGCAGCTTGAAAAAGTTACCACTTTAGCAGGGCTTCTTGCAGTGGGTTTTAGTAAAGCTTAGCACCAGTGGGCATAAGGAAATCAACAACATGAACACACTTTTTCTCCTTGCTTAGCAGATTATTTAGTCAGATCATCCAGAGCTCTCTTGGAAGAGGAAAATCAACTATAACAACCAGGCTGAGATATATCTTAGTGTACACACCTCCCTGGGCGGGGAGCTTTGCATGAGGAAACTTAATGTGCCCAGTCCTTAAGAGATCTGCACTCTACACTCAGACCTGCCACCAATAAGTGACCTCTTGGTGGGGAAAATGATCTCCTTGTGCCACAGATTCCTAACATTTAGAGTGGATGTTTGTTTCGCATCTGCTGTGGGTCAGGCACTGTATTAGGTGCATGTGACACCTTACAAAGCAGTTACAAGCATTCCTTCATTCATTTATTCATTCAGTAGATATTCATGGAGTGCCACCTGTGTGCCAGGCATTATGAAAACACAGCAATGACCCAAACAAATGAAAACCCTGACCTTTATGGTGGTGAAGGTAGATAAAAAGCAAGATAAATGAGGAAAATGTTCAGCGTGTTCAATACTGTGAGTGCTGAAGAGAAAGGTGGAGCAGGGAAGGGAGATGGGAAGTTTGCAGGATTTTGTTTCACTTCTCAGGATAGGAGTATTTTGTTGATGTTGTTTTGTTTCGATTTTTGTTTTTGTTTTTAAATAGCATCTGTTGGGAAAGGATTCCCTGAGGTGGTGGAGGATGGAAATCCTGGCGGCAGCAAGGGGAAGCCATGCTGTGTCTGGAGGAAAAGCGCTTGGGCAGAGGGACAAGCAAGAACAAAATCAGAATAATAACTAGGGCAGGCCCCCTCAGTTAGAGGGGGATGGACATCACCATCACAGCGTCCTCAAGACTGGGGAGTGAACTATGGACAAAAGTGGACTGACTGGTATTCTGTTACAGACTTATTGTGATTCTAGCAATGGAAGAACTATCATTGATGTGGAGACAGTGGCCACTGGAGGTTCTGGGGGTAGGGAGAGGGAAAAACAGGTGTAATATGGGGGCATTTGGGAGACTTGGGAACTGTTCTGAATGACATTACAATGACCAACCGAGGCCATTATATATCCTGCCATAACCTACAGAGTGGAGAGGGAGAGAGTGCAAACTGCAGTGTAAACTATAATCCATGCTTAGTGGCAATGCTCCAAAATGTGTTTATCAATTGCAATGACTGTACCACACTAATGAAAGAAGTTCTTAATATGGAGAAGGGTGGGAGGTGTGGGGAGTGGGCATATGGGAATCCCCTATATATTCTAGGTAACATTTATGTAATCTAAGTATCTCTTAAAAATTAAAAAAAAAAAAACAACTAGTTGTGAATGGGCCATGTAGGCTGCTTAAGAGAGAGTGGTTAAAAATATATATGTTCTTGGTACAGAGAGATGGCATTCTGCTGGTATTTTTTTATTCATCCTTGCTCTATATTTTGGTATTGCTTATCAATTTTGTAATTTACCTGAATTGTTGTGTTTATTACACTAAATATGTATGTTTCCTATCTATATTACATCTATAAAATATAAAAAATAACTATGGCAGGATGTTATAATATACAACAAAAAGCATTATTTAAAGTAATATGGCATTATCACAGAAAAAGAAAAGATCATATTTTCAAATAAATTTTATAGTGGATAATTTTAGGTGTACAGAAAAATTGCAAAGATTGCACATAGTATATACTCTTCACCCAGTATATCTCATTGTTAACATCTCATACCTCTACAGTACATACGTCGAAATTAAGATACCAACTTATTTTCCACTAGTGCTCTTTTTCTGTTCCAGGATCAAATCCAGAATGTAACATTGCATTTAGGATTTTTTTTTAATCAGAGAAGTTGTGTGTTTACAGAAAAATTGTTCATAAAATAGAGTTTCCCATATACCACCCTATTATAGGCACCTTGTATCAGTGTGGTATATTTGTCACAATTCATGAAGGAACATTTTTATCATTGTACTATTAGCTACAATTAGGAAATTTTAAACTCACTTGTTTGACAAATTGTTTCCTTGTACCACATGGTATTTTAAAGGCAGTTGGCAAAACACTAGGCCACTGAGTCACCCTAAAGTGGAGTAAAAAATGTTAGAACATTAGGACAGGTGTCAGGAGTTTTGAGTTTTCATCTAAACTCTGCCACTAACTGGCTGTGTGTCCTTGGAAACTCAAATTCTCTCTGGATCTGATGCAGATTCTTCCAAAATGTATTCATCAAATGCAATGAATGTGCCACAGTGATGAACAAAGTTGTTGATGGGGGAGGATTGGGGGGTTGTGGGGTATATGAGAACCTCATATCTTTTAGTGTAACATTTTTTGTGATCAAAGTATTTTTTAAAAAATACAATTAAAAATAAATAAGTAAATAAATTAAAATTTAAAAAGTAAAGGGATTCATCAGAAAAAAAAATTAGAATTAGATTGGATTTCTAAGATTCCACTAATCTCTTAAATTCTGCCCTAACATGCTAATAGCATCAGTGTGTTAATATACTGAAACATCAAGAATTACGAGACTGATCTCCCTAATGCCTAACAGGGATATTTTTGTCCAACCAAATTAGGCCATAGAGAGTTTCAGTGCAACTTCTCCCTCTTCCCATCACAACCCCACCCGATCCTCCATCCACCCTATATGCCATCCTCCTAAATCCTATTCTAGTCAGTAGGTATTAGTGGCTAATCCATTAATGGATAAGAAACTATTCTCAGTGCTTTACATGTATATCTGTTTAAAATTTCAAAGCACTATCATGATATAGGTACTTTATTTTTCTGGGCTTTAGCAATTGTTGGAGATACAATCACAGCCCCCTAAAGATGTTCACGCCCTAATCCCTGGAACCTGTGAATATATTACTGTGCATGCCAAAAAGGACTTTGCAGATGTAAGTAAGGTAAGGATTTTAGATGGGGAGATTAACCTGGATTAACTGGGAGGGAATGATATGCTCACAAGAGCCCTTATAAGCAGTAGACTAGAAGTCAGAGAAGAAAGAAGATGCCGCATGGCCAGTTTTGGAGATGGAAGAGGGAGCCATGAGTCAAGAAGTGTCTATAGAAGCTGGAAAAAACAAGAAATATTTTCTGAGAGTCTCCAGAAAGAACACAGACTTGTGGACCCATTTTAGACTTCTGGTTTCCAGAATGGTAAGAAAATAAATTGGTGGTGTTTTAAGCAACTAAGTCTGTAGTAACTTGTTACAGCAGCAATAGGGAGCTAATACATCATGAAGGATAAAAAATGGGTCCAAGATTGCATAGCTGGTAAATAGTACATTCCAGATTTGGATGCAGGTGGTTTGTATCCAGAACCTGCCTTTAAAGCCACTAGGCTGTAGTGAAGACCTTGAAATTTCTCTCTTCTTCCAGTGTGATTACATAGAAGAGTGTGTCTAAGCATGAAAGCAGTAAAATATGTGTACAAGTTTATCAGAAGACAGAAAAAAAAGCATTCCTGAGCAGTTCCTTCTGCCTCCCTCATGCCTCATCTCTCTTTCCAACGTCATCTCTCTCCATTCATGCACCTCATTCCTCCCTAATTTTTTTCACACCCTTTCCATTTTCCTTTCTGCCTTCCTCATAGTTACAATGTACAAGGTACTGTGTTGGCATTAAAGGAAAACCCAGGACATCAGACTCAAAGCCTATATCCTCAATTAGTGAATCATTCGTTTATAAATTTTATAAGTGTTTGTCATGTGCTAGGTAGTTTATATCATATATTACACAGTTTCTCAATTGAAAAATAGTCAAGCAAGAAAATCAATATGGGGTAGTGGGAAGAGTAGGTGCTTTGCTCTCAGACCATACAGGCTTGAACCCTACTCATCAACCATGGCCTGAGTTACCTTGGAAATTCCCCTCAACTTCTCAGTGAACAAATGCTTTCACCCATTACACAGAGAATCCGTTTACATTCCTGTTACGGGAAATCAACAGAAGGGAGTATAGAAAAGGACTTAGTAAGGTCTACAGAAGAGGGCTGATGTATGGTACCTACTGATGGAATTCAAATCAGAGAATTTACACTTTTAATTGGGAGGTAAGATGTAAAAGGAACTGGTAAAGTAAACCTCATATCAGAATACCACTTTACCCCCATTTAATCTGCATTACAGTGGGTCATATTAGACCCACTTTATACATTTGGAAAAACTGAAGCATGGAGAGTTACCTTGATTAAAGTTATAGGAGAACTTAGTGGCCAACTCTCAAGTCTTGGGACTTCAGAACCAGATCTTTTTCCCTCACACTGTGAATCAACTGAGAGCTCTGCCTAACTGACAGAGTGAGAGCTTCAGATTCCACAAACAAGTCTTAGAAGTATAGGGAGGAGAGACAGTGGAGAGTCAGAAGAGCTGCAGGATGCCTAAGATACATTTCATTTTATCAAGTTGTTCCTGTGACTTTTATGCTGACTAATTTCAGACTTGTTTAGATTCTGGTTTTCGGAAGGTACAACAAAGCAACCTTAAAAAAAAAAAAAAGCCGCCAGTGCTCTATGACCTCAGTAGCACAAAATAATCTCCTCAGGAAGTAATAAAGACTCAGAGTTGGTCCTCTTCTTAATTTTTTTGTGGCCATATTGCTAAGTTGGGGAAAAGATAGCCGAGATCAATTAAATACTATTTGTACTTGCTTATTCTAATAATCAATTTTCAATAAAAAAAAACAGAGTAATGGTATTTTGCTTACATTAGGGACAGTTGTGTAAATTTCTGAGGTTGATCATCTTGGAAGTCTAAATTCACCTTCCAGAGTTCAGTGGCACTGCTAATTTATATTTAGTTTTGTGTATCCTAAATATGCAAATATTTAAATTTAAAGGAAAAACAGTAATATTAATTGTGATAAAGCACATCCATTTTCTATTCCCTGTAAAAGTTATTGCTTATTTCTGGGAATTCAACTAAAAATGATGTAATATGATTAAGCACCCATGTAGTTTTTAAATATGTTATAAAAATACAGCAGGGAAACAAAGAAAGAATTCCAAATATAACCAATTTTTCTTTTTAAACTATTTTTCCTTAATACTGAATCAACCCAATTTGGGAAGGTTACATATACTTAAGCACATGATATCATATAATAAATCAAGTTAAATGAAAAATACATAATTCCTTTTTACAGAGTATGATTTCATTACTTAATTCATCATCCACCCTTTTGACAGAGAGCTTCAATATGAATCTAAGCTCCAATTCACAATGCACAAACTATAGCTATTTATTACAATGTTGTGTCATTTGTCACTTTTATGGAATTCAGTGTATTTTGCAGGCTGTAAAATGGGCCAGAGTGATTGAGAAATGATGTATGCAATCATTATTCCTCATTTCTAGTGCTTGAATTGCATCTACTCTCCCCAACAGGCCTAATTTATTAGGTGAATAAATAACAATATGCTTCAATAATGTATATCTATGGAGACTTCATTAGCTGCCCAGGAGATGCTAGCCTGATTTTAAATAATTGAAACACACATATGATGGAGTCCAATGGACTTGAGATGATTGGGACATAAATATACACTAAAGCAGAGTGGTAGGGGGAAGAGGCTTTCAGAATAAATTGGAATTGAAGGGATACAGTCAAATGACAGTAAATGTTCTTTGTAAAAGTACAGAGATTTAGAGGTTTCTTCTCTCAAAATAGAAATGGAAGCTAAGAGTGGAAGGCGAGCAGATTTGTTTATTTTCTTCTAATCCCAAACAGACTTCCCTCCAACTTTTAGCAGACTCATTCTTAATAATAAGCCTAGTTGCATTCTCTAATTATTAAGTTCCAAAGTCAGCCCATTGCAGAATTCCATGGTCAGAAAAGTGACCAAGGAGTGGAGGGCATAGTTCTCCCAAAGACTGAAACTTTATCTCGACTAGCTGACATTACTCAATTGCTATGTTAAATGAATTTTGTGTTCTTAATTAAACATCTTATAGCTTTGTAATGCACACATGATGAAATAAGTTTAAATCTACAATCAAAAAACTTGATTCGGCATTGTCTCAGAAGTTTCTAGAATGGTTTGTATCAGAGGCCATTTATATTATACACAGGTTAGATGGTTTATAAAGATCAACCTACTAAAGTTTCTAACATCTCCCAGCTGACCTATTTTGGCTGCGTTTTTTGGAAGGATAAAGTTTATTTCATCTCTAAAATAGAGTTGGAAGTTCCCTCCTTCCTATTGGAAAAAAAGTTGTCCTTCAAGGGATGAGTAGATGATAAAGGAAAGCATTTATTTCTTCACTAAAAACAAATTGGGATGTTCCTTCTCTCTAAGTGAGAAGGAAAAAAGTCCCCCAAATGAGAAATAGTTACTAAAGAAATGACACTTCTACAGCAAAAAGTTGTGTGTGTGCTATGTGGGGTGTGTGCATGGGGGCCTAGGGGATGGTGTGTGGTGTGTTGTGGAGATGTGGTGTGTGGCATGTGTGTTTTACTTTAGGGAAGGAGAAACACCATAAAAGTAGACATAGATTGGCAGTCTTTGTCCCTTTTCAGCAAAAATTAACCCCTACATACTTTTTCTAATGACATATGGGTGGCCAGGGAACGAGGATGTCCAGCAGCCACTGGAACCAGGAGTTTGCTTGGTGGGATCAGAAATGAGCAGGGTTAGGAAGGAGTAGGGAGGCAGATCCCATCCGTCCTGTGAGGAAGCCTTGGAGACCCTGAGGAGCAGACAGACCTGGTCTAAGCAGAAGGAACACACCCAAGACAGGGGAAAGGAACTGCTGTTGTTCAGGACTCAGGTTGGGTGGAGCTGCAAGACTCCAGACTGTCGCCAAGAAAGTAAGTCAGGAGCTGGGCTGCTGGTGAATCGCACCATCAGCTGAAGCAGGAGAGTCCTCACCGAAGGAAGAGTCAGGGAGGGAGACCCTGAACCCATTCAACCGAGCATCCTAGAGGGCCTGCAGTAGCACATGGGCACCTACATTCACTTTCTTCCAGAAGCTCTGAAAGGTTTCTGCAGCCTTTAATTGCCTTGTATCTGTAACATGGTAAAAATACCACATTCCCCAAAGTGCTCAGTTCTCTGAGGACTGAGACTGGTGTGGGTGGTGGTGGGAAAACCGAGTGAGATGGGAGAGTGCAGGGGCATCACCACAGATAACCTTGGCCCTGGCCCATCACTAGCCCCTATTCCCTTCTCTGCCTTGGACCATTGCCAAGCCCATGGAGATACAGGGTGTGCATGCCCAGTCTTCCTGCCAGCAGTGGTCTAACTGCATAGCCCTAGCCTGAATCTACAACTGCTCCAGCAAAAATCTCTGGTTTCTGTTGGCCTGATAATCTAGACCCTGCCATGGAGATAAGGGTATATGATATCATGGGAATATTCAGTAGCATTCACCCCAGATTTACTATGCTTTAGATAAATTGCTTAGCCTCAGGAACCCATGTCCTCTTGTGATTTTGTCTGCTGCCTCTAAGAAAATTACATCCATATCTGTACTTTAAGTCCATTTTTTCCCTTGAGTTCCCATATATTCAAATACTACTATACTCTGTTACCTAAGTATTCCCAAAGTGTGTGTCTAAATATTTAGTACCAGCTATTTTAAGCTCACTATGTACCAGGACTTCTGTTAAACAGTTTGGATATATTGTTTATAATCTTTGCGGCAACTCTAGGAAGTAAATGGAAATCTATTTAAGAAGTGTCTCTTGAACATCAACAAAGCACCAAGCATTGTGCTGGGTGCTGGAGTATAACCGTAAACAGATTATTATGTCCTTGCCCTCATGGAAATTACATTGTGTAGAACTGTTAATCTTACTTTACAGATGAGGAACAGAAACTGAAGAAGTTGATGGATCCATCAGTAGACTCAAATGTAGGAAGTGGTAGAATATGATTAGTTTTCAAGTTCTTTCCACATGACAAGCATGTATTATATTCTTCTAGATGGAAATTTTTTCTTGTGAAGGGGTGGAACATAAATATTGTGTGCTTTGCAGTCCACGTAGTCAGAGGCCACGTTGTCACAGAGCTTCGATTCTGCCATTGTAGTCCGAAAGCAGCCACAGGCAATACGTAAATGTATGGGCATGGCTGTGTTTTAATAAAGATGTATTTATGGGCAAAGGGCTGTAGTTTGCCAATCCCAGTTCTAGATGCTTCCTCAAATTCTTATGTCTATGCTTTGGCTATCAACATTACTGTGTCCTAGGAATCTTTTACATAAAAATCTTGAATTCATCCGCAAATGCTCCTCCTAGTTCCCTGTCATTCCTCCCATCTCCCAGAATACATCTTGTGGTTCACCAATAATAGCTTTTTAAAAATACCAATCACAATATGGATTCAATGACTTCTAAGGTCAAGTCCATAATATTCTGAAATCACTGGGACTAAAATTCATCCTTGAAAAAACCCCTCGTTGATAAAATCACAAAAGAGACCTTAGAGGAAATGCTTCTGAGGCATTTATGCATGGCATGTAAGGCAAAGACAGGCTTGGAGAAGCTCTGAGGGCACATTTCAGAGAAAGACATAATATAATCATACTTTTCTTCTCCACCCCTCCCTCTCTTCCTTCCTTTTTCTTTCCTTCTATGACAATAAATTTGTATTTTTCAGGAATGGAAGCTTTTATTCTGCCCTAAATTGGAAGAGGAGTAATTTCTCACTGTCTCTTCCCCGTCCCACCTCATTATCAACTCCAGTCATCCATGGGCATCCACTAACCTCTGATCCACTTCCTCACAACCTAAGCAGATTGGTGAGTCAATCCCACAAATCCTTATTTTTCCCCTAGGAAATGTGAATTAGGGAACAGAGGAGAACAGAGTTGGATGGGTGGGTTCAGTGTTGAGTAATAAAGTATTAGTGCCCCAGTGTTGCTGTAAAGAATTACTACAAACTATGGGACTTAAAATAACAAAAAATCTATCTTACAGTTCTGGAGGTCAGAAGTCTAATCTGGGTTTCACTAGGCTGAGTTTAAGATATCAGCAAGATGGCAATCCTTCTGGAAGCTCTAAGAGAGAATGTGTTCTTTGCCTTTTCCACATTCTAGAGGCTGCCCACATTCCTTGGCTTGTGGCTCCCAGCCAGTAATTGCAAAACCTCTGCTTTCCCTGTCAATCTCCTTCTCTGACTCTCCTGCCTCCCTCTTATACGAACCTATGTGATCACATGATATCTAACGGGACCATCCAGAACAACCACCCCATCTCTAGATCCTTACCTTAACCACATATGCAAAGTTCCTTCTGCCATGCAGGACAACAGATACATAGGTTCCAGTGATGAGGATGGGGACATTTTGGGGAGGCCATTCTTCTGTCTACCACACTAAGGTCTCCTGTGCTTGGGAGTCTGTTTTATGTTTGGCCTTGGGGATGAACTTCTAACCATATGGGAATACAAAATGCAAACTAATTTTGAATTATTCGTTGACTCCACAAATATTTATTAAGTATCCATTGTGTGATGTGTGTCCGGCACTGTGAAGAGCATGGGGGCGGGAGGCAGAGAACGCATGGTCCCTGCAGTCTAAATGCTGACCGCCTGGAAAGAGGAGAGTGCCTCAAGAGAATCTGCAAGTCTTTAAAGAAAAGTGTCTTTAAATATAGTTACCTGTACAACACTCACATCTTCCTTTTTTTTTTTTTAGCAAATATTTATTGAGCACTAACTATGTGTAAAGCATTGTGCTGGACACTCAGTTTCTAGCAAGAAGGATAGAAATTCCTGCCTTGATGGAGTTTATGGTTTGATGGAGGAGACAGAGAAAGAAAAAAGAAGGAAACACGTTGAGATACATGTTATAAAGAAAATAAAAATGGTGTGGGTGGGCCTTCTTTGAATTGATTGTTCAGAGACAACCTCTCTTTGGTAATGACATCTAAATTGAGGCCTGGCAGACAAGAAGACACCTCCCATGCATAATACTCAGAGAACAGCATTTTAGTGGAGGAAGGGGTAAATGCCAATACCCTGAAGCCAAATAAAAGTTTTATGTGTTTGAGACCAGAAAGAGGGCTCATTTAACTGGAAGAAAGCTGGGGTAGGAGGTCGCCATGAATTTTTAAAATAATTTTTGATCAACGTAAAATGAGTCTACTGTTCAACCAGAAGACTTCCAAAGAACTCTGAGTCAATCATGGAGCAGCAGGCTTGAGCTGAGGATGCCTGCTTCAAGCCCCTCTAACTTCATTATCAGCTGTCACCTGTGGAGTAAGTTCTACATGACTACTTTGAATTTCTCCTGAGCACCAAGTAGTTCCTAGATTTTTCATTTCCCATCATGCTTGCAATTTTTTTTTTTAAATTCACCACCTGAAGAACAGAAGAAATGGCTGAAATGATGCTTTGAATCTAGCAACAAGATCTGGTGCTGAGTTATGGATCTTCTGATCCATTTTATTTGAACCTATAATTAACATTATACCCACTAAATATATGTTCCAGAGACTTAAATCTTCTGGCTGTTCCTTTGCGGGTTGAGCCCTGAATCTCAGAAGAGTTGCAACCTATACCCACTGTCTAGTTCATTGGACTTGCATAGGACAACCAACAAAAGGATGATGATGGATAACACCCATCCCCCCAAAACAGAGGGTATCTACAACTGCAAGCAAGACAGTTCCATCCATCTGCCTCTCAGGATCTAAGCCCCCTCTCAATCAGAAGCAGCATGGGCATCACCATCCCAAAATCCTGAAGATTGAGGAATGAAGAAACATAAGCTGGGAATGCAACTAAGGACTCAAGTAGACTTATTATTATTCTAACAATGGAAGAACTTGTAACATTGTTTAAGGGCAATGGCCACCAGAGGTTCTGTGGGGAAGGAGGGGGAAGAATAGGAGTAACATGAGGCATTTTTTGGGACATTGGAATTGTTCTTTTTTTTAAAGATTTATTTATTTATTTAATTCCACGCCCCCCCCCCCCCCCGGTTGTCTGTTCTCTGTGTCAATTTGCTACGTCTTGTTTCTTTGTCCGCTTCTGTTGTCGTCAGCGGCACGAGAAGTGTGGGCAGCGCCATTCCTGGGCAGGCTGCACTTTCTTTTGCGCTGGGTGGCTCTCCTTAGGGGCGCACTCCTTGCGCATGGGGCTCCCCTACACAGGGGACACCCCTGCATGGCACGGCACTCCTTGCGCATCAGCACTGTGCATGGGCCAGCTCCACACGGGTCAAGGAGGCCCGGGGTTTGAACCGCGGACCTACCATGTGGTAGACGGACACCCTAACCACTGGGCCAAGTCCGTTTCCCTGGAATTGTTCTAAATGACACCACAATGACAGATACAGGCCATTATATATTTTGTCAAGACCTATAAAAATGTGGGGTGCAAGTGTAAACTGTAATGTAAACTATAGACCAGGGCTAGTAGCAGTGCTTCAGTATATGTTGATCTATTGTAGCAAATGTATCATACTAATGAAAGATGTTGCTAATGGGGGAAAGTGTGAGAGGGGAAGAGTGGGGTGTATGGGAATCCCCCTATATTTTTTATCTCATTCATGTAATCTAAAGTTTCTTTAAAAGTAAAATTTATGAAAAACATCTGGTGCTGAGGGGCATGCAGAGGGAAAAGCATAGACATGTGGAAAGCATATTCAAAGCTCTCAATGAGCATCTACGGCACATGGCATGGGAAAAACTCCACAAGGAGATTTGGCTTATGGACAAGTCTCAAATTAGGAGACAATTATGATTGTGATCTGGATAGAGCCCCAAATATATCAACAACCTTATTACCTGCTCTTCTTCCTTTCATTGTTTCAGACAGGTTAGAGCTCATCCTCCAGAAAAAGGATAAAGTTGATATATCTATGCATGATAATGTATTTTCTCTCTAGAACTGATAATTTCCTATTCACAGAATGTCAATTTCCCAGCCCACTCATAGGCAAAGATATATGACATGGATGCCCATTTTTAAAAACTGGTTATACAAGCTAGACCTTTCTTGCTGACTCCCTAGGTACAAAAGTGAGAACTTTCTTGCTAACTGGAAGGAGAGACGAGAATCCAATGAGCAGATATATTCTGGGTCTATAGCTTTCTGAAGCTATTCACATGGAAAAATTTCTTTGTCAGTCTCCAGTGCCTTCACTCTGCTCTTTCTATGCCCCAAGTCACAATTAGGACACGTCTTTAAATGCTTTGTATTGACTATGCTCCTGCTTACACTTTTCTGTTCCACAAAGCTGCAGAAAAAGACGGAGCTATTTGAGGACTGCCAGAAAAAACAACTTTTACCTGGGGAACAGGTGGTTTGCTCACCCATGTGTGAGAAGACGACAAGCCAGGGCAGCTTAAACCCATCAGCCTTCTCAAGGAAGCATCCCCTACTCTTGTTCTTGTTAAAGAAAGTTCATTTCAGACCACCCTGCCATAGAGAGGAAAGAAAAAGCCACAGAATTCACTCCACTTTTTTTTTTATCATTATATATCTCCCAGAAAATCTCTATTTTCAGTCTAGATCCTGAGCATAAACTCAATAAATAGCTCTTTTCCTATTCCTCAGCAAAATTCTTTTTTAAAAAGATTATACTCTGTTGACACTCCCTTATTTCCCATTTCTTTCTCAGCCCATTCCAAATGGCTCTTAACCCCACCACACTCTTCAAAGTTCACCAATAACCTTGGCCCCATGCAAAAAAAATATTTAATTCTCTGTCATCTTACTTGGCTTCTCACCATCACTTAACACAGCTAGAGGATTTTTATTACATCACACTCACTCTGCTTTCTACCACTCTCAAAAGCCACTCCTTACTTTCCATTGCTGGGACTACATCACCTATTCGATTCCAAATCTTAAAATATCCCAGAATTCAGTCATCAAACTTCTTCTCTTCTCCATGTATACTCTTTCTTTCATTAATCTCATCCTTCCCCATGACTTAAATACCTCCCAGGTGTCAACCCCTCTCACTAAATTTTAGCCTTATAGCTAAGTATTTCATTCACATCCTCATTTGGACATTGTATAAAGTCAAATTGTATAAGGCTGAACCTGAACTATTTATTTAATTATCCCTACAAGTTTTTTCCCCATCACTCACAAAGGCTTTTGCATCTTGGTAAATGGCACCACCATGCACCCATCTCTTTAGGTCCAAACTAGGATGTAACTTTAGCTTCTTCCTTTCCTCCCCATCCTATAACCAAACCAGCAGCAAAGCTGACAGCTTATATATCCTTATCCGAGCCACCATCACCTCTCTCTTAGACCTCTGCACAGCTCCATAACTAATCTCCCTGCCTCTAATCTTGCCTATAATTCCATGTTCCAACAGCTGCCAGAGGGAATTTTCAAAATCTTGAATCAGAACTCTCTGCTCTACCCAACCCTTAAAACTTCCACATGCTTTTCTTCTGGAATTGGAATAAAATCCAGACTTGATATCTGACCCCATTCTCTCTCTCCAACTTCATGTTCCAGCTATGCTTGCCTTACCCATTATGTTCCAGTTACACAGGACTTCTTTGCCTCAAGGATGCCATGCTCCAGAGCGGTTTCAGAGCCTTGCACTTTCTGTTCCTTCTCCTTGTAATACACTTCTCCCAAATATTCATCAGGCTCTTCCCTCTTATCATTCCAGATACAATTATACTTATTTATCATGCTGATTGTATAATGAAACAATAAGAATAGTTAATGCACTTATATTTCTGTTACCTAAATTATTGAACTTTGATATGGTTTATTATACTTACTGTATAATAGTTACACTTTAAGCTTATTTTTTGTCTCCTCTTGCTGAAAGGAAACTCCCTTAGTGTGAGACTTCTGTTTTCTTTACTGATGCCTTTGTTTTCTCTGTGCCTAGAAAAGAGCCTGGAGCACAGAAGGTACTGAATAATCTGTGTTGAATGAATGAACTAAAATATTCTACCCTCTTGGAGCGGTCTTCCCCAATTGTGCAAATCAAAGCAATGTAGATACACAGTCAGTTATCCATTTTCTACATCGCATCCTTCAGAATACTTTTCTTTACCTGAAATCATAATCTTTCTATTTGTTTGCTGCCTCCCCAGTAGTATATAAGCTCCTTGAAGGCAGGTAGGTTGCTGACACTGTTTGGTGCTTATTCCCTGTGAATCAGCATAGAGGCTGCTGAGCAGATACGTGCCATGTGATCGATCTTGCTGATGTCCTGACACCAAGGAGGGCTGATGTTCAATAGGAGCCTCCTCAGACCCCTGGGGCTGGGGTCTTCTGCACGTAGAGGCATGTTCAGTTAGTGTATTCTGCAAGAGCTAAGAGTTGGTTGGGAGTCTATTCTGCACCTAGGACCAATCCGAGGAAACGTCGTGAAAATGGCTCTATATGTCTTTTTCTTCAATATTCCTTCAGCCCTGACATCCAGGTCCATCATGAGTTTTGGCTCATGGGCTGGGGGTAGCACCCCACAAAACCCACTGTGCTCCTGGTACCTCTTTTCCTCACTCTGTTAACACGTGTTTGTTTGAGTCCTTCCCCTACTTGTACTACTTCAGCTGAGAGTGACAAGCAAATCACAAAAGTAAATTGGCACTAAGGGAAAAAATATATGCCAAAGGGATATCTAAAGGACAGAGAATCTCCTGTTCTTTTTAAAGACATATTTAAAACCTTAAAACCTTTGAAAAGCGAGGTTACTGAGGGTTGGGGGAGGGCAGCTTTCAAGCCCTGAGGTGGATAATAAGGGAGGTACCATGAAGACATGTCATCACATTAAATATCTAGTAGTGTGCTCTGTGTAAAGATCACCCTTATGTGTACCTTTAAGGTCAGATCCACTGTGAGGAAGCTGAGGGTATTGGGGTGGCACTGAAAGCCTCATTTGATTCCTCACGACTTCATGCCAATTGTGGCCGTTTGAAATTTTTTTATGAATCCCAGTAAGAGAAAGATAACATTTTTGAACTAATCCATTCCTCTGGGTGTTAGACCCTTTGGATTGGCGTACATCAGTGAAGAGTGACTCACGTTGAGTCTCTGCCCTCTTGTTGGATCTGATATAAACGGAGACACAGAGGAAATGGGAGCCACCATCTTATATTGATCCTGCCACATGAGAGAGAGGACTGCAGAAAAACAGACGACCCAGGAGGCTCAAGGCGCCGAGGCCCAGGGAGAGATGAGCCATGTGCCTGAGAGCTCACAGCTGAACTCTGGAAGGAAGTGGGGCAGCTGAAACTGATAAAGGAGGCCCAGAAAGAGACAAACCCTATGTTTGGCTGCCCGCAGCTGAACTCTGGGAGACAGCAAATTCGGAAGAGGAAGGTGAAGACCTTGGCAAAGATCGTTGTCCATCTTGCTTTGCCATGTGGCTAGAGAAGAGGATAAACTGTAACTGACTGTGGTGAGAAAGCATCTCTGATGGTGCCTTGTACATTTCACAGCCTCACAACTGTTTACCCAAATAAATGTGCCCTTATTAAAGCTAACCCATTTCTTGTACTCTGCATTGGTAGCCCAGTGGCAAACTAAAACACCAGTCTTTGCCCTATTTTTCCTCCCTCATGGACTATTTGTCTATATGCCAGGTATTTGGCCTCCTACACAGTCCTGAAGCATCCTATCAGAAAGCATCCCATCAAACATGAATGAGAAACTGAGGTTCAGAAAGGGGACGAGACCTGTCCACGATGATACAGTTTCAGTGGTAGGGCCAGAACCAGAACCCAGATCCCCTCACCGCCCTGAGCTCAACTCTTGTCATCTCCAACATAGGGGACAAGTTCTGGCACCTGTTTTCTAGGCCTCAATGCATGGAGCTGATATTTTAAGGAGATAACCCTCTGAGGTTCTCTGGGGTTCCTGATCTCAGGATGGTTGTTGGGGATTGGGTGGGTCAGAGAGGAAGGCATGGGATGGGGGAAAAAGAACCACAGATGTGGAAAGTCTTGGATTCAATTAAAGATTCATCAAACTAACCAAATATCCTTCAGCCATTATGAGTCTACCAACATCCACCCTCCTATGGGAAGCTTTTCCTGACCACCTAACCCAAGGTTATCTTACATATTCTTGTTTTATTTTCAATGCAGTATATTTGAAATCATCTTATTTATCTAGTTCTTTTGCTATTATGAGTCTTCTGCATTAGAAGGTCAGCTCCATGAGGATGGGATCATGTGTATTCTGTTGACTTTACATCCCCATTCTTGGAACAGTGGTAGATACTCAACTATTTGATGAATTAATGAATGCTGAATATATCGAAGGTAAGGCATGGGCTCTGGCACCCTGGAGTTCTGAAATAAATATTTTTTAAAAGAAAAAACCCTATAATTTGATCCTTCCTTACTTCTACTGTCTGAATCTATGAAATCTAATACCTCCACTCTGGAAAATAGAATACCTACATTTGAGAAAGCTGACAGCCTAGAAGGCTGGCCAGTCATTTATAACTCATTTGTTGTCCAACCCACATTTTCATTTTATCTAACTCATCTCTCATAAAATGATAGAAAACTGCTGAAAACCACTCACCTCTCTTGAATCCCTCTTATACAGACCCAAACAGAGTGAAAATGTGCAAACACTGCTCTCCCCAGGGGGAAGCAATCCCCACACTCGTTGCCATCAGATGGCCGCATTATGATTCCTAGGCACTGGAAATCTATTATTTTCAACTTTTCCACCTACTCAGGAATAGACTGCAGTAATAACTCCAAGGAGCTGTGTTTCCACTCCAGCTGTGGACCCAATTTCCACTTAAAAGATTTAACCTGGTAATTATCAGTGACAAATGCAGGGAAAAATGAACAGCTGATAGGGGAGGTACAGTGGGAGAAGCTGGCTCAGTCTGACAAGAAGAAAAGATGATTGATACGCAAAGCAGACTGGAAGAGAGAATGTCACTGTAGAAACAAAATGTGATGTACATTAATTTCAACTATAAAGCCACCAAACAGCCTATTAACAAAAAAGGGGCCTGATGTGATTATACCTAAGACCAGTGAAATTCAACAACTTCACATACAATGAAAGCTGCATCTGGGAACACTGACTGAGAGCTAGTGAGAGAAATAAGCAAGAGAAGGAGATATTGACTGGATCGTGCTTTGAATGAGAAAATCAAAGGAAAGGTGATGGGGGAGATATCTATTTAACTGATGTACAGAAGTAGGGGGTGACCTGCAACTCTAAAATATTAAAGATGAAGCCTGAGAATTATAAGGATTATAATGAAAATTTAAAAGCACCAGTATCTTTAGCCATAGGCACTTAATTCACCTAATAACTAACCTAAGTTTACTAAACATCTAAGTGCCAGGCACTGTGCTAATCCATAGGGATAGAAGATTAAATAATCATCTCTTCCCTCAAAGTTCTGTGGATGGGCTAGGAACTGAAAAATGCATAACAAACTTTAATGAGAATCAATGGTTTTGCTTCTATGAAAGCTCTTTGCATTTCAAGAACAAGTGCCCCTTGTTTTACCCTTTATTAATTGCTTTTGTATGCATTGCTGCCCCCATTACATTGTCAACAAAACAGAGGCTCTCAGACATATCATATATCTAAGAAGTGAAGAAGCTGGGATTTGAACACACTGTATACTACAAAACCCATGTTCCTTCCACTAACCTAGGTTATCTCGAAAAGTACTTAGCCAAAAACAATTCCTGGCAAATTTGTGAAATATACAAGACTCAGCCCTTCACCCTTCTTGGTGCTTTATGCCCCACTGAAGTGACCACATTCTACTTTCTCAGATGTGGATGACTTTCAGACCTGTCTCTCTTAGCAGAATCATAAATTCATTGACAATAGTCTTAAGATCAAAGAATGTATAAAAAACACCAGTCAGGTCAGTAGTTAGAGAAGAAAAGGGGTAGCTATTTGAGGTAGGGAAGGAAGTTTCTACAAACCCTCACCAGAAATCCTACAGATAGCCTAAGAATTAAGCAAGGGTCCCACCCCATGGGATCCAATCTAGGATGGCGGAGCCCTGTGTTTCCAGCAACTATCTGCAGCCTCACGCTTGTTGGTTTTAACAGTATTCACCAACCCAGAGGGTGCTGACTGAGCTAGAGCTCAGAGGAAACTTCTCTCAGACTTGAGCCTCGCCACAACGCTAGGAGGCAGCAAAGGACCTGGCAAAGGAACTCACTTCAATTAACTTTAGCTCTGCAAGTATTAACCACCTGAGTCTTTCACCTGGACTTGTGATTAGAGTAATAAACTAAGAATCATAGCCTTGACTGTTTAAGCATTTACAATCTCATTGAGGATGTGAGAGAAAAGAATCTGTAGTTGAATTTATTCAGGAGGATGTGGAGTGGCAGGGACTATTCCAATGATGGTGTCATTGAGGGTGTATTTTAAGAGCTAGATAAGGAGGGACCAAAACAAGGGTCACAGTTAAAGAAGTTCTCTTTGCAGAGAGCTTGAGACCATCCTTATAATTATGAGAGAGAGAAAAGGGAAAATCATTTTTGGTTAGAAAGCAGGAGTTCTGACAGGGAAATGAGGCAAGAAAAGATCAGGGATGGGGGGGACTGAATGGTGGAGAGTTTGTGGTGCATGTATTTGTGCCAGCCCAGAACTAGAACTATGGGTTTACAATTTGCTATCACCATTTACTTTAATTGCACATGGACTGTGAAGGAAGAACTCTGTTTATCCCTATTGGAAAGAGAATCTCAGAGAGGTACATTATTTGTCCATCCAATTGGTGGGACTCAGAGGCAGGAATGGAAAGGTCGTTCCTAGGACTCTGTTTATTCAGTGTCTAAATGGATCAGATGCAAGCGAGACAAATATTTCTACAGCCCTCAAGGAGCACACAGCCTAGAGGGGGACACAGACAAATTGAAAAGGGATTTCAGTCTGTGTAATAGGTCATGTCTGTGGAAGACACTGTGGTGATTCTTAAGGCAAGTCTTGAAAAATAAACAGGAAGTCTACTGGCAAATACAGGGGAGCAAGCGTGGCTCCAGGCTGAGGAATGGCCTCTGCACAATCTCAGGAGTGAGAAGGGCTTGGTTGGAACAGGGGACTGGATGGCAGTGGATACAAGGGGTTAAGAGCATAGACTCTGGAAGCAGACTCTATGACCTTGAGAAAGTCATGTAACCTCTCAGTGCTGCAGTTTTCTCATTTGTAAAATACAGACAATAATAGCACCCATTTCATAGGATTGTTAGGAGGTAATATTTGTAAAAACTCAGAACAGTGCCTGGCAAATAAGTAATCTGGTCTTAAGAAGTCTGATCATGGAGGACCTTTCGTGATATGCTATGGACCTTGGACTTTATCTTGAAAACAATGGGGAAATGTTGAGGGAATTTAATAAAACAGTGAAGTCTCTGGGCTGGCATTTTAGAGAGTTTAGGGTTATTTGCAGTAATTCAAGTCAGAAATGGGGAAGATCAGAAACTAAGGCAGTGACAGAAAAAAAAGAGAGAATTAAACTGGTTTGAAAGATACTGAGAGAGAGGAATATTAATATAATTTGGTGACAAATTGAATAAGGGTAGAGATGGCCCCTATGTTTCAGTTTTGGGAGTATGATAATATTTAAAGGAGCAAAATCCTTTCCTTTGATGCCTTCCTTCCCTTCTGCTCCCCACCACTTCTTCCTGCATATTGAACTGTGTCTCCTGTGTAAAATGAGTGCTTCCAAGTAGATACTCTCCAATCGTCTCTTCCCACTCTAAGAGCCTCTGAAGCTGCCTTAGTTTATCATGAGTGGTTCCAAAGTACATAAGCCCTGCCCAGAATCACGACTTGCCCTAGAATAACAAGGCATGGTACAAACATTTCCCACTGCTTGCCCTCTTTCTTTCTGTTTAAAAAGGCATAATTTTTAATGGTCTGCTTAGAGAAGAGCCTTAAGGTAGGTTGCCTCATCTCAAACAAGCAGAAGTACTCAGAGATGGCACCTGAGAGCTGCAAATGGCTCTCTAACTGGAGCTTTACCCCACACGGCGCTTTCTCTCCCTTGCCTTAAGACACTGGGGAAGAAATAGGTTGGTCAGAGAGAATGAATTGCTTCTCCTGTACTTACCCACCCACTCCTTTCATGAATTTTCACAGCACTTTATGAGCTGCTAAGTAAAAGAAGTTTGCTGAATGCCAAGAAAGTAACCCAAAGGAAAACTATGCATTCCCAACCCCTCTCCTTGCCCAACCTTTGCTAACATGAAATGAATTTAGGCAGTAATAAAAACTAGATATGTTATTTGCTTTGATTTGCATTTTGATATTTTTGTGTACTTCTTCTTTGAAAGAATATTTCCCCATTTTTTTAAAAAGCCATGCATCAGAGTATTGTAAACACATTTCCCTTTAACTGTAACTAAATAATGTATTTTGCATTTCAATTCCTCTGCATTAGTGTCAAATTTCATATATGTGCTGCAAGAGAAATGAATTCATATTTTCTTCACCCATTGTGAGGAACTGGGACTGTAGAACTTTCAGGCATGAAAGGAAGGGCTATGATGTGCTTTATTCTACCTGTTTGGAGTCACTGCCCTTCTGTCATTCCCAGAACTAGAAGACTTCACAGCCCTCAATCCTGCATGTTACCAGCATTATTTGAAAAGCAGTTCCCAAAATGACAAAGGCAAACCGGCTTAGGGATGACCAGTTGCTTCTAAGACTTACCCCAGGAAAATATCCATGTTTATACAAGGACCGGTGTGTATCAGAGCAGTTACTCTAACCCTCACAAATACTCTGCTGATCATCCCATTTCAAAGATGAGATGGTTGATTTAGAGGTGGTAAGTGACTTGCTCCATAGGCAGAAATAAGGCCGGGTCAGACTAAAACCCCAGTGCCCTGACCCCTTGGTCTGTGCCTTACTGACTTTGAGGCGATGTCACTGGAGTTTTGTCTTGTAATTTGCTAGACGTAGCTTTTGAACACATTGGTGTAAGGGATTAAAGAATGCAGCTTGACTTTTCCTTATTCTTTCAAACTAAACTTGCCCCAGCTTCTCCATAGAGATAAATAATGCTCTACTCTACTCCTTGGTACTTGATGGCTATAAAGCATTTTACATATTTTCTCTCACTTAATCCCCAAAGCAACATTCCTAAACTGGGTTAGGCATTCTCCACTTTCCCTGTGGATCCACTCTCCATCCCATCACCTAGCCTTGGGAGGCTGACCTCCATGGACCACATCATCTGTGGCCCCTGCAGCATGACTTCTGGCAGGTTCTGCCAGAGGAAGACATCAGCAGACGATCAGAAGCCAGGAAGGGGGAGGCCAAGCATGTCATTGCTCGCCTTCTCCTTGCTGGGTCAAGGCATGGCAATAACTAAATAGCTGTGCTCCTCTAAAGAGGTAACATCTGCTCTGCTTCTATCTTATTCTACAGTGATAGCTTCAGCAGCCTCAGAGTTCTGACTCCACTCCTTCCCATCAGTAGGAAAGGCTTCCCACCCTTGAGGGAATTGATTGAACATTCTGTTGTCTCTGTATATGCTGTATGTGTCAGACTCATATACATATGCATAAACGTATACATCATACACATACACATGCACATTCTAGCAATACTCCTCTGAACCCTGAGTGATACCCACAACTCAGATTGTTACACAGAGGGTCAGAATGGCTGAAGAATTTTCTAGTAATCCCACAGCCACGACTAGCTACATAATTTTCAGAGTCTGGTGCAAAATGAAAATGCAGGTCCCTTTTTCAAAAATCAGGAAGAAAGCCTTTTCCTTTCCTCTGCATTTCCCATGGTATTTTTTATTTGTTATTTAATGACGTTCTCCCTTGGTCCAAGAACAGACACTCAAGGTACCGAGATCCCGCCCCACCGCTTGGCTTGAGAGGCCTGTGAGGTCTGTGTGCCCAGCCCAGCAGGGAGGAGAGGGCAGTGGGGCTCCCTGGGCCAGGACGGGATGGAGGAGCAGGTAGGTGAAGTGATGGGACACAGGAAGGTGTGGGAGCTGAGTTCCAGCATCCTATTGGGCTTCACTTATGAAATATAAATTCAGAGATTTCAAGACAGTAACTGCAGGGCACCAAATCACAAGATCAGGGGTTCTGCTCTACACAGGGAGCAGGAGAGGGTACCAGCCCTGCACACAGCCCATGCGTGATGGAGCTGGGTCTAATGTGTATTGGGTTCTGAACCCATTGCCGTCCAAAGCCGAAACACTGATGCCTCTCACGTGGTGAGAAGTACGGGGTCAGAAGAAGTAAAGAGCCAACAGACACACCACACCTTCAACTTCCCAGTCTTGGAATCCACCTGAATTCCCCACCTTGTCACAAAGATGGAGTTTATTTCATTTTCCCTTATAATTAAGAAAATAAGGTTAAGCCAGACAACACTTCTGGCAACTTTCCTCCTTTTAATCTCAGCATCAGAGTCACTCCCAGCTGTCGCCAAGGGCACACACCTAGCAGAGGCAGCAAGTCACTAATTAGAAAGCTTTGCCTTGGGAGATACGGGTGTCACCAACTGCTTTAAAATTGAGCAGTGCTGCTTAACCATTCTTGCTGGGGGCGCAAATATTGGTCCAGGGAAAGTTCAAAACCGTAAGACTGGAATAACATTTCAGCTCTTTGGGCACACTGCAGGGAGAGTGACTGAGAGGGTGATTGGCTGCCCCTGGAACACTGAATTCTGACTCTCAACAATGCCCCGTTTATTGGGGTAGGGACCAAGGAAACAAAACACAGATTTGCTTGAAACAAAGGCCACCAATATTAGTTTCCAATTCATAAATCCAATTTAAAGTAGAATCACTTTGTGGGTTTTCTCGTGCATTTATGAGGTGCGAGTTTCTGAGGTAATGAGATGGCAGCAGCTGGAACAGAAGATGCTCACTGAGAGTCTTGGATATTTAAGATTGCTCCATGGGTTGATGTACCAAGAAATAAAAAACAGGGCTGAGCTTTCTCTCTAGGGAGACAAGAGCTATATCACAAAGAGTAAACAGTTGCCTAACCAGTCTTGAATGATAAATGAATACTCTAAGGGTCAGAAGAGAACACCAGGTTTGATGAAGTAGGTAAAATTTAACTATTCTTTGCAAGAATGAAGAGGCACATAAATTCATGTGCTTGGTAAGAGAGCACACAGAAACAAAGTCCAAGAAAATGTATTTACTTGCCTGCATGAGTTCAAAAGAAGGTAGGGTGGTTTGCTGGACATTTGCTATTGAGCTCAACGAACCTGTCTTTCTTCGATAGTTCCCCTCAGTGACAAGGGGAACTCGCAGAAGGAACACGGCTTTATTCAAAGACGAATGCCTGCTATGATCAAGTAACCCCGTGACCTAATGCTAAAAGTCCCTTACCATCTTAACAGATGGGATCTACTTAAAGTAGCATTCGGGAAACGGACTTTGGCCCAGTGGTTAGGGCGTCCGTCTACCACATGGGAGGTCCGCGGTTCAAGCCCCGGGCCTCCTTGACCCGTGTGGAGCTGGCCCATGCGCAGTGCTGATGCGCGCAGGGAGTGCCGTGCCACACAGGGGTGTCCCCCGCTAGGGGAGCCCCACGCGCAAGGAGTGCACCCATAAGGAGAGCCGCCCAGGGCGAAGGAGGGAGCAGCCTGCCGAGGAATGGCGCCGCCCACACTTCCCTTGCCGCTGACGACAACAGAAGCGGACAAAGAAACAAGACGCAGCAAAAAGACACAGGAAAAAAAACAGACAACCGGGGGAGGGCAGGGGAATTAAATAAATAAAAATTAATCTTAAAAATAAATAAATAAAGTAGCATTCATGCTAGACTTCTAAGAGGTAAGGAGCCATGAATTCAGCCATTCAGCTTGGTAAATCTATACCAGAGCTTGAATCTGAAGTAATCACATGTTTAATTTTCATTTTTCTAATAGTCACATTTTAAAAAAATTTTAAAGGGTAAAATTAAGCTTAATGATATATTTTATTTAACTCACTAGATCCAAAATATTATTATTCAACACATAATCACATTTATTAAATTGTTGAGCTATTTTTTGTACTAAGTCTTCAAAATCTGGAGTACATTTTACACTTACATCACATCTCTGGCCATGTATATAGTGCTTAAAAGCCACATATGGCTGGTGACCACCATTTGGACAGTGGACACCTAAGCTCTTTCTTAAGCATTAAAATCTTATTGCATCAGTCAACAAGGATTTGGGCTGCCTCTCTTCTTCTTAGCACCACCTGCAAGAATTCTTGATACCAGTCATGATGGATTCCAAGATACCTCCTTGAGACTGGAAGATGCTGGAGAAAAAAGATTGTGTGCCATTTTTTTCCTGTCGTCAGGGACCTGGCCAGTGCCATAAACCATGCACAGAGTTTATGATGTAATGAATGAGTGAATGAATGAACAAAGGAATGGCTCAATAGTTGGTACTAGCAACTATTGGTAGGACTAAGAGGGAATAGGAATAAGCAGGAGGTCAGCAGAGAGAAGGAATACAGATTATCACAACTTTAACTGCAGGTCATGTTCAAGGCTCTCCATATTTTCATTTTTTATGTCCAGTTTTAACACTTCACAACATTTCCCAGTGTGTGCTCTTTGAAATCCTAGTCTCAAGAATAACTCTGCACAAATGAAAGAGAGAGGAGTGTCTCTTGATCAGCAAATGTCATAGATAGGGATGTGTGTGTGTGTTGTGTGTATTCAAGTCCCTACTTGGAGAGCCACCATCCACACCAGCCCTATGATAAACACAATTAATTTGACAGGACTTCTTGTCAGCATGACTTTTCACAGCCTTTAATATGCTGATCGTTATTAGTTCTCTATTTGTGCCATATCTCTCCAACTAAATGGTGAGCTCCTTGATGTCAGGGATCACATTCATTGTGCTTTTATAACCATTATATAGTTTTTTTACTTCTGCTTGTATTCTTGCCTGTACAATCCATTCTCCAAACACTGTTAGTGTGGTCTTTTGCAACATGATCAGATCACAGCACTGCTCTGAAAAAATGCTCGAAACCTTCTCATCATACTTAGAATAAGATACAAGCTTCTTTGTGTGGCCATAAGGCTCCGTATGATCTAGTGTCTGAAATCTGATGACTTCCCCCAGGCATTCACAATTTATGGCCCTTGGGCCTAATGCAGTCTGTTCGGGTAAATCATGCTTTATTGGAGCCTAGCCATACTCAATAGTTTGTTTTATCTATGTCCACTTTGGAGCTGCAATGGCAGAGTTGACTAGTTGCCACAGAGACAGTATGGATGAAGGCCTAAACAATTTACTGTCTTGTCCTTCACAAAAGAAATTTGCCAACCGCTGGCATAGTCTTTCACCATTGTTCTCTGACTTCCATCTACACTGAACTTTCCAAACTTCAAACCCACCACACTCGTTTGTGCCTCAGGAATTTTTCATTCATAATTTCCTGGACCTGAAACACTCCTCCTTCATATTATTACATGACTGGCTCCTTATTGTTCAGGTCTCAGCTCAAAATCACCTCATCACCTCTCCTAAGTATCTCATCTAAAATGTCTTTTCTCCTTACATGTAGTTCCTCTCTATCCTATTACTATGGGGTGCAGTACTGTTTCTTCATAACGCCTCTATCTTCCTGAAATTATCTCATTTTCTCATTTACATACTTAGGTATTTATTCTCTGTCTCTCCTGATAGGGAGCCTTCTCTATGCCATTCACTGTTGTAGTTCCAGAACCTAGAACTGTTGTGTGGTATATAGGATGCAGTCAATAAATATTTATGGAAAAAATGTTATAGAATAAATCTGTCTAATTTGGGCCTGTCATATGGACTTAAGAATTCAATGGGCTCTAGCAGATGAGAACCACATGGCCTTTAGCGACCATTTACAATCAACTTCTCATTTTACGGATGAAGAAAATGGATATTCAAAAGGGGAGGTATCCAAGTTGAATGTAGGTTTAGTCTTTCCCCAGATGCAGGATATGTCCTTACTGACGGACTATATGAAAAATGATGTAGAACAGACTTTCCGGAGGACTCCATTGCTCAGTATGTTTTGGAAGATCATAAAGCTAACTGAAATGATTTATTTACTGAGAATTTCTCGGACTTTATTAAACTGTTTGGCAGAGAAGGTGCCAAAATGGGATTCTTCTGTATAGATGTTCCTAAACAAATCTGAATCCTTTTTGTTCTGTGGAAACCGTTTTTTGTTTTTTTAAATCATTTTCTGTAATTAGTGATTTGCACTCTGCATAGTCCTATTTAGCAAATACTGGCAAAAGGGAATGATTATCAATGTTACCTTCCCCAACCCCTTTTATGTTCCTTGATAGCATCTCTTTCTCCTATACTAGACTATAAGCTCCTAGAAAAACAGAAATAAACTTGATTCATCTCCTTACACTCAATAATTAACACTGCCAAGAATATGGGGAAAAAAATTTTAATAAATGTGTCTTGATCTTCTCCATCACAAGACTTATGCCCTGATTTGGACCACTATTCCCCAAATGTCTTTTGGCCCCTCTCTTACCTACCTCAAATCTTAACTCATGTATCACTTTCTCAATGGAAACTATCCTAACCATTTTATTTAAAATCAAAACCCTCTCCCCTTGACCTTTCTGAACTCCATGTTTTGGTTTTCCCCAAAGCATTTATCACATTCTAAAACATCTGCAATAATTTATACAGTAGTCTTACTCTCTCTCCCCTCCCCCTTACTAGACAGTAAGCTCCAAAGGGACACGAATTTTTTTTATACTAGCTGCTATGTTTATTAATGTATCCCTCTCCCCTAGAATGCTTGAATGTGAGGTGATCAAAATAAATTTGTTGAATAAGAAAAATGCATGCATGAATGAATGGAGCTAAAAGGACTAAGCAATAATATCTCAAGGCTCATCTGAGGTAGGCCAGCTGACAAGCAGACTAGCATACCCTGTTATTAGCAAAGCAGATGCTGATTACTCTCTTCTCAATCCAGGAAAAACTAGAGTTCAGGCTGGTCATGTTTGAGAGCAGCACTGAACAAATAAAAGTTAACAGCCCATATGGGAAAGGAGTTTGCCTTGCTTAATAACTTGGCATCAGACCCGTATGGGCAGTGTTTGAAGAGAGTTGAGCCCTTATCTTTTGTAGACTCCCTGCTCCCATAGCCACAGGAGCCCTGAGGAAGATTTCCAAAGGACAGAAAAAATCTAGTCTTGTGCAGCTCCCAGGAAGCAGACTGAAGCACTAGTGTGAACACAAAATAAGCACTGTTCACACTGAACTGATTTTCATGAAGACATGAATCATGTAGAAAGAAATAAACTCCCCTTTTCCTCTGACCTCCTCCTACTTATTCTTCAACTTTGGCTCAGGGGTTGGAGAGATTATGTATGTTTTCGTTATGGACCATAGTTGGGACTGAGAAAGAGAAATTAGCATCTTGACAAAAGGCTTTAGGTGAGGACTTAGAGTATGCACTTAGCTGAGTACTGAAGGCAAGATGGCGCCACTGCTTAAAGATGGGAAAAACAAGAAGCAAAGAAGAGGACCTAACTGATTTAAGCTAATTATTTTCATAAAAGGGAAATTATGATAATGTTAGGAAAATGGAAACTTGTTTTGTGACAAGTACATTTTAACAATTAATACTATCATTAACATGCATGTCTCATCAGATTGATCAGGAAATGGAAAAAGCCTGTAGCAGAATTAACATAGCCTTTGTGGAGAAAACACAGTTTAAATTCTATCCTGTTTACTTGGAAAAGAAAACCCATGCTTTCCCTGAGCAAAACCAGGGCTTATTTGAATGAAATCAAGACTTTGTTTATCCAAGGTTTCAGGCATGTTTGAAGAACAAAGAAGTGAATCAAGATGACTCATCCCAAGAAAGAATTTATCCTAAGAAATGAGGGTCAGATTCCAATCTTAAAAAAATCCACCTTATTCAGCTTTGGATGTATGGCACAACTATGAGCATGAGGAACTGTTAATTTAAAGAAACTACACTCATTTTCTTAAACATGGATTTTCTCATTTCATCCTCCCAGAACTCTTTAATCCAGGTAGTGTTTATTACTACTTTAAGATGAGAAAGCCGTGGCTTCCTGAACTAAATAGATAGCCCAGGGTATAGGGCTAGCAAACTAAGGAGGTGATCACAACTGAAGCGTATCTGATGCTGAGCCTCTTTTTTCCTTTTGTTCCTCTACTTCTACGAGATTAAAATGGCAAAGGCTGCATTCTCCAGTGATACAGAGGATGCTGGGTGGATGAACCGGAAGGGTTAGATGTATTAATAAAGTAAGACTTACACAAACCCAAAACTAAGCCTCTGAGCTTTTCCCCAGAATCAGAATTGTAGAAAGGCAAAGGATGCCTCCCCCAGGGTATGCCATTTCCTCCTACCTAATCACTGATGCAGGTGGACCTAGATAAAAATAGCCATGGAGATACACACATGCACAGCAGTAGGACTGATTTTTTTAAAATCTGCCATTAGGAATTTATTCCTTTCTTGTTTTTTTTGCTTAAGTGGTTTTTATTCCTCATCACAAAAATAGAGGAATGTTTAGGTAATTAAAATAAAATCCATAACCCAATTACACAAAGGCAACTATTTATTCCTAGTCTTTTTCTGTAATATATTAGATAGTTTTCAACATACTGTACTCTTGCCTGCTGTTTGTACACCATTATGATATAAGCAGGGTTTTTTCTTTGTCATTATAATTCCACAGGTTTAAAATGTTTAATAATTGCATATGAAAAAAATTCCAATACTCTGTATAATATAATGTTCCGTAAATGTTAGTCATTTAAGTTGTTTCCATTTTTTCTATTATAAATAACAAAGATTAATTTCAATTATTCAAATAACCTATAGGAAGGGTAGAATGTTAAATGCTCTGATCTCTTTGCATGTGGGATGAAGGAGGTTTGCCATATGGTTTTCTAGAATCAAGGTTTAAAGGGAAATGGACATGAAACCAGGAAGGCATGGAGTGCCTGGCAGATAGATAGCATGATGCCCCCAAGTAGGGAGTGGCACAGAAAAGAGAGCTTGGGAAGAGGGGACAGGAGTGGTGGTGACCACAAATCACTGAACAGAATATGAATGATTCAATCCCCCATGCATAGAGATTTGCCAAGCAAGCTGAGGGAGGATAAGGCTAAACCTGAGTTATAAGAGAGATAACCCATTAGATTCCTATACACACACATATACACAGCACACATAGTCAGAGGAGGAGAAAAACTCCTCAAGAAACTGCAATATCAAGTTTTACTTTAATTATTACAATGTGATGACTTCTCTGAGTTTAAACCATTGGCAGGTACGACTCAGAAACACCAAAATGCTTTTAATTAGGATCTGCCAACTTCATCAGGTTTAGACAAAACATTCCAGGTATGAAAAACATATTTTAAAAGTGTTACACTACAGATGTACCAATCATTGGTAGCTTTTAAAAATAGATGTACCAATCCCTGTTTTCTGTTAAATCCTGACTAGATGACAAACATCTACCACAGGTTTCCCATGATACTTCTCACTACATGCATTCCATGTCATTGTCCTTCCAAGCTATCAGATTTCCCTAGGTATGTCAATATTAAGGTGTCAAAAGTACCCTTATTAGATGATCCTCCACACTTGGAAATGACACTCAAATCCTTTGCCATACTGCATTTGATATTTTATTTGGAAAATATCCTCACTCCATCAAGCATCCGAAAAAGCTGAACTGATGGTATCTGCTTTCGAAAACGCATCTCACATTCCCTCTGCCATTCAAATCTTAGTTTTTTCACCTCTATTATATACTTTAATATCCAAATCATTAAAATTCAACAAAATATACATTGGGAATATATAGCAGGCAGGTGATGAACTGAAAATACTGGGTATTATTACCTGCAAAATGGCATCATTGCCTTAACAATATTAACTATCACTTAATATACACAGTTACTGTTCTAAGTGATTGATCTGCTATGGCTACTTCACTGGTTTTTGAAGATCTACTATATCATCGTACATGGGAGATCTCTGTTCATTTATTCTTACCGTAATCATTTAACAAATACTTTCTGGTATTTGTGCCAGGTATTGTGTGAGATACTAAACATGTAATAGAGAACAAAACAACCATGGTCCTAAGCACATGGAACTTACAGGTGGCCCAAGATGACACTGAAGCTGGAGCATGAAGGATGCAGAAGACTTAGCCAAGCAACGAGAAAGCAGAGGGCCAAGCAGGGAGAGGCAGCAGCACGTGGAAAGATCCCAAGCACAGAGAGCACTTGAAGTGCTTAAACACTGAAAACGAAGAGCAAGTGAGATAAAGCTCAGTGAACTCAGAGGAGCCGTGCATGAGAGTGGGTAGAGCAGATCATACAAGGCCTGTCGACCTTAGGATATAGCTGGGATGTTCTTTGATGGTGATGGGAGGAACAGAAAGAGTTTCCAACTGAGATGTGAAAGAATAAGGTTTGTGGTTTAAAAAACTACTCTTGCTGCTAAGTAGAGATTAAAGACTGTAAGAATACTCACTAGATCAAGGGGGTAGTCATCTCATGCTCTTTGATGCCTGGTTCTCTTGTCTCTGAAGTACAGGGAGAACAGTCACTTCCTAGCTCCCTTGTAGTTTGATGGGTACATGTGCCTATCTGGTCAATGGGGCTGTGAACAAAAGTGATGTGAGGCACTTATGGGTCAAAGTACAAAGAAGTGGGTGTGAATTCTCTGTTTCTTCTCATCTCTTGTTGAAATCAACAAGAGGGTGTGTGCTGTGCATGTCCCGTGCACTTGGAGTTGGAAGCTCTCTGAGTCTGGGTCCTGGAGGGACGATGAGAAGAGAGACCTCTCCATCCACTCCACCCATCATCCATTAGCCTGACTAGACTACAGCATAAGCAAGAAACACATCAGTGATACATTAATTACCCCAAGACTTCAGGGTTATTTTGTGACCTCAGGCTAGCCTACCTTATCCTGACTAAAACATGGGGATAATGCCTTTCAATTTTGTGAGTGTGAGAACCAATTAAGTGATAGATATATGACTGCATATTGCAGTAGCAAGCACATAATAGATGCTAAGAAAATGGAATCTAGAAGCTCTTTGGATCCTAGTGTCAGCTCTTCCATCAATGAGGCCTCTGAACTTTGGGTGACCACTTTCGCTCTCTGAGTCTCAATTTTCTCATCTGTTGAACAAGGGATTTGTGCTAGATCTCCAAAGCTCTGACAGGCTAGGATTCTACACAGACGGAATAAAGCATTCAGTGAAGGCTGTCCTTTCCTCTTCTTTCCTTTCCTTTCATCAAGCAGAGGAAACATATTACTTGGATACTAGTGCAATAGATAAATGGTTCAAGGAGCCAGGCCACTAATAGACCCTTACACTCTTCTTTGCTTAAAGGAGTGAGCAAAGCAATTCAGGTCTCTCCCAAAATCACCAAATAAGCACTTAATTTCTCTTTGGAGATTTAAAAGCCCAATCTTTAACCAAGAAAAAGGAAAACAACTCTACTGAATAACTTGGTCACAGGTATTGGTAAATTAGTGCTAATGAATTTCCCAGTTTGCATCTCTGTCCCTTTTCTGAGAAATATCACACAAATCTATAAATCAGCAGACTTGGCTGATTTGAACTTCCAGGTTAGAGAGAGGTCTGGGCTCTCTCCATACCCTGAGCATTTCTCTATGCAGGCAGTGCACCTAACCCATTTTTATGACAGCTTTTTTTTTTTTTAATCTGAGTTCTGGCCCCAAATACGTCACTAACTAGCTCTGTGGTTTCTGGACAATAACTTCACATCCTCCACAGCTCATGATCCTCATGTGTAAAACGATGATCTACCTAACTACCTCCTGGGGTTGTTGTAATGATCAAATGAGATAGAACAGAAGCGTGTTCTTTGGAAAGCATATTTTGCCCTACAGATGCATTTGAGAGTCACTGATGCATTGTTGTTATTATTGCTATTATGATCTTCCCAGCCCCAAGATGGTTCATCTCGAGGGATCTTCCTTGTGCACATAAGGACCAAAAAATGGCCTCTCTTCTCCATTTCATACCTGCTAATGCTGTGAAGGGAGTTTGCCAACTTGAAAATGTAAACAACCTATTTCCACTGAGGTGATTTTCCTTACACAGAAAGGGAACAACGTTGGTTTTTTTTTCTTTCTGCACATGAATTCCTGTCCTCCTGAGAGATCCTAACTGCATTATCTCTCTAATCTATTTACCTTCCCAGGTATTTGTTATTCTATGAATAAACTTACTAAAGTAAATATCTATTCCTTAGAACTCATGGGAGTCTTTTCAGCTTGTTTTGCTGAAATTTCATCCCCAGGGGCATTAGTTGAAATATAGAAAGTGAAAGGAATTGAAGGGAAAGGTTTGTAGAGGCAAGCTCACACCCAAGGCACACTATGAGGTCACTGAGATGGTGGATGGAGAGAGAGGAGTCCCTTCATCTAATAGCTTACTCTGGACTATGAAATCCCCCTCTTTAGGAAGCTTCAGGCTTTAAGGTCACAAGCCTTTGTAATCATCCAGAGTCCTCTCCAGAAATGCAAACACAGTAGGGAGTATGTATCAATGTGGCTAGGCAATGGTGCCCAGTTGTTTGGACAAACACTAGTCTAGAGGTTGCTGTGAAGGTATTTTGTAGATGTGATTACCATGTACAATCTGTTAACTTTAAGTAAAAGAGATTACTCTGGATGATGTGGGTGAGACTCAACAGCAAAAATCGAGACTTGCCAGCCCTAACAATTGTATGAGCCAATTCCTTAAGATAAGCGTCTTATTATATGCACGCACATATTGTATTTTTCTCTGGAGAACCCTGATTGATATGACTGATGCAGAAGTATATTTGCAATTGCTAGCTAAAACCAAGACAGATTTATTGAAAGCTTGATAAGAGACACCAGAAAGGGGGAGAAGAGGGAGAGTGGCAGGGAAGCACAGAGGATTTATTAGGAAATTAGAAATTATAGAGATCTAAACAAATAATTACAAAAATTATATAATTGAGGCCCAGAGAGGTTAAACAGTTGTGTACTGAGCGACCAAAGTTACGCCAGCCCCAGGTTAGCGAATCAATTTTGACAAAATAATGGCTCAAATAATTATGGAAATGGATAAAACACCCTTCTAAGGGAAAAGATACATTGATTGGCAGCTCTCCATTTCAACATTGCCATAGTAGAAAGCACCCTACCAGGTGTCAGAAAGAAGCATGGTATCCAGGATACAAAATTAGGCCAGGCCTCCTAGGCATGGAAGCTCAGGCAATTTGTGTCAATCCAGGTTTGTACCCGAGGGTTGTGCAGACTACTGTGGAAGTAAGGAGCAGGAGCTCTGAGCCCATCTTTGGAGAGAGATTCCTAGAGGCACCCAACCAGGTTTTGAAGAAACTCACCAGAAAGGGAAGGGCAGGAAGTATGCTGCAAGCAGAGGAAGCAGCAAGTATCAAGGTACAGAAGTATGAAATGATTTGGAGTGTGTCACCGAAATGCATAGGCACTGTCTTCCTAAAGGGCTACAAGCCAGGAACTCCATGGTGAGAAATGAGATGGGATGGGCAGAGGGGCAAAATGAAGACCTCTCTGTGCTGCTCTAAGTTTGGACTTTATTAAAGCAATAAGGATTCATTTGGGGGTTTAAAAAGAAAAAAAGTGGTCTGATTATATTTATATTTTGAGGAATCAATTCGGCAGCAGTGGGTGGATGGATTTAAAAGGTATGCCAGAAATATAATACAGAAGGAACAGATGCAAGAGAGACTCAGGAGATAATATCCAAATTTGGTTAATAATTGAATGTGAGGGTGGTGGGATGGGAAGAATAACTGCCTGGTTTGGGTAATTCTTTTAACATTGTTTGGGGGTGCAGCAGAATTGATTAGTTTAGAGAATATTTGAATTTCAGGTCATTTATTTCTGGTGCTAGACCTAGGGGGGGAAACTGCTGAGATATAAAGCAAATTAAGAGATAGATACTGACCTCCTTTCCCCAGTTTAACTAATTACCATAATTATCTACTGGTTTTAGTGCTAAAATACTCAACTATTGAGTATAATAAGGAAAGGATATCAGGAAAGTACCAAAATAGTTTTTAAAATTATGGGAGATGATATTACCCTTCACTTAATAGAAATCAAGAAATATTTGTTGAATGGGTGAAGACTTGACATTAAAATTAGACTAGCTGAGTTATGGATTAAGATGGCAGATTAAACACATATTAAATATTGTGCCCTCATGAAACCCACTATAATTACAGTAAATAAATTTCCTTCACAAAGCCTTAAATCTATGCAAATGTAACAACAGGAAAGGGGAAAATAATACAGTTTTGAAAGCTGGAAAGCAGATGGTCAAGAGTAATTTACTTAGCAGAACTTAAATTATGTACCCCACAAACAGGCTTAATCTTAATTCCTATAGGTGTGAACCAAATTTAGGACGTTTTGATGAGGTTACACTGTGGCCAACTGAATCAAGATGGATTTTTTTTAAGGATTCATTTATATGCAATATCCAAAATAGGTAAATCAGAGAGACAGAAAGAAGATTGGTGGTTGATAGGGATTTAGGGGAGTGGGGAATGTTAAGTAACTCTTTTTGTGTGTGTGTGTGATTTTTTTTTAATTAAAAATTTTTAAAGACTTAGATTACAAAAATATTACATAAAAATTATAGGGGATTCCCATATGCCCCGTCCCTTCCCCTCCCACACTTTCCCACATTAACAACATCTTTCATTAGTGTGATACATTTGTTACAATTGATGAACACATACTGAAGCATTGCTATTAATCATGGACTATAGTTTACATTGTAGTTACGCTATGCCCCTCACAATTCTATAGGTTATGACAAAATGTATAATGGCTTGTATACATCATTGCAATGTCATGTAGGACAAAACCAATTTCTCAAAAATGCTCTCATCTTACACCTATTCTTTCCTTTCCCTCCCCTCAGAACCTCTGGAGCCACTGCCTTTGCATCAATGAATTCTTCCATTTCTAGAATAAATAACAATAAGTCTATAGTAGAATAGACTATAGAATAGTCTATAGTAGAATAGACGGTCCATTGTCCATTCCCCAATCTTGATTTTGAGATGGTGATGCCTGCTCTGTTCTGTTTCTAAAATGGACCTTAATCCTACTACTGGTGATCTTTATAAGAAGAATAAAATTCAGATATAGGGAGAGAAAGTCATGGGGAGAAACCAGAAGTCAATGGAACCCAGAGGAGAAAAGAGAAGACATCTCCATGTACATTGACATGTAATAGAAAAGCCAAGAATCAAGGATCACCAGCAGCGGGCCCCCGAATACCACAGTCTTCTGAGAGAAAGCATCACCTTGACAACACCTGGATTTTGGACTTCTCTCAGCCTGAAAACTGCCAGCTAGTAAATTCCTGTTGTTTAAGACAATCCATGTATGGTATTTGTTTGAGCAGCTGAGAAACTAATACAGTCTCAAAGAAAAGTAGAAAGTAAAGCAGAGGCTCTCTGAAGGACACTAGGCAGTCAGGGATGTCGGTACCATACTGGAAAAAAAAAAAAAAAAGGAAATAAGTGACCATGCACAATGAACACTAAATCCTGAAGTCCCAAGTCATCTTATCCCCAAGCCCTGGCCATCAGGCCCCTTTTCCTATAGGATAAAGAATAGGAAAAAATACTCTGGAAAATATATAAAGCACAAAAGGAAGTCCTACAGACACTGGGGCATTCTACTATGGTGAAGTTCAAAATTGACAACCTACCAGGCAATCAGAGCTTCAAATAACAAACATTCTTAGTAGTCCATTCTTAATCAGAATCAGGCAACCAGAGTTCCTAGACATCAGAATCAAAGGAAAACATCTGGTTAGAGGAAACCCTCTAACATGGAATACGGAGATGAAAATGACAAACAGAATAAAAAGCAATTTGGAGGAAATAGAGACCATACCAACAGAAGAAAATTTAATAAAAGAAAAGAAAACTATTATTCATAGTCTCAGAGAGATAAGAAAGTATAGCCATGAATCAAGAACAGAATGATATATAAGAAAGGCCTTACAGGATGATATATAAAGAAACCACTCATATATTTCACATAATTCTTAAAAGAGATCTTGGAAATACAAAACATGAATGGAGAAATAAAATGAAAAACCCAATAGAAGGCTTATAAAGTTAAAGAATATACCAGAATGTAGAGCAAAACAGAGTGGAAAATAGAAAAGATAGAAAAATAGGTCCCACATTCAGATGATAGAGGTTCCAGAAAGAGAAATCATTGAAAACAGAAAGAAGAAAAGTTGACAATGAAAAAAATCAAGAAAATTTCCTAGAACTGAATGACAAGAGTTGTTAGATTTAAAAAGCCTAGCGATCATCCAACACAAAGGAATCACAAAATTCTGTAAACTTTCAAAAAGGATGAAAGAATTGACTTATCAAAAGATTAAGTATTTGGATAGCTTTAGTTTTCTCAACTATAATCATGTAAGCAAACATTAGAAAACTGCCTGTAAAATCCTGCAGAAAAATTATTTCTCATTTAAATTCTATAGCTAGGCAAACTAACAATATGATTTTGTAAGAAAGATACTTTCAAACATACAAGGTTCAAAACTTCTTTTTCTCCCTTTTTCAAGAATTTATTGGAGGATGAGCTCTAGCAAAACAAAACAAACAAAAAAGAGAGATTAAGCCAAAAAAGAGGTCATCCGCCAGAGAATCAGAAGATTTTATTTCAGTAGGACCTCTATGTACTGATTTAGAAGGCAACCCAAAGAGTTTGAACCAATGCATCCCAGGAGACAGACACACTGAGGACTATTGTCACTAAGGTGCCCAATGCACCAATGATGGTTTTGTGTTTTTATCAGAGAATGGAAGTCTCTAGAATTAATAAGTCGGTTCCTTGTTGGTAACTGGAACTGGTTTGTCTTGACAATGTATTGACAAATTTCCTAATCTTTTCTCTGGGTCTTGTTTCTTGAATCAGCTGTAGATGGTCATTGTACTTCACAGAAATGTTCTGCTTTTACCCTCTCCTAGAGCTATAGGTTGGGTATAGTGAGTTCAGGAAAAGAAAATACAGATCCACCCTCTCTCCCTGATCATGTTGCTGCTGGATGTTAGTACATGGCCCTCACCTTAACTCTGTTGGCTCATGCTCTGCTTTCCCCAGATAAGACTCATGAATATCCAGTGAATGGGAAGCCACAGATTACCACAGGCTCTCTTCTGTTTATCTTCTTTTCAGAGCATTCATATAACATTGGCAGTACTGTCTTTTCCTTACACAGCTATTAAAATTCCAAAATTAACCCATATGTTATTTGAAGACACTTACACTGGTGATATCACAAATGAAAAGCAAAGGAATAATTAAGCCAAAATCTTAGTAGTGAGTTCTTCTGGAGGATGGAATGGGGGGCATGCAAATTAAGGTCAGTGTATTCGTCAGCCAATAAGGGGTGCTGGTGCAAAGAACCAGAAATATGTTGGTTTTTATAAAGGGTATTTATTTGGGTTAATAGCTTTGAATTGCAAGACCCTAAAAAGTCCAACTCAAGGTGCCATAAGAGGTACTTCCTCACCAAATGTCTGTTGCCACATGTTGAAGCAAGATGGTGGACAATGTCTACAAGGGTTCAACCTTCCTCTTCCTCTTCCTCTTAAGTTTCCATGTGCCCAGCTTCTTCTGATCTCAGCTGTAGGCTGGTGGGCTCATTTTTTTCTGGGCTCAGCTGTTCTGCTTTCTTCAGATGGTCAGCTGTGTAAACTATCAGGTGAATGTCTCATCTCTCTTCCCAGGGCCACAGGACCAAAGTTCTTTTCTCATCCTTATCCCTGGAGCTTTCTATACCTCTGTGTATTTCTTCTTCTGCCTTTTTGATTGATCATCCATCTACACAGCCCACCCAAGGAGGTGAGGACTCAGCCCTGCATGCCCTAATGATATGACCAAATCAAAGCCCTAATCTCGATTTGATCAAGTAAACATAAAGCCTTTGAATTTAAATCAATCAAAGGGTATCATGCCCAGAGGAACAGATCAGTTTACAAACATAATCAATATCTCTTTTTAGGATTCATAAATGATATCAAACTGCCACATTCAGGCACACAAAAGACTTCTAAGACACTGGCCATATTCTAATTCTTAATTATCATTTGTTTTATTGTTTACAAACTGTGCATTTATTTTTACACTCTGCTACCACACTTTGTAAAAGCAAAAATAAACATTTATTGTAGCTCTTTGATTTTAGACTCCAATGATCCACCAAGAGCCTTTTTGCTTCTATTTTACATAATACAGTAAATACTTATTTGGTGGTCATCATCATGAAAGAGGTGATAAAATATATGACATAAATAGCACCTTGTAGAAGTCTTCATAGGGATTCCTGAGGATAGGAATAGTTAGGGAAGGCTACTATGAATGACTGAAGTCTGATTTGAAAGAAGGTAGAGTATAACTGTCCTCTCCATACAAGTATGACAGCCTACGTATTCCTCTTCTTCTGCTCCCAGTGACAAGTGCAGTGCTCAGAATATAATAGTATATTATATATATATATTATATATATATATAAGTATCAAATAATTGGATGTTTGTTTGAGAAAAAGGCATTCTAATCCATGGCACAAATGCATATCTAATACATAATTCAATAGCTGGCTTTGCTGCTTCCCCCTTTGGACTGTTTTTATCCCTGCTTCTGAATATTAGTCAGAGTTCCTATAGTGAAGTTTCAATTAAACATCTGGGTTTTTTTTCCCCATTAATGTAAGTATATGATTCTGGAATAGATCTTAGCATAATGAAAAAATAAATAAAATAGATTCCCAAGTTAAGTTCACTGGCCATCAGTGTTTCCCATACCACATATGCAAACTTGATGATCCAAGAGAGTATTTTTCCTGCTTAATCAATTCTACAAAGCTTAAAAACTAATATCATAATTAGGCTCTTAATGTTTTTGACTATCTTATTGAAAACAGAACTTTCACAGATGCTTTGTGTAATCATTATACGAAAGTGATGAGCTTAGATCAGCAGAGTAACTTGGAAGAAACCCTGGAAGGATTTGAATGTCTGAATTATTGGCTTGTGCTCTGAGGTTTATTGTGGACATTCAAAAAGGTGGAATTCAAGACCTGCCATAGACTTGAGAGCAGCTAAATATTTTTGAATGAGTCCTCTTTCTCTGAGTATGGGCTATGTTTATTCCCAGACTCCTCAAGTCAGTTTTCAGTTTAGCTCACAATAGAGTATTAGAATAATTAAAGGAGGATATTTTCAATGGTTATGTTGTCTCATTTAAATAGGCTCTATATTAATTTTGTTTTTGATATCCTAAGTGGCTTCAGTTAATGATACTTTTTTTATTATTTAGTCAATAAATATTTATAAAATGGCAACCATGTGCCATGAACTGTGAAAAATGCTACAAATAAGATGGTGAAAAATAAGACATGAAATACCTCCCCTTCCAGCTTATTTTATACCAATAAATTGATTATATAAATACAGAGCACAATCTGTGATAAGTCTTCAAAGGGCCTATAAGACCACATTACCTAGAGAACCAAACTTCCAGTGACAGGACTAGGGAAAAATTTCAAGAAAAGCTTCCCCTGAGAGTGTAATTTTTACTATAAATTCTGCAGGTTAGAGATGGAAGGGGCAAGAACTGACAGAGGCAGCTCTGAAGAGGGTATAGGACCAGAAAATTCCCAACACTCCCACTTTCTACTTCTGAAGACTTTACTTTTCTAATGTTTCAGATTAGTCTCTAACTGTAGAATCTCTAAGATCCCTATTTCTGTTCAGAATTTCAGTCATCATCTTTCTATACCCTCCTGCCCCAGAATTGAACTTTCTTGTTTCTCTGCATGACATCAACACAATAAGCCGAACACTTCAACAACTTCTTCATAATTCAGAGGATACATTAATGAATGCGTCATCCCCTATGACTGAGAAGACAAAAGCAATCATAGTAAACAATAGTCCCACCCTCTCTTGGTACCAAAGTGGGACATTAGGGAGTATTTACATTTGGACTGAGATTGTGAAAGAAGTTGGATGGATGGGATATCATGGGTTGCTAGTTGCTGTGAACCCTAAGAAGTCTGGGTTTTATGAAACTCAGCTCTGTACAGAGGTAAAAAGTGCATTATTGAAAAATTAGCTCGTTGTAAAGAAATGCTTCCAGGATTTAGTGATCCCACATTTTACATGGAGCTTGTCATAGAATAGACAATCAATAAACTTGTCTGAAGATTGATCTCACAACCGTAATTATAACTCATTCCATGTAATAAGTGCTGTGATAGAGATAATCACAGAGTTCAAAGGAAGCCCTGAGAAGACGCCTCAAACTCAAATCGGGGAAGGAGAGTTAGACTGTGGATGATTCCCCAGAGTAAACATCTTAAAGTATGGATAGATGATAGAATGCCAAAGGGGAAGAATTATAGAAAAAATGCTGCACAGTCACCCACAGTTTGGGAAGCATACGTATCTCAGTATAACTGTTAGAAAATAATGCCCACCTATCTTTGAGACATACAGGCACATAAAGATGTTTTCCCGAGGATATCTTAGCTAATCACCACACTTATACTTCATTCATGCAAGGACTACTTACAGTAGCAGATTCCAAATAATTTTGTGATGTCTGATACTCCCCCTGACTTAAGGAATCCAAGCAGAGATTATGACATCTAAACAAGATCAAATAAAAGTGCAAGGAGAAATGACCCTTTTGGCTTTCTTTGTGCAACCACCCATACTGTTGATTGTCATTGAAAGCAGGAAGGAAAACAACTAAGTAGCCCATGTGTTCTCATCGACCAATGTAACCTACCTTTGCCTTGGTGATTTTACACAGCAATATAAGTGATGTTAAGGATGCAACTGAAAGCCTATTAGGTCAACCATTGCCGCAGAAATGATGAATAAGCTTTGTTCACAATCAGATTACTATCATAGTTCGCCAAACAGCATCCCTCCCTGGCAATAAAATATGACTTTGTTTTCAGTGTCAGATATGATTAAGTTTAACGTGTGAAGATGCCTAACCTTATCGATTTCCTTGAACTAGGCTCATATTTCTCATGCTTGAAAGAGAGGGAGGATTTGAAAAAAGAGCTATGCTTAGGAGTCAAAGAGAATGTAGGCAGAAAGAGAGGGAGGATTTGAAAAAAGAGCTATGCTTAGGAGTCAAAGAGAATGTAGGCAGGGAAATGTGTAGCAAAGTTTCAGGGGAAAGGTACGGAAGTGGGATGCTGAACATTGTTAGAAAGACATGTCATTTTGCCTTTTTTCAGATTTGACAATTGGCTAAATAAAGACAATTCCATGGAGTGTATGATTGTTTGGAGTTATGTACCCTAGAAAAGAATGTTCTTAAATTTAATCCATTCCTGTTGGTGTGAACTCTTGTAAATAGGACCTTTTGAGAAAGTTTCTTCGGTTAAGGTTTGGCCCAGGTGACTCAGGAGGGGTCTTAATCCTCAAGTGAAGGTCTCATAGAGAAGATCACAGAGAAAGAAATGAACCAGAGGGAGCAGCCAGAAGCTGAAAGTCAGTGGAACCAGGAAGAGAAGGGAGAGGCCAGGAGAGGTTGCCATGTGAGAGGAGAAGAGGACCAAGGATCACTGGCAGCCAGCTCCAGAAAGCCAGTCTTCAGAAGAAAGGATTGCCTTGATGACGCCTAGATTTGGACTTCTAGCCTCAAAACTATGAGGACACTAAAATAGAGTCAAACATAAAATCATACAGATGGAACAGACCTGAGAAAAAGTTTGATTTCCTTCATTCTGCAGTTGAGAAAATTAGGTTTTTGGCACAATTAAGGTACTTGGCACAATGCTTTTTCATGTAGCATAAAATAATGATTAACTGTTTAATATTACTATATTACATTCTCAATACATATTTTTCTTCAATATTTTTATTCAAGCTGGCCTCATGCAAAGTTATCAAATACATAGTGTAACTCGAACATACTAAAGAGGACCCTTTTACCAGATACATATTTTCTATGAAGATACCTAAAATCCTTCTCTCAAGAGATTTTTCTTAGAGATAAACTTTGCCCTCTTCCAAAGATAACTATTTAAATGAGAGCATGCTTGCATTAATACACTAAATTATACATGTGTGAATTTAACAGATTCTTTTTTAAAAAGCTAAGCAAACATTTTTATTTCAGATGAGCCCCTTTACTCTTTTTTTAATCAGTTTTATTGATACATATTCAAAAGCATACAATCCATCCAAAGCATAAAATTAATGGTGTTCGGTATAATCACACTGTTGTGCATTCATCACTTCACTCATTATTAGAGCATTTTCATTAGTCCAAAAATAATAATTAAAGAAACAGACAAATAAACAAAAAAACCCTCATCAGCTCTCAGTCTTTCTATGCTCCCCCTGCCATTCATAGCAGCTATTTTGTTTCAGTCCCTCTAATATGTTTTTATTTATATTTTGTTGAAACTGTCATATATGCAATATCATCCTTATTCATATTTCACATGAGGTTTCACTAAGTTATATAGTGCCATGTTAAAATTTTTAGCTTTCTTTCTAGTAATGTACATGTTCTTAGACTTTCCCTTTCAACCACTTAATAGCACTGCTAGTTACAAACACTACAGTATTATATAGAATGCTCATCCTATGAGACAGTCAGCAAATAGTGGGTTCCACTGTAAAATAAATTTGCAAATGTCATACTCCACTCCTCATTTACAAACTCATGGTATCCCTTATCATATTTTACAGAGACATTGGTGTGTACTAGATCTGAGAGCAATTTTGTATTTTAAGATCACCCATAAAGCATTGAGATTTTAAAGTTTAAGTGACAGGGAGATGGGATGGGCTCAACAGTGTGCAGAGCAGAGTATTGTACAGTATCTCTGGAGGACATCTAGCAACACTCAAAGCTTGACATTTCATCACCAATAGGCTGACCATTTCAGGTTGTTGAAACTCCATGCCTGGCAACATGAACAGCAACTTAATACTAAGGCAACTTCCTCAAGGTCCACTGGCACTCTTTCTTCCAAGAAATCTAGTTTTTTCCACTGTTCTTTTCCTCCTTTTAGAGAAACGCATCTCCTAGAAGTGAAAGCTGGCATCTGCAGATAATAAAGGACTGATTAGTGATGGGGAAACTTAACAGCAAATAATCTCATCAACACCCTTTTGGTGACACCATCAGTACCCTACCCAGAGTCCCTTTACCAGAACAATGTACCCATCCCCAGCTGCTGTTAGTGTTGGCTGCCAATGGTCCACAGCTGTCCTCTTTTCAGAGAATTGCCCTACCTAGAATGGGAGCACCCTAGGTCTGGAGTTATACTCTTCTTTATCACTCCCCATATTAGGCAGGCTGTAGATAGTGACTGATATAGGAGGCACAAAAGACTAGTCCTTTGCCTCAAGGTGGGACCAAATCTGTGTCGCAATTCACACTCCAGAGCTCACTGTAGGATCTGACTGAAGCTGGACATAAACTGAGACAAAATCTTAGCCTAATTTCATGACATGTCTCATCTTGCATTCCTTACACACTTTCCCAAGAACACTTATTCAATTAATCATAGGTACCAAATCTCCCACCTTAGGCTCTGTTTCTAGAGAGTCCAACCTAAAAGAGCCCTGAAAGACCATGTATGAATAAATAAGTGTTCATATTTTCCCTTTCCCCCTTCTTCTGTCATATATCTTCCTTCAGAGACACCATATCGTTCAGATGACTATTGTACTTATGGAAAGAATAGCTCTGCCTAATAACTACCACCTTGTTAGAGCATCCCCCCCTCCCCCCACCTCACTGCTTCTCCCAGTTGCTGATGACTATATAATTACTTGGAATTATTAAACAATATAACAACAGATGCAGCAATACATTGATAATATTTACATTTGCTCTTATAATTATCCAAGCATTTTAAAGCCTATTTCTATATATAAATGGATTCAACACCAACGCAATGACTTCTATAATCCAGAGTTCTTTAATTGATTTATCTTGTTTGGTTAGGTTTTTTCACTAAGAATTTTTTTTTTTATCTTTTAAGAAGGGATCATGGATGAGTATTATATATATATTCCTTGAGAGCATTAAACCTTTATGCTTAAGAATAGCTGGGCTAGGTATAAAAACCTTGGGTAACTATTTCTGTCATTTTTCTGTACAGTTTCTCCCTGTGTTCTAGCACGGAATTTTGCCATAAACTCAATTTCATCTGTCTTCCTTTTCTGCCCGGATGCCCACAGACTCTTTATATTTACCAGGATATGTCTCAGTACTGATTCTATATCAGCTTTTCCCAAAAACAGTGGCCTTTTTTTCCCTCACTTTAAGATTCACGTTTTAACTAATTAAGGAAAAGGCACTTCTATTTTATATTTTAATATTTTTTGTTTTACTTATTTATTCTCTGTTTAGGGATATTTCTTATCATTTATATCTCCTTGGTGTAACTTCTATAAATATCAATCTATATATCTATAAAACTACAGGTTTTGATTCTCATAATATTTGTTTCCATTTCTTTTTCTGTAATTAACTCAAACTTTTTCTCCATTTGCATTATGCTGTTTTTAGCACTGTCTGTAAATACTTTGTTTTAATGTGGCCTTACAGCTTTATTCTTTCATTCCATTTCTTTCCTATGGTCTGCTTGTTTTTCATTTCAATGTGTGGTGTGTGTATGTATGTGGTGTGTGTATGTGGTGTGTGTATATCTTCACTTTATTCATTTGACATATTTTTAAAATATTTTATATTCACTTTGATTTACTTTAAAGTATGAAGACTATTTTTTAAATTTTCATAGGTTCTTTTCCTAATGTTAGCATTCTTTGCCTTTTGATTTCCGTAGTTTTCTTGTCTATATGTACTGTAAAGACAAAAGGAATCTGCTTCTTAGATGATTAAAGCTCTATGCAGGGAAGTGGACTTGGCCCAATGGATAGGGCACCCACCTAACATATGGGAGGTCTGCGGTTCAAACTCCGGGCCTCCTTGACCGGTATGGAGCTGGCCCATGTGCAGTGCTGATGTGCACAAGGAGTGCCGTGCCATGCAAGGATGTCCCCTGTGAGGGGAAGTCCCATGCGCAAGGAGATGCCCCGTAAGGAGAGCCGCCCAGCAGGAAAGAAAGTGCAGCCTGCCCAAGAATGGCACCATACACACGGAGAGCTGATACAGCAAGATGACACAACAAAAAGAAACACAGATTCCAGGTGCCACTGATAACAATAGAAGCGGTCACAGAAGAACGCACAGCAAAGGCACACAGACAGCAGACAACTGGGGGGGGGGGGGGTTAGAGGGGAAGAAATTAAAAAAATAAATAAATCCTGAAAAAAAAGGCAAGAGAAAGAGCTATCTCTTCATTTAAAAAAATGCTCTATGCAGACCAGTGATTTGTACAAGAATGGGGAGTGGCATACACAGGGGTGATTCGGAACAGCCTTCAGTTTCCTCTTGATCATGCTGTCTCAGAAATTTTTTCCACCATACTTGTCACATTTTAAGTTTGGAAATTTGGCTCTCCTAAGGTTTCAGCATTCCCCTTTGAGGCAGATTGTCTCATAGGAAAGCCCCATATCTCACTCCCATGATTTGCAGTGTGTTTGATCTCTGTGCAATTAACTCTGAAAAGCAGATACAGAGAATCAATAATACTTTCCAAGATCCAGAGAAAAATGGATTGGTTTTTGGCATACTTTTGTAGAAGGAGTTTCATGTCCTCTTTTTCTTATCAGTGGATTTCAGAAAGGGAAGTAAGATTTAAAATGCACTTATTCAATCATCTTTTATTAGAGTTGCACTTTCTATACCATATCCATTCTTCATCATGCTGCTCCTTCACCATTCCATTCATTTGGCATATCTAATAAGGATCTATATTTATTTTAGTTCTTTCTTACTTTATCTGATGTCAATTTCCAATAATAGCTACAGATAAAGGCAGCGGCATTTTTGCAGTCAATGTTTTGCTTTTATGTTATCTTCTTTATGAAGCAGTATCTAGGAATACATTATGTTCAAATTATGGATCATCTGTATTTTACTTTATTCATTTATTCACCCCTCATTCACTCACCAAATCTTTACTGGGTGCCTCTGATGTATGTTGGCCCAAACAGACGTTGAGAAAAAAATACCAGCAATTCATAAATCTTCTTGAGATAAACAAAAAAGTTTTTTAAAAATTGATGATAATTTTAGAGGCAATTTTATTTACTCTGCATTTCTACCATCCATAAATATTATTAAGTGATGATTATCTGCTTTTTTCCTGACCAGGGAAATTGAATTTCATGAGCTACTGATGAGATTGATTTTTCTAGGAAAAGAACATTGGTCAGTTATTTCAGTAGGTTTTTCTTTTTTCTTCCAGTTTTATTTTGAAAAGTAACATATATACTCTGGGAATATTTAAAGATGTGGGTATTTTTTAAGAACGCCACCAGAAAACATGAAGGAGAATGTAAAATAACTAATGTACATCCCATAGGTGAAAGATTAAGGATATATTTTGTAGTCTTCTAAACACAAATGCTTCAAATGATGAGTTCTTGGAAGAAATATGACATGTAAAGTCAATAAACATGTAAATAAGTAATAGACTGCTGTGGCTATATGGATTGAAAATATAAAAAGTAGATGATGGCACCACATTATGGTTTTGGGAAGAACATTTACTGTTCTTTTGAGGAATGAACAAACGGCATTTAAAACTCGATTATTGAAGTACCCCTTTTCCCTGAAAAAATGCAGATAATTATGATCAGGGTCTATGACCATGATTCAGGGGCCAAGTTGCAGAAATTGTCAACTGAAGATGAACCAAGAAACTTGGTCCTCTTTAAGCCAACAGGTCATGCAAGACTGGAAATTGCTTTGTCAGATGTAGCAAATAGAGGGCTGAGGCCAGAATGCTCCCAAATAACCAACATCGATAAAACAACTACATAAAATAGTGTCATGAGGTCTCATAAGTAGGTACATTTCTCCTGAAGTTCTAAATAGGGCAGGGTCAAAACAATAGGTGACTAACAGTGAGGAAAAGAGAGGGGAGTTCAGTGACAAGCAGCCTTTGATAAAAGAGCGTTTAATGAAATACTCTTTTCTGAATTTAATGTGGTAAACGAGTTTAAACTATTAAGAAGCCTACATTGGTATTGCATCCTTGTAATTTGGTAAAGTACAAGCAAAGCATTTTAATAATGAAAGAGAGGCATTTTCTTCTCAATACTACATTAAGTAAAAGAAAACCACTGACTTATAATCTTGTTTACACAGGAACCTAAATAAAAAGCCAACCTAATATAAGGTATTTTTTCCTGGTGCACATATTTTTCTCCTTTCCTCCTTGAAATATTCTTTTGATTGCTGTCCAAAGGCTAAAAAGTAAGCACTGAGAACCAAATGATCACCTTTGCTCATCTTTTTCAGGGCTGAGAGAGCTGCAGAAGTAGCAAAAGTAGAAAACAACAGAGCCTCATCATAGTAGGGCTGGAGCAAGGACTAGCTGGAAGAATGGACTTTAAAGGAAAACAAAAGCCATAATAAATCTGATTCTCTGACTTGAAATTTAGAAATTAAATTTGAACCTCCCAGTACCATCACCATAATTTCCTAAATTGTGTGTATAGCCTGCCCCTGTCTGTATATCAAATGCAAGATCATGCCCTCCTCCCACTTGCACCATCTTTATCCAGAATAAATTCATTCTAGTTACTTTTTTAAAACATTTTTTATTGAATTATCTTTTTTTCTTAAAGATACATAGATCACAAAAAATGTTACGTTAAAAAATATGAGGTTCACCCCCCACTCCCCCACTCCTCCCACATCGACAACCTCTTTCATTATTGTGACACAAACATTGCAATTGGTGAATAAATTTTGAAGCACTGCTGCACCTCATGGATTATAGTCTACATTGTAGCTTACACTCTCCCCCAGTACATTCAGTGGTGTATGGCAGGATATATGATGTCCAGCATCTGTCCCTGCAATATCATTTAAGACAACTCAAGTCCCAAAAATGCCCATATTTCTCATCTCTTCTTCCTTCTCTCTGCCCTAAGCAACTACCATGGCGACTTTCTCCAGATCAGAGCTACAGTTTCTTCCATTATGAGTCACAATAGTTCTATAGTAGAAAACCAGTAAGTCCACTCTAATCCATATTTTATTCCTCCATCCTGTAAATCCTGGGATGGTGATGTCCACTCCACCTCTATATTGAGAGGAGGCTTAGATCCCACATGGTTGATGGATGCAATTCTCCTGCTTGCAGTTGTAGCACTCTCAGTTCCCTGGTGTGGTGGTTGACAATCTTCACTTCTCTGATAGCTGACCTGGGTAAGTCCAACAAACGGGAGAATAGGAGTTGCAACTCTGCTGAGGCTCAGGGCCCAGCTCCCACATGGCCAGTCCAGAGATTCAAGTCTCCTGTGTATACACCAACCCCAGCGAAAACCTCAGTTTCAGTGACAGAAGAGGCATGTGTAGAAAGGTCAAATCTAAGTACAACTCAATCACGCTCAGGAACACAAATTCCAAAATAGGGCCTACTGACAAAGCACTGAACTCCAGAGTCATCTGCCATGACTATAGAACCCGTGTGTCTCTATAGCCCTCAAGCGCATCAGTGCCTGGAGTTGTATCTACTTTGGCGGTCTCTGGGATCCTGCTAAGATGTGCATAAGTGCAACCCGTCTGCTGACCTCCCAACATTTTTGAGGACTTTTAGCCATATAAACTAATTTGTCTTTATAATTTCCCCCTTTTATTCAAGGTTTTTTCCTAGTTGCATCACTAGTTAGTGATTGGTAGTAATCCCTCAGTGCCAGGGAGGCTCATCCCCAAGCGTCATGTCCCATGCTGGGGGGAAGGTAATGCATTTACATGCTGAGTTTGGCTTAGAGAATGACCACATTTAAGCAACATGGAGGCTCTCAGGAGGTAACTCTTAGGCACCCTGTAGCTCTAGGCCTAGTTGAAATTTCAGGCACACAGGCTCATAAGCATAGTCATCAGTGTCAAGTCCTCATCATTGGACCATCCTTCTTCACGGTCTTCGCCCTTGCACTTGGGGGATTGTTCCTGTTCTGTTGGAGAATGTGACAGAGCTCCCCTGGCTAGGAACTCAGCACTCCCTCAGTTGTTGTTTGTAACTGTAACTACTATGAAAATATCCAATGAATATCCGAACATTTTATATACCCTATATACATCTCACACCTTATACAAAAATCAACTCAAGATGGATCTATAGTCTTACAGAGCCAAGACTATAAAGACCTTGGAAAACAATGTAGGGAAGCATCTACAGGACCTTGTCATAGGAAATGGCTTCATGAACTTCACACCAAAGCATGAGCAAAAAAAGAACAAATAGAAAAATGGGACTTCCTCCAAATTAAAGTCTTTTGCACCTCAAAGGAGTTTGTCAAGAAAGGGAAAAGACAGCCCATCCAATGGGAGAAAATATTTGATAACCATATATCTGATAAGAAACTATAAAAAATAGGCCAGAGATTTGAACAGACACTTCTCCAAAGAAGAAATACAAACGGCTAAAAAGCACATGAAAAAATGCTCATAATCACTAGCTATTAGGGAAATGCAAATCAAAACTACAATGAGATACCATTTACTCCCATAAGACTGGGAGCTATCAAAAAAACAGAAGACTCCAAGTATTAGAGAGAATGTGGAGGAATGAGAAGACTCATCCACTGCTGGTGGGAATGCAGAAAGATACAGCCATTCTGGAGGACAGTTTGGCAGTTTCTCAAAAAGTTAGCTATAGATTTGCCATATGACCCAGCAATCCCATTGCTGGGTATATACCCAGAAGGACACAAACAGATATATGCACACCAATGTTCATAGCAGCATTATTCGCTATTGCCAGAAGTTGGAATCTATAAATGCCCATCAACAGATGAATGGATAAACAAAACGTGGTATACACATACAATGAAATACTACTCAACTATAAGGAAGAATATAGTACAAACAAATGAGATAACATGGATGAATCTTGAGGACCTTAGGTAGAGTAAAGCAAGTCAGGCATTGAAAGACAAATATTTCATGACCTCTCTGATATGAAGTAAGCAATCCAAGCTGTCTCAGAGAGATAGAGACTGGATGATAAGTTTAGGGAAATTGGGGGCAGGGAGAGGAAGTTTGTGAGCTGACACCTACATGGGTGAAATCTATGATAAAGTGGAGGTAAGTATTTGTATAGGGAAGGGATAAGATGGGGGCATAGGGATACTATTGGGTGGGGCATTGCAGGCTTGAGGGGGGTTAGAGTTGAAAGGATGGGTCAGATGGCCCCAGGAATAAAGAGGGTTTGGAGGAACAGTTGAATATTGTAGATCGTCGTGTATGTGGTTGAAATTATAATGTTGAGAAAACTCTTTAGAAAATATAATAAGGAAGGATTACCTGTTTAAGGTGCTTAAGGGGGGGGGGTATCTGGCACAGGGGCAGGCTTCTAGGGAGTGTTTGAGTGCTCATCTTGTCATAATGTGTTATATCATTGGGTGGAGACCTATACAATGAGTGGGAAGTTGTACCCACATCCTGGGAAGGCCTGATGCTCTCAAACAGAGGGAATTGTGTCTCTCAAGAGATTTGGTGGCTCCCAAATGGGGGAGGACAGTCTAGTAAGTCAAGCCCTCAGCATTATTGCAAGTATCTGTGAATCTGGTCCTTCAAGCAGTGAGATTGGTTGTCACTGTGGGCCCTGAGAGGAGGGGGAGAGAGGAATAGAATAGATGGAAGAAGGGTAACTGGGGGGCAATGGAAGTGTTCCCCAAGATCATGCAATGATGGATACAGGGCATGTTAAATTTCACCAAAAATGTATAGAAGTCTATAGATTAAAATGTAAAACATAATGTAACTAAAAATTTAGAAAATTGTACAGTCTAAGGTGTGAACCATAATGTAAATCAAAATGGTGCCATGTTTGATGGCTGTGTTTCAATGTCTGCACATCAGCTGTGGCAAATGTGACATGAACACATGGAAAGATCATTGCTGGGGAATGGGGTTTGATGTTGGATGTGTGGGAGTCCCCTATGTTGTATATGTGACTTTACTCTGATCTGGGGCTTTTTTGAAGAAAAAATTTAAAATTAGAAAGAAATAAAAAAGGATGTAGTGAGGAAAATTACCTTGCCACTGTACATGCAGGTGATGAAAGGCAAAATGTCCAAAAACAGTTTTATGATATTTTTCATTTTTTAATACCCCAATTTATTTTCACTTTATTTTGGTTTTTCTAAATTGGTATGTTCTATTTCTAATCTTTAAACCTATCACTACTAATTCACTTTCCTATTCATTGAATTCGATAATATATTAGGCTTTAAGGCTTTGAAGAAGTTTTGGACCACAGAGGGGTTCAACTATGACAGGAAAGGAACGCTGGTGTGGGGTGTTATTCATGAGGGCACATGGTTGGGAGGGACTTCTCCTAGTTACTTACATCTTGAACAGATCTTCAAAATGTTGCTACCAGTCCAAGAACATCAGTACCACCTGAGAACATGTTAGAAATGCAGGGATTTGTGCAGAGAAATGGGCTTTAATTTGTAGCTGGGACCCTCAGTATGCAGGGAAGAGTGGCTAGAATTAATATCTCATTAAAAGAGAACCCTAAGGAACTTATCCTGGGGATGGACCAAAGAGAATGAAAGAATGAGTCTGGAAAGAGAATACGAAATTTGGGTTATACAGGATTACAGGTTTAGAATAAATGACAAAAAATGAAGCAAGTCATTACTTACATTATTATAGTGAACTCCCTCTTACAATAAAATTAAGTGGAGGACAACCTCTGGCTCCAAATGACAACTAACAAAATATACATAGACCTTAGGATACACAATATTTGGATTCAGACTTTCCAGGTGCATGCAATGCTATTTCCTATCTCTCTGGGAAGAGATTCTTGTATTTGTGATCTAAATTGACAATTTATTTCTAGGAGAAATCATTTCAGAGTGCACTGCATCAAAAAGTTTATATACATATATATATATATATATATATATATATATATATAAAAGCATTGTTGCTGCATCTTCTTCTTGAGTGTCCTTGTTCACTTTCCTGCACTTAGGACACCACCCAGACGCTAAAACCCATTGCAGAGTTGTGGCAAAGTGACTCTTGGGCAAACTAGGAATCTGGGTCTCAGGATTTCTAAGGTCCCTTCTAACACTAAATTTCTCTGATCTTGTTACCAGTGAGGCTCTGGGAAGACACAGGGTCATCATCCCAAACATCCACTCTCACCATGGAAGACTATGGATGTAGAATGTTGGGAGTTAAAGCTGATCCTAGGATAAAATTGGAAATTGTTTTAGAACTAAATCCTTGCTCCAAATATTTTTTTATCCCTTGGCTTTACCCTTTAAAGATTGTACTGAAAGAAAGAAGACCCATTTTATTTCAAGAGATTGAACCTAAGTTCCAGTTAATTAAATATCTGCCAAAGTATACAGCACATTCTGGTTAACACTGCTTATTCACAATTTGCTTTTTCTTAGTACCAGGAAAAAGTGAAGACTCTGACTATTGTTTGGGAATAAGGCCATGGTGCTTGAAAACGTCTATTGCTGTTATGGGGAATTGGGACAAATATTGTGATGGAAGACTGAACCTGCTTTTTTCCTACCTCCACCATAGAACTGCTTATACCTTTTGTGACAATAGAGAATATAAATACAATCTTAGCTATTTCTCTAAGAGGTCAATATATTTTTGTCATGTAAGATATTTGTATGTTTGACCCTGCAGTCAATAAATAATAAACATCAAACCCAAGTCTTTGCCAGCTCCCAGCCTCTTAAAGGAAAGTTTTACCCTTTAAGTTAAGACTTTGCTCTTCTCCCTTGAGCAACTATAATGAGATTAAAAGGGTGGGAGACCCCAAGTCTGTATCATATTCATATATTCATATCCAAACTTAGTTCTCTCAACCAAGAGCCAGGGAAAGACCTCTTCCATTGCCCTCTTGGCTAACAGCTCTGGACACACCCTTCTATGTGCAATCCCCCCAAAATTAAGCAGTGTCAACATAAGGTTCAGAACCACTCAGAATATTGAAGCTTTCCATCTTCAGCCAAAAACCTAAAAAACAATGCAGGAATAAACAACCACTGCTTGGGCATTGCAATTAAATGGGAATTTAAAAGACTCTGAGTTAACTGGTAGCTTTTATCCATCTTGGTGTCCTGACTCCCAATGTGACTAAAAGGACCAAGTGTGGTCTGGTGCAGAGAGGAGAGTCACATGTAGTCAAGTCATCATAATGTTGGTGTCTTAGTCTCCTGATTGCTATGACAAATACCACACAGTGGGTTTGCTTACACAATGGGAATTTATTGTCTCACAGTTTCAGAAGCCAGAAGTACAAATCAAGACATTAGCTAGAAAGCTTGCTTCCTCTTAGGGTTATTAGCATTATGGCGGCTGGTAATCCTTGGGGTTCCTTGGCTTTCCTGTCATATGGTGATGATTCCTCCTTTCTCTCTAGCATTCTGTTGACTTCTAGCATCTGGCTCCTTCCCAGGCCTTCACTATGTCTAAATTTTTCTGCTTATAAAGGACTCCAATAATCAGATTAAGGCCTGTACCCCAGAAAAACAATTCATTCCCGTGGTATGAGCCCACTGTAAGGAAGACCTTTTGATGAGGTTAATTGAGTTACAGTGTGCCTAGCCCAGTCAGCCTGTGTATTAATCCTATTACTGGAATCTTTTTAAGAATAAAATTCAGACAGACAGAAAGAAGGCTAGAAGAGATAGCCAGAAGTTGAACATTACCAGAACATGAAAGAGAAGAGAGAGGCCAGGAGATGCTGCCATGTGCCTTGCCATGTGACAAGCTAAGGCCCAAGAATCGCCAGCAGTCAGCCACAGAACATCATAGTCTTCAGGAAGAAAGCATCGTCCTGAGGGCATTTTGATTTGGACTTTTTCCCAGCCTCAAACCATGAGCAAATAAATTCCCATTGTCTAACCCGATCCATTTCATGGTATTTGTAGCCGAGAAAAATAAAACAAGGCCCATTCTGATTCTGCTTGCCAAACCTTAAATAAAAATAATATCTTCAAATCTCCTATGTACAATGGGTTCACACCCAGAGGAATGAGATTAAAATTAAGAACATGTTTTTTCTGGGGTACATAATTCAACACAGATGGGTTTTTTTCCTTTGCTTTAAAAGGCATCACAGGCAATGAGATACAGTGCCTTGAATAAGTGACTGTTCAACTGATTGCCTGCCTTTAACATAGTGTCTATCTCTAGTCTTTTCTCCATGGTAATGTTTTAGCTGATCAGAAGTGTGGCGCATGCTACAAGGAGAAAGTGATATCTAGCATCTTTGTCCCCATGTTCAGGAACGCAACACACAGGTCCACTGCTGGAGCCTGGGATATTTGAGTGTCTCTAAAGGAATGCATAACCCAATTCTAAAAAGCTCATGCCCTAATGGTAGAGGATCAATCTTCTCATAGCTTTGTGTTAAGGAAAAAACTGTCTTGATGATGGTAGTTAAAGGAAAAAGAATATAGTTGTTTGCATGCAAGTATGCTATTATATGTGTTGAAAAGGAAGGAGAATTACTGTTGTCTTTGTCTACTGCCTGCCAAGGACTGTGTGCAGCCTTTTTATGGATAGTATAGCCATTAGTCCTTATAACAATTCTCCAAATTTTACAGGGGAGTAAACCAAGCCCACAGAGTTTGTACATCTTGCCAGTTTTGTCTGGAGCAAACTACACTCTCTAAAGGATACATAAAAGCATAAGGTACCACTTCTGTCTAATCAAGTCAGTGAGACAAATCGACACCAGTGAAGTCATTAAGTCCTAAGGTGTGTGTGGAGAGGAAAAGAAAACAGAATTGCTTGGTTCTTTCAGAATGGGAATGACATCCAAAATTGTAAGACCGACTCCTTTTCCTGGTTCCTTAACAGACTAACATCAGGATTCAGTTATTCAGAATAAGATGATCTGGATGATGTTTTACAAAATCTTCCCTGTATTAGCTACTTATTTCGATACCTTTTCCCAGATAAAAATAGTTTGGCACCATTGATAGGTTCAAAGACAGCAGTCTCTTCAGAGTTAATTATGAGTCTCATCTCCATGGGTGCCTGGAAATCTTTACAGGTGATCCTTTTGACTGTTTCTTCTAAAAGTAAATGCTGCAAGAGAACATTTTTCTAGCCAGGGAGAAAAAATAAGGAAAGCTTGTCATTTGGAAACAACTCAGAGCAAGAAGCAGTTTGAAGCTCACAGACAGTGTGGACCTGAAGGAAATGCTTGGAGCTGGGGTGACACCTTCATGCCTGTACTCCTCTTGTTAGTTCAGCTCACTTTGTGGATCAGAAAAAGTCTGAATTATCAGGAGCTTTGGGAGACTAGTGCATTGAGAGCAGATGGAGGCTAAGTTCCATTTTACAATATTTATATACAAAGTTCAGCTATGCTGTGAGTGCTTGAGAGGTGGAGCTGAAGTCCTGTGAAATATCTGACTGGAAGGTTTATATGGGGTTCCCTGACACCAGCTACACACATTTACATGCACTTTTTTCCCTGCTGTGCTTTCAGAAGACTGTGTTCAAAAATAGCCAGTCATTTCTTTCCAACTGTTTTTAAATTGCTCATTTTAGTGCTAGAATAAATGGTCAAATGTCAAAAGCCTGCTCTGACAGTTCTCTTTGTCTTTAGCACAACATTTTACAGCATGATTACAGAACTTTTTTTACTGTGTTATATAAGCATGGCTTCATCAAGGCACTGAGTTCCCACTAACGCTATTTTTGGGATCCCATTGGTTTTATATAGTATCTTTGCAAGAAGAATGTTCAGGGCTAAATACGGAAAGCAATTAACTAATATATTTTGTATACAGAGTGCAAAACACTGTGCATTAGAAATACATTTCCAATATTTACTTTCTTTATCCTTGCTCTCCACTCTCACCTCCTCTGTGCGTTCCAGAGAAGGAAATATTTACCAAGCCTCACAATCCAGGGAAACCTACCAACCCAGAATTATAGAAAGTTTTAAACCACATACTTAAACACTTTGACACCTACAACTAAGAAGGCAGTTTGATAAATCTCAAATCAATAACTACCTTAGTTTTGTCTCAATTTGGGTAACATACATTCATACTGTGGAACATTATTCATCAATAAAGCCAAACAAAATATTATTGCATGTAACATGACTGAATCTCAAAAACAGAATAAGTAAAAGAAGTCAAGCACAAGAGACTGCACTTTATAAGGCTCCATTTATATAGATTTCCAGAAAAAAACAAAAACCAGTGACAGAAAGGAGATTAGTGATTGCACGATGATGGGAATGGAGGAGAAAGGGCTAACTGCAAAGGGGACACAAGGAAACATTTTAGGGTGATGGAATTATTTTATATCTTCTTTGTGGTGGGAATTATCTGAATGAATACAATTACTCAAATCCACCAAACTATACACTTAAAATGGGTGGATTTTGTTATACTTGAATATATATACACACACACACACATATTTGATTTCAATAAAGCTTTCCAAAAGCTTTAAAAGAAATAAAAAGAGAAAGAGCAAGAAAGAGAGAATCATCTCCAAATTCTACATGTCATTTATTCAGGTGAGTCAGCATATATCAATTACTATGTGTATGAATATGTGATTATTACTAATAAAAATCTTTCTATTGAGCAATTACCACATGCCAGAAAGTAAGCTAATTAATCTCTTTATATGGAATATTGAATTTAGTTCTCACAACAACCCTGCAGAGTAGGCATTATTATCCCCATTTTATGATTAAGAAGTGGTTGTTCAGGGAAGCTGTTTTTTTGCTAAGATTGCTTAGCCAGTCAGTGGCAGAAATGGAATTCAAAAAATCATATCTGTCTGATCTCCAAGTCTCTGGTCCCAATAGCCATCTTGGGAGAATGAATCCAGTATTAAAAGCAGATATTTCCTCAAGTCATGATCATCCTATTGGTTGAAAGAAAGGAAAATCAGCTAAAATACAGCAAATCAGAATTTCTAAGCTAATTTCCTTGTTTTCTGAAGCATGTACTCTCTGGTTCCCATTAGGAAGAATTTGAAGGAATTGAAAAGTGTCTCCAAATACATAGATTATAATTTGGGGGGAGGGGGGAAGGGGAGTACATTTTTATGTTGGGTAGGGGCAAGAAATTAAGGGGAGAAAAAATAGAACAAAATGGAGGACACCTTGAAATCTAGGAAGAAAAATGTACAATTATACACAAAAGCAATAGAAAATTGATTAGTTTGTTGAACAAGGCATTGCTCAAAAGACAAAGTGGGGGAGTGGATGTGGCTCAAACAATTGAACACCCACCTCCCACATGGGAGGTCCTGGGTTTGGTCCCCGGTGCCTCCTAAAGAAGACAAGCCAACACCCACAACAAGCCAATACCACAAAGTGCCTGCACTGCAACAAGCAGATGCCACAACAAGCAGGGAGAGGAAGTGGCTCCAGCACTTGGGCACTCACCTCCCACATGGGAGGTCCTGGGTTCAGTTCCTGGTGCCTCCTAAAGAAGATGAGTGGACAGACAAGGGAGCCATCTCGAGGACTGGGGGATGGGAGTGGGGAATAAAAATCTTTTTTAAATTGTAAAAAAAGAAGACAAAGTACACTTTAAGGAAAATTCATCCCATGGCAACATATAAGATGAGGTGGAAATAGGAAGTAGCAAAAGGAAAGGAGTATAAATAGAAGAATATTGAAGAAACCTGTACTTGTCAACAAATTCTAAAATTTAGGCCTAAAAAGAGAAAGTAAGAAATCCACCCAAGGAAAGGACACCCCAAGGCAGTTACAAGTTACAGGAAGAATATAGAGACTTCTTGTGACAATGGGGAGGGGGCAAGACCTAATTCTATAACAAATGACAAAGAACACAGAGGATTCACTTTACTATACTTGGTTAAAAGGTACCTATTCCAAAATTCAAAGTGAATTTTTCACAGCTTATCATTCTTTTTCCCCCTCATAGGCATTCTAAAATATATTTGTGGTAGTCTACAGTCTCCAAAGCTATACAAAAATAGAAGGTAATGAATACTTATATAAAAATTTTCCAGTATCTTATATTTCATTGTGCAAAAGTCTGACAAAATCCAGCATAAAAGAAAATAACAGGGCTGCACAGTCGATCTGAGCAAGGTTTACAATCACCTGCAGCATTCTGAGAGTAGCCCCAAACAGAATTCAGGTTCTGCCTGATGATTTCACTTGCCTTTATCCTCCCTCCCACTTCCCTTCCTACCCCATGGACACTGTATGAAACAGTGCCAAAATTTACAGTTAGGGCCCCAGATCCCTCTCTCTCTTTCAGGGTAATCTCTTTTTCTCAAACTCAAGGCATTTGTCATGGTATCAGTGTCTATTTGCTGGAGTGAGAGTGAGTCTCTATTCAGTATTCTAAAAACGGAAGTGCCCTTTTCCAGGATGGAATGTGCTATCAGTGTCAAGGTAAGTTTGTATTTCTTAGCCTTTTAAGAAGAAACCAAATAAATTATTGTAATCTGTCCAAATTGCCAAACTGTAAATGTTATTATAAAATACTCCTAATCAGCCATTAGATATTAAAGATCAAATCAAGCCATTTATCACAATCATTTTTAGGTCAAACCCCTCACTCTGTCAAAACCACTGTTACAGTTAGTTACTTTTGGTTCCAAAGCAAATGTCACCAGATGTACTGAACTTGTAGATGTCCCTCCTTTTATAAAGTTGGACAAGTCTAGTAGCACTTGGAGCATCTGTACACGGGAACAGTATTATGCTGTCAACGATTTTTTGGAGTCATTGCAAAGGGTACTGCAGCCAACAGAATCTTGAACAGAAGAGCTGTCCAAGTTAAGTTCATTTTTGAAGCTATTTCTACAGCCCTTCTGGCCTCCTCACACTTCACACACATGCACACACCCACTCACACATTCACTCACACATACATTCACACACTTTCGTGTTGTCTTTTTTCTATCTAAAGACCCACACTGTGGCTCTGGCACATCCTATCCTACAGTGTTCAAATAATTTTTCCATTTCCTCTCTCTCCAGCAGAATTCACATTTCTGCCTGATTTCAATTTGGAAAGGAATCATACATTTAACATTTTAAAAAATGTACGCTCAAGTATGAGTCATTGGATGTTGGGATCAGGGCTCCCAGGAATGTTGGAAGGCCCTTGCAGGCCGCCATTACCCCGAATAGCTCTCCGCTTGGTAGAATGCGGGGGAAAGATATTTTGATTGGAGTGTGTTCCCAGGTTCCCCCATGACTGGACCCACATGGAAAAGAGGGGGCAGGCAGTTGGCAATCCAATTCTGAAAGAAAATAACTCAAAATGTAGGCCACATTAAGGACATAACTGTTCATTGAAAGAAAGCTAGAGAATAATCTAGGGACTGAATTACACAGTGAACCCAGAGGTGGATGAGCATTGTGGTTAATAATACAATCAAAAGAATGTTCTTCCATGAACTAGAACAAATGTATGTCACTACTGCGAGGTGGTAAGAATATAGTAATGCATGGGAAAAATACAATTAATGTAATTTAGGGATTATTGTGAAAAACAATATTATAATATTCTTGCATCCATGTCAAAGAAGGTACTAAGGGTCAATAATGGAGGGTATGGGATATTTTTTTTTTGGACTAAGGAAAACCTTCAAAAATTTACTGAGGCAGTGACTGCACAACCCTGCTGAAAGCCACTGAGTGTACCCTATGGATAAATTCTACAAGGCCTGGGACTGTGCAACATAATGAAACATGAGGTAGAAGATGGACTGTGGTTACAGTACAAAGATGAGAGTGTTCTCTCATGAACTAGAACAAATGTAGAATATTAATAACACAGCGCTAATAAGAGGAGGTGTATGGGGAAAAAATACCAAATGTAAGCTATGGACCACAATAGTGGTACTAGTTTGATGATCTTCTTTCATAATCTGTAACAATGTTGCACAACAATGTAAGGTGTTGATAGAGGGTATGGTTTGAAAATTCAGCATATTATGCATGATCATTTTGTAAGCTCACAACGTCACTAATAAAAATATATATTAAAAATGAAAAAACTCTAAAAAATATATTGGCCACAGATATTTAACTAACTCACTAGTTTTGTCTGGAATCTGACAATTAGTTTATTACTTATCCCTGGCTACTATGGAATCTCTCTCTTTAGCTTTGGCATAGCCTAAAATCTAATGGTTTTTAAACAATTTAATAAAATAAAGAATGTGTCCACATATTTGTAGCTCTCTTTATACCAGTATATTCATAAATTAATATTATCTATATAAAACTTCCATAAATAGGAATATAGTTTAAATACTTTCAAAGTGCTTTCTTTGGAACCCACTTAAGTACAGAATACACACACACACAAGCTTTTATAGGAATTCACCAAAAACTTTCATAGATACTTGCTTTTACTTTTTCTCGTATTAGTCATATCCTTACTTTAATGTTGTTTGACCAGATGGAAAGACACCTTCTTCATCAATTATTTCCCACTATACTGTAGGAGTGAATATGTACTTCTGAGCAATATTTTATCATATGACACCTGAGCTACAGCTTCATGAGCATGAGAGTTGTGAAATGAAATTGAACTGCTCTAGCACCAAAGCCATAAGCAAGATGACAGATATTGATTGTGCCCCAAGATGTAATGTAGGCACCTAATGGGGCGTAGTAATGTACAATGAATCATTAGAATATTATTTTAAATTTTCTATTCACCTGGGGGATTGCTAATGGGGTATTTCACCTTCAAGTCAATCCCATGCCTCCCCAGACTAAGACAGCACTTGAAAAAGGTCATTTAGAATAGCATGGAGTTTTAGAAGCTTTGGGAGCTTTCAGGGAGCAGATGTCCCTATTACCAAGGATTTAAAAACTAAAAATAAATATTTCAAATATATCCTTGTTCAAAAAAACACAAAGTGATTTCTCTACAAGATTTGGACATTCATAAATCATTACAAACAACTAGTATTTATTGAACACTCACCATTACTACTTGGACAAGTGCTCCACATGCATTATTTCACTAATGTTCACAATCACCCTTTGAATAATTGCTATTATTGTCTTCATTTTAAAGGCATGGCAACTGAGGCAGATGGAGGTTAAAGAACTAGCCTGAGATGGCTACAAAGTTAGTAAATGATAGATAAAAGGGTGAAAATGCAGATTTCTCAACATCTGAAGACTACCTGCTCTTAATTATTATATAATCCTGCCTAACGTAAAGCTATGAGGCCTGGAGCCACTCATCAGAAAGTTAAATGTTCATCTTGTCGCTACAGTTTCAAACCTAAAACAGGTTGCCTGGATGTACTTCCTGGTCATCACTGTGAAGGTATTGAAAAATATTTCAGTGACCCTTCTATGGTTCTCACCTCTGAGCCATCAATTATTGCCCCCAGCTGCCATTAGCCATTGACAGTGAAACTTGGTGCACAAGATCAAATCCTGTCTTGTTCTTCCTCCCAAATAAATTACCTGTCATTGGCCTTTATTTCTCAGGGTACTCCAAAGACATGGATGTTTCAGATTCAGCGTTTCTGTTTGCTTGTACATCTATTGACAGATACCTCTTGTTGATTCCACTTCCCTAGAGAACCCTAACTAATATACTTGCCCTCACCTGTTTTGTCTCTTCTAGTCCCTGGAAGCCAACCAGTAGTGTACTTTGCCTTTGGAGACCTGGCATTTGAAGAAATCACAGTGACATGATGGATAAGGCTTAGTTTTGGGATGAGGTTGACTAGGTCCAAATTTGGTTTCTATACTATTTAGCAGAAAATTGGGGAAAATATGATCTGATATATTGGGCTGGTGCTTCCAAATTATTATTTTGTTAAGCTGATCTTTTAAAGCATTAACCCAAATAATTAAGTGATGTGGTATTGCAAAAACTGAGGGATATATAAATATTTTAATACCATGGAAACTTTAGTGTTATCACATTTTATCAAATGGGCATATGTCTATTACACTCACACATAATGTGAGCCTGATTCAGTGATTCTCTCCAGGGACTTGTTCAATAGGGTAATTATACAGCTCAGAGCCATGATCAGGATTTCCCATGAATCGTTTAACTCAGTCAATGGAGTCAACAAATACTGACTTAATATGTACTGGTGCCAGGCTTCCACAGACTTCTAGATATTCAACATTGACCAAGGCAGAGTCTCAGCTTCCAAGTCTTCCCACACTGTGCAGAAGCAGAGTAATTTGTGCTATGATAGAAACCAAAATAAAAGACCTCTGGGAACTTGGATGAGGGAAGCCTAATATTCTAAAAAAGTAGGAGGAAAGGAGAAGGCTAATGAGCTCTTCCCAGAGGAGGTGATAAGAAATGAGTTATAATTCAGAGGGGGTATGGCTCTTCAAAGACTATGGGATTCTCTGAGCACCAACTGAAGTTTGGATGGAAATTAAAACAGTTTTGCAGGTGTAGACCATTGTTTCACAATGGTCGTTACTTAAGGAAATTTATTTTGAATAATCAGACAAGTACTGATATGTAGGATGATAAGCTTTCAAATAAATAAAGTCTTGCAAAAGCTTATATGCTAACATTTTATTACAATTCCAAGGAAGCAGGAATTTAGGAAAGGGAATGTAAGGAGAAGTGAATATGAGAGTGTGTTACTGAGTTGGCCAGAATTTGTAAGTCACTGTTTTTTCAGTGTTGCAGGTCATCCTCAGAGAGCCCACATCCTGTTATTGCAAATCTGAGAAGTCCATCCAGGGAGAGCAAGGGAGAAAAATCTGTAACCTTTATATCCTGTGCTCGAAGTTGCCTCTAAAGGATGCTAACTCCCCTGCCTTCTGAGATACACATTGCAGGGACTGAGAACGTGACCTGGTTCCTCATGTCTCAGCAATAATAGGAATGCCTCAAGGGGTGAGGCAAGAGTCACAAGGAATGAGAAGATTGTTTCCTGGAGTGACAAAAGGGATCAGGAAGAGCTGCTACAGTGGACCCATTGGTTTACGACAGTGGCAACTTGACTTCAAGACCATGGGAAGAGCAAAAGTATTGCCAGAGTGGCTGCATTCAGAAAACAAGCCTGAAGTGAAGACCTGAAACATAGCATGTCAATCCAACGTACTCTTCGTGTTGGGGTGTATCAGTACCTGCTCTCTGTGCTCTACCCCACCTCCCCTTGTTGGCTGACTCAACTTTTAACATCTTGCCTTGCCTTCTCCCATATTTTAGGGGACAGAGGAAGTTCAACCTTTCCTTTATTATTAGACCTCAGTCAGAATCCTACCTTCTTGAAATTATTTGAATCCTCTGAATGTGATTTTTTTTTCATTTGCACTCTGGAGATTTTCCTGCTTCCCTAAAAAGGTTGTTGGGGTTATTAAATGAGATATCTCTGAAGCACCTAATAAAGTCCTTGACCCATATTAGAAACAAGAGATACATTAGTTTTTTTCCCCCTAGTCATTCTCATCTGCCTAGGTTATGATTCACCACTTACCCTGATCTTAGGTATTTTATGCATATGCTTCGTTTTACTTTTATGCACAGCAAGAGGATCTCCATAGTACTTCTATTAGGAATACTTTTATGATAGTAAAACTTGATAAAAAAGGTTTGTGCTGGCATCAACCTATTATCTCTCAGCTCAACACCTGCCCTTCCACATATTATTTAATGATTCTGAGGCTAGGACCCAGCAAATATATCTCTCCTTCATTAACAGATTCTGTCAGACTCTGCCGAGGGCTTCTAGAAGGAGACCAGAGGTTAGAGGAGAAATAAATAACCTGCTACTTCAGTTTTTCTTGCTGTTTCTGTAGGTGTCATTTCAGCAATGGCTCCTCACCCAGGCACTGACAGTGGCAGACTTCCAGCTTTTTTGTGGGTTCCCCTAACCATCATGAAGCACCCCATAGAAAAACGGTCACCCCTTCACTAGAGGACCAAACCCTAGTTCTGCAGCATCCCACCTTTGAGCTCCTGACAGTATCAGCTGGAGAGAAACCCCTTACCTCTTCCCAGATATTTAGATCCCAGTTTCACAAGCCCCTTCTCCAAGCTTCTTTGTTCTAATAATTCTAACACTTTGACTCCCAACTGTAGAGGTAGTAGCTACTTCCTGCATTTACTAGCTCTGTTGATAACCAACGTTCTTTATTACCTTTTCAATCTTACAATGCTTGATTAGCCAATTTGCTATATTAAGTTTTCTTTTTGTTAAAATAGCTGGTGTGGTTCCTATTTTCCTGACTGGGTCTGACTGATACTAGGGATATTAAAATCAGTCTTGTCTAAAGGGGGAAAAAGTTAACAAAGGTCAACATGGAGGTTAAAAGTTACATGTGGAAAAGTAGCCTGGAACTTTTGCTATGAAAAGAAGGAAAGGCAAAACATTTACAAATATATGTATATACAGTTGGTATTTGCTATTCTGTTAATAGAGAAACAACCAAAAGCTATGGTTATAATTCATCCTGATAATCCTTTAGTATATTTGGACACCTAAGATGTCTATCCACACTGTTTGTCCTCTAGCTGCTGATTTACTAATTCTCTACATAACATGCTTTATGGCACCATCTGTTAATATCCTACCACTGGTGACATCTAATGCTAGCACCAGGAAGCAAATGGATTCCTTTGCTACATTTACAGAGGACAAAACCTCCCTTACCAACTTCTAATAAGAGAACATTCTTTATAGTACTTATCAAATTGTAATATATACAAATTTATTATTTTCTCTTAGCTTGAATTTTCTGAGGAATTAATTTTCCATGGATTCTGTTTCCTAATACAGTGGGTAAGTAAAGGAATGAGATAATGGAGAAAGACTGCATATGTTTTAAGATGCTTGCCAAAGGATTCACAGAACTATAGCAATGCTTAAGGAGTTTAATATTTGCTCCCTGATGATATAAAAGAACAAGTTAATCAACTGGGGTAGAAAATACACACATAGATAAGGTAAGTAAAATGCTATTGCATTCTTACAGGCATTTTTTAAAGATTAATGGGCCCCAAAGCAAAATGATAACTTAGTACCTGCTCAAACACCAATATGGTACAAGTTCAGGAGACATGGTTTTGGATAGAGACACCTTTTATAGCAAGAAAAATTCATAACTAAGATATATGTATCATAATCTATGAAAATGTTACATGCAAATATTTTATGCATCTCTATAATTTCTAGCAAATAAAATGAAAAGTATTTTGTTTAATGATATTATTTACCAGTTTCTCTAGAGGCACAGGTTGTTAAAAAGACTCCAAAATTTTCACAACATAAGAAATTCTTTCACATCAAACAAGTACTTCATCACAAAACTCTCTCCAGTAATCCTAGCATATGACTTGCCTGGAGTTTTCATGGAAAGGATCAAAGAGAAGGCTTTCCTTTCCATGGTTCAAACCCTGGCCCACTCTACCACTAGTACTGAAACTTCTAGAGATCATGAGAACCTTTGCTTCCTAAAAATACTTATTATCATTTGCCTTATTCTTGCTAAGGCCCCTGACCAAATGGCACCAATTAATACATATTCAACCAGAACACAGTATCAGACTCAGCTGCCCCAAACACCGTGTTTGTTATGTCATTTCCCTTCAGATAACCTCAGCAGTTTCCATGTCCTTATACTCCCAGACGTAGTCAAAATGACATGAATATCCTCCGTCTATAAATGTCAAACTCACATTTACTTCTTTCTTCCCACATGCTATTTCCCTTGCCTTCTAAATCTCTATCAACTGGATCCTGCTCATGCTTTAAGTCTTAGCTCAAGTTAGTCCCATCTCTTCCATGAAGCTCAGTAGCATGTCTGTACTTTATATTTGTGGGACTCTGCCAAAAAACAGTCTTATATACATTCATTTGTTTAAATCTCACAAAAAAATAATACTATCAGGAAGGTAATATTATTATTCTCAGAAAACTGAGCCACTTGAGTAACTTGTACCAGTATCGGATTGCACAGAGCTGGGATTTGAACCGAGAGTCTGTCTCCAGAGTTCAGCTCTTACCACTGTTTTTTTTTTTCTTATTCTCGATGCACATTTTCATTAAAATAAACAACCAAGCACTTAATTATATGAAATAGTTCTAGAGCCAACAGAAATATAAGCGAAAATTTTTGCTTATATGATATCCACGGATGAGGAAACTGAGGCCGATAAAAAGCATGTTACTCACTAAAAATTCACCTGAAGCCAGGTCACCTGACTCCTAGTTCAGTGCTTTATCTACCACATGGCTTTTACCATCTTCCATTGGCTCCTAGTTGCTTGAAGTGTGTTTTTTTTCTCACTTGTAGAACACCTTCAACATGTCCTCTAAACTTCATGGTAATTTTAGCAGTGTAATCTTCTATCCTTAATTCAAATAAAACTTAAAGATTCAATTGTCTTTTCTTCATTATAATTCACTTCTCATGTTCAATTTTCCTTGGGTATCTAGCGAAATCCTCTAAATCCTCTTTTCAAGTCAGAAATTAGTTTATTGCATTCTTTTCCCTGTTTTGAGAAATTCCACCTTGCCCAATATGAGATCTTTGAACTTGTCCATTGAGAGATTTGAGAAAGCCCCCTTGTCTTTCTGGACCTCAATTTCCTCTTGGGCTCTTACCAACATTAAGATAAGCCCTTCCCTTATATCCCTGACCACAATCCACCCCCTTCTGGTCAAACCATTATACTGAATTTGGGATCTCTTCTTTGAACCACTGTAACTCCCATGTCTCAGACATAAATTATCTCATTCAATTATCAAATAAATTCTATGTGATTTATTGTCTCATTATCCCCTTACTGCTGAGATGACAGATTTAGAGGTTAAATGAATCCTTCAAGGAAAAGTGGAGCCAAGATTTGAAACTGGGCAGTCCCTCTGTCCAACCACCATATTATGCTGCCACTGTACATTCTGATCCACTGAGTCTACCTGTATAAATTAAGTTAATTATCTCATTGAGCAAATGCCTCTCACCTATCTACTCTGAATTACAAACTATTGCTAGGTCTAGTATCTTGGAGAGCAGGAACTGTCAACTATTTAAGTAAGTACAAGTGTGCCTTTCTCAGTGTCCTTTGAATCTAAGGTCCAGGAGACCCAGAACCATGTATGCTCACAGGGATATGTTCACAGCCATATACCATGTGCTTAACATGGCACCTGGACAAGAGTAGAAGCTCAGTAAGCATTTGTTGAAAGAAGACAGAACGTTTCCAGTAAAATGAAGCTCTCTCTCCATCTCATGTTTTTATGCCCTAATACAGAACCTTATACAAGTTAATGCTTTCCCTGTTCTTACTAATATTATACAATTGGATATTATTAATATTATAATTAATTGCATTTGTAATGCAACCTATTTTTAGTTTATATTTAAAATGTAAACTATTTTGTTTTATATAAAAAAAGAAATATATTGAAATGCAAAGTCCTTGCCCTAGGAGTTTCTGAAAATGTGAGCATGTGCATCTAAACATTATTTACCTTATCCCTGGAAACCAAAGGCAATTTCAGTACTAAATTATGCCTGCTACATGAGTTCCTATTTGTGGTTGCACTTGTATCAGTGCCTGCTATTGTGGGTGCTGTTATTCAAGTAGAAGAAAACCAAGATATTTTGTTTAGTTGATCATTGATAACTCAATCCAAATGGTTTATTTAATAGCCCCCATAAGGGCTTTTCACATTTCATAAAGATTTTTCAAAATGGAAAATTATCCTTAGAGGTAAAATTATACAATATATCACTTTGCCAGATTAAAGAATTTCTGATGTTATAGGCCCATTAAAGACAACAACCATTAAAAAAACATCCTTTGGATATGTAAAAAAAGTGGGGGGTAATAATAATGTAGCCAAATCAGCTATAATAAGTGCTCTCAACTGATAGCCCTTAACCAAGATAAAGGTGATGTGTTTAAATGCTCACGAAGTATATCTAATAACAGAATTTGAAAAGGGGATATTAATTCTTCCTAAGTATTGATCAAAGATTTATATTTATTCATTCATTCATTCAATTTGTTTATTGTTGATGAGGTTTTACAAATGTTTTCTATAAGTATTTCTTTCTTCAGGGAGTAAAATCTTCTCAGAAAATTAGGAAAAACTTTCCTAAGGAAATTCCATATTTAGTGGGGAAGTTCACAGGTAAGTTGCTAGTGGAAATGACTCACTTTGCCAAAATGGAAGGAAAACTGCACATCTGATGCTGCAGGAAAGAACTGGTCAACAAGTCAGAGGCCAAATCTGGGCTGTTAAAAAATAAATGAAGAAGACATATTCTCCTTCTTTTGTGGAGATTTAAAGAAATGGAGTAGCCATGAGCTTTGATTTTTAAACAAGGGTATTTATTGCTGGTTTAATAACAATAGTAAAAAACTGAGAAGGGACTAATATTCGCTTTTCAAAAAATGGCGATATAAATAACTGGATATCCAAACTTCTGAATAATATGAAGCCATTAACAATGTTATTTTCAAATAATATGTCATGAGGTAAGAAAAATTTAAGTGGAAAAAGTTATTCAGGGTTTTCATTCCTTCATTATATTTCTGAATTTTCAAATATCAAACGATTTGGATTTTTTTTTAATTTTAACAAAATTTTGGCCCTGAGGAGAATAAGAGGCAATTTAAAACTGGAAGGCACTGCATATGTAGGAATCTTTCTGATACAATTGGTATCCTTAGTAAGGCAAGTGTCTCGAAGTTCCTTAAAGCATCTCTACTTAAATTAGATGTGGAATAAAGGATAAAACCCTGAGGTATGAGCTTGTCGGGACATGGTAGGCATTTAGTAAATACCTCAATGATAATTTCAGGTGAGATTTGATGCTTGTTTATATGAGCATTCTGCTATAGTTTCAAACACCAGTGGCTTGGTACCACTGATGATATCACAATTACAAATTTACTACTAATATGTCTACTAAAGATGCGTCTATAAAATTCAATTCAACTGATTTTTTATTACACACTTTCTCACAGAAGTTTTGTAAGTTCACCTTATCACACCATATTTACATGGTGGGTTAACGAAGGCTCAGAGTTTTTAAGTACCTTGTCTAAGATGATACAATTGGAAGAGCTAAGTCAACCTTGATCAATGAGTCAAATCCAGATAAAGTCCCAAATCAAGGACTCTTTCCAACACTCAGCAGAGTTTTCCTCCTGACCTTCTCTGTCTTCTTTCCTTTTGCTCCTCCATTTTCACAAATTCTATTCATTCTTCAAATCTTGCCTCCTCCAAACACACCTTTCTTGGCTGCTTCCAATCCACAGTGATGGCTCTCTGAACATCTGCTGAGTTTTCCTGAATTGATTACTGGCATGAAACTTCTCGGACCTTCTCAAAGGTCACTGGCTCTCCCGGCTTCCTCCTTTTCTTCTCCCTCAAGCTTCCTTTCCCTCAAACTTGGCAGTAGAAAGGACATAGCCTGAGCAGAATCATAAAGGCAAAAAGTTATAGGACAAAGCCCACCAACAGTAGGAAGCACATTTTACAAGAGGCATGTGAGGAGGGAGAACAAACCTGGAGAGCTTGCCCAATACAGAGTGGAACCCGTAAGGCAAAAGATTCTCTGGGCAGTAAATGACCAGAGGATCAAAAGAGGGCTTTCAGAAAAAAGCACACCCTAAAACAATATTGCTGCCATAATCACCATTTAAAAGGCACTTATAGATAATGCCCTTCTAAAAATTTCCTGGAGCAATAAATATTAATAGTTATAAAAACAATAGCACTTATTGAGTTTTCACTATATTCAGACATTTTGCTATGGTTTTACATGCATAATTTATTTTAATCCTAACATCAGCCCATTTTACAGTTGAGAAAACTAACTCTTTGGGGGGTTAGCAAAACTTCTTGTAGGACAGAGTTAATAAGTGCTATAGCACTTTTCAGACACAGGTCTCTGTGTTGCCACGCTCAGCTCTGAAGTTCCAATAAGCATTTTATTGCAGAGGTTGTTGATTGAAAACTAATCATATGCCATGGATGGTCCAAGGTATTTTTTTTATCTAGAAGAGCTAGACCAAAAAAACTCATATGGGCCCAAATTCGGATATCCTGCTCTTAAGCTCAAGGTAGGAGGGGAAAAAAAAGCAAAAGAACAAATATCTTGCCAATGCCATTTGACTGAGTGAAGAGCTAATATGTAATGTCCTTGAGCATTGTCACAACAGCACAAAAGTTCATCAGTGGGGATTAGCTGCAATTTCCCCCATCCTGGAAGCTGCTGCTAGCAATGGTGGGGTTTGTGAGAAAAGTATTTTATTTGCCCTTTAAAGGTGCTTGGTATTTTTATTAACAATCACAAGGGTTGAATGCCAGGTTTCCAGCTACATCAAACCCTCTCTGCTTATTTGGATATGGTAGGAAATTTTCCGCCATTCACCAAATGGGCCAAGGCTGTTAGACATAGCCGAACTTGGCCTTCTGGCTGGACATTTATTGAAGCTTCCCAGGAAGGCTGTCTCTGTGTTGCATATTGATTGTGCTCCTTCTTGGGAAGAAACATGGGATTGACAACTCAAGTATTAAGGTGCAGGAGAAAAAGCTATAGCAGGAAAACTATAAATACATCAGAGATTAGAGCATGGATGTGCATAGATGACATTTCACAAAGAATTCTTCTGGGATTTGGACTCAGGTCAAACATTTAGTGCAGCTTCTGAACACACTTTATTTTGAAGACAGATTCAAACAGGATAGAAATGTTCACAAAGGGTGTCTGAGAGAGCAAATGGTCTAAATGTTCTCTCTGGCAGAGGTCTTCAAAGAATCAAGAAAAATCTGGGACTGCTGTAATGCATTAGAAGGTTTAAAATTAGTTAGCATGATCAATAGGAATGTTTATAACATTTCAACCATGGTTTCTCATCTGCTAAACCAGTCTCGACACAGAGAATGGTTCCAATCATGGAGGATGTAAGTCATGGCTGAGGCTGCCTTTGGAACTGACTTTTTCATTGAAAGGTAAGGATGTGTTTTCCTTGGTGTATTCTTCAAAGCAGTGTCTGCATGCAATACTTGAACCTAAATTAATGTTCTATGGCCATATAAGGTTGGAAAATACCATAGAGATTTGCATGCATATTAAAAGTAGTTGAGGGCTGTGAAAAGTTCTATAATTAAGAAAGTTGCTTGATTTTGCCTAATCCAAGATTTCTCATTTGGTCATGGACCCCTTTTTCATGCAGTATTACTATTACTAATAGTAATAGCAATAAAAAGGTGTATCTAACTAATTAAACACTTTTTATATGGCAGACATTGTTCAGGAATGTAATATATGTATTAATTCACTCAATTCTCATGTCAGCCTAAAATCTAGCAGTGATTGCTCATATTACCATTTTACAGATGAGGAAACAGAGGCAAAGAGTAACTTACCCAAGGTCACATAACAAATAAGCAATGGAACCTGGTTTATATGCCAGGCAGTTCTATACCCCAGCTCTGTCATATAACCAACACGCCAGAGTTATTTCACTAATGTGCAACAAATGCGATATGGGTAGATTGTGTAAAACATGGAAAAAGAGAAAAATTTAAAACGATTTTTGCAACCATTCTAAAATTTGAACAGTTGAAACGATGACTGAACGCTGTTCATATGTAACTTCCTGTATTTGATTAATTATTGCTTCACCAAAGGAAAGCCTTTTTATGTACCACTGTCCTGTTGAATCATCCCAGTTGGTTGGTGAATTATCAAGAATAATGTTCCTCTGTTTGTCCGTGCATACAAATTATTTCCTGTTTCTTTTCATTTAATTTTCTTATTTTTGTGATTTCTCTACTAATCTAGAAGCTATATATGATTGTTGTTGTTATTTATTATTTTTCTTATTAGGTGATACACATGTTTAAAAGATAACTGATATCCTAATTTTCCAAACTGCTACCTCTTGATTGACTTATATTTTATTAGCTTTGAATGTCTAAAATTAATCAAAGTCTGTTTGATGGTATTTTGTAATAATTATTGTTTGTTTTCACAATTTTTTATTTCCAATAAAAATTAAACCTAATTTATTAAAATAGATTTATTAAAAAGATTGTATGTCTTTACCACTTAATATCATAGTTCATAAAATTTTAGAATTTTAAATATTAAATTAAATTAAACTTCACAGTCTATAACCAGAAAATCGATTTTCTGAAGCTGCAAAGATCACCATTTCTCTTGAGAACTCTATACTTAAATAAGTTTATTTTCTTTATTTTATTTTATATATTCTCACCACAATTAGAACTTGATCAAAGCTAGAGTCATCAGATTTACAAGATAAAGAATCCACTTAATTGAAGCCATTGTGACTAATTAAGTGATGAGGATTCTCTTGAGTTCGTATTTGGGTGCTCTGATCCTTGTTCTCTTTTTCAAAATTTTACTTATTTGCATGACAATTTAGCAAAAAAAAAAATTGTCACAAACAAGCTGCACTGTTACCTAGTCATGAAACATTGATTCAACACAGGAAAAACACTGAGTGTATACAAGGGCAAAATGCAAAACAAATTTTTTCTATGTGCGTCTTTACAACAGTATTAGCTGGAGCAAAAGAAGCTAGTTATAAGAGCACACCACTAAGTCAAAAATACTTTTAAATCTTGGTTTAAAAAAAGTGACACTTTCTTCTTTCTCACATTTGAGCATTAAAATAAACTTAGCAAGCAGCTGATGTGGCTCAGTGGTTGAGCACTGACTTCCCACGTATGAGGTCCTAGGTTCAATCACTGACCCCGGTACTTCCAAAAAAAAAAAAAAAAATGAATTTAGCCAAAAAAGGCAAGAATCATGTAAAAATATATTAATATATACTAGCAAAGTTTATTGATTCAAAACAGCAACTCCGTATTGGAAAAGTGAGGTTGGAATGATTCATTACTGACATGTAATCAGCATTATTATTTGAATTCCAAGGAAAATTACTAATATTAGTGAAGTATTATCTGTGTGTGCTCAAAGAAGGTTCATCATTATTTTGAAATATTTAAAATTAGGAAAAATCAATAGGAAATCCATATGCCTCATCACAAATATTTTCAACATTATATTTTTACTTGGAAGAAAAGGACAAATCAATTAGATTCAGAATTATGATACACTTGACATATAATTTAAAAGAGAGTAAATTTTATTGATGGAGTTGTAGTCAAATAGAGAAAAGAGCAGTATATATTCTCTGCATATCTGATACTATCCACTTATGATCAAAAGATTTAGAAGAGATCATCATTAAATTGTCTTACTCAGATTTTACTTGTAGTTATTTCAAACATAAACTCCAGATCTAAAACATTATGTTCATGTGAATTCACTTATTAAAAATAGTAAAACCATTTTAGATATATTTAATACTAATTTAATATATAACATCTTCCTTAAAATCATCCCTTTTATTTTTTTTACAATTAGAGTATAAATTGTTTTCAATAAGTCCCATACGGATGCCCTCAAATGGTGTGAAAAAGTTTGGAATACAATGTACGAAGCTAGGCTCGGTCTACATCACACACAACAAAGAAGCGGAATTAGAGGAACCCAGCCTAGTCATTTGGATCTACCCAGATGGTGGCACCATCATCCTGGGGTTTCAGAATTCCTCTGCATGGATAACAGCCAAACTATGAAATCACGGTCCTCTTCCTTCTGTGCCTAACTTGGTGGCTGAACATGGCCCTAAAGAATCTGCCAGTCAGTTCGATGTTCTCCCAAGCTGTATCAAGTAGTATAAGCAAGCATTTTAACTAGGGGTGCAGGTGTGTAGGGAGGGGGGAATGGGTGGGAGCACCTACCTGCCCCCAACCCTTCTTCTGCCCAAGGTGGCATTTAATCATCTCTTCTCATCTCAATGATGATGGCCATCTGAAACAGCAGTGTATTTGTACTTTCCTCTGCTTAAAGGCTAGATAATATTCTGTTAACAGAATCAGCTTGTCTTTCAGGCATGTAAGGCTTACATAGTCCAGTTTTGAGGGCTTTACATGAGAATAGAAATGTACAACAGGACAACTCACAACACAATGGGATGCAGCAAGGAGCAAGAAAAGGGGGGTGGGGAGTAGGAAAGGCACTAAGGAAGAAGGGAATAAGAAAAAGAGGAGGCCAGGCATTCCAGAAAAGATGTAACACAGCCACGGCAATGCAAGGTCTTTATTTTCAAGTTATAATTACAGTTAAATATCACGGCCAGCTTGTGTCTTTCAATATCATCAAAGGCCAGTCAAATTTACCAATCTACTCTGCAGAGTTTCGTCTAACCCTGCCTTATTCTCTCTCCCCTCAGACTTGCTATTAAAACAGTTCTTTTGTTTCTTTTAAATCTGGAAACCCTTCAGATAAAATCTTGGAAAAATCCCAATGAATAAAACAGAAAATCATACACCACTCAGTGTTGTGACAAGGCAGTAGATCCATAAAACAGGTATACTGGAAGCATTTGCTATGTTAGCTATTTTGCTTTGTGAACTTTTTATATTTTTTTATTCAAGTACTCTCTGATGGTATGCATGTTAGAACCTCTCAAACTCCAATGCACATTATACGAATCACCTGGGGATCTTGTTTAATGTACAGGTTCTGATTCAGATGGGCTGGGGTAGGACCAGAGAGCAACATTTCCAATAAGTTATTAGGTGCTGCTGCTGCAGCTGGACCTTGGACCATATTTTAAGTAGCAAAGTACAGTGTTGTTAACTGTTGAAAGATAATATCAAGTTTTACTTCCTGACATCAAAATGACTTACAAATAGTCAATAAGAATTGATTGAACAACAAATCTTAGTACCTAATTACATGGCTCCTCCATTAGAACTCAGTGATCTTAGGAAAGTCCTCAAGCTCTCTCTAGGCCTCCATTTCTCCTTATGCTCAGATTCAAGTCATTGCATGATTCTAAAGTCAAAATAGTATAAATGTAATTGCAAGTTCATGTAGGTTGAGATATCAGGAGAGAGTCAGAATAGGTGCCAACACCTCAACTTAGACTTGTGCCTTGGACTTGAGTTGGGTATTGGGCAGACTCATATCCTCTGCAAGGCATTATAGACTCCAAAGACAGAGTCATTCCCTAGAGTTGAACAATCCTATGGCCCTGAGTGGTATTTGCCATAGTCAAAAGGAATGGAAGGGAACGCCTAATGTGACAGAATGGCATGAAAGACTCACCCTCAAAAATCCACAGGGGTTACAGTGATCATATAAATGAATGATGTTGTTCATAGGACATCAGGAGATGATGGGGGGTGTGGCAAAATGCAAAGCAGAAAGGCATGCCTATTGATTGCACTGAAGCATATATTGAGATATTTCAGGAGAAGCAGAAATCCAGATTTTTGTGGGAATCTTAATTAAAGCCCAATGTGTGCTGAGCAACAGGACCTGTGCCAGGACACCCTGTTTGTGGGGCCTGACACAGGATGGCCATGAGGGCTTCTAAGGAAATACAATTACCCCCAAGTGGGTATATTCCATTTTTTTATGAACAAAAAGAAATTACGCAATAATCTTAGTCAACATTTTTTTTTCTTTTGAAAGTTCTTGCTTACTACAAGGTACTTGTCATCCTCTAGGAACTTGTTAGAAATGCAGACTCTCTAGTCCTACTCCCAAACTTCTGAGTCAGAACCTGAATTTTAATAAGATCCCCGGGTGAATCATGTAAGACACATTCGAGTTTAAGAGGCAAGTATTCAGAGGATAGATGAATAAAAAATATATAAAAAGTTCACAAAGCAACATAGCTAACATAGCAAATCTCTTCAGTATCCCCGCCTGCAACTACTTCAAGTCTAGACTGTCCAAGAGGCACCTTTGGGCTTCCTACGATTGATTATTGCTTAGCAGCTCATATATTTAAGGGGAAAATGGGGATTAATATTTTGCATATTGGCCTCATGGCATGCATTTTAAAGTAGCAGCAGAATGCTGGAGTCAATTAATATTTTCAAATGTGACCAAGAGGTACAGGAAGGAAACATAGTTGAATAGATGTCATTTCTACCTCATAGTTAGGCTCCTCACTATGGAAAATACAGAGTTAAAAACAAATAAATCTGTACTTTCCCTGTTCAAGGGTCTCACTATCTTTTTTGGGGGTTGTACTGGTTCTGTTGATGACAAAATTTTCCATCAATTTAGTTATAATATCATTTAGATCATTTAGCCAACTCTTGGGTCATGTTTACTAAGCAGATATTTGGAAAAAAAATGAAAAAGAAAAACTTGTATAATGTATTGTTTTGTTAAATGGACCTGTAATCTCAATAATTTGTTAAACTAACTTGTTTTCAATTGTTCGAATAAATTGACGGAATCAATCTGTGTGGCCACAGGTGTTACTGGATTTTGTTTACCCAGGAGTTAAGCTGGTAATTGAAGTTATGAAATCCTGGCTCTGAGTTACAGACCAAAGTCCACAAAACACATACCAGTAATCATGTAAAGTACAAAGATGTATATTGGACAATAGCTAACCTCTGACAAAATAAAACTAAACAGCCTCAATTTGAAACTCTAACTTAAACAAGGAGAGAAACTATGATACACAAGACTCTTCCAAAAGAGTTGGCTAATGTGCCCTGAGGCTGGCTGTGCTCCCTTCTTAGCATACTTACATCTCCTGTCCACCTAGAGGAGACCAGCAGAACTACCCAACTGATCCCTACTTAGGTGGAGTAATAAATGTGTTAAGCTACTAGGTTTTGGGGTGGATTATTACTCAGCAATAGAAATTGGATACATTTCATTTTTATTTTTTATTTCTTCAATCCCTCAGTTTTATTTTTAAAAAACAAAGCATGAAAAGTCATATTTAAATGTACTCCAAAACCAAAAAACACCCATATCAGTTTCAACAGTATGTATGTTGAAGTGTTTGATATCATAATAGTCTTTAAAATTTATATTATGTCCAGATGAGGGAAAAAATTCCAATTTGATGCATTTTGTTAACAATGCAAAGATATCAACATAATTTAAGAACTCTTTTTTTTTTAAATATACTGGATACATTTACATTTGGTTCTTATATATGGTTCGCACACAGCATGGAAGAGTTTTTTTGTATATGCTTCACACTTTGACAACAGGAGCTCCTTACCATGGCCCTTCACTGTCAACAAGTCTTAGAGCCTGGATCCATACACAAATGCATTCCCGTAATTGGACCAAGCATGACTTCCTGTCACATAACCCAAGGACACCGTGGATCCCTTCAAAAGGGGAGAAATTTGATTTGATGAATTTTTTTCACTCTAGTATTAATAGCTCAACGTGATCTTTTTTGAAGCCAGTGTTTATTTTGTCCTTGAATGGGCAATTGAAATCTAATAAGATTTTGGAGGATGAGGTTCTCCTGAGAGTCTTCTGATCACACTATATCAGCAACTTTTCTAAAAAACATGAGATTCAGTTTGATTCAGGAGATTTATAAATATAGTAAAAGGAGTAGGGGACCTAGTCATTTATCATTCTTTTCATCTCCTACTTAGGCTAAATAGTTATATAACAAATTCTATATAGGAGTGACTTCTGAAGAGACACAAGGTAGAAATAGGATTCACTTTAGAAAAGTAGAGAAGGTCTCAAAACTTCATTCTCAATCACTGAGGGTGTGTTAATAATGAAATATAAATAGCTAAGGTTTGGATTGCCCTTTCAATATGGTGAAAAGGATAATTTCTGTAAACTTAACAGAGAAAAATTCGCAGTTCCTAAATGAAAATAATCTACTAAAAACGTAGCAGAAAGAAGGTATTTCATTATGAAGTGCCACAGTTTTCCAGTGTTGTTGAATCAATATTTCCCTGGGGTCTGTGGTCGTTGCCTGGTGCCTCATGTTTCAGATTTATCTTAGGGCTATTGGCATATACCACACACAAGCTATGCATGGTCTCTGCCCCACTCTTTCATTTATATTCAATACAACAGTGCATTAGCGACAGAACTATTAGGAAGTCAATATTTCCCTCTATAATTCTTATAGTGTGACAGAAGTCCCATTAAAATGGTTAAAATATAATAATAAAGACATGTTAAAGTAAGAACCACAGGGTTACAAAAGGTGTAAAATACATGAAACATTCAAAATAAATTTTAGAGGGAAATCACAAATTTTTGAAGTCTTAGGTTGTTGTGTTTTTTTAGATTTATTTATTCATTTCTCTCCCCTTCCCCCCCCCCCATCCCAGTTGTCTATTCTCTGTGTCTATTTGCTGCATGTTCTTCTTTGTCCACTTCTGTTGTTGTCAGTGGCATGGGAATCTGTGTTTTCTTTTTGTTGCGTTATCTTGTGTCAGTTCTCCGTGTGTGTGGCGCCATTCCTGAGCAGGCTGCACTTTCTTTTGCGCTGGACGGCTCTCCTTATGGAGCGGGGCGCACTCTTTGCGCGTGGGGCTCCCCTGCACGGGGGGCACCCTTGCGTGGCACGACACTCCTTGCGCGCATCAGCACTGCACATGGGCCGGCTCCACACGGGTCAGGCGGCTCAAGGTTTGAACCGTGGACCTCCCATGTGGTAGGCAGACGCCCTAATCACTGGGCCAAGTCTGCTGCCTAGGTTGTTTCTTATATCAGATTCTTACCTTAGTGAAAAAGAGGGTGGGAGGTTTTCTTTTGCACACAGTGATCTATTTTTTTCTGCTAGATTCCCACTTTTTACTACTTCCACCAATATTGAGCCTCAGTCTTTTTACCTTCGGTTTTTATATTTTATTTTCTGTTTAAGATGGAATTCACAGAGTATACAAATAAGAATCTATATTTACTATATTTTTACAAGCAGGTGAAAATAGTTAATAAAATCTATAACGCATAATGAAAGGCCTATATATGTGTGTGTGTATATATATATATATATAGTATTTGTTCAGTAGCTTCCTTTAAATAAAAAGTTAAACAAACTGATTTAATTAGAAAATTTATGCTTATATCTTAGCAAGAAAAAGAGATGTATTTGAAGTTTTCTGTATGATATGATCTTCTCTGAACAAGCTGCATACACATAAAACCAATACTGTTCTAGTTATCAGCACTTATGTATCAATTATGTGAGTAACCACAAGGGATATCAACAATTACTCGAGGTTTATCATTTGGTTCCATCTATTTTCCATCAGCACCCTCCTAAAGCATATATAATACATGCTTCATACTCCTACTCTCTCACTTAGTATTCAATAGAGAAATGCTGCTTCAAATAGACCTTGAATACATTTCCAAGAAACCTGGGTATGTTAGCAATTTGCTAATAAGTTTATGTGATAATCCATGTAACAATACTTCTGCCACCTTCCTTTTGGTCCATCAAAATGTACATGTTTAAACATTAAGAGCATTAGAAAATAAATCCCTAAAGATTATCATAAAATTCCATTTTCATATTACGTGGCAAATCTTTGTTATGATTTAAGAAAGTGGTAGGCAAATTTTTTCTATAAAGGAACAAATAGTAATTATTTTAAGTTTGGCAGGTCCTAAAGTCTCTGTTGCAACTACTCAAGTCTACTGTCATAGTGTAGAAGCAGTGATAGACCACACAAAATGGGACGTGTCTTTTTCCATAAAAGTGTATATATAGACGCATAAGCCTGGCTGACTTTGGCCTGTTGGCTGTAGTTTGTAGACTCCTGATTTAAAGCTTTGGGTTCCATGTTCCAGGCTAGTATTTAGTAAGGTCACAAAGGATTGAAGAGGGGTACGAGAAGATTGCAGAGGTCCACGACAGGAGGTGAAGGACAGGATGAAACTACCCAGTCCTTTGGTAAAATTAAAATGGGTCAGAGGAAGATGGGGTAGAAGAGGAGGAATGAGAAATATGCAGCAGAGAGGAGATCCAAAGCACAGTCTTCCCTAAACTGGTTCCTTCCTCCTATCCTCAAGCACTCTGAATGCTTCTGAATGGAAATTGGCATAGCCACTTTGCAAAACTATTAAGTAATATCCACTTAATCTAAACTTATCTATACCCTTTACCCAGTAACTACACTCTTGGATATGGAACCAACAGAAATACATGTATATGCTTAATTCAAAGACATATACCACAGAGTTAATAGTGAGGGTACTTTTTAAATTAAACTTAAGTCAAATACAAATGTTCATGTAGTTGTAAGAAATAATACAAAAAGATACCATGCATTCCTTACTCTATTTCCCACAAGGTAACATCTTGAAAAACTATAGTGCAATATCATAATAAGGATATTGATACTGATACAATCAACTGATCCTATTTAGATTTCCCCATTTTTATTTATACTCATTTCCCAAGTTTTACTCGTTCTGGTGAATGTGTGTGCATTTAGTTCAACTGCAATTTAATCACATCTACAGTTCTGTGTATCTGCCACTATAGTCAAGATAAAGTTCCATCACTGCAAGGATCCCTTTTATAACCAAATCTGCCTTTCCTTTCTCCCCCTGCTAATGCTTTGCAAGCACTAATCTGTTCAACATTTCTAAAATTTAGTCATTTCAAATGTTATACAAAGAGAATCATATAGTATGTAACCTTATGGGACTGATTTATTTCACTGAACATAATTTCCTGGAGATTCATCCAGGCTGTTGAATGTATTGATAGCTTGTTCCTTTTTATCGTTGAGTTGTAGTGCACGATATGGAAGCACCACAGTTTGTTTTAGCATTTGCCAGGTGAGGGACATCTGGGTTGTTTATAATTTGGGGCTATTATCAATAAAGCTGCTATAAATATTTGCATACGTTTTGATGCCTCTGGGATGAATGCTCAAGAGCATGATTGTTGGGTCATATGGTAGTTGCCTATTTAGTTTTTTAGGAAACTGTTTAAGAAGCAGTTTTCCAAAGTGGCCGTACCTTTTAACCTTCCCCAGCAAGGTGTGAGTGGTCCAGTTTTTCCACATCCTCACCAGCATTTGGTGTTGTCACCAGTTTTGGTGGTTTTTTTTTTTTTAACCATTCTGTTAAAGACATAGTAATCTCATTGTGGTGTTATTTTGCATTTAACTAATGGTTAATGATATTGTGGTAGGTTGAATTAGATATCCCAGTCAGGACTTGTTCTTGGTCATGGTCTGCATTCTGGTGGGAGTGGATCTCTTGAAGACCTTACTGTGATGAAGGTGTAACCCAAATGAATCAGGTGGGGCTTTAATCTGGACTGCTAGAATCCTTTAAAACAGAATGGAAGCAAAAAATAGAGAAAGCCATAGGATGAAACTGGAAGTCAAAGGAACACAGAAGAGAAAGGAGAAGACTCCACCATGTGTATTGCAAAGAGACAGAAAGCCAAGGACCGCTGGCAGCCAGCCCCCGAGCATCACAGTCTTTGGAAAGAAAGCATCACCTTGCTGACACCTCAAGGTGGGACTTCTCCTAGCCTCAAAGCCAAAAAATGCCCATTGTTTATGCAACCCATTGTATAATATTTGTTTTAGCAGCCAAACAGACGTTGGACATCTTTTCATTTGCTTATTTGCCACCTGCATATCTTCTTCCATAAAATTCCTCTTTATGTCTTTTACCCATTTGGATTGGTTTTTTATCCTTTGAATTTTGAGAGTTCTTTATATATTATAGATACTAGTCCTTTGGTAGATATGTGGTTTGTGAATACTTATCTCTAAGTCCGTATCTTGTCTTTTCATCTTCATGACCAGGGTCTTTTTGGAGCAAAAGGTGAGTTTTATTTTTTTTTTATGAGGTCCAAATTACAATGTTTTTTCTCTTTTATGGCTCTTGCTTTTGTTGTGAATTTTAAGAATCCTTTACCTAGTCATAGATCCCAAAGATTTTGTCCTATTTTTTTCTAAAATAGTTATAGTCATATGATTTATATTTACATCCATATCCATTTTTAATTTTTATATAAGGTGAGAGGTTCATTTGCTTGCCTATTGATCTCTAGTTGTTGCAAAACCATTTGCTGAAAAGTCAAACTTTTCTCCATTCAATTGCTTTTGCAACTTTGTCAAAAATCAGTTTTGCGTATTTATGTGGTTCTATTTGTAGGTTCTCTAATCTGTTCCATTGATCTATGCATCTATCCCTCCACTAACAGCTTACTGTCTTAATTATTATAGCTATGTAATTAATCTGTAACATTAGTATGATTCCTCTCATGTCATTCTTTTTCTCCATATTGTTTTAGTTATTCTAGAGCCTATGTCTTTCTATATAAGAATAAGCTTATCTATGTTTACAAAAAAAATCTTGCTAGAATTCTAATAAGAATTGTATTAAACCTATAAATAAATTTGGGGAGAATTAGCATATTTACTATGTTGATTCTTCCTCTACTTGAATATGGTATATGTCTCCATTTATTTCAGTTTTCTTTGACTCCTTTCATTGGCATTATGCAATTTTCAGCATAAAGTTCTTATACATGTTCTGGTATGTGCATATCTGTGCAATTATTTTCTTTGGAACAATTGTAAATGGTACTGTGCTTTTTATTTCTGTTTCCACATGTTCATTGTTAGCATGTAAGAATGCAATTGATTTTTGTATGTTTCCATGTATCTTGTGATCTTGCTGAATTCACTTATTAGTTCTAAAAATGATCTAAATAAGCAATCATGTTACCTGCAAATAGGGAGAGTTTTATTTCCTTTCTAATCTGTATGCCTTGCCCTTTGCCCTTCTTCCCTCCCTTTCTCCCTCCCTCTTTTCTTTCCTCCCTCCCTTCTTTATTCCCTCCCTCTCTCCCTTCTTTCTCTTTATAGCAATGGCTAGAAACCCCAGTACTATATCAATTAAGATGAAGAGTGGAGACATTCCTACCTTATTCCCAATCTTAGGGGGAAAACATTTAGTCTTCCATCATTCAGTTTGCTGTTGTAGGTTTTTGTAGATGCTCTTTATCATGTTAAGGTTATTACGCTCTATTCTGAACTTGAGAGTCTTTCTCATAGGTAAGTGTTAGATTTTGTCAAATGATTTTTCTGGTCAATTGATATGATTATATAATTTTTTCTTCTTTAGCACATTGATATGAATTATGTTGATTGATTTTCAAATGTTGAAGGAGGCCTCGATAACTGGAATAAATCCCACTGTCTCATGGTTTACAATTCCTTTTTTATATCTTTATTTGATTTACTAATATACTGTTGAGAATTTTTCTAAATTTATGAGAGATGGTACTCTATAGTTTCCTTTCTGGCATTTTGTCTGGTGCTTGTATCAGGATAATGATAGTATCATTAAATGAGTTGGGTAGAAGCATGATTTTTAATTTCCCAAGTTTGGAAGCTACTCAATTGTCCATTAACAAAATAAAATGGATAAATATATTGTCGTATTTCATAAAATGCAAGTCATACAGCAATGGGAACAAATGAACTGCTCCATGAAAAAATATGCTTAGATCTCATAAATATTACGTTGGGCAAAGAAAAATACCCACAAGGATATATATTACAGGGTTCCTTGTATATAAAGAACAAAAATAAGGGAAAACTAACCTATGGTGCTTCAAGTCAAGATTATGTTTTTCATTTTGGGGAAGTCCCTCAAAGGAAGCATAAAGGATGGCTTTCTGGGGGTGCTGGTCCTGCTGTTTCTTTGTCTGGGTGCTGGTTACACAAGTTTGTGTACTTTGCATACATTTCATTGAGATGTGCACTTATGTTCACTTTTCTACATGTTTGCTATACTTCAATTAAAAAGAAAAACAATTTCTACCATCCATCACCAGTTCCACACAGATACCCTGTATCCCAAACTGCCCACTTCACCTCCTGCTTAAACTTCTAAGGACAGGTTACATACAGATTGCAGCTCAATGCTCATGTAAACATAAAGATGGAAACAATTGTTTTCATATTGCATTGAACCACAAGGATATGAATTTCATTGTTGTTTTTTTTTAATAGTCACCTTCTATTTCCTTTGGTTGAACAGCCTCATTGGTGTCCAATGTACAATCTGTGTGAAAAGTTTGAGAGCCGTTTGTAATTTGAATGGATCAAAAGGCAGTTCTGCTAACTACTTTTCATTCAATGTGTACTTTTTCATGTCTATTTTGTACTTTAAGGTATGAGTATCACAAAATACTCTTTATAGTAACACCCAAGTAATTAAAAATAATTTTGCTTGTTAGCATTGGTGATTTCAGAAATCTTTTCTTTAGTGTTTTGCACTTAAGATTGCTAAATGAATAGACATTTATTAAATACCTGTTAGAAAATGAAAACTATGATTAGCAAAGTATATCAAGAACCTGAGAAAATGCCGATTTCAAGGAAAAAGCAGGAATAGTAGATAACAAAGGTTATTGGAACTGTGTCTTATATCAGAAGAACAAAGAATTCACTGGAAACTACTTCCACACAAGAAATTGAAAGTTCCTCAGTCTTACTATGCTTAGAAAGAACTGTGGTCCTTCTAAATGCCTCTGAAGATTTGTGAAGCAGACACTGCAAGAATCCTTCACAGAACATTCAGTCAGGACTCACAGGAACAGGGAAACAAACAAAATCAATTCTCTGCAACTGCACTGCATGGTCACTATCAAGTTACCCTCACAAAAACAGAGCTCCTATGGATCCGTCTACCTATATCACCCTTACTCTCCATTTTCCTCTTTCGTTCCAATCTTCAGGAGGGGAAAAGTTTCTTCTTTGTTTGTTTCTTCTTTTAAACAGTTACTAGATGATACCTTGCATTTCTAGACTAACAGCATACACAATTGTGATTCAGATATCATGAAATGGATTAACCAGCAGTGGTTCTCAAACTTTAGCACTTAAATACTTTAAAAAATGCAGATCACTGGTGAAAAATGTTGTCCATGTGAGAGGAGAGGGGGATGTAGGGAGTGGGGTATATGGCAACCTCTTATATTTTTTATTGTAACATTTTATGTTATTTATGTATCTTTTTTTTAAAAAAAAAAAAAAAGATAGTTTAAATTTTTTTTTAAAGCCTGGAAAAAAATAGTTAAATTTAAAAGAACTGCATTCTTAACTCAGAAAAAAAAAAAAAGGCAGATCCTCAGGTCCCAGCCCCAGAGATTAGAGTGGGGCCCTAGATTCTGCATTTTTAGCATTCATCCATGATGATTCTAATCTACAGGACCTGAGAGACATAAAAAAAGTGAAAACAGAACAGCTTGAATAAATAAAAATTCTAGGACTAGAGCATTTTTGAAAGGAAGTTAAGCTTGTTAATTTTAAGTACAAATAGTAATAACAACTCAGTATATATAATGCTGCCATATATAAGTAATATGAGGCCTGATTTAAAGTAGTAAGATGTCTATAAAGGTCATATATTGTCTTCATTCATTCATTCAATAACTATTTATTAAACACCTTAGTGCCAGGAAAGGAAAGGCATGGTGGAAGCAATGGTGAAATATTCCTTAATAAGCTGACAGTATAATAGGGAAAACAGAAACACAGGTCGGCATGTGTGTGGGTGAATTTAGCTATGTAGCCGATGTTATTTATTTAAGCTTTGTGTCTTCAGGATAGACAAACCATTGCAAAAACGAAGAATTCAGGTTACAGCGAGGCTTGAGTGCAAGCATCACCAGTATTAACAGGGACTCTGGCTTTGTCCATATTCCCTGGGGATGATCATCTTGAATGCTCTAGAGACTCCGTCCTCTGTCCATGGGAACAAGGGTGCTATGACAAATACCATGCAATGGGTTGGCTTAACAATAGGAATTTATTGGCTTTGAAGGCTAAAATTTCAAAATCAAGATGTTGGCAAGGCCATGATTTCTCCCTGAGTCAGCATTTTGGTGATGGCAGTCCCCTGTCACATGAACTTGGTTTCCTCCTGTGGCTTTCTCTGACTTCTGGATTCTCTACCTTCTGGATTCTTCCAGTTTCTGTTTTCCATTGATTGACTGTATCTGAATAAGTTCTCTGTATAAGGTCTCCTAATGTACAGATTCAGCCTAACCCTGATTCAATTTGGCCATACTTTAATAAAAACATTATCGTCAAGGGGTTCTATTTACAAACAGGTTCATAGCCACAGGGACATGAACTAAGATTAAGATTGAGATAAAGAATATGCCTTTTGTTGGTAGATCAAACATGAATCAACCTACCTCACAAGGGGTCATCAGGCCAAAGAACCCAGGAGCCTCTGCACCATCCCGAGAAGACTACCTTTCATCTCTCCTTCAAGGATCAGTCTGTGAATCATCGATGCCTAGGGTTTGCAGGCTTTACCATGACTCTCAAAGTCAGTTTTATAGCTACAGCTCTCTCTGTTGGAGATCTAGGCAACAGCTTATAAAGGAAGATGAAGCTACTACATAATAGGAGTATTTTTCTTCCAGAGTTGTGTCCCAGAGCTAAGTACACCACTTGCCTTTAGTCTTCCCTCACCTTAGCATGCACTTCCTCCCTTCACAGGATACACTCTCACTGCAAGCTGGAGGGCAGTCTTGATTTCTCCTCTTCATTGTGAGGACCTGCAATTTAGAGTTGGGGGGTACTCCTGAAAAAGTTCTTCTCATATCATTTAGAGCTCCCAATTTACTCAGTTCCCTGAGGGATCTCCCATCTGACTCCCAGCACCAGGGTGGGAAGGCACCAACAGTCTTGTTCCTGCACAAGAAGGGGGCTATCAGTTTCTCCCAGTTACCATGTTTAGGTAGGAATGATCGGCCCAGGAAGTAGAGAGTGGCCAGTGGGCTGCCCACAGTGTTATGATATGATGGATGAGAAGAGTTAACTGTGATTGTACATCCCTCATTGTATTTATTTTTGTTGTTATGCTGTGAGTATAGGGTTTTAGTAGAAAAATGATTATAAAATATAGAAACTGCACACAAAACTACAAATCATCCTCCCAGACATTTGCCTAGACAAATGAATACATGTGTATGAATACACATGTATTTGTATATATGTGGATAGATACAAATATATGTGAGCTTAACAACTAAATCTCAGTGTTCACATTAATTTGAAAGCTGCTTCTTTCATTTAACATTGTATCATAAAAAGTTTTCATCCCCAAAATAAACAATTATAATGCTACACATCAATTTTAAGACTGTATTGTGTCTATTGTATGGTTTTACTATATATATACATAAGTATATATATTGATTTCACTATATTTGATCTAACAAGTCCTCTAATATTCAGTACTGAAGGCTGTTCACAATTTTTCACTACTATAAACAACTCTGTATTTTACCTATATCTTTGAGAGCCTTTGTTGAACACAGATTTATTTATATCTATTTGAGCTTGCTCAATCATTTTCTTAGGAAATGGTCCTGAAGTACAACTACTGGGTTAAACAAAATGAATTTAGAAAGTTAAATTTTTATGTTAACATTATAGGAAAAGCAAGCCACCCAAGCAGAACAGATTTGGTAAAAAATGGGGTCAGATTAAATATCTTGAAACATAACAAAAGTTAGCTTTAAAAATTCCTAATTTAAATTTGTGCTCCTAAGTGTGATGGAGTTGGACTTAGAAGTGACCTCTCTAGGCATGCCTCTTCTGTTACTTTTACTGAACCCATGGCTGGTGCTGAGGTTGGTGTATGCTCAGGAGACTTGAATCGCTGAACTGCCCATGTGCCAGCTGGGCCCTCAGCCTCAGCAGAGTTGCAACACCTTCTCTCTGGTTCGTTGGACTTACCCAAATCAGCTAACAGGGAGGTGGAGATGATCACTCAGCCACCACACCAGTGAACCGAGAGAGTCTATAGCTGCAAGCAGGAGAATGCCACTCATCAGCCATATGGGATCTAAGCCCCCTCTCAATTTAGAGATGGAGTGGACATCACCACCCAGGGTCCTCAAGATGGAGGAATAAAATATGGATTAGAGTGCACTTACTGATATTCTACTACAGAATTATTGTGACTCTAGCAGTGGAAGAAATTATATCATTGATGTTGAGACAGTGGCCACGAGAGGTGCTGAAGGCAGGGAGAGGGAAAAAGGAGGTGTGATGTGGGGGCATTTTCAGGACTTGGAGCTGTCCTCAATGATATTGCAGGGACTGATGCAGGACTTTATATATCCTGCCATAACCCACTGAATGGACTGGGAGAGAGTATAAATTACAACATAAACTATAATCCATGCTGTGCAGCAATGCTCCAAAATATATTCATCAAATGCAATGAATGTACCACACTAATGAAAGAGGTTGCTGATGTGGGAGGAGTGGGGGATTTGGGGAGGGGGTATATGGGAAACTTTTATATTTTTTAATGTAACATTTTGTGTGATTTATGTACCTTTTTAAAAAAAGATTTTATAGAAGAATTTTAAAAATCCCTAATTTTAAAAAGTTTTTGTCCAAAGGTAGTTGTTGGTTCTTCTTGAAAACATAAGCATTTTTGAGGGGTGCAATTATCATTGACAATTGGACTTTGGTTGACCATAACAGAGAAAGTATGTAGTTTTAATAGCAGTGACTGCTGTACACCTCATACCTCTCATTTTTTAAAGTCCTATCTTTTAATGACTTCTATTACCCATCACCACAGCAACCTCCATGTATCCCCACAATCGTACAGACCATAAATAATTTTGCACCAACTTGTTTTTGTGAGCTAGTTTTGGCATTTCTCTTTGCCTCCTTCCATAGTGCTGGAGTTTGTCAAAAGGTAAATTTCCCCACATCTTTGGGGATATGACTAAGGATCAGGAAAGACAATATTATAACAACCATTCCTACTTTCTCTTCCTGTCTAGGACACTTCAACATGAGGATAAATATTGAGGTGGGAAGCAGGTCAAAATATTGGGGTGGGAAGCAGGTCAATTCAATGTGAGAAGAGTGCCAGGAAGCTCACTTTTTCAGTTATTCTCACACCAATTATCCACACCTCAATACTCCAAAATAAGAACACTCTGTTTGATATGCTTTGGGGGTCCAACACAGTAAAAAATGCCTCTGCGACAGATTTCTTCAAGATTCTGATCATTGATGCTATGGCAGTCTTCAAATCCTCCCAATCTTGATCTGGACTACCTGATATCCTCTTTGGCTTATCTAACAGGATTCCTGTCCTCCTTCTAGTGATTTCCACTAATCATTTGATCCTAAGTGCTTTCTTACCTGCATGAACCCCCAATTTCTCAACTGTACTTGCCTTGAAAAGTACCTATTGATCCCTGCTCTAGCATATCTCAATGGCCTGGTCATGTGGAACAATTTAAGGAGAAAATAAGACACATAAGGTATTGAAATAGGTAAGAAATTCATATCTGATTCACAATCTACATATTTAATTCTTAATCTTTGGAGGACATATATTTAATTTCGAAAAACTATTTTTTCAGTTTTATCTGTCCATATCACATTCAGTAACTACCAAATTAAAAGCAATTACAGTGTTTGTCTTCAAGAAAATATCTTATCAACTTTGTTTACTTCTATTGCTGTTGTTTCATTTTTTATCTTTTAAAATATAATAGTGCAGAGGTGAAGTTAGGTAGAAATTCCAAAGAAAAGATGGGTCAATCTTGTCCCAGCTCTGTGATTATTCAGAAATCTCTATCAAGCACAACTATATTGGCATTTCCTCTTTTCTAATCCTTCAATCCTTTAAAGTTATCTAAAGGAACTGTTCTCTTGATTTAGCTAGGATTAAAGATCCAAATCTCTCATATTTAAGCTACTTCCCATTTTGACTTTATACATTTGCTCACCAACTAGGAGGTAAGTAGGAAACAACAGACTACCTTTTGTTGCCAGCATAATTTTTTTTATTACTCTTCATTAAATAATAGTATGGAGGGAGCATTATTTACCAAGTCCTAATAATATGTTATGTACTGAAAAGAACATACTATTAGGCCATAAAATAATGATATCGATTTTAGAGGCTACAGGTTATTCTGAAAATTTGTGCTTTCTGCTTCTTCACTCTCATATCCCTCCATGTTTGACTAACCTTACAATTATATTCTGAGGTGCTACTTTATAACTACCATATCCCAGGCTATATTGAGACAAAAGAATTATGACCCAAGCAATGAGGAGTTGGTGAAAAGATACTTTCATTTATAACATGAAATAAGACAGTGTATGTTAAGTGAAAACTGTATGACTCTTTTGTACACTACTTTTAAGTGTCTTTAAGTAAGATATCCTGGCCCCTTCTTTAAATGAACTCAATCTAATTGAAGAAAGAAAAGATACTACATATGTGAATATTATCAGCATTTGCAATGTAACTTGTGGAATTTCTAGAAGAACACATCATGAACAGGTTAACCAAATGGACAGTAATGCGTCAACAAAGACATCATGGAGAAGATGAGATTGTAGGTATTTTCAGCATACCCCTTCTTATTTCCCATTCCCAAAAGGAATACCTCAGTAGCCATGAAATTTAGTAAAGCATTCTCAATATCGTAATCTGGGGGAAGCAGACTTGGTCCAGTGGATAGGGCATCCGTCTGCCACATGGGAGGCCCGCGGTTCAAGCCCCGGGCCTCCTTGACCCAAGTGGAGCTGGCCCACATGCAGTGCTAATGTGCGCAAAGAGTGCCCTACCACACGGGGTGCCCTCCACGTAGGGGAGCCCCATGCACAAGGAGTGCACCCAGTAAGGAGAGCCGCCCAGCACGAAAGAAAGTGCCAGCCCAAGAATGGCACCGCACACATGGAGAGTTGATGCAGCAGGATGATGCAACAAAAAGAGACACAGATTCCCGTGCCGCTGACAACAACAGAAGTGGACAAAAAGAAGAACACCCAACAAATGGACACAGATAACAGACAACTGGGCGAGGGGCAGGGGCAGGGCAGGGGGGAAGGGGAGAGAAATAAATAAAATAAATCTCTTTTAAAAAAATCTTAATCTGGGAATTCCCATACAATAGAAATAGTTGAGACTGTGTTTTTAAGACTGTTTTAATTGCCCATTAAGTCTTCACTGGCTATTCACAGCACTCGAAATGCTAGAAAAGAACCAACCAAAGAGAGGAAAGGGTGGCTCTGGATTGATATTATGCCTCAGGCCAAATGCTCTTCCCCAGATTTGCTATGCACTTATTATCTTTAGTCAGATGCACTTAAAATAATACATGAAATATGAGACTTACTTCTCTTTCAACACCTAGGGCTTTAGAGAACGAGAAATCAATGGTTTGAAAACCTATAGTAATGATCAGTGTAAAATCAGTAAGGCAGACTAAAGAGCCAACACTGTAGATTTTAGAAATTCTACACTTCATCAGCCTGGAATTCTTTAGGCCAGAATAATTTTTTATCTCAGCCAAAATGACTAAGACAAAAATGCCTATATATTTCATGATCTATATTCTTTTATTGCTAGAAATTTAATCTTGTCTGCTTATAAATAGTTTGGTGTTAATTACAGAAAAGCAATGACAAATATCTATACTTTTAATTTTGTAAATAAATATTTCAATAATAAATATTTACTTGGGATACACTTTATTTCCAACTTCATCCTAGATGTTTTTAAAATAGTCACTTCACCAAAAGCATGCCTCTTCCAAATTATATTTAGCTATCTTAAATCCTCACAGGTTAAGAGGCAACATGAAATGGCAAGCTTAAATGAAAAATTCATAAAAACGGATTTTAATTTCACCAGTCAGAAAGAACACAATCCTTCAGAGGCAAGAAATGCTTGCTTCTTTTATCATTACTGAAAATGTTAATAACTGATCCTACTGAGAACCCAGGTCTCAAATTCAAATGATTCAAAAAACAATGCAGTTGGGTTTAAAATTCCCTATGACACAGTTGTGTTAATGACATTCTCTGGGCACTGTGGCAACACAGCAGTGCTTTTGATTTTTCTATATTGTGTTTAGAGGGGTTTATGAGTAATTCAGTCTGACTGGCCAATTAACCCAGGAAGGCTTAATGATAGGGAGGGCTAGTGCCAGCACCCCATCTTACTGTTGAGAGAATGACCAAGGGAAATTCTATGTGACTGCCCATTTCAACTCCAAGGTGTCTATTTTGCTTTATTCTTGCTCGTTTTTGGCTCCTTCACCCTGGCTTGTATTTGTCCTGTGGACATGATACCCTTCTCTTCCAACCATCATTTTCTTTTCTATTTCTAGGTAAAGGTATGCCTGACAAGAGGAGCTTCTGCTCTGTTACTGCTGTGCTTTACAATGTCTTCCAAGTGACTATTTGCAAACACACAGTAGAAATGCAGGATCTTGTTCAACTTTCCTCAACAATTTAGACATCTGCGATACAAAGAAAACTATTACCTGTCACCCTCATGGCTGAAGGTTATACAAGATGAATGATAAAACCTAGTACCTAAAATACTGTATGATTTTTTAAAATTTGGAGGCCATAGACCCCTTGTTTAATAAATATTTAGCATTCTAAATATTTAGTGCACTCATCATTACCATAGATTTCCTCCCTCAAGAGGAATTAGGAATTATGCATCTCTCCTCCCACTGCCCACAGTTCATGGCTATTTCTACTATGAAGAAATTGTTATGGAAACATAGATAATGAACATTAAGTTTCTTTTCACTTGCCTTTCTCAGCCTCGGCATCATTAGGATTTATCTTCCCCTTCTCCTCCCTCTTACATGTCTTTCCCTTAATGTAACAAGGACATCCATAAACAGTTTTAATCATGGGGAGATTAGGGTTAAAAAATCTAGAAGTCATGAAATGAAATCAGATTTTCCAAGGCCATGATTTCATTATTTTCTCAAGTGCTTTGAAAGTGTCTACAATCCCTCTTTTAACTTCCTACAAAATTATTTTCCGAGTTCTACATCTTCCTCTGGGTAAATCTGCCTTTCCTTTGATTAAGCATTCAAGATGCATTGTAAAGTTCTCATTCAATTTCAGTTTTTTCCTTTTATTTAATTATTAGAATTACAAGAGTTCTGTTTTCTACACATTTTCATGGCAAATGTACACTATTTGAGATACATTAAGGCTAAATAGCCTTCTGAGGACCAGCCTCAGGGGAAACAAAACTTCCATTTGTAACTCTTTCTGCAGGAAAATGAATTCTGTGTTCCAAACAACTGATTTACAAATGAGCATTTGGAAAGCAACCCATTTGTAAGTGGAAGATTTAAATTATCTTGTATTATCTGCATTCTATGCTGTAAGCCTGACAAAGTCCTCCAGTGGAATGGTTCTAGGAAAGGTCTCTCCAGACAGGTAAGCATTGGTCAGCACTCCAGTTGGCCAGTACCAGGACAGTGTTAAACCCTAGAGAAGATCTAGACCTCTCCTTCCTTTTTTTAACCTCTAATTCACTCAAAAGAGCAGACAGACAACCTGGTATATAGCCCATCCTGGCCACTAGTCTTGGAAACTTAGAAAAACAATACATTCTCTTAGTTTCCCCATGTATAAAATGAGAATAACAACCTGATGGAATATTGTAACTATAAGAGAGGTATATGTACCGTCCCTAAGAGTACCTGATAAATAAATGGCTAGCAAATTGGAGCTATTATTAATGATCCAAACCATTGATTAAAATCAGAAAGATGCAGGATTAAAATAAAATTGAGTCAACAGAACACATGTATTGAGCACCTATTATTAGGTGCATGGTGCAAGGTAAAAAGGCATATAAAAATTTACAGAAAGACAGGGTAATGTAGCCTAAAGAAGATTTTAAGTCAAAGAGGATAAACAAACAATACGAGCCAAGCCTGATCTGCAGGCATATAGCCTGACTCACAATGTTAAAAAATCCGAATTAGTTTCCAAAATTATAAAACAGAAAATTTTCCATGAAAATCCAAATTTCCACAGTCTCTCGAAAGATCTGCACTCATATTTCTGCAAGACAATAATCAGGTGGCAATAAAAAGCAGCTCTCTTCTGTGGATGGGCTGTGAGGTCTCCATGCCAGCACCTTCTTCCATCCAGTCTGCCTCATTGATTCACCTGCTGAACAGTCTAAGCAAAGACATGCATTACAGGGTCCTGTTACCAATTATTACTTTCATTACAAAACAAAATTGTCTATTTTATTTTTAAATTTTAATGGGCATTTAATTTTGAGTTAAAGAAGTTGTAGATGTACAGAAAAATCACGCAGAAAACAGAGTCCCTAAATGCCTTGGCTCACACAGTTTTCCTTAATAACACTTGGCAATTGTAAACTTTATTACAATTGATAAAATAATTTTATTATAATTATACTATTAACTATAGTTCCTGGTTTACATTAGGCTTCTCTGTGTTGAGGAGTCCCATTTTTAAAATTTCATTCTAGTAACATATTCACACAAAAAAATTTTATCTTTTAACCACATTCAGATATATAATTCAGTGGTGTTAATTACTTTCACAACGTGTACCACCATCGACACCATCCATTACCAAAACCTTTCCATCACCCCAAATAGAAATTCTGTAACAATTAAGCACTTATGTCGATGTGTAATTTTGAATCAGCAAGATGGGATCTCTACTTTCTAATCAAAGACTAATTCAATATCATTTAAATGGTTGCCTCACATTAAACCCAACGCAAGGAAATTTCATTTCACAGTTCTTTGTTTTATTTTTTTTTAAGCTCAGGGGTTTTATTTGTAACATTTTCTATAATTTTAAGGCATATTTCTGGTATTTCTGACTGAAGAACTTCCATGTTTTGCCAAGAATTGCATTCTAGTCTCTTTTTTTTTCCCAAAGAATGCAAGAGATTTACTGCAGGCTGGGAATTTGAACTCATAGTTCCAAAGCATATCTCAGTTATGCATCTTGCTTTATCTACTTATTTTAGTCAAAATGAATCAGGGGAGCAGATGTGGCTCAAGCACTTGAGCACCTGCTTCCTACATGGGAGGTCCTGAGTTCGGTTCCCAGTGCCTCCTAAAAGAATAAAGCCAAACAAAAACAAACAAGCAAAACAAACAAACAAAGAAACCAACTCAGGGGAACCAATGTGGCTCAGTGGTTGAGCACTGGCTTCCCACACATGAGGAACTAGGTTCAAATCCTGGCCCCCTTACCTAAAAAAAAAAAAAAAATCAATATCACAAGAAATTAACAATCAAATAGGACTCATCAGAGCAAGGTTCTAAACTAGACTTTGAACGACTATTTTTCAAAATGGAGGGAAAACTGTTTCAACTCTGTTGGAAAAAAAAATGATCCAAATTTACTGGTGCTTACTGCCAGGCCCCGTTCTAATCATGCTACCTACATTAATTCATTTAACTCTCACAATTGCTTTTTGAGAGAGGTACTATTTTTCTGCTATTTTGCATGAGGGGAAACTGAGGCAATACCCCAAGTATCCAAAATACTACCATCTTTTTATACAAAAATATAACAGGTTGATTGAAATGATCTTTATGTATTAAAGTCAGCAGGACTTGATATTGGATTGGAAATGAAGATAAGAGAAAAGGGAGCATGCAGGTGTTTTGTAACAGATCCTCCTTTCACTAGCTCAAGAACTCTGTGATCTAGATATTGGGAAGAGCTAGAACAGTCATTTGCTGGGTGCAGGAAAATCACCTATCTCAGTAAGATGAACCATTTATGGTATAGAAAGAAATACAAAAGACTCTTAAAGTGGCAAATCTTGAACTGCAATAGAAACAACAGCATAGTAAGCAGTTACACCACAGAAAATCAGGACATGCTGAAAGAAAATGTGGAGCACAGAAGACAAAGAAAGGGGAGCATGAACATCTACTGAGCACTTGCACTGTGTCAGGTCCCATGCTAAGCACTTTGTATGTATTTTTCAAACTGCTCCTCAAGGCAGGTAAATGGTGGTGTCCTCATTTTACAAGTGAAAAAGGCAAAGCTCAGAGAAGTTTTGTGACTTACAAGTTCACACACAGGAAGTATAGAGTGGAATTTGAATCAAGGTCCTTGAACCCAATGCCCATGAATATAGTACTCAACCTAGAAGATAATAGGCTTCCTCCAGTTCCAGCCTTCACCTGAGAGTTTCAGGTGACCAGGGAGTCCCTGTGAGGCAGCTCTGACAGGCCCAGCAGTCATTTCATGCCAAAATGGAAAAGCTAGGATTACCACCTCTACAGCCCCAGATGCAACAATTCTTTTAAATATAATAGATAATTATACAGAGCAAAAGAAATTAGCATGTTGTTCTCTGAAAATAGTGGAGTACTTCCCTATAGTACAGGATATAGTTGGAGATAAAAATAAAACCAGACGTTAAAAACTTTTGTCAGATGTAGCTCAAATGGTTGAGTGGCTGTTTCCCATGTATGAGGTCCCAAGTTCGACCCCCCATACCTCCTAAAAAGAAAGAAAGAAACAAACAAAAAAACCACTTGTCAAAATTTTATTGGGGCTATGACTGCCCAACTCTGATGAAAGTGACAGCCACTGAGTATACACTTTGGATAGATTGTACAAGGCATGGGACTGTATAACACTGAAAACCATGTGGTGAAAGATGGAACAATAAAGATATGAGATTGTTCTCTCATGAACTGTAACGAATATATAATACTAATACACACATGAAGAATAAGGGCTGCATGGAAAAAATACATCAGTTGCACACAATGGACCACCGTTAGTAGGAATAGTCTGATCAGGTTCTTTCATAATCTGTAACAAATATTCTGCAACAATGTAAGATATTGGTGGAGGCGTGATGTATGAGAATTCTGCACATTATGCATGATTGCTTTGTAAACTCACAACTTGGCTAATGAAAATATTTAAGTTTTTACTTTTTAAAAGTTTAAGACTTTGCAAAGTCACCTACTATAGGGCTTCCATACAGAATATACAAAGAACTCTTACAATTCAGTAATAAGAAAATGGAAACTAATTTATAAATGGGCAAAAGATCTAAACAAATACCACGTCAAAGAAGATATACAGCTGGCAAACAAGCAAATGAAAGATGCCAAGCATTTGTCATTAGGGAAAAGCAAAGTCCAAAACGCTGACAATCCCTATTGCTGGTGGAGATGCACAGCAGTAGGAATGCTCAGCCACTGCTGGTAGGAATGCAAAATGGCGCAGTCACTTTGGAAGACAACTGGCAGCTTCTTATGAAGTTAAATATGGACTTAAACCTACGACCACCAATTACTTTCCTATTACAGTTGTAAAATAGTTCCACATCTTTGGTGGCTTAAAACAACACAAATTTATGATCTTATAGTTTTGGAGGTCAGAAGCCTGAGATAGGTCTTACAGGCCTAAAATCAGGGTACGTGTTCCTTCTGGAAGCTGTTGGGGAGATCTGCGACCTCGCCTTCTTCAGCTTCTAGAGGCTGCGCACGTGGCTTGGCTCTAAGGATGCTTCCATCTTCAAATCCAGCAATCACACCACTCTGCTCTCTGCTTCCATTGTCACATTTCCTCTGACTCTGCTTCTTCAGTCTCACTTAAAATGATTATTTTGATTATATGGAGCCCACCTGAATAATCCGGGATCATCTCCCCATATCAAGATTTTTAATCACATCTTCAGAGTCCCTCTTGCCATATAAGGTAACTCATTCACAAATTCCAGGGATTGGGATGTGAACAAATTTGGTAGACCATTATGTTCACACATCATATGACCCACCAACCACATGCTTAGGTATTTACCCAACTGCCCAAAAAAAACACGTGTGCTAATGTTTATAATAGTTTTATTCATATTCATTCCAAACTGAAAGAACCAAGATATCTTTCAATAGATTAAATGATAAACAAAGCATGGTATATCCATACATTGGATTACTATTCAACAATAAAAAAGGAATGTGCTATTAAACTGTACATTAATTAGCATTAAATGTATATTGCTAAGTGAAAGAAGTCCACGTGAAAATACTACATAATGTATGGTGTCATTCATATGATGTTCTGGAAAAGGCAGATACGAAGCAGATCAGTGGTTGCAAAGAGTTTGAGACAAAGAGGTTGACTAAGTGAAATGCAGGGTATATTTTTACGGCATTAAAAGTATTCTGAAAGTATTAATATATTGATGGATATGTGACACTATGCGTTTGTCAAAACCTTTACAACTTGATAGCACAAAGATTAATCTTAATGTACACAAATTTAAAAAAATAAATAACTTGGAGGTTTGGGGCATCCCAAGATGGAATTCAGATGACAACAAAAGACTCTAACTATATTTAAAATGTATGCCATAACGTCACTGAAGGGAGTGGGGAGGGGGATAAAAAGGTGCTGATCTAAATAACTTCGGAAAGGGTTGGGAAGTTTAAGACCAAAGACAAATATAATTGGATATAACCACTGTACTTTAGCTGGTGAAGATGTTTCTCACGGGAATACAAGCTAGCAATTCTGAACCACTGAAAAGAAATAACTGATGGAACAAGTAAGTAGATGGATGGCGGATGGCAGCAACAAGATGCCTAACTATGCATATACCTCCTCAAGGAGATGAGCCCTAATTTTCTGCCCCTTAAGTATAGGTTGTGGTTAGCAACTTGTTGCCAAAAAGTACAGGATGGGGAGGGAGGAAAAGAAAAAAGAGTAGACTCACAGTAGAGAAACCTGATAGATACTGCCTCAAGCCAGGTGAGCCAAGTTACATCAATGACAAGCCATGTTGGTGGCACGTACCCTTGCCTTAATGTGATGAGAGTGGCACTTCACCTCCAAGGTTTTCTTCACCAAAACCTATAGCCCCAATATAACCATGAGAGAAACATCAGACAAACCCAAATTGAGGGACATTCTACAAAATACCTGACCAGTACTCCTCGAAACCATCAAGGTCATCTAAACACAGAGATTCTGAGAAATTGTCCAGAGGAGGCTGAGGAGTTATAATAACTAAATGTAAGGTGGGATCCTGGATGGGATTCTGCAAAAGGAAAAGGACAAAGCTAGTGAAATTGAATAAATAATGGAGTTGAGTTAATAGGAACATGACTGTTCTCCTTCCTTAGGTGGGAAAGGTGCTCCACAGTCAAGTCAGATGTTAACTCTAGAGGAAGCTGGGTATGGGGCATTGGGGAACTCTCTGCACTGCATTTGCAACTTTTCTGTAAATATGAAAGTACTCAAATAAAATTTTATTATAAAAGAAGGACATCACCTTGCAGTGTGGGATAATCTCCGGTTTGCTTTGTTCATTCTGCTCCCGCTGCTCCATGGCACGAGCACAGGCTGTTCCAGTTTGTTCTCAGTCATGTGGTGTTTAGGGTGAAACTCCCACACCCAAGTACTTCTCCCTTTGCATTCACAAGCAGGAGTCTCTCTCGAGGGCCCAGGCCTCAAGATCTGCTGCTTCCTCACCAGCACACCCGACCTCCACACAGCACACCTCTCCCTTCCTCTTTCCTCCCTCCTGTCTTTTTCTCTTCCCATTCTTCTTATGTCTGAATGCAGACATGAGTTATAGACTCTTTTAAAACAAATGTAGACTCTCTTTTATATCACTAATAGTTGTCATATTCAGAAGGTATCAGGAACTCTCAATATCCTGTTTCCATTATTCTCCAATCTACTGATAAGGAAACAGTTCCAGCGTGGTTATATAACTTGCCCAAGCCTATATGTGGCTTATAAGTATAGACGACTGACCAAAATGCAAAGCAAGCATTTTTCTCCCCATACACTGGTCCTCTGCACAGCAAGGCCTGGCTGTGTCTAGATCCTATTTCTTCAAGTGCGTAATGCAACATTATAAAGAATTTTACTACCTGACTTTTCAATGGGACCTTACCAGTGTTGGGAAGGAAGGCGTGTGTGGGAAAAGGGGAGGGTTGGTGGAGTGAGGCAAAGTAATCAAATCCTAAGTAAAGTCGACCTTGGAAGGATGCAACTATGGTAAACACAATTGTTCTTCCAGTGAACCCACAAGATCAGAAGAGAGTTAGAAGGCCTGGCTCTTCTCTCCCTCTTCATCCTCCCACCCAGATGGCTCAACAGGAACACCAAGTGTTGGCTGCTCACTCGGCAAATCCACAGGCGCTGAAGGAGTTCTCCGGCAGAAGTCCTCACAAAAGAAAGAGGCAGGCAGGCTCATTAAGTGTCCTCATCTGAGGCTGTGCCAACCTGGAGAAAAAAGATGTGCCTCCTAACTTCACCAGAGCTCACCTGCTGAAAATCCTAAGAAACCGAAATGCATAATGAGAACTCATTCAGATGAAGCTTTCAGCTGATGCCTTTCAAGAGATTGAATAAACTCTTTATGTTACAATCTGGCATGCGCTTTTAATATTAGCAACTACATATTTTATAGACTATTTGTTGCCAAACACTAAAACAAACATTAAGATGCTTTTGCCTTAACTGGTACTGTGTATGCTTCCAAAACAGTGGTATAAAAGCAGCATAAAACACATCATAATCGTGGAAATCATCTGCATTAAGGTGCATATTTGCCGTGAAAGTGGCAGTTATTTTTCACCTACAAACAATTATATCTCAATTACTTACTCTCTGTTGGGAATATTTCATCAAAAACTCTTGTTCAGTTGATATAAGGATACATTTTGTTTGGGGAGAAATATCTAATTTGGACTAATTAAAGGAGAGGTATTTTCAAATCATGAAAACCTGACTTCTATTTTTAAAACACAGCTTTATGAATTTCATATACAGAAAATAATACAAACTGAGCTACAAAATTTACAGTAGGAATAGAAGGAACTAAAAGAAAATTGGTCTTTAACAAATAAATAAAAGTAATATGCAGTGTTCAATATTTTCCATAAAATGAAAAACTTGAAAAAGTTTGTTTCTTGAATAATTTAAATTTATTTCTTGTGTTATGTTTAAATTTTGAGTTTGCTCAGTAGAACTATCCTTTTTCAACTATATAGTTATACTGCTGACATCCAAATAATCATATATTCAGAATTACTGTAGTCTAAACAAATGCACTTTTTGTGGGGGAAGGATCTAGTTATATCAGTTAATCATAAGTTATTTACAAAATGTCTATAGATTTTTAAAAGGCAATATTGTACCAAAATTTAAGAAAAGACTGAGGTTTACCATCACTGGATCTTTTTGTAAGTTTCCAAAAGATTTTTAAAAAACAACATAAAAATATGCTCTTAGAATTACAAAAAAATTAAGGAGTCATCTCAAATGTATTTGACTGCAACGGTATGATTTACAAAAGTATACTACTCCATTTGACACACTTTATTAAAATTATAGTACATGGTCTTGTACTACATGATATATAAAATGAAAGAACAATTATTAACATAAAGATTTTATAATAAAAATATATTGTAGGAATGGCAATGTCCTATGATAAACTAGATGGTTTTCCATTACTATTTAAGTTGCTTGTTACCATTTGAAGTATAATATAGCTTACTTTGAGGCCTCTTATAATAGCAGAAGAGATACTTCCCTTTGTAACTGGATCTTATTATGGCTACATCTTCCAGGTGGTTCTGACCCAGTCATTATCATGTGGCATGTAAACACATAAAGGTAACACTGAGTGATGTAAGCAGTGATTGGAGTATTACCAGCTTGAGTCCCTAAAACAAACCTGTCTTGGGATAATGCCTGGGTTACTGACTACATTCCCCAGGGTCCACGTCACATGCTTTATGACAACATCCAGACAGTATTTTGTTTTCAGCTAAAGGAAAAGGGTCACAGTAACTGCCAGACATACATAATGTAGGGAATGGCAGTGATTAAGAACCAAGTGCTTTCAGCATACATTCAACACACATTTATTAAGCTCCTTCTGTGCTACACTTCCCCTAACATTCCTATAATTTACTCAGTCAGTAAAGGTATCGTGTTGTTTATACTCGTCTCTAAGGTCTAGATTAAGAATATAATAAAAAATAAAATATTCCCTTATCCATTTACTAGAATTTTTTTTTCATATCCAAAGGATCAGACATTTGGTATAACTTTCAGTGACATTAACACTTCCTTTTCGAAAGTTCTCCCTTTTGTCCTTTGGAATCAGCAGTCAAACAAGATGGCATAAATTCCATTCAGAGTCAATAAATCCTGTTTTAATCTACTGTTATTATAGTGGGTTTATACTAATAGAGAGAAAAGTAAACCATATTTTTACATGTGTAATATATTGACTCTACTGCCTTATTACAGTAAGAATTTGCTTCTTACCAGAGTGATTTAGTACTCTAAAATTCATTTCAAGATATTTTTCCTTGCTCTTACTGTATCTTTCTTGATCTATACATTATAACACCCATTTTTTAAAAACTTGGAAATCATTATGAAACTAGACAAAACAACCTCCAAAATTGCATTTATTTTTATCAACGATATCTAATTCATAAAAGGCATGCAGTGCAGCCTCTAGGATTAAAAGAAGTAATAACAATGGAGCTGACTATTATTTACAGAGCATTATTTTAAATGCTTTACATGTAGCATCTCATTTAATTCTCATAACCCTCTAATATAGGTAACAGTATTGCCTTTCTTACAGATGAAGAAATGAGTTTCAGAAAGATTTTGAAAACTTTCCTTAGATAACATTGCTAAAAGTGGAAACTTGAAATAGGAATTCAAGCAGTTTGATTCCAAAGCACATATTCTTAACAATTATGCAATATTGCCATCTTGACATAGATGGTTTGTCTTTGGCTGACAAAATATACATGTGTCAAATTTTTAATTCTGTCTGCTTATATGAAAATGATAACTAGTACAGTCAACCTTTTTGTCTAACAAAGTCCATCTCAAGATGTAGAATTTCAGTTATCATAACATGCAGGAGCTGTGAGTTGTCAGGCTGAATTTCTCCTGCCTAGAGAGCTCATGTTCTATTCTGGAGAGTTAGAAATTCCTGGATTAACACAGGATTTGAGGATTTCCAAGCAAGATGCCATCAGGAAGAGAATTTAGATTTGAAAGAATGGGTGCAATTTGCTAAGGCTCTGGCAGGAAACAACTTGGGTAGAGAAGCTCAGGGCAACCTGGAAGAGTGAAATATGGAGGCAAGAAAGTGGCTCTTTCTGGAGAGAGACTTGGAGTGGATGATTAAACGGCCTTTTTGGGTCCCAGTCTCTATGTTTCTACTTTGCAGCTTAACAACCAATACTCTCTGCAGACTCAGCCTGGTCTTCTCCTTGAAAATGGGGGTGTTCAATAGGACATAAAAAATGTTGTTGAGCAGCTTCTGAATTACTATTGGTTCTCTCTTCTGTGAGTTCCAGCAGGCATAAAAGTATAATGTGGAAAATTTTACCTGTTATTTTTTCATTAGGAGCATTAAACATCATCAATATATAATAAAGATAGCCATGCTGCTTGTCCAGAGCAGGAGTAGGAGTGGAGATACAGGAGGGCCTGAAGTTCTACTTGTTTTGCATTTCCTTCAATACGCCTGAAACCTGAGGCTTTGCAAAACAGAGGGTAAAATTCCCTTGCACAGAAAAGACACAGGATAAAGAGGGTTAGGACTTCATTCCAAGTATCGGTTCTACCATGTGATTTGGGGACAGACTCCTAAATCACTAACAGAAATTCCTCCATCCATGATTCCTAGATGACAATTATTGAATCCTCTAAGGCCCACTGGCTGGCTCAACTGTTCTCAGTATCAGAAAGGACCAGGGATAGATGACTCCAGTGGCTCCCACTTTACAAAGCCACAGACCAGAAGCCGCCTCAAACACTTGTGGTCCCAGGACACCCTCACCTGCTGTAGTGGCTCCCATTGAGCTAGTGATTCTCAGTTGGGTAATTCTGCTCACCAGAGGAGATCTGGCAACGTCTGAACCACATTTTGTGGAAGATACTACTGGCACATAATGAGATGTGCCAAACATCCTAGAGTGCTCAGGGAAGACTCACACACACAAAGAATCCTCTGGTCCACAGTGTTGATAATGTCAAAGTTGAGAAACCCTGAGTTAAACCAAGTAAGGCCAAGTGGTAACAGGAAATCTTAAGTTTATTTGTTTGAACTGATAGTCTCAGGGGAAGATGCAACGCATTTTCAGTATTTGAGATCTCCTGAGCATTCAGACTAAGCTCAGCTTTTATTGATACCCCCAAGACTGTTCCCCTAAATCTCATTCTTGTTCTATCCCTGAAATTCATTTCAAACTTTTTTCCAAATACCCCTTAACCTGAAATTAGATGAGGCCTGGGTAGCTTCACTCTTAGTAACTGTTTTCTACATTTTCCCTTGGCTTTCTCTTACTATACCATCACTGACAGAATTTGAACTCTATAATCATAGCAGCCAGGAGCAGAGTGATATCTTTGGCCCACCTAGCCCTGGCTTTATATGTGCCCTTGGCTTATTGCACTCTATGGTCTCCAAAATGTAAGCGGTCTCCTCTTCCCTGATTTGCTGACCAGGAAAATTTCATCCCAATACTTTAAATACACTAAGTATTTTGTCCAGATAGTCACAACCATCCCCTTTATCAAACGTCCTTCCAAAATCAATTGCAATTTATAATACAATAGAGTGTATTACCTTATATAGTGTGATTATATATATACTTTATACGATAATATACACTATCAATATAACAAAATAGTGTATGAAACAATATAGCATATAATGTATAATACAATAAAGACACTTTTCTAAGTGTCTTTCCTAAAAAAATTGCAATTTATTATACAAGATAGGGTATAACAGAGTATAGTATATACAATACAATGAAGTGATACTTCTTTACATACTGCTATTGCGCTTATTGAAATGCAATGTATTTCCTTCTGCATTTCATATGTCTTAGCAATAATAATTACGCTGATTCTACAGGGTTGTAATTGATTTGCAGTAAGAAACTATCTAAAAATATTTTGCAAATATTTGCACTCTGTAAACATGTTTCTGTGTCGGTTGCTGTTGCTAATATTACCACTCTGATCATAGCTAGACCACATTGCTACAGATTCTTCTACCTGAGTTCCTAATATGAAATCACTAGTCCAAAGGGACTTACTACCACTCCTTATCCAGACCTTTGTGAACTTGTGCTTGCTTCTGATTGCCCTGTCTCTCCCAGACCTTAAGTTAACCTTTGAAATTAGCTTATAGTGTAATGTCCTACTTGACATTCACATCAGATAAACTTTCTGGACTCATTGAACCCTTGATTCACAATTCTGGTACTTCCAGATTAGGCCCATCTTATCTGTGCACAATCTCCATTAGTGATACATAAAGAAGACCTCACATGAAGGGATGACTATGAGAATGTGCAACTTTGCAAAGACACATCTGTCCACATATGATGACTGCCTAGAGGGCTAAATGCTTATACATTTTAGAAAGAAGTATCTTTAAGTTGAATGCTCTTATTTTCCATAGACAATATTATCCTGCAGTATAATAGAAATAGCATGAACTATGGAATCAAGGCTGGGCTAGGTAGGAGACCAGTTCTACTTCTTCTTAAGTGGGGTCACTAATCACTTAATATTTTTCCATAAAATGAGGATCATGTCTGCTCTGAAATATTAAAAGAGATGCAACATGCAAAGGGCTTGACTAAGAGCTGCTGTTTATTAAATGCTTGATTCCACCACTTTCCCTAGCGGGAATATGGTGAAAAATTAATTAATTCATGGATATGAAAGTTGCTAGCACCGAGTAGGGACTGAGAAGAATTTCCTCATTGTATGGAAAATTCCTATTCTTAAAAAAATTTCTCCATATTTGAAATCATGTTTAAAAACTTTCAGCTAAACACTAATGAAAGAGCAAAGCAATAAGCCAACTGCAGCTGGATTTCCATTTTTAAAACCCAACACTCATACTGTCACCAACACATACTCCATGCTCCTCCTATAAGCACACACACATGAAATGGGATAAGAAAACACTTAGAGAAAATCCAAGATAGTATTTGGCTTCCTTTCTTGTATTTATATTTTCTGCCAGAGAAAGAGCCACATGTCTGTATAAAGAATATTCCAGGGTAATATTATTTCCTTGGATGGCCTTCAATTACTAATTCATTCACTCAACAAGTCCTTTTGGAGCACTCGTTTCTTGTCCGATTCAGTGCTAGATACTAGTCACAAGGACAAGAAAGATAATGTTTTTAACTCAAGACACTTGTAGGCTTGTTGGGGGTGGGTTTGTAGTGGAAGGTGGGCGGGTAGGGAAGATGGGAAGGGAGAGAAGAAAAATGGGTAAATGTATAAAGGTAATAGTGGGTTACAAGTCCAATAAAGCACAAAGCAAGCAGTCTTAACTTTTCCCAGTGCTTCGAGTGATGAAACGAGGGCCAGGTCAAGCATCAGAGAGGAATTGGATTCTCAATGAACTGAATCAAAAATGATGAGTATTATCTACCACGAAGGCAAAAAAAGGAGGGTTGCAGAGGATTAGAGCATCAAAAGACCCTGAGCTACAGTAACTAGTTCCCGAGAACCAGTGGGAGCACTAGAGAGTCAAAAGAACACTAAAGTAAGAGGCAAGGAATCGAAGCTATCAGCTTGATGTTTGTAGGAAACGTATCTGGATTCAGATAGGATAGCCACCTATGACTGTTTGGGAAACCCTGGGAAAATCATCATGTCTTCAGTTATAATATAAGGATAATAATTCCCTCCTTGCTTTGTCACTGTAGGAATTAGAGGGAGCCATAAAATGAAAATATGGTGAGGGTGCTTAAACATGGTAGTGATGATTGCAATGCTGAGGATAATGGCAGTGATGGTGGTAGTGGTGGTACTGGTGATGTGACTTCCTCTGACCTGATGCTTTTATACATTCCACTGGCTGGGATGTCCTTTTCTCCCCTCAGGACTTCACTCAGCTTACTCTTGCTTGCCCATCAAGTCTCAATTCAAAGGTCATTCCAACCTACAAGATGGAATAAGGTGTCCCTTCTCTGATATCCCAAAGCACACTCTGTTTATCTGTATCATGGCAGTTTTCAAACTCTTGTAATTGATGACTTACTTTGCCATGACGCCCTCATTCATTCCAGCCCCATCTAGATTGTAAACTTCTCAATGATAGGGTACTTTGTCTCATGCCTTTTTGTAGATTGATATGCAAAGAATTGGACATAGAATCCAGAGAGGTCATTTGTAAATGAAAACCTTCTTCAACAAGGGTTCTGGCAGTGTTTATAACAAAGGTCTTCAAGAATATGAGTGTCTCACCTCATATCCAGTTGTGGTCTGCAGGATGACCACAACTTAGATGGGCAGAGCCATCAGAAAGGCATCTCTGAGCTAAAACCAGAAAGGCACTATAAGAAGTGCCAGGAAGGAGTCTCCAGGTTGTGAAAACTGCAAGAACAAAGGTCCTGGTGGGGCAAAGAGCTTGGTTGGATCAGAAACAGAAAGGAGGCCAGTTTGGCTAGACAGCAGTAAACAGTAAAGACAACAACATACAATAAGGTCAGAGGGAAGAAGAGGGGCCAGCCAATGAAGGCTCATCCTTGTATTTCCACCACTCAGCTCTTATCATTTTATATTACAATTATATTCATTTGTATGAAGGTAAGTTGATCATATTAAACATAACCCATTCTTGCTGGTATCAACACTTGTAAATAGGACATTTAGATGAAATTCTTTCAGTTATGGTGTGGCCGAGCTTTATCAGGATGGGCCTTAATCCTGTTACTGGAGGCCTTAGAGAGTAGGTCTCATAGGATAAAGACACAGGGAGAATCCAGAAGCTGAAAGTCAAAGAAACCCAGAAGAGAAAAAAGCTAGGAGAGGCTGCCATGTGCATTGTCATGTTACAGGAAAGTCAAGGACCAAGTATTACCAGCAGCAAGCCCCAGGGCACCAGTCTTCTGGGAAAAAGCAGCACCTTGATGACGGCTTGATTTTGGACTTCTAGCTTGAAAACCATAAGCCAATACAGCCTCATCGTTTAAGCCAAGCCATTGCATTGCATTCGTTTTAGCAGCTGGGAAACTAAAACAGGTATGGACTTGGGATTGCTTTCTAGAGCAACGTTAAACTTTTAACCAAGTGAGCAAAGTGATTAGAATAAGATGTTAAAACAGTCTCTGAGCTTGTGTACGGAAAATGGATTATAGTGAAACATCACGGGAGTCATGAGTCCAATGAAACCGTTGCCATAATTCAGGTGAGATTTGAGTGCATGTTGCATTTTGATGCTGGCAGGGGCTATGGGGAGAAGTGGGTAGTCATGAAATATGTTTAGGAAGTAGATTGGACAGGACTTGCTCAAGGACCAGATACATGGATTGAAGAGAAGGGAGAAAAAGATGGACTTTGTAGGCAAGAGAAGGCTGGGCAGCAAGGATCAAAAGTCCCATGTTAAGTTTCTCTTGTCTTTAAGACATCTGAGTGGCAGTGTCAAGTAAAAAGCAGCAGCTGAGAATAGAGGACAAGGTAGAGGTCTAAGTGGGCAACTATGGCTGTAGGTGTTCAGCATTTGATTATTCAATTCATGGGATCAAATGACATCACATCACACAGCCAGTCACAGAGTCCTGAGCCCCACAAAAGATACTGTGGATGTGATCCTGCATAGCCCATGTTCCCTTCCTAAGCATCCTTCCAACATATCTCTTTGGAATGAGCATACACCTCTCAATGAGGCATGCTCTCCCTTTTTACCACAGTTTAAAACGTCGGACATCTTACCCATATCTCTTCTTTTTGTTACCTTTTGGTGTTGGGAGGCATCTGGTGTCTCAATGCTCTTGAGTGTTTAAATAATCCAAGTCCCTCCAAGTACCAGAGAAGTCATGAGGGCAGGCCTTGAGCAACCTTTGTTTTGTAAAGAAGATCACCATTATTTTCCCTCATCTTCCCCACATAGAAAAGAGCTCAGTGACATGTAAAAATGAAAACACAGTGCAAAAATTGATTGTCTATTGAATCCCTTAATATCAAAAGAGGCAAGGCTGCCTGAATGAGATAACTCTGGGAACCTCTTATTTCCCCTTTTTGTTCAAAAGTGATAGTAGAAGTCTCTGCTGTGAGATCAGAGGAAAAGTTATATTTTAGTTTATTACATGTTCATAGAAATAGTGCCTAGGCAATGGCATTGCCTATTGTTCACATCATGGTGGACATTTCATGTCCATTGTAATCTAAAGTCTTTTCTACCGATCTCTGTGGTAGACATTTTTGGTTTTCTACTTCCAAAGCCATTCAATTCTCTGATTCTTTGGTCTTCTACTTCCAAAGCCATCCAATTCTTTGACTCTTTGGCTTTCTACTTCCAAAGCCAGCCAATTTCCAGATTCTTTCTTTCTCCTCTACTTTCTCCACTTAATCACACGCATCACTCAGCATATTGGATAAGTAGTTGGTATGGGATTTAATTCTAGTCAAGAGGAGTTGAGGTGAAATCTGTGAGGAGCCATTTCTTAAAAAGAAACCCAAAGGGAGAAATCCTTCTTCATTTACTGTCCTTTAGTCAGTTGTCACATCTGCAGGCCAAGTGTGGAAATACAGCAGCCACATAGTGACCATGATGGAAACTATTCTGAGAAAGACTAAGTGGAAGGGTGCAAAGAGTCTGAGTCCTGGATCATGCTATTTGGGCATGTGCTTAACTGATAGAACCAGGTGCTCTATCAAGAGACTTCTAGTTTTATGAAACGATCATTTTCTTATTCTTTAAGCCAGTTCCTTTAGAATCTTCTATTATTTTCTGCTAAAAGGATCTCAACTAATAAATCTGCGTTTATAAAACTTACCCCATACCTCAAAGGACCATAATCATTTGGAAGGAGATGGGGCAGGGAGAAAAGAAACCATGGTAGCTATGCCAAGTATTGTTAATCATGAGACCATCCTGTTTGATGGTAATAAATAAAGTGCGGTTCCTGTTTAATAGGAAGCATGGGGCAAGTCTCACCTCACACACTTCCCTTTCTAATGCTCCTCTTTCTTGTCTGAAAAATGAAGAGTCTAGTCAAAGCTATCTTGGAGAAACGTCTAAAAGGAAATGGCTGTAAATCAGAAGGACATCGAACACATTTTAATCTTTCCTATCTCCTCTGGAAAATGGTATAAGCCATTGACGGAGACCCTTGGAACAGATTTTTCTTGATTAAAGACAACATATGGGTTATATAATTAGGAGACTGTGAAGGGAAGCACTCTCACAACTTTAATGCCTGAAATTTTCAGGTATTCTTTATGTTTAAATCTAATACTATTTACAGAGATAAGTCATGTGCCAGTATGTATGGCTATAAAGACTAATCTGCAACCAATATCCAGGAAAAGGGCTATCAGTGTATCATCTTCAAATATGAAAGAGGTAATTATGTTACAGACAAATGATTGACATTAGCCAAAGAGGATGCTTTTCAATTAAAAAGTTAACACTAAACTAAAACCTTTAAAGACCAACTGTTATTAGCAATTAAGAAAGTGGGTGGTAACTTTCTAAATTAAGCTAATGAACAAACCTTTTGTTCTTATTAAAAATTACTCTAAGTGAAGCCTGTCTGAATATTAATATCTTTTATTTGCATTATGCTTTTGACTTTTGAAGAAACATCACCTGAAAGATGACCCAGGATTGTGTTACCAACTCCACTTTCTACCTGATGAGCCTCAGGAAGGTTTCCCAAGGTCAAAGGGCTGGGCCCAGAATTTTGAATTCACCTTCTTGTCTTTGCACTACTTACCCTTAAGCTTTGCCTTCAGAGTACAGTCAAATTCTGAAGGATAAAGTTCAGGCCTCATATGGCTGAACCTTCATAACCACTTGCACTTTAAAATCTAGTTAGTTGCAATTAAATGTTTCCATGGCACGTGTGCTAATTTGTTTCTTCATCCTTCATCTTTTACGTGCATTTTTTTCTGTGTCTGTAATATACTATTCCTTATTTTCTTAACCAGTCTATCACCCATGTAGGGTTCTGGTTTGGGCTTTGTGAATGTCCCATAAAGCCTTCTATTTCCTCCACATAGCACTTATCACTTTATATTGTAATTGTCTTCATTTATATCCTAGAATGAGCATCTTGAAAACAAGAGGTATCAGCCTACTCATGTCTGAATCCCTTTCACTAAAAGTTAAATGACAAACAATGGGAGAGTACATCAAGCATTCTATCCATTAAAATATGCTCCTCACTGGTCAACTAAAGTCACTACTTCTGGAGTCTGTACCTTCATTTTATTTTTATTTCCTTCAGAGAATATACATAAATGAAAAATCTTGTCATAGTTGCCCTTCCTAGATGAAGAATATCTGTCCTGCACAGAATCCTTGCCCTAGTATCTTTCACTGTCTAAAAAAACTACTCAAGGAGAGTTCATCTATTAAATACAATAAGCACTTTCGAACTATTTATTTTCCATTAAAAGAAAGTGTAGCCCATTTTTCTTAGGGCAAAATCCTGGAAACCGGAGTTGTGAGAAGTAATATTTTTGAATGCAGCAGCCATGAGTCATGTTGGAAATTAAGGTTTCTGGTGAGAAAGAGCCTCGCTGAAGCACCAGAGCTAATAGTGACCTTCCAAAGCCCCATTCATTAAGATCGGCAAGGACTTTTGTCTGCTGTTTTTAACCCACGCTCCAAAACAAAGGGACAGAGGTTGTCTCTGGAAGCAAAGCTTTTCTCAACAGCAATGTAGAAAAACAAACTTAACAGCAAAACCCATATTTACTTACAGGAACCACTCATCCTCCAGAGGATTAGCATATCTGCTGTCACAAACCCAGAGGCCTTTTCGTTGTTTCTTCAAATGCTGTTTACATATTTTAAAGTGAAAAGTTTAGTTCTGCTTAAGTCAAGGCGGAACATATATGTTTCTGAACTCAAAAGTCATATTCCATCTCTTGAGAAGACAAACGAGTTTAAGTCCTTCTTTGACCATTCTTGCTTTCCGAGAATATTAACTGAGGGCCTGCTATGCACCAGATATTGGGCAAGGCACTGGAATTGTTAAAAGTAATAGACGGAATCCCTGCCCTTAAAGAGCTAGTGGAGAGACTTACGTAGAAACAAATAATTACGGGAAACGGACTTTTGCCCAGTGGTTAGGGCGTCCGTCTACCATATGGGAGGTCCGCGGTTCAAACCCCGGGCCTCCTTGACCCGTGTGGAGCTGGCCATGCGCAGTGCTGATGCGCGCAAGGCGTGCCGTGCCACGCAAGGGTGTCCCCGCGTGGGGGAGCCCCACGCTCAAGGAGTGCGCCCATAAGGAGAGCCGCCCAGCGTGAAAAAGAAAGAGCAGCCTGCCCAGGAATGGCGCCGCCCACACTTCCTGTGCCGCTGACGACAACAGAAGCGGACAAAGAAAAAGACGCAGCAAATAGACACCAAGAACAGACAACCAGGGGAGGGGGGGGAATTAAATAAATAAATAAATCTTTAAAAAAAAAAAAAAGAAACAAATAATTATAACATAGAAGAGTAACTGTTATTAAGGAGATACACAGAAGATTATTTGGTGAGAACATCACTGTCTGCCTAGAGAAGTCTGAAAGCTTCCACCAAGAAAGTGCTGCATGAAATTTAATATAAGAATAAAACAGGAGTCCTTAACCAGAGTTCCACGGACCCAAAGAATCCAGGGGGTTGGTGAGCTTGAATTAAAAATTCAAAAAAATGTTATTCTTATGGGGACATGTTGGTATGGGTGTGATTTATATATTAAATGATCCACAGTCTAGTGTGGACTTAGTATGATTTTTATTTTGATTTAGCATGTTCCAAGTGCAGTGGATCACTGCCTGCAAAAAGGTTGGTAAGGATCGCAGAGATGGTTTTATGACACCATGGGAAAACTCAAATTTCTAATGTTTGCCTAAAATGACCATTTGAACAGATGTTGAACCGTGTTAGGTTACCAGGTATTGAAATTATGGGAAAGTTGTAAAATGTAATTTTGAATCATCCTAAAATTTAAAGACTTGCTGGTAGTGAGTGTCATGAAACTACCTGTCACTACATTCTGAGAAGGGGTCCGTGGTTTTCACCTGACTGGCAAAGGGATCTGTGGAACAAAAAAGGTTGAGAACCCTGGAATAGAAGTTTTCTAGGAGGACCATTGTGTGGGCAGAGGGAACACTGAGCCCGAAGGCATTGAGGCCGTAGGAAGTCTATATCCATACCTTGATAAAAGCTCTTCTCAATTCAGCCACCTGTACCATTGGTGCAATGACCCCAGTTATCTTCCTTTCTAGTATCATAGCCTTGGGATGAGTAATTACACTTTTTATTGAATTAATCAGTTCTTTAGATGCCATTTAAACTCAATCACCTTCTTCCCCTACCTTTCTGGTATAGGTCCATGATGAAACCTTGCATATGTTACTACAATATTAGAAGATACTTTTAGTTCCCTGGTGGCTTCAAAATGAGTTTTATCATGATTATAGTTAATAATAATTGCAAATAAAATCCTCAGCTTTTATGTCATAAAATTGATTCTTACTATACACCTCTCTATGAAAATGTCATATCCTTAAAAATTGCTGCTAGGACAAATTATATTTCAAAGCACTTACATAGCATTTTTGTTTGGGGAGATAATTTTAGTTTATTGCCCTTCTGTTAGTGGGAAGAAAAGCCTTAACAGGGTTAATTGCTTTCCCCAATGCCACATGATTCACTGTGGTAGCAACAGTGTGAGAATTCAAGCAAAGGATGCATCTCCAAAGTAGAAGGCCAAAAGGCCACCCAATCTGCTTTACACTCCATTTTCTGCCAATAGGGGAATCTGTGTGCATTTGATTTTTCTTCCCATTGGTAACTGTAAAAACAGACCAAAAAAAAAAAAACAAAAAAAACAAAAACAGAGTTCTATGAAGGATTTCAAATAAATAAGCTTTTTCAGAAGGTATACATCCTTTATTTTGAGTCTCATCACCCAGCATAAATCCAGTTCTGTTTATGTAACATCATGCCGGCTCTATCCGTGGGAAATCAGGTTTGTTAATGATGATTAATTTTGTTCCAGTTATGGTGTATTGTTGCCAATTATATCCTGCCAACCTGGCATATATCCAAGGGCTAAAGAACATTCATAAAGTAAAAGAAAAAGGTTATGGTGCTATTCCTACCTGCTGAAGTTTTGCCAGGTTCTAGATGAAGCTGGCAAGAAGGGAGACACTGTCTCAGCACACTTTCTGCTTTGTGTAACTATATGGCTCTCCTTAGATTCCAAATGGTGTTGATTACCCAATGGCCCCAAACCAAGGTCAGAGAACAAAACCACTGAAAGCAAACCAAAATGTCAATACACTTCTTTGAAAACTTTGCTATGAATTTAAAGCACAGAGTATCACTTCCAATCTGGCTACCTGTTGAGCAAGGTCTGAGAAAATTAATTTAGCTTATCTAAATGACCTTACCTGTCATTGAATAATCAACAAATATATATTCAAGGACCATTATGTGGAGGGCTTTGTGTCAAGTAAACCCTATGAAGTACGAAAGAGATGGACCTAGTGAGATCTTGGCTCTCACGTATTTTATGTTTTAATGATCCTAAATAACATTCTGATATTGTTCAGAGTCCATCTACCATGCTCAAACACAAACAGAAATTCTTCTAAGCAGTTCACAGCCTATTTTTGTAGTCAATGGTTCTGAAGTTTTAATGTGAATTAGAATCACCTGAAGGACTTATTACCTATGACTACTGAGTCACTCTCTCCCCCAGAGTTCTGTCCCAATAGGTCAGGGGTGGACCCCATAATTTGCATTTCTAATACATTCTCCCCTGTTGTTGTTGATCCTACTGTCCCACCCTCTGAGAACCACTGCTTTTGCTTATTGATCCTATATTCTTTTGTGGAACCATAATATCATTCCAGTGACCATCAGTGGTTTGTCATAACAAATTTATCCTCAAGAACATCTTCACTAACTGACCAAACCATGAGTTTCTAGGAAATCATTAACACCATATTTTTTTATTTTTCAAGGTTCAAGCAAAGTAATATTACATATTTTCTAAAATATTTTAAAATTTATCTCAAAAATATATGAGAATACACCTTAAAAGGTAGAGTTGAAATGCAAACACTATTTATGTCCAATAAAATTAACCCATTTTATTAGGCAAAAAAGCAGTAGAATGCACAGCTGGGCACTTATTATGAAATTTGTCAATCTTCATAAGAATAAAAAAGAACAATACTTCCTTTAGAAAAAGCTGACTTTATAGTCATTTGAAACACAACTGTCCCATAATATTTTAAAGTTTAAATGCTTGACCATAAATGCAAATTGTAAATGACTACTAACTTGTCATCAGCACAATGACTAACTTGTGATCTTATCCATGTTTATCCCAGGCTGTGATTTTTCCCTAAGCATATGAGAAATAATTAAAAAGATGTAGACCATTTGTAAGAGAGAGAAAAATATTCTTACAGGTGCAACATTCTTCATTCCCAATTTTTCATAAACCTTCCATTTTAGCTTCCTCAAATATCGCCACTTTGAAAAATGGCCCATTCTTTTAATGCTGAAGGAAAATCTGTATTTTGCCAAATGAAATGGTACAATTCACTGAATACCAATGATAACTCTTTCTTCAGTGTTTCTGAGTCTGTGTTGAGATCATAATTTAATAAGTTTTCGTCTATTTTCCTTATGACTAAAGTCGGTAGGATTAGGATCAAGAAGAATCTCTAAGACAAAGAATAGTGCAGAAGTAGGTTATAATCTTTGCAGTTAGAATTCTGTATACTAGTGAAATTTAGGGGATCTTATATTTTGCACATTGTGATGACAAAGAGACAAAGAGATGGCTTTTTTCTTCCATTCTCTTCACTTTTTAAAAATATTTTTACATATGTAATTTGGATATTTATTTATGAAATATTCTTCTGAACTAAATTGCAACACCAGCTCAAGTACCATGGGAAGTACCATGTGGATGCAGTGCCCATCCTTTAGGTCAAAGGGGTGGAATTAACAACCAATGAGATGTTGATTACTGCAATTCCATGCCAGTCTCCCCATCCAACTCATCACAATGTCGCACTCCAGAATACCAATTTGCTGAGGACAGAAATCATTTCTTAACTACCACACACAGATTTTGCAAGAATCCTTGTGACAAGATAAAATTTCATTCTCTTTCACCCTCTTACTTCATGTCCTGTTTCCTTTGCCTCTGGTTTGAATGGTGCTGTGGGTTAGACATAAACAGGGAGAAAAGTCTTTATGAGCATAATAACATCAATATTACAGCATAAAAGGCAATCCACATTATCATTAAAAGGACTAGTCTGCTCATAGACGTTCTACTCTGAAGACAGTGAAAATACTAGACTCATTAAAGTATGCCTTGTAATAACTTGCAGCTCACCTAGCAGGGTTATGTAGAAAGAAAGTAGAACATTTAGACCTTGGAACTGTCTTCTACATGGAACTTGGAACATGGGTGCACAGGCTGAGGTAGAATAAACCTGGCAGGTCTTGAAAGGGAGAAGAGAAAGAGGGAGACTTGTGTGAAAAGGAAGAATTGGATATACAGTGAACCGTATATGGATAAATGGTTACTAGCTGCGAAAGTAAAGAAACACTGCATATGATATTTTGGAGTTTTCAAAAAAAATATGTAATTCCTGATCAGCCTATGCCCAAACAATTCACTCACAACTTCCAACTTGATAAATGATGGAGGATTTCTTCTGCTGCCCTTGGGTACACATAGATGCCAGACATATTAAAATTTGAAAGAAATAAAAATCTCTGCATACTTTGAAGCTAAGTTCTAATTTTGCAATTACACGCACATACACACAAATTCCACTAGAAAATAAAGAGCAAACCAAATCCATAGATTTGACTGGAAGGTCTAATTTATTTTGAGTGTAGCCAGGGTAAGTTAAGACTGTAAAGAATAAAAACTTGTTGCTCAAGGTGAGAGAAATACTTCAGAAATCAAGTTTACAATAATTCCAATATTAGATCTGTGTTTAGTATTCCCAGTTAGTCACTAAAACTTTACATTACATATCTCAGGATGAAAGAGCCTTTTTTAAATATAGCTGCCACCCTGACGGTAAGAATTACAATCATTTCAGGAAAAGCATTACCGCTTTACAAGCCCTGAAATGCAAGACGGTTTTATGAGTATATTGCGTTCAACATTTCTGCCAAAGTGATCTGAGAACCTGCCTAGCTCCTTCATTTGACTTCCTCTACTGGGTTCACTCTTTCAAGCTCTGGCTATAGAAACATACCTGCCAAAGAACATCAGGAAAAATGTGTTAGGGACTGGTTGAGCAGAAGAATGGCCAGAATGAAAATTAACAAATACCAAACTACCCAAATGATGTTTAATGTTGACCATCTTATTCCATATTATTTTCCCAATCTCTCATTCTCCAACTCTTCCATCACCTTCACCACAAATAGCCTTCATTGGTAAAAGTTTCTGAATTTGACCTACTGCAGACTTCATCACTTTTTTTTTAATTTATACTTTTTCTATTAAAAAAAAAAAAAACAACCAAAAACCTAACTAATTGGGAGCCAGCAATCCTCTCAAGAGAGACCATTCCCTCCCTTTGGGAACATCAGGTCTCCCCAGGATGTGGGAGCACCTTCACACTCATTGTATGGGTCTCCACCCAATGATATAACACACTATGACAAAATGAGCACTCACATACTCCCTAGAAGCTTGTCCCTATACCAGATGCCCCCACTTAAGCACCTTAAACACGTGATCCTTCCTTATTGTATTTTCTAAAGAGTTTTCTCAACAGTATCGTTTCCACCATATATCTCACATTCTCCCATATTCGATGGTTCCCCCAAGCCCTCCCCCCAATTCCTTGGGTCATCTGACCCATCCTCCCAACCCCAGGCCCCCTCAAGCCCATAATTTTTTAAACTTGAAATAAGGGGTCGATGTGGAAATACCTGTTCTTTCTCCTCCTGCATCTTTTTAACCTTCATACCTACTTTTTAATCTACACAATTCATTTTTGCTCATTACTATTGCATTCTTTTCAGTGGTAGAGTATTGGGAGAAGGAATAACCAGCATTTACTAAACTGACAATGGGGGGAAATTCCCTAGAGGTTTACTACAACGAGCTATGGAAGAAGAGGGGAAATTCCTTAGAGATTTCAGAATTTCTGAAATGGAGCAATTTACAAGTTATTAAGTGTCTGAGTATTTCCAGAGTCTCAAAGTGGGTCATTTATCATTATCTTCAGGCTAACCAGATTCCATAAGGGGATTGTATTTAAAATATTCAGGTATAATAACTTTAAGCGTCAGAGAAAAATTAAGTCTAAACACCTATGCTTTAAGCAAAATAAGATTGCAAAAGTTCTAAGAGTCTTTTGAATTTCAATATCTCATAGCTTTCCCAAAACCTCTCATCCTAGAGGTTTTCCTTAGATTGTTACTGCATTTTGTTCACAGGCTAATGCATTAGCTAAATATAGATAGCCATTTTTAGTTTTTAAATTCCAAAAGCCATAAATGTTTTATAATTGAGCACATAATTTGAAGTAAGATATCTTTTCCACTCATCCCTTTTTAGTGTTGTAAATTGGAAAATACTCAAGTAATCACTCCCTTAATAGTTCAATGCTTGCAATTGTATATACTTTTTTACATCACAATACTCTTTTGCTCCCCAGAGCAATATCAAGGGGAGGGAACCAAATAACTTAATTTGTGCAATTAACCAAATCACCCACAGCTTTGATTCAAGGTTCCTTCATTAAGTCATTAATATAATACTTGCTAAGTGGTGGGGTGTCCAATTATTATGATGCCTTTCATTTCAATGCAATGGCTTCAGTTAAAATGAAAAACCAGCATCTGCAAGATCAGCAAGATGATGCAAAATTCTTACATTAGAAACATTTTTTTTTCTGTCTCCACAATTTAAGGTCAGTCAATGCCAGATCATCAATAAGGGAAGTGATTTTAAGTCCCACAAAGTAAACATTCATTTGTGCTTGTCCAATAAAGAAAAGGGCAAATAAAATACTTGATTCCTGTGACCCCAAACACTTAAACAGAAAGCCACTGGTCATTTTATGGTTCTTTAAATATGCTCAGCGATAGATAGCCAGTTTGCAATTCTACACCACTTTAGGCTATAACATATTCCCCATGGTAGCTTATATATCACCATGTGGAGTACTGTATATTAACTGTTCTGGAATTTGTCAGGTAGTGATAAGCTTATATAATTGAAGTAGGTGGGAACCTGACATGCAAAGAAAATCTTAAATCCTAAAGCTCAGCATTTTATTTATAAACTTAGACACAGTACAGAAAATCCTATCCTGAAAAAGATTCTGTTTTTGCCTTTAGAGATTATGTAAATTATCTGAATTTTGGTTCTGCATGATCATATTTAAAAGTAGCTTCAGTTAGCTCCATATGTTTACATATGTTGGGAATTTAAATATTCATCATTTGATAATCATGTAGACCCCATCGCTTTTTAAAATAACTACTGATAAATGGAGGAAAAATGTTCAATTTCTGGTCTATTTATCACTGAAAGCCTCTGGCAAAGGGCAGATAAGTTCACAAGAAAGAAATTGATTGCTTAAAAATGATATTCCTTTTGTAATTACAGTCTGTTCAGTAACATCAAAGACCTGGGTTATAAATTTAAAAGTTATGTAAAATAATAAAAAAGATAAAACTAAAAAGTCATATAAATCATAAAAGCCATTCTTTTCAAATATTGGCATCTTAGTAAAAGATATGCACCTATACATGAGTGAGAGATTATTGTAACTAAAGATGACAATCCACCAGGTTATCAGGATTTTCCTTAAAAGAGTTGCAAGGGGACTCATCATTTTCCCCAAGAAGAAAGGTATCCAGATATAATGCAGATAAGCATGAAGATAGAATAACGCTTCCTTGGAAGTCTGGTCATTTTCACCTCTCCTTGTATTAATACATAAGAACATCCCAAATTAGAGCAAAGAGAATGATATAAACATTACTTAAAACTAAACAGAACCTTGCAATTCCGAGCTGTTTTCCTTTCTTTTGACCATAAGCTGTCAGAATTGCCTCAAATTTCAAACAAGCAGCACCTGAACTAAAGAGTGTCTCCAATTACTTCACTAGTTTTGAGATATATGGTGGCATACATAAGACATGTGTTTTCATAAATCTGTCATCTTTCCTGTTCTTTCACTATAGTCATTTTAATATAACTACTATTTCAATGCTCACAACAAAGGCTGTACTTTTCTTTGGAAAGAGTGTGAAATCCCAAATCCATATAACAATAAAATATTGTTATCAAATTATTAGCCAATGTAATATTATTATCAGCAGTTTGCAAATGCTTCAATGTTTAAATCCAGGAAACTGATATGGATTAGAAACTTGTAGATAACAAAACTTTCTTCCTGAATTATAGTACTGATAAATTCTCATTCAAAATAGCAAAAGTCATCAGGATAAAAGAATTATTCAGCAGAAACATCTTTCTCCAGGTTATAATCACATGCAAGTGGAACCACTTTACTCAGAGCCAACTTTCAATTCAAACTCAAACCGCGTAGGTATCTCCACTGGAAGTGCCCTAGCACACCAATTCCCACGAGTTAGGTAGATAAATCAAGATACATTTACAGAAGCAGAGGGAAGAGGCAAAGCCTGGGTCCTACCTTGAGTGTTTTCGAGGGCTGACACTTGATGTGATGGGAAACGCTGGCAGTTTGGTTCATGTTTCAGGACCCTGGACAGTGCACGATCCTAGGCGATGTTCCTGAACAGCTACAGATCAAGACTTCTCTATCGGACTTCAGCAGGGGCTGCTGCTGCTGCTACTGCTGCTGCTGCTGCTGCTTCCTCGATCCGGAGGCAGAAACACTAACAGATCGGAGGGATATATATCTCACTTAGCCCTAAATAATGCATTCACTTGGTTCATCATTCTCAAAGCTCTTGGCAATATGGAATAGCAAGCTATAGGCTGTTTCAATTCACTTGCACTGTACATTTTCAGTACTGAGATATGACAGCTCCACAGTACAGCCAATGATCTTGGCTTTCATTCTCCTTTCAAAGGCACAGATACCAGAAAACACACAGAAATCAATTGCAGTCCCACGGTTAAAGGGGTACTCTCAACTACCGTGGTCTGCCCACTTTATACTTTTTAAGTGCAAAAGAATGTTTCACGCGTGCATATATCCTCTCCACTCCCTTTCTGGATATTTTACCATAATTCAATCTTTGTTCTGCAATTAAACTTTATTCCTTCCTGGATAGTGCTTTCAATCAAAACACCAGGAATGCTGGGAAAGGACCTGTTGGTGGTTTTATGATCACAGGTTTTTTCACATCTGCATGGTGAAGGGTTGGCGTGCCCTATGGATATTCAAGAAAGTCTGCAGTGGCAGCCAGTTCACAGACTGATATTTCTGTAATCTGGGAGAAGGCTTCAAGTATATGAAAAGGGTTCGATCACAAATACTAGTTATTGCACATTGCACCAAAAGAAAAATGTTTTTTTAAAAAAATAAAAGCTAATCATCTTTTCCCTTGAGACCATATGTTTGGACTGCTGGGGACAAACTAGTTCTTACTATATATCAGTACAACTTCTTAAATAGCCATCTCTCTGCCCCAAATGGCATTATAGGTAAAACTGTGTCAAAAAAAACCTTTATCAGCAAGATTTTCTCAGAGTCAGCAGTCCCCACTGTTGCATCAGTACCCACCAGAGTGACCATACCCTACTTGAAGATAAGAAGTCCAACAGGCTGGACTAAATGGAGAGTGGTATTGCATAATGTTTATCATAAAGTATTGGATTCAGCCTAGGCTCAGCGTGTATTTCTCATGTATTTTTGAAGTCCAACTTATTTTACTCACCAGAAATATTTCCTCCTGGTGAAATGCCAAGTTTTATAAGGTTAAATTTCATGATGCTTTCAGGAAGCTTTATGAGTGGGCCAAAAATATTACAGATAAACTTTAGTATGAGAAGGAATAAACTAATGAGCTTGATGAAATAATTAAATTTATACTTTTTTCATGTTTCAAGTTCTGAAACAGAAAAGGGATCTAAACATTTTGGCAAAGTTGTCTCTCAATGTGTAAGAATGACTAGGCTTCAGAGCATTATAACTGGAGCAACAAAGTGGAGGGTAAAGATTAGACAGTACCAAGATAAGACAGTCTGAAGTCAGAGGGTTAGTGGAAGAAATATTGGGGGAATCAAGAAGATCATGGGCAGGGAAGCGGATGTATCTCAAGTGGTTTAGTGCCTGCTTCCCATGCATGAGGTCTCAGATCTAATCCCCAGTACCTCCTAAAAACAAACAAATGAAAAACCAAGTCTCTTTGGGGAGTGGGTGTAGCTCAGTGGTTGAGCACCTGCTTCCCATATACAAGGTCCTGGATTCAATCCCTACCAAGGGAGCAGGGGCTCAACCCTGTATGCTATAATGAATCAAAGTCCTAATCCTAACATAATTTAATCTAAGGCATCTCTGCTGAATCTAATACAAGCAAAGGGCATCACATCCAGAGGAACAGACCAGTTTGCAAACAGAATCTCTCCTTTTGGAATTCACAAATAATCTTTTTGGAATTCACAAATAAACTGTCACATGGTCCCTTTCTATTTCCTACAGCTTATCATTATATCAAACTCTAAGCCCCAAAGAAATATATCAATTTAAGAGTGAACTATACGACCCAACTCTCATTTTAGGTATTGTTTTCCCTTTCTAATACATTATCATTTCAAGAACCAAGGAAAATTTTAAAATTATAATTTTTAAATATTTATATTTAAAACAAGTTTATATTTTTATAATTCTTTGAAACCTGCTGTATCTTTATATATTCAATTGGAATGTACAACCAGATGAAGATAGAGAACAGGAAAAAAGTAGCCAAATGCTAGAAAATTATAAATACTGTTTAATAAGGATAAAATTAAAATAAATTTCTTCTAATTGAGATATATTGGGTTCAATATATTTAGTGTGTGAAAGCAGCCACAAAATTCCATCACAACTTATCATATGGTAGGATTTTTAGAAAATGTTCAAATTTACTCTGAAAATACTACACAGTGTCTCATAGTGAACTAGCCACATCATGCAATTAATCCAAAGGACCAATGTCAGATTTAACCAACAGTAGTAATAATCATATAAAAACATTTTTTGTTTCCAGGTTCCACAGTTGGTGGAAAATTAGGATAAGCCCCTGTAACAAATGTACCACACTAATGTAAGGGGACAATGTGAGAGAGGGAGAGAGGTATATGGAAATTCTCTACATTTTCAATGTAAATTTTCTGTAATCCAAAACTTCTTTAAAAATAAAGATTTTTTTAAAAAGAAATTTAAAAGATAAGGAAGATGTTTACTCATTTTTAAACTGTGGCCTCTAGTGTTCCTTAAATGGTATTAATTGATCTGGGAAAAAGAAAGCTAGGATTGGCCTAATAAAAATACTCAGTAGATGAAACAATACCATATTGTCAGAGAAATTCTACTACCAATTGCTCTCCATTTGTCTTAGACTCTGCCTGTGCTTGCCCTAATAAGCTCTTCACAATGTTGACCTTCTTAAAAGCTCAGGCAAACCCAGGCCTTAGCCAATGAACTTGATATCCGGAAGAATATTACTCTGTTGCATTCATATTTGGAGTCCACTCTAGAAAGCTCAAGTCTCTATATGACCAGAGATGAGACCACCAACACATCCTAATACTGACTATGTGAGTCTGGGCCTTCTGCTTGATCTGTTTCCTGAGTCATTTGCATTATTTGCTAGAATGGAAATCCAGTTGCATAGACTCAGACCTTATGGCCCTCACCCCATTCCTGACTACTGCTTCTTTCTCCATGATTGATCCCTTCTTCTGATATCTGCCCAGCTTCGGATTGTTTCCTGAATTCACCCAAGTGGATGCTACTAGCTCAATTCTAGCCTTCATTGTCTTCAAGAATTGATCTTTCCTGGAAGGCCCCCTTGATCAATCTGTATAGACAAGGCAATACAACAATAACAGCCTCACCATCTCAGTGGCTTAAAATAATATTTATTTCTCATCATGCTGTATTCCCCTATTATGGTGTCAAATGGATCTGTCTAGTTTACAGAAACCAGGCTAATGGAGGCTCCATTTTGACACAAGCTCCCACAATCAACATGGCAGGGGGAAGGAAAGATGGCAAGTCATCCTCTTACACACCTCTGTCCATCAGTGATACATATCACTTTTATTTATATCCCATTGACCAAATTCAGTTCCATGGTCACACCCAAGTTTAGTTAACAAGGAAATAACTTTAGCCATGTGCACAAAGAGGAGGGGAATTGAAAAAGAAGTGAATAGCCCTAAGGACAGCCACACTCTTACCATAATTCTTTCCACCCTACAGAGCCATTTGGCTATCTCTGCCAACCAACCTCAGGATGCCAATAGGCTCACATATGAGACTCTACTGCCTATGACAAGTTTACTTGGAAGAGAGTGCAGATAGACATGACAGAACTTCCTTGACCTAAGAGTTCTGTTATCAATAGGGCTTTCATAGTATTCTTTTTTGGATTCCTCAGGAGTAGAATACAGTCCTATAATAATACTTTTATGAAGGGAAATGCCAGAGTTGAATGTGAGTCAAGTATGTGGGCTTTTCATGTGCTATTACATATGGCTCTGTGAAGCCAGGGATCCTGGTAGATGGCAGAATGGGCAGAACATATCTAGGATATGTTCTCTTAACCACTGTTTTCACTTCCTAGCTACTAAAACAAATACCAAAAAATTGATTGACTTAACAACAGGAATTTATTGCTTCATGGATTCAGAGGCTAAAGAAGGTTGGCTTCCTCTCAGTGTCAGTATCTTCTGGTTGGCTGGCAATCTTTGGGATTCCTTAGTTTTTCTGTCACATGGCAATGCATGTGGTGGCATCTTTTCCTTTCTCTTCTGGGTTCCATTGACTCTCAGCTTTTGGCTGCTCCCTGGCAGCCAATTTCTGAATCCAATTTTCTTTGCTTATAAGGACTGCAGCCATCTTGGAGCGAGGCCTACCATCATTCCATTTGGGAAACCTTAAAGAATAACATTGTCAAAGGTCCTATTTACAAGTGGGTTCACACCTGCTGGACCAGGGATTAGGACCTGAATAGGATTTAATCCCCAACAATTACCCCGCTACGTAAATAAAAGAGAATCTTTTATCCTGCTTAAGCATTGTAACTCCATCAACACAAAAAAAGTGAAACTCACATTTTACTTTCTTTCAATAGGAATCATTTCAAGCACTGACTGAAAGAGCCCAAGCATAGTACTATAAACTCCCAAGTAGTAATAAAATGCAGATTTATGAAAACGTACACAAATATTTAAATTCACTTTTATCTTGGAGGGTCAACCGCTGTGTAACTCATTGTATCTAATGTACCTCTCTTGAATCATGCCCTATAATAGTCAAACTAAATAGCATGTTGACAGAATCATGACAGTGGTAATTTAGAAGGCCAGGGATATATGCCCATATCATTTTGGAAGAACTTACTCCAAATATTCAATCTATCTTCCAATTTAAATAATGAAATGGTTCATTATTCTCCCTCACACATTAGTTGTTGCCTAAAGTCACACAGATATGAGCAGGAATTAGAATTAAGAAGTGAAGTTTTTGTCTAGCCCATTCCAGTCATGCTCTCAATTTGACTCCCCATTCCAACACCAAACAAGATTTCATACAACGTCCACTAACAAGTGTAAATTGACCCATTTTGCTTCTTTATTGGATTTGTCTTCCTAACCATGTCCTGATTTCATTTTTCAATCTTCATCCCATCTTTCATACCTAGGTCATGACCACAAACTGGCTGGACATGTGGCTGCCCACCGAATTGCCTTTGTAACAATAATTTGCTCCCACTCTGAGGATTACGCTGCTTCTAAGTACACTGGGTATATTATTCAATGTGATGCAAATGGATTTAGAGTGCCTGCCTGTCTGCCTGACATTTCTGACAGGTTCAACTCCCCTCTCCCCATCAATTGGAACCAAACACAAGCATCTCAGAAATTATTTCTTGTCCAACATGGAGTTCCACACCATTGGAAAGCTTCAACATTATCTCTGCTAATGTCATTTAGTCTGATGCTCATTTTTTTAATGGTGACATTTATATTCTGTAGAATAATTCTCTTTGCAAAACTGGCAGCTAAAAATATGATCTAAACCCTAAATTTATAGAACATTAAAATAGATGGTCATGATTCCCTCATGAGGAATTTTTGGAACTCCCTTCACCCCCAGTTCTTCTGATCCAAATAATTCAGTTAACAGGACCGACCAAAAGTGCCTTAGAAATCTCCTGTTCTGTGTACAGATGCTTCCATGACCACACAGGAATAAAACCTGGAGGACTGGAGGTAACTTTTCATGTAAACATAAAAATCTCTACTCTGCAAGCACTGACAAATATCTTCCATAAATTCTCTCTATGGTCAGAGTTATAAATCATCGTGAAGACAGCAATGCACAAATAAAATCCACTATGACATAGTTCCCTGGATACCCAGGAACAGACTATTTCATTCAGTTCAGCTATTAGTGACAGTGGTCCCCCAAGCAGCTCAACACTATTCTAAAGTTCCAAGATATGATTATTAGGAACTTCGGCTATAGCTCCCCGGTTGCCCATTCCTCCTGTTCTCATACCTTCCTGATCTGAGGGCTCTCCCACATTTTATGGCCTGTGAGGAGTTCACATTTAAGGAAGGTAATTGATGAGCTTAATAAAACAATCATTATTATTTATTAGGGAGCTCTGGCAGACACCCAGACCTACATACCACTGCACACTGCACACCTCCCAATTAGCAAATTATGAACCAGTGTTTTCCAAGACCCGGTAACCTCCCTTTCATGCAGTAAAGAGTCTTCAGCTACAGTTGCATTATTTCCCAGAGATAGCTCCCAACACAGGCAACAAACTTTTACCTTTGTAGCCAGAAAGAGGAAGAGGAGCCACAGCTGGTGTGGTTTGTAATTTCAGCATTTTGTACATCATCTGAGAGAACAAAGTGCTCCTGTGATATTGTTTCATCTCAATAGAATAATGGCCACAAGACAAGTTTTCCGGAATAAAAATCCAAGGGACAGTCTTAAAACAATAAATATTTATATTCTTTGAGGATTACAATTAAAGGACCCATGTTCAAAATCTCTCTTCTTCTAACTCAGCTATTATTTCATTCTGGGGGGACCCTAAAGTCAAAGCTAAAAGAGTTCTTTTTGAACTTCTGAAAAAAGGAGTTAGGAAAGAGCTCATGTTACTTACTCTCTATCATCTTCAATCACTACCCATTCTTCAATGCTTGTCTAAAATACTTTCTTCAATTTTTTCTCCCTGATTTCCCCAAATAAAGTTGAGTTCTTCCTCCTCACATTTTATATTTGTCTATTTTATGGATACTAAACATGTTCTGCTTTTAGCAAGTTAGTTCTGTATTATTTTTAGATCTGTTAAATTGCCCATAATTTCATGGTATATTAGTTAATTACTTAAATCAACCATATATTCACTGATATTTGTAATAAAGAAGTCAGATAGAGCATTGATGAGAAAGGTTTCGGTGGAATGGTAATTGGGAATCAGATTTCAATGAGCAAAGAGTGAACAAAAGGTAAGAAAACAGACACAAGGAACATAAACCATTCTTGAGAAACTTAGCTATGGAAATGAGAAATGTGGTGCTTGGAAAAGATAATAACACTATATAAATAAAAGTTATTATTACTATTAAATCATGAAGTCTACAGAAACTGCTCAATTTTGCTTTTCTCTAAAAATACTACTAAGTCTTTCTACCCCCTCTCCCCAACAAATATGTCAGATATGAGTCAGCATGGGAACCAAACAGATGTGTCTCCAAGCATATTAAGTAATTTGAGCAAAATACACAATGTCTGGAGTGACAGTAAAAAAAGAGGCAGCAACTCCAAGGAAGTTACATGTGATTTTGAATTTTTCAAAAACAATACTTGAATTCTTCTGCAATGCATGCCCATTTTAATATAAAAAGTTCTGGTACTGAGACAGCAAGACAGCTCAATGTTAATGTTGGTTCCTTTTGAGCTCCTAAGATTTAAATAAAGATACAAATAAAGATTTAGAGTGAGAATATGCTAATAAGACTTTCCCCCTACAAATGGATTTTGATTAAAAGATTGCAAAAACTTCAACTGTTTCCAGTTTTTAGCACAAAAGTTAAAGCATTCATTTGTTAAGAAAACATTTTAAGTGCCTACTATGTCCAAAGCACATGGTAGGTACCAGTCCTAAAAACGTTAGCATCATAATCCTTTGCTTCACAGCACTCACAATCAAGTTTGAGGGAGAAAAGTTAAAATGGTGGTGCCAAATAGGATATAACTGGTTCCAAGGGCGTGTAATCAAAGAAGACTTCACAGAGGACATGATGCATAAGTTCTATCAAGTGTGAGAGGTTAGAATTCATAAGGTAGAAAAGTGGAAGGAACCAGGGGAAAAAACGATGCTGCAATTTTCAGAGGAAATCTGAGTGGACGGTGGTAAGATTATTGGTGGCAAGGAAAATCTTTATGAGGAAGAAACATTCTGTTTCTTCTGAGACTTGGAAGAAGAGGCTCTTGTGAGTTCAGTTATAGGTCTGTCCAAGGATCAAGGTGAAAACTTGATGTACATGGACAAAGATTCTGTTCTTCCTTAAATAGCAGATAGCATAACCTACTGAGAATGTCTGAGGCAGGAGGCTAGGTGAGAAGAAAGTAGAGAAAGATTGCGGTAGCTGCTAGGAAGAATGCACAGGTGAGCCAAGGTTAGAGATTTGATAGAGAAATAAGGGTTCCCCAGAAGAAGGCTACAAGAGCAGCACCAAAGAGTTCTTAAAAGAGGACCAAGGCCAACTAGTAGAGGCCCAGCACCCTGTGTGCATGGTTAAAGGTCACCCAAACCTGAAGTTCCCCTTCTGCTGGTTCTGGTGTCCTAAATATCCCCTCTACTTATTTAGTCTCTTATGGCATTTTAGTCTTCCTTTAAAACACAAGAAAGGGAAAACCCAGGAAAAGATAGCAAATGGAAATCATGCATTTAATTTTGCTCCCTCCAGAAAAGCTATTGGATGAGTAAGGAGATTTTTTTTTTTTTTTTTTTTTTTTGTATTTAAAGATACAAACCCACAAGGATGGAAAGAACAGGAGAGAATCTGATTGCAACACATGTTGGAAAGGCTGAAAGATGAGTATTAGTGATTTAGTAGGGTAGAAACAGTAGAAATTTAAGCTGGTAACATGCAAAATTGAGGAACAACCATAATGGCACCACAGAATCATTCAATATGTCAAGGACCAGCGGCACCAGGTACCTCTGGAACTAGGAGTAAAGGGGAGTTCAGAGGATGAGCAAAATGAGAATTGATTTAAAGTTGATTGAGAATAAAACAGACCCCTACAATCATCCCCACTGTATGGTTCTGGGTGACTCCACCCTCCACTCAAACAATTCTGGAGGGGGTTCTCAGCAGATTTCTGGAGGGTTCAACTCCGGAGACTGTAAAAGTAGAGAGTACTGATACAAGAGAACACCAAACTTACTTGAAAGCCTGGATAATTTACTGAGAATATTGAAATTAAGTAACCAAATGCAAATGTAACTCCAGAACCCTGGTGGGACTGGTATAGACATATAAACAAATGTATTTTTTTATTTCTAAGTTTTTAATTCCAAGATGGTAAATATCAATACACATGACTCCTATAAACAAAAGCTCTTTGTGTCCTCAATTTTTTTCCCTCAAGTGTAAGACATCCTAGACAAAAAGTTTTGAGAAACACTGGTTTAAGGTAAGGCAGAAAATGGGTACAGGGTCATTGTTTTAAAATAGTTTTTAAAATAACACATGCTGTGGAGTTGCATAACCAGCCATGATTAGTCCACCTTCTCCTTTATAGATGAGGAAAATGAAATAGAGATATCAAGTTATTATCCAAAGTCACACCACCAGTGAGTAACAAAACAATTCAAAAGTCCATGTCTCTTCCCTCTCACCTCAAGGCTCTTTCTTGCGTATCAAGTTGGCTTCTGAACCTCAGTTTTCTAACCTGCATATGGTTGTCTATGAATGGATGCTGTACATCGATGTTTGTGTGTGTGTGTGCATAGAGAGAGACTCATATTAGAGATGACAATCTTTTCCTTCCCACTTTTATGACTCTCTGCCAGAAAACCTGTTCTCACAACCTCTACTAAGCAAATGGCAGAGCCCAGGAGCCCATTCTTCATGGTTACAGCTAGAATAGACATCTAAACAAAATAAACTTCTTTGACAGAACTTAGAATTGGAAAGAGAAAAATCATTTAGACTTTACTGAAAAATTAAATTTGAGAATGAATCAGGTAACTAGGGTTGGGGCCAGTGCAGACACATCCATGTTAGACACTTTCAAAGCCAAGACAGTGTGAACAGCAGCAGAAGAAAAGTCAAGAAGATAAGTATAGGGAAGTGAATATGGCTCAACAGATAGAAATTTCACCTACCATATGGGAGGTCCAGGTTTCAATACCCAGGGCCTCCTGGCCTGTGTGGCGAGCTGGCCCGCACCAACTGCTGCTGCACTCAAGAAGTGCCACCCCGCACAGGGGTGCACCCCACATAGGAGTGCAGCCCACCGAGGAGTGGTGCCACCCACATGGAGAACTGATGCAGCAAGATGACGCAACAAAAAGAGAGACACAGAGAATACACAATATGAGACACAACAAACTAGGGAGCTGAGGTGACGCAAGAGAATGATCACCTCTCTCCCACTCCAGATGGAGTTCCCAGACCCACCTAATGAGAATACAAACAGACACAGAAGAATGCACAGCGAATGGACAGAGAGAGCAGACAATGGGGGGAAGAGAGAGGGAGGGGAAGAAATGAATAAATAAATAAAAAGGAGATAGGCAGAGAAACACAGAGGAGAGAGAGATGACCCCCAGCTCTCCAGTTCCTGGTTCCAAGCCTCCGTGTGACCCAGTTCTGCTTCTTCCTTTTGGTTTCCATGAGGTTGCCTTTGATTTAGCCAGTTTTGCTTTGCAATATACATGCTTTCAACTGACACCCAGAGAGATCACAACAGAGACCTATAATTTGGAAAGAAAAAGAAGTTGGCACTTTCATTGAAAAACTGGTTACAGAAACATTTAGGGTCTGAATAACACATTATCAGGACTTCATAACTAATTGTTAAATTAAGGTACAACAGCACAGCACAGGTGTTGCCAATAATGACTAAATATTAAAATCATCTGGAAAGCCACTCATTCAAAGTTCCCTATTTAGTTGGTTTATGGTGGGGCCCAAGCAGAGATACACATTTTTTTAAAAGCAATATCCCTCCCATTAATGTGAATATAAGAATGTGAGATTGACATCCAATGGGAGATATATTCCATAACAGTTATTGATAAAATTGCTATTCTCACACATGCCTTCTTCTTTATTTTTATGATAATCTAACTTTAGGAAAGGAAACCCAAAGAAGAAAGGAATGCTTCCTCCTAATGCATTTAAAAGACTTTAATAGAGGACAGTAGTTTCACCTGAGATGGTGAAAGACCATGTGGCCCCTACAGGAGAATCTATCTATATAAAAACAATTTCTAGCTACCAGTTATAAATTTAGAGATGGAAAATAAAAACGGATGCATACTTAAGAGGAAAGGGGGGAGGGAGGGCAGTTCCCAGGATAAATTCTGGAATATTCTCTAGAAGAGGTTAAAAAGACTGGATCAGGTGATAAGTTAAGAAATAAGAAAGAGTATCAAATTAATGAAAATCCAAAAAACAAAAGCACTGCAAGGAAAGGAAGAAGAAACAACTCTGCCAGTGATTCAGGTGGCATAGGGTAAGAAAGAGTTTCAAATAAAATATTGCTGAAATGTCAGTAATAGTGTAAACCTCATTGGATACCTGAATTTACTGCTTATGAAGCTCCTTTAAAGCATTATGTTATTATAAATGTGCTAGCAAATGGCAAGGGAGTTAAATGGGATGTGTCTCTCCTAATCCTGGCTTATGGGGATTCAGATCCTAGCAAATATAAAATTCATTTTTAAAATTAACATGGTTCTAAAATGGCTTCACAGAAACAAGAGTCACAAAAAATGGATGTAAGACTTGTGGACAGAGTATATTTATACTCATCTAAAAACTCATCAGTAAGGTAAGGCATGGGAGGATAAACGACACAGGTGCTTAAAAAATTTGTGCCCAATTCCCAATCAAAGCAAAGTGGCCTCAGATTCAGGGAGATCTCTTCACTCTCTTTGGCTAACAGGCCAAAGCCTGCAGAATGATGCAGATCCTGCATTTCGGCTTTTCTCTACTTAAAGACATAGAAGATGGACGAGGCTTCTAAGTAACTCTCCAAACACACTGATTCTTTATTTATGGGGCTTAGGAGATGGAGAACATTAAGTGAACTCTAAACGGCATGTTGCGATCAGATTTTCAGCTGTTCTGTGTCACTGGGAACTGCAAAGTAAAAAGAACAGCCCTAATATCAATAATAAATGCCTACCGGAGAACTCGGGTAAGCTATGAAGATTAAATAACACCAAGGAAGAAAGGCGAACTTGAGAAGACACTTTTTCTCTCTCTTTCTGGCATAATGCCCAGGCTATTGGTTTTTTCTTTGCTTCTTCACTCCACTGTTTGCCAGTGCATATCGTGCCCCAAAATTCCCATTAAAATTTGTTCAAATGACAGGAAATTTGAGATCTTAAAGGAGCAATTATTGCAAATCTTTGACTGTCTCTCTGATCAAAACTAATAACTTTAAAGTCGAAGACTTCATCCTTTATGCCATTTCGATGTCCAGATATGGACTCATATTGATTAGAAGACAGAGTAAATGAAAAATATTTATGGAGGCTTGATAATGAGTCCTTCTCTCTCCCAGCACTTTCCATGTTATCTTATTTATTCTCCTAGTAACCACATAAGCTTAGTCAAGTAAAATTGTTCCCATTACATAAATGAAGAGAAAAAGACTCCCGAGGAGTAATAAAACACCAGAGCTACAAAACACTGGAGTCAGAAATGAAACCCAACTGTTTGATGCCAAAATCCTTCCCTCAGTCTTTCCCACCCATCTTTGACTAGCAAATCAGAGTGAGCTTCCCAGCACTCACCATCATCATCGTTCTCATCATCATCCATGTCATCATTTTAAGGTGACTGACACCTAATATAAAGACAATAAATGTTTGCCAAATGAATGAATAAGTGAATTTCCTGTGGGGGCCCTTGATGCTGAGAATTGACTCAAAAAGGAAGTAAGTAGCAGGAGGAAAACAGTAGCAATAAAACTGAGTGATAAGATAGTTGTGAGACTCCCATGAATGGTTCAGATTGAATGCCTGCTCACCTGGCCAGAATAATACAGGTGGAATGGTGCCACTGACCTCCATATGTGCCCTGTGTTTTTTCTTGGGTATTATTTTCCCTTCAAAGAGGCAGGTGATGGTGTTTTTATCTTGTTTTATGCTTCCCAAAATAAATACTGGTGATAATTGAGGTAGCAACTCAATAGTATTGCTAACAGAGTCCCAAGTTCTAGAACAGATTTGATTGTGTTGCCCCTGTCTGTAACTCATCTAACGAGTACAGAGATATCGTAGAATGAACTTGGGCTGAACGCTTCAGAAGCATTTTATGCCACAGAGTTTAATTCTTGCACTGCCTGCTGGCATGCAAATGGCCCTCCATTCCAACTCCCAGCCCCAGGTCATTCTGAGGATCTTTCTCAAGAGGGAAAAATCCAAGCACTGTTTGGAATAATAATAATAAAAACCTTCAGCTTTTGTGAAAGGAACTAGATGAGTGACAGACTCTTAGGAAACTCAATTTTGGGTAAAGAGAAGTAGAAAAGGGGAAAAGGAAGGAACAGAGTGGATCCCATGTAGATATGAGCATTCTGAATCCAATGCTGGAAAAGACTGATAATCAGCCATTATATCCTACAGTGGATTTTAAAATACTGAACTATTTCTCTATCAGTTGGTGTTAGACTTTAGGATTTTCTCTTAATCTTCCTTTAAATCCTCTTGTTCCTATCCTCTCAGCAAAGGTGCTGGAATATTATTTCCCCTTGCAAAAGAAAATACTTAACAACCAGCTTCATACAATATCTTCCTTTGTCTGGCACTGGTAAAGTGTCATTTTGGCCCTGGCACCTCTTCCTGCCCAGGCAGATATGATCTCCAGAAGCATAGCCATGAGAAAATGTCCTGCCAGAAAAAAGAATGCTTGTCACAGTTACTAACACCAACTGATAGAGAAATAGTTCAGTATTTTAAAATTCACTGTAGGATATAATGGCTGATTATCAGTCCAGTCTTTTCCAACATTGGATTCAGAATGCTCATATCTACATGGGATCCACTCTGTTCCTTCCTTTTCCCCTTTTCTACTTCTCTTTACCCAAAATTGAGTTTCCTAAGAGTCTGTCACTCATCTAGTTCCTTTCACAAAAGCTGAAGGTTTTTATTATTATTATTCCAAACAGTGCTTGGATTTTTCCCTCTTGAGAAAGATCCTCAGAATGACCTGGGGTTGGGAGTTGGGGGCACAGAGCCTGAAGTGGGCTAGGATCACTGGGATGAATACATAAGGTCTAGGTTGATTCACCCTTTCCCTGCCCCCTGCTCAGTATTGCCCTGGTTTCAATCTTCTGTAAAAACTGGCAGAAATTTTGGCAGAAACTGAGAAATGTGATGAGTATAGAAGTAAAATCAGAACGTATGGGATTTTTGTGGGAGTTCCAAGTGCAAATGATTTATGGAAGATTTGGAATCTCAAAGCCTTGGAATATCTAGGACATTTTTATGGTTTATAGAAACAATGATTCAAGACGTTTAAAAGTGAACCTGTTGGGGAATATGCAGGGAAGACTCTCACAGGGCTTAACACCATCTCCCAATCTCCATTTCCAATCTCAACCACCAGCAGCAAAGTGCTGAGGCCCAGATGACCAAAAGCAGACAAAAGGGGAAGGAGAAGGCACAGCAACTCACACTGAAAACTCTAAAACATGAACCACCCCAGCCTTGGTGATACTTTGATATAATTTTTCAAAGTGATAAATTTCAGCCAAACTTGAACCTTTAACTTCAAGGGCAGGAAACCCACCTATTACACAAAGGTAAAGGTGTATTAAAATAATGAAACATAACTGGATTTTTAATTAAAGTTGACATTTCCTAAAATATTTCAGCTCTATTTTATTAACTATACCCAATGCCCAATCCAAAGAGTGCACAGTCTATTCTATTGATCAAGTGAACTGTTTCATTATTTAATGTCAGGTTGTTGCATTTGAATTTAGAAAGAAGGAAGGAACCTTAGGTGAATTAATCATTATTGAGCCAGCCTAGGATAGATATGGAGAAGGTAGACATCTGTGTGATATAAAAAGAGTTCTAAAAGGAGCCATTCTGGGCACAAACTGATTCACCAGGTCTGGTCTAATCCCCCTGCAGGTTTCCATTGTGCATTACACAATCCAGCATTATTCTTTAGGAGCCTTCTCTCTGTTTCTTCTCTCTGATGGCTGTTTTAGTCTGTTAGATTGCCAGAATACAATATACCAGAAATGGGTTGGCCTTTACAATGAGAATTTATTAACTCACAAACTTAACAGTTCTGAGGCCATGACAATGTTCAAACAAGGCATCATCAGGTCATACTTTCTCCCCAAAGACCAATTGCCAGCGATCCTGGGCTCTTCTTTCAAGGCACATGGTGGCATCTGCTGGTCTCTCCCTTCTTTTCTGGGTTTCATTGCTTCAGTTCCTGGCTTCTGCTGGCTTTCTCTCTCAGCTTTTCTGGCCTTTTCTCTGTGTGTCTCTCTGTATTTATCCCATCTATAAAGGACTACAGTTAGAGGGTTAAGACCAACCCTGGGTCACACCCTCCTGAAGTAACCTAATTACAAGGTCCCACCTACAGTAGGTTCACACCCACAGGAATGGATTAGCTCTAAGGACAAGACCTTCCTGGGTCCATAAAAGCCTCAAGCTACCAACGGGTACTTCTTTGGTTCCTTCTTTACACATTAAAAATGTACTTACTGTATGGTATAATTCATTTTTTTAAAATTGTATTTATTCTTGCCTCTGAAAATATGTGACAGAGAGAAAGAGATCTGAAAAATATGCACCAAACTTTTCCTACCATTTCTCATAGGGAGTAGGACAGGAAGGAGGGTAGAATGAGGGGAAGGGGAGAAATTTCTATTTTTTAAAAAATTTTATACAGGACTGGGTTTGTTCACACTTTGTTCCAACAAGAATGTTTTACTTTGGTAATTTTTAAAGAAAAATCCAAAAGGAAAGACTATTACCCATTCTCCTGGGGCTCATTGGCTTATCCATTGGCATGTACATTTTCCTGTACGATAATGAGTTTGCTTGATGTTCTTTCATGCCATTCTTAGGAACTGTGGATTTGAATGTTATTTTGAATCAAAATATCATAAGAGATGGAAGATCATTTAGGACAAACTCTGAACATTGGCAGAAATGAAACTAGATTATAAGGCATATGCCTGACAGTATCTTATTCTCTCACACTTTCAGCAAACATTTTTGAAGGCTTATATCTTTAATCAAAAAATAAAAGTGTGTTGGAGTTATAGTTAGGGTTAAATAGCTATCTGACTGCAAAGGACTTATCACCTAGTACAAATTTATTTCATGTCAATAATAAGGCTGACACAAAAATAAATATTTCCATATTCATATGCACATATTTTTAGATAGATATGAGCAGCCATATTTCACAGAGAAGGAAATTGAGACTCAGAAAAATTAAGCGCCTTTTATGAAGTCACAAAATATTAAGTATTGATGATACATTGAACATGATCTTCTTCATTACAGCCCTTGCCATTTCGTCTGTCTTGTACTGGGCATTCTGTTTTAGGACCTCTTCCAGGAGGATAGAGGCACTCTGAAGTAAAACCATTTATTTCCTATCTTTTTATAGTAAATCATAGCAATCAGTTTCTCAATGTGACTTGCTTATATTCTCTGTTTTAAATATCCTATTGATTAGCTCAGAACTTTTCCTTGATCAAGACCTGATGTACAGCTGGCAAGCTCTATTACTTAAGTCATCTCTCATGAAAGAAAAAAAAGGACATGCATGAGAGAGGGATTTTCAATATTATTCTCTGATGTCTAATTAAAACAAGAATTGGAGGTATAAAATATATGCAAGTTTACATGGAAGAAAATTACTTATAACTTAACCTTTGAACTATTGGTATTTATCATCCTTGTACCTCTCAAGCTGAATTATTCTTGCCAAAAGTAGTTCTCTGATGTGAAGTATATTTCGGTTGCTTTTTAGGCTTCCTCACAAATCTTCCCAAAGACCTTGAACATCATATCCTCTAGTTAAAGAGGATATAACTTATGATATAGGTTGGAATAAAATATATTTTATTGAGAGAATAAAAAATACATCTCCTGTCTTAGTATAGTAAGTTCTTTATAATTATATCTTCTAGTGAATATGATTGTTCATTTATATGAACATACTTTTGATCATAAATATCTTTTGGTAGAGAAATTGAAGGTTGCTGTTTTGGGAATAAAGTTTTATTCCAACTGGTTATAAAAATGATGGTGTAAACTGAAACAAAATTAATGTGGTGACTCTCACTCCTTTGAATGTTAGTTAGAACCTGGCCCTCATATTGCACAGCTAATGGTGATATCCCAAGAACTAGTTGAATTCTTTTCTCTCAGAAAAAATGTTTAGCTGACTGTCAACCTGGGCTCCATGTCTTTAACTTCCTAATTGAACTCATTCTCACTTAGCAAAAGTTTTTGTTTTACTTTCTTGAGAAATAGTAGCATTAAAAGAGTTACACATTGATGTGGGGACAGTGGCCATGGCAGTTGCTGAAGGCAGGGAGAGGGAAAAAGAGGTGGGATATTGGGGCATTTTCGGGACTTGGAGTTGTCCTCAATAATATTGCAGGGACAGATGCAGGACATTATATATCCTGCCATAACCCACTGAATGGACTGGGAGAGAGTGTAAACTACAACATAAACTATAATCCATGCTATGTAGCAATGCTACAAAATGTACTCACAAAATGCAATGAATTACTACACTAATGATAGAAGTTGATGTGGGAGGAGTGGGGGTGGGGTGGGGAATGGGGTATATGGGAACCTCTTACATTTTTTATATAAGAGGTAACATTTTGTGTGATCTATGTATCTTTTTAAAAAAAGATAAGAAAAAAAAAGTTACACAAGGAAAGAGGAAAATTAGTATAATTTCCAAGGAAGGGCTTATATTATAGCTGAATTCTATAGGGAAGAAGTTAGGGCAGACACTCAGCACATGGACAAGCATTTTTCCCCTTGTTCACTAGTGGCAAACATCGAAGCCAACTTTCCTGCCAGCCCTCAGTGCAACTTCAGAATTCATCTCTACATGGCAGTCTTGGCAGCCATTCTGATGGACTGGAATTGGAATGCACAATAGAACTTAATTGCTATGCCTAAGTATAACTGAGCCTATCATTTTTCAAAGAGCCATAGACCCAGGTATGGAAGAAACTGGGCTGAATCTAAGATAAATCAGGCTAGCAGCAAGAAAGATTTAAACCACCACCTCTCATATTACAATATTTGGGAGATGAGAAATATTAATAATTCAGAACATATTGTGTGATCTAATAATTGCTTATATAATATTTATTCTTAGAATGGCTGTGGGCCAACACCACAGGTTGGCTGATGCAACCTCTGCTTTCAATACTCTTCTCCTTTGCCTGACTCTGGTATAGAGGGTGTAAAAGCTGGAAATGTGTTTACTTAGCCCCCTTCTGAACGAGGTGTGAGTATATGACATAGGTCAGGGATGCAAGCAGAAATCTGCTGAGGAAGCCTGTCCTCCTTCCTCCTTCTTCCATCTATAATACAGTCATGAGAACTGTTGATGGGGCAACCTCCAGTGCCCATAAAACAAACAAGCATAAGCAAAGCATAAACACCAACATCCTAAGGATTGTGGAATAAAACAGGGGATAAGCATGGGCCCCTGAGGTCATTATTAAACTTATCTACTCTGGACTGTCACCTCCAGACTAATTATTATGTGTAACAAATATGCTTTTATTATTTTTTTAATCTATGGTCATTCAACTTTTCTGTATTTTGTAGCTGAATACATTCCTGATTGATACAGTGGTATTGAGGAATGAATCATATCTGCACATGTTCAAGTCTCAACCCCTGAGACTGTGGGTATGAACCTTTTTGTGAATAGGACCTTTGAAGATAAAAGAAGTGACACACCAATCCTTTTGAAAAATTCTACGTTTAGGAAAAAATATTTGAAAGAATGCAATGTGCTCAGGCTAGCTTTATAATTCTATTTGCTTTGCCACTTGATCTCTTGCTCGTTCCATGTACTTGCTCCAACTATTTTTTATGCCTAACAGTTCCTTTCTTTTCTCAGCCTGCTTGGTGATCCATACAGAGAAATTCCATCCTGTAGACCAGTTCAGGCAGACCTTGATCCAAATCTTGGCAAATCCTATGCATTGCCAATCCTATGCTTAGCGATACAATAAAGAGGCTCATCTCTACCAGTGCATAGAGTGTGGAATTGGGCTTGATTTCCTATGCCTGTAATATTTCTCTAGCTACCTACCAACAACAAGTAGCCTTCCCACCCAACCTTTATTCCACTAACCTGATGACCAGCCAGGCTTCTCCCTTAGTCCCCTACAAACAGGTCAACCTTAATGGGTACTTGTATCAAAACCAGGAGAGAACCTGATAATTGTCCCACCTCCCTTTTCCCACTCCCAAACATAACACGAGAATATAAAACACTCAACTGTGTCTGAAACTCTCCAGATTTTACTCTCGTATGGTTGGCATAAGCTATACAACATACAGACACATAAGATTAGCTTTTTCTAGAGCATGAAATTTTTAGAGCAGACCATGTTGAGATGATATTTTCATGTTTTTTAAACCAGATAAGTTTATGTCCTATTAAAGTATTAAACAGAATCACTTTATACCAAGAATAGCCACTTCAGCTGGGACACCTGTGGTTTTCATCACTGATCTGATATTTAGAGCAATAGACACACACTTCTCTTGTAACTAATCAGAACCCAGCAATGTTTTGATAATTTGCAGGTCATACCCACAGAGGTGGTGTCTTATTTCAGCAATCATAATTTAGTCACTATACAGAATAATGGATGCTTTCTTTATAAGCAACACGAATCTGTTGAAAAGGAATACTAATCAAATAATTGACATACTAACCCTTTCGGAAAACTCTACATTTAGAAAAAAATGTCCAAGAACAGAACATTGAAATCAACCTAGCCAAAAAGAAAAAAAAGGAAGTTTTGAAGACCACAGTTTGCCTACATCTAACTTTACCACATAGTCCTAGACCTACTCTTCTACACTGATTCCCAGCTTCCTTGACTGAGCTCACCAGGATTCATGACCCAATTCTCCTCAGCCCCTGACCAAGCAGGTTGTACCATCTCCATCAGCAGTTGAAGGGCATCTGAAACTAGGTTATAGTCTCCTTTTTGTGCCCTGTCTGGAAGATGACCCCTAAGATTGTATAGTTATTTTGGGGGGGAAATGCAGAATGCAGTCAACAAAGTGAGTAGCTAAGTAAAGTGCTCCTACGGGCCCTGGGAAAGTCCAGACACTATATATAGGCAAGCCACAGGCTACAAGAATCAAGACCACCTCACCAGGCTCTTTTGGGGAATATATGAAAAGCTATTTCCCCAATATAACATAGTTATACTCACTTATAAATCCCCTAATCATGACTCTTCTACTTCTTATATTTAGATCTATAATTTTTAATTTACTTGTTAAGTTTATTTCTCAGAGACTTAAAGCCTACAGATTGTTCCCATGCCCTTTGAGCCTGAAAACCAGCAGGTTTACTGTCAACTCCCATTCTCCAGTTCTTCGGGCCTGTCCTGGCAGCTAACAGAATGGTGATGATGGACCAGCCCCAAAACAAAGTAAGGAGTATCTTCAACTGCAAGCAAAACAGTTCCATTCTTCTGCCCCATACCTATGGCCCTTCTCAGCCTGAAACAGTGGATTTTATCGCAAATCCCTCAAGACTGAAGAATAAACAAAAATAAGGAGGGAGTGTAATTGCCAAGTAAAGCAGATTTATTGTTATTGTAGTTATTACCTTGTGTTAACTGAGTAACTTATAACATTGATATAAAAAGAATAAAATAAAAACCAAGTGGGGAAGTAAATTAGCTTCAGCCTCATCAGAAGAGCAGGAATTCTGGCACTGCTCAGCAGGCAGCCTACTTGTACAAAAAGTCTTTCAAGTCACTTTTAGCCAAGTTGTTTCCTAAGCATGTTTTGCACAGGGAATTTCGTACACCCTTGCCTTACCAAACTGTGGAACACTAGGCATCTCCCTACTGCTGCCTTTCTCTGTTATCATGGTTTGCTCCAGCTCACCTCTGTCCTTCAGAGGTCCTCAGGTGGGCCCCTAGAAGTAGGTTCACGTCTGTACCCCCACAGCTAAATATACATGTCAGGATCTCCCAAGAGCTATCTGAGCACATGCAATTCGGTGGCTCTAGAGGGGCATTCAAGTTTCAGCAGCTGAGTGAACCTGCAGCCAGGATGTCAGAAGTCAATGACCCATTCATTCAGAAAATCTCAAGCACTATCATAGAGATCTCTTTAAGGCCCCCTCACTTGAATTTGGTATACGGGAGGAAGGAGGAAATTTGAAAGGTACTATAACCTATGGATTTCCTTCATTCTATATTTCATTATTTCTTCTCTGATGTGGGCTGGATGGGGCAATGGGGATGAGGGTCCCAGGACCAGTGTTGTGATCTTTTTATAACTCCTACATAATGACTCTAGAACTCCGCCATTATTCTCCACTTTGAGACTTTACCAGAAATCCTGAAACAAAAGGAAACTATCATCTCAACTTTCTGTTATACAAAGAAGTTAAAAATACTATAAAATGACATAAGAACATTTTTAATCTGTTTTAATATTTATAATATTAATCATTTGAATATTAAATTACAATCCATTTAACAAGAAATAGTCCTATGTGCAAAAGCACATCCTTGTGACATTAAGAAAAAACTCAACTGATTCTTGTCACTCCTGGAAATTCCTACAGCAATACCCCACTTGCCAGATCACTTTGCAGGAGTCTGACATGAACCTAAAGCCAGTCCACTTTCTCAGACATAAACACCGATTTGGGATTGCTAACAACCACCCCCACACACACAAATTCCCTACATCCCCAGGACTGTACTGGGGGAAAATTACTCCCAGTGTCATGTGCTACTGCTTCATCCTCCCCACCAAGCTGGTCACTCACTTATGGCAGAGCCTTTTGGCACAGCCACAACAATGGTGTAGAATAATTAATTCTTCAGGTATATAGGAAACTGTCATAGAACATATATAAAATATTCCTTCTTTAAAAATCTTTTGCAAGGGAAAGAATCCTCTACTAGATATTTTGTACTTTGTTCCAGACTCAAATCCTTCTTCCTTCCTACAAAATATCAATGTACAAAGATCCAGGCTCATTCTAGAGTGGGAAAAGGAGCTTTTTTTCTAGAGTGGGAAAAGGAGCTTTTCCAGATAGAAAACCTATAATCCTCAAATTACAGGTCATGGAGAGGACAAGGAATTATAAATGTTGAGTCATTCCATCTTTCTACATCGGCAATCATAATGAATGAATTTATTTATTCAACTAACATTTGTTGACCACCTTAATGTATGCCAAGCACAATGTTAGTTTGGTGGACCCAGAGCTAGAGGGTTGTCAGTACTCAGACATGTAAACAAATATGCCAAATTATTTCTTGAGATGCTAATTTGTTGTTGTTTTCTCACAGTGGAGATCACGTTGAAAAAATTCCCCCATGTATTTATCTTTCTAGTCTTGCATAATCGTCATAGGCTTTGTTGTCTGGACTAAAAGCAGAAATTGCAGGGCAAGTGAACATACATTTTAATCCAGATTTTTTCTTTGGGAGTTTTCTTAGTTTCCTAGGGATGCTGTAATAAAGCACAAACTGGATGGCTTAAAACAACAGCAATTTATTGTCTCATAGTTCTGGAAGCTAGAGGTCTGAAATGAAGGTGCTGGTAGCACCATGCTTCCTCTGAAGTCTACAAGGAAGAATATGTTGATGCCTCTGGTAGGAGCTGGCTGGTACTTCATGGCATTCTGTGCCTCAGTTGTCACATGGCATCCTCCAGTCTGTCTCCAGTGTCTCATCCTTTCTTCTTATGAGGACACCTGTCATGTTGGATAAAGGGCCCACCCTACTCCAGGATGACCTCATTTTGACTTGCCTAATTCCTTCTGTAATGACCCTATTTCCAAATAAAGGCCACATTTTTAGGTACTGGAGATTAGAACTTATCTTTTGTGGTGATACAATTCAGCCCGTAATGGGAGTCTAGAACCATGAGAAAAACTGAAGTTGGAGGTTGGAGAGGGAAGAGATAACTGACAGCCATATAGAGGAACAAGTGTTTGCTGTTGGGGCTTTTTGTGAATGATACTCAAGGCCTCTCTCATCAAGAGGAAAGACAATTTGATGAGAGAGATGGTGGATGTTAACTAAGAACTTCAGTGAAAGATTTACAGGCCCACACTTATACCAAGAAAATAGCACTTCCTGTTTGGGAATGGGACCAAGTGCCCTTGAGAGGCCTAAAAGGGCTGGAAAATGGGCACTTATATCAGCAACTGTTAAAGGTCCTTACTCCTTTCTCAGATAATCTTGGGTTTTTGTACCATCAGTGGGAAGGGAAGATGCTCCCCAAAGTATAACTTTTTGTCCCCACATATGATTCTTTGGTAGCATGTATTAATATATCTTACGGCATTTATTTGAGTAGAAGATGTGAATTTCCTATATAAGAGGCAAGTACAGAAAGCATCTAATTTCTTAATTTGTTTCCTAAATTGAATCAATCTGGATTCAAGCCCTTGCCTGAGAATGTAAAGTAATTCCATCTTAGTTATATTAATAAATGCTATCAAAGAATCATATGTGGGGACAAAAAGGAAGAAATGACCAGTCTTTCTGGAGATGTAGGAAGGTGTTTAAAGAAAACAGAGCGTTCATACCTCACACATTTCCTAAGCCTTTCTACTCCTTTAGAAATGTTCATGTCTGTGGAAGATTGAATTAAGGATCTCTGTAGGTATGAACCTATTGTAAATAAGACCTCTTGAAAATTCTCTTTTTAGTTATGCAATGGCCCAAGTGAGTGAAGGAAGGTCTTAATTTTGATTCCTGGAGACCTTATAAAGAAAATGCAGACATCACAAGAAAGGAGACGACATGGCCATGTGGTGGGAAAGCCAAGGAATTACGAGGATTGCCTGCAGCCAGCTCCAGAACACTAACAGCCATGAGAGGAAGTAAGTCTTCTAGCCTCTGAAATGGTGAAACAATAAATTATCATTGTTTATAACGAGCCATTTTGTGGTATGTCATAGCAGCTTGGAAACTAAGGTGATAGTCAATGCCTATGACACCTACACACCTCTGCAAGCAGGGTCTTGCCAATGGACTAAAATCTTAAGGTAATTCTAGGTGAGGATAGAATGGCTTATAATTCATTAGTATGTTCTCCTTCTAAAATGATTATTTTATGAATAGATGTGGTTTTTTATTTAATGCCTAGATTCTTTAATGTCTTAATCCACATGAAAAAGTAAGATAATATTCAGTAGGTCTAGCCATAGAAGCAGTCCAACACACTGCTGATGTCTCTACAGAAGCATCGGGTGAGGTATTACTTTCCCTGCTTCATGTGAGGACAGATCACTACCAAAGAAAGGAGTTTATAGATTCTTAGAATCATTGTATCTATTTGTGAAGGCCGAGTACCTTAATGGACAATATTTTTTTCAAATTCCTCTCTTTATGATCTTACAGGAAAATGAAATAAGTCAATTTCCTTGTTTCTGATTTCACACATCATCTGACCCCCATTTCTACCCCCCCCCCCCAAAACATACACACCCTTGCAGAAGTGGAACAAACCTAACATCTGTAAATGTAAATCCAGAAAAAGCATGGAAACCTGAAAATGAAGATGATGGGAATTTGAGGCACAACTGCTAAAATGGGATGTTTGGCACACACAGAGAAAGCTTGGGAAGAAAACAACCACCTACCTTCATAGAAAAGTAAATCCCTCTCTTCTAAGAAAAAGCATATTAGTTTGATACACTTACTAGGTTAGCTTTAAAATTCAAATATGACCTTTATTTAAATACACAATTATTTGGAACTAATATTGTGTTAGGGTTCCTCAAAACTACTCTCAGATTTGGTGTTTCACTAGAATGAGCATGTAGCCATTCCCAGAGCTAAGATTTATTATGGCAAAAGGATCAAAGCAAAAGCAGCAAAGGGGAAATGTGCATGGGGTAAGGGCCAAGGACACTAGGTACAAGCATGCAGGAATCCTATGCATGAGTGTAGGACATGTTTAATTCCTCCCCGAATAGTTGAGAGACAACATGTCTGAAATGTACGCCAGGGAATCTGAGAAACTCATAGTCCACAATAATTCTTGGGGTCTGATCACATAGGCACCCTCTGTCTAGCATGGCCCCAAATTCCAGACTCCTTGGCTGAAAGAAGCCGTTCAGCAGAAGCCAAATTCTTTGTACAAACAGTGCTGTTGCAGTGAGCAGTTTTATCATTTACCAACATTTTAGTATCAGCGTAGGGAACTGTTTTCTAGCCACATTCCCAGACACCAGTCAAGGACCAATCTTGCAAACAGGACTTTTTAAGGATAGGCACTCTTAGGTTTGCTGTGTTAACTCTTTTCTGCACAAAAATAAATGGCCAACAAAGAGGTATTAGTACAACTGTGCCATGACTTATCATGCAGCCATTTAATTGAAAAAAAAAAGCATGATGCCATTGGGAGCCTTTTTCATAATGACAATTTTGTATGTTTCAATGTAGCTTATGGTATATAAGTATAGCTGGGTAGAAGTATAGATAGATAGATAGATAGATAGATAGATAGATAGATAGATAGATAGATAGACAGATAGACATAGATGATTGCTATTAGATAGATTCATTTCTTTGTCTGATTATATGTTGATTGTCAGTTTTGGTTTTCTATTAGTTTTTCACAGTGTATGTGCTTTACTTGGTGATAAAAAAAATAAAGCTTTCATTTCTTCATATCTAATTCTGATGGCAGGGCAGGTCGAAAGAGAAATTTCCAGTTTGGAAGTCTATGAGCAGTGGGTTTTCTAGAAATCTTGCAGAATGAACAGTTAGGACAGTCTATGGAAATCAGAAGTCACAGGGTCTGTGAAATCTGAGGCAACTGTAAGGAACCATTAAAATGGAAGGTACTTCTTCTTACCTAAGACATGGGGCCTGGGTTCAGAGTTCAAGCTCATCCCTACCTGATGACTTTTGTACTAATTCTTCCCCTAAAACTTAAGGTTCCCTCACAGCTGCTACTTTGCACCACTCTGGCCTCTGCTTGCTTTTGTTTTTTTTTCAACTTCTCTATGTTCAGCAACATAGTCCCTCTACCATAACCCAGACAATCCTTGCCACATTTCCTTGTATTATTTTATAGCATATTTCCTTGTATTATTTTCTTCATAGTGAATACCACTCTCTTAAACTATCTTATTTATTGGCTTTTCTGCTTATTGTCTAAATCTGCCCTCTGCATGGTAAGTTTGCTGAGGGCTTAATCTAAGTCTGACTTTATGCAATGTTGTACCTCCAGAACTTGGAACAGCCTCTATCTAGTTGACAGTCAATATATTTGTGGAATGAAAGACTGAGCAGCTTTGTTTTCTTTACTACCACTTTTCAGATAACCCAACTCCTGATGTTCCAGAAGCCATCTGTTCTACAGAGAGGGCGTCTTAACCCATACATCTGCTACTGACTTAAGGAATTGAATAGCTTCTACTCTAACTCAGGGAACAAACAAAGCCCAATCCTTTTCTTTTCCTAATTAGTCCAGTGGTCTTATAAGCATAAATTTAAATATCCTACTCCATTGTTATTTAAAACAAAAAGTGAAACAACACCTGACTTACTAGTAAAAGGATTTATTGCCTAGATATTTTCTTAATTTTCTCATTTGCCATTAGTTATGACTATTATTTATACATTTTATTCTTCACTTAGAGGCACCTGTGTTGCCTGATATTCTCAGAAAGTTTTGGGAAAATAGAAATGTTGCTAATTTCATTAAATCTTTTGCCAAAACAGTCAATTTTTTTGTAAAATGTTTTATCTTTTCAAATGTATTAAGTGTATTTTCTTCTAAACTTTGCACTGCTGATTTAGTTCATTCAGTTCATGTCTAAATGAACAGATCCTAAAGCTATTAGATAAGCTAACATATAACCTAACTGACCAAACTAGTCTTCATTTTCAAACCAGTCTGCAACTCAGACTTTAATTTTCAATAAAAAATATGTTAATATGCATTCAGGGAGCTATTATAAAAACTACTGAGATAAACTGCAGACCACATCATGAAAGTTATATTATCAAAATTTATCAGTTTGAATTATGTAAAACTAAAATACTTAATATTTTTAAAATAAGTCAATATATATTTTATTATTATTATTTATTTTGTTATGATGTAATGTCACAGGCAGTAACATTTTAACTTATTTGGGAAGCAAAGAGTATGATAAAGGCATGGTATTCCTTTCATATATTTATGTTCTTGATTATCTAACTCTGGGGTACAGATTTTTTAATTAATGAAATATAATTCACATGGTTTATGTAAATTAGAAATAACCACTAATTTTTAGATCTCAGTTGAAGTTTTGGGGTATTCTGTAATGAAAAAGAAAGATATATACTACTAAAATAATAGGTCAAACATTTAGCATATAAATTAGTCTCATTAATAGGAGATAAAAATTTAAACAAAATTAGGAATGCCTTTAATTGGAAGAAATCATTTATGTTATAATTTGACAAAAATAAAATTTAAGGGAAACGGACTTTGGCCCAGTGGTTAGGGCGTCCGTCTACCACATGGGAGGTCCGCGGTTCAAACCCTGGGCCTCCTTGACCCGTGTGGAGCTGGCCCATGCGCAGTGCTGATGCGTGCAAGGAGTGCCACGCCACGCAGGGGTGTCCCCCGCGTGGGGGAGCCCCACGCGCAAGGAGTGCACCCTGTAAGGAGAGCCGCCCAGCGCGAAGGAGGGAGCAGCCTGCCCAGGAATGGCACCGCCCACACTTCCCGTGCCGCTGACGACAACAGAAGCGGACAAAGAAACAAGACGCAGCAAATAGACATCAAGAACAGACACCCGGGGGAGGAGGGTAAATTAAATAAATAATAAATAAATCTTTAAAAAAAAAATTTAACTTTTACATTATACAAATTTTAATGGGCAAATTTGGAAAATATTCCAAATCATATCAAAGAACTCAAATTTCTTTGGGTATTCAAAGTTGTTTTTTTCTCCAGCACATTAGATGTCACAGGAGTAAATATTGATAAGAGCTAAAAAAGAAACACATCTAAATATGTGAGGAAACACTAGCTTTCTTATTCAGTATTTCTTGATCATTCTCCCTTTCCTTGTTTCTACAGGACTCTCACTTAAGAGTAATAATGCATTCTTCAACAATAGTTGAGTGGTAGATAAGATAGAAGGATAGATGTATAGATAGATAGATAATTTCATTAAGTGGAAATTGACTATTTCACTTCACCTTATATCTGAAATCAGAAATCCAAACACAGATCCCAATAGTCTCTTTCTAACAAGTAATTTAACCTTAACAGAAAAATTTTAATACATGGAAAGACCAAAAGTTCTGAGGATTAATGGTGTCATATTTACTAAAAAAGCCTTCTTAGATGCCTAGGAGATTTATTAATGGCCCAAGGACTGTTCACCTTTGTAAGATCTGGGATGGGTAAAGGATATGATTTTCTTTTTTAAAAAGAAAGCTATTTTATAAAAAGAAGTGCTATTTTGAACACAGATATGTTCTCACATAAATAAACTCTATGGGGGAAATATGGAAATTAAGGATACTGAAATTAATTTTCCTAAAACTCTGTCTCCATGGGTAACAATCAAGTTTAAAGACTTGTTTTAAAACACTCATCAGATACAGAGTGGCTCTGCCTGATCTCTTGCTGGGGTACTTTCTTTAAACTCCTAAAACATGAAGAATCTTATGATACACCTTTCCATAAGTAGCGGGGCTATACACTCATTTTCCCAAGGGAAGTTGTCATCAGCAACTCCAGGAGGCTCTACCCCCACTCTTTTGAGGGAAACCACCCCAGTTACTCCATGATGACTCACCTTCAGAAGGGAAGCTACCTGGGTTACTGCAAGCCATCCCCCCCACCCTCCTGAGCTCACATTTGTGGAATGGGTGAGCTATCTGTAATGATTCCGAGTTGAATTATCTGGCATACATAGCACTAGAAAAGAGACAAAAACCTAAGTTAACTCTGATGTAGTGTATACCTAAGGATTCTAGCATGAAGGATACACTTGAATAAAGCAGTCTTGATAATAGGAATAAGAGGTATTGCTTACACAAATCAGTTTAAAAAGAAAATGATTCACTCGTGGAAATTTCCTAAGTATTAAGAATTTGCCTGCCTGTGGCCTACCATGAATGTTGCCATTCATAAGTACATTCAACAATGCACAACTGAGGTAGCACAGTAGAAGAAACAGGGCTATGGAATTGGGAAGATCTGGGTATCCATTTCTTCTTTGGTCCTTGCCAGAGACATGATCAGAGGCAAACAATTTAACCTGTCCAAGCTTTGGTGTTGTCAACTAGAAAATGAAGACTTAATAGCCAACTTCACAGGATTTTGAGTGGATCAATTGAATTAACATCCAGAAAGCATATAGTACAGCCACATACCTGGCACAGGAACATAGCAACTAATTAATAGAAGGCCCTTTTCCTTATTCATCATTTGTTATATGCAAAGTAATTCAAAGAAGAGTGAGATATAAACACTTCTTTCACAGATTAAAAAATGTTGAGAGGCAGTCAGATGGAACAAAAAGTTAAAGTAGACTTGATTAGGGAGTATAAAAGGGGCATGTACAAAATGATATGGAAGCACTAAGCCAGAATCCAGGAAAGCAGCCTCTCACATTCCATATGATTTAATTCAATTCAATATAACAAATTATTATCGAGATTCTGCTGTCTGCTCAGCACTATTGTATCCAATGGGCCATTCAGCGTATGAACTGTGTACTCTGTCCTTTGGTAGTTTACAATCTAATTCAGAAAATAAGACTTATAGGAAAAACAATCTTTAGATGTGAGCCGACATCTGCAGGGGTGGAATCTATGATGAGCTGGTGGTAAGTATGAGCACAAAAAAGAGATAAAATGGGGGCAAGGGGTTGCCTTTGGGTGGGGCTTTGCGGGTTTGAGGGGGGCTGGGGATGGGCGGATGGGTAATATTGCCCAAAAATTGGGGGGAGGGAGGGGCAACATATGAACATAGGAGAGTGTCAGGTGTTGGTTGAGAGTACAATGCTAAGAAAATGGTATCAAAATATAATTAGGGGGGTTACCTGTTGAGGATGCTCGGAGGGGATGGTCTGACGCAGGACAGACTCCTGGGGAATGTCTGAATGCTCATTTTGCCAGGGTGGGTTGTACCATTGGGTAGAGACCCAAGTAGTGAGAGTGGGGGTGGACCCACATCCTGGGGAGGACTAATGCCATCAAATAGAGGGAACTGTATCTCTCGAGAGAAAGGGTGGCTCCCAGGGCATTAGGGCAGTTGAGCAAGTCAGGCCCTGAACACTGTTGCACGTATCTCTGAACGTGGCTCCTCAGGAAATGGAGGTTGGCTGTCACTGTGGGCCCCAAGGGGAGGGGAAATGGATGTTGAATGGATGGAACCAAGGTAAATGTGAGGGTAAGAGAGGAGTTTCGCAAGAGAACACAAGGATGGATATAAAACATGCAATATTACACCATAAACATATAGGGGACGACAGACTAATAATGTAAACCATAATGTAAAACATAGGATAACTAAAAATTTAGAAAACTGTATATCCTAAAGTATGGACCACAATGTAAGCACAGATGGCACCTTGTTTGAAAGCTATTGTTTCAGAGTCTGTACATCAGTTTAAGTAAATATGATATGAATAAGTTATAAGAATATCGCTGTGGAAGGGAAAAGGTTTTATGGTGGATGTGTGGGAGTACTGTATATTGTATATATGAATTACTGTGATCTAGGGCTCTTGTGAAGAGAAACTCAATAATTAGGAAAAAAGAAAAGAAAAAGATAGGATGTAGAATTTTTCCAAATCAATATGTATTCTATATCTAACCTTTAAACCCATCGCTATATTCCATTTTACTAGTAAGGGATCCTGACATTATATTGGGCTTCACTTTTCAGGAAGTTTTGGATCACAGAGTGGTTCAACAATGGCAGCGGAGGAATACTGGTATAGGATGTCATTGACAGGTGATATATGGTTGACAGGGAGTTATACAGGGCATATGTCCAGGGTGCATGGCAATGTTTGGATATACTCATAGTGGCAACAATTAAAAACAACAGTTGGAGTGGTACTGGGTTCCTGGCCGGGAGTGCTCTGTCGTGGTCCCTAGGGGAGCAGCGGCAGTCCCCCAGGTGCAACGGTAAGGACCAGGAAGGAATGAGGGTCCAACAGTGGGCCCCTGATACTAATGACTATGCTTGTGAGCCTATATGCCTGAAATAAGAACAAGGCCTAGAGCAGCACTGTGCCTAGGAGTTTCCTCCTGACAGCCTTCATGTTACTCAAATGTGGCCAGTCTCGAAGCCAAACTCAGCTTGTAAATGCAATGTCTTCCCCCCAGCGTGGGACATGACACCTGAGGATGAGCCTCCCTGGCACCGAGGGATCACTACCAAGTACCAACTGATGATGCAACTAGAAAATGACCTTGAATTAAAGGTTCAACATGGACCAGCAGAATATCCCTGTCTACATATAATAACAGGAGTTAAAAAATGCTGTTTGACCTAAATTAAGGGGGAAATGGAAAGGACAAATGAGTTTATATGGCTATGAGTATCTAAAAAAGAGTCTGGAGGATGTCAGAAGGATTGCCCTTATGCACACCTGAGCAGAGTCTCAGAGACAGATAAAGTAGATACAACCCCAGGTATTGGTTCTTTTGAGGGCTAAAGAGACCCACAGGTTCTATGGTCATGGCAGATGGGGTTCACTGCCAACTCAGTTGGCCCTTCTTTGGAGCTGGTGTTTCTGCGTGATGGAGCTGTACACAGATGGGATCGCTTTTCACAAGGTTTTCATGCTACTTTACTGGAATTGTAGTTGGTGCTGGGGTTTAAGATATATCTAGGGGATTTGAATCTCTGGACTGACAATATGATAGCCAGGCCCTGAGCCTCAACAGACTTCAACTCCTACACTCTGATTTATTGGACTTACCCCCCTCAGCTAACATGGAGTTGAAGAATGTCAACCACCACACCATGGATCCTAGAGTGCCTACAACTGAAAGCAGGAGGATTGCATCCAGTATCCATGTGGAATCTAAGCCTCCTCTTGACATAGATGTGCAATGGACACAACCAATCCAAGGTCCACAGAGAAAATGTGGCATTGGTGTGGGAAAAGTGGCCATGGTGGCTGATGGGTGCAGGGAATGGGAGGAAGAGTTGAGATGTGGAGGCGTTTTCGGGACTTGGAGTTGTCCTGGGTGGTGCTTCAGGGACAATTACTGGACATTGTAGATCCTCCCAGGGCCCACTGGATGGAACGTGGGAGAGTATGGGCTATGATGTGGACCATTGACCACGAGGTGCAGTGATGCCCAGAGATGTACTTACCAAATGCAATGGATATGTCATGATGATGGGAGAGAGTGTTGCTGGGGGGGGGGGGGGGGGGAGTGGTGGGGTGGGGTGGGGGGGTTGAATGAGACCTCATATTTTTTGAATGTAATATTTTTACAAAATGAATTTAAAAATTAAAAAAAAAACAACAATCTTTAGCAAATATTTATTGAAGGCCTATTATGTGCCAAGATCTTTACCAAGTGAAGAGTATGCAGCCCCTATACTTCAAAGCTTAAAATCTAGTGGTGGATGATAATGATAAGTAAAAAATTAACCAATTAAAGAATGAATGTCACAAAATGATGAGGGGTCAAAAAGTCCTGACAGAACATGAATACTTTGGGAGGCCCATGAAGGAGGGAGGAGAGCCGTGATCACCATCAGACTGACCCTCACACTCATCCTGAAGGCTCAGGCAGCCCTTACTGAATGTGTTGTATGGAAACTAATAATTTGTACTTTGGTATTATGTATGGAAGACATAATACCAAACCTTTTGGTTTTCATACATTATCAAATTTAACATCTGTATTCTACTTTTCCCTGAGACTAAGTCATGAAATGACCCCAATCTATCAGTCATATGTACTTCATGTGTGGCATAGGAACCATTAATTCTTTTCAGATCATATATATGTAAATATTATCACTGTTCTAGCTATTTTGAATTCTGCTTATAGATGCTCACTGCTCTACCTTTTGACTGTTGAGTATAGAATCACTTGAATTGATTAGGCTTAAGGAGTATTTTAATAACAACCCCAAAGGACAGCTCATAACTACAAATATCAGGTTGCTATTAAATATGACTCAAGATAATGGAGCTGACATAAGAGTATGGATCTTAATGTAATGTCTTTAATTTTCCTAAACAGAACACATTTTTTATGGTAACAAGAGAGAGCAAAGTACATTATGCTTAGCCATTAGAATTCCAAGAAACTGTCAACTTGTAAAGAAATCTTCCAGCAGGGCATAGGGCTCAGAAATACTCCCCAATGTCACAAACCTTATTTACTTTTAACTTCAAGATTCTTGGTAATACTATTTTCTTACTTATCTGGTAATTCAGAAGGTGAAATCATCTTTCGCTTCCCAGATAGGAAACTGACCACACCTTGCATTGCCTCATCCCCAATCTGTCACATCTAGAAGAAGGCAGAAAGACAGAGAAGAAAGAGGGAGATATTGGCAGCAGACAGGCTTGAGTATATTTCCTGCCTCCCCTGACTGTCTGTGTGATCCTGAGAAAATTATTAACCTCTCTTCACCCCAACTTCTTGGTCAATGAAATAGGAATTACAGGATGATCCATGCAGGGTTATTGTGGAAATGTGAATAAGGAGGTAATGATCATAAAGCATCTGGAAATCAATAAACAAAGTTATATAATTATTGTAACAGGAAAAAAGAAGCAACCCTTTATTTGAGAAGAAAAACATTGAATTTTGAAGGAAAAATAGTCAACAGAGTTATTCAATTTTAAAGACAATAAGTTGGCATTCTCAAATACAGAAGAGCTCAGGAAAATAATCCAATATTCTTTCTTGGAAAAATAAAAATCTTTTCACAAGGGAAGCAGCTGTGGCTCAATCGATTGGGCTCCCATCTACCACATGGGAGGCCCTGGGTTCATGTCCTGGGGCCTCCTTGTGAAGGCAGGTTCGCCCACCTGCTGTGGAGTGCTACCCAGGCTGCAAGCACCACAGAGAGCCAACTCAGCAAGGTGATGCAACAAAAAGGGAGACAAGTAAAGTCACAGAAGAACACACAGTGCATGGACACAGAGAGCAGACAACAAGCATGTCGCAAGGGGGGGGGGGAATAAATAAAAATAAATACAGACACACAGAAGAATGCACAGCAAATGGACACAGAGAGCAGACAGCAAGCAAGCCCAAGTGGGGGGGGGGCAGCGATAAAAAAAATCTTTTCACAGCATGATTCTTGAAGACTTAGTCAAAGGGCTAGTTGAAATTTAATTCAGGAAGTCATGAAGTAGAGTCCAGAGACAGTTGGGGGAAAGAAAGGTGGTCTAAGAATATAATATCTATGCAAGGTGCTCTTTAAGTGTAGTGGTTTGAAGCTGTATGTACCCACTCCTCCCCCCCCCAAAAAAATATGTTCTTAATCTATTCCATTCCTGTGGGTGTGAACCCATTGTAAGTAGAATATTTTGATGAGGCTACTTCAGTTAAAGTGCAAACCACTTTATTCAGAATGGGTCTGGAGTCCTTTATAACCAGAACGAATGTAGAGAAAAGAGGGGAGTGTATGTGGCTCAAGCAGTTGAATGCCTGTCTCCCACATGGGAAGTCCTGGGTTTGATTTCTGGTGTCTCCTAAAGAAGACAAACAAACAATGAGCAGACAACAAGCAGATATTGAGAAAAACAATAAGCAGACAACTAGCAAAAACAAACAAGCTAGGACCAGATGCAGCTAAAGAAATTGAGTAGCTGCCTCGCACATGGGAAGTCCTAGGTTCAGTTCCCAGTGCCTCCTAAAGAAAAAACAAACAGACAATGATTAAACAACAAGCAAAAACAATGAGCAAACAGATGACTAAGAGCCATCTCTGGGGGGCAGCAGATTTTTAAAAAAATTTAAAATTTAAAAAAGAAGAGAGAACCATGGAAGCAAGAAGCTGAAATCAATAAAACTTGGAAGAGAAGGGCAGACCAGAAGAAACCACCATGTGCCTTGCCATGTGGCAGAAGAGCCAAGAGTCTCCAGCATTCAGTCTTCAGGAAGAAAGCATGACCTTGAAGATGCTTTGATTTGGACATATTTCCAGACTCTCACCATTAGTAAATAAATTCCCATTCCTTAAGTCAACTCATTTCATGGTAACTATTTGAAGCAGGCTAGGACACAAAAACAGATTTGGGTACAAAGAAAGTGGGTGTTGCTATTGCAAGTACCAAAAATTTGGAAACAGTTTTGGAATTGAGTAATAAGTAGAGGCTGGAAGAATAGTGAGGTGCTTGATAAATAGAGAGAGGTGCTTCAATTGCTTTGAAGAGACTGTTGATCGAAATATGGATTCTAAAGGTACCATCAATGATGTCTTAGACAGAAATGATGAAGATGTTATTGGAAACTGGAAGAAAGGTAACCCTTGCTTTAAAGTGGCAGAGAGCTTGGCAAAATTGAGTTCTGATGTCAGATAGAAGGCAGAATTTGAGAACAATGAGCTTGAATATTTAGCCAAGGAGATTTCCAAGTTAAGTGTTGAAAGTGCAGCCTGGTTTCTCCTTGCAACTTATAGTAAAATGTGACAGGAAAGGAATAAGCTGGGCACAAAGAAACCAGAAAATTATGGTTTGGAGAATTCTGAGCTTCTGGAAAGCAAGTCCCTGGAGAATAGTGCTCAATGTGAGGGTTTAATTGAACATGAATCCAGTCAGCCATATCAGTGCAAGACAGGATTGGAAATGTAGTTACCCAGGAATGACCTGTGGAAAGTCCTACTGTATGATAGATGGGACCCCTGTGTGCTACATGCAAAACTGACAAGTTTTCTGTGAAATCTGTATGAATGAAACCACTGCGGAAAGAGAAAGGACAAATTGAAGGGAAAATCACTTCAAGGGCAGAATAAAGGTAGCTGAAGTCTGGACCAAAGATATCTCTTCAGGTCATGAGAGTGGGCGCAACTATGTGTGTGAAAATGATGAGTCTGCACCAGAGCTTCGAGGGGGTGGGCCCCCTTCTCAGTTGTTCAGAATGAGTGCTACCACCGAAGTGTTCTCAGAGATTGGAGCCTATATTGCAGGGTTACAGAGAGAGTGACCATCATACCAGTGTTCTCAGAGGGTGGAAGCTTCACCCCTGTGTTCAGAGAGAGCATGGCCACCGTGCAAGCATTTGGAAGGGGTGGGTTTGTCACTTTATCAGGTCTGGAGGACAAAACATTATTCCATAGATGACTCTCATACTTTGAACTATAACAGAGTATACCTTGTAGGGGGATTGTTTGAGGCCTCTGTCCCTGTTTCCTTCCAATTTCTACCTTCTGGTATGGAAATGTTTATCTTATGCCTGTCCCTACTTTGTGTAATGGAAGCAGATAACTTCTCTAGATTTCACAGGTTCACAGAAGGAGGAGTATTGTGCTCAAGGACAGACTACGCCAATAATCAATTTTGATGAGACTTTAATTGTTACTGAATTGTTACTGAAATGATTTAAGGCTTTTGGGATATTGTGATGGAATAAATGTATTTGCAAATGGAAAGAACATAGCTTTTGGTAGTCGAGAGGGTAGACTGTGGTGGGTTTGAAGTTGTATGTATCCCAGAGAAGAATATGTTTTTAAATTTAATCCATTCCTGTGCATGTAAACCTATTGTAAGTAGGACCATTCAATGAGGCTCCTTCAGGTAAGGTGCGACCCACCTCATTCAGGATGGGTCTTAATTGTCTTACTTGAGTCATTCATAAACAGAATGAATACAGAGAGAAAGAAGAGAAAGCCAGGAAAGCAAGAGCCTGAAATCAACAAAACCTGGAAGAGAAGGGAGAGACCAGCAGACACTGTCATGTGCCCTGTCATGTGGTAGAAAAGTCAAGGATCTCCAGCAGCTATTCTCCAGGAAGAAAGTATCACCTTGATGATGACTTGATTTGGACATTTTCCCAGACTCTAACTGTAAATGAATAAATTCCTATTGCATAAGCCGATCCATTTCCTGGTATCTGCTTTAGGCAGTTTAAGAAGCTAAAACAGTAAGTATAAAGACAACAAACTGATGTTCTTAATCATTCAAGAACTCAGGGAAAATAAAGTCATTTTGATGATAAAATCCAGCCAACTCAAGAATAAATAAAAATAAAGAACCTGGTAGGACAGAAGGCATTATAAATTGATTGGTGGAGACCTGAATTCAATTACATACTCAAGAAAGATTATGCAATTGTGAGAATTATGGGTACTATGAAGATTATAAACCTTGAAAACATAAAAATAATACTATAACAACCAAAACTGGGAAGAGAGGGAAAAAAAATGTGCCAAGAAGGGTAAGAGAACTATTTCCCCATCTTTCATGGTAATGAATTAGTTGGCATAAAGCTAAATTTAAAAATGAAGTTTAAAAAGTATATAATCACTCCAAATTCTTATGGCTTTTCACATTCTTTTGTTTTTATTGGAGAGGAAACACGTAAGATTTAAGATAAACTACATCTCTTCTGATAAGAAAATACTTATCTGCATTTCTGCTATCATTTAGTTGCATTGCATTTTCTTTTCCTTCTGTAAAAATTCAGATAAAATAAACTGAATAGTTTTAAGGAAAAATAATATGCACTTTCTCATTTTAATAAAAGTGTATCTTTATATCTATCACCTATTCATATGTATATCTTCCTATCTCCTTTATATTTGAAGCAATGCCTAAAAAGCTATTCACCTAATGTTAATGATTATTTCAGGGTGGTAGGATTTGAAATGATTTTTAACTTTCTCTTTAGTACTTTTCATTTTTGGTTGGATTTTAAATGAAGGCAATGTGTCATTTTTTAAAAAAAAAGCAGTAAAGTCATTTTTCTTTCAAAGTAATTAAAAAGTGGTTTCTTCTGGGAAGTAAGACTTAGCTAGGGGAGAGTTACTTTTCATATAACTCATTTGGTACTATTTGGAGTGTGAGTGTGTGAATATTGGCATGGGTTTCCTTTATGAAACAATAAAGGAAAGAAGGAAGTAGGAAGAAAGGGAGGGAGAAAACAGATGGCATATGGTTTAGTGATGAATTAATTTCTTCTTTGACTCATGCCCAAGGCTATATAATTTGAGAAGTGGCGAAAATGTAAGAAAGACACTGTCACCTCTTGTGGACCACTTTACATTCTCTTGGCCCCATTGATACAAGGGCTTCCACTCCTCCACGCTGGCCCAGCCTTCAGGAACTTGCCCCTTACCACACACTGCCCTTCTTGCCTCCCACCCAAGTTTCCCCCTTAAAACCATCATAGATCCCCACCTAGTGACCACATAGGTACTAAGTGTAGGGAAGACGGTGAGCTAAACTTTGAACAATGGCTACTGAACCCAGAGAATAAAATCTTCCTCCTTTCTCACCCCAGTGGGTTATTCTAAGACCGTTTCTCCAACAGTCCTGCTTGATCAAGCAATCAATTGCACTTAATAATTGTCATCTCACTAAGGCATTCTAGAAAGTTTTACTCTCCCTTCTCTCTCTCACTCCATTATCCATCACTCCCATCCGCTGGGACAGAACTCTTTAATAAAACAATAGGTTTATGCCCTCTCTTTGAGGCTCTATTTTCTGGACAAACAAGGCAGGGCGAAGACAGTTATTTCTCTCCCTAGAAATGTAAAGATCTAACTCCATTGAAAAGAGCTGGCTTTGCAAGTTATAGGATGCTTATAAAACGATTTCTTTTCCTCTATTTGTTTATACAAATAATTAATATTTTTGCTCTTGAGGTGTTTGTGCATCTAAGTTTGCACATGCTCATCTGATAAAGTTGTACTTCACATCTAGAGTAATAAAGAAACTTTCTATAACACTTTCATGAGAATGCACCTTGCAACTTGGGAAGTCACTCTCTGGCCCTCTGCCTGGAGCTTACCCTCTGCTTCACCTCTGCTGGAGCTTACCCTCCACTCCACAAGACCTGGAGTTCAAAATGCCGTCACCACCCCCCACCTTCACACTGTACTCCAGAGAGCTAAGATACAAGGAATAGCTTTAAATTGGCAGTGTGGACTGAGGGAGAGGAGCTGGGATCCTGGAAGGAAAGGATAAGAGTAACCCCAAGAGTAAGGAAGGGAGGGTCCAAAATGTGGATGGAGAGTCAGAAGACAAAGGCTATGCAAATGAATTGCTTTTGATAAACCTCACAGTTTGAGCTGGGAAGAGGTAGAGTATTATCTGAAGAAGACCACTTTGTCAATGCGTGTGGGTTATCTGTATTTATTTATCACCTTAGTGTCTTGTATAGAGTAACATGAACTAGTTTTACTATTATCAAGCAGAAAAGGAATGAGACAAGGAAATGAGACAGAAAGATAAATTTTGTAGTAGAGAAGAAAAAATGTAAAAGACTACATGTTTTGGCCATGAGATGAAAGCCCAGGACAGTGTTCCTAGTTGGAATATCTAGGGAGACGGTGGGGCTGAGATTGTCACTGAAAGTGGGGATTTATTTTTCTATGTGTTTTTTTTTTCAACTGTAAGAAATATTCCATATTTTCATACAACACAAAAAAAAAGTCTATACATTTTTAAAATGAAGATACAAAACAGATGAAAAGAGGGAAAAAATGTCCATGCCTCTGAAACTATCTTTTGTGTACAAAAATAATAAATGCTTATTATCAGCAGTACAGAAAAAAAATCAGCCAAATAAAAAAATTGCCCGTGATCATATTATTGTGACATATCAATAGCATATTATTCCATTTAGCTACTGCTGTTTACTCCACAATTTATTGGCTTAAAACAATTTTTTATTCCCTCTCAGGGTCCTGTGGGTCAGGAATTAAGAAGTGCTCAGCTGGTACCACCCAGGCTGGGAGGGGCAGGGGGACCTGGTTACAGCTTTCCACGTGATCTCCATAACATGGTTGGGGGAGGACGGCCTCATTAGGACTGAGCGGAGTTGAAAGGTCTGATTCTCCACTAAGCTTCCTCTGCTATTACCCTAGCTTGGAGGGGGAGAGGTGCCTTGTTATCACAGGTGGGAGTGGGAACCCAGGCCCCCCCCCCCAATCTCCATGGTCACTGTGGTGGGAGGGGGTTTGTTATCACCTGAAGGGGAGGAAAATTCCCTGGCCTTCTCTGATTCTATCTTTGTTACAGCCCAGCAAGTGTGGGAGTCTAGCTCTCCATTCAGCCTGCGCAGGGGGGGAATGAGAATAGAACTGCGATTTTTCTCTGGTGTCTGGCTGGAGGGTAATTGTGTAGCATTTTTCGTCTTGTTAGACTCCCACTTTTCTCGTCCTTTGGTTGGAGGGAGAAGTCTTTTTTTCTCTCTTTCTCTATTTTTTTTTTAATGTTATGTTAAAAAAAATATGGGGACCTCATATTTTTTGAAAGTGGGCATTAGAACTATATTAGTCAAGGTTCTCTAGGGAAACAGAATCAACAAGAGATATCTGTCAATAGTATGTGATTATATAAGGGTCTCTCAAACAGCCATGGGAATGCACAAGTCCCACAAGCAGGCAATGAAAGACCAATGAAGGTTCTTGACGAGTTCTGGGAGATGTTGGCTATCCAAAGAGGAGCTGGGAAATTCTCTTTCAATGCTGGAATCACTTTCCCTTTTAAGGCATTCAACTGACTGGGTTAAGTGTCACTCATTGCTGATGGCAATCTCCCTGATTGATGTAATTATAACCAGCTATCTATGATTTACCACTGCAGTAAGTCAATAGTGACTAAAGTCCATAAATACCCTTGTATTACAGTTAGCCCAGTGCTTGCTTGACCAAACAACTGGGCACAATTACCTGGCTGAGTTGACACAATAGCCTAACCATCATAAGAACATTTCTTTTTTCCCCACACATGCGAGAGCAACAGAATTTTAATATTTGCTGCTTAATTTATCTTCATTTTCCTTAATGTCTTTGTTTTGTGATGATAAATCTTATTTTTAAAGAAGTTTTAGATTTACAGAAAAATTATACCAAAAGTATAGGGAATTCCTCTAGAACCCCCTCCACACACACCCACACACATGGTTTCCCCTATTATTAACATTTTACATTAGGGTAGTACATTTGTTATAATTGACTGACCAGTATTGAAGCACCAATACTAACCAAAGTCCATAGTTTACATTATGCTTTACACTCTGTGCTGTACAGTTTTATAGGCTTTGGCAAATATATAATGTCATGTGTCTGTCATTGCAGTATCATACAGAACAATTTCAATGCCCTCGAAATGCCCTGTGTTCTACCTATTCATCCTTCCCCTTCCCTGAACGCTGGCAACCACTACCTTTATAGCAATGTTTCAAGTTCCTCCGTTACCACAAGATAATAACCACAATAACCATAAATCTACATGATCCGTGGTTAAACTCCTCCCTTATGTTTGCTCATTCCTCAATCTGGAGCGATTTGGGATGATATCCATGGAGCATTTCTTTAGAAGGTTGAGAGTAGAGAAAATCTGCCAAACCAAGTCTGTAGGATTTGCCTAAAATCTGGTTTGTAGCAAAATCAGGCTACAAGAAAATCCCAAATTGTGAATAGTTAAATTAAAAGGTTTACATCATCTTTCCAAATTCTGTTTGCATTTTTTCCCAGAAGGATTCCCATAGAGCTGCCACATACATGTGTGCAGGAAGTACACCGCAGAATGTGTCATAAAATGTAAATGGTGTCCCAGGGGATATAGATGGACAACCCCTCACTCTGTGTAGCAGTCCTAGACTTAAAATTGTTGTATTCTATAATTTTGTGTTTTTTCTCCCTTTTTATTGCAGAGCCTTTGATTGTAAAATGTCTTTTAATCAGCCAGTTCTCCAGGTAGAACTCTTGTAACAGAGATAAGATGAACCACGTCCATCCTAAGGTTCATTTCTTATAATCTTCTGTCCTGACTCTATCCCACTTAGGATTTTGGTCTCTGCATCAATGTAGGGTGCAGATGTAGGGTGCGGTTTTAGGGAAGACTTATCACCAGACCAGTAAATAGGGCGTAATATTGTATCCTATGTTCCTTAAAGACAAATTCCATAATAATCCACAGTTCTAAATTCTGTATTACCTTGTACATCGTGGGCACTTGAGTGGAACAAAGTCTACCATTCCCTTCAAATAGCCCCACAGTAACTAAGAAGGGATAATGCCCAAGGGTAGCAGATGAACATCCACTAACAAATTTTCCTAAATAATAGAGTTTCTTCTTTCAGAAATGTTGCTTGAAGCAGCCAAAGAACTAAATACGATTTCTGAATTGAAGCTGAAAATAAAGTCTGGCGCAAGTAGTTCCTTCTTTCTTAATCAGCAAAGCACATTCCCATGGGCTGGCGCTGCCCTTCAGGCTAGTTCCCACTCTGACTGCAGGCACTTGGGAAACTGGTGCCTGTGTGTGTGGGCTTAGGGAAGCGGGTGAGAGAGACCCCTTGGTGGGCTGTCTCACCCTGCCTGCTCAGAGATGTCTCCGGGGGTGGGACCTAATTCTGGAGAGTAGCTCTGCCTCACCTACCCCTCTCAGAGTCATGACAGATGTCTGTTATTTACACTCTTGAAATGAGAAGAGAAAATATCTAAAATGAGCATGATGAAATGGAGCATTATTCAATTAGAAAGATGAAGCCCGATTTTGAGAAGCAGAATGTAATTACAGGGCTGGAGCTCTTCCAGGAGGTTGTGGATGGTCCCCCAGCTGACTGTGGAGGAAATTCTCTCAGACTTGAGTCTGGGCAGATGGCGCTCACCCTCCTCCTCCTCCTCACAAGCGCCGTGGAATCTGGTATCACAACACAGAGCCACAGTCTCTGCTGTTGCCAGAAAGCCAGGGGTCTTGACTTGGTGCGCTTATAAAGCCATATCCTCAAACCACATGGAGAATGCTAAGCACAACCCCATTTTTTATCTGCTGTGAGTAGGAATCAGATTAAACTAATAAATATGAAAACATATGGTCATCTGTAAAAATTCTAGCTATTGTTGCTAACATTGAAAAAGTTGTCCATGCCATCTTTTCTCTAAAAAAGGCCAAATATATTCACTATCCTCATTGAAAGCATAAAAATACAGGGCTATAGGTACTACTTGTAATTATTATGCAGAAATGACTCTCCTTCAGGAATAAGCTACATCGTAATTCTATCAATATGAAACATTTTGAATTATTTTGAATAGGGCCTTTATACACTTAATTCATTGTAAGAGTTTGCATTTAAGTTCCAATAACATCACATCTCAAGTCCAAATATTATTGGCCTGAAAAAAACAAAAAGGCTCCAGAAGACTCTATAGACTTGACAGCAAACAGATAGGAGAAAAAGTACTAGTATATGACGTTAGCTGGAAAGCAGATGAGGGTAACCAGGTATTCACAAGCTAAATTGTGGTTCTGGGTGGATTCAGGATACTACAGTGCCAATGACAGCCAATGATGTACCTGGAACCCTACTGAAGCAGGCTAGTAAGGTAGGGAATAGATGGATCTGGAACCTCCAAGAGGGCTGCTGGAGGAACCCCACCCCTGGGATTCTGTTACCTAGAACAAAGACTTCTTCCTGCGGTCAAGGAAAAGCCCAGATATTCTCTAGGGACTTTATCATTGGGTGCTCACTAAGGAATTGATGGGTGAGGAAATCAATCCAAGGAGCAAACAGCTGGAGCCCCTTCTCTTCCATTAGCAAGGGGGCAGAATAATTAGCAATTTAAAAGTAAACCATGAGGCTTGAGCTCGCTCTCTAGCCTTACACTTTTGCCTGCACACCTGTCCTGCCCTCTGTACACCGCTTTCACCATTTTCCCTCTGCCATGTGGCCACACAAATAACCCTGGGGACTTCTACTCTATAATGGGGAATTATAGCTTGTAAATTAGCCCTCTTCATCCCTTTTCATCCCCTTCCTCACTACCTGGGACCACTGCTCTGTTATTTTCTGTTATTTTCTCCCATTTCTCTTCCTTCCCTACCTGTATAAATTACTGGCCTAACTCACCCGATGTGCTCTTAAAATTCATTTATCCAGCATAGTCAAAGAACCTAGATAAAACCAGTAAAATTACTGTGCTCCACTTGGGAAATATGTAATCTGGTATTTTTTACTCATCGATTCTTCTCACCCATTCTGGGAACAAGACCTTGACTTCTGACATCTTGTTTTTACTTAACATTTTGAATCCTGGCTCCCTTTTATTCACTTTAACAATCATTTTTTTGAAAGCCTACACCAGTAGCTCACAAGGTTTAGCTAGCATCAGAATAATCTGGAAAACTGTCTTTCTGGTTAAGATCTAGTATCACCTGGAGAGCTTATTAAATCATATTGCTGGGTCACTCCCAGAGTTTTAGATTCAGTAGGTCTAGGGATGATGGGGGAAAGCCAAACATATTGCATTTCTAGGAAGTTCCCAGGTGCTACTGATACTATTGGTCCAGGGCCCAAACTTTGAGAACCACTGGCCTCCACTATACCAGGTGTTGCACTTATCTTAATACTAATTCTAACAACTTCTATAAGATTAGATATCTTTATCCCAGTTTTATTAACGTGTAACCTGAGACTCAGACGAGTTTAACAGCTTGCTCAGGGGCACACAGCTAATGAGAATTAGCTAGGATTCTCACCTAGGACTCTGTTACACCAAAGCCTGTATTCTTTGAAATATATTGATATTCTCATTTTATTCATAAAGTTAAGCCAGATCCCAACTACTGGTCTTAGATCTATTTATTAGAAAAGAAAGGAATCTTTACCCTTATATCTCCCAATTTTTTTAATCCAAGAATCGGCCTCAATTCAGGGGTGAGAAAACTGCCAGCTGTTGGCTATTTAAAACACATCTTCCTGGCACTAATGCCCATCAGAAGATTAGCCATGTGACAAGCAATTAAGGAGAATGTTGCCAAATTCTCCCAGCACCTGCAACTCATTATGGAGGCAAATGACTCAAGTCTAAGGATCCATTCAGAAGAATGGTATAAACAGATAATGTCTGATTTGCCAGGGATTCCCAAAGCTCATACTCAACCTCCATTAAAAACAAAAAACAAAAAACACAACATGAAGATTTATGCAAAAGCTATCCACATGGGAGGTCACAGACAGGAAATCCAACTGCATTCAGTAAGAAAGTAGCCTTTCCTTTACCAGGCTACATAGCCTTTTTTTTTTTTTTTTAAACGTTTGATTTTGTGTGAGTTTTGACTGAGCTACATAGCCTTTTGATGAGAACATCAGCCACTTTTTGCATGTGAAAGAAGTCTCATAAAAGTTGTATTGCAATGGCTTAGGCCAAAAATCTACCTCAAAGTTCTAGGAAATGTTTTCAATTATTCATAACCAAGGACAGTCTTTATAGCCCATAGTTATATATACTACATTAATTGGGCTGACCATTTAAGTGATGGCTGTTCTTAGCAATGCTGGTATCTCCTGCCATCCACAGCCTGGCTTCCAGCAACTATAAGTCTCCTTCTGTCCCAGGTGGGACCAAGTAAATTCCACAGCATATCCTTAAGACTCCGCAGCTCCCCATACTGTGGTTCGGCAACATGGTGTTCCTGGGGGAACTTAACCAGTGAGATAGACATCCAATTAGTATCTGTCAATGAGGGAGGGTGGAGTTTTGTGTCACAGACATGCTCTTGGAAAATGTATGGTGGGTCATGTTCTGGGTTGGGTGTTGAGTTTGACATGCCCATACCACTTTTAGACAGGAAACTCCCTAAGGAATGCCAAACTTGCTATTACTAGAAGAAGGGGGATGATGCATAGGCAAAACATTAGACATTTACTTCAGATACCTTCAGTACACAATGAGGACTTGATCTTGCTTTTAACTGTGGATAGCCCTAATCCTGCCCATGCCAGATGCCCTTGAGGAAACCTGCCAGAGGAGCTCAGTGATACCCTTTCTTTTGGATGAGGGAAGATTGTCCACCCCTACTTCCACCTAAAGAAGTTCAATGGAAAGGATTCAGCCTATTCTCAGTGGAAACCTTCCCTCACTGGAAAGAATCCAGACTGCCCAGCCCATTCAGTACCTGCTAGTGGGGAAGAAAAGTCCTTGTAACCTCACACCTGCATTCAGATATGCTGGTTGCCAGATGGTGTGCAAAGATGCTGAGAAAACTCACACCTGCTGAAGGGTTGATAACTCTAGAGACAGGTTAATGAGTAGGCAAACAGGATTATAAAGATTATAGGAATTTCAAGGAGATTCCATTTTGAAGGACTGAGACCAAGACAAACCATCAGAACAGATGGAGCAGAGCCAGATTAATATAGCCTGCTCAGCTCAAGCTGCACCTACCTCTGTATGTTCCTTTCTGTGGGCCTGAGGTAGCAGATACTTATGTAGCTCAGATTAGACAAGTTGAACAGCTTGTCTCATATTTCTCCTATTTAAGAAAGAAAAGTGTCAAAAAATCACCTTGAAGTCACCTGGAAATCAATTTTTATTGAGAAATTTTATTCTAATCTAGACTTCACATGGAGTTCCACCCCAGAAGAGGATTGTGGTGGATTAAGTGGTGTACCACAATTTAGACATGTTCTTCGTCTTGATCTGTATTCCTATGGGTGTGAACCTCTTGTAAATGGGATCTCTTGAAGATGCTATTTTAGTTCAGTTGTGGCCCAACTGAATGAGGTTGGGCCTTAATCCAGATTACTGGAGTCCTTTATAAACAGAAGAAATTCAGGCAGGGGAGCAGATAGCGTTCAAGTAGTTGAGCACCTGCTTTCCACATGGGAGGTCCTGGGTTTGTTCCCAGTGCTTCCTAAAAACAAACAAACAACAAGCAAACAAACAAAAAGCCCAGCTCAGTGGAGCTGATGTGACAGGTTGAGTGCCGGCTTCCCACATACAAGGTCCAGGGTTTAATCCCCAGTCCCAGTACCTCAAAAAAAAGAAAAAGAAAGAAAGAAAGAAAAAAAGAAATTCAGACAGAAGAGAAAACTGGAAGGAGCCAGAAGCAAGAGGCCACTGGGACCTCAGGAGAGAAAGGAGAGGATATTGCCATGTAAAGTGATTCACAGATGCAAGCCACACATCCCAAGGATTACCAGAAAGATAGCACACCACTGACCCTGTGAGGAAGCAAGCCTTCTAATCTCTAAACCATGAACCAATAAGTCTCTGTTGTTAAACAAACCACTGGTGGTATTTGTCTTAGCAGCCAGGAAATTAACACATCGGTAAAGAGAGATTTGAAATGACCAAGTGAATGTAAGAAGTTACTATCATCGTTCAGAAATATTCTGTTGTACTGTTTTGGGATCCCAAAATTGAAGCTACCAGGTCCTTGAGAGAAAACTAAAGAAAGCAAAGGTGTTCATGGACCTAGCCTCTCAAATGGCAAAACAAAAAGAAAGAGGCAGTCCTAATGGGGCTGAGCATATGACCAAGGACGTCAAAGCAGCGGTCATGACTGGCCAAGGTACAATTACACAAGCCATCAGCTCTTCTGATGCCAGATCCACCCATCACGGTAGCTCCTGGAGATCGTGCTCTGAAAATGTCCTTGTCACCGAATGAGGTACATTCTGGCTGCCAGGCCCTATCCAGGGCTCTGGTCAAGGTGGCCTTCACCAGTGGTACTCTACAGAGAATGCAGGCCAAGGCACCTAGAAGATGTTGAATAGCTAATTATTAGATGAATTTTATTCAGATAGAGCAGCCCAGGAAAGGTATAAAGCAGATGCATAGGCAGTTGAATTTGCAAGTAGTTACTGGGTAGTGGGGATGAATAAGAGTTGAGGTTAAAGAGGTAGCTATTCAAGGAAGGTGCGACTAAAGAATTTAGACTTGATCCTGAGGACAGAGAGGAGCGATTGAATGATATTGAGATAGGGTGTGAAATAATCTTATTTACAGTTTAGAAAAATAATTCTGGCTGCTAGGAACTGAGTATAGAGTGTTATTAAGCTATGGCAATGATGAGGTTGAGACTTAAAAAAGGGAAATAAAAGCTGAAATGGGTCTTCTGTGATTAGACGATACCTCAGGACCCTGGGGTACTTACTTAACAGATGCTATTTTCTCAAAGATTCCCTCATTACTGCGGTAAGTGCCGGTGCCACAGGCATATCTGAGCAGCAGTTTCGTACCAGCCTCAGGGCTGGATCAACTCTATCACATACTTGTTGGGGAAAGAAATGGATGATTGTCTAGTGACTGTTATGGGAACTGGGGAAAGAGAGAGTATGTTAACTGAGTAATGCCAGTGTTTAGACTGGTTGCTGAATGCTTACCTAAGGACAAATCACCTCTGACTCTTCCTTTCCTCACCTCAACATGCCCCAGTAAGACAACAGGCACAAAAAGGCTCAATTGTCAAGTCAGGGTAAGCTTCAGTTCCTAGCATCTCCCATAACCCCAGCAGGACTGATGGTCAACCAGCCATGAAGAAAAAAGTAGAAATGAAATTGCCAAATGTCATCTGACATCTTACAACGGTGCTGCTTCAGTGACATCCCTGGTCTGAGGGAGAAAAACATTCTCCCTCCAATCTGTTCAATGTTCAACGAATGGTTCTTTTACATTCCTCCTTCTGTACCTCTACTCTCTCTGGCCTCCCATCCTGGATAGTCCAAATCCCTGTCCTATTCTTTATTCTTTTGACATTACTCTGTTTTACCTGTTTACTGCATATGCATCCATCAAAGTCCATATCACCTCTCCAGGATACTGTGGGAGGCTTTCCACTCTAAACTCCTGCAGTCTACTTCTTGGTGCCTACTATATGACAGAACCACTGTGAGATGCTGAAGCAGAGAAATCACAGCTCCCAGAGTCACTACATATTATAGCAATAGATGAGTACCCAGATGTGGTGCGCAGAATAATGCGCATGCTCCCCCAAAAAATCCCTAGAGCCTGTGAATGTGCTATGTGACATGGTAAAAGGGAAATAAGGTTGAAAATGGAATTAATATAGTTAATTAGATACACTTAAAAAAAAGATATGATCCAGGTGTGCTCAATGTAATCACAAGAGTACTTGAAAGTGAAAGAGAGACAGAAAGGGAAATCAGGTAGATTTGAAGATGTCATACTGCCAGATTTGAAGAAGGGACCGTGTGCCAAGGAAAGCAGACAGCCTCTAGAAGCTAGAAAAGTCAAGAAAATGGATTTCCCCCCAGAACTTCCAGAAGGAATGTTGCCCTTATGTTTAGCCAAATGAGAACAATTTGGAGGTTCTGACCTCTAGAAATGTAAGATAATAAATTTGTGTTGTTTTAAGCCACTAAGTCTGTAGTAATTTGCTACAGCAGGAATGGAAAACAAACACCAGATACCCAGTTTAATGTCCTACCCACATGTGACAAAATTCTTTTTCTAAAATAAAAGAGTACATATTATTCAAATTATCACAAGATAATTTTAATATTTGATGTTATCACATAAGTATTACTGAGTATTCTCAGCTAATGAGAATTGGGGAGACAGAACAAGTTGCACAATTTTAATTCAATGAACATTAGCAAACGACACAGTCTCTGCTCTCAATGAGAACTCTACATTGTCCCCAGTTACCGTATTTTGCAGTGTATGTGTTGTTCAGTCCATTGAGAATTCTCTTTTGCCATTTACTTTATGCAATATAGAAAAGTTTTGACCCATATGTTTGATGAAAGTTGGACAAGTGGAGGCACTAAACCCCACACGTGGACTCTCATATGCACAGAAAAATATCCCTAGAGAGGCTCTGACAGAAAATGGTCCAGGGAACAGATGCTAAAGAGGCAGAGGGGTTGGTACATTATGAAACCTATAAAAAGATTGACTGGGACTTGGAAAGACTGACTGTCAAAAGAGGGCATACCTAAGAGACATCATTACTTCAGGGAATTTGAGAAGAACCAAAGTACAATTGCCTGCATAAAATGCTGGGAATACACCCATTAGGGATTATGCTATATTAAATGATTCTTTCTAGGAAAATATATCCAGGGTTAAACAGGGTGTACCTGAGGATATTTCTAGCAGCATAGCACAGAGAGTGCTCTGGTAAAGTACAGGGTGCTAGAAGAACAGAGAGATGGGTCATACAGCTGTCTAGAAAGCAACAGAGGCTCCCTTAAGGAAGAGCAGAGTGTTAAGGAAAAGCAGAATAAGCCAGGCAGCAAACAAAGGGTAGAGGGACAGAGTATGGGGAGATAAAATCATTTGATACTTAGAATATGCTAATTTATATTGTTATTCATCTTTTTTTAGCATCTTCTCAGGTGTCCCCAACTAAATCATTTGCAAAATCCATGTCGTATATATCTTTTTCTGACCCTAACACTAGCACAATGCCTCTCAAGGAGAAGAAACTTGGAAAATAGGAGTTGATGCTGTGACTAGTTTCATGAAACGACCCTGCTTTGCTTGGGTAGCGTTTGTTGCCATTTCCCGCTTTGCCCCTCATACTGCAGCAATGCCAAAGGGCAATGGTAATTCTGTGGAACTGTCTTGTTCCTTTGTGTTTCTGTGTCTTTGCCCTTGCTGTTTCCTCCCCAGGGAATGTCTTTGCATCTGCCCTCCCCCTTTTCTACTTAGCAAGCTCTCGACCCTCCTTCAAAACTGATTCCAGCCCTGATCTCAGCTGCTCTCTCCCCAAGAGAAAGTTAATTACTTTCTCCATTGCACTTTCTTTGTTCTTTTGACATGTTACTCTATTTTACCTGTTTACTGCATTGCAATATATTTGCTTTCATTTGTGCCCTTCCCAGACTAGACTGGAACTCCTTTATTCATCTTTGTATTCCCAATACCTGCCATAGTGCCTAGCTTTTAATGAATTTGTTTATTTATTTAATAAATATTTTCAATGCCTCACTATGATATGTGATTATTTTAGGATCAAGTGAACAAACTAGACAACACCAGAGCCTAGATATTAATAAAGAGAAACCAAAAATGGCTAGTAAATAGCCATTAAAAACAACAATTTCAGAGAGTGACACACACTATAAATAATAAAATAGGGCTATGTGATATGTGTTTGTTGAACTGTATTATTGAATTCATGAGAAACTTCAACATGAGATTCAGTACTGATTTTTTTAAAAGTCAAACTCCAAATCTGTATAACTAACCCTTATTCATGCCTTTATACACCTCAAATGATTTAAATTCTAAAGAGAAACAGAAAGGGACAATTTCAAGCTAGAAAGATTCAGGAATCATTCTTCCTTGTCTATCTGCTTGCCTCTGGTGAGAGGAAAACAAAAATGAAAAGTTAAGAAATATGACACCGAAATGTCAAATTACACAAATTAAAAAGGCAACCAAGCAAAAAGAAGCTCAAGAATCCGTCAGAGAATAAAACAGTTATCAGCAGGTATTTATCTACTGGGACAATTTAAATAGCTTTTAAGTAATTACCTTGAAAAAGCTCTTGATTTAACAACATCAAAGGAAATCTAGCTTTACTTCATATGTTTTGCTGAGGCAGTCTAATAGGATGGTAGAAAATAGATGAAAGCATTAAAAGAAAACTGAGCAATTCCCTGGCAGCTGAGTTCTCAATATTGACACAATTGAGGCTTCCAGGAGGCTGATGGTGAACAGGCACATCTCTTTTCTTCCATGGGGGCTCATTTGGAGAATAAGCTCTGTCTTTTTCTTTCAGTGAAGAAAGTAGTAGACCAAGAGTCAAGAGATCCCAGTTCTTTTCAACAGCTATTTGGCTATGTGGTCTCCATGAGAACTATGTCGGCCTCTCTTCCATCATTTCTAAACTAAAACTAGATGATGTCCTGTCCCAATCTAAGTATCTATGATTCCAAGTCATTAAGAACCTGGTTTAAGGAGAAATGCTATTTTTGTTGGTTCATGTAACAGTCAAATTCCATGACCCTTATTTGCACATGTCCTCATGTCACAGGCTCTCAGCTGCCACTCTCTCATGTAAGGTTACTTGGAAATACCAATCAAGGTCTTGGGCCAATATTACCATCCTGTCTGTACAGAGTAAAAGGTCTAACTAAGTGTCTCTTTTTCATCTAATGAGAACAGAAGCAGTGCTTTCTCTGCATGCTAGTGCAGAATCATGAACATTACTATGCAAACTGATATCATACAAAGTGATTTTCAATAATCAATGAAAAAATTACAGTTGGGCCGTGACTGTTAAGAATTTTTGTTGAAACACTATCTCATTATCAGTTATAAATGTATGACAATTAAAAAAACAGTAAAACTAATATATATTTAGTACACTAGTTAAAAACATTGGAAACATCGAGAATTAAAGTGTTTTATTTCTTTGTAAAATGAGTTATCAAGAGTTCTTTAAGTACAGTAATTCTTTCTTTCTAGATGTATTACTTACAATATGGAGTGAGCATCTTTGCTATGCCTTGGTGAATTATCATACTCTTTTCTAAGTTTGGATCAGCTTGTAACATTTTATCCTTTGCACTTTCAATGTCTTGAAATATCTGTGAGCGTTCCTTTAATGTGAAGTTGTTGCTGGCAACACTTCTTCTGGGACATCTTCATCCGTTTTGTTATAACCACTTGCTTATTTCATTAGATTTGCCTTCCCTAGTTCCTCTGGCTTCATATCTAGAGTCTCTTGAATGACAGCACTTTCAACATGCCCAACATCAGCTATTTGTTCTATAACTAAATTTATGTTCAACTTCAACTTGACTTCCAGTATCACCACTTTGTTTCTTCAGTGCACTTCCAACTTTGTTAGCCACCTCTCCCTGCCTAGTATTCAGTTTTGTAAAATGCTGTGTAGGTCCATCACAGGGAAAACTGGTGGGCAGCACACTACTACAGACAGGTTTTGCTGCTGTATATGAGCTACGGTTAGAAGTGCAGTGGCCAACACTTAGGCTTTGAAAGCCACTGATCATGATGCACTTCTGTTATTTACACACTGATTTGTAGATCGAAGAGTTACCAGCAAAGTTCCTACTTTCTGCAAATACAGTTAATATACTCTAGTTAGTAACTGAAATTTGAACCACGTTGTTGAGAATGGGCTCAGTTTAACTCAACTGTGGTAAATGAAATCCATGCATCAAAGCAAGGCCTGCCAGTGTAGCCAAAATCACTTTCTGTTTTTCTCTTTCCAATCTAAATGTGACCATCTCACAAATTTCTTTTCTCACTTAGCCATTCTTATTCTTTTTAATCTTCTCTTTTTTCAACACTTTAAAGTTACCACAGCAAATCTCTCCTCCAATTCTTTGTCTCCATCTCCACTTATCTTTCTCAACATCTCTTCTCCCCACACTCTTCCATCCCATCTAGTTGAAAAAAAAGAAATGGCCTTAATCATATCTTATAAAAATAATAGTAAAATTAGAGAAACACCAGAATCCAAGAAAAGAGGTGTGGAAACCATAATAATAAGTATCTTTGACCTCTAAGCTCCTTGAAGACACTACTAAGCCCTTTAAGAAGTTTTTAAAGTCTATACCTATATCTCAATTCTGATTGATTAAAGTTATTATTCTCAAAAGTCAGCATTAAATATTTAGGTATGTTGCAAATATGCAATATTTCAGTTCTTCTATGAATTCAATAGGCTCATGTGGATAAGAAAGAACACCTTATTTCATTTATAGCATTCTTATATTCACCAAACATCAAAATCCAAGGTACAAGTGAGCTTTCAAGATTCAACCCATCAGAAAGTAGAGGGCTTCTCTAATATTACAATGGCAATAAAGTATTTCCCCATAGCAACATAAGAAGCTTTTTATACACATATTCCTTTAAGACACGAAGCAGATCGCATTTATTTTTGCTGGGCCCTTATATTTTAATTTTCCCTTTTGTTCCTCTCCCCAAAGAATATTTTTCTCTTTTTCACTGTGATTTAGCATAAGATGACAACCTGCATTTTCATTCCTGCATACATAACCTCCTCTCCCAGCCTTAGGAAAGCATATTCCATACAGAAAAGGGTCACCATGAAGAGTCACAATGTTCATGAATCACTTTACGTTCCCATAGATAGCATATAATTCTGGTGCATGATATCATGACAGAAGTGCTCTGGAAAAATAATTCTGTCCAAGTTGCCCATTCTATGGTAGCTGAAATAATCATAAGAATTTGGTACTGATTTCTGAAAGCATCCCAGGAAATAAATCTGAAGTGACTTTTCCAATAAGTTGATAAAGCCTAAAATTCAAGATGTCAGCCAAAATGTCTCCCAGACCTTTAGCTTTCTTAATCCCTGAGCTCCTGAGCAACCTCATGAAGATTCCACTCTGCCCAGATGCAGAGGGAGGAGGGAAGACCTGCACCATCATCATTCTAGAAGAATCTAAAAGAGTGGAAGTAGTCTGAGATCCTTAAAGGGCATTGACTTTGAGGAAAAAGTTGGGAGAAAGACATGTTGTTTGGTTGGTCATAGGTAAAGATGGGACAAGCTCTGGCTGGGAAAGGGTAAAGGAAAACAAGCATTATAATCAGGCTAAATAGGAGAAGTCTAAGGAATACTAGTAGGCTCTCTCTGGTAGGCATGGGTTCAGATTCCAGCACAGAGCAATGACAGAAAGAAACATGTCAACTTAACCAGCCTAGAAAGGCAAGCAGGCACTAGAAACCAGAATGTCAGAGCACTGTATGAAAAATCAGACATGTTTTCTGATACCGGCATCATATTTTTCTGCCTTAAATTTACCTGCCAGGTAAAAACAACCCTTGGAGTTCAGGATGGGATCTTACCAAAGGATTCCAGAGATATCTAGATAAATAGCACCATAAATAAGTCAAACAGAAGTCAGAGGTCCTCCTGTTATTGCACAAAGGAACAGAAGTGCTTTGCACTGCTCTAAGACACTGTGTCTGCTTCCATGTGCTCACTCTGCCCTCCTCACACCTTTCAGTTATGCCCAGTCTAAACTGGAAGCCAGCCAACTACTTATACAAAATAATACCAAATTCTAAGCCAACATCCAATGATTTGGCTAAATTCTTTTCCAAGTCTACTCATCTCTTTTTCTAAGCTGCTAGTATACTCACAAAAGGCTCCAAATTTGCACTTTATTTTCTCCTGAATTATTCATTGCCTTTTTCTAGTGTACCTGGACTGAACCACATTAGAATTATAACTTGTATTCTTTCTCTTATTTCCCCTTTCCTCCAGGGAAAGGTGTTTCTCTTTAGCCTTCGAGTGTACCTGTCAAAGAGCAGCATTTGGTGATAAGAATGATCGTTTAATATGCTTTTCTAGCGAGTCTGCAATTCCCCAGGAAATAAAATCCTACCTCATAAGAAGCAACAGAAGACACAGTGAAATTAGTTTGAACCAAAGCCTAAAGCAAGAATTTAAAAAATACCATTACTACTTTTTTTTTCTTTGTTTAATATTCATTACCAGATGTTAATTCAGGACAGTCACCTCCCATCTGGCAGTCATTATGTAAAGTTAGGATATCTGATGCACTTAGAATACCCATGTTCTTATATCTATGATATTCATTTTTCTGGTCTTATATCTATGATATTCATTTTACTGGTCCTGTTTCTGTACATGGTAACATACTCTACTAGTGAGAACAATGATAGGATTCATAAAATACTAAGAATGTCCTTACTTTATCCCTTCAAACCCCCTTCTATCATTATTTTTATATATATATATATATACACACACACACACACATATATACACATATATATACATATATCTATACATTATTTATATATATAACACTGTATTGTATATAATAAGAGAAGGTTAAAAGAAGTATAAGAGGCCCTTCTTTAGTGGACCTTATAACCTAAATAAGGAAACAAGTAATATTTAAGTGACAAGACAATAAAAAATGCCTGTAAATAGTTATTAGTGATAAATTCTTCAATGTCTTAAGAGATTCAGCTACTAGGTTTGGAGAGGACACAGAATGTGAATTGTTGCTCTGCTTATCCTGCTAAGGGAAAAAAACAACACTAAGAAGACCTGTTCCCCATAAGATGGATTTGACCAAAACACTTAGAAGAATACCAAATCAACCCCAAAGACCTGCCTTTCACAGCCCCCTGACACTGAAAAAATTACTCTAATTTAGGATTCTAAACACTAAGCTGGCCAAACAAAATAACTTTCCAGTTTGCAATCCCCGAACTATTTTTTTTTCACATTTATAGTACATAAAAAACTTATATGGATAATTTGCTTTTCTCTCCAAGGCCACTTTACTGAGCTTTGGGAATTCTACTAGACTTATTAGAGTATATTGTACCTGGGGCCACAGATTAAAGTCATTTGAAGCTTGTAGGTATCATCTCTGACCAGTTAACTAGTGTAGTTCATGGTTCTAATCTAAATCAACTATCTAGACTCTGAAAGTACTAAAAAAAACCTAAGGAGTCCGAAACAGTTGTATCCTAATTAGAGTTGACTCTCAATTCTCTGTCATCTATGTTTTGAGGGTCTATTTCAAGGCCAGTAGCTGCCAATCCCCAACTCAAAAAAAAAAAAAAAAAAAAACACCAAAAAACAAAAACATGCATCTGAATACAAACTAATTTTAATATATGCCTTTTCAAAATTAAACTGGAAGGTTTTTAAAAATAACTAAAAAAATCACATAGGTAACTTTTAGACAATCAATGCTACTTCTCAGGAAAAAAAAGAAGTACAACTATTCTCTTAGGAGTAGGAAGTGGGAAGGAACAGCCCTTGACCCCAAATAGGCCCCAACATCTCTTTGGGGACCAAAAAGCGGTAACTGGCAGAACCTAAGACATTAGTTCTCCATTTTGGCTGCCCATTAAAATCATCTGAGGGGGTCTTTAAAAACACTCTCGACTTGGCAATACCACCAAAGGTTTTCATTTAATTGGTCTGTGGTGGAGTCCAGACCTAAGAATGTGTCCAGAACTCCCCTGGTGATTCTGTTGTATGGCCAAGGCTGATAACTTCTATTCTCAGAAGATTAAGAGGTGACCCAGTTTTTCAATATCCCCCTCTAGGCCTCTCAGGTGGTCTTGCTAAAGCCCTTCTGTCCCTGCAGCTAGGTAAGAGTTAATTTTGCCGTTGATTTCCTCCAAGAAAAAAAAAAGTTTAGTTTTCCACCCTGGAGTACTATAAAAGTCTTTCTTCAATGTTAGAACTCCCTTGGCTGAAGTCTCTGAAAAGGCCTACTGGACTTACAAAACCTAGTCATCATTCTCCAAATGAATAAGCCTAAATAATAATTATTAACCACAAATGTGACAACTATTATAAATAGTACACTCCCTTTTATCTTGGTTTTTCAAAGAAATCTTTAGGGAACAAAACTGCATTCTTGATTTTGCATTCCTTGGCAGCTAGCAACCTGTGGCCTGAAATTCCAAATAACAGTCTTTTGGGGTCTCTCTTAACTTTTTTCTTAACTTTACACAGCTAATTAGAAGTATTCAAAGGCCCTCATTTTGAACCTCTTAGTTGATGAGAAATGCATGCTTAATGGGCATCCTTGAAGACCATTTAATGAATCTAGAAGGAAAGCAAAACAAATTGATTATTATGGAATGACTTCTATGGGTCCTCGTACACAGTTGCAAATAGCAGAGCACAGAGGTAACCAGGACAGGGATGTTGGCATCTCAGATTATTAATAAGAACACTAATCGTACTGATGATCAAACAGCATTTTTTAAAATTTAAATCTTTGGGGGCTAGAAGAAAATATTCCAAGTTACTATCTTTCAAATAGTGCTTTGAAAATCTTAACACCCATGAGCTATTTAAACAGCTTCAGAAAGGTCAGGGGACAAGATTTAGGGGTTGCTGTACTTCCTTGGCTGAGAAGATTTGAAAGGTATCCCTCCCCTAAGGATTCCATGGCCTCCACATCCAAGGTGATTCTACTAATCAGTGGTATGTGAACTGAGCTCTACCTAAATCAAAGAAGGAGGTTGGTTGTTTAATTAATCATGGATTGCATTAGTACTATAGAGGAAAGATAAGAAAAAGTGTGCCATCTTGACAATTTCTTAAGGAAAGCAATCCATTGCACTATTTTAATAACCTCAGTATCGTTGGGCTAGGATTCCTACTACACTCTTCCACTCTTTATGGGGTCAGGATAAAGGATGTAGAAGTCACTTACGCCTAGAGAAGACAGACACTCCTTAAAGCAAAGCTCAGCTCTTCCCAAACCATAACCTCCTTTGTCCCTTTCAACACCATAATCCAACCCCCCATGCACCAACATGCACATTACCTAGATGAGGGGGGCTTGTTAAAAACCCAGATTGCTAGGTTCCCGCCTCAGAGTTTCTAATTCAGTAGATGTGAAGTAAGACCTCCCAAATTGCATTTTTAACAAGCTCCCAGGTAATCACCCATTAAGAATCACTACCCTACACACTTGTTTATTCCAGACACACATGGCAAATTGCTACTATTGTCTGAGCATGCCCTGTCCCTTTAGGCTACAGGTACCTCCTCTCCATTAACCCAACATCCTCTAAAAGCAGCTCCTGACAGTTTCACTTCATTCATAAACTCCACATTAAACCATTCCCTTTATCTCATCTTACACTCCATTCCAGACATTTTCCTAACCTTGCTGACTCCTGGTGCTTGGCACTTCTCTCCACGTCTGAGCTCTGGGATTTTCTTCTACACAGGCATCTTTGATTAACTGCTAGCCGTACCTGGAGGTAAAAACCTCACCTGGCCCAAATGAGCCCAGGCCGTAGACACATACAAACACACACACACGAAAGGATGCATACAATAATAAATACATATATAATAAGTGTATGTATGGTACAAATATGCATATACATATGTATATGTATGTATGTTCATAAAATAATATGCCTTTTTATAGGATATGCTAGAAACCATAGAATTATAGAATAAAACATAAGGAGGACACTAAATAATATTGGCAGCTATATAGCTGCCAAACTTTTGATTCTTTCTATAATAAATAAGGATTTGAAAAGTAGGTTTTACCTGTGTATGGACTGTAAAGTGGTCTCTATCCCACAGCACAGGCTTACCCCCCTTTCCTAATTACTATCTGGCTACTGAACGAGTATATTCTAATCTTTGTTTTGACCCAGTTGCTCCCCTCTGTATGATGTGGGTTTCCTCTGCTCTTCATCGATAAAGGAAAGCGAGTATAATATTCCTACCAATGGTCTCTTCAGGAAGACATTTCTTATTTCTAACTAAAAGATGCCTGCTCCTCTCCTGCTGTAATTACAATAGTCAGTGAAGTCAGGATTCCATCTAGTAATGGCCCCAGCATGCTTCAGACATTCTACAATTTCCTTCCACTTACTGTTTCGACAGTTTTTAATAGTTCAGTTCCAGACCCCCAGAGTGGAGACCAATATGGGAATTTAGCATTGGGTGGTTGAGAGTGACGTGACTTATGGCTTTATAGTTACTGGGTCTGGAGCCTCACTTTCTTTGGGTTATTTTTATTAGTTCTGCAATCATGGAATACTATCATTCAAAATGGCCCTTGACCATTCATTTAAAATATCTCTGCCCAGGCATGTGATACCATTATGCCTGGCATTCCATGTGACCACTGATGGGAAGACATCCCATGGGGATTGGACTTCCACGCAGAAGTTGCCTGGCATCGACTGTCACTATTGCGTGGTTGAGTGTGATTATCCGTGGTGAAAGGAATTTAGGAGGTAAAATTAAAATATTAGGAACATAATAGAAAGAAATCAAAGAAATAATTTCTGTATTTGCTATGAGGTATTTCCACTTTCTTGAATTTTCAATTCAAGCTCAGGGGGTCCATGAGCTTGAATTGAAAATTAAAAAAAAAACAACATTATTCTTGTGGGAACATGTTGTTGTGGGTGTGAGATATTTATTAAATAACACACAGTATAGTGTGGACTTAGTAAGGGTCTGTGGTTTTCACCTGAGTGGCAAAGGAGTCTGTATTAGTCAGCCAAAGGGGTGCTGATGCAAAATACCAGAAATTGGTTGGGTTTTTTTATTGTTTATTTCTTTTTTTTTTTAATTTTTTAAAATTTACTTGCATTTTTTTAAGATACATAGATCACAAAAATATTACATCAAAAACTATAAGAGGTTCCCATATACCTCACCCCACCCTACTCTTCCCACATCAACAACCTCTTTCATCATTGTGGCACATTCATTGCATTTGGTGAATACATTTTGGAGCACTGCTGCACTGCGTGGGTTATAGTTTACATTCTCTGCCAGTCCATTCAGTGGGTTATGGCAGGATATATAAGGTCCTGCATCTGTCCCTGCAATATCACTTAGGACAATTCCAAGTCCCATAAATGCCCCCACATCATTCTCTTCTTCCCTCTCCCTGCCCTCAGCAACTACCATGGCCACTGTCTCCACATCAATGATACAGTTTCTTCCATTGCTAGAGTCACAATAGTTCTATACTAGAATACCAGTAAGCCCACTCTAACCCATATTTTATTCCTCCATCCTGTGCACCCTGGGATGGTTATGTCCACTCCACCTCCATATGGCTGATGGATGGGGTTCTCCTGCTTGCAGTTGTATATACTCTCAGTTCCCTGATGTGGTGGTTGACCATCTTCACCTCCCTGTTAGCTGACTTGGGTAAGCCCAGCGAAATGGAGAGTAGGTGTTGCAACTCTCCTGAGGCTCAGGGCCCAGCTGGCACATGGCCAGTCCAGGGATTCAAATCTCCTGAGGGTACACCAACCCCAACATCAATTCCAGGTTCAGTAAAAGTGACAGAAGAGGCATGTTTAGAAAGGTCATATCTGAGTCCAACTCCATCACACCCAGGAACATAAATTCCAAAGTAGGGCCCACTGGCAAGGCATTAAACTTCAAAGCCATCTGCCTTGACCATAGAACCTGTGTGTCTCCATAGCCCTCAAGAGCATCAGTACCTGGGGTTGTATCTACTTTGGCTATCTCTGGGATCCTGCTCAGATGTGCAAAAGCACAACCCCTTTGATGACCTCCTGACTCTTTTTTGAAGACTCTTAGCCATATAAACTCATTTGTCTTCACTATTATCCCCCTTTTATTCAGGGTCCTTTTCTAGTTGCATCACCAGTTAGTAATTGGTAGTAATCCCTCAGCACCAGGGAGGTTCATCCCTGGGAGTCATGTCCCATGCTAGGGGAAGGTAATGCATTTACATGCTGAGTTGGGCTTAGAGAGTGGCCACATTTGAGCAACATAGAGGCTCTCAAGAGATAACTCTTAGGTACCCTGCAGTCTAGGTATAGTTGAAATTTCACACAGGCTCATATGCATAGACATCAGATACCAGACCATAAAGCATAAGTTACCTCCCTCACCAAAGTCTATTTTCATGTGTTGGAGCAAGATGGCTGCCAACATCTGCAAGAGTTCAGGCATCCTGGGTTACTCTGGGCTCTGCTCCTCTGTTTTCCCCATAAGGTCAACTATAGACTATTAGGATCTCTAGGTTTTGCCTCTCTCCACAAGGTCAGCTGTAGTCTATCAGGCTAACAGCTTTGTCTCTCTCCCCAGGGCTCCAGCTAAAGACCAGCACCAAACTCCGACATCAAAACTCCAACATTAAGAACCCTCCAACTCTGTCTTTGCCATGCCTTTTGTCTGCAAGTCAAACAAGATTCAACACCCTACTTACATAAGAGGTTTACCTGGTTACTTAATCCAGTATAATCTCACATGCCTGGAGGAAAAGACAGTTTACAAACATAACCAATATTCTTTTTGGAATTCATCAAAACAATCAAACTACTATGGGGTCCATGGAACAAAAAAGGTTCTTAATCTGCTCTAGGTTAGGATCTACAGTTTTCTCCTTGGTTACAAAAAACCATTTCCTTTAACTCCACAGTGTCCTTATTCTCTCAAGTTACTTGCTCAGACTCCTACTATCTTTTTTTCTGGACTATTATAATCTCCTCCTAATGAATATTCCTCTCCTTGGCATCCACCCACCTCCAGCTTCTCTTCCCTTTACCCACCTTTCATGATACCCCCAGGTCAATCATGGCTTTAAAAAAAAAAGGGGGGGGGGGGGAGAGGGGGCAAATTCTGCTTGGGAACTTAATGCTTATAAAGTCTTCTGGACAAAATTGAGATCCTTTGCATTTTGCACATAGCCCTTCACAACCTGAATGGATCATTACTTTCCAGCCCCATGTCATACCATCATCACTCTTCCAAGAACTCTTCATCAGTCACTCCAGGTCTTTAGTTTCATCCCATACCAATCTTTCTGTTGCTTTCAGGGCTCCTTGACCTTTTAATTTTCCTGATGCAAAACATCATTCTCACATGAAGGCTTCACTTTATTCACGTAGGCTTTTTCACTTACTGAAATGTCCTTCTCCAACTTCTCACCTGGTTAACTCCTAACTTCAATTCATCAATCAATTGTACTTACTTACTTCTCAGGCAAGTGTTACATAGGCAAACATGCAGAGGGAAGTAAATAAAATTGATGCATGGAAAGTTTGAGAAATCTGGTTTGCCTAGAATTTTTCAACCTTTTTTTTTTTAATCTTTTTTTTTAATTTATTTATTTCTCTTTCCTTCCCCACCCCCTATCCTGGTTGTCTGTTCTCTGTGTCTATTTGCTGTGTCTTCTTTGTCCGCTTCTGTTGTTGTCAGCAGCATGGGAATCTGTGTTTCTATTTGTTGTGTCATCTTGTTACGTCAGCTCTCCGTGGGTGCGGTGCCATTCCTGGGCAGGCTTCACTTTCTTTCATGCTGGGTGGCTCTCCTTACAGGGTGCACTCCTTGTGCATGGGGCTCACCTATGTGGGGGACACCCCTGCGTGGCAGGGCACTCCTTTCGCGCATCAGCACTGTGCATGGGCCAGCTCCACATGGGGCAAGGAGGCCTGGGGTTTGAACCACGGACCTCCCATGTGGTAGACGGATACCCTAACCACTGGGCCAAGTCTGCCGCCACCTTTTTTCTTTTTTAGCACTCAGGCTTCTTAATTCAAATAAGCTTCTGAGTTATGTGCATTTTGCAAACTCAGGGTTAGCTTTAAATCCACTCTCCCAGATCCTTACTCCTGACTCGAGAAAGGACTTTGTCAAACAACACTCATTACTACATTTCTTTTGGGAAAAAAAAACTCTTCAGACTTAGGAGTCCTGCTTAAAGGTAAGAAAGGTAGAAGTCTAGTTATGTGGGAGATCTCAATTTCCAGATTAAGGACTTTGGGTATGTGGACAAGATTTTGGCAACTTTAACCAGAGTGAGAGCAGCTAGTTGCTTTAATAGAATTTAAGTGTAGAAACTCACATTAACAGTATCCCAAGGTACTAAAAGAACATGTAAAACTGATCATAAAACAAACATTAGAAATCTTTGAGAAAATCATGGAATAGTGAAAACTACCAGAAATCCATAGGTGGATAATTGTGGTCCTGGCTTTCATAGCTGGGAAAAGGTCACTTCAGCAGGTGGGAGACAGTTTAATGAGATGGTTAATAATCTCTACCAGATTTCTGCCAAAAGAAACAGTTATCATTGAGAAACAGCATGTGATCATGAAGAACAAACTGTGCTGAGTTAACCCAATTTACTTTTCGCAAAAGACCAATAAATCAGGGAAAATGTCATCAAATATAAATGGATTGCAGACTGACATTTCTCACTTACTCCTGATATCCTTAAGCTTGGATAGTAAAGCTTTTTTCCCCAAACTCTAATACAGCATCTGGCAATTAACATTGGTATTGCAGAAAGCTCAACAACAATAATTTGCTCCTTATAAATGTATGCCATATTAACTCATTGTCACTTAATAATTTACATAATTGCTTTATAATTACTTGTAATTCATTATAAGCATCTATTTACAAAATGAATTCATTGACATGATCAAAAGCCCTCTTGCATTTGAGTTTTAAATGAAGTAATAGTTTGGTTTAGATGGAAGACATTTAAAATCACATTTTAATGTGCCTACAATATTCCTGCAACTTACTTGTGGTGATATGCAAATAACCATATGTCTTGAAGATTTACAAAATTAAGACTGTAAATATCATATTAGTAAGATAGTCCTCATCAAAGTGAGATGCTGGTGATGTTTGTCTTCTTTTTCACTATCTCCCTTCTCTGCATAATTTTATCCTGCTCCTCATCCCTTGCATTTTCAGCCGCCACTGCCCTTATATTCCCAAATGTTCTCATGATTTCCCCAGTATCTTACAAACCCCAAATATCTAAATCGGCTCACCAAAAAAATTCTGAAATTGGTTACATATACCCAGTGATATGCCTGGAGATTTGCCAGGTTCTGTGAATATAGTTCCTGCCTTCAAGTTCATGCACCTACTTTGGAGCCTATCATATTTTACCAATTTTGCATTTTTTTACATTACAGCATTTTTAATATTCATGCATCTTACAATCAATAGCATTTTTGTTTTCTATAAACCTTGGTAAATGTAAACAATGTAGTCAGATGACAAAGAAAGGGAAGTGATTACGTTTGCCTAGAGAGTGTGCAAGGAGGGGAAAAAGTGGCAAATGTGAAGGAAGAAAGAGAGCAAAGAAAGATTCCCATGAAGAATGTGCTACTTAAGCCTTATCTTTAATTGAGGAGGGTTCAAAGTCATTGCCCTTTTGAAAAGTATTTCAATCTCCAGGACAGGATTTAGCAATTAATGAAATTTTTCCATAATTCCTGAAATCCATTCACACAAATTCTCATGGGCAGCCATATATAACCTGAATAAAGGCAAGGCTGGGCAGCTACCATGGCATAATTGAGTTCCTGATTGTGAAGGGAGCCAAAGCTTCTTGCATGTGAGCTAGAGATTATTAAGAATAACAAAATTGATCCTTTTGTGGTTCATAAGCATGATGAATGGGTGTTCACGTACTTGTGTGAGGTGTGCCTCCCTCGAACCTTGTTATGATGTCAGCACATTACTCATCTGACGTGAAAAAAAAAAGAACAATAAAAATAATAGCAGGGAAAGAGTTTCAAACAAATAAATAAAATGACTGTGAAGGTATACCAATGTTTATAGCATCAATATTCAAATCAATATTCGCAATAACCAAAAGATGGAAGCAACACAAGTGTTCATCAACAAATGAGTGGATAAACAAAATGCTGTGTGTGTGTGCTTCTATTTCGTTTGATTGTAAAGTTTGTAATGGATGGTGGTGTTGGTAACACATTTTGAATGTAATTAACAGCACTGCATTATATATTTGAATGTGGTTAAAAGGGGAAATTTTATGTTTGTATATATGTTACTAGAATAATTTTTTTAAATCATAAGTTGTACAACATGGTGAACACTATTATAAATGACAGACTATAGTTAATAGTACAATTATAATGTTCTTTCATGAATTATAAAAAATGTGCCACACTAATGCAAGGTGTTAATAAAGGTGGCATATGAAAACTCTGTATTTCATGCATGATGTTTCTGTAAACCTACCATTTCTCTAATTTAAAAAAAAAAAAAGAGGCCCTGAATAGCCAAAACCATCTTGTAAAGGAAGAACAAATTTGGAGGACTCACACTGACAAATTTTAAAGTTTACTACAGAGCCACAGTGCTTAAAACAGGATGGCACTGGCAGAAGGACAATCATACAGATGAATGGAATCAAACTGCTATTTCAGAAATAAATCCTCACATCTATGGCCAGTTGATTTCTGGCAAGGGTGCCAAGTCAATTCAATGGGAACAGAATAGTGTCTTTAGCAAATAGTGGTATAAACACTGGATCTTCATAAATAAAAGAATGAAGTTGGACCCCTACCTCTTACCACTAACAAAAGTGTTTCCAAAATGGACCAAAGCCCTAAATAGAAGAACTAAAACAACAAAACTCCTAGAAGAAAATATAGAAAAGTATCTTCGGAACCTTCTGTTAGGCAATAGTTTCTAGACTTTACACTGAAAGCACAAGCAACAAAAGAAAAATTAGATCAATGGGACTTCATCAAACTAAACTTTTGTGCATCCAAGGACTTTACCAGAAAGTAAAAAAACAACCTATAGAATGGGAGAAATAATTTCTAAACTACATGTACAATAAAAGTTTAATATCCAGAAAATGCAAAGAAATCCTACAACTCAATAAAACAAACTACCCAATTAAAAATGGGCAAAAGACTTGAATAACAACTCTCCAAAGAAGATATATACAAATGGCCAATAAGCCCATGAGAATATGCTCAACATTGTTATTCATTAGGGAAATGTAAATCAAAACCACAATCGGATACTATTTCATAACCACTAGAATAAATAGTAATAAAAAAATAGAAAATAACAGGTGGTGGAGAGGATGTGGAAAAATAGAAACACACATTCATTGTCGGTGTAAAATGGTCTAACCACTGTGGAAAGCATTATAATGATTATTCAAAAAGTTAAACTTACGGGTGTTGACACCAAGATGGCGGGGGAGTCAGGAGCTCCTAGAGTCACCTCCTGCTACAGGGCAGTTAGTAAATACCCAGAGCTCTCTGGAGCTAGCTGAAGCACCTATTTGGGGGCTTCAGGAGACCAGAAGGACATCCTGCAACATCCTTGAAGGAATGGAGGAAGGAGCCTGCCCATTTGCAGAGAAGACTTGTAAGTGGAGGTTCCACGCCCCGGAGGTGAGTGCCCATCCTCCACTGGAAACACAAGCCACCTTGGGAGCTGTTCTATGGCTGGATTTGAAAGCTCCACTTTCCAAAAATGGGGGAGGAAGAGATGGTTGGGTACCAACTTCAGCTAATTAAGAGTAAAAATCAGCAGGCTAAAGTATAATCCTGAGAACAGCTAAAGTTTGAGCCCGTCCAAGTCAGAAAGAGGTCTGGAGCCACCATCTTAACTCCGCACCTGGCACAAGGGGAGGCGGGACAGACTGAAAATCCCAGTGCTAGTGAGGAGCAGTTTCTTTCCATCTATGTCAGATTGCAGGTCTCGCCTAAAACCCAGTGCCACCTCCAACAGGGAGGAAGCTGCAGGGACCTGTGCCAGCCTTTCTGGGAAATTGCTTGCCAAGCCACAGAGGCTGGTGATTGTCCTACTCTGGTGGTGCAAACCACTCCAGGAGCTATTCTGTGACAGGAGTTGGAAGCTCCATTTCCCAAAACAGGGGAGAAGGAGACGGTTGGCTGCTGATTTCAGCTACTGATTGGTAGACTCGGATGGCTACGGAATAACCCTAGGAACAGCTGGGGTGTGAATTTGTCCAAGTAGGAAAAAGGCTGGTGGCCACCATTTTGACCCCAGCCTGAAGGGAAGGCGGCCTGATCAAATACCACAGTGACAGTAGTAACTGGTTTCTTTCATCTGGATCAGCCTGCAGACTTAGCTTAGGCTTCAGTCCCACCTCTGGCAGGGAGGAGGCTGGCTAGATCTGTACCAGTCTATCCAGGTAACTGAGGGTACTTTAGGCTGGCACAAACTGAATAATTAAAAGTCTACAGGGGCAACTGTGATCATCTTGGACCTGCACTGCATACATTGCTGCCCACACCTGTAGCTCCATCCATGCCCCAGCCAGGGGAAAAAGGGGCTTGAAGCTTCATCAGTCTCTCTGGGCACCTACAGTCTAGGCCTGCACGACTTGGATTATTCCACACAACTGTGACTCTGTCCCTACCTCTGGGAAAGGAGAAAGTTGGGTGAAGCTTCATTTATCCCTGGGGCAATGAGGGCAGCTTGAGCCACCACAGTTTATAGCACCAATTATATCTTTGGCTTCTACTGCAGAACCAGCAAGGGAGAAAGGGCAGGAAGCCCTAAACTAAAGAGAAAAACTGCACCCAGAATAAATACTCTAGTAAGCCAGATGCCAAGACACCAACCAAAAATTACCATCCACACCAAGAAACAGGAGGCTATGGCCCAGTTAAAGGAACAAAATAAGCCTCCAGATGACATAAAGGAGTTGAGGCTACTAATCATAGATGTTCAAACAAATCTCCTTAATAAATTCAATGAGATGACTAAAGAGATTAAGGATATTAAGAAGACATTGGATGAGCACAAAGAAGAATTTGAAAGCATACATAGAAAAATAGCAGATCTTATGGGATTGAAAGATGCAATAAATGAAATTTTAAAAAACATTGAAATCATATAATAGCAGATTTAAGGAGGCAGAAGAAAGGATTGATGAGCTTCAAAAAATGACTTCTGAAAGTGAACATACTAAAAAACAGATGAAGAAAAGAATGGAAAAAACTGAACAAGGTCTCAGAGAACTAAACAACAGCCAGAGATGTGCAAACATACATGTCATGGGTGTCCCAGAAGGAGAAGAGAAGGGAAAAGGGGCAGAAGGAATATTTAAAGAAATAATGGTAGAAAATTTCCCAACCCTATTGAAGGACATAGATATCCATGTCCAAGAAGCACAACGTACTCCCATCTGAACAAAAACCAAATACACCAAGTCTGAGACACATACTAATCAGAATGTCAAATGCTAAAGACAGAGAATTCTGAAAACAGCAAGAGAAAAGCAATGTATAACATATAAGGGATACCCAATATGATTAAGCGCTGATTTCTCACGAGAAACCATGGAGGCAAGAAGACAGTGGTCTGATATATTTAAGATGCTATGAGAGAAAAAAATTCCCACCAAGAATTTTATGAATTGAAGATTATATCAATAAAATTATCAAAAAGTATCAAAAGAATGGTGAAAATAAAATATGACAGATAAAACTCAAGTAGTCAAGAAAAAACTTAACAAATGATGTAAAGCACTTATATTAAGAAAACTGAAATACAATGTTAAAAGAAATTTTAAAAGTCCTAGATAACTGGAAGAACAGTCCATGCTCATGGATTGGAAGACTAAATATAATTAAGATGTTAATTCTACTCAAATTGATATACAAATTCAATGCAACCCTGATAAAAATTCCACCAGCATTAAAAAAAAAATTGAAAACACAATTAGCAAATTTATTTGGAAGGATAAGGGGTCCTGAATAGCCAGAAATATTGTAAAACAAAAAGTGAACCCTCATCTCTGGACTTTAAATCATGCCACCAAGCTATAGTGGTAAAAACAGCATGGTACTGGCATAAAGACAGATACATAGACAAATGGAACCAAATTGATGTCTCAGAAACAGACCCTCACAAGTATGGTCAAGTGATTTTTGACTAGCCAGTCAAACCCACATAGCTCGAGCAGAATAGTTCATTTAGCAAAATGGTGCTGAAAGAACTAGATATCTATAACCAAAAGAAGGAAAGAAAACCTCAATCTCACACTATATCCAAAAATTTACTCAAAATAGATCAAAAACCTAAAAATAAAAGCAAGAAGATATTGTGGGAAAATATCTTCAAGACCTGGTGGTAGGTGGTGGATTCTTAATGGAGATAAGAGAAGGACTGAGATGGACTACTGGTGTTTAATGTATGTAGAAGTTGTAATTAGCTTTACTGTAAAAGTGTGGAAATGTATAGAAAGGATGGTAAAAATAGTAATAGCTAGTTTATATATAAGAATGTGGCTGAAGATGATAGTCTAGGGATGTGAATTCCAATTGACAGAATGCTAGAGAATAATATAGAAACTGAATAGCACAGTAAACCAAGAGGTGGATGAGAATTGTGGTTGATGGGACAGATGTAAGAGTGTCCTTTGTGAGCTAGAGCAAATGTATATCACTACTGCAGGGTGTTGGAAACGAATGGGAAAAATACAAGTGGAACGACCTATGGACTGTTGTTAGCAGTAATATTATAATATTCTTGCATCTATCCCAAAGTTGTACTGTGTTGATAATGGGGCAGTATGGAAAATGTGAGCAAAATGTATATTACGGACATGGTAACAATCAGATGATATTATCTTATCTGTAACAAATGTTCCACCACAGTGTGGTGTGTTGATAGAGGGGTGTTGCTTTGGAATTCTGCACATGTGCATGACTGTGTTATAAGTTTACAACTTCTGTCATAAAAAATATATTTAAAAAATAATAATAAGGTGTGTTGGGGGAAAAACACACCAAATGTAAGATAAGGACTATAATTAGTAGTAAGATTTTGAAAATATTCTTTCATAATTTGTAACAAATATCTCATGACAATTCAAGATGTTGGTGGAGGGTGGATGTATGGAACCCCTGTATGATGTTATGCATACTTGCTTTGTAAGTTTACAACTTTTACTATACACTTAATTGTTTATATATGTTCATATATAAATGACATAAAGATAATAAAAATAGGGAGGGTTGGGGAAAATACTTTGGTTAGTAGTAATACTTTGACAATCCTCTTTAATCATTAGTTAAAAAGGTTTAACAGCAATGTAAGGTGTTGGTGGTAGGGTGAGTTATGAAAGTCCTATATGATGTTATGTATGTTTGTTTTGTAAGTTCACAACTATTATATATACTTATTGTTTATGTATATTTGTGTGGGGGTGATATATTTCAATAATTAATTAGCAAATTTAAAAAAAATTTAAGTTAAATTTAGGATTACCACATGACCCAGCAATTCTACTTCTAGGTGCATTCTCAAAAGAATTTAAAGCTGAGACTCAAACAGCTATTTGTACAACCATGTTTATAGTGTTATTATTAAAATTGCTAAAAGATGTAACAAAAGTGTCCAACTACAGATGAATGGATACACAAAATGTGATATATACATACAATGTTGTATTATTCAGCTATGAAAAGGAAGCTTCCATAGGTGCGGCAACAGGGGTGAAACTTGATGATGTTAAGTTGAGTGAAAGTCACAAAAGGAAATATATGATCTCACTGGAATAATTAGAAGAAACAAGTTCACAAATCAGAAACTGAAATATAGGTTACAAGGGGCTAGAGTGGGGATAGGGGATGGGAGATAATGCTTAAATTGTACAAAATTTCTGTATAGGTTGATGGAAAAGTTTTGATAGTGGATGGTGATGGTGGTAGCACAGTACTGTGAATATAATTATCACATACTGGTTATATATTTGAATATGGATAAAGCAGGAAAAATTAAATAGTAAATATGTAATCAGAATAATTTTTTAAAACCATACAACTCTACAACAGAAGCAATGAACTCTAATGTAAACTATGAACTATAATTAAAAGTACAAAAAAATCAATTTAAAAATAAAGCACCCAACAATAACAACAAAAATAATTATATTCTCTTTGGAAAATAGTATATTATGTCCTATGCATTAGAATCTTCCCTCTCAACATGAGAGGGCAGGAAATCAGAAAAATTTTAGAAGTATATTGAACTGAAATAATAGTGATACTGAAAACAAAAGCTGAGAAGTGTCACAAAAAGGCATCCTAACTATCAAGTAGTCCAACACCTTCATTTTACAAGTTGGGAAAATGAGGACCAGAGGTGGGAAAGAAGCAGCTGAGCTTCTCTGGAGGGGCTTAGCTTGAGATAACAGAGTGTGGTCTGGCACACTTCCCTTCAATCTCACGTCTTCACAATTCAACCGATAGTGAGGTGACCTCAAGTATAGCTTTGCAGACATCAATCAGTTCAGTCAAAAACACACCATATATTTTCAAAAATTGAGAGAGCTGAGATCCAAGAGCGGTGCTCTGCCTTAAGCTGTTTGATTCTTCCACATTTCAACCTTCATTTGTATAAGCAAATGTGCAAATTCCTGCTAAAGCTGTGGCTTAGAGGATGCATCCTTATTATACATCTCTTGAGTGTCATACCAAATACTCTCTTCCACAGGGAAAGAGTCATAAGAGAAACTGCCTTGTTTTGTAAGAACTTCTACCCTCAACCCACCCTTTCCCCTACAACTGCCTCAAACTTCCCTGACAATATTGTATATATACCAGCAGCAGCTCTGCATACTATACCAAACCCAAAAACTGAACCTTGTTCCTTCACTGGTTACAGCTTACTAATTATTTTAAAGAGTATCATACATTAAGCAACCACATATGAGGAAGCAAATCCTTCATCTTTAGAAGAACAAATACACTGAGAATTTTCTTAACCTTTAAAACATGTCAAGGGCATGAATCAAAATATACCAAATTGCCTCCAGGTGAAAAGAACACTTCTTTAACACAAATGCCTTGGCAATTCCATAAGTAAGAGGTCATTTTCTTCAAAAATGTTCAGAATGGGTTGATTTTCTTTAAAGTGTTTTACAAAAAAACACATACACACATTTCATGCTGGTTAGATGACAATTCAAGGTCTGAGAGAAACAAAATATAAAGGAAACAAGGAAAAGGTTATTTTAAGAGATTTCAACAAGGGTAAAAAAGAAAAGTCACAGTGCATTCCCAGAACATTTGGAGCATTAAACATCACCTTGCACTTAGGAGGTTGCTGGATTTTCTTTTTCATCTTCTGAATTTGTAGGTACTTTTATAGTGGTTTAAAATATTACTCATTAATGCCTCACAATTCTTTAAGTTCAAAGTTCAGATGGGCTTGGCTAAGTTCTCTGCTTAGCGTCTCACAAAACTGAAATGAAGGTATAGGCCAGGCTGCCCTCTTACCTGGAGACTCTGGAGAAAAAGCAGCTTCGAAGTTAATTTAGATTGTTGGCAGAATTCAGTTCCTTGGGTATGTAAGACTGCAGTTCCCATTTCCTCACTGGAATATGCTGCTCTCAGGCCCTAGAGGCTGCCCACATGTCACACAGTCCCCTCCAGCTTCAAGCCAGCAAAAATGTCCCATGAACCGTCCTCATTATCGGGATCTCTGAGACTTCCCATTTTGCAACCAGCCATAGAAAACTCTTTGATCTTAAAGGGCTTGCATGATTAGATCAAACCCATCCTGATAATCTGTCCTGATGAATCCAAAGTCAACAGATTAGTAACCTTAATTATATCTTCGCAATACATCATGAGGGCATGACATATCAGCATATTCATAGTTCTGAGGGGACTGAGGAAGGAAATATTATGGGAGGGGAAAACTTTTTTTTTTGTTTTTCCCTACCACCTATGATAACTTGGGCTCAATAAAATGAGAAGTAATGTAAAGTTCATCTGGTTCATTTACAGACTTTGTAGATAGGAAGAACTGGATTCAAATCCTAATTCTGCCCATGGACAAATAATACTTTACATCCCAGAATTGTGGAGATGAAATCACCTGTGAAATCTACTGTTTATTTTTAAAAGTCTTTGAAACCAAACAGTCATTAAGTAGTTGGTAATATCAGTAGTCTTTAGACTAAATACTGGGGGTTTTAGAAACTTTTGACAGCAGTTGCTGCCTCTGAAATTCATGAAGACCACCTATCTCTTCTAAAACAGAGATAAAGATATATTCACCTAAAGTCCTCACATTTTAGATGAGGCAATTAAAGCTTAGAAAGGTGAAAACATTTGACTCAGGTCATGACCTTGGCTAGCTAAAGATCCCACACTAGGATGTTTTGATGCCCAGTGGGGTGGTCTTTTCACCATCATCATCTGAGTACTATGTTTTTAAAATTATCCTTATAAACGAGGGCAAACCCTTCTCATTTTTGGGACATAATTTACTTTTCTTTTTCCTTTCATTTCCTTTTAATTTTTTATCTCTTTCAGAAAATGGTTCATAAAAAATTTCCTCTCTGACATCCAGGATTCTTGAATAGATTTTGCTACAATTTTATTTTTAAAAATGAAGAAGAAGAAGAAGAAAGAAAATTACCTTGAGGGAAAAAAATACATTTAAACTAAGAGGAATTGTATAGGAATGATGGAAAATAAAATGAATACATATAACTACAAATTTCCTGCAATAAAACTCTCTAAGAGTCAAATGGCAGTTTCTTCAAAGCATGGTTTATTATAAAGACAAAATCTCATCCCAAATAGCTTTCAGATTCAGCCACAGAGCAGAGACCTTCTGAGTTAATAAAGGACAGTTGAGGTTGAATGTATTTAAATTGCCTCAGAATGCAGAAAGTGGTATATCAAGCTCATTAGCTCTTAGGGAAAAAATGGTTAAGGTAGTTCCATAAAGGAAGACAATCTATATGTGAAATAAAAAATGATTAAATGGTATCTCTAAGTCAGACATTAAAATATGGTACTGCTGTGAGTATTACTTTTAGGAGGTGGCAGTGATATGTGATAACTCAAGATGTTCCAAGCAATGACTTTTTGTGCCTTTGGACCCTTGTGCAAGGTTTTCTAGTTAATTCAGTCAGGATTTTATTGGAATCAGTTCTCAGGTGGGAAAAGAAAGAGGCCATTTCTACCTACTGTTCCATTCCAAGAGGTATCTTACTTCAAACTATCTTTAGTGGAAATCTGAAAATTTTAAGATTGCATCTTTATCTAAATGAGCCTAAAACTAAAGAGAGTGAAATATGAATAACAGTAGCTAATAGTACAAGTATAAGTACAAGAATGTTCTTTTATGGGTTGTAGCAAATGTGCAAAAAAAATACAAGGTGTTAATAATTGAGTGGCATATGGGGAAAAATACACTGAATGTAAACTACTGACAGCAGTTAATAGTACTATTTTAATAATCTTTCATCAATTATAACAAAGGTAACCACTGTTAAAAAAATAGTACGATTATGAAAAAGTGCTATTATCAAGTGTAACAAATGTTCCACACCAGTGCAAGGTGCTGATGGTAGAGCAGTATATGGGAATCCTGTATTTTATGTATGATTGTTGTATAAATACACAACTTCTCTAATTTAAAAAAATTCCCTTTAAATATCTAGGTAACTGAAGCATTTTCTATTTCACTTGGCTGTGCAGACAAGCCACATTAACTTAATGGACTTTGCAAATATTTTAATATTCTAATATGCATGCATGTCCTAGCAACAATCTTTAAAACTTTGACCACCCTTGAAACATTCAAGCATGTTCTTAACTCATGAAAGGGGTTAAGATGCTCTGAAAAGATCACTGTAGCCAAGTATCAATAGCCCAAGTTCTTGTTTTGGCTCGGCTACAGTTAGCTCTGTGATGGATTCATCTGTCTTTACATCATTATGCTACAATAACACATAATCTCCAAATCTCAGAGAGGTACAACCACAAAGGTTTCCTTTTGCTCATATTTCATGTTACACATTAACTGCAGCTCTGCTCCATGTGTTCTTCATTCCAAGACCCAGGCTCAAGGAGCAGCCCCTGTCTGGAATATGCTCTTCTTGTGAGGGTGGGAAAAGAGGGCAATTTAAGCAAGTCACATGCCTAAGCTTGACCTCAAAGGAGTAGAATGTATAGGTCTCTCACAGGGAGAGCAGCAGACAATTAAAAAAAAAAAAAAGATAATACAACCTATCCCAGGACACACTCTTGGGCACTAATACACACTTCTTTCCCTTTTGTCCCCCAAATACATTTATTCTCCCTTTTAAAAAGTCATGAAAGTCTCATAATAATTACAGCATAAGATGCAAAGCCCAGAATGCTGAGTATTCTATAACATCATCTGGATGTGACTTCTCCTGATTTGTACCAGTACACTAAAAAGACAATTAATTTGCCACTCTTACACCCAGCAGACAATGATAGAAGAGGGTTAGGATAACCGCAATCACCAATCCCCTGCAGAAAGGGGAAGGATGAGAGGCACCAGATGTCAACGGTCTATATCAATTCTGAAATCCCACGGGGCAGATGCTGCAAGGGCCCCCATTACCCTTGGGCTGGGGAATGATCTCTGATTCAGGCCAGTTGTTGTTCTTGGCTGCTCAGTCTGGGAGTACCTTCCTTCACATATATCCTCCTTGACCCCATATGAAAAGAACATTGAAGAATGTGCCATCTTAAGAGTCTGAAAAGCTTTCTCGGTGTGCTCCCTAGTTGCAGAAATTTGAAACTCTACAGATAATATTAAGTCTTGAACATTCGTAATCTCTTTTTTAAAACACATTTTTACTTTATTTTTTAAGATACTTTAGATTGCCTAAATGTTACATAAAAAATATAGGGAATTCTCATATGCCCCACTCCCTACCCCTCCCACATTTGTCCGCATTAACATCATCATTCATTAGTGTGGTATATTTATTACAATTGATGAGCACATTAAAGCATTGCCAATAACCATGGATTATAGTTTACATTATAGTTTCTACTCTGTCCCACAAAATTTTGGAAGTTATGACAAAATATATAATGGCCTCTATCCATCATTGTAAAGTCATGCAGGCAATTCCAATGTTCTGAAAATGCCCCCTATATTAGTCAGTCAAAGGGGTGATGACACAAAATACCATTGATGTTTATAAAGGGTATTTATTTGGGGTAGGAGTTTACAGTTACCAGGCCATAAAGCGTAAGTTACTTCCCTCACCAAAGCCTTTTTTCATGTTGAAGCAAGATGGCTGCCGACATCTGCGAGGGTTCAGACTTCCTGGGTTCCTCTGGGCTCAGCTCCTCGTTTTCTCCACAAGGTCAGCTGTAGACTATCAAGTGCATGGCTCTGTCTCTTTCCCCGGAACTTCAGTTTAAGACTTCAGCATCGAACTCCAATATCAAAAACTCTCAACTCTGTCCTTTGCCATGCCTTTTATCTGTGAGTCCCTACCCACCAAAGGCTGGGGACACAACACACTAATGACATGGCCCAATCAAAGCCCTAATCATAACTTATTCACACCCAGGTACAGACCAGATTACAAACATAATCCAATATCTATTTTGGAATTCATAACCATATCAAATTGCTACACTCCACCCTCTGAATTCCAAAAAGACATTATGATATTTGAAAAAACCTTAAATCAGTAACAGTGCAAGTACTAAATCATGTCACAATCAATTTAAAGAAATAGAGTTTGTCCTGGGGCAAAGTCTTGTCTGCTATAGACCTCTGAAACTTAAAAAACAATTTATCTGTCTCCAAAACACAAATGGACAAAGGATAAACATTTTCATTACAATAATGAGAAATTGGGAAAGAAACATGTGTCATGGGTCCTTTATATTTACAGTTCAGTAAACCTGCAAGGCATCCTCCATTCAATTTCAAAGGCTGAAAGTCATTCTTAAGATGATGGTTTCTTCTCCTTGAGGCCTTATGGGAACCCACCTTTTCCACATGCTTGACCAATGGTCATTTTCTGGGTTCCACCCTCATCAAGCATCTGAGTGTTGACCAAGGTCCTGACCTCACCCTCCAAGAGTGTTGGGGTGATTGCCACACCTTACCTAAACTTTGGGTTAGAGTCTTAACACCCCTAGTACAGTGATGTGAAGACAACATTCCCCCTAACCTTTGGCAAACAGGCTCAACCTACTCAGAGCAATAAGTTCACCACCTGGCCTTTCCTAACCTTTGGCATACAGGCTCAACCATCTCAGAGCAATGAGTTGGCCACCTGGCTTTCCCTAATCCATGGGGGATAGGTCTACTCCTCTCAGGCCTGGGGGGTGCTGACCTTAACTGCCATAATCCTTGCAGAATGTGCTCTACCCTCTCTGTACCCTGGGGCAGCAAAACTCTCCCAGAACATTGGGTGGGAACATCCACCCTCTTCAACTGCTGGTGCAAACTCACCCTCTCTGTACACATAGGTGGGGTTCTTCTCTTAGCCCAATTCCAGATCTCAGCTTCCCTGGGTTTCCTCTTAAAATTGTTTCTCCTTCAATCTCTCCTTTCTATGTCCTTTATTTCAGGCTGACAGTGGTTTTGTTCATACTGCTCTCTCAAAAAGTTTGTTGGTTTATCATGCAAGGAGCAGGGGTCCAAGTCATCAGACAGTAAGACTTTCTACAAGTCTTTCTGAGATAACTGCATCTTCAACCCAGATTTACAAGTTCCAAGTTTAGCTAAATCCTCCACTGGGGTACTTTTATCTGGGATCTTGATTTCCAGAAGTTTGGAATTTCCAGAATTTGCTTCTATTTTCTTTGTGCCTGACAGTTAAGTCCTCAGCATCTCTCTCTCATCTAGCATTTTGCTATAAGCTGCAAGCAGAAGCCAAGCCGCATTCTCTGGGTTTACTTTGAAAGTTCTTCAGCTAAATGTCCAGGCTCTCCATTTTCAAATTCTGCCTTCCATAAAACAACAAAAGTTAATCTTGCTAAGTTCTCTGCAACTTTAAAACCCAGATTACCTTTCCTCCAGTTTCCAATAATAGTTTCATTATTTACTTCTAAGGCATCATAAAAAGTCTCTTTAGCATCCATATTGCTATCAACAGTCTCTTCAAAGCACTGTAGGTCTCTTCTTCCAAGCATCTCACAATTCCTCCAAAAATTACCCCTTATCCATTTATAAAATTGTTCTAGCATTTTGATAATTGCAAAAGCACTTCCCTACTCCTTGATACCAAATTCTGTATTAGTCAAACTCCAGCATAAAAATGCCTCAACTCTGTCCTTTGCCATGCCTTTTACCTTTGAGTCCCCACCCACCCTAATGACGTGGCCCAATCAAAACCCTAATCATAACTTAATCATGCCTAGATACAGACCAGATTACAAACATAATCCAAGATGTATTTTTGGAATTCATAACCATATCAAATTGCTACACTCCCATATTATAACTATTTTTCCCTCTTCCTCCCTCTGAAACTCTGGTGGCCACTGCCTCCACATTAATGATAAAAATTTTCCACTGCTACTAATATTAATAGAATAACAATAAGTCTATAGTAGAATAACAGTAAATTTAGGACATCATTCATTCCCCAATCCTGAGGATTCTGGGATGGACATGCCCACTCTGCCTCTAATTGAGAGGGGGCTTACATTCCATAGTGTAGATGGATGGGACTATCTTACTTGAAGTTGCACTCTCTCTGTTCCTTAGGATGTGTGTTGTCCATCTTCATCTCCTTGTTAGTTATCCTAGGGAGTCCAGTGAACTGGAGGGTAGGTGTTGCAACTCTGATGAGATTCAGGGTTTAACTGGTACATGGACAGACCAAAGATTTAAGTCTCTTGGACATACAATTATCAAGTATAGTATTAACTATAAGTTCAAATAGAAGGCGCAGAAGAGCCACGTGTAGGGAAATCATGACTGAGTCCAATTCTGTCACACTGTGGAGCAAAAATTCCAAAGTAAGGCCCACTGGCAGGGTACCAAACTACTGAGCTGTTTGCCCTTCCTATCATGTCTGGATGTCTCTGGAGCCCTCAGGAGCCCCACTATTTGAGGCAATATTTACTGTGGCAATCAATGAGATCCTGCTGAGATGTGTATAAGCATAACTTCTGGAATGACCTACTGACTCACTTTGAAGTCTCTTTACCATAAAAACTCATTTGTATTTACCCTTTCACCCTTTTGGTCAAGGTCTTTTTCCAAGTGCATTACTAGTTGGTCCTTGGTAATAATCCCTCAGTGCCAGGGAGGCTTATCCCTGGGAGTCATGTCCCACACCGAGGGGAAGGTAGTGTGCATACATGCTGAGTCTGGCTTAGAGAGAGTCCACATTTGAGCAACAAGGAGGCCCTTGGGATAACTTTTAGGCAACATATAATACTAGGCTAAATTTCAATTTCAAAAGAAAAGGTTCATAAGTACAATTATCAATATCAAGGTCCCATCCCAATGGTCCATCCTCCTTCACTAGGCACTGTCCCTGTATTCAGGGAATTCTTGCTGTCCCATTGGAGAATATAGCAGAACTCCTCAAGATGGGAATTGATATTCTTTTGGTTATTGTGTGGATCTCCACCCACCATGACAATGTTCCATAAACACTTGAACACATTCATATGCCTTACAGGCCTGTCCCAGGTGAACCTCCTCCCATGCATTCCCCTATCATTGAAACCCTGCACCAGTGATCCAATCCTGCCACAGTTGTGACCCTTCTGTGACCCAAAACTTCTCCAAAAATAAAGCCAACAAAATAACCAGATAAAATTAATAAGAAAATGATAGTTTAAAAATATTTTAAAAACATAAAAAATTGTAATAATAAAAAATTTCAGACATTATGTCTTTCATCACTGTAAGATCTGCTTCCTTGTATTTACAGTGATGTTTTCTTTCATATATTCTGAGTGTCTTATTTTTTTCTTCATTTTATCTTCCAAGGAGCTTTAGGTTACAGAAAAGTCATATACAGAATATAGGGGATTCCCATATACCCAAGTCCCTCCCCCTTTCTCCCTCTCTCCTATTAATAACATTTTACATACAGATGGTATATTTGTTACAATTGATGCACAAATATTGAAGGATTGCTACTAACCATGATCAATGATATACATTATGATTTACATTTTGGACCATATACTTTTATAAATTTTGATGAAATTTAAAATGGCCTGTATCTTCTGCACAATTTGTAACTTATTTGTAAATTGTATATTAAGAGAAACAAATGTCACAATAGAATCAAGCTGTTTCTTAAAAAAAAAAAAATGGCCTGTATCTGTTATTGCAAGATCATGCAGAACAATTCTAAGGATCTAAAAATGTCCTATGTTCCATCTATTCTATTCTTCCCTCCCTTTCCTCCCTTGAAACCTAAGGTAACCACAAAGTTTCACTTTTTAAAGAATAAAAGTCATTGTTACTGGCAATAATATTAAGGGCTTAATACATTGGTCTGTTTTCTTTATTGGACACTGCCTATGTCCTCTAGAGACTCTTGCCTCTCTATTTGAGAATACAGCAGGACTCCCCAGGATGGGAGTTTAATGTTTTCTTGTTTATTGTGTGGGTCTCCACCCACTGATAAAATGTACTATGACAAGATAAGCACTTACATATTCTGTAGAAGCCTGCCCCAGTTGCACCCTGTCTTGTAAGACCTGGCATCCAACACCCTATACCAGTAACCCTCCCCTGCCATATTTGTCAAAAGAACATTTCCAACTTTGCAGTTTTAACCACAGACCTACAAATCCCCAGAGTTCACCTGCCTTTTCCCCCGACCTTCCCCCGAGTACCACAAATAGTCCAACCCAACCCCCACCCTGCCCACCTCACAGATCAGCACCGCCAATCCCAGTAGCATCACTGTACCACTGTCACACCCATCCATTGCACAATTACACCTTTCTACCTTATCATAGATTTTGCCCATATGGGCATTGGCTTACAACCCTCTATCCCCTTTCTGTCTCCTGTAAACCTATCTTCTAGACAATAGCTCTGTGAGTCTACTCAATTTGCTTAATTCATATCAGTGAAGTCATGTTATTTGTCCTTCAGTGCCTGGCTTAACAACATAAAGTCTTCAAGATTCATCCATGTTATCCTGTGTGTTAATACTGCATTCCCTCTTATAGCTGAGTAATATTCCATTGTATGTATATACCACAATTGCTAATTAATTCATCTGTTGATAGTTATCTGGGTTGCTTCCAACTTTTGGTAATAATTAATAAAACTGGGAATTCTATTGGCCATGTAACACTTTTTAAATTTAAATTAGCTTTGTATCTATTTGATTCCATTCAGCTTTGGGTGAAAATACCAAGCCTTGAATATTTTCCAGACTGGCTTCTCTCTCTGTCTCTGAACTTAATTCCATGCATACTGAGTTCATTCCCCTTCTGGGGAAGAGCACAGTCCCAGATTATTTTCCCTAAGCCATATTTTCCAAATGAAAGGATTCACTGGGAACTGCCTCAGTAAACAAAAAAACAAAATCTTTCCCCTTGATTTGGTCTTTGCCTCCAGGCTAAGTTTTAATTGATCTCTTGCCCAAAGCATTTCTCAGTATTATCACTTAACTTCTTTGAAGATGGGAGTGATGGTTAAGTTCATGTGTCCACTTGGCCAGGTAATGCTGTCCAGTTATTTGGTCAAGGAAGCACTAGCCTGATTATTCTGTGAGGATATTTTGTGGCTTTAAGTCATCAGTAAATTGATTACATCTACAATTACCTGAGGAGATTGTCTTCAACAATGAGAGAGGTCTCATTCAATCAGTTGAAGACCTTAAAAGGAGAAGAAATGATTTCAGTCACCACAAGAGTGAATTTCCATCTACACTTAAGCCAGCCAGCTTCTCCTGGGGAATTCAATGAAAACCTTCATCAGAGTTCACATCTTGAAGCCTTGCAACCTGCCCTTGTGGAATTTGGACTTGCCCATCCCCAAAGTTGCCTAAACCAAATCCTATATTTAAAAAATCATAATGTTTACATAACAAATGTCTACATATACATATATCTCCTGTCAGTTCTGTTTCCCTAGGGAACCTTCACTAATACAAGGAGAAACAGTTCCATCTTTCAACAATGATTTTTTTTTAAAGAATTATTTTTTATTTATTTCTCTCCACCCCCCCACCCCCAGTTGTCTGCTCTCTGTGTGTTCTTCTGTGACTGCTTCTATCCTTATCAGTGGCACCAGGAACCTGTGTTTCTTTTTGTTGCATTATCTTGTTGCATCAGCTCTGTGTGCGTGGCACCATTCTTGAGCAGGCTGCACTTTCTTTCGCGCTGGGCAGCTCTCCTTATGGGGCACACTCCTTGCGCATGGGGCTCCCCTACGCCAGGGACACCCCTGTGTGGCAGGGCACTCCTTGCACACATCAGCACTGTGCATGGACCAACTCCACATGGGTCAAGGAGGCCCGGGGTTTGAACCGTGGACCTCCCATGTGGTAGGCGGACACCCTATCCATTGGGCCAAGTCCTCTTCCCTCAACACTGATTAATGAACCTCTTACCTACCCCACCCCCAAATGTTAGGACTATCCCTCAAAATGCAGAAATTATACTTACCTTATAATTTTAAAAAATGTTATAAAGTCTATTATTAATTCAATGTCTTCATTTACATTTCATTTGTCATCATGGGATCACACAAATATGTGCAAGACATAATTATTCTTCCTACAGAAAACGCTTAACGAGCACATGGATTCAAGAATGTACTCTATGGTCTCACAATGGCCAATGGTGCACACTTTGGGAACTAGAAATCTATTCAGTGTTTTCTCTACATGCAAAAGGAAACTGCCTCCAAGGAGAAGTAATTTATCCAATATTGCCCTGCTTAATTGGAGTGTGCACAACAATACAGTGCTTAACTGAATCCTGACTCAGTCCATTTTCTTTTTACCCAATGTGCTATGATTGTATAAAAAGAAATTCATGGAGATTACTGTTTATTATGCTGAGCCATAAGACATTGCCAATAATTGGTCATTTTTGACCTTCAAAATCCTCAGCTACAGTATACAATTCAACATAATACTTAATTTTTCCCATGTGTTTTGGAACTTAGACCTGTTTTCCCGAGTCATGTGTGAAAAGTATAATACATGATTAAGTGGTACATGTGATTATGTGTGGTGGTACACAATATACAAGGTTAAATAAAATTGAGGAGGGATACATCTCTGAAATGGAGAGAACTAAGGGTATCACTGTTCTTTAATGTCATTTATATCATTGTCCCTATGGAGGGGGTTCTTGATTATAATTTCCTCCCTAAAATCAACATAGATTAGAGGCTTCTTGTCTGTTTTATTGATCTTATCAGTCTTTCAAGTTGTTGTGTTGTAGATATAGTTGGGCCAGGACTATTTACCCACTAACATTCACTCAATGCCCATGATGTAAAATTTAATGCCCAGCCTTTACTTTAACTGCTGAATTACTAGTATATTTGCTTATTATTTAGAACATAGCCAAGTTATTTTTGCAAAGTTGTGGGAGGGGGGAGGGAATGTATAAGTCTAGCAGCCTAGGAAGAGACTCCAAATTCTTTTTGGTATTTTTTTCAATCATGGGAGAATCAGGAAAAAGCAGGATGGCTGAAGATGTGTGAAAGCATACTGGCTCACTATCCATGTAACAACTTGCAATAAACTAAATACCCTGTGGTGAGTGTTATTGCAATTATTTTGAAATCTTCTAATATGTCAATAAGAAAACCTCAGTTTGATGCTCTTCTGCCTTCAACATCATTCTAATATTGGCTGACAGTAATCAAAAGAAAGCAAACTTTATCTTCAGAAGTTCTGTGGGCAACAGTACTTCGCTAGACTCTTAATAGATATGTCATTTCAATTGTTAAAATTATTATCTATGCCAAATATTCATGTTTCTATTTTTTTTAATTTATTATTATTTATTTATTTTTATTTATTTATTTTTTAATTTCTCTCCCCTTACCCCTGGTTGTCTGCTCTCTGTGTTCATTCGCTTGTGTTCTGATCCACTAGCATTTCCCAGTGGTACTGGGAAATTGCATCTCTTTTTTATTGCATCATCTTGCTGCACCAGCTCTCCATGTGTGCAGTGCCACCCCTGGGCAGGCTGCACTTTTCTTGTGCAGGGCAGCTCTCCTTGTGGAGCGCACTCCTTGCTCACAGGGCACCCCTATGTGGGGACGCCCCTGTGTGGCATGGCACTCCTTGCACGCAGCAGCACTGCACACAGGCCAGCTCATCCCATGGGTCAAGAGGCCCTGGGAATCAAACCCTGGGCCCTCCATATGGTAGGCAGATGCTCTATCAGTTGATCCACATCATCCACTTCCCTGTTTCAATTTTTTAAAAATAAATAACATTTATTTTAAAAATACATTTACTTACATTTTAAAAGTCATATTAAAGAAAAATATAAAGGAATAGTCCAGGTGGCATAAAAATTACTGAAGCTTCTGAAACCTCATTTAGAATACTTTTCAATCCAGCGATTCTCAACAGAAATAGTCTTCCTCCTAAGAGACATTTTAAAATTTAGTGTATTTTAACTGTTACAGTACAAGGATTTGTTGGCAGAGACCAGGGATGTTAGAAGCCCTGTAATGCATGCAATATTTATGCCCAAAAAGAACGTTTCAATGGACATTCAGATAGGTGAAACTTCTCTTTTGTTTTGCTTTTGTAAACATTTTTTAAGTCAAGTTCACACCCTTGTCCCACCTAATACATTTTTACAAATGAAGATGCCCATGTAACCACCTCCTAGAATAAGATATAGAACATGATCACTCTCCCAGAAACCTCTTTTGTAAACCCTATCCTTTTCTGTCCCAGAGTTAAGTACTATTCTGCCTTTTCTCACCATACATTAGTTTTGTCCCTTTTGAGCTGCATATAAATGGAATCATGCATTACATACACTTTTGTGATTAGCTTCTTTTGTTTAACATTAGCCTATGAGAGTCATCCATGCTTTTGTACATAGCAATAATTTGTTTATTTTCATTGCTATAGAGTCTTCTATTGTATAAATATAAATGATTTAGCCATTCTAATAATGATGGACAATGGCTTGTTTGCATTTGAGTCTGGCTTGAATATTCCTATTCAAATCAAATATACTCCTTTCTGTTGAGTAAATATACCTGAAGGTAGAACTGTTTTTGCAGCTGCCACATATGCAATGTTTTCATGTACAGATATAACTATAGAAATCACTATTCATTATGCCTATTAGTGTGTATTCCTGAACATGTTAGAGCCTTTATACATTGAAATACATATTATTTCATCATAAATATTTTCCTTTTATCAGTTCCTATATTATAGTTAGGACATTATCATCATTCTTTTATTTAGTGTGTTATTAGGTTATATATACATATGTATGTATATTACAGGAGAATAAAAGATACTCCTGTAACCAATGAAACAGATTCTTGAATGGCAAGTCATTTGGAGGTAAAGAAATCTGGGAGAGAAAACAAACAAACATGTCTCAAAGAAGCCTTCATATCAGTGGTTTGTTTGGAAACTTAATACAGTCATCTGCTAACACAGAAGACCTAGCAACTTCCTTTATTTTCAGGCCTCAGTTAGTTTCTGCTGCACTTCCCATCTTCCCTTCCACCCCAGCCACAAAGCACATGACACAGGTGCTGTAGTGGTTCCTCTACAACGAGGAGTCATTGTCACCCTACTTGCTAATCTAATTGAAACACTTCTTTCAGTTTTTTTAATTTTTTTTTTTTTAAAGATACTTAGATTACATAAATGTACATAAAAAATATAGGGGATTCCCACATGCCCCGCTCCCCACCTCTCCCACACTGTACCACATTAACAATTCCCCCATTAGGAGACACTTCTTTTCAACACTCACTTTTATGCTGCCAAAATAACATCTCTTTAGAAGTAACATTTTGTAAAAGTAGGAACTGTTCCATTATAATCTCAGTATTTGTCCCATGAGATCAGAGAGAGGTGATATGAGGCCTTCAAACTACCTACCTGACTTTCCACCAGTTCAACTGCACCAAAACACTGTCTTTCATTTAAAAATGCATTCTAAATACTCTTGACTCACCTTAAATAGCTATGCCCTTGGAAAGTCTGCCTGAAGTAGCACAGACACTACATGCTACAGGTAAATCCATTAGCACTACAAAAATGACTCACGAGCCCTAGGTTTATTAATTTGGTTGTCATGGCTGGGTAACATTCATCCAGGCATGTTTTTGTCTAAGTGCAACACTGGAAAGATGTAAACCTATCTTTGAAATTTCCAAAAGAGAGGGAGAGAAAAAGCAAGAGGAATCGCTACAAGGGAAACTAATGTTACAACCCATAGGCACTGGCTGATGACCTGGGATCATGTTAATAATTTCTTAATACAAGTGGTAGCTTGGAGATATGTACCCCCAGAAAAGCATGTGATTAAACTTAATTCATTCCCATGTTTGTGAACTCATTTTAAGAAGGACTTGTTTCAGTTCAGGTGTGGCCCACTTCAGTAATGATGGGGCTTAATCTTATAACTAGGGTCCTTTAAAAGCAGAACAAAATGCAGACTAAGAGAAGGCCACAGCAGCAGCCAGAAGCTGATAATTCACAGAACTAGAAAGGAAGGGAGAGGACATCACCACATGAATCACCATGTGACAGAAAAGACAAAGCCTTAGGATAGCCAGCTGCCAGCCGGCGGGAATGCCAGGCTTCAGCGAGGAAGCATTGCCTTGATTTGGGGCTTCTCCCAGCCTCAGGCCATGAGGCAGTAAATCCCCATTGCTTACGGCAGCCTGTTGCATGGTATTTGTTTTAGCAGCCAAGAAACTTAACACAGAAAGCCTCAATTGTGCAGAATGTAATTAACATCCAGACCTTCAATTCACCAGGAACTTTTCTATAGTTGATTTTAGAGACAAGGAGGTAAATCGCTCACAAAACAAAGAAAAATGGTTAACAAGGAGAGATTTTCTACCAATGACAAGAATGAAGAAATCAGAAGGTATGCTTCTCAGATTTAGGTATAATACAAAACCAGAAGCAAGAGATGAAATGCTGTGTAACAGAACTTTAACCCAAAGTGGTTCTGACGAGGTGAAACTCTGGACCAGTGGTTCACAAATCTACCTGCACTTTATCATCATCAGGGGAGTTTTAAAAGATGCACTATGACTGGGACCCACCTTCAGGGATTCTGAATTCATCTGTCTGGGTCAGAGGCTAGGTAGCAATAATTTATAAATGTTCCCCAGGCAATTCTAAAATGTCGTCAGGGTTGAGACCACTGCCTGAGATCATGCAACGGTTCACTTTCCTAAAGGGTCATGTCAGGAGCCATGACTCTTGGCAGGGGTGGGCAAGAAAGAGAAAAGTAACACAGCGCAGGACCCAGCACCTCACGCAGAGTAACAAAAGGAATGTTCAGAGTGAGACATAGCTAAAATCTGCAGTAATAATAGATAACATCATTGAATGTTTTCCACAATGCGTGGAGCGGAGCTAAGGTGAAGAAAAAAAGGGAAGAGTAGGTTCCTGCTAGGCTTTTTAAAAAGACAGATACAAAGATGGAGAGGTAGAGAGATGCATGGATATGCATGGAAAATTTGGGGAATGATGGCCAAGAAAATAGATGATGACTTACCTCTGGAATTTTGGGTTAGAGGAAGACTCATTTTTATTGTATAACTGTATACTTGTTTAAATTTCTTTTTCATTTTTACTATGTGCATGTGTTATTGTCATAATGATCTTAAAAATATGACTCAAATGATAGTCTCTGATCTTGGTGAGGACTGTTTTATTCTCTATGCTCCAGTTTATGCTGTTTCCTCTCTCTCCGACTCCTGGATAATCCCATTTTTCCATTGCCTATTCATAGCACATACCAAAACTGAGTTTTGCTAATCAGCAACTTTCAACTGACATTGGATTGAGATATGCTGAAGGCCAGGCTAGTCCAGATCAATAGGGAACATTTTGCCATAGAAAATTTAAGTTCATAAGTACAATAGCTACAGATCTACCCAGAGATTTTCATTTATATTGTCCATGTGTGGGTTAGGGGATGAACTAGAAAGAAGCCTAAGACTGCTGTTAGGTAAGATGACAGGATAAAACAGAATTTGCATTCACCTGCAAACGCTCCTCTTTTTGCAACTCTCTTGGGTTATCAAAGCTCTATAGAACTTTCAGTTCTCCATTCTATTGATTAAGTCTGCCTTTGATGTTATGTTTAAATATGTATTTCCCGGAGTAGAGATGGGAGGGTGGGATAGGGATGAGAGAGGAGGAGGCTGCCTAGAGCCTAGAGTCCCTCCCCACAACCTCCACACCGATACTCTCCCCTTCAGAAACATCCCTTCCTCTCCAAACCACTTGCCAGCAAGAAAGCACTTTTCCTTTCACAATGAAAAAAAGGAAAAAAGCACCCCACCAGGGCATCAGGACCCCGGAGGGCTACTGCTAGTTGTATTGTCTATTGTACAGCCTCAGGCTACCCCCTTCATCTGGGAAAGAAGGAAGCTTGAGGGAAAACTCCAACTTTTTAGCTGTATTTCACCTCTTTGGAAGGTGCTGAAGTCAGTGAAGTCTTACTCTCTATATAATAGTAGCTAGCAGTTCCCAATTTCAGTTTACTTAGGAGCAGCGGCCAATAAAACAGACCCAGAAGAGAGAAATTGTGTGAGATGCCACTCTGGGTAAGGCAGGCACCAAATATCATCATACAAAATGGCTTTTTGTATACATCAACCAGACCATCAATTCCTCCTCTTAATTGTCTGCTTGCCCTGGAAAGGTGGACACTGAAATCATTACAGTGTCCTCACTGCCACGATAATATTTGGTCCTGTATTCCAATTGCTGAATATTCTTGTTATACAACTTCTAGGACATAGCTAGAGGGCTTTATAGGTACATGTTCAGATTTATCTGTGTGAAAAGTGTAGAAAACAATGCTAAAGAAATATATAAGCTGCCGTTCCATTCTAACATCATATCTATATATAAAGGAGAAATCAAATCCCTGCTTTCAAATAAGAGATCTTAATCTTTTTGAAGTTTTCTTTCGAAAATGACCATTTATAACTTAGATTAAAAACTGTCCAAAATTAAATAATTTCAAATACTTGACTGGAAGAGTGACAGTTCATTGAAGAGATAATTAAAATAGAAAAATCAATTTTGTTCTTCAAAAAATGAATCCATGTTCAAAATTTATGTTAAGCTTTTTTTTACAAGAGATCATTACTAATGAAATGATTTTTTTGTTTCCAGAATATTATCAGAAATTATTGACATTATTTCTCTATTCTCTGACCCAAAGGAGAAAAAGAAAACTAAAATGGGATCAAAGAAAAAAAAAATTACATGATTTATAACTCTTATTTTCTGATCAGACTTACAAATCCACCTAAAATGTTTAATCAATACAGAGCACTTAAAAATGATGTCAGCTGTAGAATGCTTCCACCTGAAAGCAGTGCTTAAACTAAATTCTTGCTAAGAAGAAAACAACTTGCTTCACCTTTGTATTTATTTCCCAAAATTAAATCTGATGCCTAAGATATCACATCATCTAACCTGCTTCTCCAATTTTTATTGAAGAGATTGCATAAAATAAAGGAACAAATATTCAAAAATAGCTGCCCATGTATTAATAGACTGATTCTTGACACTTTGAATAGACAGTTCAAGGACCTCTCTCTTTGTATTTAGAAGTCATATTTCACTCAGACTTACCAGAGGTGACTGAGGGCTGCAAGGAATACTCCAGTGACTTACAAGGTATAGGGCATTGAAACCTGAGCATCTAGTTTTCCATATGTTGTATATAGAAATTAGACTCCTTTAGTTCAGAATAGAAAATGGAGGTCTTTTGTGTAAGTCAATAAGGTTATGAAGGGTACAAAATGAAGTAAAAATGAGCCTAGTCATTAAACCTTGGAATATCATCTGTATAGGTCACCCCTTGAAGTTAGAAAGAAGTCAAGATAACTAAAAGGAAACACAGGTTTGAATAGTCAATAGTAAGATTCTAGATTGATGGGTAGAAATAGAAAAAAATTATAAAGAGTTTCTACAAGTGTTTAAATTAATTTATGGATGATCCAGTCATAACAGGTTACTAGGGAAATTAATGATACATTTAGATCAAAATCAATAATTGTGCCAAGTGCTTACAGGTAAAATTTTCACTTAATGCTTGTAAGAACTCATAAGTACTCCTATCTTTAGATTACAAATAATGAAGAGAAGGCCAAACATGTTAAGAAAATCACATTAGGTCACAAAGCTAGTGAGTGAGAAAGCTGGGATTTGAAACAAACTTGAACCGGTTCCAGAGCCCACAATCTTTCATTTTAAGCTAAGCTGTCTCTCAAAGACAAAAGATAGCTATAACATGGAAAATTCATCTTGGGTCCACTGTCAGATACAAAATTATCTATTGCCACAAGAAGGCTGCAATAGTAAAATAAGGGTCAGATGGGCAGCTCTGTTGATCTGGGCTAAACTTGGCCAATCTCATGTATGTCTGTGGTCAGCTAGCAGATTGGCTGGAGGCTGGCTGGTCTAGAGTGACCTGAATTGGGACAATTCATCTCTGTTCCACTTGGCCATTTGTCTGCCAGGAAGCTAATCTGGGCTTGTTTTCATGGCAGGCTTCTAAGAGAGAGAATAGAAGATGGGAAGGCCTCTGGTGGTCTATGTCTAGAATGACATACTGAGATCGCTGCTGTATTCTATTAGCCAAAGCAAGTCAAAAGTCTATCTAGACCCAAGGTGTGAGGAATAGACTCCACTTCTTGATAAGAGGAGAAGAAAAGCCACCTTGCAAAGGGCATGGACAGAAAAGCGTGATTAATTAGAACCTTTTATATAATCAATCTACAACAAGAATACAGAGATGAAAAGGAGAGCAGTGCAGGCCAGGGTTGATTTCTCGTCCTTTTATTTATTCATTTGACAAATATCAATTGATCCCTACTGTGCTTCAGGTACTTTATAGAGTTACAGGGGTGAGTGAAACAGATGAAAAACCATAAAAATCCTTCCCCAAATGAAGGTAACAATATAATGAGAGAGACAGGTAATAAGAAAAATAAATGAGCAAAATATTAGTATATTAGAAAAAAAACAAATTTCTTTAAAAGGCAGGAAGAAAGATATGAACTGTTGGGTTGAGTTAAAATTTTATCTAGATAGCTGGGAATTTCCTCACTAAGAATATGACATTTGAGGAGTGGAGCTGGTCAACTGACTATCATGGGCAAGAGCATTTCAAGCAGAGAGAACAATAGAGCTCCAGGCAGGGCCTGCCTGTTGTGTAGAGAAGCATAGCTGGAGAGGCCAGAACAGTGGGGACAGCACGAGGATGTGAGTGAAGAAGTGATATGGTCCAGATCCAGCCCTATGAGTAGTAGGTTAACATGATCACATTCACATTTTAACAGGCTTTTCTGCCTGCTTAGCTCAGAACAACCAAGGTAATCGGGTAGGAGGAATGAGATGGTGATGGCATGGAGCAGTTGGTACCAGTGAACCAGGTGAGAATGGTCAAATTCTAGTGATACTTAGAAAATAGAGCCTACAGGCTATTCTAACAGACCAGGTGTGGGATGCAATAGAAAGAGTGAGGTCAAAGATGATGCAAAGATTTTTGGTCTGGCAACTTGAAAGAAAGGAATTTCCATTGACACAGATGGGGAAGATCCACAGGATCTTCTGAGCCACTGGAGTCACTGTTGTTTGTTTGCTTTTATTTGATTGATGAATGAGAAGCCTATAGGTTATCACAGTTGGGGACATTTAGTGTTAAGGTGACTATGCCAGGGGTCCCCAAGACTACCCCCAGGTTCAAAAATTTTTTAGAATTACTCACAGGACGCAGCATGCAGTCTTATAGCAAAGACTTATTACAGTAAATGGATACAAAGCAAAATCAACAAAAGTAAACTATGTCTTGGGTAAAGTCCAGAGGAATCGACTTATAAATGTTCAAGAATCCTTTCCCAGTGGAATCACATAGGATGTACTCACTTCCTTCAGAAGGAGTTGTGACAACACATGCAAAGTATTGTCTAACAGGAAGCTCATTAGAAAACTTTGCCCAAGGTATTAATTGGAGGCTGCTCACATAGGCATCCCTGCCTAGCACACAGACAAATTCTAGATTCCCAGAAGGACAGCAGGTTTTCAGCATAAACCACATTGTTGGTACAAACAATTCAGGCACAGTGAGCCACTCTGATCAGGCAGCTATTGACTGGAAAACTTGGAAAGCCAAGTTCTCAGATGCAAGCAAGGGTCAATTTTGAAAGCAGACCTTTGTAAGGACAGCAGTCTCATGTCTGCTCTGTCAACTCTTCTCTGAACAATAAACTTTGGACATTTTGGGGGTAAGTATCAAATAGACAATTGTGTATACAAATCTTGAGTTCAGGGGAGAAGTCTGGATTAAAGGTACAAATGATGGTCAGCATAAAGAAGATATTTAAAGCAATGAAATTAGAAAAGGTCCCCTAAGAAATAAAAGAACAGAAGTCCATGGACCGACTTATGGAGTACTCTAACACATAAAAGTCAGGGAGATGAGAAAGAACAAGTACAAAAGGGGGGGAAAGAAAGAAAAATAAAACAAATTTTAAAAAACTGAGGCATGGATAGAGATAGAAAGATAAGAGGAGAAACAGGAACCTCAGACATCCTGGAATCAATGTGAAGAAAATGTTCAATAAACTACAACTCAGGTAAGATGAGGAATGAGAAAGGATGATTGCACTATGTTTGAATGTTTATAGAAAATCTAGACTACATATTCTGAAACATTTGCTGAATCCATAGCCCATACTCCTGGCTCTTCACTTCTCTGCAGTGCCTTGAGAAAGGATACAAGGTCAGTGGAAATTAGTTGAGCAAGCACAATCCTCATATAATTCACTCTGCCCCCAACAACCAACCCTCACTGAAAGCCTGGCAAAGACAGTGGCAAAGAAGCCTGTCTTGGAGAGAATGCAGAAAAAAGTGGGAGGAGAGCTGTCTGGGTGTGATGGAAGAATACCCAGCTGGATGGAAAAGAAAGAATAAAGAAGCAAGCTATTAAATGACCTAGTAAATGTCAAGCATTATCGATGGTGCTGTATTATCATCATCAACAACAACAACATCAGCATGATCCAGGATTAAACTTGTTATAGCAAATCTCACCAAGAGAGAAATAAATCACAATATGACTTACTTTGTTAAGCTTTTCAAGAGCCGGATACAGCCTTCTTATTCCAGACTAATCAGTGTAACAATAAATCCCAGTGTAACAAGCCATCCCTAAATGCCCTATGCTTATTCTATTTCCTCCCAAATAACATATATCATATCCTGTTAGAGAAATGGAATTCTATTTTTCTGTCCTGATATCTGATCATTTTTTAAGTCCCAGCTCCAGCTTTATTTATACAATGAACTCATTAAGATTTGTTTTTTGGCCAATTTGAAATAACTTGAGTGACTTCTTAAATTTAGGGCCCTAGACACCTCACTTGCCTCACCCCAGTTCCACTCTATACATAATATGTGCTCAATTAATAGTAGATAATAGAATGAGGATTAAAGAACTAAATAATTGGGACCATAATTGGAATTATGTTTTCCTTCCTTCTCTCCCTGTCTCCCTCCTCCTCCCCCCCCCCTTATTTTTCTTTTGTTTTTGCTATAAAATTTTAGGATTTATCCAGTGTGATGGCTTGAGATTATTTTTGTGAATCCCCAAAAGAGAAAGATATGTTTGCAAACAAATCTAATCTTCTGGGTGTAATAACCTTTGATTATACTGGATTCAATTGAGGGGCCCTTGATTAAACTGCCTGTTAAGATTAAGTGTTGATTTGATCAAGTCAGTAAAGTGTGACTCAGATTGCTCCCTAACCCCTTGGTGGGCTGATTTAAATTGACACTCACTCAAGAAGACATGCTGGAAGAGAGAGCTCTGTCATTTTAAAATATATATATATTTATATATTTTTAAAGATAGTTAGATTACATAAGTGTTACATAAAAAGTATAGGGATTCCCATATGCCCCACTCCCCATACCTCCCATATTTTCCCACATAAACACCATCATTCGTTACTGTGGTACATTCATTGCAATTAATAAACACATTTTGGTGTATTGCCACTGAGCATGGATTATAGTTTACATTGTAGTTTAGACTCTCTCACACATAATTCTATAGGAAATAAGAAGACATATAATAGCCTATATCCGTCATTGCAATGTCATTCAGGATGATTCTCAAGTCCCAAAAATTCCCCTGTATTATACCTGTTTTTCCCCCTGCATGCTCTCAGAGACTTCAGTGGCCACTGCCTTCACATCAATATCTTAATTTTTTCCATTGCTAGAATCATAATAAGTCTATAAAAGGATACCAGTAAGTCCACTCTAGTCCATAGTTCATTCCCCAATCCTGAGGATTGTGGGATGGTGACGTCCACTCCATCTCTAATAAAGAGGGGCATATAACCCATTCAACTGATGCTTGGGACTCTCTTGCTTGCAGTTGTAGACTCTCTTGTTTCCTTGGTATGGTGGTTGTCCATGTGCACCTCATTGCTAGTTGTCCTGGGTGGGCCAAATGAATTGGATAGTAGGTGTTGCAACTCTGCTTTGGCTCAGGCCCAGCTGGCACATGGACAGCCCAATGATTTAAGTCTTTTGGATGTACACCTTCCAACTCCAGCACCAACTATAGGTTCAAATAGAAGGGACGGATGAGTCATGATGTGTAGGGAAGCTGTAACTGATTCCAACTGTGTCACTCTCAGCAGCATAAACTCCAAAGTAGGACCCACTGGCAAGGCACCAAACTCCGGAGCTATCTGCTGTAACCATAGGATCTGGGTGTCTCCAGAGCCCTCAGTAGCCCTACTATTTGGAGTAGTATCTACTTTGGCAGTCTATGAGATCCTGCTGAGATGGGCATAAGTGTTACCTCTGGGATGACTGCCTCACTCACTTTGAAGTCTCTTAGCCATATAAACTCATTTGTCTTTACCTTTGCCCCATTTATTCGAGGTCTTTTTCCTGTTGCACAGCTAGTTGGTGCTTGGTAGTAATCCCTCAGTGCCAGGAATGCTCATCAATGCTGAGTTTGGCTTAGAGAGTGACCACATTTGAGCAACATGGAGGCTCTCAAGAGGTAACTCTTAGGCACCTTATAACACTAGGCTAAGTTTCAATTTCAAGAGCAAAGTCTCATAAGTATAGTCATCAATATCAAGGGCCAATCAATGGACCATCCTCCTTCACTAGTCATTGCCCCTGTACTTGGGGGATTGTTGTTGTTCCACTAGATAATGTGGCAGAGCTCTGTCATTTTGATCATGAGGCTCCAGGGAAAGATGAGGCATTCACCTGATAGTTTGCAGTGGACCTTGTGAAGAGAACTGAAGAGCTGAGACTAATATAGAAATCCCAGAAAGATATGAACCCTATTCCCGGAGAGAGAGGAAGCCCTGAGAGACAAACCCTATGCCAGCCTGCAGCTAAGAGAGAGGAATCCCAGAGGGAAAGGCTGAACCCTCTCAGATATCAGCAACCTTCTTGCTTCAAACACGGCAATTGACTGTGGTGAGAAAGCAACCTTGAGTTGGACTCTTTAGGGCCTTGTAACTATAAGCTTTTACCCCAAATAAATACCTTTTATAAATGCCAACAGATTTCTGGTACTTTGTATCAGCACCACTTTGGCAGACTAACACATCCAGCATTTAAATTTCTTAAGCCCTTTTACATCACCAGTTATTGCTAAGGTATCAAATCCTTCTAAAATGTTCCAAAAAAGACAATGAGTACTTGTATTTAATTCAAAATAACATGGAGTCTTTCAGAGTAAAGCTTAGGTTTTAAATGTGTGAATATACAGAACTTGGACAGTTAGGCCAAGTGGTTTTTTTTTGGAGGTACTGGGGATTGAACCCAAGACCTCGTACATGGGAAACAGGTGCTCAACCACTGAGCTACATCCGCTCCCCAATGAAAGTTGGGTGTTTGTTTTTTACTTTTTTAATTAATTAGTATTTTTAAGGAGGTACCTGGGATCGAATCCAGGACATTCTATATGGGAAGCAGGTTCCCACTACTTGAGCTACATCTGATTGCCAGAACAGTGATTTTGAAACTGGGCTGTAACTCAGTACAATTAACATCTTTTTCATGATTTTTGTAATTGAATGGAATAGTTTAGGCTAGGTTACTCTTTAAGACAAATGAAAAAATAAGATAGTAAAATAAAATACCACTGAACTGTTTTATATAGTAAGAATATACATTGTTTACTGACATATTGTTTCTCTGCATGATTACAACATAAAATATGTTTCATGCTTGCTCATGGTCCAAAATATTTGAGAAACACCACTCTAGAGATGTTGCAACAAACAAGTGTTTTGTAAAGCAGAAGTCTTTAGAATCAGCCTTAGCCAAAGTCACAGATAAATAATAAAGGAACAGAGCAGAATAAATACATCTGCTGTGATTTCCCCACAGGTTCCAGAAGCTGCAGAAGGCCTGCAATGTGAGGTCTCACCCAATTGATACCACAATGCTGGGCTTGAGTTCTGCACTGGCCCTTATGCCATGCACAATTTGTTCATTTTATCATCTGGATCAGAGACGCAAAATGCTTCCAATCCATAACAATGGGTTTAGCATTTGTATTCAAACCTCAGTGGATCCTCGCACTTCTTTAGCAGCATTTTGGGACATCTTGGGCATGATTATTGTATTGTCTGGCTGGAAACACATTTGAGATTTGGAGAGAGACATATGCCAAATCAAATTCCCTAACAGGAGGCTTACTGGACATAAATTTTGCAAATCAGTACCAAGCTAGTGATGTATTGCTTGCCATCAGACACAAGAGCTCCCAGGAAGTCAGTGGATAGTTAATGGTATCTGGTTATGATCACAGAGTTCTAGCCCAAATGGCCAGGTATTCCTCCAAATGCTCACTTCCTGGGCATGCCTGAGTCATCTAGCTCCAAAGTTCACAGACTGAAGTCAAGGTCTAAGTGAGGGCTTCTGTCATGTTTTGTGTGGCTGATAGAATGTTTAATAAATTGGAGACAACATTTACAAATTGGAAATTTTCATATGGAATGTATAGTCCTATTTTCTTACATAGAAGGGGATCAGAATTCCTTTATAGCAAGATTTATGTGGGTTTCTCTATAAGGCCAACCTCCAGGTGTTCAGTGTAAGCATATGCACATCCACCTGCTTTACTCACATGCTTTACCTGCCTGGTCCACAAACATTACTCTGCTACTCATAAGCTACCTGCATATGAGTAATTAAAGCAAACCATTTTGTATGGGTACAGTCAGAGTAGATAAACGTGGGAGATTATTTAGTCAACAATTTACAAGCATACTGTTTCTTTTCCTGAGTACCCAATTTCTTGATTGTTGACTGAAAGAAAAACCCAGTGGGCAGTCTACAGCCATGAAAATTAGAAGGCATAGTCTTCTGGCAGGGAGGAGGCCTGGAAAGTAACATAATAATCCCCTTTCCATACAACTATATTTCCCTCACAAATGAACTTAGTTCTCATGCCACATCTCTATAAATTCAGGGAGCTTGTATGTGGAATTTTGCTGGTGCTACAGTTCCAATATAATCCAGGAACCCTACTCAGAATAGTAGAAGAATGCCTACGTCTTCAATGCCCCCTAAATGTCCATGGTCTTCCCAAACTGGAAGTTTTTCTCATGCTTTACAGCAGGGGTTCTTAACCAGGGCTCCATGGACCTCTTGGGGGTCTGTGGAAAGATTTCAGGGGGTCCTTGAGCTTGAATTGAAAAATTCAAATACACATTATTCTTGTGGGGACATGTTGGTGTGGATGTGATATATTTAATTTTTTTGTATTTGTTTTATATTCACTTTTTTTGTCTTTTTAAAAATTGAAGATACATAGATCACAAAAACTGTTACACTAAAAAATATAAGAGGTTCCCAGATACTCCCCCCACTCCTCCCACATTAACAACCTCTTTCATTGTGGCACATTCGTTGCATTTGGTGAATACATTTTGGAGCAAGGCTGTACTGGGTAGGTTATAGTTTACATTGGAGTTTACACTCTCCCTCAGTCTATTTAGTGGGTTATGGCAGGGTATATAATGTCCGGCATCTGTCCCTGCAATATTATACAGGACAACTCCAAGTCCTGAAAATGCCCCCATATTACACCTCTTCTTCCCTCTCCCTGCCCTCAGCAACTACCATGGCCACTGTCTCCACATCAATGATACATTTTCTTCCATTGCTAGAGTCACAATAGTTCTATAGTAGAATACCAGTAAGTCCACTCTAATCCATATTTTATTCCTCCATCCTGTGGAACCTGGGATGGTGATATCCATTCCACCTCTAAATTGAAAGGGGACTTAGATTCCACATGGCTGATGGATGTGATTCTCCTGCTTGCAGTTGTAGGCACTCCCGGTTCCCTGGTGTGGTGTTTGGCTATCTTCACCTCCCTGTTAGCTGACCTGGGTAAATCCAAAGAACCGGAGATTAAATGTTGCAACTCTGCTGAGGCTCAGGGCTCAATTTATTAAATGATACACAGTACACTGTAGACTTGGTAAGGAGTCCATGGTTTTCACCTGACTGGCAAAAGGTACCATGGAACAAAAAAGGTTAAGAACTCCTGCTCTACAGCCTAGAAACCACCTCCTTTCTTCCCATATTTTGTTCAAACCCCTCCTCTTCTGGCCTAGCTTCCAGCCACTCCAACCTCTGAAGACTCACTCTTTTCTGGACTCCTGTCACTCTTCCTGTCTATTCCACTCTTTGGATTGCTCTTCCTGCACTAATTCATCAAATAAAAATTAATTTGACAATTATATCAAGGTATACTAGTCACTATCAAGGTTATGACATGTATAAAATCCAGACCTGGTACTCAGTGGTATATAACACAGTGTTCCACAGATGAAAGTTCAAAGCTGAGCACAAAACAAGTCCCCCACAAACATGTGCTAAATAAACTATTCATGTAGAAAATGAATGAGTGAATGAGTGAATAGATAAACAAATAGATGAACTGGTAAATGATATATATCATGCTTTTTTTTTTAATTTTGTGTCTGCACCTTTGTGTGCCAGACCACATCCGTAACCATGAATTGCTCCAAATCTGAGTCGTGCACCATGCTGTTCTATTTCTGTGGCTTCCATGGTAACGAGAATAGATCCAGAAAACAAGAGAAAGGCAGTCTGATGTGGTTGAGAAAGCACAGAGAATTAGGTATTTGGAAAATGATTCTGACCATTCTGTTATTAACTGGCTATATTGGGCCATAAATTCCACATGGACAGTTTATTGATGCACTTTAGGACTCAGTTTCCTCATCTGCAAAGCAACAAGGGTAGATATGAATTCAATCTCAGGATTCTTCCAGCTGTTAACAATTAGACTTGGAAAGCACCAGGAATAGGATTTCTCCTGATATTTAAAGCATCAAAAAGACATGATAAACCCTAACTTACAACAAAAGAGGAAGGAAAAAAAGAAAAAAAAATACCATTGTTAGGTCCCAGGTTAATGAGGCTCGGAGACAGACCAAGACTCAGGCAGGAGTTTATTAGGTCACCAGCATGGTGGGGGTCTGAAGAGTCTTCAGCTCACTAGTCAACATTGAGAGTGCTCCTTTTGAGCTGGTAAAACTGGGCAAGGTTACATAAAGGGTGTGTAGGTGTGGCGAGAAGATATTGGATGGGAAAGTACCAAGTTAGCTATTTCAGAGTAGGGCTTAATGTTCCAAGAAGTGTCCAACCATTGGGGAAGGAATGTTCTGTGGCCTTTCAGGGATGGTGATAAGCAGGGGCCAGAACAGGGCATCCTGTGTTTGAGCACGTATGAACTCAGGGAGCCAGAGGTCACATCCTAACATTCCCAACTTTGCTTAGAGAAAATTAAAAAGTTTGGGGGGGGGTTGGGGGGAGTTCCATGCCACTTCTTGGTAGGTAGAGGCTTATAAAGTTACTACAGCAGTGGGTAGAAGGGACAGTGCATGGAATAGCTACAGAAATGCTACAGGTGTATGCTTGTGCACACTATTCTCAAGACATTCTCACCCCTCTCTCATCTTCAAGGACTGAGCTGCCAGCCAGTTCAACCTGCCCACACTCCAGGGCCTCAGGTTCACGGGAAGGACATTTTGCCTTCATTTACCCCACACTCCACCCCAAATGCTTTTCGTGCCATACAATCTGCCCATTAGATCTGCCGTGATATCTGAGCAGTCAGGGCATTACTACATTGCATTTAGATTCCATATAAAAAACAGGAGAATAATAGGAGTATTATAAGCACAATATTAAACATAAATGTTTGACAGTGAAATTCCATAATTTGGGGGATTTTATTAGGAGGTTTTTAATACCATACATTTTTCCCCTTTTAAATTCTCTGAGTTTTCTTTAGTGACATTATAACAATGTTTTAAGCAGAATAGTCCATATAGATATACATCAGGTTACAGTGAGAATAGGACACCTTGGTGGGTGACTCTTATTCCCCATGGGCTTAAGATTCCCAACCACTGAGGTTGCATAGGTCAGGACCACAGCCAAGGGACCTTATTTCCCCATTTGCATTGTTTGAAGCATAGGCAATAATAGTTTATTATTACTTCCCCTTTGGAGGATACAGGGCAGCTGACCCTTTAACCTGTGATCTCAATGCCTGTATTGGTTCTGCTAACAGCATTTTAGCTGAAGCTGTGGTGCTTCATGGTCTGTGGTGCTATTAAAAGAATTAAGGCTGGATGTGGGCATTTAGTCCATTATTGTGAAGATCCCTTATCACTTTTTATTTGTTCCTTTAATAGGTCATTCATCCTTTCCATAAAAAGCCCAAATATTCTTGGGTTCATAGCCCAAGACTGTATGAGGTGACCTGTAAATGGAGTTCCTTGGTCACTGTCCATTTGGGCTGGCACCTCATATAGGGCACTTACATTTCTAGACAGTGGATACTAGCTGCCTAGTTACAAGAGTCCCGTGGCAGTGTCTGTAGCAGTGAAAGCATACCTTGCCCATTCCAAGAGTGGGAGGGAACCAGTGTAATCCACTTGCCATCGTGCTACTGGATTCTGTGCTCACCCAATGTATTCCATCTGGTGAGGTAATTATCGTAGTCATTGGAGTGAGCACACTTGTGGGTGATATCCACAAGCTGCTGGTGAGTGACAGGCAGCTGGAACTGCTGGGCTAGGCATCACAGGGCTGGGTAGACACAATGTCCACTTTTCCAGTGGAGCCACTCTGCGGCTTCTCAGGTTTCAGTAATATGGTTCTGAATCTTCAGAAGGCATCTGCCTCAACATTCCTGAGAGGGGTGTTAGGGGAGTGGGCAGGGATGTGATAAACAGCCATCCCATATTTTGTTCTTGTTATTTTTATTGTTTTAGATTTATCTCTTGTTACTTTTGGTCATAGTGTTAATTATAATCAGAGAAGAATTCTTTGCATAATTTGTGAATAGTAAATTACAAAATTATCTTTTTCTTAATTGAGTTATTTAATCTGACCAATCAACATAGGGGCTTGCTGCTTCTTGAAATGGATTTGGCAGACTGGACTCAGAATTGTTAAGCATATAGGATAGACTCTTGTGCTTTCATTCAACCCATACCTTGTTCAGAGGAAGGCAAGAGATAGTCTTAGAAAGCATCCTAGAAAGATACTAATTCTTTCATATGAAGAATAGAAAAAGTGGGGATTCTCAAATGTTAGCATGAATCAGAATCACCTGGAGAACTTATTAAACCATGGATTACTTTAGTAACATCCCCAGGATTTTGATTCAGTACTGTGAGTAGGGGCCTGATAATTGCATTTATAGCATGGTCCCAAATAATGCTGGTGCCTATGTTCAAGAAACAATACATGAGAACCACGTTTCAATAATGTATTGACTTCCTTTATAGCTATTATTTGCAGGCCCCAAAGACAAGGCCAGGATTAGTCAGTAAAAGATACCAAAATAGAGTGTAGTCCAATATAATTAGAAGGTTTCTCAGGTTTTAACTTGTCCAATGATAGAAAGGTGTAGCTTCCAAGAAATGGGAATTTCCTAGTACTTGGAGACAAAATGGTATGCTAAAGACGGAAGGTCAGATTAAAAGATATCTGAAGTTTTTGTTTGTTGTTTGTTTTTTTTTTTTTTTACATTTCTAAGCAGCTACAAAATTTTGAACAAATGAAGGGATGAATGAGAATCAGAAGTATATTTAAGCACTTTTTGCAGCAAATATATACCCTAACCCAGATTTCCTTTATTTAACTTGAGATTGATCACTTTACAGCTGTTGTTTTTAAATGTACTTCAAATATTGAGGCTCTATATTCCTCACATGCACAGATTTGAAATGATGAGAATGCAAGAGAACCAGGTTTGGAAGAAGCTTGCTTTTATCCATCCATAGCACACTTCAAATGAGCAGGGAGTTTTTGAAAAAAGTGTTTCACTCTCTCTGGCCTATACACTGACCAACAGAGAAATAAAAAATTCAAATAAGAGAATTTCAATTATTGATTCTTTTTTGCAGACACTTTTGTACAATTATACTGGGGTTGAAATTTCAAGCAATTTTTCAAGCAAAAGGCTCATAAGCATAGTCGTTAGTATCAAAGACCCATCAATGGACCATCCTTCTTCACTGGTCATTGCTCCTGAACTTGTGGAATTGTTGCTGTTCCATTAGAGAATGTATCAGAGAGCTCTCCAGGATGGGAATTCAGTGTTCTTTCAGTTGTGTGAATCTCTACCCACTGTGGCAATGCTCCATGGACATTTGAACATATTTATTTACCTTCTTTGTATGCCCAGGTGAACTTCCTGTCATGTAACTCCCATCACTGACAGCCCACACCAATGCTCCTCCCTTGTCATAGTTGAACCTTACTGTGATCCAAAATTTCTACAAAAATGAATTCAAATATATAGCCAAATTCAATTAATAGGAAAATGAGAGAGTAATGATAGTTTAAACATAAGAAAAAAATACATAATAGTTTAGAAAAACTAAAACTAAAATAAAGTTTTTAAAAATGGGGTATTAAAAAATGAAAAATATATTTTTTAAAATTTTTGATGTTTTGCTTTTCATTTCTGTAATAACTGTTGTCCTGCATGTACAGTGGCAATTTCTTCCATTTCTACCTCAGTGTCTTACTTTTTTTTTTTTTCATTATGTCTTCAAAGAAGTTTTAGGTCATAGTAAAGTCAAGTATAGAATATAGGGGACTCCCATATACCCAACATCCTCCCCCTCTTCCCCTTCCCTATTAATGATCTTTTCACATGTGGATGGTACATTCATTGCAACTGATGTACAAATATTGAAACCATGGCCAGCAGTTTACATTATGGTTTATATTTCAGAACATACAATTTTATAAATTTTTGATGAAATTTAACATGGCCTATATCCATTATTGCAAGATCATGCAGAACACTTCCATTGCCCCTTAACTACCCCCTTTTCCATCTTTCTGTTCCTCCTTCCTCCTCCCCTTAACTACCCCCTTTTCCATCTTTCTATTCCTCCTTCCTCCTCCCCTCAGGGCCCACAGTGACCACCAGGCTTCACTGCTTAAAGGACTAGATTCCTAGATACTTGCAACAATGCTGAGGGCTTGACATACTAGTCTGTCCTCCCCATTAAGAACCACCCATGCTCTTGAGAAACAACTTCCCCTCTGTCTGGGAACATATCGGGCCTCCTCAGGATGGGAGCACAACATCTTCCCATTCATTATATGGGTCTCCACCCCAATGATATAACACACTATGACAAGATGAGCACTCACTCACTCCCTAGAAGCCTCAGCATATAAATGTATCACCTTCCCCCCAGCATGGGACATGACTCCCAGGGACAAGCCTCCCTGGCACTGAGGGATTACTACCAAGCACCAGCTGGTGATTCAAATGGAAAAAAACCTTGAATAAAAGGGGGAAATTGTGAAAACAAGTGAGTTTATATGGCAAAAAGACTTCAAAGGGAGTTGGGAAGTCATCAGAGAGGTAATGCTTATGCACATCTCAGCAAGATCACATAGACAATGTAGATACTACATCAAATAGTGGGGTTGGCTCCTGAGGGCTACAGAGATACCTAGGTCCTATAGTCATGGCAGGTAGCTCCACTTTAGTGCCTTCCTAGTGGGCCTTACTTTGGAGTTTTTGTGCCTGAATGTGACAGAGTTGGATTCAGATATGACATCTCTACACATGACTCTTCTGTTCCTTTTATTTGAACCTGTAGTTGGTGTTAGAGTTGGTAGGTATATGTCCAAGACACTTGAGTCTCTGGGCTATCCGTGTGTCAGCTGGGCCCTGAGCCTCAGGAGTGTTGCAACACCTACTCTCCAGTTCATGGGACTCACCCAGGACAACTAACAAGAAGGTGAAGATGGGCAACCACCACACCAAGGAACTGAGAGAGTCTACAACTGCAAGCAAGAGAATCCATCCATCAGCCATATGGGATGGAAGTTCCCTCTCAGTTGGAGATGGAGTGGGCATCACCATCCCCAAATCCTCAGGATTGGGGAATAAAATATAGACTAGAGTGGACTTACTGGTATTCTACTATAGACTTATTGTGATTTTAGTAATGGAAGAAATTATGTCATGATATAGAGACAATAGCCTCTAGAGTTGCTGAAGGCAGGGAAAGAGAAAAAGAGGTGAAATATGGGGGATTTGGGGGACTTGATATTGTTCTGAATGACATTGCAAAGACAGATACAGATACAGGACATTATATATTCTGCCATAATGGAGTGGGAGAGAGTGTAAACTACAATGTAAATTATAATCCATGCTGTGTGACAATGCTCCAAAATGTGTCCATCAATTGCAATGAATGTACCACACTAATGAAAGAAGTTGTTAATGTGGAAAAAGTGGGAGTTGTGGGGAGAGGGGCATATGGGAATCCCCTATATTTTTTTAAAGTAAGATTTTATGTAATCTATGTATCTTTTAAAAATAAATTTAAAATATTTTTTAAAAATAAATAAATAAACTTAGGTTGAGTGGATATCAACAGGAAGTGTCATACTAATTGAATTTTGTTTATTGAAATAAAATTATAAATTTACTAGATCTACTTTAACCCTTTACTTTCAATAAAATGTTGTTTATATTGAGAAAAGAGCCAAGATATATCATAGGTTAACTGTCTTTTGAAATGTTACTGACCTTTTCTTTTCTGTTTAAAAGAAAACCCATTTTAGGAAAGCCTTTTAGAAATGTTTCTATAAAGGAGGGGTTTTTAGCTAGTTTTTAATACCTAAGTTACAGAGATTTATTTATTCAACAATCACATATTGAAAGCCATTGTTTTAGTTTTCTAGGCTTCTCCAGCAAATTCCATTAAATACTTTGGTTTAAACAATAAGAAACTATCTGCTTACAGTTTTAAGGTCAGGAAAATGTCCAAATAAGGGCATCACCAAGGTGATGCTTTCTTCCTGAAGATGGCTGTCAGGAATCCTTGGCTCCTCTGCCATATGGCAAGGCACATGGCAGCTTATGCTAGTCTCTTCCTTCTTTTCTGAGTTCATTTTCAGCTTCTTGCCTCCTGTGGCTTTCTTTTTCTCTCTCTGTAGTCATTCCATTTATAAAGAACTCCAGTAATAGGATTGAGACCCATCCTGATTGGGCTTGGTCACACTTTCACTGAAGTAGACTCATCAGAGGGTCCTACTAACAATGGGTTTACACCCACAACAAGGTATATTTAAGAACATGTTTTTTCTGGGGCACATAGAGGTTCAAACCACCATAGCCACCTCTATGTTTAAAGTATTAAATTACTGATTTTGTTCACTAATTTGTTCATCAAATATTTATTGTCACAGACAATATGTATTTTAAGGGAGGAGAGAAGCTGAAAGCAGAGGAGGTACACGGATACATTGCAGGCTTTGATGCAGATCCAGCACTTTCACTGTTGCTTGATATTTTTACACACTTTTCTTTCACTTGACTGAATGAGAAGTGTTAAAAGACAATGTGAGGCTCAAAACATTGATAGAATGATATGATATGAAATTTACTTTCCTGTTTAATATACAGGAAAAACTAATTACAATCTGTAATTAATTCTCAAAAGTAACAGAGCATATGGGAATGAAAGACACAATAGATGAGATTAAAAATACAGTGGAGGCATAAAATAGCAGAGTTTAATTGATGGAATACAGAATTAGTGAATTGGAGGACCAAGCATCAGAACTGGAAAATATGGGAGAACAGAAAGAGAAGAGAATGGGGAAAAAATGGAACAGGTTTTCAGGGAATTGAATGACAACACAAAACGCAAAAGCATACACATTATCAGAGTCCCATAAGGAGAAGAGAATGAAAAGTGGGAAGAAAATATTTGAGGAACTAATGACTAACAACGTCCCAACCCTTATGAAAGACATAAATACCTTGTGTATGTCCAAGAAGGATAACACACACCAAACAAAATAAATCTGAATAGACCTGCTCAGAGACACCTATTGTTGAGAATGACAAATATCAGAGATAAAGAGGATTCTGAAAGCAGCAAGAGAAAAGTAAAACATCACATACAAGAGAATCTCAATAAGATTAAATGCTGACTTTGCATCAGAAACCATGCAGGTGGAAAGAAGGTGGAATGATGTATTTAAGGTACTGAAAGAGAAATACTGGAACCAAGAATTTTGTATCTAGTAAAACTGTTCTTCAAAAATGAGGATGAGTTTAATATTTTCACAGACAAATAAAAACTGAGAGAGTATGTTACCAAAAGACCAGAATAATAAGAGATACTAAAGGGAGTGCTGCAGCCTGAAAGGCAAAAATAAGGGTGAGAGACTTGGAGAAGAGTGTAAAAATGAAGATTATTAGGAAGGTTAAGTTAAAGGATAAAAACACAAATAATAGTAAGATATGACTATGTAAAGTCAAAGGATAAAATGGATGAAGTAAGTAATGCCTTTACAAAAAGAAAATTGAATGTTAATGGCTTGAACTTCCCAATCAAAAGACATAGGCTGATATAAAGGATTAAAAAATGTGCTATCTAAATGCTGTTTATAACAGACTCACCTCAGACATAAGCACATAACCGGGCTGAAAATGGACAGCTGGAAAAGATATTCCATGCAAATAGTAACAAAAAAATAGCTGTAGTAATGATACTAATATCTGACAAAATAGATTTTAAATGCAAAACTGTTATAATGGATGAAGAAGGTCATTATATATTATAAAAGGGGCAATTCACCAAGAAGAAATAACTATAATAAATACTTATACTCCTAACTTGGGTGCCCCAAGATACATGAGGCACACACTGGCAAAACTGAAAGGAGAAATAAATGTCTAAGATAATAGTTCAAGACTTCAATAGACCACTCTTAGTATTGTCTACAACATCTGGGCAGGGGATAAAGAAATAAACAGAGCTTGAATAATATGAAAAATGAACTAGACCTAACAGACATCTATAATATATTGCACCCCAAAACAGGATATATATTCTTTTCAAGTGCTCATGGATTCTTCTACAGGGTAGATGATATGTTGGGTACCAAGACAGCTCTCAATAAATTTTAAAAGATTGAAATTATACAAAACACTTTCTGTGATCTTAACAGAATGAAGCTGGAAATCAGTAATGAACAGAAAAAGGGAAAATGCATAAATACATATGGAGGTTAAACATCACACTCTTAAGTAATCTGTGGGTCAAAGAAGAATTTGCAAGAGAATTCAGTAAATATCTTGAAATGAATGAAAATGAGAACATGCCATATCAAAACCTATGGGAAACCACAAGGGCAATGCTGAGAGGAAAATCTGTAGCCCTCAATGCTTGCATTAAAAGAGAGGAAAGAACTAAAATCAAAGCTCTAACTGCACATGGAGAAATTAGAATAAAAACAACAACAACAAAACAGCAAACTAATCCCAAACCAAGCCTAAGGAAAGAAATAGTAAAGATCAGAGCAGAAATAATTGAGATAGAAAACAAACAACAACAACAAACAAAAGAGAGAATCAACAAAACCAAGAATTAGTTCTTTGGGAAGATAAACAAAAGCAACAAACCATTAGCTAGAATAACAAAGAAACAAAGAGGGAAGATGCAAATAAATAATATCACAAATGAGAGGGACTCAGAAATAAGAGATATTGAAAGAGGATGAACAAATGTATGCCAAAAAACTAGACAATGTAGACGAGTCAAACAAATACCTAGAAACACACAAATGAACTACAATGACCCTAGAAGACATGGAAGACTTCAAAAAGCAAATCACAATTAAGGAGATTGAAACACTCATCAATAACCTCCCAAAGATGAAAAACCCAGCACCAGTTAGCTTCAAAGGTGAATTCTATCAATCATTCAAAGACAATCTAATACCAATCTTGCTCAAGATCGTCCAAAAAATTGAACAGGAAAGAATGCTTCCAAAATCATTTTATGAAGCCATCATCACCCTAATATCAAAACCATATAAAGATATTACAAAAAAAAATTACAGACCAATCTCTCTAATGAATATAGATGCAAAAAATCCTCAACAAAATACTTTGCAAACCAAATCCAAAAATACATTAAAAGAATTAAACACCATGATCAAGTGGACTTTATCCCTAGTATACGAGGGTGGCTCAACACAAGAAAATCAATTAGTGTAATAACCCACATTGATAAATTGAAGAAGAAAAATTACATGATCCTCTCATCTGATGCAGAAAAGGTGTTTGACAAAATACAGCATCCTTTCTTGATAAAAACAATACAAAAGATAGGAATAGAAGGAGGTGTTCTCAATATGATAAAGTGAGTATATGAAAAACCTATCACTATCATTGTACTCAATGGTAAAAGATGGAAACCTTTTAAAATGAAATTAGGAAAAAGACAAGGATGCCAAATGCCACCAGTTAATCGATACTTGTGTTGGATTTTCTAGCCAAAACAATTAGGCTAGATAAAGAAACCAAAGGCACCCAGACAGAAAAGGAAAAAGTAAAACTCCCACTATTCACTGATAACATGATCCTATATCCAGAAAATCCTGAAAAATCCACAGCAAAGTTTCTAGAACTAACAGACAAGTTCAACAAAATGGTAGGACACAAGATTAATAAACAGAAATCAAAGAGTACTTTTATACACTACTGATGAGCAGTCTGAGGAGCAAATCAGAAAAAAAATCCATTTATAATAGCGACTAAAGAAATAAATACTTAGGAATAAACTTTACTGGGGACATAAAGGAACTGTATTCAGAAACATACAAAACATTTATAGAAGAAGATATAAATAAATGGAAGGAATTCCATGTTCATGTACTAGAAGACTTAATATCATTAAGATGCCAATTCTACACAACTGATTTAAGACACATCTCAATTTAAAAATCCCAACAGCCTTTTATATAGAAATGGAAAAGCCAATTTTCAAACTTATCTGGTAGGGTAAGTGTCCCCGAACAGTCATAAATATCTTTAAAAAGAAGAATGATGTTGGAGGATTATCACTTCCTGACTTGAAAGCATATTGCTTAGCTGTCATGATAAAAACAGCAATGATGCTGGCATAAAGATACTACAATTCAACAATAAAAGACAAGCTACCTGATTTAAAAAAGGACAAAAGACTTGAAAAGACATTTATCCAAAGAAGAAATACATGGTGAAAAAGCACATGAAATAATGTTCAACATCACTAGCGATTAGGGAAATGCAAATCAAAACTACAATGGGATATCATTTCACACCTTTCAGAATAGTCACTATTAAAAAGTCAGAAAACTGCAAGTATTGAAGAGGATGTGGAGAGATAAGAACACTTATTCGCTGTTGGTGGGAATGTAGAACATGCAGCCAGTGTGGAGGACTGTTTGGCAGTTCATAAGGAATTTGAATATAGACTTGCCATGTGTCTTGGCCATACCGCTGCTAGATATATACCCAGAAGAGCTGAGAGCAGTGACACAAACAGACATTAGCACACCAATGTTCATAACAGCATTATTCACAATTGCCAAAAGATGGAAACAACACAGTTGCCCATCAACAGATGAATGGATAAACAAATTGTGAAGTATAAACACAATGAAATATTATGCAGCTGCAAAAAGAAATGAAGTTGTGAAGCATATGACAACATGGATGAACCTGGAGGACATTATGTTGATGGAAGCAAGCCAGACACAAAAACAAATACTGTATGATTGCACTAATATGAACTGAATATATTGTGTAAACTCATGGAGCTAATAATTAGAATATAGGTCACCAGAAAATAGAATGAGGGTAGAGAATGGAAAGCTAGGGTTAATTTGTTCAGAATTGCCAAAAAGGTTGTTTGTAAATCTTTGGTAATGAATAGAAATGGTGAAAGCACACCCTAGTGTTTGTAACTCTCTGTACTTTATATGGGTAAAACAGTGGTTGACAGGACATGGACATTATGAGAAGGAAAGTTAAAAAATGTAACATGGATTGTCTCATATAGTGAAAACTCATATGAAATATGAATACGGAGAATACTGCATATATAAAACTGTTTTGGGAGGCGAACTTGGCCCAATGGATGGGGCATCCACCTACCACATGGGAGGTCCGCGGTTCAAACCCCAGGCCTCCTTGACCCGTGTGCAGCTGGCCCATGCACAGTGCTGATGCGCACACAAAGTGCCCTGCTGCGCAGGGGTGTCCCCTGCATGGGGGAGCCCCATGCGCAGGTTGTGCGCCTCGTGGGGAGAGTCACCCAGCGTGAAAGAGGGTGCAGCCTGCCCAGGAATCGCCCCACACACACTGTGAGCTGACACAGCAGGATGACACGGCAGAAGGAGACACAGATTCCCAGTGCTACTGATAAGGATAGAAGCGGTCATTGAGGAACACACACTGAATGGACACAGAGAGCAGACAACGGGGGAGGGTGGGGGGTAAGGGGAGAGAAATAAATAAAAAATAAATAAATCTTTTTTAAAAAATGCGTAAAGCAAAAAAAAACCTGTTTTTTTACAAAATATAAACACAAATAAACTAGAAAGACAGAAACAGAATAGCGGCTATGTATGGCAGGTGAGGCATAGAGAGATTGAGAGGTGATAAGTTGTCTTTTGTTTGTCTGTTTTTCATTATTTTTATTATTGGAATAATGAAAATGCTCTAATAATGATTGGAATAATGTGATTGTATATTTTGGATGAATTTATGCTTTATTAATATGCATCAATGAAATTGATTTGTTAAAAAATACATTGTGAGGCTCAAAACATTGATGGAATATGATATGCAATTGATGTTCCCCTTTAATATGCAGGAATGTCATATTAAATATACCTAGCAGTAGGCAAACAAGTGACACTTGACAAGTGAAAAATTACAAGGAGATTGTAATGTTGTTATGAAGCCATGGATTTATTCAGTGATTAGAAGAAGCAGGAAAAAGAAAGATTGTAAAATGATTCTGGACCTAAGAACTGAGGCTTCATACATGTTTTTATGCATGTGTGTATATATACACACAAATATATAGATATACATACATATGCATACAAACATAGAAATATATATAATGCATAAATATGTTTGTGAGTATATAAACACATACATTATATATTGCTGAACCATTTCAAAGTACATACATCAAAACTTTACCCTTAAGTTGATAAACATCCATCTCTAAACACTAATAATTTCCAAAATAACTGTAATACTAATATCACACCAAAAAGAATTAACAATAATTCCCCAATATCCAATATCCTTTCCCCAGTTGTCAAGACCTGGAAATTTTTAATGGCAGAAACCCTATCAATAAGTGATATAGAAGATATTTCCTTAAAACTTAGGAAATTTAGTTAAGAAGTGGTTGATAATAGTTGAGTATAATGACAAGTGTTCTAGTCTGTCCTGGAACAATTTTATTCCGTTCTATAATCATACATTATATCTTAAATTAAATCTGTAAAAACAAAAGTGGTGATTGGACATTTTTCTGAACATTTGTTATTATTTCATAAAGCTATGTTTTTATAAATATACTTATAAATATAAAAAGTTAAATTTTACATATTTTGTTGATGGTGAATATACTCTATATCCAAATCTTTATTGTCGTAATGAGGGTTCCCAAGAGAACTTCCAGTCAATGATCTTGGAAAAGTTACCTCATCCTTGGAAGAGTAAAGCTATAAGAACTTAACTGGGCCCAGAAATAAAGCTGAAAAACAGTAAAGTAAAGAGGCAAAAAGACAGACAAAGCAGTAGGAAATATCTGTAATGACAATGAGAATATAAATAAATCAATCTCAATACAATTAAAAGGTTAGAAGATATAGGGAAATAAAGAATGAGTAAAAATTCAGGAAGGATTCAATCCAAAAATAAAAATAAAATATACAAATATTATTTATTATTTGAAATAATTTAGTTGGACAATCAGGCACAAAGAAAATTATTACTATTAACATGTAACCTACCAGAAAGCCTTACAGTCTCTCTTTTCTCTACTCTGCACACAAAATACTACTGTCAATTATCTTTTCATGTGTTCATGTCTCTATAGACCATACAATACTTGGCACAGTCTTAAATATTTTTGTATCTACCACACAAATTAGCAACACAATACCTTTCACATTGCAGGGACTCAATAAATAATTGTTGTCTTTCCATTTAATTAGGATGGAAAACCTAATTTCTTTTAACTCTAGTGATGTGAAATCTAGGCTTCCAATAAGATATCCCAGGAGTCCTTAGAAGATTTAACTTTTCTTTTTGAGAATTTCTGAGCTGTAAAAGAAAATGAGCTTATCTTAAAGGAATGGGGACTAGATGGTATATGCATTCTCACAGTAGCCCAAGATTGCTTTGGGGTTTCCCAAGCTCTAAACAATGACAAAAAGTACATTAACCACAAGATCAAGATGCCTAATCAATTTGCAAACACATGGAAGGACTCAGGATGATGGGTAATAACCAGCATGACTTTGTGACCAACAAATCATGTTAGACCAATTCAATTGCCTCCTCTGACAGAGTGGCAGACCTTGTGTGCAAGGAGGAAAGGACAGACATAATATATTTTGACTTCAGGGAGTCTTCTGACTCTGTTCCACATGACATGCTCATCAACAAGGTACGAAAATATGGCTTGCTGTCAGAGATGACTTAAATTGATTAGAAAGGTGGCTAATTGGGAAGAGAAGGAAAGTCACAGGCTGCATAAAAACACAAGTGTGAAGCCAATATATCCAGGTCTGGGCCTGAATAAATTCAAGGGCAAATGAGTATAGCAGGCAAACCAGAATAGTGCCTATAAAATAGACTAGCTCATATTTTTTCATGGATTTTGTCCCAATTCTTTTAGCTAAATGAATGGACATTCTGTTCCTGTACTCATAGCAAAGTAATTACTTTAGATTAAAGCTTTGTATTTCCAAAATGTAATACGAAAATGAAAAAAAATAACTAGGCATAATCATTTTCTGTTAAGATACTAAGAATAAGAGTCCATCAAGAACAAATATGACAGATCTCTTCTGACACAATGGATAAAATGGTAATAGAAAATAGGATGGCTAGTTTCAAAGGGAAGATTATGACCAAAAGTTTGGAGAGTGTTAGATGACCAAAGGCAGAAATAATGGAGGCCTCTAATTGTCTGAGAATAATCAGAGGTGACCTGAAATTAATTTCCTCTACCTAGCATTTGGGTGAAGATCAGACCTTGAATTCAGTATTTAGGACAGACCAATCAATATTTTAAACTAATCAGATCAACTGGAATAACTTACACAGAAATTTTGCAGGAATTGATGTCTTATTTTATCACTACAAATCAGTCAACCAGTAAGTCTTTAATTAACACTAATTTTTTGTCCATGCCAGCTAATCACAGTCTTTGCCCCTAAAGAGTCAAAGCTCCTAGAAGAAAATGTAGGAAAACATCTTCAAGATCTTGTGGTAAATGGCAGTTTCTTAAACCTTATGTCCAAAGCACGAGCAACAAAATGGGACCTTCTCAAAATACAACACTTTTGCACCTTAAAGGACTTTGTCGAAAGGGTGAAAAGTCAGCTGACTCAATGGGAGAAAATATGTGGCAATCACTTATCTAATAAGGATTTAATATCCATGATACATAAGGAGATCATACAATTCAACAATAAAAAGACAAAGTATCTGATTAAAAAATGGGCAACAGACTTGAAAAGACAACTGTCCAAAGAAGAAATAAAATGGTGAAGAAACACATGAAAAAAAGTTCAACATCAATAGTGATTAGGGAAATGTAAATCAAAACTGCAGCGAGATATCATTTTGTACCTATTAGACTGGGTGCTATTAAAAAGTCAGAAAACTAAATGTTGGAGAGGAAATAGAAAGATAGGAACACTTATTCACTGTTGGTGGTAATGTAGTGGTACAGCCACTGTGAAGTACTGTTTGGCAGTTCCCCAATGAAGTTGAATATAGACTTGTCATGGGACCTGGCAATACCATTGCTAGGTATATATGCAGAAGAACGGAGAACAGTGGGCACGAGTAGATATCTGCATACTGATTGTTCGTAGCAGCATTATTCATGATAGCCGAAAGTGGGAAACAACCCAGGTGCCCATCAATGGAGGAATGAATATAACAAATTGTAGAGTAAACACAAGCTGGAATATTATGCAGTGGTAAGAAAAAATGAAGTCGTGAAACATGACAACATGGATGAACCTGGAGGACATTATGTTGAGTGAAGCAAGCCAGACCCAAGGGGACAAATATTGTATGACTGCCCTATCATGAACTAAATATAATATGTGAAATATAAACACATTATGTAAAATATGAATATGGGTAGAAGTAAATATATAAGACCATTTTTCTTTGAAGCTGAACAAATGTAAGTTAGTAGTACAAAATGTTAATATCGGAAGAAAAAACACTCCACATCATACTAAGTGAAAGAGACCAGACACAAAGTACTATATATTGTATGATTCCATTTATATAAAATGTAAATATAAATCAATTTTTAAAGATGAAAGGAGATTAGTGGTTATGTAAGTCTGAGGAAGGAAGGCTAAGGGGTTGTGGAGTCTTTCTTTCTTTTTGGAGTAATGAAAATGTTCTAAAATTTTTGAGATGATGAATGTATAGCACTGTGATTATACTAAAAGACATTGATTATACACTTTGGATAGAATAGCTAGAAACAGCATACAGTGGGGGGGGGGAAGTGTATAGAGATTGAGAGGTGAAGAATTTTCTTGTTGGTTTCTTTGTCAGTTTTATGCTTATTATTATTATTATCAAAATAATAAAAATAACTACTAGGAGATACAACTATATACCCTTCAAATGAGCTAAAATAAAGAATCTAAGAAAACCCAATATTGGCAAGGACATGAAGCATTATCTGCTAAAGTTACATGTAGGCATAATCTATGACTCAATAAATTCCCTCCTAGATAAAAATACCATAGAACATGTGGACACATAGGCACCAGGATACATGTACAAAATCTTAGCAGCAGCATTGATTTTAATAGCCCAAACCCAGGGAAATCATTTCAACAGTAGAATAAGTCTTATTTATAAAATACAGCAATGAAAATAAACAACCTAAAACACCATGCAACAACTTGGATAAGTCAAATAAACTAAGGTTTAGTGAAAAAAGCAAAACACACACACAAATATATTGTGTAAGTCTATAATAAATTCAAAATATGCAACACTAAATAGGTATGTCAGTGGACACATAGATTAGTGCTAAAATTATTAAGCAGTGCAAAGAAGTGATTACCATAAAGTTCATCAGAAGGAACATATTAGGAGCTTCTAGAAATCTGGCAACATTCTATTTCTTGACCTGTGCTTCACGGGTTTGTTATACTTATCCCCAATATCCTGTTTATTTATGTTCACTTTCTGACATATTCTATTTCATAATTTTAAAAATTATAAAACAATAATAACAAATGCACAGCAGAGCCCCATAAACCAGCGTTAATTGATACCACTCTATAGAAATTGTTCTCTGGGATGTTTTCCCAAGAATCACATAAAATAGTGGGAAAAACCTTTATACTACACCTATCCTGCTTCATTTAGTTACAAATACTTTAACCAATGTTTTTGGGTGTCTACTATGTGACAAACACTGTTACAGACATTCAGAATTACATCAGTGAAACAAAATAAAAATCTTGGCTCTCACACATGAAATTCATATTCTAGTTTAAGTTTAAAAAAAGTTATTTTAGCAATTATGATTATAAGAACAAAGTGAAGCTAGGCTCAGAAAAGAGTTCATTCAGGGATTCAAATAGCATTAGGATTGTCAGTCTCCACTTCTTATCCCTCACCTTGCAATAAAGTTGTATTTCTACCTCTTTCTTCAGGCCTTTCTATGAGTTAAGGGCCATGAGCATAATTACCATGGCTGCCACATTCTTCCAGCTGTGCACCAAGGGTAAAGAAAACCATCTGTCATCCAGCACTATATGTAAGAATCCCAAGGAGACCTCTAATTACCCACTTTTAAATCATTGTTTCATTGTCTAGTCAATCACTGAGGACAAGATCGTGGCGTTCTCTGACTGGCCATGCCTGCATCTCATATCCAATCCAGTTATCAGAAAAATCAGTTCTGTAATTGGTAGTGGTAGCCCTATGGAATGGGGAATTTCCAAAAGAAATAGTGCTGAGAATAGTTAAGGTTATTGGGCTGACAAAAACAGTTGATTGACTCTTCAACAATTAGGCATAGTAAAAATTAGGTTATGAAAAGGGCAATCACACACACAAACAGTAATAAAATGCTGCAGGTCACAGAGAAAGGAGTGATTATTTTTAACAGACGGGTCAAGGAATGCTTCATTGACCTGCACCCGTGATTATTTTTAATAGACGGGTCAAGGAATGCTTCATTGACCTGCACCCATCCTCCTTCCACCCCTCACAGGCAGATCTCAAGGCCCCCCACGAAGGAATCAAACTGAGCATTTTATTCAGAATTAGAGAAACATGGATCTAAGGTCATGCTTGCTATTCTCTCATATTCTGAACAGAGAGAATGATTGGTGAACCCATAACTTTATACAATGTTCCAGAAAGGCAGCCCCATAATCTATCTCTGTCCCAGCATTTAATAGTCCTTCTAGGCTATTTCAGGATTAAAGGCTGCTCTCCTTAACCAAGCTAATGTAGTGTGGGTTTATAACCAGTCAATAAAGGACAATGATGCAACTAGAGAGAGAAAACTGGAGAGCAGGGATGAAAAGGACTTTGAGTTTGAGCTCTGCGTTCCTAAATTAAAATTTTAGAAAGTCTTTCCTTGCAAACTGCTAATGGATCTCTAACAATGAAATCTTCCTCTCCCCTACAGTGGGTAATTTGGGGCTAAAACTTTGAGGCTTTTTTTCTGGAAGTTTAAGGCACCATCACAAAATGTGGTTACTTCCTTCAGACTCTATGTTTACACTTTCATTCATTCACAATATTCCAGAACTAATCTTCTAATTATGGGAATAAATTGAAAATAAGCCCCCATACTACCCCTCTTCTTCTTCCCATACCACAACAGAACGCTCTACTATCAACTACACTGCTACAACATAACTTTAATATGTCCACACCCTGTCACCAGCCTTCTCCTTTGGCTGCCTTAAAGTTAACAAATTCCACCCCCAGCCTGTCTTCCCTTGATGACATTGTACTGTTTGTACACATCCTCCTCCTGAAACCCACTGCTGGTTGTAAAGCCCTTTTGGATTAAAATAGTGTGTTTCCTTTACCTTTGTTTTTCTTGATGCCCTAATGTAATCTTAGACTCTTAGTGTAATGCTCTGTACATAGAAAATATTTGATAAATAATTAAGATTTTCAAAAATTTACATTAAATAACAAATGATTCTACCATCACTTTTCTTTCCAACATCCATTAGAATCAAAGAATAAACTTTAGATCTCTCTAATAAGAATGACATCATGGGATCAGGTGACCAGAATTGGGATCTAACTATGGAGGAAGTAAGTCTGGCTATGGAGAGACAGGATGCATGGCATCCAGTATCAGATACCTTTGAGTCAAACCTTAGCAAGCGGCTTAAATTCTTTGAGCCCTACTTTCCTATTTGTGAAATGAGTATAAACCCCATCTCTCTGTGATACTGTGGGGATTGAATGAAATAATGTATGTAAAATACATATCACAATAAGTCTTTTAGTTTGTCCCTTCCCCTCTGGGGTTTGTGAAGTTGGAGGAGGATGCATGACACAGGTAGAATGAAGGCACACAAAAGAACACTGGGAGGAAAAATCTATGCAGCAAGTGGCATTGTTATTACTAGTTCAGTAGCTGGTATGGACTGACAGAGTAATTTGGGTGCTTTAATCCTTTGGTTATTTTCTAGACACTTTCCCTGCACCCCGTGAAAATAGGTGTTCCAAATTGGACATGCCATCTTTACAAGATCATGACCAAATGGTACTCACAATTGTTACAAAGCTGGAGAACAGGTTTTCGGGAAAGAAGCAAGTACAGTGGACTGTGATCAGAGTTTGCCTTCCAAGCACTCCTTTCTTCCCTTTATCTTTGTCTTCTTACCCATCATCTGGAAACCGCTTTATGCCTTCATCCAAGCATTTGTTTTCTTCACCCTCCATAAAAGCCCATTCAAATCCTCCCTCCTCAGATAGCACCTCACATACCAACAGGTTCCACCTGCTACTATCTTTACCCAAAATCCCATTCCCTCCATATCCTGACTCAGTCTTATACCCAAAACCAGTCTCCGAAGAATATTTGCATTTTAAAGGAGGATACCAAAGGAAGGTCTAATGTATTCTCTAGCAGATACCATGGACTCTTGGGCACTTGGAAATCTTTTCTAAAGCCTCCCAAATAAGAGCATCTAACAACTACAGAATACAGAAAACATTTTCTTTTTAGGGACGTAATTTACAAAATTATATATATGTATATATAAATCAAGTCACAACAAATTTTAATGTAATGAAATCACACAGATCTTATTTACAATCATGATGTAATTAAACCAAAGATCAATAACAATATGCAGAAACACTACATATTTTCGAAATTAAGAAAACTACCTCTAACTAAATCTATGTATCAAAGAAGACAATGTAACAGAGAAAAAAATGTTAATGTGCTTGTACCAGATTGTAACAAAAATGCTGCAAAATTTGTGGGGTGCAGAGAAAGCAAAATTAGAGGGAAATTTCTAGGCTTTTGATGCACATATCAGAAAACAAGGGAATGTGAAAATTAAGGCACACCCCTCTGACATGGAGATATGCCGCCCAGATCCCCTTTCAGAGAATGACTTGCAGGCACTCTTCATCTGTCAGCTCCTACACGGTCTCTCTCAGCTACAGAAGCTACACAGCCTGAAGGCATGTCCCTGTGTAATAAAGGGGTTTAAAGGCCCAGCCCAATGCTGAAAGCCCAATGCAGGTAGATTATGACAGGAACTATTTCTCCAGAGCTCTGTACCAGAGTTCTGTGTCTCAGTTCAACTTGTTTTTTTTTTGCTTTAATTCTGCTTCTTCCCATCTTTCACCACAAAGTTCATCTCAATGTTTGCATCCTGAGATCAGCAATCTGTGATATCATCTCAAAAGGTAAAGTACAGAACACTACACCAATGAAAGTTATGGAATTAAATAATAAAATTATGAACTAAAACAACTAAAAAAATCATTAGAGGGAACCAGCTGTGGCTCAATCAGTTGGGCTCCCATCTACCATATGGGAGGACCTGAACTCATGACCCGGGGCCTCTTTGTGAAGGCTAGCTTGTCCAAAAGATGCAGAGAGCCACCTGGCCTGCAGACCCCGCCCCACCCACAGACACTGCAGAGCACTGCCCAGCCCAGCTGGCAAGCACCGCAGAGAGCCAACTCAGCATGGTGACACAACAAAAAAGGGAGACAAGTAAAAAAAAAAAAACAAAGAAGAGCGCACAGCGAATGGATACAGAGAGCAGACAGCATGCAAAATACCACAGAGTAGGGTGGGATAAAAAAAAATCATTAGAGATAATTAACAAAGTCTTTCTTTGAAAAGACTGATAAAGTTGATAAACCCATAGTAAGCCTTATTGAAAACAATAAAATCCAAAAAGAATATACAGATAAATTATTAAAAGTAATATAAGAATCTAACAAATTGCTGGATACAGAATCAATTTATGGAAACAACTGATAGTCAAAATATCAGAACCACAGAAATTGAAATTAAAATGCCCTTAATAATAGTATCAAATCTAAGACATATATGTACAGTACTGCAACTAAAAACGTATATTTATATATATATAACCTTGATGAGATATATTAAATAAATTGAGAGATACACTATGTTCACAGATTGAAAGACTGTTGTAAATGTCAGTTATTCTCAAAAGTGATGTATAGGTTTAGTATAATGCCATATAATATCCCAGCAAGATTCCTTTTCACAGAACTTGACAAATGTATTCTAAAATTTACAAAGAACTAAGGATAGACAAGACACTCCTAAGAAGAAAAATGAATTGGGAAGTCTTCCTCTCCCACATATTAAGGCTTAGTTTTAAACTATGATAATAAAATACAGGTAAATAGACCAATGTAATAAAGGGGTCAAGAACAGACCTAGAGTGAATTCTTGATATAGGTCAGTGATGATATCACAGATCAGTGAGGAAATGGCATATATTATAATAAACAGTTTTCAGACAATTAGGTATTCAGATAAGAAATGAAAGAAATTCACATGAGGAATTTCATAAGAAATAGAATTGAGCCCTTGTCTCATTTCATACATAAGAATCAGGTCCTGGTAGACTAAAAATCTAAAGGTGAAAGATGAAATTTTAAAGTTTTTATAAGATATTTCTTCAGTATGTCAAATGAAACACAGTTTCTTAAACAAGATACAAAAACAGCAGAGGAATGTTCTACACCAATGCACGTTATTAGTGGTGGTGTGATGTGTGGAAGTCCTGTATTTTGTGCATGATTGTTCTATAAACCAGAAGTTTAGAAGTCTGATACTATCAAATGGAGAGGATATTGAGAAAAGGAACACCGTATATGTTTGATGGAATGGAAAACCTTTGGCATTATCTAGTAAATTGAAGATATATGACAATATTGAGTAAAAGTAAGACATAAAAATATATACAGTAGGATTCTATGTCATAAAGTTGAAAATCAGGGAAAATTAAACTACATCACTTTGTTATACACATATAGGTAATAAAACTATAAAATGATTATCACAAAAGAAAGGGAGTGCCTATGAAGGAAGATGATGATGATATTGAAAGACAAATGGAGGCTGCTGGGTTGCTAGTAATGTATTTCTCAACATGGGTGGTGCTTCCATTCGTGTTAGTTTTTTAACTATTTGTTAAGCCATACCCATAAATTTTACTTAAGTTTTCTGCATTTATTGTATTTTTCAACTTTAGGCATAAGTGACAATTTAAAAAAATGAGTGATGAAGAAACAGAAGCAATAAGATTTCATAAGTTTGTCTCTTAAAAAAATAGGAGAAAAGGAGCATAAGTAGTATGGAAGGTAGAGACAAAGGAGCTATTTTTTAAGAAGAGAAATATCTGTTCATATTTAAATTTTTAGTAGCAAGTGCCAGTATTAAAAGAGAAGTTAAAGATATAGGAGTATAGCATGAGACCATTAGAAAGCATGAAGTCACAGAATCAGAATACTCATAAAAGAAGAGCAGGAAAGAATGGACGTCGATGAAGATAATTTTGTAAATGCCAGACGAATCATCTGATAACTTCATTTACTCTGAAAGCCAGAAAGTGAGACTGTGCTTCAAAAACTAGCCCTCTTGGCAACAGTAGGCTGACAGTACTTTTCCCCTCTCCTGCACCAGCTTGCTAGGTGAAAGCCAAGAGACGCAGCTATGCAGATGATGGCCATTGCAGATGCCAGCAAGTCCACCAATGCCAGTGTTAACGGCATTCTAGCACTGCCAAGAGGCATGGCACTGTCTTGTGTAGTTGCCAAAGCTGCATGCACAAAAACTGCAGGAGACGGGTGAAGTCAAAGCCCAAACAGATCTTAATTTCCACAGGTTGCTTTATTTAAACTTAATCTCCAACTCTTGAGAAGGGAGCTAGAGGGTTTCCAGAATTCCCTCCCTCTGATAATCCCTCACGTATACTTCAATTCTTTCTTTGCTTAGGATGTATCTGTTGCAGGAATCTCCCATTATAGAGCTTCTCAAAATGAAATGTGTTTATGATCCAATAGGACAGAGGGGGCGGCTAAGATTCCACACGCTAACAAGCTTCCAGGTAACCCTAATGCTTCCGGTCCCCAAAACACACTTTCAGCAGCAAGGCCTTAGAAACTTCATGTAAATAGGATAAAAGGGCGTCACATCTTTAGCCATATAACATTTCAAAACATGTCAGAATTGTAGGTAAATACAGGTTATGTTCATGCTGGGACACTCTGCAAGGCTATCTTTCCAAATGAATGATAAGCACTTCAGCTGGTCAAAACTAATTGAGCATCCTCTATGTATCTCACTATGTGGGATGCAGACAATTAGTGAGATTTGTTTCTGCCTTTGTGGAATATATTTTTGACTCAGTGAGAAGCATCATACTTGAAAAATACCAGGGGCACTCAGACTAAAAATATTCAACTAGTCATAGTCCTATAGAACTGTACATGAGTTCTTTTTCTCTTTACGGACACATTATCAAATCCTTGGTATACCTTGAACAAATTTCATGAAACTAGAAATCACAGCCATTCTTCATGTATTGGTTCCTCCTACACAGAGATGGTCAAACAAAATTTATCTGTTTAAAAGCCATAGAAATATTACAAATCTATGGAGCTTATATCCTTTATTTGACATGATGGTTCTTTACTTTTGAAAGTTACTTTCATTTCTTGAAAAATATTTCCTCTTTAAGATTAAAAATAGGTGACTTCCAAGTTGGAAACACGGGCCACTGATAATACTTGATTTGAGATTTGTTCCATTTCATCTTAGGCAAATCAAAAGGACTCATGAAGAATTTGAAAAATTTAATAAAATTAGACTTAAGTGAGAAAAGTTTTAAATTTTGTATCTAGAGGAGGAATCTTACAGGTTGTTGATCCCAAAGATCAACAAATAAGCCATAAGGTAACTAGATTCTATCTGAACTCAGACTACCCTTTCAAAACACAAAAGACCAGAAGAAAATGAAAGATGGTATAGTTTTACATAAAAGTCTATTAAATAAAGAGTTCTATATTCCCTCAATTTTTCATTTGTGTAGAATAACTATAGACTGTTATTTTCAGATACAAAAGGGCTCAAAAACTCAAATATTCTTTTTGAGAAAATTACTGAAAGATGTAAAATAGCCAGTGGAAATTTTACTCAAAATTAAACATTCAAGAATGAGAAAGCTATGGTTTTAGTTGGGGTTTTAAAAGGAAGGACTATATTGATGCTAAAGGTCAAAAGAAAGAATATGGGCTTTGGTTTTGTGAGATATAAATATAATTAAGCATTGTTTTTTCTTCTTCATGTTTTCCATTAATAAGGAGACTCTGACTATGAAATTTGATTAATCTGTGTTCATCCATGTAGCTTTCTGAATACCAAAGGAACAATTGAGTTAGTAGCTGGAATTAGATGGAATAAAAGTACCTGGACAGAACTATTTTGAAGTAATGCTTCCATAACTTGTTCAGCTGCCTTTTTCTGTTATTTTTTTATTTGAAATAAAGTTAATTGTAAAAAAGACTATGATCACAGAAATGAATAACAATACATAAATAAAACAAAATAATAGCAATAAAAATAAAAATCCTGATATGAAATTCCAAATATTTAAACAGAAACTAAGAAGCATGTGAATGAGAGGGAAAAAAGCAAAAGAGGACTAATAACTTCATTAATCCAACAAATAAGTTTTGAGCCTCTACTATATGCCAAATAGTTTATTAAATGCTTTTTCAAAAGATATTTTATTCTTAACTTTAAAAAGTAGAGAAATAAGGTAGAAATTTATTTTCTTCTGACATTCTTTTTCTTTTGTTTATAAATTTGTTTTGTAAATTAAATGCTTTAATTAGTTTTTGTCCAAAATAATACATACGCAGAGTAAAACGAATTCAGGACTGCAGCAGGGTTTTCAATAAAAAGTTAACATTCCATCTCTCCAACTCTTCCCGATCTCAATACCTGTAGGAAATTATTTTTAATCATTTCTGTTCTGTTTTCCTAGTTTTTAATCTACATGTTTCAAAATAAAATGCTTATTCTCTTATGACTTGATCCTTCAATATTTGATATTATTTGTTAACTCCACTATGAAAGAGAGGAATTTAGCTAATTCCCAGCATCCTCTGAAGTTCTGTCCCTATTTCTCCTTCGGGTTTCAGAGCTTCCTCCAAACGCAACCATCTTTGTGATCTAGGCTCACAGATGAGGAAGGGCGTGGCTGGCCCTCCTCACAGACCTGTGCATCTAGGTGGGGTAGCTTTGCAGTGACAGTGGGGATCTGGTCACTGGTCTAGTCACTGGAGGATTTCCCCAGGAAAGCGCCTGTTTTGCCTGCACTCTGAGCACAGGGGTGAATGGGGGATGTCCTCTGTAAAATTATATATATTGACCTTTGTGCCTGCTCCTCTCAACCTCTGTCTCACTTATCTTTACCTCCCAAATCTCAAAGTCCTGGTGCTTTGCTAGAATTCTGCCAGGCAGAAAGACACTTTCCTCTGAGGCAGCTCATGTCTTATATTTATTAATATACTGTGACTTTCTCCACTTCATGATCAGAATACTTTTTCATTTGTTTTCTGTCTTCTAGCAATGTATTGAGTTTTCTCATAAATGGGTGGACCCCTTTGCTGCTCTCTTGATCTTCTAGCTCTATCACTTTTCTTGTTCCTTACTATTATTTTAATTGGGGTGTTAAAAAGGAGAGAAGAAAAACGTGTGTTTTAATACACCTTGAACCTGAAGCATAAGTACAATTAAAAATCAAAATCTATAACATAAGTTAGGATATTTTCTGAGTATTAAAGGGAAACAAAACACAGAAAATACAGCTCACATAGAAAAATACATTTAAAAAAGAATCACCTTCTCTCACCACTTTGCAGGTGTACACCTGTGGAAAAGACGGAATTGTCAGGCTCATATAGCCTGATTTCATCCAGTATTTAAAGTACATAACACAAATCCCTCCTTCTGACTGCAGACTTAGAAAGCATTCCTCTGCTCTGGTGTTGCCTCCCCTGAGAGGGTGCCAATGGGGCAACAGTTTTCCGGTTTTATCTGCATGTACTTCCTTTTTGTAAATCAGAGAACTGAGATTCTAATGATATACATATTGTATGCATCAAGTTTCTGATAACATTTGATTTTAGTCTATTTAAGGCATATTAGCAAAATCTCTTTCAAAGCTGAGAGCTAGACCCTGTGAGAGATCCTTAGAGTAATACCGGTACTAGTAATACTAGTATTACTATGTACTAGCAGTACATATTGCTAGCTGCCTTCTTCTCCTCACACACAACTCTGCTTTTATCTGTGGAGCAGTACATTGCTGAGAAAAGAGAGGAAGACTGGAATAAATCGAGATGCGTGTCACTATCTTGGAAGTGAAGACTGAGTATTATCATGTCAACTAATTCCCCCAAAATTAATTTATAGGTTTAGTGCAATTATATTACATAAACTAAGTGATTTTTTTGTTTGCTTGTTTTAATTTTTGTTTTGTTTTGTATAAGAATGCAGAAATTGGTGGAAATTTTTAAAGTTCATTGAAATAAGAGATAGCTAAAAAGAGTTAATGCAATTTTGAAGTTGAAATGCAGTTGACTTTTAATACAGTCTGTTATTATAATAAGATGCATTAAAATGCAACATTTGAAATGGTCCTCTTACAAATGTAGATGCATAAGAGGAGGAATGAACACTCAAGAATAGCTGTTCTAAGTATTTAAATTTAATACATTTTTACTGTGGTATTTCAAATAAATATGGAAGGTAAATATTATAAATAACTCAGCAGTTGTTTAATTATTTTGGAAAAATAAAACAAGCTATCTCAGAGCCTACACCAAAATGAACTCCAGAAAAATGAAAGGCTTAAATACGAATAATGTAGCCATTTAAATGTAGAAAAAAATTGGAAAATATTTATCAGATCTAAGCATTTTCTAATTGTAGAAGAAACCAATGAATTTAAAAAGGTAGAGAAATTTCACTAAAGAAATTTTAAAACATTTAAATATCAAAACATCAAAAAAACTTTAAAATTCAAGTAACAAACAATATGTTTGTAACAAATATGACAACGGTTTGATATCCTTAGATATACACATTTCTTAAAAATAACAAGAAAAAAATTAAAGTGAGTAATGTGAATAAGACAAAAAAGTAGAAATGCAAATGGTAATAAGCATTCCTTCTCAATTATGATTTAAAAAGCAAATTAGAAAAAAATTATGCTTACAATATTAACATATATTTTAAAGCAAATATTAAAATATAATAGTCTGTGTTACTAAAGAGATAATAAAACGGTGTCAGGAATTGAACATACCTCTCATAAAAGGAACGTTCAAGTCCTAAACCCTGGCCCTGTGGGTATGAATCCCTCTGTAAGTAGAACATTGAAGATGTTATTATTAGTTAAGGTACAGATTTAATTGTGACTAGGATCTCTAAAGATCCTATTTAGATGAGGTCAAATTGAATCAGGCTGAAATTCAAATCTTAATCAGATTATATTGCTTATAATCTGAAATCTCTATAGCAAAGAAAATTGGGTACGAAAGCAGAAGTCAGAAGTCAGCAGAGGGAAGTGGACTTGGCCCAGTGGTTAGGGCATCCGTCTACCACATGGGATGTCTGCGGTTCAAACCCCAGACCTCCTTGACCCATGTGCAGCTGGCCCATGCACAGTGCTGATGCATGCAGAGTGCCTTGCCATGCAGGGGTGTCCCCACGCAGGCGAGCCCCACGCACAAGGTGTGCACCCTGTAAGGAGAGCCGCCCAGTGCAAAAGAAAATGCAGCCTGCCCAGGAATGCTGCCACACACACACAGAACTGACACAACAAGATGACGCAACAAGAAGAAACACAGATTCCTGTGCTGCTGACAACAACAGAAGCGAACAAAGAACATGCAGCAAATAGACACAGAGAGCAGACAACTGAGGGGGAGGGGGAGGAGAAGGGGAGATAAATAAATAAATAAATAAATAAATAAATCTTAAAAAAAAAAAAACAAGTCAGCAGAAACCGGAAGAGCAGACACAAGGAGAGAGAGATGCCATGTGATGGAGGACTGCCAGAATGCTAGAGACTCTAGGAGAAAGGAAGCCCTGCTAATACCTTGATATTGGACTTCTAGCCTCCAAAAGAGTGAGATGATAAATTCCTTTCTTTAAGTCAACCTCTGTGTGTCATTTGTCATAGCATCCCTGGAAAACTAGACAAACAGGTACCCTGAAGTCTCTTGATGAGTTTGCAAATTAACCCAAATTTTCTACCAATGAATCTGACAATATAGTATTAATGGGTTTATAAATTTACATGTTATAAAAATTGGTATTCTTTAAAAAAGTCTATCTTAAGGAAACAATCAAAAATTTTAACGAAGGTTTAAGTGATAAAAATTATTAAATTATTGATTATTAGATTGGAAAAAGGATAAAAAGATGGTATAATTACTATAAATACTATTTTCATAAAGATGGTTATAGACATAGGAGATTACCTACAATATATTAAGTCTGTAAGTGTGGTTTTCACCTGGCAGAAATTGGACTATAAAATATGTATGTATACTCATACATTCACACACAGAGATTTAAAAATGGAAAGAAATGCACTAATGTTAACATCGGATGTTTCTGCTGGTGAAATTATTCATTTATATTTTATTTTTGTACCTTTGTATAGCTTTTATATCCTTCTCAATGAACATAAACAATATCTATAATTAGAAAGATGCCCAGTATTAAGTGACATGAAATTTTTGTCCTTTTTCTGATATATTCTAATAATTCAACAACTTCCAGGTTTGGTAATGAGATTAGTAAGTTAATTTTGAATTATAATACTGCAACAGAAAATGATCTCTGCCCATTGGTAGCTTCAAAGGTGATATTCGTATAAGATTTTTTACAAAAATAAAGTAGACACTTTCTAGAATGGCAAGAGAAACTATGAAAACAAAAAAGGGGGGAAAATGGTAATTATAAAAAATGTTGAATGGGAAAACCAATAGTCAGGTTTTCCCAACTGCAATTACCCAAATACATCTGGTTATTTTTAAAATGTAAATCTTCAAATCAAGTCCCATTCTGATTGCTTGCTCTAGTCCTTTGTTTTTCATCCTTTGTTTTCAGAACTCCAGAAATTCTTCTCTGGATCTTAGCATTAGCCTAGCATTACAGTTCATTCATAAAATGTAACAATTGTGAGACCCTTATCAATCTGACAAGAAAGGGATCAGATCCTGCTACTTGGGTGAAATGATGAAGAAAAAGAACACAAGGAGAAATAAAAGTTAACACGTTGGTAAATTATCCTGCCACACTTTATTTAGACTCCGCTATGTGACAAACACTTCATATATATTATTGTAGAGGACTTACACTTCAGGGAAGATGTAAAAGATGTACTTTTCCTTATTCCTCCACCAAGCACTACCAAAAACCCTAGATATTATACCTAAAACAAGTATAAGAAGATGCTAAAAGGTGAAGAGAATAAAGCAGACTAGCCAGGGACCTTAGGAACAGGAACTACAGAGGTGAGTTCCCTTGGTTTTTCTTTTTGGTCTTTTTGTTCCAGATTTGCAGCTAAAGAAGCTGGCAATGCAGATATTCCAACAGATGCAGACAAAAATGGCCCCATCAAAGACTGCTCTCTCTAGGCAAAGGGCCAAGAAAAGGACAGCCTAGCAGGGCAGTAAATGTTTATACAATAATCATTAATTTCCAGCCAAACACCATAGAAAAAAATTGAAACTGTCACGTCAACACATATTGCCATCAAAGACCAAGGGAGGAGCCTAGATTTCCACCCTAGCAAGGTTATAACAAGGCAACCAATACCTCCAAAAGGACAACTAATGAGACAGCACTTTCATCACCACCAGGTGGTAATGAGCCTTCCCCATGGTGTCAGTGGAGACCTCACAGGTATGTGAACTTTCATCCTACCTGGCACTCCTACTCTCCACTGGCATAGTTTCAGTGGAGGCCTACTAGAGGACTTTTCACCATCACACTACATTCACAAGGCTTCCCTGCTGTAATAACAGTGGAGACAATGTGGGGAACCTCACACCCCTGCCCAGTAGTATCATTTATACACTCTTGAGTATAAATGGAGAGCAAGTAGGGTCCCTGGACTTCTTCCTCCACATGGAAGTAACAAGGTGGTGCAATCCTCTTCTCTTGCCACAGTGATGATGAAGGAAACCAGCTAAAAGCCAAGGTTTAGAAAAAACCCTGATTCTTATAACAAAAATATGAAAAGGTCTAGGCTTCTATTGAAAATCACTTGTCATACCAAGAGCCAGGAATATCTCAAATTGAATGACAAAAGACAATAATAGATGACAACACCACAATGACATAGATGTTAGAATTTCATAACAAAGATTTTAAACCCTCCATGATAAAAATTCTTCAATAAGCAATTACAAACACGCTTGAAGTAAATAAAAAATAGAAAACTTTGGTAAAGAAATAAAAAATCTTTGAAATAAAGAGAAAATATAAACAAAAAACAAATGGAAATTTTAGAACTTAAAAATACAATAACTGGAAAAAAAATTTAGTGGATGAGCTCAACAACAGATTGGAGAGGACAAAGGAAAGAATCAGTGAACTGGAAGACAGAGCAATCGAAATTGCCCAATCTGAACAAAAGAGAGAAAATAAACAGGAAAACATGAGCAGAGCCTCAAGAATCTGTGGGGCTACAATAAAACATCTAAGATTCATGATATCAGAGTCCTAGAAGGAAAGGAGAAAGATGGCAGGCTAAAAGTACTTGAAGAAATAATGGCTGAAAATGTCCCAAATTTGATGCTATATGAACTGACAAATTCAGGAAACAGTATAATTAACCTTCTGAAAACTAAAGCCTAGATAGTTAGTTAGTTAGATCAATTATATATATATATATATATAAAATTATATATATATATATAGAAAGAGAGAGAGAGAGAGAGCGTCCAGAAAAATAGCATCTAACCTATACAGAAAAATCAGTTTGAATAATGGTGTATTTCTCATCTGAAAACACAGAGGCCAGAAGACAGTGACATTTTATTTTCCAGGTATTGAAAGAAAACTCTCAACCCAGAGTTCTCTACTTAGCAAAAATATTCTTTGAGAACAAAGGGAAAATGAAGACATTCTCAGATGAAGGAAAATTAAGAGAATTCCATTGCCGTAAGTCTACCTTAGGGCTAAAGGAAGTTTTTTAAACAGAAAGGAAACTATGAAAGAAGGAAACTTGAGAGGAAAAGAAAAATAACACAATAAACAAAAGTATGGGTAAATACAATAAGATTTCCTTCTCTGTGGTTTTCTAAATTATACTTGATGATTGAGGCAAAAACTACTCACTGTCTAATATGATTCCAAATACAAGTAGAGGAAAATTTTTAAAAGATAAGTATATAACAAATGTGAAGGGCAAATGGGACATAAAGCAAGTTAAGTTTTCTACACAACACTTGAACTGGTAAAATGATGATACCTGTAGATTGTGATAAGATATATATATAACATAAGATCTAGAGCCACCACTAAAATACCATACAAAAATATGCAGTCATAAACACTATAGATAAATCAAAGAGGGGGGGGGTCTTTAAAAATGTTAAAAAAACAACAAAGAAAAACAAGAAACAGAAAACAGAAATGAAAAAATTGAGAACAACAACAAAAAACTTATTTAATTCTCACATGTCAATATTATGTTAAATGTCAATGATCTATTAAAACATATCAATTAAAAGACAGAAATTGGCAGAGTGTATTTAAAAACATGACACAACTATATGTTATCTACAACTATATTCTGTCTACAAGAAACTCATTTCAAATGTAATGATGTAGGCAAGTTGAAAGTAAATGGATGAAAAAAGATAAATCATGCAAACATTAACCAAAGGAAAGTAGGAGAGGATATATTAATATTCGATAAAATAGACTTCTGAACAAAGAAAACGACCAGAGACAGAAAGAGGCATTATATAATGATAAAAGGATCTATTCAGCAAAAAAGATATAGCAAATCTAAATATATATTCACCAAACAACAGTGATACAAAATATGTGAGGGAAAAACTAATAGAACTGTAAGAAGAAAATCAGCACATTTATAATTATAGTTGGAGTTTCCAACACCCTCTCCTAATAATTTCTAGAACAACTAGACAGATAATCAACAAGCATAAAGAAGAAATCAACAACATGATTAAACAATAGGATAGAATTGGCATTTAAAGAACACTCCAATAACAATGGTAGAACATGCTTTCTTTTCAAATGCCCATGGAAACATATACCAAGAAAGACCATATCCTGGGCCACAAAATAAACCTCAAAAAATTTAAAAGAATTGAAATTATATTATAAAGTCTATGTTCTCTGACCACATGGGATAAAACAAGAAATTACTAACAAAAGATAGTGAACTATCGAAACAATTGGAAACTAAATAACACATTTCTAAATAACTCATGGATCAAAGAGGAAGTCCCAAGGGGAATCTGATAACACATCGAACCAAATGAAAATGAAAATAAAATATATTGAAATTTGTAGGACATAGGCAAAGTAGTGCTAAAAAGGCAATGTATAGCTATAGAGGCACATGTTAGGAGATAGGAAAAGACTCAAATGAATAATTTCCTAAATAATGAATTCATGGAGACCTGTACACCAACATTTTTACCCCTTTATTCTTTCCCTGGAAACCAGTTTAGATGTGTGGTTTTTAATAAAGTTTGACCCTGTTTGTCTCATTTGCTAATATGGAAGACATGGTAATGAATCTTTAGATTATAATTACATTTCAATTGTTTCAAACGAGATACTTTTCCTACCTACATCTTTACGTGCACACTTGGGCTTCCTCTTTGTGGGAGATTTTATGACCTTCTACTCAGGTACACTACATATATATAACTTTAGTGATAGTTTCTCAGTCTCCATTGGGTTGATTAGCAATACTTATTGATGTACAAACAACATAACATTTCTGCACTCTCCATTTCATCAAGTCAAATACTACTGCATGATGCATTGTCCTGAGCCCTCACATAACCCCTGTTATTGAAGTACGTGCCATTACCACGCCTTAGGGAATACAAAGAGAAACTTGTCAACTTTTTAAAATGTTGCCAATAACACTGTCCCCAGCATCAAGTCAGTGTTTCTTCTCTGGAATCAGAAGTTAAGATACTCAGACTCAAAACCAGAAATAACAGGGCTTTTCCTGCCTTTTAGTTTTCATTTTATGGACACTGTAATTTTTGCCACAGTTTGTTTCCCCTTTGCTGTGGCTATTCTTAAATTTACAACCAAATTTAAGGCTGGTTCTATCAGTTGAATAGTGTCTTGTGGTATTCGTTATATGTTCTCAAACCTTCTCTCCATTCTATTTTCCTCATTTAATTCTCCCTTTGTTGCCATTTCCTCACCTTTCTTTTTTATTTTCTCTCCATTATATGTATGTAGGTAGAAAGATTAATAGAAATAAGCTGCCTCAAATCACTTTCTAGAATGATTTGGAAGCATGAATAAATCAGCAATGCTTTTCATAACATATCAATAACACTCACTCCAAAAACTGGCTTTTTCTCATGCTTGCTTTAGGGTTTGCAATTGAAACTCAGAAAAAATGTTTAAGGCTCAATGCATTCCACTCTTCGGTTTGTTCCGAGTAAAATATGACCTCTGCCCTTAAGGCCCTTACATCCTAACTCAGAGAAAGGAAAAAAAAAAAAAATCAGTTTTTAAAGACTTAGAAACAAAACTAAGGCTATACAAATGTAAGTCACATATTTCACAGCAAAATTTGGGGGATTATGGATGTTAGAGAAGACAATACCTGTGTGCTGTGCTAGGCTTCACGGTGAAGCCGAGACAAAGTGAACCTTCTAAAGTGGCTGAGATCTGCACTCTCATCTCTTCTTGTTTTCTATTTTAGTGCTTTCTTTTTCTTTACCCAGTTTCTAGCCTCATGCTCAATCAAGTTTGAGGGAGCATTGCAAATGATAAAACATTCTGTACCCAGTAGCAGTGCCTCAGAAAATCAGCATACAAATTATTAGAGCCTGTGGGACTAACAATAAAAATGCTTTGACCCACTTCCCACAGGTAAAAAGCCTTATTTCTGAGTCATACTGAAACAAGTGGGGAGAGTCACTTGTTTACATGAAAGTCTGCTTTTATTGGCTCCCCACTGTTAGTTCTCACTTGTCGCTGGGTGGGATGAGAGGGCCTTAAATGGAGAGAGGAACATTGTCCAGAAAATAACGTTGTTCATAAAGAAATGAGAATAGCTATAGTTATTAATTTTCTGGAAAAGGGAGAAATTAAAGAGGCCACTGAGACGCCAAGTCTCAACAGCTGCCAGGGAGAAGTGTTTGGGAACCCTTTGACAGAATTAGAGAAATCAGGAGAGGTGAAGGTCCCATCAGTGTGTGCTGTCGGTGCTAATGGCAAGTGACACCAAATCAGGAAAGGAAGGAGCACGGCTTCTAAGGTGAGCCCTTTGCTCATTCTCCCTCCACTGATGACAGTTGCTCTCAGCGCAACTGACAGTAGCTTCAGCCAGGAATTCCCAAACAATGCAATCCATCACTTCTACATGGAGACAGGTCCTGCCTGGAGAGCCACAGTTCTGGGGAGCACAGGAGTCTGACCCCGTGAGGCAGACGATGAGTTAGCAAGGGAGACAGCTTGCCTAGAGGAGCTGCCACCTTCCACTCTCCAGCCACATATATTAATTCCACAATGACAGCAGGCGATTGCCCTGAATTAGAATGTGGCCATGAGCACAAAGCAGTGTGGGCAGCAACTGCAGGCACTCAGAACCTGGGAGGGGAACCCAGGCTCCAGGCTGCAGCAAGGCCTTAGCAACCTCAAGGTCTTCAGTGCTAACAAGGACCAGCAGCTATTAAAAGAAAAACAAAATCCATGCAAATTACCATGCCCGGGCTATTAAACATGTTCTTTAGATTAATGCTGCCAAACCAAATCAGAAAGGCGATACGTGCCTCTGCGGGGAGGCAGCATCCTGGGAGGAAATCAAACTAAAAAGCAGAACAGGCTGAGAAAGGATTAGCCTCTGCTCAGATCCAGGGATCTATTTTCCTCTGTGACTGCAGGTGGGAGCCAGTTATCAACCTGGCAGAGACAAAGTTGCAGGCTGCTGATGCATATTCTCATTCCCTACCCATTTTCTTAATAGCCTCTCTTCCATCCAAGGGAACCCTCGGCCAAGCCCGCAGTCCAGGGCAGTCAGGGTTCGATGACCTGACACCGGCTGCCAGGCAAATTCCTTAACACAGTTTTTGGCAATAACGGGGAGGCAGAACTTGCTACTGGCATCTTTGTACTTGCTAGATGCAAACACAGGCAGCCAAAAAAGAAGGAGGGACACTGGGTAGATTTATCATCCAATGGTCTTTTAAAACCAATATTCTTTAAATATTTATTCAACACTTATTTAGTAAAGAAGGGAAAAAATGGCTTTCTATTATACAAATTGTACAGCTAATTTAATTTCAGAATATAAATCAGATTATGCTTAGGAAATTTTTTCAGAAACCTAAGATGAAAAAAACAAAAAATCTTCTTTATTTCATTTCCAAAGATTTGACAAAAACCTTTCCCAATATTCTGTAGTTTCTACTTTTATAATTTCTCAAATAATTTATTGCTTAAAATATATATAATAAATACCTTTTCCTAGTTAATGACACTGTGTGTGCAGAATTTTGATGAACTTTAACAGGCTCTGACTACATTGTGCAGTTACAGATTCATGGCATTGCCTGAATTGAAGAATTGAAGAATTTGAACAAAAAGACTTAAAATTTAGCAGAGCTGATGGTATGTGTTTGAACCAAATATTCACATAAAGTCAAGGCTGGGGGTTGTAACATGTAATTCAAAGTTTCTCATAAATTACACTAATTGGGAAGCAGAGAAGGTCTGCTTGAGAAACTAGGTCTGCAAAAAACAAACAAAAACAAAAAGCCCTACGAAAATGGAGCAAATATGTAGAGAAATTCTGAGATTGTTTTGCATAGGACCTAATAAAGACGGAGAGAGCAGTTTCAGTTCCTGACTTTCCAGTTTCTGACCCTTTGAAGGTTAACAAAGAGGGCCTGTTATTTCCTTAAAACAACTACCTCCTTCCCAATCATCTCCTTTACCTGAATGAATTTGAGTAGGTGTCAAATACTGATAATCAATGAACCTTTTATAAGACCCATTTCTGTATGTGTGTGTATATGGATATGCATCTTGAGTGTGCACATATATTTATGTGTATGCGTGTACGTCTTAGGGATTCAGAAGAGGGAACTTAGGAATCAGTTCAAGGAAAAGGGTTGGCTGAGGGGTCCTCCTAAGTCTTTGAAACACAACAGCCAAAATGTTAAAGAACACAGAGATCACATATTCTGAGCACCTACTGGGGATCAGGTACCGGTGCTGGTCATCACTCACAGAGAGGTACAATACCCAAATGCCTGAGATGCCAGAAGCTTGGCCTGTCTCCCTACCAGTCATCAGTAATGGAAAGAAGAGTTTGCTCACTGGTAGTTCTGAAGCTGAAAGGAGGACTTTAGAGAGTGTGGCTGCAAGGGCATGTCACGCTGAAAGCAGAAACCATGCTGGATGGTGTGCCAAGGCTCTATGCAATTTATGAGCTTCCAGAACACTGTCCTCAGAAGATGAATGGGGAAGGCAGTTGGATTTCAGTGGGGTGCTCAGTTTTCCTCAACTGGCTGTTACAGTCAGGTAATAATCCAAAGATGGAAAAATGACTCAGAATCACATAAGCCCCAAGCCACTGTCCAGTATCAAAACCCTGTACATGTCAGATCTAACTTCTGTTTCTTCTGGAGCACTAATTACACCATGCTCCAGGGCGTTGACATCAATGCCTATAATGAAATACACAGATATATTCGTTGGCAAATATGTAGAGTAAGGACATTTCCCATGATCTAGGGGCAAAGTTCTCTTGGTGGAGGGGGAAAATATTAAAGTCATCATCACCAACCTTTCAAGAATTCAGAGATTCTTCCTGGGGGAGGTAGTACATCTTTGCACACGCCCTTAGTTCAGCAGACTAGCCATGCAGGTTTCCATGTTAAGTCAAAGAAAAAAATATAACTTTGCCAAGGCATCAGAAATGGGGTCACTGATATCGTGTCAAGTTCAAGGTCTATCCAAAATACAAACAAAACTTTGGCCGTTGTTCAAGATGAGGAAACTAGCTTCAGTGTGCCATCAATTCCTGCGAGACTCAGACGTTTCAAATTAATTAATAATATAATCTTACTTCTGCCTTTGTGAATGGGGCCCAAGAACTAGAAATCGTCCTGAATGTCAAAAGAATGCCTTCACTGTACCAATGCTGGAGGTGTTTCCATGAGGACCTATTAAAGAAAAAGAATTGGCAACCGAAAAGTTGTTTCTTGTATCCTGTGTCATTGCTTTCCTCTTGTTTCATCTATATATGATTCTCTGGGACAGGCAGAGGGTCAGGGAAGAAATTGGTTAGCTTTGCCCAAAATAGATATCCTTTGGAAGCACAAAACTTCATTTTCAATACACCACTTTATCAACTAAATGGCCCCTCTACCCCAGGTTTTAACAAGCAGTCTGACTTTAATATTTGGAAACAAAAATTACTTTCTATTTTAATCGATGAAAAGCAAGCCTGTAGCTTACAAATGGATTTTTTCCTGAATTCTTTATAAACCACTGAAAATGGATGGAAGTTCACTGGTTCTCCATCAAGCTAATTCTGGCTGGATAATTCCTTTCAGGAGCCAGCAAGCATTGTTCTCCTCAGTTCCTTTATAATTAATATCAAGATACAAACATATTCTTATCTATTTCAGAGGGAGCAGAAGTGATGGGAAAAAGAGAAGGGAGATGATACCAGTGTCAAAAGAATTCTCTTATGCATTTCCCCACTAGAGGGAAAGATAAATTAAATGTGCAATAAAAATTTAATAGCAAACAGTGATTGCACTATAGGAACCCTGATAGAAATAAGCATAATGGCATAATAAATTTTCTTTTGTGAAGAATGATTATTTGGAGTTTTAAGCTTTGACAATTCTTGTAAATCTTATCTGTTTGTTAGCAATTAATAATATTAAATTGCTTCACATCTCCCTAGATAAACATCAGCAACCTTTCAAATCATTGTTGAAGAAATGCATAATCTAGTGCACACCATTATAGAATTTTCTAAAATTTCTAAGTGGTGTTTAATAGCACTGTTCCAAGGAGAAATAAAAGCAATTTCATCTTTGCTGCTGATATAAACGTATCAACAAAGATTTGTTAAGCCCTGCTTTGAGCTTAGCAGAGACAGCTGGCTTTCCATCAAAATCCATTTTTGCCTTCTAGAATATAGAGTTGTGCCAGGGAAATGGCTGTCCAGGGAAAGACTACATCTAGTCCCCCATGCCTCCAGTGTGACCATGTCACTCGTCTTTCCAATAAGACCCAAAAGTGATGTTTGCATTTGTGAGTCAAGCTTTTAAGAAGGGGCTGTAGATTCTCTATGTTCTTCCAGTTCTTTCTGTCTTGACACAGGAGACAACAAGGTCCAAATGGAGGGAGTACATGTTGGAAGGAGCTGGGTCCCTGAATTTACATGTAAAGAAAAGATGTTCTTGAGTCAGGAACACATGCCTTGTTGAATGAGGAAGATATAAACTTTTATTACATTTAAGCCATTATACATTTGTGGGCCTATTTGTTACAACATTTGGCCCACCCAGATTAATTTAGTTGGTATGTGTAAAACATGCAAATAAGTGAAAAACATTGTACTTCTTACAAAAAGTTATTTTTTTTTTGGTTAGAGAAACAAAGAACACACCCCAAAAAAGTAAAATAACACAAAGATATGTAACAGTTTAGGAGATGCCAGAGGATCAAATAAGAGTATATTGACAAACAATTGGTGTTGATAACTAAATACTAAGATTTCAAAGGAGAAAACAATATTAATTAGAAAACTACCCATTCAGATATGGTGGGTTTTTCTGATAGGAGTTATAGTTCAAGTTATATGGTGTATAATAACAATAAAATTCTTTATTTGGACAAATATGCCTAAAATTCATGGTATCCTGCACTCTTTTTAGATGTGTTGCATTTCTCATTTTCACTATTTACAGGATCTCTGATTTGCGTGTAATTTTAAGCTGTTTTACTTGCAAGGCCCACCTTTGAACTGACAAGACCACTTATACTCTTACTTTTTGTAGTATCCTTAAAACAACACCTCATGAACAATCTTTTCCCATAATATAGAAAGGTTCCTATTTCACTAATTTTATTCTGTTCAGAAAGTAAAGTTATATATTCTAGTTAAGGGATTCAATTCAAATTCCAACCCAAATTAGAAGAGCTCCAAAAATTGGCAAGATTTATTCATATCAATTTTCAACAAATATTTATTGAATGCAACTATTTCTTAGGCACTGGAGATATAATCATGAGAAAACAATATGATCCCTCATCATCTGGCACTTATATTCTAGTGATACTTCCTATAAATGATGATGAAGTCAAGTCATAGATAGAAGAAATGTATATATTAATATTAAGTCTGAAAAAAATACTAAGTCTATAAGCTTGGAAATGACTCAATGTTAAAAAGATAACTGTCTTCAAAGATTTGAAGGTTTTCCTCACAGCTTCTGTCCATCAATATATCCCAAACAACTAGACCAGTGCTTGACACACACAAGATGTACAAAATGTGTTTTTGAATGAATGAGTGAATGAAAGAATGTCAACCTGAGCCTGAGAACTTCGCTTAATTACAAGTCCTTCTAATTTGCACCAGTGAGAAATGGTGCTTAACTCTGTCATCTACTAGTTGTGTGATTATGAAAAAAAACCACTTAACATTTCTGAGAACCTGGACCAGAAGGTTAAACCTATGGAAAGGAAGATTTAGGCCTAGTATAACGAAGGAATTTCCAAAGATCAGAGTATTCAAACACAAAGAAATACCTTGATTTCTGAAGGTAATTAATCACTGGAGATTTTCAAGCATAGTAGACTAGATGACCAGTAGGCCATTACTGATAGGAAACATTCAGACATTGCCTGTTCTTGAACAAGGGCTCAAGTCATTATGAGTTTTTCATTGGAAACTTCAGTTGGTTGGAAACAAAGGAGAACAAAGACCCTAGAGTACCAGGGGAAAGGATAGAAGAGAGAGCTACATAGGGAACCAGGACCCCATCAATAGTCCATGAGGACTGACATAGTTCATGGAATTAACTTAGGGGAGAGACCTACCTGGAAATTTGTTCCTATAGATTGGGCAACCAGAAAAATGGTGAGCTTAGGGCAACACCAAGAACTCATTCCTGAGCCCTGAATACAGGTCCTGTTTGGTAGTGAAAGCCCAGTCTGTTTGTTTGGGAGGAGAAAAACATGGCTCTCTGAAGTCCCGGACAGCAAACTTGGTTGAAGCACTTGACCCCGAGTCTGGAAGTTCAGCTTAATTCTATATCTTATCGACATAGATGTGGAGGGTCTTCTCACATGCTTATTAGCTGTGTGGCTTTGGGGAGGCTACTCTGAACCTCAGACTCATCAGTCACATGGGGATAGTAGCATGGAACTGGTAATGTAATTGAGAGAATTAAAAATAAGAACTGATTCTGAGCAGGCAGCTTGCTATCTGATCTATGCTAGGCACTTAATTCATGTTTTTCTCCACTTTTCCCTACCAACCATAAAATTGCATAATTCTATCTTCCAGAGAGACTTCATAATATTTTTGTTTTCATTTCATGTTCAGAGACTTTAGTTTATCATCTGTGGAAATCAAATGGCATTTACAGATCTCAAGAATTGGAATATATCATTGGCTCAGATCAAAGTGCATCTCCTTAAACTAAGAAAAAGGCAAAACCAGTGCTTCCTTTGCCTCCTTTGGGATTACAGTTACCCAATTTGACTATTTTGTAAACCCAACTGTTTTTGCTCCCTGTCTGTTAGTTTCATCCTATATTAAGAGGTACAACTCTGGAAGTTCATCAGCATTTGAAGAGTCTTCTCTAAAACTGTATTTAAAGTACCTACAGTCAATGTAGCATCCTAAAAACAATAAATACTTATTTTTACATTCAGTCCAGAATGTGGCAGGAAACCTGAAGCTACATGTGTTTCTCTCTTCATCCAGAAAATCTTTCATTACACAACCACATTTCCCTTCTGGCCAAAAGTAACTAGACTTGCATCAAATAAAAATGTGTTAGCATTACCACAATCAAAGCAGAACTTTCTCTGCCCTTTAGTCTTTAAGTTCCCTTCAAGCCAAACAAAACATGGCCCCAGACACATCTCTCCCAGACAAGCCATTCCCATAGGAATGAGGGAAAAAGTCCTAATGCATTTTGAATTCACAAAGCAACTTCCTTATATTTACATCAATCGATTTACATCTGAGTTCAAAAATTCAAGAGAATCTGACATCTCTCCTATGTAGCATGATTATATTTTTCAAAGAATCTTGTTCTCAAAAATCCCCAGCCATCTCACAGACATAGTTAGTCTCTTTAATTGGGATAATTCCAACTATGTAAATGTCTCTTTATTTTCATATATGAAAACTACCTGATTTACTTCGTCAGTACATGGTTTTGCTTCATAAAGGCTTTATCTAGAGCACATGCAACAAAATAAAATAATCATGTTTTCCCCTCCAAATTAGAAAAAGATCATGAATGCCTATAATCATTTTCTCAGGCCACTTGAAATCTCCCGAGTATTAGATCTCAACTGTTCATATGTCTCTATTTTATTTTGTAATTCTCTGATATCTGGGTAAGTACTTTGTTTTCAGTACACTTTAGTATGAATTAATGTTTCTTGTTTTTTTCAGATGGACAATCACACAAGAGGCCAGAGACAGGGCCAAGAAATACAAAAAAAGTCCTGAAAAATGCTGTAAAATAAGTACAGAGCACCAGAGAGAGAGATGGTGTTTAAGAGCAAGGTTGAGGAAAAGAAGTAAAGGATAGGAATTAAAAGAAAATGTATTTCTCCACACTGGTAGTTAGACGTGCAGTGCCACAGAAAGATTTTTTTTTTAATGGATAACATGATGTTCTAGTTTGCTAGGCTCCCACAAATTGAGATGACTTTTAACAATGGAGATTTATTAGTTTATAAGCTTACAGTTTCAAGACTGAGGAAACTGTCCAAAGTCAAGACATCATCAGGTGATACTTTATTCCCAGTCACCAGCTGCCAGTGATCTTGGATTCCTAAGTCACACGGCAAGCCCCATGGTGGTGTCTGCTGGTCTTTCCCTTCTCTTTTGGGTTTTATTGCTTTTTCAGGTTCTAGCTTCCATGATTTCTTCTTTCTTTGTCTGAATTTTATTCTCTTAAAAAGAACTCAAGTAAGAGGATTAAGACCTCTTAATCCACACTGAATAGAGAGGATCACATCATAAGAGGCTGCCCACCCATTGTAAGTAGGATCACCAAAAAAATCCTACTTACAGTGGGTCCACACCCACAGGAATGGACTAACTTTAAGAACATACTTTCCTAGGGTACATATAGCTTCAAACCACCACACATGATATTTTTGACCTGGAGTTTTAGGGTATAATTCCTGGTGAACGGTTAGTCCAGGCTTTTAGGCAATTTTCATCTTGTAAAAAAAAGTCATTTTGAGATCCCAGTAAAATTTAATCTTTAGTTTCCTAAGATATTAATATAACTGATTTCGGGAAATCTAATATAATAGAATTGAGAAGGGCATATTTTTGAGTAAAACCTGGTCAAGTAGATTCTATGAGCACCTGTAAATTATCATTCTGTTTATATTTGCACCCTAAAATCCCACAGGCCATGTTGAAATCCTTGTTGAAAGGGAATTTGAGCATATGAGGGCATGCTGGAAACTGACATCAATGGGCCACTGAGCACAATTGGTCAACTGAAGCAAGGAAGGAAGACCACAAGTAATTTCTTGCTGAACTACACAGTTGAAGTGTGGGAATGTGCAATTCTTTAAAGAAGGGTGGGCTCTTGACAGATGGAATAAGGTCTTGAAAACCTAACCAATAGATACTCATGTAATAGAACTGTAAATTAAATGTTGAAAAGCAAAATAAGCATCCAGAAAATAATTAAGTAGAGGTGATGCAGGTAGAAGGAATTGAAAGAATTGGCTTGAGCAGAGAATGCTGCAGGGTACCATAGATACCTTTGGACCTTTCCTTGGATTTGTAGAGACTTGCATCCTGCTTATTATGACCTGAGGAATGGGGGTACATGGTTGTCACAAAGGACTGTGGGAAATGATTGAGGGAAAGACACCAACAGTTTCACTTAAGGTATAGAAAATTTTTCTCTTTAAACTAAGATATGAAAACTTATGAAGATAGTTACATTCACAGAAGGCAACACATCATGCTCCCAGATGTATATACAAATTTCCCAGATCTGCAAGTTTCATATGTTGATACAGGAACTGTGCCACACAAGACATGAATATTTCACCAAGTGCAAGGAGTTCATACTTCATGTTGGGTGGCCTAAAAAGGAAATTGAAGACTTAATGAAACTTCCAGAAGTATCTTTAAACAGAATGTTCTCCAGAAGCCACCATTTTCAAGGCCTTGACTGATATCTAATGACCCCAGTAGATCTAGGCAAGATGACAGATGGAGACCTGATTATATCATTTACTTTCCACCCAATATAAAGGATGAAGCAGGAGCCAGAGCTAGGGAAAAGGCCACTAGACAATGACTCACACTTGGATCAAACAAGAAGACATTGAAAATAAATGTTACTTTGGATTTCTATCTTACACCACATAAAAAAAGTTAATTCTCTTGGCTCAAAGACTTAAAAATAAGAGCTAAAACTCTAAAGCTCTTAGCAAACACCTGGGAAAATATCTTCAGGACCTTGTATTAGTCATTTATATCTTAGACTTTACACCTAAACCACAAGCAACAAAAACTATATACATATATTTAAAAGTTGGGCTTCATTAAAAATTAAAAATTTTTGTGCATCAAAGAAAATTATCAAGAAAGTAAAAAGACAATGTACAGAATGGTAAAAAAAATACTCGGAAAATGCTTATCTGATAACAGTTTAATATCCAGAATATATAAATAACCTCTGTAACTCAACAACAAAAATCGAACAACCCAATTTTAGGGGCAAGGATATGAATACACTTTTTTCCAAAGAAAATAGGCAAATGAGCAATAAGCACATGAAAAGATGATCAACATCATTAGCCATTAGGAAAACATAAATCAAAACCACAGTGAGATACCACTGTATACCACTAGAATGGATAACATTTAAAACAAATATTTACAAGGATGCAGAGAAATACGAACCCTCTCACATTGTTGGTGGGAAAGTAAAATGGTCCAGTTACTGTGGAAAACAGTTTGATGATTACTACTATTGTTAAATTTAGGATTACCATATGACCTAGAAATCCTACTGCTGGGTATACCCCAAGATACTAGAAGAAAGGACTCAGATATTTGTATACCAATGTTCATAGCAGCATTATTGAAAAAATATATATGTACAACAGAATATTACTCAGCAGTAAAAATGAATGGGGTTATGACACATGATACAACATGGATGAAACTTGAAGACATCATGTTGTATATAGTAAGCCAGACACAAAAGAACACATATTGTATGATTCCACTTACATGAAGTACCTACAGTACGGAAATTTTGGAGAAGTAGAATACATGTTACCAGGGGCAAAGGAGAGAGTGGTTGAGAGTTAATGCTTAATAGGTGCAATATTTCTGTTAGAACTGTTGGAAAAGTTTTGGTAGGAATGGTGGTGAGGAGAGTAAAGCATTGTGAAAGTAATCAATGGCACTGAATTGTTTGTTTGAGCATGGTTGAAATTGAAAATGTTCTGTATATATGTTACTGCAATAAAAATATTAATTATAAATGCTGCAGACTTAATATGGCTATGACAGAGAAAATATGTAATGGTACACTACTATGAATTCAGTAATGCTTTTAAATTAATTTCTCCAGCTAAAAAGCATCCACATGTGTATTTCCAAACAAATACTACATGTGTGAGGCAATATTTATCTAATCTATGATAATGCTTAGGGTACACATGCATTTCTGGGTTCTGTGACTAAAGTTTAGGAATCATTCCATTCGATGAGGAGTTCAAAGATTAAGAGTTCGAAGTTCTATCTTTGGCCACAATTCTGTTAGTTGAGAAGTCCATTTTGAGGCTTTACTTCTCTGGAGTAATTTTCTTTCTTTTTCTATAACATAGGGCAATTGGACTGGGTTAATGTTTCTCCAGGTTTTTCCTGAAGTTTCTCATCTGCCTCAAAATAACATGGGGTACTTAGTAAAGCAAAATTTTTCTGGATCCCTCTCAGACTTGATGAAAATCTTTGGGGAAGAGACCCAGAATTCTTCACATTAAACAAGTTTCCCCAGTGACATTGAAATATATCAAAGTTTGAGAACCATTTCTTCCAGGTAGTTTCAGAGCTCCTTTCCATCTTTGACTTTACATGAGAACAAGGACAGAGCAATCATTTCTATCAATCACACTTGACTACATGAACAAGGTAAATTCAAGCACTTTAGCCTGAATGTGTTAAGTCATCTTCACAATGTTTTATGTCAGGCAATTAAGTCATAAAACATGGAGATACTGTGTCATAGTTGAAGGAGTCCAAGATTTTGAGCCAGTATAACCTGGTTTCAAGTCCTGCTTCAGCTATGTTTCAACTTTCTTCCTTCATCAAATCCCTGCACTTCCATTTCCTCTCCTGTCAAATTTATGTGACAATAACAATTCCTGTATCTTGGCCAGTATGATTTCAAAGATTTTTACAGAAAGAGAACAGTCTGGTAAGAAGTACAGAGGTGGGGGTAGAATAGGTGTTGGATCTTGAAACTCCATTTGCCTGCTAAGGTCCATGTGAAGTGACTTTGGCAGTGTGAAGGAGAGTACTGATGGAGATCTACTATCACTACACATCAGATTAATAAAGGGATTGATTTTTTAAAAGTATGGATTTTGTATAGCAGATTGTCTGACACATAAGTGAAGATGAAGGAATAACAGGTCTCATTATTAAGTTAAAACATAGGAAATTGCTGGTATTTAACTATTTTTGACTGTCAAAATGGCAATTCCATATAGTTTCAACATAATGTAAATTATTACTGGAATCTCAGCATGATGCAATCAATCAATTCCTCTTAAAATTATTCAAATATTTTTCAAGTAAGAAAAGTGAGATTACAGAAAATCTATGAAAAAATAAAGATCTCTCTTCTTTTATAACGTTTTTTGCTTTCAATGAAAATCCAAAAGGCTTTGCTTCAAGTCATACTACAATCAGTTTTCTAAGTAATAATATGATAAAAAGTGAGACAGCAGGTGGGAGTTTTGATATAAACACCCAGGAGGAAGTCAGATGACAGATATTTATGTTTTGTCCTAGCTATTATAACAGGTTGTCCTTCTTATAGCACCACCCTATTCAGTAACTTTGATTATGACCCAAAACTCTATTGATCAGGTGTTCTGTGGCTTATAGACTCCACTAGTATTTAAAATGTCACAGAATCTCTCCCCATTGGTAATGGATGACACAATGTTGCCTTTCCTTTAGAGATAATCTGATAAATAAGAATTAGTTATATGAGATATAAAAATATTTAATGGTCTTAACTGAGCTATTAATACTATGTAACTAACCAGACAAGATAACAATCTAAATTTGCTAATTGAACATTCACATTTTATCTAACAGCCAAAATGATGAATAAATTGTTTTGACTCTCATGTTTACAGTTTGTTTTTACCATGGGACTAACCCTCTCCAGAATGGTGTAAGCCAGCCTGTGCTCCCATTGTGGGTCACTGACCCTGTTTTGGAGAAAGCAAAGTAACCCCTATGCACATACATGGATGCCTGTATATTGATGCCAGTCTATCAGGTGGCAGCTTGAAAGACAGAAAATGGAAGCTCATTTGAGGCACCCACTCCCAGAACTTGCCCTGCTGGCAGAATGCGGCAGCCTGCTAACTCCTAAGACAGTATAAGAAACAAGACAAAGTGGTGAAGGGCAAAAGTTTACCTGTTTTAAGTCATAACATGGAGCACCCAGGAGACAGAAAATATCTATTTCACAGGGAGTAGAAAGGGCATTTGAATTCCTGTAAATAGGAGAATTTCTAAGGCCACAAACAAGCACAAATGCAGGATAAGACTTGGGCATAGAAAAAGGGAGAGAACAGTGAAATTCACATTTGCCTGGACCTGATCTTCTTGATAGGAGGGCTAAATCCTGAAGGAGAGCAACAGCCACTGCAGAGCCAATTTGCAGAAACAGAGAAAGCAGGAACCTACTATATATTATTTACATGAGACTCACCTTAAATTTAAAGACACAAGTAGGTTAAAATAAATGAAGGGTATATATACCATGCAAACAGTATCCAATCAAGAGCTGAGGTAGCTATACTAATATTAAATAAAATAGACTTTAAGTCAAAACTTGTGAGAGATAAAGAAGTTCACTATATACTGATATAGGGGTCAATTCAACTAAAAAGCATAACAATCAAAAATATATATGTATCTAATAGCACAGCCCCCAAAATATGAAACAAGTAATGACAGATTTTAAAGAAATAGACAGTTCTACATAAATAGTAGGAAACTTCAATATAACACTTTCAATAATAATAGAACATCTTGACAGAAGATCACTAAGAAGGTAGAAGATTTGAATTATACTAAAAGCCAACCAGACTTAACTGACATACATAAATGTTTCACCCCAAAGTAAGAGAATATACATTCTTTTCTAATGCACATGGATTATTCTCCAGGAGAGACAATATGTTAGATCACAAAACAAGTCTCAATAAATAAAAAAGTATTGAAATTACAATTTGTCTTTTCCAAACACAATGGACTGAAGCTAAAAATCATAACAAGAGAGAACTAGAAAATACACAAATATGTGGAAATTAGGCATTCATAAACATCCACTAGGTGAAAGAAAATATCACAAGGGAAATTAGGAAATACCCTCAAGCAAAAGAAATTAATACAAAATATACAAAAATTTATGGAATGCAGCCAAGGCAGTGCTGAGGAGGAAATCTACAACTCTAAATGCAAACATTAAAAAGAAGAAAGATCTCAAATCAGAGACCTGACCTCAAAACTGGAGAATCTCAATAAAGAAAAAACAACACAAAGTGAGCAAAAGGAAGGAAATAAGAATCAGTACAGAGAGAAATAAAATAAAGACTAGAAAAACAACAGATGCAATGAAACCAAAAGTTGATTATTTGAAAAGATCAATAAAATTGACAAATATTTAGCTAGACTGACAAGGAAACAAAGAGAGAGGATGCAAATAACTAAAATCAGAGATGAAAGTGGGGACATTACCACTGATCCCACAAAAAGAAAAAGTATTATAGGAGGATAATGTGAGCAACTGTAAAGCAACAAATTAGACACCCTAGCTGAAATGGACAGCTTCCTAGAAACACACAAACTACCTACACGGACTCAAAAAGTAATAGAAGACTTCAACAGAGCAATAACAAGTAAAGATACGGAATCAGTGATTCAAAACCTTCCAAGAAAGAAAAGAACAAAACCAAATGTTTTCACTGGTAAATTTTACCAAAAATTCCAAGAATTAACACCAACCCTGTACAAACTCTTACAAAATGGCAAAATATTGAAAAGGAAAGCATCCTTCCAAATTCATTCTAAACCAAAATCAACCTAATGTCAAAGCCATATAAAGATACCACAAGAAAAGAAAATTAGAGGAACGTTCCTTGTGAATATAGATACAAAGATTTGAAGAAAAAATACTACCAAATCAAATCCAACAGCACATTAAAAGAATTTTACAAAAAAAAAAGGGGGAGGGGGGCAGGGAGCAGATGTAGCTCAGTGGTTGAGCATTGAAAACAAAAAAAGAATTATACATGATCAAGTGGGATTTATTCCAGGTATGAGAGGGTAGTTCAACTTCAGAAACTCAATTAATGTAATACATGACATTGTAGAACAAAAGGAAAAAACCCACATCATCCCAATTGACACAGAAAAGGGATTGGACAAAATCAAGAACCCCTTCTAGATTTAGCACACTTAGAAAACAAGTAATACAAAGAAACTTTCTCAACAAATAAAGGGCATATATGAAAAGCCCACAACTAATACCTTACTCAATGGTGAAAGACTGAAAACATACTCTCTAAAATTAGGAACAAGACAAGGATGCCATTGTCACCACTGTTATTAAACATTGTACTGAAAGTTCTAGACAGAAAGATTAGGCAATAAAAATAAATTTTCAAAAACACCCAATAGGAAAGGAAGAATTAAAACTCTTCCTATTTGCAGATGACATGATTCTGTATTATATAAAATACTAGCAAATCCACAACAAAACTGCTGGAGTAAAGATACGAATTCAGCAAAGTGGTGGGGTCCAACAAGCAAAAATCAGTGGTGTTTCTATACATGAATAATGAACAACCTGAAGAGGAAATAAAACAAAAATACCTTTAAAATAGCAACTAAAAGAAGCAAATATCTATAAATTTAACCAAGGATGTACATGGAAAACTATAAAACATTGCTAAAAGAAATTAAAGAAGATTTAAATAAATGGAAGCACATTCCATGTTCATGGATTAGAAGACTAAATATTGTCAAGGTGCCAATTCTTCCCAAAGGGATTTGCAGATTTGACACAAAAATCCTAATGAAAACTCCAACAATCATATTTGCAGAAATGGAAAATCCAGTCATCAATTTAGATGGAAGAGTACGAAGTCCCAAACAGCCAAAACCATCTTGATAAAGAAGAAAAAGGATTCCCACTTCCCAGTTTTGAAACTTATTACATAGGTACAGTAATCAAAACACCATGGTACTGAAACAAGGACAGATAGATCAATGGAATAGAATTGATTTCAGAAATAAACCCTCACATCTACGGCAAACTGATTTCTGACAAAAGTGCCAAGTGCACTCAATAGAGACAGAATAGTCTCTTCAAATTGTTTTGGCCAAGCTGAATGGCCATATGCACAAGAATGAGTGATTCCTATTTCACACCAGATATAAAAATTAAATCAAAATGGGATCAAAGTTTTAAATATAAGAACCAAAATTACAAAACTCCTGAAAGAAAACACAGGGAAGCTTTCTCAGGGGCTTGTGCTAGGCAATGGTTTCTTTACACCAAAAGCATGAGCAACAAAATTAACAAATTTTGTACATTAAAGGACTTTATCATGAAAGTGAAAAGATAGCCTACAGAATGAGAGAATATATGTGGAAACCACACATCTAAGAAGGGTTTAATATCTAGACTATCAAAACTTCCTACAATTCAACAACAACAACAAAAAAACACCCAATTAAAAAATGGGCAAAAGATTTGAATAGACATTACCTCAAAGAAAATATACAAATACCAAATAAGCATGTAAAAAGAGGTTCAACATCATCAGGAATCTGCAAATCAAATCACAATCAGATACTGTTTTATACCCACTAGAATAGCTACTATTTTTAAAAAATGGAAAGTAAGTGTTGGGTAGGCTATGGAAAAATAGGAACACTTTCGTTGTTGGTGGAAATGTAAAATGGTGCAGCCACTGTGGAAAACATTTTGATACTTCCTCAGAAAGTTAAGTATAGAATTACCATATGACCTGGCTATTCTACTTCTAGGAATATATGACAAAGAATTGAAAGCAAGAACTTGAACAGGTATTTGCACACCGATGTTTATAGAAGTGTATTAGTCAGCCAAAGGGGTCCTGATGCAAAGTACCAGAAATAGTTGGTTTTTATAATGGGTATTTATTTGGGGTAGAAGCTTACAGTTACCAACCATAAAGCCTAAGTTACTTCTCTCACCAAAGTCTTTTGCCATGCAAGATGGCTGCCAATGTCTGCCAGGGTTTAGGCTTCCTGGGTTCTTCTCTTTCCTGGATTCATTCATCCCCTGGCACAGCTCCTCTGTTTTCTCCACAAGGTCACTTACAGACTAGAGGCTCTCTAGTCTTTGCCTTGCTCCACAGGGCCAGCTGTAGACTATTAGGAGAATGGCTTGTTTCTCTTCCCAGAGCCTTCTCTTTTTCCTCATGACCAAGCTCCTTTGTGTACTTACTTTCCAGGGCTCCAGCTCAAGACTTCAACATCAAAATTCCAATATCAAAACTCCAACTAACTCCTCTGCTCTGCCATGTAATTTTATCTGTGAGTTCCTACCCACCAAGGGGATAGGGATTCAATGTCCTACTGACTTGGCCCAATCAAAGCCCTAATCATAATTTAATCATGCCCAGGTACAGTCCAGTTTACAAACATAATCCATTATCTATTTTTGGAATTCATAAATAATATCAAATTGCTACAAGTAGCATTATTCACAATAGCCAAAATAGGGAGGTAATTCAAGTATCCATCAACAGAAGAATGGATAAACAAAATATATATATGCACACACAATTTATAATGCAACTATGAAAAGGAATGAAGTTCTAATACATGGAAGAATATCAGGTTGAGTGAAAAAAGCCAAACACAAAAATACAAATATTTATGTTGTATGAAATAATTATTAGAAGCAAATTATTAAGAGAGTCAGAAATTAGAATATAGCTTAACAGGGTCCAGAATGGTAGTAAGGAATACAGAGTTAATGCTTACTTGGTACAGGATTTCTGTCTGGAGTGAGGCAAGAGTTTTGGTAAGGAAAGGAATAATAGTAGCACAATGAATATAATTAACACCACTGGATTATATATTTGAATGTAGTTAAAAGAAGACATTTTAGGTTGTATATGTGTTACTAGAAAAAAATTTTAAAAATAGACCATAAGACTGTATAAGACAAAAAGTGAAGATTTATGTAAACTAAGGACTACAGTTAATAGTAGAACTATAATAATATTATTCCATCAACTGTAACATTTTATCTCTCAGGAGGTGGTGAAGGTACACAAGAAATGCGTTAAGTTAAGGCAATATTTGGTGAGGATTTTTGTGTATTTTGCATGTAGTGGTATCTCAGAAACCATTGTGTGAGAAGGCTCAAAGATCTGAAGACCCAGGGAGAAAGGAATCATTTTCCCTGATATCTTACAGCTGACCTTGGGAAGAGAGCAGGATAGCCAAGACTGATACAGGAAACCCTAAAAGACAAGTGCTATGTCAGCCTTAAAATGAAATTGGGAAGAATTAGAGCAGCTGAGCCTGAGAGAGGAATCCCCAGACAGGAAGGCTGAAACCTCACAGATATCACCCATCCCCCCCCCCCCATCTTGCTTCAATACGTGGTAACTGGCTTTGGTGTGAAAGTACCTATTATGGTACCTTGAGTTGGACTTTCCATGGCCTTGGAAATGTAAGATTTTACCCCAAATAAATACCTTTTAAAAAAGCCAACAGATTTCTGGTACTTTGCATTGGCAGCTCTTTGGCAGACTATAAGAAGGTTCTTAACCATAACCCATTCCCACAGATGTGAACTCATTGTAAATAGGACCATTTGATGAGGTTACTTCAGTTAAGGTTTGGCACAGGATGGGTCTTAAACCTATCACTAAAGACTTTATAGCAGAGTCGATGTGGCTAAGAGCTTGAGCACCTGCTTCCAACAAGGGAGATCATACATGGTAGACCCCAGGTTCAATCCCCAGTGACTCCTAAAAAAACAAAAGGAAACAACAAGCAAACAAATGAAAATACCAACCAGGGGGAGCCAATGTGACTCGGTAGTTGAGTGCCAGCTTCCCACATATGAGGTCCCAAGTTCATTCCCTGGTACGTCAAGACAAAAAAAAAAAAGACTTTATACGGAAGGCCATAGAAAAAGAAAGCCACAGGGAGGAACCAGAAGCTGGAAGTCAACAGAACTGAGAAGCAGCAAGGAGAGGTCACCAAGTACATTGCCACCTAAGAGAAAAACCAAGGACCACAGATTGCCAGCAGCCAGCCCCAGAATATCTCAGTCTTCAGGAAGAAAGCATCACCTTGATCGCACCTTGATTTTGGACTTCTCTTAGTCTCAAAAATGTCAGGCAATAACTTCTCATTGTTTAAGCCAACCCATTGCCTGTGTTTGCTTTAGCAGCCAGGAAACTAAAACAGTGAAAAATCCACCCCAAGCTAAAGACCATTGACACGTGGAGGGGGGTGGGGAGGGGGGGAAGTCAATTTAAATGTCCACATTATAATCTTGATTACTAGATCAAGGAGTTTTCACTTCTTTAGGGAGTAAAAAGGAGCCATTGACGGGCCTCATTAGTATTTATGAAGGTGATATTTTAATTTAGCTGCTGTGAGATGATATTAACAGGAAATTTCCAGACAAAATGACCCTCAGGATGCATCATAAGGAAATCTGGAAATGGACCAACTAATGCTAAGACTAGGGAAGCCCTTATACTCCATACCAGGCCAAAGGTTATTGCTTCTTAAAAGTGAACCATTTATCAATAAATTACTTTCTTAAAAATCATTTAGATTTTATTAGCTCAAGTGTTTTTCTTTCCCTATCTTTTGTCCCTACATTTCCCCCTTTACTTTATTGAACAAAACTCTGCCATTTGGGATCAATTCCTAAAGCCTGAATAAGAGACATCTGTTGCTGAAGTGGGACTCACTGCTCAAAAAACAGCCTGGAAGTTAATAATGGGATACTATTGCTGAATAATAACTGTTACTTTCCTTCTAATGTCCCTGAAGCATTATGAAATGTGGCACTTACAGTTCCTTATATGTAATTTACCTCTATAAAAGGTCATCTCCAACTACAGTACTTAAAAATATGCCACCAGGAATTGTGAGATTACATGCTAAACCAATCATTACCTCAACGTAAGGCCCACATTGAACAAGTCTCATTTACAGTTTAGCCTCTCCTTGTTAAAAGTGACTATGGAGTTGTTTTCAATGCACATTCACAGTGAAAACCACTCTGACTCACTGTTTTTTGAACATGTGAGCAATGCCTTGACTCAGAAATGCTAACAAATCAAACATTGAAGCAGGTGAAGTTCATCTTAAATGTGTCCCACCCACTGCTCCTTTCAGTTATCCTAAAGATACAAAGGACCACTTAGACTCAGGACCACTTAGACCCACTTTAGATTTTCCCTCCCAAATGTACCCTATTCTTTGGACCTTACCCAAGTCATGCTCCCCCCAAAATTGACCTGTCCATGGAGTCCCAGGTTAAGATGGTGAATTAAAAAATTGTTACATATGTTCCACACCAATGCAAGGTGTTAATAATAGGGCGGTATATGGGAATCCTAAATTTTATGTACAATTGTTCTGTAAACACACAACTTCTCTGATTAAAAGAAAACCACAACTTTAACTTTATACCTTCAACAAACTCCTTTAAATTTAAAATAAAGTGATTTTTAAAAGATAGACCCAAAAAACCAGCAAGACGAAGAAATGGAACAAGAGCAAAATGGAAAGTGAACTAATGAATGTACTGGATTACCCTTTATGTGCCTTTGCTCAGGAACAGGAGGCACCAGATATCTGTGGTATTAGGAATAAAATGGGGGGACACTAAAAATGGGGAAGAGCTGATATCCATTCACTAAGAGAAGCAAAAGTGATGCAGGAGGGAGCAGCAGACTGCACTCCTCCAAAAGAAGCTGCAAGAAGATAGGCAAGCTTGCCAGGCATAAGGGAAGCTGCAAGACCATGGGGCTGATGAAGGTGGGTGGCTGGAAAGGAGGATCCCAGCAAGACACCAAGGGAGCAGTGGGCCACATGATGATCTGGCCAGAGAAGGGGTGCCCAGCCAGCTACCAGCAGAGCAGTGAGCTGTAGAATGATCTGGCCAGCAAGAGGGTACTTAGCCAGATATAAGAGGCTTGAGAGCCCTGTTTCTCTTTGTTTGTTTTCCCTTCTCTTCTTCCCCAGGTACCTATGGAATGGCATGGTCAGCAGCAGTTGGTGAAGAGAAACTTAGCCAGATGTTGGTGGCCAGGAAGGCTCAGTTTTGGCTATTTTTCTCTTTCTTTTTCCTATTCTTTCTCTTTCTATTTCTTTTTCTTCCATTTCTCTCATTTTTTCTTCCATTTCCTCTTTTTTTCACTTCTTTTTTCTTTTCCTTGTTTACTTTTCTCTTTTTTGCTCTTTTATTTTTTCAATTAAACGGGTACTTCTAGATTTAGAGTAAGTGGAACTAAGTGTCAAAGAAGAGCCTTAACATAAAGCAAAAAATAAATTTAAAAACACTAGCCAAGAGAGAGACACTGACAAGTGGAGTAAATTCGTAAAGATGAACAGATACCTAGACACTGACCAATGGAGTAAACCCATAAAGATAAACAGATAACTAGACATCAGCAAAAAATTACAAGCTAGGTTAAGAAACAGGGAGATATGACCCAGTCAAAAGAACAAACTAAAAAGCCAGGGAAACACAGAATTTGGAACAAATAGTCAAAGATATCCACAGAAATCATCTAAATCTAATTAAGGAGATGAAGGAAGAGATAAAGGATATTGAGAAGACACTGGATAAGTATGGTGAAGAAACTAAATATACATGAAAGAATAACAGATCTTATGGGAATGAAATGCACAATCGAAGAAATTTAAAATGCACTAGAAATATACACAACATATTTGAATGGACAGGGGAAAGAATAAGTGAATTGGAAGATATGATATCTGAAATCACACAGATAGAAGAAAAGACTGAGAAAACAGAATAAAATCATCAGGACTCAGGGAATTGAATGACAGCATGAAAGCATAAACATACACATTATGGGTGTCTCAGAAGGAGCAGAAAAGAGGAAAGGAGGCAGAAAGAATGCTTGAGGAAATAATGGCTGAAAACTTCCCAACTCTTATGAGAGACATGGATGTACATGTCCAGGAAACACTGTGTACTACAAACAGAATAAATCCTAACAGATCTACTCTGAGACACATACTATTCAGATTGTCAAACACCAAAGATTAATAGAGACTCCTGAAAGCAGCAAGAGAAAAGAGATCAACCACTTAGAAGGGATCCTTGATAAGATTAAGTGCTGATTTCTTATTTGAAACCATGGAGGCAAGAAAGCAGTGGTATGACATAATTATGGTGCTGGAAGAGAAAAACTGCCAGCCAAGAATTCTGTATCCAACAAAATTGTCCCTCAAAAAAATGAGGCAGAGATTAAAATCATCACAGATAAACAGAAATTTAGAGAATTTGTCAACAAGAGATACTTCAAGAAATACTAAATAGAGTTCTAAAGGTTGAAAGGAAAAGACAGGAGATAGAGGTTTGGAAAAGAATGTAGAAAGGAAGAATATTAGCAAGAGTAAACTAAAAGGGTAAAAAGAGAATCAAAAATAAGATATAACATATAAAACTAAAGAAAAAATGGTTGAAGTAAGTACTGCTTTTACAGTAATAACATTAAATATTAATGGATTAAACTTTCCCAATTAAGAGATGCAGATTGACAGAATGGATATAAAAAATATGACTCATTGATATGCTGTCTTCAAAAGACTCACCTTAGACCAAGGATACAAATAAGTTGCAAGTAAAAGGTTGGAAAATGATTTTCCACACAAATGGTGTGGAAAGAGTTGGGGTAGCTATACTAATGTCAGACAAAATAGATTTTAAATGCAAAATGTTGTAAATACAAAGAAGGACACCAGAGATTAATAAAAGGGCAATATACCAAGAAGAAAACACAATCATAAATATGTTTGCCCCCAACCAGGGTGCCCAAAAATACAGGAGGCAAACACTGGCAAAACTGAGGGGAGAAATAGATATCTCTACAATCAAAATGGGGGGATATAACACACCAATCAATAGAACATCTAGGCAGAGGATCAATAAAGAAACAGAGATCTTGAATAATATATTAAAGGGACTAGATATAACAAACATATACAGAACATTGCACCCCAAAACAACAAGATATGCATTCTTCCTGAGTACTCATGATGTATCATTCTCCAGGATAAACCACATGGTAGTTCACAGAATAAGTCTCAGTGAATTTAGAAAGGCTGAAATTTTACAAAGCACCTTCTCTGACCACAACAGAATGAAGGGGGGAATCAATAATTGGTGAAGAACTGGAAAATTCATAAATTTGTAGACATTAAACAACACACTTTTAAAAAGCCAGTGGGTCAAGGAGTAAATTGCAAGAGAAACCAGTAAATATCTCCAAGCAAATGAAAAGGAGAACTCAACATATCAAAACTTATGGTATGCAGTGAAAGCAGGGCTGAGAGGGAAATATATAGCCCTAAATGCCTACATTAAAAAAGAAGAAAGAGCTGAAAATTGAAGGCTTAACTATACACTTGAAGGAACTAGAAAAAGAACAGCAAACTAGTCCCAAAGCAAGCAGAAGGGAAGAAATAACAAAGATTAAAGAAGAATTGGATGAAATTGAGAATTAAAAAATAGAGATTATTAACAAAATCAAAAGCTGTGTTTTAGATGAATAAAACAGACAAACTCTTAGCTAGACAAAAAAAAAAGGAAGAAAAAAGAAAGAGAGAGAAGATGCAATTAAATAAAATAAGAAATGAGAGGGAGGATATCACAACTGACTCCACAAAAATAAAGAGTATCATAAGAGGACAATATGAAAAATTGTATGTTGACAAGTTGGCAACTTAGACAAAATGGATGGATCCCTAGAAACACACAAGTAACCAACACTGACAAAGAGGAAACAGAAGACCTCAACAGAACAATCACAATGAGATTGAATCAGTCATCAAAAACCTCCCAACAAAGGAAAGCCCAGGACGAGGTGTTTTCACAGTTGAATTCCACCAATCGTTCTGAAAAAGAATTAATACCAAAGCTACTCAAACTCTGCAAAAAAATTGAAAAGGAGGGAACATTACGTAACTCATTCTATGAAGATGGCATCACCCTAATACCAAAATCACATTAAGATTCCACAAGGAAAAAAAATTACAGACCAATCTCTCTAATGAACTTAGATGCAAAAATACTCAACAAAATATGCACAAATCAAATCCAACAACACACTGAACAAATTATACACCATGATCAAATGGTATGTAAGGATGGTTCAATATTTTAAAAATCAAGTAATGCAATACACCACATTAACAGATCTAAGGAGAAAAATTATGTGATTATTTCTATTGGCACAGAAAAAGCATTAGACAAAACTCAGCATCCTTTCTTGGTAAAAATACTTTGAAAGATTAGAATAGAAAGGAAATATCCCCAACATGATAAAGGGCGTATATGAAAAAAAAAAACACAATGAAAATCAAACTCAATGGTGAAAAGCTAAAAGCCTTCCCTCTAAGATCTGGAATAAGACAGGGATGATCTCTATCACCACTGTTATTCAACACTGCACTGGAAGTTTTAACCAGAGCAATTAGGCAAGAAATAGAAGTAAAAGGCACACAAATTGGAAAGGAAGAAGTAAAACTTTCACTATTTGCAGATGACATGATCTGATATACAGAAAGTCCTGAAAAACTACAATAAAGCTAAATAACAAGTTCAGTAAAGGGGTAGGATATAAAACCAATATGCAAAATCAGCAGTGTTTCTCAATACTAGGAATGAGCAATCTGAGCAAGAAATCAAGAAAAAAATTTCATTACAATAGCAAATAAAAGAATCAAATATTTAGGAATAAATTTAACTAAGGCTGTAAAGGACTTATACATAGAAAACTACACAATGTTGCTAAAATAAATCAAAAGAGACCTAAATAAATGGAAGGACATTCCATGTTCATGGATTGGAAGTCTAAATATCATTAAAATGTCAATTCTATGGAAACTAATTTACAGATTTAATGCAATCGCAATAAAATTCCAACAGCACTTTTTACAGAAATGGAAACTATTTATTATCAAATTTATTAGGAAGGGTAAGGGACCCTGAATAGCCACAAACATTTTGTTAAAGAAGAAAAAACTTGACTTTCAGGCATATTATGAAGCTATAGTAATCAAACCTGCATGGTATTGGCACAAGGATAGACATATTTAATGACCAATGAAACCAAACTGACAGTTCAGAAATAGACCCACACATCTACAAGGCTACCTAATCCACTCAACTGGGACAGAATAGTCTCTTCAACAAATGGTGCTGGGAGAACTGGATATCCACATTCAAAAGAATGACAGAAGCTACTTACCTCAAGCCATAGACAAAAATTAATTCAAGATGGGTAAGACTTAAATATACAAACCAGGACCATAAAACGCCTAGAAAATAATGTAGGAAAACATCTATGAGATTTTTTGGTAGGCAATGGCTTCATAAAGTTTACATTTAAAGCATGAACAATGACAGAAAAGATAGATAAATGAGACATCCTCAAAATTAAAAACTTTCATGCCTCAAAGGAGTTTGTCAAGAAAGCGAAAAGTCAGAACTCAATGAGAGAAAATATTTGGAAACCACAAATCCAATAAGGATCTAATATCCAGCATATAAAAAGAAACCCTACAACTCAATAATAAAAAGATGTATAACCCAAAATGGGCAAAAGACTTGAACAGACACTTCTCCAGAGAAGAAATACAAATGACTAAAAAGCATATGAGAAGATGCTCAATATCACTAGCTATTAGGGAAATATAAATCAAAACTACAATGAGATGTCATCTCACACTTATTATACTGATTGTCATTTTAAAAAACAGAAAACTGCAAGTGTTGGACAGGATGTGAAGAGAAAGGAACACTCATTCACTGCTGGTGGGAATGTAGAATGGTGTGGTCAGTTTGGCAGTTCCCCAGAAAGCTAAGCATAGAATTGCCATATGATTTGGCAATCCTCCTACAAAATATACACCCAGAAGAATTGAAAGTAGGGACATAAACAGTTATATGCACACTGATGTTCATAGCAGCATTATTCACAATTGCCAGAAAATGGAAGCAACCCAGTGTCCATCAACAGATAAATGGATAAACAAATTGTTATATATAAACATTTCATGAAATATTATTCTGCTATAAGAAGGAATGAAACCCTGATGCATGTGACATGGATGAACCTTGAGGACCTTATGTTGAGTAAAATGAACAAGACAGAAAGGAGCAAATATTGTAGGATCTCACTGATATGAACTAGAGTGAGCAGAATCATGGAAGTAAAGTCTGGGAGACAGGTTAACAAGAAATAGAATGGGAGTAGAGAATGATAAATCAATGCATAATTTGTGAAGAATTTATAATTAGGTTGATTGCAATGATTTAGAAAGGTATGAAGGTGATGGTGGTGCAGCAATGTGACTTAAATTAACAGCACTGAAATGTGAGTGTGATTGTGGTTGAAAGGGAAAGTTTTGAGTCCTACAGTTGTGAGAAGGAAAGCTAGAGTATAAAATGGGGGAATGTATAACACAGTGAACTCTACAGTGGCAAAATTGCCATCAATAATACAAATATAAGAATGTTCTCTCAGAATCTATAACAAAGTACATCATTAGTATAGGATATTGATAGTGTGGTGGTATAAGAGGGAAAATGCACCTAAAACATACTTCTATGGAATATAAATATATTGTTGTCATAGGTATGTTTTCTTGATAGAGACCCATAGAATAGCCAACAAAGCACTAAACTTATATCCTGGGGAAGTCCTGCTACTTTCTCAAATAAGATGAAAAAAATCTGTGGGATATATAAGCCATGCCTAATAAAAGCCATCAATCTTAATGCTTGTGCATATGAACTTTATTCCTGCAAAAATGAAACTAAGCCTGATTAGAATTAATGCCTAAGACTCACCTCCTGAAAACCTCTTTGTTAAACAAATGTGGTCTGCCTCTAAGCCAAATTCTGCAAATAAACACACTACTTTCCCCTTGGCATGGGATATTACTCCCAGGGATGAGCCTCCCTGGCACCAAGTAATTATTAAAAAGCATTAATCAGCAATGCATTTGGAATGAGACCATGACCAAAAAGAGGAAATATTAAATAAAAAAGAATTTTTATGGCTAAGATATCTCAAAATGAATAAGGAGGTCATTCCGGAGGTTACACTTATACAGGTCTCAGGTAGATTTCACAAACTTCCACAGTAAATGAGCTTCAAACGAAAGCATTCCTGAGGGCTCTAAGGATGTCTAGACTTCCTAACCAAGGCACATAGACTTGGCAGATCCTATTTGGGAATGTATAAAAATCTATTTCCCCAATACAACATAGTTATATTCATGATTCCCCTAATCATGATTCTTCTACTCCTTTTTTTTGAATCTATAATTTTCAATATACCTGTTAAATATATTTCTCAGAGACTTAAGTCTTTGGTTTGTTCATATGCCAGTTAAGGCCTGAAACCCAGTTGAGTTATGGCCAAACACTACTCTCCAGTTCTTCAGACATGCCCTGGAAAATAAGAAAAATGATAAAGATGGACAAGTCCCAGTCCAAAAACGAGGAGTACCTACAACTGCAAGCAAAACACTTCTCTCCTCTGCCTCATAATATCTAAATCCTCTCTCAGCCTGATGTGGTCAGAGTGGATATCATTCCAAATCCCTCAAAATTGAGGCATGAACAAACATAAGGGGGGAGAGTAAACATGGACCAAAACAGATGTATTGTTATTGTAGTTATTATTTTGTATTAACAGAGTAACTTGTAACACTAATATAAAATAGTGCTTGCCAGGGCTCAGAAGTGAGGGGGAGGGATGAATTGGTGGGCATTTTTAGGGCAGTGAAACTGCTCTGTATTATACTGTAATAATGGATACATGACACTATGCATTTGTCAAAACCTATAAAACTGAGCAGCACAAAGTGTAAACCATAATGTAAACTATAGACTTTGGTTAGTTGCAGTGCTTCAATATTGGTTCATTAATTGTAACAAATGTGCCACACTAATGTAACATGTTAATAGTAAGGGAAAGTGTGTGTGTGTTGGTGGTGCGGGTTATATGGGAACCCTCTGCACTTTCTGTGTAATTTTTCTGTAAATCTAAAACTTCTCTAAAAAATTTTCTTAATCTATTCAATAAGTAATTATATCCAAGATCTCCTTAACTCACAAACTGGTGGGAATCAGAGACTCTTTTCATATGAGAAGGATAAAAGAGGATCTCTTAACTGGAAGTACCTGCCATGGAGAAGGTTGGGGGTATTCTATTGAAAGCATGGGATTAAAGGAATATATGCATGTTCAATGCTGAATCCTGAAAACTCCAACCTAAGGACCCCATTCTACTCCCAAAATATAACAACCATCCTCCTACTCTCCATGCAGGAGATTGGAAAAGACTTCTCTGAAGAACATGACAATACAAAAATACAAGGGAAAACCTAAAGAACCTAGCATTTGGCAGTTCCCCTCAAAATAGCTTATCTATATTGCTGGCTAAATACTGAGAGCTTCTGAACAGGTCTTTAGGCCCTCACCCCTAATCATGAGCAGACAACCATGGATTACCAGATATTGAAAAACATAGAAATAAAGATAAAACAAACAACAAACAAAAACAATATATATAATATAAAGCAATCAAGAAAAAGGAAGAAAAAATTTGCTGAAATAAGAAAACTTAAAATTGAATTTTACTAATATCAATGGAAAATAATAGAAGATATTGCTTGCATGAAGTAAGAACAAGATATTCTAAGAAAGAAAATTCAGAGAAAAAAATCTACTCTTAGAAACTGAAAGCATGATAACAAAAATTAAAAGATTCAAAAAGGAATAAAATAGGAACCTAAAAATATCTCCAGAGAATATAACAAAAGCAAAGATATAAAATTAAGAAAGAAAAGACCAGAAACCTGAAGGAGCAATCCAAAAGAACAAATATAAATTATTAAGTGTTCCTGGAGTGGAAAAAAAAAAAAGAGAGAAAATTGGAAAGAGTAATTAGGAATAAAATAGTTCAAAAACTCCCTAAATTAAGAGACCATTTCCAGATTGAAAAGTCCCACAAAGAACCCAGCAGAATGGGTAAAAATAGATAAACCCATAATATTGCAAAAATTCGGCTCACTGCTAACAATGAGCTTTCTAGGTAGAAAATGGTCTCTAGATTGTTTGTAAACACAATATAAGCCAGAAGAGTGCCTTTAAAATTCTGAAGAAAAATAATTTCCAACATAAAATTCAATACCCAACCAAAATATCAATCAAAAATATAAGACTAGTTTGAAGATATTTTCAAACTTATAAGATTCCAAACAATTTACCTCTCACATATTTCTTTCTCAAAAACTCCTGCAAGATGTTTTGCAACAAAGTTAATTACCAAATTTATTTGGAAGGGTAAGGGGTCCTGGATAGCCTAAAGTGTCTTTAAAAAGAATGAAGTTAATGGACTCTTACTTCCTGACTTAAAGCATATTACTTAGCTACAGTGGTCAAAACAGCATGGTACTGGCATAAAGATAGATTAACCAATGGAACCTAATCAAGAACTCAGAAATAGGCCCTCAAATCTAAAGTAAAGTGATTTATGACAAGGTTATCAAGCCCACCTAGTAGAACCAGAACAGTCTATTTAAGAAATGGTTCTGGGATAACTGGATATCCATATCCAAGAGAAAGAAAGAGGACCCTTTTGCACACCTTTTACAAAAATTAACTCAAAATGAATCAAGGACCTAAATATATAAAAGCTACAACCATAAAATTCTTAGAAGAAAATGTAGGAAAACATCTTCAAGATCTTGTGGTAGACAGTAGTTTCTTAAACTTCAAACCCAAAGCATGAGCAACAAAAGAAAAAATAGACAAATGGGACCTCCTAAAAATTAAACATTTTTTTCTTCAAAAGACTTTGTCAAGAAGGTAAAAAGGCAGCCTAATCAACAGAAGAAAATAATTGCAAACCACATATCCAAAAGGGTTTGATATTCATGGTATATAAAGAGATCATACAATTCGAAGATAAAAAAACAAGCAACCTAATTTTAAAATGGGCAAAAGACTTGAATAAACATTTCTCCAAAGAGAAAACACAAATGGCCAAAAAGCACATGAAAAAATGCTCAACATTGCTAGCTATTATGATAATGTAGATCAAATCTACAATGTGATACCATTTCACACTTTATAGAATGGCCATTATTAAAGCAAAAACAGAATACTACAAGTGATGGGAAGGAGGTAGAGAAGTAGAAACACTCCTTCACTACTGGTGAAAATGTAGACTAGTGCAGCCTCTGTGGAATACAGTTTAGAAATACATCAAGAAACTGAATATTGACTTACTGTATGACCCAGAAATTTCATTACTAGGAATATATTCAGAAGAGCCAAAAGCAAGGACATGAACTGACATTCGCACACCAATGTTTATAGTAGCATTATTCACAATTGTTAAAATAGAGAACCAGACCATGTCCATCAACCGATGAATGGATAAACAAAATGTGGTATATACATGCAATGGAATATTATTCAGCTGTAAGAAAAAATGAAATTGAAATGCATATGACAGCACAGATGAACCTAGTGGATATTATGTTGAGTGAAATAAGCCAGATACAAAAGGGCAAATATTATATAGTCTCACTAATATGAACTAAATATGATTAGTAAACACACAGATACAAAAGGGCAAATATTATATGGTCTCACTAATATGAACTAAATATGATTAGTAAATGCACAGAGATAAAATCTAGAGTGTAGATTACTAGGAAATAGAATGTGCATTAAGAATGGGAGCTGATGCTTAATGTGTGTAGCAATATTAATAAGGTTAATATTAATAATATAGCAATATTAATAAAATTAGTGTAATATTAATACGGTAGAAATTAACAGAGTTGATAGTAACACATCATAGTGTATATAACGAACACTGCTGATTTATTAATGTGATTGTGGCTGAAAGGGGTCTGTGGACATAAATGCCAATTGAAATGAAACTAGAGAAAAATCTCGGGAATACATTCACTGATTTCATGGTGGATGAAGACTGTTCTTCTAGAAGGAGGTAGGGGAAAGATGGCATCCAAGTTAGTACACTGTCGTCTTCTCTCCTGCAAAGGACCGGCTGTGTGTAACAGAACTCTGTCAGAGCGGACTGTTTCGGGAACCTACGGGGCTGGAGGTGTCTGGACATTGATCTGGAGAGACTGAAGCAGAATTAGTGCTCGCTCAAGGCAGGTTTCTAACACTGAACACGGAAGCTGTGGGTAAGTAAATCCCTTCCCGCTAGGGCTGAGAGCATAGCCCTCCGAGAAAGCTGCCGGTTGTGTGGTACTGTTCCCAAGCCCCATGTTCCCCAAATGTGTGAGCCCCAAGTCCATGTTCCCTGAACCTCCGCCACCCATATTCACAGACCTACATACCCTGAGTCCAAATTCTCCAGGAACTCTGTTTACCGAGGCCAGCACTCCTGGAAACCCGGCATTGCCCTACCCCTCTGGTTGCGGACTAACTCCAGGAGTGGAAGAGTTTAGGTAGGAAGGGCAGAGGGGCCCAAGGAGTGCAGGTTCAATTTTATGGTCCCCCCCCTCCCCTTTTACTGAGTTTGGAGGAACATATAAGCTGACTTGGGGAGAGCCCGTAAGAGATAGGAAACTTGGTCAGGGAGAAGGTGGAGTCAGAAAATTAACTAGCCCCCCTGTAGCACAGCTAAGGGAGAAGGACAGTAGGACAGGCTTTCCAGGATTCCGGTGGCATATTTAATATTCCTGGCAAGGGGAGGGTGCTCTTTTTCAAGAAATTAAGAGACATTATTTTCTGAGGTGAGTTGGTTCACCAGAGACCCATTTGGATTTCCTACAGGAGCCCTCAGGCAGTCTCTTCCTGCTGCCCTGGGAGAGAGGGAAGTGAGGAAGGAAAAAACCCGGAAGGTCGGACTCCTAAGCAGTTTATTCAATTGCAAAGAGGATTCCTTGCCTGAGGCCTTGTCTGGTCTTTTTTGCTGGTTTGTTTTCTTGTTTTTCTTTCTCCTTTATTCCCCCCATGGCCCCTTCCTTTTTTTTTTCTTTTCTTTTTTTTTTTCTTTCTTTCTCTCCCTTTTTCTTGCTTGCTTTTTAAAATTTTCCCTTTTATTTATTTTTCCTTTGTTTTTTTTTTAATATTAGGTGCTACAGGAAACATTTCTTATTTGCTGTGCTTACTCATTCTCAATTTCCTCTTTTCAGTTTTCAGTGTGTACTGATTTTGGCTACCAATGCTATCTCCTATCCTTTACATCATTCTATCCTCCATCATTTATTGTTTCCCTAATCTGTTTCTATCTTTTATTCACACTTTATATTACCGTCCTTTATTTTCTCTTTCTATCTCTTCTGGCCACACTGGCCTTTTAATTCATACTTTATTCCTCCCCATATTCAGTTTACTATCTCATTATAGATACTCCACTTTTTTACAGTTATAATGATACACAGCTTATGTAAGTTCAATATCTATCCTCCTAGATCTCATATGGTTCTTCTGCTAACATTCACTGTCAATACTACTATTATATTTTATTTTCTTACAACTTTTGCTTTCTCTGGCCCTAATATTTTCCTTCAAGGGAACATAGCCAGCAACAAGGAAATAGAATAAGAAGAACAAACTGACAAAGAGGAGACTTAACACACACAAAAAAAAACTAATCAAACCTGAGACAAAGAAGCTAATCAACTGAATAAACACAGCAAGATAAAATGATGACCAGACAGCAACAAAAAACTACAGACCATACCAATAAACCAACTAAACAAATCCAATGAACCAACTAAAAACCAGGAAGAGAAGTGGAACACTGAACAAACAATTAAAGCTCTCAAAACATATATCATGGACCAATTCAATGAAGTGAAGGAAGAGATTAAGCATAGTAAGAAAACACTTGGAAAGCATACAGAAGAAATTGTAATCATGCACAAAAAGATAATGGATTTGGTGGGGATCAACAGCACAATCCAAGAAATCAAAAATACACTCTGCAAATAACAGCAGATTTGAAAAGGCAGAGGGAAGAATTAGTGATGTGGAAGACAGTATATCTGAAATCAAACAGACAGTAGAATTCATTGATAAAAAAGATAGAAAAAAAATCCAGCAGGGACTTAGGGAACTAAATGACAATGCAAAACACACAAACATATGCATCATAGGCATCCCAGAAGGAGAAGAGAAGGGAACGGGGACAGAAGAGGTGTTGGAGGAAATAATGGCAGAAAATTTATCAAATACTTTGGGAGAGATGCATGTACTTGTCCAGGAAGCACAATGCACCCCAATCAGCATAAACCCCAACAGGCCTATCCCAAGACATATACTTGTCAAATTATCCAGTGCATGAGACAAAGAAAAAATACTAAAAGGACCAAGACAAAAGAGAACCATCACATACAAGGGAGGCTCCAAAAGATTAAGTGCTGATTTCTCATCTGAAACCATGGAGGCAAGAAGGCAGTGGTATGGCATAGTCAAAGTACTAAAAGAAAACCATTTCCAACCAAGAATACTCCATCCAGCAATGCTAGCCTTCAAAAATATGCAAGTTCAAAATATTCACAGATAAACAGAAACAAAGACAGTATGCCAACAAGAAACCTGCCCTTCAGGAAATACTAAAAGGAGTACTGCAGAGGAAAGAAATAATCAGGAAAGACAGAGGGAAGAGAGTTTAAGAGCAACTAAAATGACAAAAGAGGGGGGAAAAACCCTAACAACATATGACAAACCAAATCCAAAGAAAATATGGCTAATGTAAGTAATTCCTTGAAAGTAATAACACTGAATGTCAATGGATTAAACTCATCTGTTAAGAGGCACAGATTGGAAGACTGGATAAGGAAATATGACCCATCTATATGCTGTCTACCAGAAACACATCTTAGACCCAGGGATTAAAGGTGATTGAAAGTGAATGACTGGAAAACAGTCTTACAGGAAAACAATAACCAAGAAAAGGCAGGTGTAGCTATATTAATATCAGACAAAATAGACTTTAAATGCAAAACTATTGTGAGAGACAAAGATGTGCACTACATATTAGGGAAAGGGATAATCTTTCAAGAAGAAAAAACAATCATAAACATTTATGCTCCTAACAAGGGCATCTCCAAATACGTGAGGCAAACACTGGAGAAACTAAGTGAAGGAATAGATGCCTCTACTATTTTAGTGGGGGACTTTAATACACCAATATCACCATTGGACAGGACATCTCAAAAGAGAATCTATAAAGAAACAAAGACTTTGAACAATATATTAGAGGATCTGGACCTAATAGACATATACAGAACATTACACCCAAATACAGCAGGATATACATTCTTCTCAAGTGCACATGGATAATTCTCCAAGATAGACCACATGCTAGGCCACAAAGAAAATCTCAATGAATTTAGAAAGATTAAAATCATATACAATAACTTCTCTGACCACAGTGGAATGAAGCTGGAAATCTGCAAAGGCCAGAGACACAGATTTGGCACCAAGATATGGAAGCTAAACAACACACTATTAGAAAAACAATGGGTCACGGAGGAAATCTCAACAGAAATCAATAACTACCTTGAAACTAATGAAAATGATAACACAACATATCAAAACTTATGTGATACAGCAAAATCTGTACTGAAAGGGAAATTCATAGCCATAAATTCATACATCAAAAAGGCAGAAAGAGTTAAAATTGAAGAACTAACTGCACAATTGGAAGACTTAGTAAAAAACAAACAAACTAACCCAAAGAAAGAAGAAAGCAATAACAAAGATCAGAAGAGAACTAAATGAAAAAGAAAATAAGAAAGCAATTGAAAAAATAAACAAAACCAAGAGCTGGTTCTTAGAGAAAATAAATAAAGTTGACAAACCCTTAGTTACACTAACAAAGAAAAAAAAGAGAAAAGATGCCGATACACAAAATAAGAAATGAGAAAGGGAATATCATCACTGACCCCACTGAAATAAAGACTATCATAAGAGGATACTTTGAAAAAATATATTCCAACTAGAACGGCCATTTAGAAGAAATGGACAAATTCCTAGAAACACATAAGCAGTCTACATTGGAAAAAGAAGAATCTGATAACCTGAACAAACCAATCACAAGTAAAGAGATAGAATCAGTCATTAAAAACTGCCCAACTAAGAAGAGCACTGGGCCAGATGGCTTCACAGGTGAATTCTACCAAACATTCCAGAAAGATGTAATACAAATCTTGCTTAAACTCTTGGAAAAAATCAAAATAGAAGGAACATTGCCTAACCCATTTTATGAGGCTGACATTACCCTAATACCAAAGTCAAACAAAGACACCAGAAGAAAGGAAAATTACATACCAATCTCTCTAATGAATCTAGATGCAAAAATCCTTAACAAAATACTTGTTAATCATATTCAACAACACGTTAAATGAATTATACACCACAACCAAAGTGGGTTTCATTCCTGGTATGCAAGGATGATTCAACATAAGAAAATCAATTAATGTAATACACCACATAAACAGACTGAAGGAAAAAAATCACATGATCATATCTATACATAAAGAAAGAGCATTTGACAAAATACAGCACACTTTCTTGATAAAAACACTGCAAAAGATCAGAATAGAAAACAACTTTCTGACCATGATAAAGGGTATATATGAAAAACCCACAGCTAACATCATTTACAATGCTGAAATCCTAAAATCTTTCTCTCTAAAATCAGGAACAAGACAAGGATGCCCACTATCTCCCCTTCTATTTAACATTGTGGTAAAAGTACTTGCTTGAGCACTGAGGCAAGAACCAGATATAAAAGGGATCCAAAGAGGAAAGAAGAAGTCAGAATTGTACTATTTGCAGATGACATGATCCTATGCATAGAAAGCCCTGAGAAGTCTACAACACAGCTTCTAGAACTTATGAGTTCAGTGAAGTTGTAGGCTATAAGATCAATGTGCAAAAATCAGTAGCATTTCTGTACACAGTAATAAGCAATCTGAGAAGGAAATCAAGAAACAAATGTCATTTACAATACTAAATTAAAAAATCATATACCTAGGAATAAATTTAACTAAAGATGTAAAAGACTTATACACAGAAAACAACACAACACAGTTCAAGGAAATCAAAGAAGACCTAAATAAATGGAAGAATATTCCCTGTTCATGGATAGGAAGACTAAATATTAATAATGTGTCTATCCTACCAAAACTGATCTACAGATTCAATGCAATACCAATAAAAATCAACACAGCATTTTTTAATGAAATAGAAAAACTAACTATGAAATTTATTTGGAAAGGGAAGAGACCCTGAATAGCCAAAAACATACTGAAAAAGAAAAATGAAACTGGAGGAATCATCGTATCTGACTTCAAACATACTACAAAGCTACAGTAGTTAAAACAACATGGTATAGGCACAAAGGTAGACACACTGGCCAATGGAACTGAACTGAGAGTTCTGATATAGATCCTAATATATACAGTCATCTGATATTCGACAATGTCACCAATCTCACTCAAATGGAACAGAATGGTCTCTTCAACAAATGGTGCCTAGAGAATTGGATAGCCATATGTCAAAGAAGGAGAAAAGGATTACCATCTCACACTTTATACAAAAATCAACTCACGGTGGATCAAAGACCTAAGTGTAAGAACCAAGACCATAAAGACCTTGGAAAACAATGTAGGGAAGCATCTACAGGTCCTTGTAATAGGAAATGGCTTCATGAACTTCACATCCAAAGTATGAGCAGCAAAAGAACAAATAGATAAATGGGACTTTCTCAAAATTAAAGCCTTTTGCACCTCAAAGGAGCTTGTCAAGAATGTGAAAAGAGAGCCTACGAATAGGGAGAAAATATTTGGTAACCATATATCTGATAGAAGACTTATATCCTGCATATATAAAGAACTCCTATTATCTCAAAAATAAAAAGACAAACAACCCATTTAAAAAATAGGAAAACGATTTGAACAGATGATTCTCCAAAGAAGAAATACAAATGGCTAAAAAGCACATGAAAAAATGCTCTATTAGGGAAATGCAAATCAAAACTACAATAAGATACCATCTTTCTCCCATAAGACTCACGGCTATTAAAAAAGAGAAGACTACAAGTGCTGGAGAGGATGTGGAGGAATGGAACACTCATCCACTTCTGGTGAAAATGTAGAAGGATCCAGCTATTCTGGAGGACAGTTTGGAGGTTTCTCAAAAAGTTAGCTATAGATTTGCTATATGACCCAGCTATTCCACTGCTGGGTATAAACCCAGAAAACCTGAAGATAAGAATACAAACTGTTGTATGCACACCAATGTTCATAGCAACATTAGTCACTATTGCCAAAAGTTGGAAACAACTCGAATGCTCATCAATATATGAAAGGATAAATAAATGTGAAATATACATGGAATACTACTCAGTACAAGCATGTGTGATAACATGGATGAATCTTGAGGACCTTATATTAAGTGAAGCAAGCCAAATATTGCAGGACAAATAGTACATGACCTCTCTGATATGAAACAAGCAAACCAAGCTGTCTCAGAGAGCTAGAGACTGCAAGATAGACTTAAAGGAATTTGGGGGCAGAGGAAAGTTGTGAGCTGATGCCTACATGAGTGAAGCCTAGGATAAGCTGGAGGTAAGTATTTGGACAGAGAAGGGATAAGATGGGGGCATAGGGATACCTTTGGGTGGGGCTTTGTGGACTTGATGGGCACTAGGGTTGGGAGGATGGGTCAGATGGCTCAAGAAATTGGGGGGAGGGGTGGAGGAAACAGTTGAATATGGGATAATGTCAGGTATATGTTTGAAGCTATAATGTTGAGAAAACTCTTTAGAAAATATAATAAGAAGTATTATGTGTTTAAGGTGCTTTAGGGGGGTGCATCTGGTACAGGGCGAGCTTCTAGGGAGTGTGGGAGTACTCATTTTGTCATATTGTGTTATATCATTGTGTGGAGACCCATACAATGAATGTGAAGGTGTACCCACATCCTGGGGCAACCTGATGTTCCCAAAGAGAAGGAATTGTGTTTCTCCAGAGAATCGGTGGCTCCCTATTAGTTAGGGTAGTCTAGTATATCAAGCCCTCAGCATCATTGCAGTATCTGTAAATCTGGTCCCTCAAGTAGTGAAGATTGTTTGTCACTGTGGGCCCTAAGGGAAGGGGGAAAGAGGTATAGAATAGATGGAAGCAGGGCAACTGGGGGCAAGATCATGCAATGATGGGTATAGGACATGTTAACTTATACCAAAAGTGTATAAAGTCTATAAGCTAGAATGTAAACCATAACATAAAACATAAGGAAGCTAAAATATTAGAAATTTGTACAGTCTAAAATTTAAACTATAATGAACACCAAAATGGAACCACACTTGATGGCTCTGTTTCAAAATTTGTACATCAGCTACAGCAAATATAACATGAACATATAAAAAGATCATTGCTGGGGAAAGGGGAAAAGGGTTTGATGTTGGGTATATGGGAGTCCCCTATATTGTGTATGTGAATTGTTGTAATCTAAAACTTTTTTGAAGACAAAATTAAAAATTAGGGGGAAAAAAGGATGTAGACACTGAGGTAGAAATGAAAGAAAGTGCCTTGCCACTGTACATACAGGGCAATACCTATTACACGGATGAAAGGCAAAATGTTTGAAATAAAGCTTTATAATATTTTTCATTTTATTAATTCACCAATTTATTTTAGCTTTATTTTAGTATTTCTAAATTATCATATATTCTATTTCTAAACTTTAAATCCATCACTATATTTCAACTTCCTACTAACTGAATTTGGCAATAAATTAGGCTTCATTTTTGAAGTTTTGGACCACAGAAAGGTTCAACTATGGCAGGGGAGGAACACTGGTATGGGGTGTTATTGATGGGGGCACATGAATGGGAGGGAGTTCTCCAGGTCATGTATATATAGGACATAAAAATGTTCTGATATATGTTGGTTATTTTTATAGTAGTTACAGTTACAATGTCAACTGAGGGAGTGCTGAGATCCTAATCAGGGGAGCGCTGTCACATCCCCCAATGGAACAATAATAATCCCCCAAGTGCAATGGCAAAGTCCAACAAGAAAGGATGATCCAATAATGAGCCCTTGATACTGATGACTATGCTTATGAGCCTGTGTGCCTGGAATATGAACTAGGCCTACAGTTGCAGGGTGTCTAAGAGTTACCTCCAGAGAGCCTCCATGTTGCTCAAATGTTGCCACTCCCTAAGCCAAACTCAGCATGTAAATGCATTAAATTCCCTCCAGCATGGGACATAACTCCTGGGGATGCGCCTCCCTAGCACCTAGGGATTATTACCAATCACTAACTGGTGATGCAACTAGAAAGAGACCTTGAATAAAAGGGTCAACTCAGACCAGCAGAATATCTCAGCCTACATGTTGGATCAAGTGTTAAAAACTGCTTTTTGACCTTGAGTAAAAGGGGAAAATGACAAAGACAAATGAGTTTACATGGCTAAGATTCTTCCAAAAAGAGCCAGGAGGTTATCAGAGGGGCATGCTTACACACTACTCAGCAGGAGCCCAGAAAAAGCCAAAGTAGATACAACCCTAGGTACTGGTTCTCCTGAAGGCTATGGAGATCCACAGGGTATATGGTCATGGCAAATGAATTTGGAGTTCTGTGCCATGTCAGAGGGCCTCACTTTGGAATTTGTGCTCCTGAGTGTGATCAGCTGGACTCAGATGTGACCATCCTACACATGCCTCTTGTCACTTTAACTGAACCTATGGTTGGTGATTGGGATGGTGCATACTCTGTGGACCTGTATCTCTGAACTGGCATGTGTCATCTGGGCTCTGAGCCTCAGTAGAGTTGTGACTCCTACTCTCTGCTATACTGGACTTACCCAGATCAGCTAACAGGAGGTCAACCACCACACCAAGGAATCAAGAGTGCCAACAACTGCAAGCAGAGGATCATCCATCATCCATGTGTAACCTAAGCCCCTCTTGATCTAGAGGTGGAGAGGACATCACCATCCCAGGGTACACAGAATGGAGGAATAAAATATGAATTAGAGTGGACTTACTGATATTCTACTATAAAACTATTGTGGCTAGTAATAGAAGAAATTGTAGCATTGAGGAGGAGAAAGTGACCACAGTAGTTGTTGAGTGCAGGGAGAGGGAAGAAGAGATGTGATGTGGGGGCATTTTTGGGACTCTGAGTTGACCTAAATGATATTGCAGAGTCAGATTATGGACTTTATATAACCCTGCCTTAACCTACTGACTGTACTGGGGGAGAATGTGAACTACAGGGTAAACTATTATCTATGTGGTACAGCAGTGCTCCACAATGTGTTCACCGAGTGCGATGAGTGTGCCACAATGATGGAGGAGGTTGTTGGTGTGGGAGGAGTGCGGTGGGGGTTGGGGGATGTATGGGAACCTCATATTGTTTAACGTAACATATTTTTGATGTATAGATCTTCAAAAAAATACAATTTACAAAAATGATGGAGTGGGGGGCAGGGCATATGGGAAACTCTTATGTTTTTTAATGTAACATTCTTTGTGATCTATTCACTTTAATAAAAAAAAGAATTTAAAAAATTGTTCTTCATTTAAAAAGTGCTAAGAATATGGTGATAATGGAAAAAGTACAAGTAATGTAACTTATGGACAATAGTTAACAGTAATATTATAATACTTTGCATCATTGGCAAGATGATATTATTTCAATACTAAGGGATAACAATTGAATGGAATAAAAGGTTTATGGGATTTTTCCATTTGGAATAATGGAAACATTCTAAAATTGACAGAGATTATATATCAGCACAACTCTGTGATGAAAATGAGAGCCAGTGAGTATACATTTTGAATGGATTGTAGAAAGCCTAGGACTGTATAAGACAGAGAATCTATTGGTGAATGATGGACTATTGTTAACAGGACAAATATGAGAACACTTCCTCAAGAAAGATAAAAAATACATAACACTAATACAGGGTGTTAATCAGGTAGTTTGGGAGGAAATTCACTAATGTAAGACATGGGCTATAGTTAGTAGTAATATTTTGATGATGCTCTTTCATCATTTGTAACAAATGTTTCACAACAATTCAAGGTATTGGTGAGGGAGAGATATATGGGAACTTTGTATGATGATCTGCATGTTTGCTTTTTAAATTCACAAATTTTACTATGTTCTTATCGTTTATGTATATTCCCGAATGAATGAGATTTTTCAATAAAATTTTAATTTTAAAAAATTTGTTTTCCAACAGTATTAGATATAAGAAACAGGAGATAAAACACAAGAGAGGAGGAAAGGGAAGTCTTTTCATGATGGTGAAGGGCTATCCCAGAATACCCTATGCACACCAAATGCAGACTGCAACTAACCCAGAAAGAAGCAAGTTCAAAAATTTTGGCCAGGAAGAGAGCAGGGACCCCAATCCACCCTTTCCTTCAAACTGAAATATTAGGCATACAAAATCAAAGGAACAATCATTTTGGTGAGATCCATCATAATGACAGTGTATGACTAAGACTAAATGACAAAACAGTGAAGAAATATGTTCCTATCAGGAATGCTCACACCAAAGCCTGCTGTCCGTCTTTTAATCAGTGTCCTGGCAAGATCTTGCTCCTTCCCTTAAACTACAACACAGAATAAAGCTAAAGTTTGATTATAGAAAAGGAATTCTCCTGTGTACATACTTACTTGCTTATATATGCATGAAATGTTTTTAAAGGATTCCTTACAAACTGGTAGCAGTAAATTCCTCTGAGGAGAAGAAATGGATGGCTAGATGTGGGCTGAAGACTTACTTTTCACAATTTACTCTTTTGTTCCTTTTAAAAATTGCAACATGGTCAATTACTAATGTAAATAAAATACATTTCTATAAAATTATTGTGATTGCATAGTTTTTATCCTGCAATTTTACTTCTAGAAATTTATCCTACAGATATAGCTAATGATGTGAAAGATGACAAGGGTAGGAAATTATTCATTGAATCATTGCTTCTAACACCAAAAGACTGGCAACAATAAAAATAACCACCAATAAGCCAACAGTGAGCTAAGCGAGGAAAATTATATGAAAGAAATAAAATTAGCCATATAAATAACCTCAATAAATGTCAATAAGTTAGAGAAACTCAAGGGAAAATGTCAGAGAAGGGAATTCCAGGACTCAGTTCTTCTACAAAAACAACTATTAAACAGGAAGCAACTGTTTAAACAACTATTGTGAAACACCAGAGGCCAGAAGAACACTGTACAGTACCCAGGGAAGAGGCTGATAAATTGCAGTAAAGAACTGAAAGCTGCTCTTTCTGCACAGTGGCTACTGGCACCCATCACCCACTCTCATGACAGGGCACCATGGGGTCCAGTCTCTGGCTAGTTCTTAGTGACAGAAAAGGATAAAACTCCACTTTCCCAAGAGCAGAGATGTACACAGCCAATCACTGATCATGGCTTTTGATTAGCAAATTCAGATGGCTGGGTGCCAGCTCTGAGGGCAGCTATTGTTTTCCCCCAGCCCAGACAAATGCAGCAGGGTTGTTTCAACCCTCCTCGTTCAAGGTGGGGGAGGTGGTAGAAATTTAGAGATGCAGTATGTCCTCAAGCCAGAGAGAGGGGGGCAGTTACCTGAAGGACTACATTTACTGGGCAGACCAAGAAAGCTCAGCTTTGGGAAGCCATAGGAGAAGATTTTGCTGCCCTTCTTGATACCCTCCCCAGGGCACATAAAGCCATTCTGCACCCCCTTCATGGATCCTGTCCCTGTTTGTTCTGGGAAAGACTAACTTGTGAAAGTCCTTTTGTGGGTGACTCTCCTTCCAGAATTTGCCCTGCAGGTAAAAGCAGCATGAGTCAATGAAAGGAATGTAAAAACTATAGAAGTAGACAGTATGGAATGAACGACTGGAGGCTTCAAATACCCAGGAGAAGGAGGTCTGTTCTTGGGAAACAGAGGGGACAACCAAGCTCCCATAAACAGGGGAGCTCCAAAGAAACTAGCAAGCCAAAGCCCGGGGCAAGACTGAGGCCTAGAAAGACTAGGAAAACCTTGCACACTGCATTTACCTTGGGCAGAACTTCCTGATAGGAGTGGTGAAGCTCAAGAAAATCTCTTCTTTGCTGAGATCAGCTCAGCAATAGGTCTGCACAAAGGGAAGGCAATGCAGAGCTGAAGAAATAAAAGGACAGAAAGACAGACACAAGAGAAGAAGCAAATATGGGACCAGGGGACTTCACAGCTTTTGAAACTGAGAGCATCAACACTAGTTTCCACATTGTATTTATTCGAAAGCTAATGAGCAGCTGTTTGCTACAGGAAGCAACTTGCAACATCTTCTGCAATAACAGGAAGCAACTAATAGGTAAGCAACTTTCCCACAACAGTCTTATCATCAACTGATTACAAAATCAAGAAACTTTATATTTTCAAGAAACCTCATCCCTGGACCCTAAGTCAACAGAGTTTGAGGATAATCCTTAAGTACACAAATCACATGACCTCTTATTTCATCTTATGTTTATCTTTGACTTATTTAAACTCTGGCTTTATGTGTGGGTTTCTAAAGGCATATAAATATGCTCTTTCTTAAGAACTTACTCTTTCTCTTTCAATATCATAGCAACACTTTTCTTTGGGGATTATGTATGAAATACATAATCCATGTATTATGAAAATTCATTTACTCCCAATTATGCATAGGTTTCTATTGTGTAAATAACCTGGTTTTCACTTATAAATGTTTAAATTTGCATATACCTTACTTTCTTCATTGTTTTACAGTGGCTTTTCTTTCATCATTATATTTTAGAACTTGTTCATAAATTCAAGATGTAAATCCTTTAAAAAAAAAAAGAAATGTATCTCAGGGAGTAATCCCAAAGTTTACTTTTTAAGATATTAAAATGTACAGTGTGCAACAAAAGAGTATGAGGGAAGCAGAATTGGCACAACTGATAGAGCATCCACCTACCACATGGGAGGTCCAGGGTTCAAACACAGGGTCTCTTGACACATATGGTGAGCTGGTCCACACACAGTGCTGATGTGTGCAAGTAGTGCTCTGCCACACATAGGTGTCCCCCACATTGGGGAGGCCCATGCACAGGAGTGTGCCCCATAAGGAGAGATGCCCCACATGAAAAAAGTGCAGCCTGCCCAGGAGTGGCACTGCACACACAGAGAGCTGATGTAGCAAGATGACACAACAAAAAAGAGACACAAATTCCTGGTACCACTGACAAGAATGCAAGTGGACACAGAAGAACACACAGCAAATGGACACAAAGAGCAGACAATGGGGGGGGGGGGAGGAAGGGGAGTGAAATAAATAAAAAATAAATCTTAAAAAAAAGAGTATGAGACAAATAAAGAAAAACAAAAACAGGAAATGATGGCCAATCCAAAGGAAGAGGATAAAAATACAGAAGACACCAATGAAGAAGATGACAAGGTAAATGTAACAAGCAAAACCTTTGAAAAAGTTATCTTAAAAATGCTCAAAGAGATGAAGGAAAGTACAGAGAAAGCACTAAAGGATATCAAGAAAATAATTAATGAACAAAAATAGAGTCTAAATAAAGAGATAAAAATTTTTAAAAGGAACCAAACAGAAATACTGGAGTCGAAGATCAAAATAACAGAAATGAAAAGTACCTGAGATGGTTTCAAGAACAGACTGGAGCTGGCAGAAGAAGTAATCAGTGAACTTGAAGTAAAACACTTTAAATGAGTCAGGCTGAACTGCAGAAAGAAAAAAGAGATTAAACACAAATATAAACTAAGGCAGGCTATGGGACACTATGAAGCACACCAATATTTGTGCTATGGTGGTCCCAGAAGGAGAAGAAAGAGAGAAAGAGGCAGAAGGAATAGTCAAATAAATAATGACAGAAAACTTTCCAAACTTAGCAAAAGATGTGAATATGCACATTCATGAATTCAGAGGACACCAAACATGAAGAAAAATACACTCTGCCATAAATTGATTATACTACGAAATGTAAAGGACAAGGAAAGTGTTCTGAAAGCTGCAAGAGAAAAACAGCATGTTACATAAAAGGGAATCCTTATTAGATTGAGGCCTATTTGGCATCAGAAACTATGGAGCCAAGAAGGCAGTGGGTTAAAAGATTTAAAGTGCTCAAAGAATACAACTGCTAGTCAAGAATTTTACATCTGGTGAGACTCTCCTTCAAAAATGAGGGAGATAGGGGAGCAAATGTAGCTCAAGTGGTTGAGCACCTGTTTCCCATATATGGGTCCCAGTTTTGATCCCCGGCACCTCCTAAAAACAAACAAACAAATGAAAAAACCAACTGTCTTTGGGGAGTGGATGTAGGGCAGTGATTGAACACCTGCTTCCCAAGTATGAGGTCCTAGGTTCAATCCCAAGTACCTCCTAAAATACAAACTGAGGAACAGATTAAGACATTCTCAAATAAATAAAAGCTGAGAGCTGAGAGAATTCATCACCACTAGACCAGCTCTACAAATAACGCTAAAGGGGGTTCTTAAAACTGAAAGGAAAGGACACTAAACAATAGTTCAAAGCAGCATAAAAAATAAAGACCAGCAGTAAACGTAACCATTTGGGTAATTATAAATGACAGTTTTATTGAATTCTTTACTATTTAACTCCACTTCTTACTTCCTACAGGTGATAATATGCAAATGCATAAAAAGTAATGGTAAAACTAGGTTTCTGGACATACAATGTACAAAGATATTAGAGGTAACAAACACAAAAATTATGGTGAGAGGACAAAGGGTTATAGGAAGAGCATATGTGTAAGCTATTTAAGTTAATTTGGTATCAAAACGAGTATGATTGTTATGTATTAGGATGTTAAATTTTGATCCCTGGTGTGCACTGCCTTTCTATCAATGCTACAATTTACCCCATTCTCAGTATAATAATACATCTACTTTAGTCCATAGTTGCATTCCCACCTTATGTTGTTCATTCCTCAGTCTTGAGGATTTTAGGATGGCGATGCCCAATCTGTTTCTGATTGAGAGGGTGCTTAGATCCCATGGGGCAGATGGGTGGAACGGTCTTGCTCCCATGCTAACCACAGGAACACAGATGAAAATATATCCAGGTAAAAAGATAATGCACTCAATATGGTACAACACAGAAAAGCAAATAAATATAAAATGTATTAATGGAAGTGAGGGACAAAAAAGGTACAAGACTTACAAAGGCTAAAAAGCAAAATGGCAGAAGAAAGTTCTGTATTATCAGTAGTGACTTTAAAGGTAAATGGATTAAACTCTCCAGTCAAAATGCAGAGATTGGCAGAATGGATTAAATAAAAAAGAATTGTGTTTGCTGCCACTCACCCATGCCTGCAGTGCCACTTGCTCCATGCTTAGCCTGAGGTGAAGGGGTAGTGAGGAGGTCACTGTGTCATGGCTCATACAAAGTAGACTGCCCACAAGTTCAGCATCAGTAAAACCCCCTGGAAGCAGCTGACCACCAAAGCCACATGCAAGAGCATGCCCTCTGCCAGAGGGATGAAGAAACCTCATCATTACAGACCTGGTCCTGTGGCACTCCATGAAATTAGACGTTATCATTTGTGTTGTTTTTGTAAGTTTGCTATTAAAATACATTAAACTACACAAAAAAAGAATGTTCAACTACACGCTGTCTGCAAGACCTTAAAGTCAAAGATACAAGTAGGTTGAGAATGAAAGAAATATACCATGGAAGTAGTAAACAAAGGAGTTGGGGTGGCTATACTAATAATAGATAAGTGGCCTTAAGTCAAAAACAGTTACGAGAGACTAAGACAGAAATTATATACTGATAAAGGGGGTAATTCAACAGGAACATGCAGCAATTATAAATATATATGCATCTAAATATATTTGCAACAGCAAATCCCCAAAATATATCAAGTAAATAGTATAGATCCTAGGGAAGAAACTGATGGTCCTACATTAATAGTAGGAGAATTTGACAACACACAACTTTCAGCAATGGATAAGGAAGTGAAATAAGTATCAGAAAGGAAATAAGACTTGAATGATACCTAACCTGCTAACCCACTAGATGTAATGGACATGTGCAAAACACTTCACCAAGTGAAAACAGAATGCATATTCTTCCTGAATGCACATGGATCATTCTACAGAATGGACCACATATTGGGTCAAAAAACAAGTCTCAATAAATTAAAAAATATTGAACTCATACAATGTATATTTTCTGACCACAAAAGAATGAAGCTAGAAAACAGAAAGAGATGTAGAAATGCAAAATTCACAAATTTCTGGAAATTAAACAACTAAGGGGTTAAAGGGGAAATCAAAAGCAAAATCAGGAAATATCTTGAGGAAAATGAAAATGAAAATACAACATATCAAAACTTAAAGGGTGCAACGGAGATAGTGCTGAAAGGGAAATTTGTAGTTCCACATGCTTTTAATAAAAAAAAGAAGAAAGACTTCAGATCAGAGACCTGATCTCACAACTGGCAGAACTAGAAAACAAAGAGAAAATCAAACCCAAAGCAAGCAGAAGGAAGGAAATAACAAAGATTAGAGTGGTGATAAATGAAACAGAAATGAAAAAAACAATAGAGAGGATCAACAAAACCAAAAGTTGGTTCTTTGAAATGATCATTAAAATTGACAAAACTTTATCTAGACAAGGAAATACAAATAATGAAAATCAGAAATGAAAAGGAGGACATTACTGATGACCCTGCTGGTAAAAAGGACTATAAGAGGATATTGTGAACAAATATATGCCAATAAATTAAATCACTTAGATGAAATGGACAAATTCTTAGAAACTTACAAGCTACAATATTGACTCCAGAAGCTATAGAATATTTCAACAAGCTGATTACTAGTAAAGAGACTGAATCAGTCATCAAAAACCTCCCAACAAAGAAAAACCCAGGGGAATTCTACCAAACATTCCAAGAAGACAATTCTGCTCAAACTCTTCCAAAAAAATTGATGAGCAAGGAACACTCCATAACAAATTGTATGAGGCATCAGCCTTATACCAATGCTGAAAAGATAACACAAGAAAACTACAGACCAATATCTCTTATGAATACAGATGCAAAAATTCTTAACAAAATACTAGCATACCAAATCCAACAGCATAATAACAGAATTATACATAATGATCAAGTGGGACTTATCCCTGGTATGCAAGGTTGGTTCAGCACAAGAAAATCAATGTAATACCCCACATTAACAGAATGAAGGGGAAAAAATACATGATCATCTCAAGTGAGCATCTCAAGTGATGAAGAACTTGATAAAAACACTTCAAAAGGTAGAAATAGAAGGGAACTCCCTCACATGTTAAAGGGCACACATGGAAAATTCACAGTTAATATCTTACTTAATGGTGAAAGACTGAAAGCTTTCCCTCTAAGATCAGATACAAGACAAGGATGCCTTCTATCACCACTGTTATTCAACATTGTACTGGAAGTGCTAGCCAGAGAATTAGGCAAGAATAAGAAATAAAAGGAACCCAAATAGGAAAGGAAGAAGGAAAACTTACACCAGTTGTAGGTGATATGATTCTACATACAGAAAATCTTGAAAAATCCTCAACAAAGCTACAAGAGCTAATAAATGAATACAGCAAAGTGTGGGGTACAAGATCAATGCCCAAAAATCAGTAGTGCTTCTATATACAAGCAATGAACAATAAGAAGAAATCAAGAAAAAAAATCCCATTCACAATATCTAACAAAAGAATCAAATATCTAGGTATAAATCTAACCAAGGATGTAAAGGACTTGTACACAGAAGATTACAAAATATTGCCAAAAGAAATAAAAGGACGCGTAAATAAATGGAAGGGCATTCTGGGCTCATGGACTAGAAGACTAAATAGCATTAAGATGTCAATATCACCCAAAGCCATTTATAGTTTCATTGCAATCCAAATCAAAATTCCAACAACCTTCTTTGCAAAAATACATTAGCCAAACATCAAATTTATATGGAAGGGTAAGGGGTCCTGAATAGCTACAGCCATCTTGAAAAAGAAGAATGAAATTGGAGGACCCACACTTCCCCATCTTAAAAATTTATTATAAAGCCACAGTTATTAAATCAGCATAGTACTCGTACAAGGACAGACATATAGGCCAATGAAATAGAATTAAGAGCTCAGAAATTAACCTTCACATTTATGGCCAACCAATTTCGCTGATTTTTGACAAGGTGACAAAAACCACTCACTTAGGGAAACTAATCTCTTCAACAAATGCTGCTCAGTAAACTCTATCTCCATTTGAAAAAAAAAAAAAGTATAGGACCCCTACCTCACCTCATATAAATTATCAATTCAAAATGGATCAAAGACCTTAAAATAAGAGATAGAATTATCAACTCCTAGAAGAAAATGTAGGAAAGTCTCTTCAGAATCTTTTGTTAGGCAGTGGTCTCTTAGACTTTACACTAAAAGCACAAGCAAAAAGGAAAAATAGATAAATGGGACCTCATCGGAATTAAAACCATTTGCTCCTCAAAGGACTATAACATGAAAGTAAAACCTACACAATAGGGGAAAATATCTGGAAACCACATAAGCAATAAAGGATTAATATCCAAAATTTATAAAGAAATCCTTCAACTTAAAAAAACACACAACCCAATTTAAAAATGTGCAAAAGGCCTGAAAAGACATCTCTCCAAAGAAGATATGTAAATGGCCAGAAAACACATGAAAATGTGTTCAACAAGCATTAGCCATCAGGGAAACACAAATCAAAACCACAATGAGATACTATTTCACATCCATAAGAATGGCTATTTTTAAAATGGAAAATAACATATTAGAGAGGATGCAGAGAAATATGCTGATGGCAATGTAAAAATGCAGCTGATGTAGAAGAGTTTGGCAATTCCTCAGATAGCTAAGTATAGAATTACCATATGACCCTGCAATCCCACTACTAGGTATATATCCTAAAGAATTGAAAAGAGGGATCAGATATTTGCACACCAATGTTCATAGCAGCATTATTCACAATTGCCAAAAGAAGGAAGCAACCCAACCATCCATCAACCAATAAATAGATAAATAAAATGTGGTATATACAAACAATGGAATATTATTTAACCATGAAAAGAACGAAGTCCTGATATATGCAACAACATGGATGAACTTTAAGACATCACATTGAGTGAAACAAGTCAGACACAAAAAGACACATATATTGTATGCTCTCACTGATCTGAAGCAATTAGAATAAGCAAACACAAAGTCAGAATCTAGAATGTAGGTTATAAGGGAAAGGGTGGGGCTAGGCAACAGGAAGCTAAGACTGAAAATACACAAGTTCCCATTTGGAATGGCAGAAATGTTTTGATAATGGGTGGTGGTGATGCTAGCAGAACATTGTGAAAGCAATTAATAGCACTGAAATATATATCTGAATATAATTAAGAGGGGAAATGTTAGGTTGTATATATCATAACAGAAAAAAAAATTAAAAATCCATGGTACTACACTACAGAGTGGACCCTGATTGAAACCATAGACTAATTAATAGTACATTTTAAAAATGTACTGTCATCAATTGTTCCATACCCATGCAAGGTTTTGGTGGTGGGATGGTATATGGGAATTCTGCATTTTATACACTGATTGTTCTGCAAACTCATAACTTCTCTAATAAAGAAAAAAGTCAAATTAAACATTAATTTCCAACAAATTATGACAAGATGTTCAATTACACTAATTCTTGGGGATAACCATAATAAAACATCAATGAAATGCATTTTAATACTCATCAGATTGACAGTCAATCTGTCAATATCAAATATTTGCTATAATGTAGCAAACAGGAACTCTCATGCAAATTCTAATTTTACTTGAAGTTGTTAATCTTTTTTCATCAGAAACTATATATTCCAACAAATCTGGCCAGGAATCTACTTCTTTCTACCTATTCAACGTGGGCTGTTAAAAATGTCCCCTTTGCCCTCTCACTTATCCCTTAGAAACTATCTGATTTTCACCATCCCAAGAAACCTCTCTAGATGATTCAAGATACCATCCTCACTCTTTGTGTCCTTTGACTTCATTGTAGTTTATTGTCAAGCACCACACCACATTTGCAGTTTCGAGTCCCACCACCTGTTGCCCAGTTTGCTCTTTTGTGATCCTCCTGGGGTGGGACGTCTTGGTTACTTACCATCCTTTTGATTGGTGAAATTTACTGCATTTTGGCCAGTAGGCTTTTGCTTTTAATCTGTCCAACCTCAATGCTTGCTTCCTTTGACTTTCCTAATTCTGAACGTCATACTTGTTGCTTACAAGCTACAGCAGCATGACAGTGAGGTATGCAGACAACACCGTTTGTGGAAGATGAAATGAGAAAGAGAAAGAAGGTGGGAAACTAATTTAGTGATCCTTAAACATATGTCTATAACTGTATATAATTTATTTTATTTTAGCCTTAAAATAACTTTAAAGGAAGGTATATATTATTTCCCCCATTTTACAGATAAGAAAATAGGTCCCATTTTTTTCCCTTTTCTCTTATTTTTAATTGCTTGATTTCACTGTGCAGAGGAGGAAGGTCTTGAGCTACGGCAATATTTCTAAGTCAGCATTTCAAGAAAATAGTATTTGAAAAAAACAGTAAAACAATTTTGTGGTTAAACATGATCTATATAGCACGTGGCCTCACCCCACACCACCCACTGTTATCTCCCATCTCCTATGCTCACTTCCTGTTCTAAACCCATCCGGAAGCACTGGTCTCCTTAGTTTCCTGACATACTCCACACATGTTTCTTTCTTTCTTTTTTTTAAATATATTTTTAATTTATTTTTAAAAGCTACTTAGATTATATAAAATGTTATATTAAAAAATATATGGGATTTCCATATGCCCCACTCCCCACACCACCCACTTTTCCCACATTAACAACTTCCTTCATTAGCGTGGTACATTCATTGCAATTGATGAACACATTTTGGAACATTGCCACTAAGCATGATTATAGATAACATTGTAGTTTATACTCTCTCCCTCTCAGTTCTGTAGGTTATGGCCATATATATAATGGCCCATATCTGCCATTGCAAGGTCACTCAGGACAATTCCAAGTCCTGAAAATGTCCCTGTATTACACCTCTTTTTCCCTCTCCCTGACTTCAGCACCTCCAGTGACCACTGTCTCCACGTCAATGATATAATTTCTTCCATTGCTAGAATCACAATGATTCTATAGTAGAATACCAGTAAGTCTGCTCTAGCCCATATTTTATTCCCCAGTCCTGAGGATTTGGGGATGATGATGCCTGCTCCACATCTAATTGAGAGGTGGCTTCGATCCCTTATGGCTGGTGGATGGGACTCTCTTTCTTGCAGCTGTAGACTCTCTTGGTTCCTTGGTGTGGCAGTTGTCCATCCTCACTTCCTTTTTAGTTGTTCCAGGTCAGTCCAGTGAACTGGAGAGTAGGTGTTGCAACTCTCCTGAGACTCAGGGCCCAACTGGCACATGGAGAGACAGAGAGTCAAGTCTCTTAGATATACATCTACCAACTTCAGCACCAACTATAGGTTTAATTAAAAGGGACAGAAGAGGCATGTGTAGAGAAGTCACATCTGAGTGCAACTCTGTCACACTCAGGAACACAAACTCCAAAGTAGGGCCCACTGGTAAGGCACCAAACTCTGAAGCTATCTGCCATGACAATAGGACTTGGGTGTCTCCAGAGCCCTCAGGAGCTCCACTATCTGGGGTAGTATCTACTTTGGCAGTCTATAAGATCCTGCTAAGATGTGCATAAGCATTACCTCTGGGAAGAAGACTCACTTTGAAGTCTCTTATTCATATAAACTCATTTGTCCTTACCTTTCCCCCTTTTATTCAGTGTCTTTTTCCAGTTGCATTGCTCATTGGTGTTTGGTAGTAATCCCTTGGTGCCAGGGAGGCTCATCCCTAGGAGTCATGTCCCATGTTGTGGGGAGGGTAATGCATTAATTTGCTGAGTTTGGCTTAGAGGCCACATTTGAAAAACATGGAGGCTCTCAGGAGGTAACTCTTAGGCACCTTACAACACTGGGTTATGTTGCAACTTGAAGAACAAGGCTCATAAATATCAAGGGCCCATCAAAGGACATTAGTCATTGCCCCTGTATTTGGGTGATTATTGCTCTTCCATTAGAGAATGTGGCAGAGCTTCCAAGGATGGGAATTCAATATTCTTTAAGTTGTTGTGTGAATTTCTACCCACTGTGGCAATGCCCCATGAACACTTGAACACATTTATATGCCTTATATGTATGCCCAGGTGAACTTCTTCCCATGAATCCCCCATCACTGATACCCCACACCAATGATCTTTCCCTGCCATAGTTGTAACTCTTCTGTGATTCAAAACTTCTTCAAAAATGAAACAAAGAATATCAACAAATACAATTATTAGTAAAGTGAAACAATAATAATAGGTTTAAACATAAAAAATAAAATACATAATTATTTAGAAAAATTTATAGTAAAATAAAGTAAAAAAATTGGGACATTAAAAATAATGAATAATATTTTTTTTAATTTTTGATGTTTTTCCTTTCATCACTGTAATATCTGTAGTCCTTTAAGTACAGTGGCATTTTGTTCCATTTCTTCCCCAGTGTCTTACTTATTTTTCATTTTGTCTTCAAAGATGTTTTAGATTACAGTAAAGTCACATACAGAGTATAGGGGACTCCCATACTCCCAACATCCTCTCCCCTTTCCCCCTCCTGTATTAATAACCTTTTTACATGTGGATGGTACATTTGCCACAACTGGTATACAGACATTGAAACATAGATACCCACCATGGTCAATGGTTCACATATGGTTTATCCTTTAATCCCCAGTGTTCACCTGCTCCATCCCCCATTCCTCCCCCAGTTCCATAAGGTGGAAGTGAGTAGTTGTCCAGTTAAGAGATATGACAGTGGTGTAGTGATAGTTTGGGTTGGGCAGTGCAAGCTTGGCAGGGGGGTAGGGTGAGGAGGATGGGTTGGACAGTACATGTTCCTTTCTAAGGGTCTTTGCACATGCTGCTTTCTGTACTTGGAATGCCTCTATCCCCAGTGCTTGTTCTCTCCTCTCCTTCAGGTCTTTGCTCAACACCTCGCTGATAACCACTAACCACTCAGCTTAAAATCCTATGTCCCCTCATCCTTCTTTATTTTTCTCCATGGTACTAATCACCATTTGACTTATTAAATGTTTGTTTATTTTGCACACTCTGTCTTCCCCATTAGAATGCAAATTCCAGAAGGGCAGGGATTTTTGCCTGATTGTTCATTCCCTGAGACTAGAAATTTCCTGGCACATTGCAGATGCTTGATTAACATTTACATAATGAAATAATGATTTAATAAAATTCAGAAAAAGTTGAGTTAAAGTAAAATAACCAGATATTTTAAATGCAGGACATCTGTGAGAAGTAGCCTTTCGCATGCTAATAAGATGTTTTCAACCACCAGGAATGGTATGCACAATTTCACAACTTTATGTGAACATAGAGCCCTCTGTTCATGAAAGTTTCAGGGACTGTGTTAACACTTTGGAAGATGCGGCTTTAAGCTTTCAGGCACTTATGCTTAAATGAAAATGGAGTTGTAAGAGCAGGTTTTGATATGAAGAAAAAGAGGACTCTAGAATCCAACAAGTCTGAGGCGAAGTGGGAGGGACAGGAATCTCAGTCATGTATTTGTTCAGCAATGGGCTACAAACCTTCTAGACACAGGAGATAGGGTAAAGACCAAAAGAAGATGGGGTTTCAGCTCTGATAGAATTAACATCTCAAAGTAATGGCTTTGCTGATTGCTTTTTTTTTGAAGGAGTAAAGGAGGGATTGAACCCGGGACCCCATGCATGTAAAGCAGGTGGTCAAACACTGAGCTACACCCACTCTGCTTTGCTGATTGCTTTTTTTCTTCCCCCGAATGGCTCCCTTGTTTGTTTGCTCATTGTTTGCATTCATTGTCTTTTTGCTCATTGTCTGCTTTTCTTTAGGAGACACAGGGAACCGAACCCAGGACCTCCCATGTGGGAGACTGGCACTCAACTGCTTGAGCCACATCTGTTCCCTGCTTGTTTGTTTCTGCTCATTGTCTGTTCATTGTGTTTGCTTGAAGTCTGCTCATTGTTTGTCTTCTTTAGGAGACACCTGGAACCAAGCCTGGGACCTCCCCTGTGGGAGGTAGATGCTCAACTGCTTGATTCGCTTTTAATACTATGAAGTTCCAAGGAAGAGTATGACAAGGTTGTGCTCAAATCCTTTTAAGAGTTTGTTTTCTGATAAAGAAAGATAAAGAAAGTAACTAAGCCCCAGGATGGGGAGGCCAAATGCAAATTTGTGAGGCAACCCAAAGTATGGATTCCCTACCTCTCTGATTTAATCCCTTCCAGATCTGCATGGTAATCAATATCCCTCTGTGCATAAGGTATGACTGAGTGGGTCCAGATGACCACCACAGACAGAATTGTACTCGTTCATCATATCTTCCTTTGGAGCAATGGAGGTGGTCGTAAAACAGAAGAGAGGGGCCTGGCTAGGATGTTAATTGGCAGGAGGTTGCTTTATCAACTCCAGCAGAGAATAAAAAAATAAATAATCTCATTTTTATAAAGGTCCTCTCTCCCTGATAAACAGAATTGGGCAACAGTGTATTGTTTAGTGAGTTATTGAGGCCAAAATCTCACTCTGAAAATTACTTGTCATGGCAACAAGAAAGCGTCACCCCTGCAGCCAGCAGCCTGAAGCAGATAGATTGTTTCAATTATCTAATTTTCACAATGAATGAACCCTGCTTCTAGGAAATCCATAGGTGGCTGGCAGTGGCAAATAGTGACTGCAACAAGACTAGAGCTGGTAGATTTATATCCTATCTCAAAATACAGAATAGAATTGTAATTTTCTGTAAATATTCATAGTAAAAGGAGGAAGAGCAGGAGGCATAGAACTCTTAAAATTTACTCTTCCATCTTAACTCCAGGTATGCCTTTTCCTCCCACAGTTTCCTTCCCTGGCATTTCCTCACTGCTATTTCACAAAGTAAATTTCCTATCACAGGTATGGTAAAATTGCATGTGAAGTTCTCTGCTAAACCACAAATTCAGTTTCCCTGTATTTAAATAATCCCTCTTCTGTGTCTTCTCTCAACATGTTAAGGTCAGTTGGCTAGGACATTTCTAGCCAAAAGGATAGCATCGATTTCCTGCTCCACCAGATAGACATCCTTGGCCTAGATAAAACCTGGAAGGAGGCGACCCTTGTGACTTGCATTCTGGCCCTCCCACCCCCCCCCTGCAGGGGCCTGTCCTTTCCCCCTTCACACTTCTAAAAGTGGGAAAGAGTAGAGAAGGCTCTAGTATATCTCCCTTTCTCTCATTCCAGTTTCCATCCCCTATTCTTACCAACCTCTACCTATTCTGTTTTTGATTCTTTTAGGGAGGCCATTTCAACCAGGATAACTGCCAAGAAGCTTGACGGTCCCCCAAAGTAACAGACCTTCTACGGTGGAATTTTAGGTACCAAGAGCGTTTTTGTGTTGTATTGTGCTCTTTGCAGAATTTTTTTTTCCTTTGTAACTAGTAAGGGTGAAGTCCAAAGCCATGAGTTTTCAGCACTGCTACAATGACAGTGTGTAGTCAATCTCTCCAGCCAAACCTGGTTCTTAGTATAGCTGCAACCCTGATTCAACATTCTACATTTTCACTTTATTCTCAGGGTCTTTAGAACCTGACTACGATGAAAAATAACCATTCCCTGTGTTGAGTTTTTCCACTAATGATCACATCTCTTTCTCCATGCAAATTAAAAATAATTTTTATTTTAGTGTAATCTCTTTCTGGTTGGTGCTGACATTGATTGAGTTGATTTGTTCTCAAAGAAATGCTTCCTGAATGCCAAAACTGAAACAAGGTCTTAGGCATTCAGTTATGTATCAGTGCAATATATGTGTTTGGCAAAGTTCAGTTTATTCAACTTCACAAAGCAGAACTCTAATGATTTTCTTTTTAATAAATTAGACCAGCATATAAGGGAAATATTTTCCAACGTCTACCGGCTGGTGTATGCTGTTTGCGTTTAAGAAAATCTACAACCACATTCTTTTTTTCCCAAAGACCCTGTGACAGATAAAGAAGTTATAATCATCAGTGTTTTAAGTTCTGGCCTTGGGGAAAATTCTGCTCACCCTCTTCTTTTCAATCTTTGTTCAAAGAACATCTGTCTTCAGTTCAATAGTTTAAACTCTAATGACCAAATCAGTAAATGTTTATTTTATAGACTGGCAAAGGGGAAGGCAGAAACAGGCTCAACCTTTTGCTGATATTTTTTCAGAGCAGTAGAAAATGCCATCAGATGAATTAGAGAGAGACTTTTTCTTATAGGCATAACATTCTATTAGTGGAAGGTCAAGGGTTATTTTTTAAAAATGAAAAAATAAATTGAAATAGCATTCTTGAATGTTTTGAGTCACAGCCCTTTTCCTCAGGAAGAATTAAGATGACAATGGCTTATTTGCAACAAAACCAGTATTTTGGTGTTATTGGTATTAATTAGACTGAGGTATTCATAAGATATTTCAGGAATAAATTCAGTTGGGTTCCTCTAGAGAGTGAAAGGTATGGAGAGTCAAGGGTAACATAACTTAAATTTTCCCAAAACTTGGAATAAAGTCTCTTTATGAAATATAAAGGGATTTATCCTACCCTTGAGTAGCAGCAATGGTAAGGGGAAAGTTAGATGCATGTACAATGTACATTCATCATAGTTCTATTTATACTTTAATTCCCAAATGGTTTCATTCACATTCTTAAGTTTACAATTTTGGGGAATTCCCATTGCTTAGGTCTGACTTCTTATAAATTGCAACAACCATAATATGTTAATGCAGATTAATTTATAAATATTTCCACTTGGATTTCATATTTATGTGACAAGACAAGAACGTGAGTTAGGCTTGGACTGTCTCTCATGGTACATAATATAAAATCAGTTGTTTTACAAACAGGCCTAGCAGGACCCTGAAGTTTAAAAAAATGTGATGTGGACCATTGACCATGAGGTGCAGTGGTGCTCAGAGATGTATTCACCAAGTGCAATGAATGTCTCATGATGATGGAGGAGGTTGTTGTTATGGGGAGAGGAGTGGGGGGAGGGGGGTTGGGAGTATATGGGGACATCATTTTTTTTAATGTAATATTAAAAAAATAAAGACAAAAAAATAATAACATATATTTTAAAGGATTTCATTTAAACAAGCTATGAGCAAGGGCTCAGACCACCAGCTGGGGACAAGCAAGGCTCGATTTAGAACAATTGGTCTGAGGATCTGGCCTGGATTAGGGTAGGAAGCAAGCAGGACATCGACCAAGAGCAGTACGGAGAAGCCATTTAGCACAAGGACCCAACAAAGATGTGCCCACCGATCAGAGGACTGAAACCAGGCATCCTATCCAATGGTTTTAAGAATAAAGATTAAGTGGACAGATGGCATGAGAAGGTAGATTTTTAATCATTAATAAGTATTTATAGTACCTCTTATTTGTCAAGTACTCATCAGGAGGTAAGGATATAGTGGTGGGTAAAATAGACTTAATTCTTACTTAATGGTGCTTATAGACTAGTGGGAAGGCAAACTTTTTAAAAAATCACATATAAAATATACAAACGAACTACCTTAGTCTTAAGTACTATGATGTGCAAATACAAGCCAGTTTTTATTTTGGAATCAGGGGAAACTTTCAGAGGAACTAAGTTGAGTCATGAAAGATTAATAGAGGTAAGAATGACAAAGTGTGGGAGGAAGAGAGCTCAGGCAGGAAGGTGAGAAAGCATGTGCAGAGGCTATAAAGGAGCAGATGCCTTGGGTTCAGAGAGCTGATCAAACCCAGCATAGCCAGAACACAGGAAAAGAGGGCAGGGAGCAATGGGACATGGGACCAAGGACCCTGCTATGCTTCGTAGACTGCAACAGGAGTTTGGGTATTGTTCCAAGTGTAGTGGAAAGACATTGAAAGGTTTCAACCAAGTGAGTAAATTGTATAAATTTACATTTATTTAAAAAGCTTTATGGTTTTGAAAACAGGAGCAGGCAAGATGGGAAGCAGGAAGAACAATTAAGAGTTTTTTACTTGGTCAGATGAGAGTGGCCCACTGGAACAGAGAGAAATTAGAGGAGCATAAGGCCCATTTTTCAAGTTCCCTCAGCTCACCCAACACTTTATTTCAGTCCCAGCTTGAGTAACTATCTCAATTTTGTGTTACCCAGGTTTATTCATGGGGTCCATCAAAGTCAGGGTGAAGGCCTCAAGACAACTCCTGCAATTACCTAGATCAGTAATTCTCAGGAAGGTTTTTCATAACTAAGATTCACTTGAACACACTATTGTCCCAAGTTAAAAGACTGCTTATGGCGAGCAACGCAAAATCCATTTCATCCTACTAATTCTTTGGGCAATCATTTGGCACGAGACATCTGAAAAACTAGAGCCAAACACACTAGAATTGGCCTAACCACAGGAAAGGCAATGCTGCTGAATTGAAAGTCTGCAAGAAACTCGTCATTTATTATTAATGTCACTATGGGCACTGAAGGCTTTGATATGGATGCTGGAGAGACCAGCCTGCTTTCAGCCAAGCAAGACAATCTCACACACACCGTATTTTCCCTACCTAAGAGCATTTAATTCACTGGGAAGAAAGCTTTACAGCAAGTTGACCTCTAGACCATCAGCACAATAGTAAAAGTTTTGAGTGCAGAAACCAAATCATTTCAAAGGGCATGTGGGATTTGCTCTCAGCACAACTTGGAAAACCATAAGGTTTAGAAAAAACAAGGCCTGAAAAAGAGGGGGGAGCTGCTGCACACTCCTGTCAGTCACACTCTATGTCATTTAATTTGAAACCATTGATAGGTAGGTGTCCAACCCAAATGCTCCCGATTCTTACCTTACCTTACCTTAACTTTTGGTGCCCAATAGGACCAAAATGTTTAGAACTTTGATGGTCATCCCCAGTGCTTGAACAGATATGGTATGATGTACAATAAGGCTACAGTTTGTATTTCAGCTGAGCTCTAAAAGTCCCCAAAGACTCTGTGGAAGCCCCAGTGTGGGGGCCAAGGTGGGCAGAACCATGCACTCCAGATTTTAAACAGAAATTACAGACTACTGGAGAACATAATGGGGAAAACAGAGACACCTTCCCGTTCTTAGCTTATCACTGATGTAAACCACGTGGTTTAATAAGCTCCCATTCCAAGTCTACTAAGGTTTCCCACTGCCACAGGGAATATTTATTCCTATAAAATGGAGGTAAGAGGAGTTCCCTTCATCTAGTCCCTTGCTTGGCTATAGAACTTTCATCCAGTCATTATGAATTCCATAAGTATTTGAGTGCCAGACAGTGGGCTCCCTAGACAAGTTACTTAACCTCTATGAGCTCCAGAGGCTTATTTGTATATTGGGGATCATAACCCCATTACAGAGTGGTTGTGATGGATAATGAACCAATGTTTTTAAAGCACTGAGCCCAATATCTTGCAATTTTCTAATTCTTGACCTTTGTGGGATCAGGGAGGTCTTGCTTCTGCTCGGTATGTCAGGAAAATTGGACATGTTTTGTGGTCTTAAATGGAAGAGCTTCTGCAGCTGCCCTCTGGACTACCTGGAGGCACAGTGCCCCACTGGGGTAGAGGTCTAGGGAGTGTCTTGTTATTTGAAAATGTACCACAAAATATCAAGTGAGGCAAATCACACAGCAATTGAGAAAAAACGAAATGTCCATCAGAGAACATTACAGAAATAGCATAGCTAATTTCACGAAAACTCCATCATAATAGAGGAACAAAACTAATCATGCAATAGTGTTAAGACTCAAAGCCAATATAAAATAATTGAGGGAAAGGGGAAAACAAAACAAACGTTACCTAAAAATAGAGAATGAATGCATGGAAATTGATTTAAGAAAATAGTCGCAAAGCAAGTGATGACTGGAGTCCCCTCGGGTAGTTAGGAATTTACACATTTTGCCAATATTGATGTGAAAAGCCATGCCTTACATGAAAATAACTGACTAGAGCATTAATGAAATAGGAAGAGATGAAACTTAAGAACAAAAATGCAAAAGGCTGGCAAAGTAAGAATGGAGTTGGTTTTGTTGGCCAAAATTGCAAAAGTTCTCAAACTTCTTAGTCTACATTTTCCCAAATGGAATTGGTGAGTTCATTTTTACTACCCTAACTCACTGTGTGGAACACTGAGAAAAATTCCGCCCTCCTGGGACCTGCACTCCAGAGAGTGGGGAACCTGAGAAGGATAGGTAGGACGAAGGAAGTAGCTACACTTTCTCAGGTACCTACTCTCTGCTAGGCCCTGAGCCACATGGATGAACAAATTTGAGGAGCAGCAACATAAACAGGCAGAAAGAGAAACTGCCAAATGGTCGGCAATCTCATGTTCTAATCCTTCCTTTATGAAAAACTGATGCATGTTGTTAGGCAAGTCATGGAATCTTTCTGTGCTGCAGCCCATCTATTAAATGGAAATAATACAGCTTTTTGTGCCCATCTCATAGGGTTTGTGAGAGCATCAAAGAAGATAATGAAGGGTAATAAACAAATGTAACACAAATGTAAGGTTTTTTTTTATTGTTTTATTGTTTTATTGGGATCCTCTGAATTCAGAATACTGATCAGAGGAATAAATAAATTATCTAAATCTGTCAAGAAATGGCCTCAGCCTACTGCTACTTGTTTCTGCAAGGAACTGGGAGATTAAATTCGTCCTGCTTTTAGGATGGATGTGACCTTGGCAAGCTCCTCTTTATTCATACCTTGCTCTAATTATGATGCTCATGAAAAGAAGGGGAAGTTAAGCAAGCAGTTTTATACCACTTCCACCCCCTAAGAATCTCGGAGACTAAATATTCAAAGAGATTGAATTTGTGGGAGAAAAGTTCCATTTATTTCTCCAACTACAGCAACACCGAAATAACTCTCATGTCCTTTTATTTAGGAAATTGATGTAGCCAAACTTGCTTCTGCATTTTCCCTCTTCAATGACACCTGTCTTTGTTTTCCAGGCTGTTAAAACAAATACCATGCAATGGGGTGGCTTAACCTGTGGGAATTTACTGGCTCACCCTTTTGAGGCTAAGAGAAGTCCAAAATCGAAGCATCAGCAAGGCGCTGCTTTCTCCCTGAAGACTGGTGTTCTGGGGCTGGCTACTCGTGGTGCTTGGTATTCACCTTTCTGTCACATGGCAATGCACATAGCAATGTCTTCTCCTCTCTTCTAGGTGCTATTTTCTTCCTGCTTCTTCCCATTTTTTTTTTCTTTTTTTCTCTCCATGTGTGAATTTCATACTGCTTATAATGGACTCTAGTGACCCAATTGAAGCCCAAACTGATTCAGTTGGGCAGACCCTAACTAAAAATAACATCTTTTTACAATGGGCTCACATCCACAGGAATGGATTAAGATTCAGAATATGTTTTTCTGGAGTTCTAAAAATCCAATCTCCAACAACACCCATGTCCACATTTCCCTTTCATTTCAAGCACTCTGTAGGTATAAAGTTGTCTGAATTCCTACATGCAAGCTGCAGATGTAAGCTAGAGACCTTGAATGATCTTGCATTGCTCTCTAGGTAATATAGAGTATATGGCAGAGTGTACAAATGAGATTGTTCCTGTCCTTTCATAAAATCTGAGCATTTCTGATCCCTAATAGATCTTACCAACTACAATTACCTATGCAGATTTTTAAAAATTAGTCCAGTGAGGCTCAAAGGCTTGACTGATAGCAAGGACTGGAAAACTTGTCAGTGTCCTCAGCTTTCTTTTCCTTTCGAAGTCAGGAGTCCTCCAACTGGGCGACAAGGAGCATGGCAAGGTGATTTTGTGACCATAGATAACTGAAAAAAGTGGTAGGAAAACTCTGAAAAATATAGTGTCACAAATTCAGAAACAAAACACAGAAGATGATTTCCATGTTCCCAAAACAGCCTCTTGGATAAAAAAGAAAACGAAACATAAGATCTGAGTGAAAAATTTGTGTATTTACACTAACATAACCAAAGACATAATATTTAAGGCATATAATCTAAGGTGCAGGGAATCAGAAAGTACTAGAGATATCACAGTACATCAATAAATGCCAAAAACTGCTGATGTTAAAATAGACAATTAAAATAGAGGTCTAAGCATTATTCCTTATTTAATCTCTATTGTATTACTTAATTCAATGTTTGAAAATTAACAATTGAAATGAAAGAAGCATTTTTAAATGTAAAAATTATGCAAAAACCATACCAATTTTCAGTAATATTTAGATTATTTTGAATTTTTACTTTTAATGAATAATTTTTAATGAATAAAGTTAGTCACAAATTTTAATGAGCAATTTTTTATTCCATCAAGGTAATTCATCTGAAAATTAAATGGTTTGAAAATTTAACAATGAAATAATACAGAAAGGCCTAGGTTAAAAAACAAGTCTCCTCACATACAATGAGCGGGAATGTGTTGTACGCCTATTCTAGGGAGGCCTGATATTCCTAAACAGAGGGATGGGTGGCTCCTAATGGGGGAAGACAGACTAGTGTGTTAAACCCTCAGCATTGTTGTAAGTATCTATGAATCCTGCCCTTCAAGCAGTGAAACCTGGTTGACACTGAGGGCACCAAAGGGAGGAAGAGAGAGGAATTGAATAGATGGAAGACGGGGTAATGGGGGGCAATGGAAGTGTTCTGCAAGATCATTCATGATGGATACAGGCCACGTTAAACTTCACCAAAAATATATAAAAGTGTATAGTCTAGGCAGCGGACTTGGCCCAGTGGTTAGGGTGTCTTTCTACCACATGGGAGGATCGTGGTTCAAACCCTGGGCCTCCTTGATCCGTGTGGAGCTGGCCCATGTACAGTGCTGATGCACGCAAGGAGTGCCATGTCACGCAGGGTTGTCCCCCGCGTAGGGGAGCCCCACATGCAAGGAGTGCACCCCATAAGGAGAGCCGCCCAGCGCAAAAGAAAGTGCAGCCTGCCCAGGAATGGTGCCGCACACACAGAGAGCTGACACAAGATGATGCAACAAAAAGAAAACACAGATTCCCATGCTGCTGACAACAACAGAAGTGGACAAAGAAGACGATGCAGCAAATAGACAGAGAACAGACAACTGGGGTGGGGGTGGGGGGAGGGAAGAGAAATAAATAAATAAATAAATAAATCTTTTAAAAAAAGTGCATAGTCTAAATGTAAGCGATAATGTAAAGCATAATGTAACCAAAAATTTATGAAAGTGTACAGGGAGAGGGAAGAAGATGTGATGTTGGGCATTTTCGGGACTTGGAGTTGTCCTAAATGATATTGTAAGGACAGGTGCTGGACATTATATATCCTGCCATAACCCACTGAATGGACTGGGGGAGAGTGTAAACTACCATGTAAACTATTATCCATTTGATATAGCAGTACTCCAAAATGTATTCACCAAATGCAATGAATGTGCCACAATGATGAGAGAGGTTGTTGATATGGGAGGAGTGGGGAGAAGGGAGGTGGGGGGTATATGGGAACCGCATATTTTTTGAATGTAAAATTTTTGTGATCTATGCATTTTCAAAAAAATGCAATAAAAAAAGCCTAGAAAAAAAGTGTACAGTCTAAAATATAAACCATAATGCAAACCATAATGGAATCAGCTGCAGGGTGCCTAAGAGTCACCTCCTGAGAGCCTCCATGTTGCTCAAATGTGGCCACTCTCTAAGCCAAACTCATAATGGTTGGTAGCCACGTTTCAATACCTCTACATCAGTTGTAGAAAATGTAACATCCACATGTAAAAAGATCATTGCTGGGGAATGGGGTAAAGGGTTTGATGTTGTGTATACAGCAGTCCCCTATAATCTATATGTGACTTTATTGTGACCTAAAATTTTTCGAAGACATAATAAAAATTAAAAAAAAAAAAACGATGTACACACTGAGGAAGAAATGGAATAGAATGCCTTACCACTGTACATACAGGGTAACACCTATTAGCGATGAAAGGCAAAATGTCAAAAAAAAAGCTTTATATTTTTCATTTTTTTAATACCCCAATTTATTTTTTACTTTATTTTAGTTTTTCTAAATTATTATGTATTATATTTCTAATCTTTAAAACTGTCATTATAATTTCATTGAAATTGAATTTGGCAATATATTAGACTTAATTATTGAAGAAGTTTTGGATCACAGATGGGTTCAACTATGGCAGGGGAGGAGCACTGGTGTGGGATGTCATTGATGGGGGATGCATGGGTGGAAGGGAGTTCTCCAGGGCATGCACGTAGGGTATATAGATCTGTTCAGATGTTCAGTGGGTATTGTCATAGAGGGTAGAGTTACACATGACAACTGAGGAAGTGCTGAGTTCCCATACTGGGGAGCTCTGTTGCATTCTGCAATGGAACAGTGAAAATCCCCCAAGTGCAAGAGCAAAGACCAGTGGAAAAAAATGGTCCAGTGATGGGCCCTTGTGACTGATGACTATGCTTACGAGCCCATGTGCTTGAAGTTACCTCCTGAGAGCCTCCATGTTGCTCAAATGTGACCATTCTCTAAGCCAAACCCAGCATGTAAATGCATTCTCTTCCCCTCAGTGTGGGACATGACTCCTGGGAATGAGCCTCCCTGGTGCCAAGGGATTACTACCAAGCACTGCCTGGTGATGCAACTAGGAAAAGGCCTCAAATAAAAGGCAGAAATGGTAAAGATATATGAGTTTATATGACTAAGAGACTCCAAAATGAGTTGGGAGGTCATCAGAGGGGTCACGCTTATGTGTGTCTCAGCAGGATCTCAGATACAGCCAAAGTAGATACAACCCCAGGTAGAGGTTCTCCTGAAGGCTATGGAGACACCCACATCCTACGGTCATGGCAGATGGCTCTGGTGTTCAGTGCCTTGCTAGTGGGCTCTACTTTTGAATTTGTGCTCCTGAGTGTGATGGACTCAGATGTGACCTCTCTACACATGCCTCTTCTGTCACTTTTACTGAACCTGTGGTTGGTGCTGGTGCTGGTGTATGCTCAGGAGACTTGAATCTCTAGACTGTCCATGTGCCAGCTGGGCCTAAGCCTCAGGAGAGCTGCAACACCTACTCTCCAATTTGTTGGACTTACCCAGGTCAGCTAACAGGGAGGTGAGGATGGTCAACCACGACACCAGGGAATTGAGAGAGTCTACAACTGCAAGCAAGAGAATCCAATCCATCAGCCATGTGGGATTTAAGCCCCCTCTCAATATAGAGGTGGAGTGGGCATCGCCATCCCAGGGTCCTCAGGATGGAGGAATAAAATATGGATTACAGTAGACTTACTGGTATTCTACTATAGATTTATTGTGACTCTAGCAATGGAAGAAACTGTATCATTGATGTGGAGACAGTGGCCACAGAAGTTGCTGAGGAGAGAGAGGGAAAAAGAGGTGTGATATGGGGGCATTTTCACGATTTGGAGTTGTCCTGAATGATATTGCAGGGACAGATGCAGGACATTATATATCCTGCCACATAACCCACTGAATGGACTGGGGGAGAGTGTAAATTACAATGTAAACTATAGTCCATGCTGTGTAACAGTGCTCCAAAATGTATTCATCAATGCAATGAATGTGCCACATTGATGAAAGAGATTGTTGATGTGGAAAGAGTTGGGGGGGGAGTGGAGTATATGGGAACTTCATATTTTTTAATGTAATATTTTATGTGATCTATGTATCTTTTAAAAAAGACAATAAAAAATAATAAAAAACAAAAACAATTCTCCTTTTTAACCTCACCCCACTACTCCTTCCTTATACCTGAGGTAACCACTTTTAGCTTTCCTAGGATATTTCTTTTATTAGCAGTTGTTAGCAGCTTTCATATCACTAAATAATAGGCTTAGATCAATAATTCTTGATTCATAAATTAACCAGTGATTTTTAAAACTGGCTATATTTTGTGTTTTTGCTATCAATAGTTGAACAATTAGATATATGTTAATCAAAATGAAAAAGGTTTCTTTATCTACAATATTTCAATGGCATAGATGGACAAAGGTTTATATATGCCAAAGCATGGAAAGTTATCTAATAAACACTGTTATCTCTGACTCCTAGGTAACGGGTTATGTTGATTTTATTTTGCTTTGTGACATATGTTTCTACAAATTCCTTATATAGAAATTATTTTACTCCTACAATTAGGAAAACATGTTAATAAAACAAAGACATGTATGCTACCAAGTATAAACAACTGCAATTAGAGAGGAAAAAAAAAATCTTCACTAAAATTAGGAAACATCCACAACCCCCAAACATATTTGAATTTATATCAGATTTATGAAAATATACATGCACTTTTATGTTCTCTTATGACAGAGAAATTCCAATATTATACAGCAACGCCTTCAGGACCCAAAACCACAATTCCCTTATTTAGCTCAGCAAGGACAGAGGTTTGAGCAAGCTATTGAATCAATACTGAATCCTCTGTCTCTGAGGGCTAAAGGAGGAGGACAAATGGGGAGCTTAGCAGACAAGACAAGCTATGTTCTTCAAGGAACCAGCTTTTGGTGTAGATGGGTAGGTTCTCAGCTTTGCAGCTGAAGAAAAATAAATAATTAAAACATTTAGGAGAGAGGCTGGTAGGGGGGAGGAGAGAATGAGAGAAATTTATGATATACTCAACTAAGAAGTTTGGCACAGAGATCTCCTCGTTCCTCAGAGGGGTGCTTGCAGAACTCTGAGAGCACAGAACAATATACATTTTGGACAGAATAAAGTGCAGAGTTCAAGAAAAGGTATTTGAGAAAAATATACCTGAATTGAACCTAACTCTCTACTATTTCACTTCCCCTGCCTTTTGCCATATGTATACTGGGCAACAGCTAGCCCCAAAATATGTCCATACCTACATAATTTATAATCAATTAGAATCCAGTATAGACAAAAATAAAATAAAAAAGAAGACAAATGATTTAACAAACAAAAACAGATAAAGACTTCTCTTCTGGACTATGGAAAGAAGAAAGAAAATACTGAAAATACCACTTAAATCGAATAAATTAGAAAGCATGACGTTTTGGAAATCAGTTTGTAAATAAGTGATACAGAGATTTAAAAAACAACAACAAGGTATAAGAAAGAAATGGCAGGTCTCAGTTAAAAAAAGCTAGCAGTTCTCAAGAAATGGAAAATATAATAAAAACTATCAAAGAAATGAAAAAACAAATTATGAAAAGTAAAACACTGATGAAAATAGCTAGGGATGGGTTTGAGACAACTGAACTGAGAAAAATAAAATAGTAAAAATAATTCATAGTGGAAAAATGATATAGGCAGAATATTAGATATTTTATATATATAATAAATGTTCTTGAAGTAAACAACAGACAATGGAAGAAAAATGTTCAAAGATATAGTACAAGAAACACTAAGAAATGTATTCTGAACTAAAAATAGATCTGAATATATATTTTCCTTCACATAATTTTTATTCTACTATATCATGGAACATTTTTCTTTCATTATCATGTGTTTGTGTGTGATCTAAGAAAAAATAGCATACAATGATGAATAGTGCAGTAAGATACATACTTTTAAAGATGTTACCATACTTCAAGGATTAAAGAAAAACTCTTAAGGGGGTTATGTGGGCAAAAACAATAGTTCTATTCAAAAATCAAGTTTTCCTCAAAGATTTTCATATTAATGTTCAATGTTAGAATAGTAAGAGTACAAATTTTATATCTCTATTAATACCTATTACTAAAAACATATAACATGGTATTGAATGAAAACACACAAAGCTAATAGCACTGGTTACTTTTGTAAAATATTCTAGGATTGGGAAGATAGTCAAAGAAGACTGATTTTTTTTGTAAAGTTTTAATTTTTAAAATAGAATGTGAAAATAATATTAACAACAACAACCATGATGGTAATGATGTAACAGCATCTATAAAGTTTTCAGGGCAAGAAAATGTGACCCAATAAGTTACACCCAACCCAAGGGGTTTTTCAAGGAGAAAGAAGGATAGTTATTTTCAAATATACAAGAACTAAGCCTCTTAGGCAATAAGTTTTATATATATATATATATGGGATGATTGTAGAAGCCATGATTTTTAAGAAATTGTTAGAAAGCAACCAAGTCATTTTAAAATTAAATTTAGACAACTGTGAAAATTATTTTAAGGAAGAATATATAAGTTGTAAACCATGAAAATGTAGTGAGGAGAAGCACACTTTTTTCATTGAATTGAATCCAAGGAGGAATTCGTTGAATGAGTTCTTATACAGGTAGCACTGAATAATGTGAACAATTACTGAAACTTAAATTATGCCAAAAAAAAGAAATACAATTTTGATTGCTTTCTCAGATTAGGTTCTTCCAGAAAGGTTGAAGAGTTACTCAATGTTAAATAAAATGCTAATTAAGATAACAGAAAGCCATTGCCCACTTTTGGATGGTATAGTGAATTACATCACTGTTATGAAATATTTATTTTTTCCCATCTACAACCTGTGTAAGTAAGGTATAACCCCACTCCATTAATGCAGGGCCTGACCATGTGGCTTTCTTGCTCAGTGGAATGTTAACCAGACTTTACACCCAATGAGGCACTTCTAAGATGCTTGCAAATGTAGGTATGCTCTTTCTAGATGTTGCCATTTCTGTTAGAAGAATAGCAGGTAGCTGCTCACTCTTAACTTTTGTCACCATAAGTAAAATAAATGAACAAACATGGGAGTTAGAATTAAAACACAAGCCACAACTGAGAGAAAATATTTGCAAAACATATATCAGATAAAGGATTCTGTATGACACTGTAAATATGGCCATTACATTATGCACTAGTCAAAACCTATAGAACTTTACAACACAAAGAATGAATCTTAACGTATGCACATTTTAAAAAGAATCATTTAGGAGGTCAGGAGACCCCAGAAAATAATGCACACTCTGACAAGAGAATCTAATTGTACAACAAATTATAAAACAACCTCACTGAATGGGGTAGGTGACAACATGTTGACCTAAGTAACTTTGGGAAATAAATAGACTCTGTAAGACTAAAGACAAAGGAATTATACATGAGCCCTGCACTCTAATTGATAAAGATTTTTTTCCCACAGGGATATGCATTAACAAGTCTGATACTGATATACATATATATGAAACTGAATAATTAAGTAAATGGATGGCAGATAGTAGGAGCCAGGTTTCTTCCTGTTGCCATGGGAACTTACAGAGAAGCAACAGCAACAGCTAAAATTGTCTGTATGGTAATAGATTAGAGTTGTAGACATCAGTAACAACATGTTTAACGTAATATAGATACAGATGATTACATATAGAAAAATTTATAGATATGTATCTACACGCAAGTTAGTACATGCATATATTTCCTCGCTCTGTCAGCTAAGAGGTCCTAAAAGAAACAAAACCCCAGGAACAATGAGCACACCAAGAAGCCAAATCTTGGTATCTAACATCATTCTCCAATAAAAGGAATCAGAAGCCCCTGGATAAAGGGCTGATTCTAGGACTGAAGTGTGAAATATACAAGATGAGCCTGGAGCATCTTATGGAGCCAAAAAGTAAGGAAATACTAAAACACACACACATCATTAATGGGCTGTGTCAAAAGGGCACAGAGGCCAAGTGAAAAATTGAAAGATCATCCAACAGTTAAAAAGTGAACAATTTAAGCCAGAACATAAATTAAATAGTGCCAGATTAATTCATTATAACGCAAAGTATAATATAAATATCCATAAATTCATACTGATATAATAAGTGATTGCCTAAACAAATAAATGGGGAAAAACATAAATTTTCATGTAGACAGATTCTAAATAATTTCTGTAGATATTCTGCTTTCCAGGAGGTAGAGCATAACTCTTTACTCCTTAAAGGTGAATGTCCATACTGATTTCTTCCAAAGCAGAGAGAAAAGCTTAACAGTGGAGAAACCTGACAAAAACTATCTCGACCAGATGATCAAGATTAATATCAACATCGTAAATCATGTTGATAATTTGTAACCTTGATATAATCTGATGGAAATAGAATTTTCCCTCTGCGATCTTCCTTCAAAAATCTATAACCCCAGTCTAATCAGGAGAGAGCAAACAAATCCCATAGAGGGCCATCCTGCAATATCCCTGACCAGTACCCCCTTAAAGCTGTCAGTTATCAAAAACAAGGAAAGTAAGAAACTGTCACAGCCAAGAGGAGTCTAAGGAAACATGACAACTAAATGTAAGAAGGAATCATGGAACAAAAAAAATGCATTAGGTAAAAACTAAGGAAATCAGAATAAACTAGGGGATCCAGTTAATAATAAAGAATCAATACAGGTTCATTAATTGTAACAATGAACCATATTTAAGTAAGATGCTAAAAACAGGAGAAACTATAGGTGTATGGGAGGGGTGGTATATGGGTAACTCCTAGAATCTTCTCAATTTTTCTGTATATCTAAAACTGTTCTGAATATAGTATAACATCTATTGGTTAAAGGTGGGAGTGGGGGAGAGGAACCAAATTCAGCCAGATCCATTTCAGGAGGTAGAGTTGTCCAGCAGAACTCAGCCTAAATCATGACTCACAGATCCAGAAGAAGAATTCTGGAAATTCCTGGAATTCCTGACATGGAGGATATGCAACTTCATTTTTGCTAAAAATTGCCAAATTGCTCCCCAAAATCGCTCTACTATTTAAACTTCCACACAGCATAAGAGTTCTATCTTTGCTAACACTTGTTACCCAAACATTTTAAGTTTTGGTAATCTAATAGGTAAGGTATTTTCATCTTTATTGATTGAATTTGCATGTCACCAATTCCTAGGAAAGATAAGTTTTAAGTTAGTACTCATATTTTATTACAGCATAAAAAAGTATTTTATAACATTAACTTAGTTTTGCAGTATAAATATGTTATATATATATAACTATAGAGAAACTGCTGTACAGATAGCCTCCAACTTAAAAATGGATTATATTTTAAGTCCATTGAGTTGTTTAGTAACTATTTGCAGGCTAGCCTAACAAGTCCATTTAAGCAAAAAAGTAATGGAATTAGGCATTTATAAATATGGTTTGGGTTCTGGGATCAAGATGGCTACCGGAGCCCTCTATTGCAAGGGGATCAGTAGGAGGCATTTAGTTATAAAGACCTGGTTAAGTGAGAGAAACAAGGGCCTAGAATATTTTAGTTGTTTTTTATTTGTTAAAAATAATTAAATGAAATTAGACCAACCATACATTTTTTAAAATTTTTTAATTAATTTTTTCTCCCCTCCCCGCCCCCCAGTTGTTTGCTATCTGTGTCCATTTGCTGTGTGTTCTTCTGTGTCCACTTGTATTCTAGTCAGCGGCACTCAGAAACTGCATCTCTTTTATGTTGCATCATCTTACTGCATCAGCTCTCCGTGTGTGTGGTGTCACTCCTGGGCAGACTGAACATTTTTTGTGTGAGGTGGCTCTCCTTACGGGGCACACTCCTTGCATGTGGGGCTCCCCTATGCAGGGGACACCTGCCTGGCAGGGCACTCCTTGCGCACATCAGCACTGCGCATGAGCCAGCTCACCACATGGGTCAGGAAGCCCTGGGTTTTCACCCTGGACCTCCCATGTGGTAGGCAGACATCCTATCAGTTGAGCCAGATCCACTTCTCAAACATACATTTTTAATTCTCCTATTATAGCATGTTCCCTGAGATTCCCCCACTACAGAATTCTGAGAACTAGGGGAGAAGACAATGGCACTCCTGAGCCATGCGGCACATGGATTCCTGCAAAATGAATACCTTAGAACCAGAGAGAGAAATAACTAAATGGTTTGCCTCAAAAGAAAGCCTCTAACAGCAGCAATAAAACTTGTGTGCCCTCTGCCTTTAATTCCTTCTTGGTAAATAGTAACGTTAATCTTCTAATAGGAAGAAGTAGATTATGGTACCATTCTAGCACTATCTATCCAGTCTCCTTCATAGGAAAAAAGCTGTGGAGCCATCTTGTATATCTGAAGTTCCTTTAGCATTTACTTCTTTATACTAATAGAAGTGAAGTAAGAATTCACTTAAGTCACCTTATAATGAGAAGCTAAAAATTACCCAAATGCACATAAAACTACAGCTAATCCATGTATTGTCCCCTATTGAATGATCATCCAAATCTAGAGCATACACTGGCATAAACTGCATTACAACCCTGCTAAATCTGAAATATTGCTTCAAAACAATGCTCAGCATTAATTCTCAGAAGACATGGTACAGGACCCCATGAGTAACTGTTTAGTAGATGGCCCAGGAATGCTATAGGCATCTTCACCTATATATACTTCAGCAATCCTCTCTAACTTTTGAAAAACAGGACTCTAAAAGCATGAAATTAATAATATAATATATTAATATCTAGTCCAAGCTCAAAGTTCCCAGGACTGGTTTAAAATATCTCTTTACAACTGGTTTGTTGAAATCAGGATTCATAAATGTTTCACATATTGCATTTCGATTTTGTATATCCTAAGCCTCCCTTAGCATATGACTTAGTAAAATACTCCCTCTTTTTCTGTACTATTTATCTTTTAAAGAAACTGAATGATTTGTCTTGTAGAATTTCTGGATGAGGTTGATTATATCTTTGCGGCATCATTTAACATAACCGGTCATCCCCCATGTTTTCTGTAAATTTGAGTTGGGTCTAAAGACCTGATTAGATATGGGTTCTTTCTTCTGTCAACATTACTTCCTAGGTGTTGCTGTACACTTCCTATTGCCTTACATAAAGAGAAAAATAATGTTCTGGTTGTCCTTCTTTTAGTGATGGAAAGATTATTTAGTGAATTCGGGTCATGCCAGCCTGATCCAATCTATTATAAAGTTTCACATCAAACTCTTTCCTAACGTTTTTAGCAACTATTGATTATCATTGTCTCGATCCATTAAGGGTTGCAAAATGTGGTTTACTATTTCTATCTTTCCTTCTCATTTTTTGGCAATGAATCTTTTTAAAAAGGTAAAACAAAAAACATTCTCTCAGGAATTATTTGGCTACTCTAAAACAGAATCTGTACAGGACTCTCCCAGTTGAAATACAAACTTTCTGAAGCCAGGAGACATTGATTGCAATGACTTTTTGTCAGTGGATGAGGGTAGCCGATTAAGAAGAATAGCATGCACTGCTTTCCCAATGCTATTATTTGAACCCTGAATGCCTGTGCCAACCTCCTTGTATTCACCATCTGAGTCATTTGAGAGAGTTGTCAGGGCTTCATCTGGAGAATGCCGAGACACTATCTCTGCCAAACAGGCTGGGTAGAGAGCAGGGTAGCAGGAAGAGGACAGTGTCATGCTTTCAACTTTGGTATTATTGATCAACTTTGTCCTCAAAGCAGCTTTATATTGTGGTAGACTGAAAGCAGCACATGGGCTGCAACATTTTCACTTGGCATGTTGTTTTTCTCTGTAACTCTTGACATGTATGTTAGAATTTTCACTTGGCATGATTTTTTTTCTGTAACTCTTGACACATATGCTAGGATCTATAAAATAATCAAGCTAAAGCTCATGATAGCACATTCTTCCCCCACTAAGAAATTGGCTTCTGTACAATATTAAGACCACCTCCACTGAAAACATCTCCAGGAGTCTGGAAACACACATATTTCCTTCCTAACTGTTAAGAGGAAATATATTCTATTATTTCAAGTGCTTTAAAATACAAAATTTAATTTTGACCCAACCCCTGCAAGGTTATTTTATAAAGGAATAAAATGTAACAGAAATTTAGAAATGTGCCTCTGGCAGGTTGAATTATGTACTACAACAAACACATTCTTAATCCTAATCTGCATTCCTGAGGGTGTAAAGCCTAATTAAATAGGACCTCTTGAAGATGGTATTTTATTTAAGCTGTGGACAACTGAATCAGGGTGGGTCTTAATCCAGATTTCTGGAAGCCATATAAAGTGAACTTCAAAGTCACAGAAGTCAGAAAGCAGAAGACAGTGCATGTGATGGGAGGTGGGGCTACAAATCAAGTAACCCCAATGTATTAGTCAGGGTTCTCTAGGGAAACAGAACCAACAGGAGGTATCTGTAAACTAGTATGAGATTTTATAAAATTCTCTTATGCAACTGGGGGGATGCACAAGTCCAAATTCCACAGGCAGGCTGGAAACCAGCAGCTCAGATGAAGGTCCTTGATGAGTTTCCAGGAGTCACTGGTTGTCTGAAGTAGAGCTGGAAATTCTCTGAATTCAAAAATCACTTCCCCTTTTAAGGTATTCAACTGATTGAATAAAACATTGCTCATTGTGGACAGCAATCTCCTTGGTTGATTGTAGATGTAATTAGCCATGTATGGGATCAACTCACTAATGATTAAAGCCCATAAATGTCCTTTTATTATAATTAACCCAGTGGTTCCTTGACCAAACAACTAGGCACGATTACCTAGCTGAGTTGACACATTAGCCTAACCATCACACCCATGGATTGCCAGGAGCCAGCACCAGGATGCTACAAACTCCGGGGGAAAGCAAGCATTGATTTTGGACTTCTTTGACCTTCAAAACTTGAGCCAATAAATTCCTACTGTTTAAGCCAACCCATTGCACGTATTCGTAGCAGCCTGGCAAACTGAGATGGTGCCCAAGATCATTGAGAACATTAAGTGGTGGAACTGATATTATCACCTGGCTCAGTATTGCTCCTAGTTGTTCTTTCCTTTGTACCACTCCACCAAGAATATTTGTTGAGCACCTTTAATGACCTGCTCACTGTCCTAGGTATAAGAGAAACAGAATAATCTGGTGCTCCCTGTCCTCTACAGCCCTGCCACTTGCTACTCAAAGTATGGCCTGAGAAGGACCAGCAGCAGGGGTATCACCTGGGAGCTTGTTGGCCAGGAAGAATCTCAGCATCTATCTCAGACCTACTGAATCAGAATCTGCATTTTTACAAGATACCCAGGCATTTTATATGTACATATGAAATATCAGAATCTTTAATCTAGTTGTGGAAATAGTATACACATTTATAAAGAAAACCAACCACACAGAGCAGCTAGAGATGAGTAGAAAGTGAGTGCTCCAAGACAGCAGCACTACAGGGACACAGAGGAGCTAAAAATCACATGGAACGCATCCAGGGAGGACTACGTGGGGAAGGCAGAGCTCAGCAGAACCAGGGAAACACTTTTAAAATGGAGTGAATGTTTGAGTAGAAAGACTGTGACAATGAAGGCATGATGGTGAAGGTATTTATAGAATATGTAAGAGGCAGGTTTGACTCTGCCAACAAAAACCACTCATTACATCTCCATAAAAAGGCAGAGCCTGGGACTTCATCCCCCTTCTCCTAGGATCCTACCAGAGTCAAGCATTTTGTTGGTTTTCAATAAATATTTGTTGAGTGAAGAACACTTCTCAAAAGTTACACTGCCTCCTGAATTCTTGTACGTGTGCCTAGCCTTCTTAATTAGGTTGTGGATGCTTTCTAAATGAGTATGCTAGGAATGGTGTTACCTTAAAGAGGTTGATTCAGCCATTGCCTTCCAAAACCTTGGTCAATGTGACTTTGAAAGAATTCACATGTGAAATGGACTTTGAAAGAACTCACATGTGTAATTAATTTCTTTAAGTGTGATACAGAGATCAGGGAATTACATAAGCCTCTTATTTCATAGCTGGATATATTATAGCCAGTGTTTAGGAATATTTACTGAGAGTCAAAAATGGAATTACTTAACAAAAGATATATAAATATTTTAAAGCTTTAAGTCACACTGCCAAAATGATTTTCAAAAAGGATGTTTCCTTCAGTAACACCCTGGTCTGGAAAAGCTGCTTAGGAAGAAGGTACAGAGAATTGGATTAACTATTTGATGAATAAGAAATAGATGCTGCTGTACTGAGTTATCATCACCTCCAAGAAATGTAATAGTCTCTTTATATATTTCGTATCTAATCCTTGCCACAGCTTTTAAGAGATGTATGATTATTGCTATTTTGTAGATAAGGAAACTAAGGCTAAGAGGTACTTAATAATCTTCCCAGTCACAATTAATACATGTTGAAGTCAGAATTTGAATCCAGATCTCTAAGTCTCCAAGGACTGTACTCTTTACACTACACCCAACTTTCCTATTCTAGTTATCTATTGCTACATTAAAAATTACCCCAAAATTCAGTGGCTTAAAACAGCAACAATTCTATTACATCTCACAGCTGTATGGGTCAGATATTTAGACAGCGTTTAGCTGGGCAACTCTCCTCTAGGTGGATTAGTGGGGACTCTTCATGTAGAGCTGAAATAGCCACCGCCAAGATGGTTCACTCACAGGACAGTCAGTTAGTGCTGGCTGCTGGTCGGAAGCTCAGGTAGGGCCATCAGTTGAGGGGCTTCATTGCTTTCGACATGGGCCTCTCTGCTGGGATAACCGATCTTTATCACAGCACAGTCACTTCGTTCCAAGAGTAAATACAGGAAGTAGAAGCTTCCAGTGTCTAAAGTCCCAAGCCCTAACACTGGCACAGTTACTTCTGCTGCATTCACTTGGTCAAGTCAGCAGCCTACCCAGATCTAAGGGGAATCTCTACGTAGACACAGACTCCCATTATCTATGGAGCCACCTTTAATTCATCACAAGCACAGATGTCACCTTGTTTGAAAGCTATTGTCCCAGAATCTGTACATCAGTATCAGGAAATATGATATGAATAAGCTAAAAGATTATTGCTATGGAAGGGAAAAGGTTTTATGGTGGATCTGGGGAAGTACTGTATATTGTATATATGAATTTTGGTGATCTAAGACTCTTGTGAAGCTGACATTATGTTGGGATTCACTTTACAGGAAGTTTTGAATCATAGAGTGTTTCAACAATGGCAGCAGAGGAATACTGATATAGGATGTTATTGACAGGATATATATGGCTGACAGGGAGTTATACAGGGCATATGCCCAGGGTATATAGTAATGTCTAGATATACTCATAGTGGAAACAATTAAAAACAACAGCTGGGGCGGGTACTGGGCGCCTGGCCGGGGGGTCACGGTCATGGACCCTGGGGAGCAGTGGCAGTCCGCCAGGGGCAACGGCAAGAACCAGGAAGGAAGGAGGGCCCAACAGTGGGTTCCTGATACTAATGGCTATGCTTTTGAGCCTATACGTCTGCAATAAGAACAAGGCCTAGAGTAGCACTGTGCCTGGGAGTTTCCTCCTGACAGCCTTCATGTTACTCAAATGTGGCGACTCTCACAGCCAAACTCAGCATGTAGATGCAGTGCATTCCCCCCAACGTGGGACATGACACCCGGGGATGAGCCTCCCTGGCACCGAGGGATCACTACCACATACCAGCTGAAGATGCAACTAGAAAATGACCTTGAATTAAAGGTTCAATACGGATCAGCAAAATATCCCTGTCTACATATAATAACATGACTTCAAAATGCTGTTTGACCTAATATAAGGGGGAAATGGAAAGGAGAAATGAGATTATAAGGCTATGAGTCTCTAAAAAAGAGTCTGGAGGTTGTCAGAAGGAATGCCCTTATGCACAACTGAGCAGAGTCTAAGAGACAGATAAAGTAGATACAACCCCAGGTATTGGTTCTTCTGAGGGATAAAGAGACCCACGGGTTCTATGGTCATGGCAGATGGGGTTCCCTGCCATGGCAGATGGCCCTTCTTTGGAGCTGGTGTTTCTACATGATGGAATTGAACTCAGAGGGGATCTCTTCCCACAAGACTTGCATGCTACTTTATTGGAATTGTAGTTGGTGCTGGGGTTTAAGATATATTTAGGGGATTTGAATCTCTGGACTGATAATAAGACACCCAGGCCCAGAGCCTCAACAGACTTCAGCTCCTACACTTTTATTTATTGGACTGACCCCACTCAGCTAACATGGAGTTGAAGAAGGTCAACCACCACACCATGGAGCCTAGAGTGTCTACAACTGAAAGCAGGAGGAGTGCATCCAGTATCCATGTGGAATCTAAGCCCCCACTTGACATAGATGTGCAATGGACACAACCAATCCAATGTCCACAGAGAAAATGTGGAATGGGTGTGGGAAGGGTAGCCATGGTGGCTGCTGGGTTTGGGGAATGGGAGGAAGAGATGAGATGTGGAGGCGTTTTCGGGACGTGGAGTTGTCCTGGGTGGTGCTTCACGGACAATTACAGGACATTGTAGACCCCCCCAGGGCCCACTGGATGGAACGGGGGAGAGTGTGGGCTATGATGTGGACCATTGACTACGGGGTGCAGTGATGTTCAGAGATGTACTTACTGGGTGCAATGGATGTCTCACGATGATGGGAGAGAGTGTTGCTGTGGGGGGAGTGGGGGGTGGGGGCGGTGGGGTTGATTGGGACCTTGTGTTTTTTTAATGTAATTCGTAAAAATAAATAATTTTAATTAAAAAAAAAGTAAAGACTGAACTACAATGTACCCTATAAAGAAAAAATAAATAAATAAATAAAATAGACTGCCTAAAATACCTACATCCAAGTTACCTGTTATATTTAAGTATTCCTCAGTAGTTCACAGTCCCTAAATAGCTTACAGAATACAGTTGTTTTCCATTATAATACCTTCTACACTATTCTATTATCTGTAACCACATTCATGAATGATTTTGAGAACCATAAAAATTCAAAATTTTACCATAAAGTGTTTGCTTATTTCATAAACTAGAAATGGTCAAAAAGAGGATGTTGAATCATGGAAAGGGTGCTGTGAGATTTATTTTTCTCTCCTTTGTTATATTATCTTGCTTGTTAACTCATCAGCAGGAAGCTGCAGCTTGAGGAGGGGCAACTGTCTGGACTCAATACAAGGTTTCCAGGATGCAAGCTGTTAGGTAAATACTGCTGCTTCTTTAATAAAGCACAGCAAAGTAGAGTGCTCCAGTAGATAATTTCCAAAGAAACCCCCAGTTTTCCCAGTTACAGGATAAAACTGGCCTGGCTTCATCAATGTCTTTAATCTAGTTGGAATTCAAGTGAGGTTTCCATTTTGCAAATCCATGCAGACCTTACTCTAAGCCAGTGCAGGTGTATCTGGCTCACTTGCAAATATAAGCACTGCTGATATATTTATACTGCACTAAAAATTTCCCTTCCTCCCACATCTGTGTTGAGGTTCCAAACTCACTTGGCTGAGTACACTGATTTCAGGAGTTAACCAAAGTGTCACATAATCCATTTTCCCACTTGAAGCAAATATGACAGGCCAATATAACTCCACATATCCACTTCATTTAATAGCCATGCTTTTGACATTCCTGATCTAAATAGGGATATGTTCCTTCAGGTATCTTTCTTGAGGACTCCCCAGGAAAATATAGGTTTTTCCTTCTGCTCACTGCCCAGCAAAGTTTCAGCCCTAATAGCGATGCCATCTCAAAGGAACAGCCACAGAGTGAACGGATGAGAAGACATAAAGGTGGGGTCCATTAATTCTACTTGATGAATTTCATTTCTTTGAGAACCTATCATCTTATGAATGGCAAACACATGCAGGATAAATGTATAAGAGGACATGCCTGACCCCGGATGTCACACTCTAGATCCAAATTCACAATTTAAGAATTATCTGCTCTTCCCAAAATTTCCACAGAAAATGGAATGTTCTGGATACTGGATATCCATTTGAGAAGATAATCATAGAGAGACTGCTAGACCCTGCTGGGCCATGTGAAAGATGGTCAGGTTATCTCTGCATCATTATGTTATGAAAGTTTATGCTATTAAATATCTTTCCAAGAAAATATTGACATAGAACATCTAAATGATGCTCTTTTGAGCTATCTCATACTTTCTGAGGGAGGACTTCTGTAAAGAGCAGTAACTGTTCTATAACTCTAAAAAGAATAAAGAAACTAACTCAGACTTTGTTTAATTTAACCAGAAAATTAAAGGATTAGAACACATCACCTAACAGGATTTAATGTAACTGTGTACCTAAACATACACGTAGAAAGGTTCTTTACTGCCACTGAATTCTCATAAAGCAGTAATATATTATTTTACAATATATACTGATAACATAGAGTTTCTTATGAGAAGACTATTAACAATTAAAGGAAAATGAAAACAAACAAGCCTATGTATTTGTGATTGGATATATCTGATTAAAAAGAAGGGTGGTAAAATGAAATGAATATAACTCACATAATGTTGACCCAGTATTTCCATTTTTTAGAATATCTTTTCTAAACACAGGTTTTCTAAAAAGCAAAACCTGAGACAAATTTTACATCAAGTGTTTATTCAAGGGTATAAGCCAAAAAAAAAAGCTAAAGCAGAGGAAAAAAGAGAATGAAGCAGAGAGGAGGAAAAGCAAGTAATAAGTTATGCATTATGAGTCTAGCCACAGCTTTGCCAGAGAGAGCACACCTGGTTGCTGTCACACAGAATGTCCCCTGAGATAGTACATGGAAATGGTACATCTGGCAATAGTCCATCAGGTGGAGAAAGGGAGAATAATTTACCCACTAGCACTCTCATGTCCCCTGTTTGGCATTGATCAAATCTTCCCTCTGGGGCCTATAAGAATGTAGTTATTCCAAGGCTATCTTCTCAGAAGGTCATCCAGTAGCATCTAGCAGAAAATTGTGACTGAGCAAATCTGACAGAGTGCATAGACCTAGTCCATAACAATCCTAAAGAAATGCTTGCACATGCTCTTAAAGGATATTTATCGTAGCAATATTTTTATAAAGAAAACTGGAAACAGATTGAACATCCATTTATTAATAGGCAATGGTTAAATATACTATGGTACACCTTTATCATAGATGGATTTAAAAGAATGGGGTAGATCTATATTTACTTATCCGAAAATATATCCAGGGTTTATTAAATGGAAAAAAATTAAATCTCAGAATTATATATTTATATCATAATCATAATCCATTTTCATGTAGAAAGAAAACCTCTATGTGTGTGTATATATGTAAAAATATATGTGCATATATGCATCTATACATATATGTATGTGTGTGTGTGTGTTTAGGACAAAGATTAATAAGATTTTCATCAAAATATTAACAATGGCTACAATTAAAGAGGGGAGTGGGAATGTGGAGGATGTTTTGAAGGGGGATATCGCATTTTACTCTAATTATTCCTGTGTAATTTTAAATTTTTTAAATTAAGTAACTTAAGAAAGAGGGAGAAGGAAGCAAAGCAGGAGATTGGGATCCAGGTTTACCTATATCTGAATCATTTTGATTATAGGGTAGCCAAAAATTCCAGTCAAGCAATAGTTCTCCTCTTGAGGCCTGACTTTTTTTTTTTTAAGATTTATTTTTTTATTCTTTCTCTCCCCTTCCCGACCCCCCCAGTTGTCTGCTCTCTGTGTCCATTCGCTGTGTGTTCTTCTGAGACCGCTTCCATCCTTACCAGAGTCACCAGGAATCTGTGTTTCTTTTTGTTGAATCAGCCCTCCGTGTGTGCGGCGTCATTACTGGGCAGGCTGCACTTTCTTTCGCACTGGGCAACTCTCCTTACGGGGTGAACTCCTTGCGCGTGGGGCTCCCCTACACGGGGGACACCCCTGCGTGGCAGGGCACTCCTTGCGTGCATCAGCACTGCACATGGGCCAGCTCCACACGGGTCAAGGAGGCCCGGGGTTTGAACCGCGGATCTCCCATTTGGTAGGCAGACTCCCTATCCATTGGGTCAAGTCCGCTTCCCAAGGCCTGGCTTCTGAGTTTGTCCTAATACTTCTGCGGTTATTTTTTTTTTTTTTATTTGTTTGCTTTTAGAAGAGTTTGAATGGCGTGTTTTAATGTTTTATTGACATGCATGTTAGAAGGAAATCCACTATTAAGATGAAACAGAGTAAATGACTTTTATTGACAATTACAGACCAAAAGAAAAGTGCCTCAGACAAATACTCTTGGAAAGAAGGTCCTGGGAGAGTATATGAGTGAGGCAGAAAAAAAGAGAGTCAGACAAATAAAACCATCTCAGGTGGATGTGGTCTCAGGTAGTGAAAGTAAGTAACAGGTAAGCAAAATAGCAGAATGAGCTAATGAATGCCGCGAAGGTTAAAGAATTTATTAAACCAATCTAAGTAAATACATACATTTATAAATGCGTCCTAAGTGACAGCAATGAAAACACCCTCAACTACCCCAGGACTAATAGGCTGTACAGGGAAATGAATTCCCTTGAACAAAGAGAGATCAGTCTCGTGTTTTCCAATGCCTTTTAACTGGACAAATAAAGGAAACAAATCTCTGAAATTGATAAATAAGAGATCATAGTCTGTTGTGGCTCAGCCCAAACTTAAAATTTAAATCAATAGAGTAAGCCGAGCTAACTGGTCGCAGCATATTCTCGGGCATCTTCTAAGTCATAATTTTTTTTAAAGCCCAATGAATTTTACAGGCTTTTTTACAAAATTCTCATTTCAAAAGTGAAAAACAAAACAAAGGTACAGAAGTGGTAGAATGAGGGTCACGTTAGCCTGAGGTCCAAAGACCCAGACATGGCCCTTCCTTTCCCCTAATTACTGACCTGGAGTACTAGAGGTAACTTAACCTCTCTGGATCTCTACCACTTCCCCTGTAAAGTAAACATTGCAAAACATGTTCTACCTCAGGATTCCCTGCCAGATTTACACTGTGGTGAATTATTCTCTTGCAAAATAGGAAATATATTTTGAGCTATAGGTAAGTCACCATACCTTTCCATTTCATATATGGTTAATCAGGACCTAGAAACATTGTATGACTTGTATCAAGGCCTTGGGGAGAGAGATTTGAGAAATTGCTTTCTTTCCCAAAAGAAACATAGCTTTGTTTATCCTGATCTTATAATGCTACAGGCTCATTTTTTAAAATTAAAATAATAAAAATATATATTACAAACAATCACCTGAAGTCTTATCACCTAGAACTAACACATAATATTTTGGTGAAAATGCCCGCCCCCACCCCCCAACACTCCCTCTCTTTCTCTGACTCTCACCCCAGTGGAAGGGAGAGATGTCAAGAAAACTTAATTCTTTTTTTCTTTGCCAAAAAACCATGATATGTGAAGTTTGAATATTGCTGAGATATGTGAAGAAAAATGCTGCAAATGGACCTCCAGGAGGGAAGTTAGTCTAGCCATTTATTCCAACATTTATTATTGAATAATCCATCTTTTCTCCACTACATTAACATGTTAAATCCTCAAATATCCTTGGATAATTTTCTAGACTTTATGTCTTATATCCCTTGTCTATCAGTTCATTACTGTTCTACTACTGTGCAGCTCAATTCTGATAGCTTAAAAATGTTTTAATATCAATGAATTATTTAGATATTTCTAAGAAAAGGTAACAAGTCCTAGGTGACTCAAGGATTTGAAATGATCCCAGGAAGGTGAAAGACTGTTGACAAGCATTGAAACAGAGGATACTTGAGAAACCACAGATCAAGATGATCATGAAAACAAAGCCAACCAGAGACTTTCTTACTTAGTGATTTTAGGAAAGAGTTTTAAGGACTGTGTTTGAATGTCAATAAATGCGGTTGGTGTAAATATTTCTGATTCACCCATAACATAATATCAAGAGACCAATTAAGCAATTCTGTTCAAAAATTTTCTACAATTTTAACACTATCTTTAGTTTGTCCTTGGGCTTAAAAAGTCTCTTATTTAAAAAGCATCATGTTCTTCCTCAAATGCCTCATCAATACTGTTTCCTAGAACTTCTTATACAAGATGCCTTTTTTCTACATCCTTTACAGTGAACGTATAGTTATACTACAGATTTCCCAGACCTTCTAAGAACCCAGACACTCCATTTTAAAAGGATGCAGAAACCAGTATACTCAGTATTGAATAAGAGTCATCACCTGCTGTAAAAGCTAACTGTCCCAAACATGGAAACACATATGAGGTGTATTTCTGGGAATAAATGGGGAGTGATTTCAACGTTGACCAGTGTAGGAAGGAGGTCCTAGGAAGATGGCATTGACCTTGGACAAATGAAAGGAAGAACAGACTGACATTTCAGTGCCTAAGTACTGAAATTATAACTATGGACATAATAATAACAGCAATCTAGGAGAAATACATCTGCACCTAGGGTGAGACTGGGATTGAATTTTGACCACAATTTGATCCTATCAGTTGGCCAAAAATGTGGGATAATAAACTATGAAACCAGGGATGATAATCAAGTCCAATGTAAAGCTTTGAAATTAAAATTTATCAGGGTTACCCTGTTCATAGGGTAATTTCTATTAGGGAAAACACAGAGCAAATTTACAAGAATTCTTACCTCATGATGTCACTAAAAATAAATAAATGTTATTTAGCCTAAATTTCACCTGCAGTACTCACACCATTCTTGTTTTTACAATTATCCACTCTAAATTGGAAAAGTGTTTCCTGGTTAAGCACTAGGATCAATATGGCAGAGAAGAGAGTATATTCTAGATGTAAAGTAAGAAGGACTTGCTATGGTAAAGAAAACATTTCTCCAATTTCTAGGAGAAATTTTAGGGCCAGGGTCATTTTTGTTCATGCACTCACTTATTCATTCATTATATATATATGTATGGAGAACCAGCAGTGTGTCTGATGCTGTCTAGCAGCTGGGAATAGAATTGTGACTAAAACAGGTGAGATATTTACTTTTGTGGAGATTAGAATCTAGTAGAAAAAGTTTGACAGTAACCAATAAACTATCAGATATTGAAAAATTCTGTGAAGAAGTGTGCTGAGATAATGTGAGTCAGAGAAGGCTCTGAGAAGAGATGGGATTTGAACCAAGACCCAAAAATAATGAGGGAGCACAGCATTCCAAGGTCTCGACTGGGAGCTTTCCAGGTAGAGGGAGCAGTGGCCAGAACGGTTCCAAAGAATGAGGTGGAGACTGGTAGGGCATGAGGTGGTGAGTAACAGCAGCCAGATCGGGCTGGGCCTTATAGGATGATAAGGAGTTGGATTTAATTTTCAGAGTTAATGGGAAATCATTGGGGAGTTTGAGCAGGGGAATAAGAGGATTAGATTTATATCTTTAACTGACTTTGACTGTCATTTTGAGAAATGTTTCTACAAAGGCAATAACAGAAATCCCGTTTTGCAGTGGTTTAGGAGAAAAATGACAGTGGTTGGGTCAGACTAAAAGAAGTGGAGTTGCATAGAAGCAGTCAGACTTAGGAGGGAAATTCCACATACTTGCTGATGGATTAGATTTTTAGGTCACAGAAGCCTCAGTTCAGATACTGATTCTAAGCAACCTGAGTCACACTATGATTTAATCAATAGATTAAAAATTTTTATGATAATTTTATTTTATATTATTTTGCAAAATTTAATAAATCCCTTGGTCAGAATGGTCTTGCTCAGTTTTTCAGTGTCCAAGGAATCCTTTTATTTCTTCAAGTATGTATTTTTCCCTCAAAATTCAAGTTGTCTTTTCAGATAATTCCCCTTCCTCATATATTTATGAGTATCCATAAATCCTTAGATTAAAAATAAATGGACAAATATCAAGAGATTTCTTTTGAGGTGATAAGTGTTTTCCAACAGATATTGATGCAATTTCAATAAGCAAGGCATCTGCTATTTTCTCTGGTACAAAAAATATTTTTAAAAACATGTTAATTCCATGCCTCTGTGGGATGTTGCTTGAGAATGCCATGTGCATAGGGCAAGTCATTTGTGCAGAAGAAGAGGTCTTTTATGACAATGGGTATTTTTGAATGTTTAGTTCCATCATAAAACGTCCCTTATACACACACACACACACACACACATACGCACACACACCGTCATAAATTCTGTAAACAATAGCTATAAACTAATGGGCTTGATCAGATATATTGTGACATCATGGAGTAGGCCAGTCATTTGCAGATTCACGTTTGACATTGTTTTTATTAACGATAGTGAAAATTATGACATTCCTAAAGGGAAAATAGACCCTTTCCCCATCACCAAAGATATCAAACATTGAGATTATCACTAGATGATTTATTTCTGGGCCCTATTATTTTAATTAGAGGGGAAGATCCGTGATTATCTTTTCATGGAAGCCCCTGCATTAGGCCATAAAGTAATATCAGTTCATTGAAAAAGTCTATTCCCCAGGCAGCTGTTAGGCCTATTTGTGTTTCCTGCATTAAATAAACCAGGGAATGGGAATGAGGGCAAATCCAGGATCAATGAGAACTGATTCAAAGAGTAAACTTAAACATATCTCAATCTGGTGACACACAAAATACAATAGTCTCTGAGGATGAGACTTCTTGGCTAGCTTCATGTTTAAAAAAAAAAAATTACCCTTGTAAATGTATATCATCATAAAATCACCTGAGCTCAGCTAAAATGGTTTTATGGACATAGTTAGAGGGCATTATTTTAAAGTTATGCTGGGGGCAAAATGGCAGTAGCGAAGGCTATGCATACAGGAAACCATGTTCTGCTCTCTGCACACTGATACTAGTTCCAGTATCTTCATTTTTTAATGATCACATTCAGATACTAAATCCATTTTCAATTATTTCATTAAGAAAAAAAGCAGAATCCCATTCCATGTATATTTTTTTCTTTGAGTGCTTTACCCCCAAAAGGCAATAATATTGTAAAATATTTATTCCATTAGTTTTAGGTAATTGAAATGCCAAGAGCTAAGCACTTAATCTCTGTCGGCAGGGAGAGCTGCCTGCTGTCACTTTTTATTAAGTCTTTTTTTTCTTTTGGCTGCTTTTTGCATAGTCAATAACAGAGTCTAAACCCAAAAAGAGATATAGAATAACATCTAAACGGCAGTCTATGATAAGGTAATGTTCACATTCAGGATAATATGAAAATGTCCACTCTATAGTGGCAAAGATTTTTCTCCAGGTTAACTAATTAGAATGTTTATTAGCTGCATTCATTATTCTGACAGGCCCAGGGATTTCTAAACATTATTAACTTCTTAAGCACCTTATTCCCTAAAGAGCTTATGTCTGCTAGAATCTAGACAGGTGGATTTTAGCAGCACTTGGTATTTATTTTCCCAGGCCTCTAAAAGTACAAAAACAGAATACGGAGCATTCATCCTTAATACCTGAGGGTGCCGAGAGTGGCTTCAGTGACTCCCCACATCATTTTTATGGCACTCTTCACAGCTCTTGCTGGGTAATGTATAGCTTTCCCTGCTGGACTCTGATCAGTGACTTATCACTGTAGTAAATGGACAGCAAACTGATGTGTCTTTAGTCGCCCAAACTGGAAAGAGAAAAGCATATTTCTGCCATAAAGGGTGGTAAGCAAACAAGCAGGGCTCGCAACTTCCTATTACCTGAGACACCAGATGGCGAGAGGTGGCCCCCTGAGAAACCTGGATTCTGAGTCATGCAACATAAGGAACTCATATCTTTTATTTGAATTATGATTAGCTTGCGTTTTCTGCTCCACGTGAGTATGCCTTATTCTCAACATCATCATAACTTGAGGCTGAAGTGTATTACCTCTCACCAATGCATTATGGTACGAGGAAGAGTACGGAGAGTCCAAAAAACCCAAGTGCAAGACCTGCCTTCCCTATTTTCCAGGTGGGTTACCTGAGTCAGGTTGTTTGACCTCTCTGGGCTTCAGTATTCTCATCTATAAATTAAGGGCGGTGTCGACCTCATAGAGGTACCCTTGTCAGTATTGAGAAAGATGGGAGGCAGTATAGACACATGGTTCGGTCATGGCCTTGGGAGTCAGCCTCTGGTTTTGATTCTTGGCACTACCATTTACTAAGTTTATAGTTTTGGACAAGTTACACAGTCTCTCCAAGCCCGTGTTTTCTCATCTGTAACATAAAAATAACCATAATACTCAGTGAGTGGGATAAGAGATTTACCGGTGCAACAAATATTGAGTGACTGCTATGAGTTAGGAACTAGGAATACAGCAGATCAGACAACAGTCCCTACCTTCATTGAACTTACATTCCAGCAAGGGAAGACTGACAACAAGCAACATAAATAAATAAAATTAAAGTATATGTCAAAAAGTAATATGTTGAGGAGGCAAGATGGCATCCGAGTGAGTGCACCCACGTAATCTCTCCTGCAAAGGACCAGTTGAGTGGGGCTGGAACCTTGCCGGAGCAGGTTGTTTCAGGAACCAACAAAGCAGGGGATGTCTGGACATCGATTTGGAGAGACTGCGGCAAAAATAGTGCTTGCTAAAGGTAAAATGGTGGGTTTCTAACACTGAAGTCAGAAGTTGTGGGAAGGCAAAACCCTTCCCCCTAGGGCTGAGGGCTGCAGCATTCCCTGAAAACTGTCAAGTCTTGCGGCAGCATTCCCAAGCCCAGGGTTCCCCAAATGCATGATCCCCCAGTCCAAGTTCCCTGAACCCCTGTATCCCACATTCCACAGACCCACAGACCCTGACTCCACAATATCCCAGGCTTCCATTTCCCGAATCCAGCACTCCCCAAAATCTGGGATCCCCCAAGCCCTCCGATCTCAGACTAACTCCTGGAGTGGGAGGGTTTTGGTGGGAGATACAGAGGGGCCTGATGAGTGCAGGTTCAATTTTCTGTCCACCCCCCCAGGTTTTTTGGGTTTTTTTGAGCTTGGAGGAGTATTCCAGCTGGCTTGGGGAGAGCCTAGGAAGAAAGGAGAGGCAAATCTGCTGAGAAAGCCTGATTTACCTAAATGTCCTGGGATAGGAAACTGGTATGGGAGAAGGAGGAGTCAGAAAATTATCTAGCCCTCCTGTAGCATACGTAAGGAACAGTACAGTAGGACATGCTTTGCAGGCTTCCAATAGCATATTTAGGGTTCCTGGCAAGGTGTGGGTGCTCTCTCTCAAGAAACTGAGTCATTATTTTCTGTGGTGAGTTGGTTCACCAGGGACCCATTTGAATCTCCTATTGCACCCATCACAGAGCTTTCCTGCTGACCTGGGAGAGAGGGAAGTGAGGAAGGGAGAAAAAGGGAAGGTCAGACTCCTAAGTGGTTTATTTAACTGCAAAGAGGATTCTTTGCTTGAAGCCTTGTCTGGTCTTTTTTGTTGGTTTGTTTTCTTGTTTTTCCTTTCCCTATATCCCCCCATGGCCCTTTTTTCTTTTTTTTTGCTTGCTTTTTTTTTTCTCTCCCCCACATTTTTTTCTTTTTTTCTTTTTTTATATTAGGTGCTGCAAGGAGCATTTCTTATTTGCTGCATTTCCTCATCCTTGATTTCCTCTTTTCTGAGTGTACTGATTTTGACTACCAATGCTATCCCCTTTCCTTTACATCTTTCTATCCTCCATCATTTATTGTTTCTCTTACATTCCATCTTTATTTTTTTAGCCCCCAATTTTTCTGACTTTTTATTTCTAATACTTCTGTTCTGTTTTCTATCTTTTATTCACTCTTTATATTAGTGTCTTTTCTTTTCTCTTTCCCTCTCTCCTGACCACACTGGCCTTTTAATTCATACTATACCCCTCCCCATATTCAGTTTACTATCTCATTATAGGTACTCCACTTTTCTTACTGTTATAACTCTACACAGCTTAGATGAGTCTAATATCCATTCTCCTAGATCTCATATGGTTTTTCTGCTAACAGTTACTCTCAATAATACTATTATACTTTTTCTTTTCTTACCCTTTTGCTTTCTCTGGCCCTAATATTTTCCTTCACAGAAACTTAGCCAATGACAAGAAAACAGAATAAGAAGAAAAAAGTGACAAAGCAAAGACATAACACACACACAAAAACAACAACTAATTAAGCTCCAAAACTAGATGAAGAAGCTAATAACTGAATAAACCCATCAAGATAAAATGATGACCAGACAGCAACAAAATGCTACAAACCAAACTAATAATCAAGAAAATATGGCCCAGTCCAATAAATAAACTAAAAACCAGGAAGAGGAGCAGAACATCAAACAACTAATCAAAGCTCTCAAAACATGTATCAGGGGCCAATTAAACAAAGTGAAGGAAGAGATTGAGGAAATTAAGAAAATACTTGGAGAGCATACAGAAAAAATTGTAATCATATGCAAAATATAATGGATATGATGGTGATGGACAGCATAATTCAAGAAATCAAAAATACTCTCACAGCAAATAACAGCAGATTTGAAGAGACAGAGGAAAGAATTAGTGATGCGGAAGACAGTACATCTGAAATCAAACAGATAGTAGAATTCATCGATAAAAAGATAGAAAAAATCCAGCAGGGACTTAGGGACCCGAATGACAATGCAAAACACACAAACATACACATCATAGGCATCCCAGAAGGAGAAGAGAAGGGAATGGGGACAGAAGGGGTGTTGGAGGAAATAGTGGCTGAAAAATTTCCAAAGAGACACAGATTGGAAGAGTGGATAGGAAAATATGACCCATCTCTATCCTATCAACAGAAAACACATCCTAAACCCTGGCATTCAAGGAGATTGAAAGTGAATGGCTGGAAAACAATCTTACAGGAAAACAATAACCAAAAAAGGGCAGGAGTGGCTATATTAATATTAGACAAAATAGACTTTAAATGCAAAACAATTGTGAGAGACAAAGGTGACACTACATATTAGTGAAAGGGATAATCTTTCAAGAAGAAAGAACAATCATAAACATTTATGCCCCTAACAAGGGTGCCTCCAAATACATGAGGCGAACACTGGAGAAGCTAAGTGAAGGAATAGATGCCTCTATTGTTACTGTGGGGGACTTTAATACAGCACTATTACATTTCAGAAGAGAATCAATAAAGAAACAAAGACTTTGAACAATATATTAGAGGACCTGGATCTAATAGACATATACAGAACATTACACCCAAATACAACAGGATATACATTCTTCTCGAGTGCACATGGATCATTCTCCAAGATAGACCACATGCTAGGCCACAAGGAAAGTCTCAATGAATTCAGAAAGATTGAAGTCATACAAAATAATTTCTCTGACCATAGGGGAATGAAACTGGAAATCTGCAAGGGCCAGAGACTTAGATTTGGCACCAAGATATGGAAGCTAAACAACACACACTTAGAAAAGCAGTGGGTCACAGAGGAAATCTCAACAGAAATCAATAACTACATGGAAACATGAAAATGATAACACAACATATCAAAATTTATGGGATGCAGCAAAAGCTATACTGAAAGGGAAGTTCATAGCTATAAAATCATACATCAAAAAGGAAGAAAGAGCTAAAATTGAGAACTAACTGCACAATTGGAGGAATTAGTAAAAAAAAAAAAAAAAAAAAAAAAAAACCCAAAGAAAGAAGAAAGAAAGAAATAGCAAAGATCAGAGCAGAACTAAATGAAATAGAAAATAAGAAAGAGCTCAAAAAAATAAACAAAACCAAGAGCTGGTTCTTGGAGAAGGTCAAAAAAAATTGACAAACCCTTAGTTGACTAACAAAGAAAAAAAGAGAGAAGATTCAAAAACACTAAATAAGAAATGAGAAATGAGATATCAACACTGATCCTACACACACAAAAAAAAGGACTATCATAAGAGGATAATTTGAAAAGCTATATTCCAACAAGAAGGACAATTTAGAGGAAATGGACAAGTTCCTAAAAACACATAAGCAGCCTACATTGAGGAAAGAAGAAACTGATGATCTCAACAAAGCAATCACAAGTACAGAGATAGAATTAGTCATTAAAAACCTCCCAACTGAGAAGAGTTCTGGGCCAGATGGGTTCATAGGTGAATTCTACCGAACATTCTGGAAAGAACTAACACTAATCTTGCTTAAACTCTTCCAAAAAAGGAAAACAGAAGGAACATTGTCTAATTCATTCTATGATGCCAACATTTCCTGAGTACCAAAGCCAAACAAAGACACTGCAAGAATGGAAAATTACAGACCAATTTCTCTAATGAACAAAGATGTGAAAATCCTCAACAAAATACTTGCTAATCATATCAACAACAGGTTAAAGGAATTATACACCATGACCAAGTGGGATTCATTCCTGGTATGCAAGGATGGTTCAACATAAGAAAATCAATCAATGTAATGCACCACAGAAACAGACTGAAGGAAAAAATCACATAATCATATCTATAGATACAGAAAAAACATTTGACAAAATGCAGCACCCTTTCTTGATAAAAATACTGCAAAAGATCAGAATAGAAGGAAACTTTCTGAACATATAAAGTGTATATATGAAAAACTCACAGCTAATATCATTTAATATGGTGAAATCCTAAAATCTCTTCCTCTAACATCAGGAACAAGATGAGGATGCCCACTATCACCCCTCCTAATTAACATTGTGTTAGAAGGTCTTACTCATGCACTGAGGCAAGACACAGATATAAAAGGGATCCAAGGAGGAAAGGAAGAAGTCAAAATTTCACTATTTGCAGATGACATGATCCTATACATAGAAAGCCCTGAGGAGTCTACAACAAAGCTTCTAGAATTTATAAATGAGTTTAATAAAGTTGCAGGGTATAAGATCAATGTACAAAAATCAGTAGCATTTCTCTACACAATAATGAGCAATCTGAGGAGGAAATCAAGAAAAAAATGACATTTACAATAGTAAATTAAAAAATCAAATACCTAGGATAAATTTAACTAAAGATGTAAAAGACTTACATGCAGAAAACTACACAACACTGCTCAGGGAAATCAAAGAAGACCTAAACAAATAGAAAAATATTCCCTGTTCACAGATAGGAAGACTAAATATTAATAACATGTCTATCCTACCAAAACTGATCTATAGATTCAATGCAATCCCCATAAAAATAAACCATATACAGCATTTTTTATGAACTAGAAAAACCAACTATGTAATTTATTTGGAAAAGAAAGAGGTCCTGAATAGCCATACACATATTGAAAAAGAAAAATGAAATTGGAGGAATCATACTTCCTGAATTCAAAATATAATTCAAAGTTACAATAGTGAGAATAGCATGGTATTGGCACAAGTATAGACACACTGACCAATGGGACTGAATTGAGAGTTCTCATATAGATCCTCATATCTATATGAGAATATCATATGATATTCAACAAGGCCACCAAACCCACTCAACTGGGATAGAATGGCCTTTTCACCTGGAGAACTGGATATCCATATACAAAAGACGGAAAGAGGATTACCATCTCACACCTTATACAAAAATCAACTCAAGATGAATCAAAGGCCTAAATATAGGAGCCAAGACCATAAAGACCTTGGAAAACAATGTAGGGAAGCATCTACAAGACCTTGTAATAGGAAATGGCTTCATGAAATTCATACCCAAAGCACGAGCAGGAAAAGAACAAATAGATAAATGGGACCTCCCAATTAAAACCTTTTGCACCTCAAAAAAGTTGTCAAGACAGTGAAGAGACACCCTACACAATGGGAGAAAATATTTGGTAACCATATATCTGATAGGAGACTAATATCCTGCATGTATAAAGAACTCCTATTATATCAATAATAAAAAGACAATCCATTTAAAAAATGGGCAAGTGATTGAAACAGATGTTTCTCCAAAGAAGAAATACAAATGGCTGAAAAGCACTTGAAAAAAATGCTCAAAATCACTAGCTATTAGGGAAATGCAAATCAAAACTCGCAGCTATCAAAAAACCAGAAGACTGTAAGTATTGGATAGGATGTGGAGGAAAGGGAACACTCATCCACTGCTGGTAGGAATGCAGAAGGACTAGTCATTCTGAAAGACAGTTTGGTGGTTTCTCGAAAAACTAGACATGGATTTTTTCATATGACCCAGCAATTCCACTGCTGGGTATATACACAGAAGAACTGAAAACAGGACACAACTGATATATGCACACCAATGTTCATAGCAGCATTATTCACAATTGCCAAAAGTTGAAATCAACCCAAATGCCCATCAGCAGATGAATGGATAAATAAAATATGGTATATACATACAGTGGAATACTACTCAGCTACAAGAAGGAATACAGTACAAACACATGTGATAACTTGAATGAATCTTGAAGACCTTATGTTGAGTAAAGCAAGCCAGGCATTGAAGGACAGATACTACATGATCTCTCTGATATCAAATAAGTAAACCAAGCTGTCTCAGAGAGCTAGAGACTGGATGATAGGCTTAAAGGAAGTTAAGAGGGGAGAGGAAGGTTGTGAGCTGATGCCTACATGGGTGAAATCTGTGATAAGGTGGAGGTAAGTATTTGTGGAGGGAAGGGATAAAATGGGGCATAAGGATAACTTTAGGTGGGACTTTGCAGGCTTGAGGGGGGCTAGGGTTGGGAGGATGGGTCAGATGGCCCAAGAAATTGGGGGGAGGACTGGGGTGATCATTTGAACACGGAAGATTGCCAGGTGTGTGCTTGAAACTATAATGTTGAGAAAACTCTTTAGAAAATATAGTAAGGAAGGATTACCTGTTTAAGATGCTTAAGGGGAGGCATCTGGCACAGGGGCAGGCTTCAAGGGAGTGGAAGAGCTCATTTTGTCATAATGTGTTATAGCATAGGGTGAAGACCCATACAATGAGTGTGAAGGTGTACCCACATCCTGGGAAGGACTGGTATTCTCAAACAGAGGGAATTGAGTCTCTTGAGAGAATCGGTGGCCCCCAATGGGTTAGGGCAGTCTAGGATGTCAAGCCTTCAGCATTGTTGCAAGTGTCTATGAATCTTGTCGTCCAAGTAATGAAGACTGATTGTCACTGTGAGCCCTGAGGGGAGGGGAGAGAGGTATAGAGTAGATGGAATCAGGGTAACAGAGGGGCAAGGGAAGTGTTCCACAAGACCATGCAATGATGGATATAGGACATGTTAAATTACACCAAAAATATATAAAAGTCTATAGGCTAAAATGTAAACCCTAATGTGAAATAAGGTAACTAAAATTGTAGAAAATTGTACAGTCCAAAATATAAACTATAGTGTAATTCAGAAAGGAACCATATTTGAAAGTTATGTTTCAATTATCTGTATATCAGCTTCAGCAAATATCACATGAACATGAAAATTGATCACTGCTGGGGAAGGGGGAAAAGGGTTTAGTATACAATATATGGGAGTCCCCTAAATTGTATATGTGAATTACTGTGATCTAAAACTTTTGTGAAGACAAAATTAAAAATTAGAAGAAAAAAAAAAGGATGTCGACACTGAGGAAGAAATGAAAGAAATTGCCTTGCCACTATACATACAGGGCAACACCTATTGCAATGATGAAAGGCAAAACATCAAAAACAAAGCTTTATAATATTTTTCATTTTTTAATACCCCAATTTATTTTTACTTTATTTTAGTTTTTCTAAATTAGTATATATTCCATTTCAAATCTTTAAACTTATCATTACTATTTCATTTCCCTACTAACTGAATTTGGCAATGTAATAGGCTTCATTTTTTAAGAGGTTTTCGACCACAGGGGAGGAACACTAGTGTGGGGTGTTATTGATGGGGAACACATGGTTGGGAGGGATTTCTCCAGGGCATGTATATAGGGGACATAAAACTGTTTGGATATATGTTGGGTATTTTAATAGTAGTTACAGTTACAAATGTCAACTGAGGAAGTGCTGAGTTCCTAACCAGGGGAGCTTTATCACATTCCCTAATGGAACAGCAACAATCCCCCAAGTGCAACAGCAAAGACTTACAAAGAAAGATGGTCTAACAATGAGCCCTTGATACTAATGACTATGCTTATGAGCCTGTGTGCCTGAAATATGAACTAGGCCTAGAACTGCAGGGTACCTAAGAGTTACCTCCTGAGAGCCTCCATGTTGCTCAAATGTGGCCACTCTCTAAGCCAAACTCAGCATGCAAATGCATTACCTTACCCAAACATGGGACATGACTCCTGGGAATGAGCCTCTGGCACCGAGGGATCACTACCAAGCACCAGCTGGTGATGTAAATAGAAAAAGACATTGAATAAAAGGGTCAACTCAGACCAGCAGATTATCTCAGCCTACTTGTAAGATCATATGTTAAAAACTGCTTTTTGACCTTGAATAAAAGGGGGAAATGACAAAGACAAGTGAGATTATATGGCTAAGAGTCTTCAAAAAAGAGTCAGGAGGTCATCAGAAGGGTCGCTCTTACACACACCTCAGCAAGACCCCAGGGACAGCCAAAGTAGATAAAACCCCAGGTACTGGTTCTCCTGAGGGCTATGGAGGCCAGGTTCTGTGCTCATGGGAAATGGCTCTGGAATTCAGTGCCATGTCAGTTGGCCCTACTTTGGAATTTATGTTCCTGAGAGTGATGGAGTTGGACTCAGATGTGACCTTTCTACACATGACTCTTCTGTCACTTTTACTGAACCTGTGCTTGGTCCTAGGGTTGGTGTATATTCAGGAGACTTGAAATACTGGACTCTCCATGTGCCAGCTGGGCCCTGAGCCTCAGCAGACTTGTAACACCTACTCTCTGGTTCATTGGACTTGCCCATGCCAGCTAACAGGGAGGTGTAAATGGTCAACCACCACACCACAGAACTAAGAGGGCCTACAATTATAAGCAGGAGAATTGCATCCAACATTCATGTGGAATCTAAGCCCCCTCTCAATACAGAGGTGGATGGATAATACCACCACCCCAGGGTCCACTGGATGGAGGAATAAAATATGGATTAGAGTGTACTTACTGATATTCTACTATGGAACTATTGTGACTAGTAATGGAAGAAATTATAGCATTGATATGGAGAAATTGGCCACGGTATTTGCTGAGGGCACGGAGAGGGAAGAAGAAATGAGACGTGGGGCATTTTCAGGACTTGGAGTTGTCCTAAATGATATTGCAGAGACAGATGCTGGACATTATATACCCTGCCATAGCCCAGTGAATGGACCTGGGGAGAGAGTAAACTACAATGTATACTATTATCCATGTAGTGCAGCAGTGCTCCAAAATGTATTCACCAAATGCAATGAATGTGCCACAATGATGAAAGAGGTTGTTGATGTAGGAGGAGTGCGGTGAGGGAGGATGGGGTATATATGGGAACCTCTTTTTTTTTTTAATGTAACATTTAATAAATTAAATAAAGAAATAAAGATGAAAAGTGATAAGTTGAATGGGTAAAAATAAGACAAGGAAGGAGAAATTGAATGTAAAGAGATTAGCACAGTGCCTAGCACTTGAACTCTTGTACCATTATAAAATATAGGCTGCCATTTTCCTATCTATAGTAAATACCACCCCAAATTTTATCATCTATCCTTTTACCTTACCCATCTGTGAGTTCTTCCAAATTTCTCATATTCCAGGAATAAACTGAAGTCAAACCTATATCGATGGGGAATGAACCTTTTCCAGGGTTTTTTGGCAGGCAGATATACACATGGGTCACTCAAAAATATAAGACTAAGGAATGGTCCTTCATTTCAATTCATGATGAGCCTTAAGATGCAAATGCTTGGTTGAGGTACTATCCTTAATGAGATTGAGTTGCTATAGAAAACCAAATGTCAAAAAATTAACTCACTTAATCCTCATAGGTTTTTCCCTCTTTTGATAATAGCAAGAGAAGGAAAATTAACTCTAGCAGAATGTCTCACCCAAACCTAAAAAGTAAGCCCTTTTTAGAAACTGAAGAACTGGTTAGCTCTCCAGGATCTACTTGAGAACAGCATACGCCCATCAGGGATTTTGTTGTAGGAGCCAGAGTAGAGCTGAAAGAGAAGAGTTTGTGGAGAGCTTCAGTGAAAGAGATGTGGCTTCTGAAACTGAGAGGTCTATTTTCACAAAGAACTTTGGAAAACTCACGAGAGAAGCCAGGCTTGGGACCAAAAAGTTAAAGTCAGGGCAAATTTGTACCTATTCCCTGTGGGGCTCCAGAGCCATCAGGACAGGCTGTGGGGCACTGAGCATGGCAAAGTTGACACAGGCTTTGGCAATTTCACAGAGGAATTCAGCTGGAGGTACATGGTACTGCATCCATGGGGCCAAAGCAGAAAATCACTAGGCAACTACCAGAAACCCCTCTGAGGACTTATGGAAAAAAATGGAAAAGATCTTTGGGGGAAGGGGACTCTTCTGAGAAATGAGACTGATTTGGGATAAAATTATAAACCTAACCAAACTAGTTTTTGAAGTAGAACTTTATGTATTTGTTCAAAAACCATGTTGGTATTTTGTAGTCTGGCCTTATTAAGAAACAATAACAATAAAAACTGCTTTAAAATCTATGGAAGAGAAAACCAAAAGAGAAATAGACACAAAAGATCACACAGCGAATGGATACCAATTGCAAAAACAGCAAGGTGGGGGGACGGGGAGGGAGGAAAATAAATAAACCATTTTTTAAAATCTGTGGGAGCATTCAAGCAAAAGAATAGAAAGTTTTACAAATTGTTCCCTCCACTAGAAAAATGACTGAGCTGGAAAAAGAGTTTGGAATTAACTAGGTATAAAATCTGGGAGGAGACTGGACACTTAGAAAAACTACAGGAAGTCCAAAAGAAGTGAAAGTTCACCTTTTGTGGCTGAAATCCTGAACCAGTGACTAGCTCCCATAGCTCAGCCCCAGAGCAGATGTGAAAACAAGGCCCAAATTCTGTGAAGACCGGCTGGGACCAGAGTGGAGCAGAGGCAAACCTGTCCTCCAAGTTAGGGTTGAGGGTACATGGCAGTCTAGGGGACCCTGAGAACCAGCTATTTAAAGAGAATTTAAAAATCTCACATCAATAACACCTTGAGGAACTAGAAAATGAAGAGCAAAGTAAACCAAAAGTTATTAGAATGAAGGAAATAATATTAGAGTACAAAGATATGAAATAAAGACTATAAAAACATTTGAGAAAATTTTTTAAAAATTGGTTCTCTGAAAAAAGTCAATAAAACTGACAAACCTTTAGCTGGACTGACAAAGAAATAAAGAGAAAATATGAAATAACAAAAATCAAATATAAAAATGTTGATATCACTACTGACCTAGAAATAAAAATGATTCTAAGAGAATACCATAAACTATTGTATGCCAACAAATTAGAGAATCTAATGAAAAACTTTCTAGAAATACACAAATTACCTAAATCGACTCAAGAAATATTAGAAAACTTCAAACCCATAGCAAGTACAGAGATTGAAACAATAATCAAAAACCTTCCACCAAATAAAAGTCAAGGACAAGATGGCTTCACATGGGAATTTTACCAAACATTTAAAGAAGTATTAATACCAATCCTTCCAAAGGATTGAAGAGGAAGAAATACTTCCTAATTCATGAAGTCAGCATTACCCTGATACCAAAGCCTGCTAAAGACACTATTAATATAGATGCAAAAACCCTTAACAAGATACTAGTAAACCAAATCCAATAGCATATTTTAAAAAATTATACACCATGGACCAAGTGGGATTTATCCCAGGAATGTAAAGTGACTTAACATATGAAAGTCAATCAATGAATATTCCACATAAGTAGAACAAGGGATAAAAGCCACATGGTTATCTGCACAGACACAGAAAAGACATTTGACAAAATCCATCACCTCTTTTTGATAAAAACACCCAGAAAACTAGCATTAGAAGGGAACTTTCTCAACATGATAAAGGACATTTATGAAAAACCCACAGCTAACATTAATACTCAAGATAAAAGACTAAAAGCTCGCCCCTTAAGATCAGGAAGAAGGCAAGGATGCCACTTGCACTACTGCTATTCAATATTGTAATAGAAATTCTATCCAGAGCAATTAGGAAAGAAAAAGTAATAAAAGGCATCCATATTGTAAAGGTGGAAACAACCACCTCTATTTCCAGATAACCTGATCTTTATGTAGAATATTCAAAGGAATCCACAAGAAAACTATTACAGCTAACATAGATAATGGTTTTCAGCAAAATGTCAGGGAACAAGATCAACACAAAAATTGTGTTCCTATGACCTAGCAATGAACAATGTGATGAGGAAATTAAGTAAACAATACCATTTATAATAATATATAAAAATAAAATATCTAGGAATTAATTTAACCAAGGATATCAAAGACTTATACACTGAAAACTATAAAATACTGCTGAAAGAATTTAAAGAAGACCTAAATAAATAGTGAGACTTCATATGTTATGGGTTGGAAGAGTTAAAATTATGAAGATGCCAATAATACCCAAAGCAATTTAAGGAATCAATGTAACCCCTATCAAAATTCCAGAAGCCTTTTTACAGAAATGGAAAACCTTATCCTCAAATTCATATGAAACTACAAGGGACCCTGAACAGCCAAAAAATTTTGCAAAAGAAGAACAACATTGGGGGACACACACTTTCCAATTTCAAATTGTGCTACAAAACCACAGTAAAAGAGTTTGGTACTGGTATAAAGATAGGTAAATAGGCCAATTGAAAAGAGTTTAGGATCCAGAAATAAATACATACATCGAAGGCCAATTGATTGGCAATTCTATGCTTACAATTAATTCAGTGGGTTTTCCCAGAGTCTCTTTTTTAATTATTATAGTTAATAGATCACAAAGAAAGTTACATTAAAAAACATAAAAAAAACAGCAGAGTTTCCCATATACCCCATTCCCTATCCCCACCCCATCAATTTTGTAAATTGTATTTTTTTGGATGATATAGACACCACAAAAAAATGTTACATTAAAAAATATAAGAGGTTCCCATATACCCCCCACTGCCCACCCCACTCTTCCCACATCAACCTCCCCAATCATTGTGTCACACTCATCGCACTCAGTGAACACATTGTGGAGCACTGCTGTACCACATAGATAATAGTTTACCCTGTAGTTCACACTCTCCCCCAGTACATTCAACGGGTTATGGCAAGATATATAAAGTCCAGCATCTGTCCCTGCACTTAGCAACTATTGTGGCCATTTTCTTCCCCTCAATGATACAATATTTTCTCTTATTAGTCACAATAGTTTTATAGTAGAATATCAGTAAGTCTACTCTAACCCATATTTTATTCCTCCATTCTGTGGACCCTGGGATGGTAATGTCCACTCTACTTCTGGATCAAGAGGGGGCTTAGATTCGACATGGATGGTGGATGCAATTTCCCTGCTTGCAGTTGTTGGCACTCTTGATTCCCTGGTGTGGTGGTTGACTATCTTCATCTCCCTGTTAGCTGACCTGGGTAAGTCCAATGAACCAGAGAGTAGGAGTCACAACCCTGCTGAGGCTCAGGGATCAGCTGGCACATGGGCAATCCAGCGATTCAAGTCCCCTGAGTATGCACCATCCCTATCACCAACCAAAGGGTCAGGAAAACTGACAGAAGAGGCATGTGTAGAAAAGTCACATCTGAGTTCAGTTCCATCACAGTCAGGAGCACAAATTCCAAAGTAGGGCCCTCTGACATGGCACAGAACTCCAAATCCATCTGCCATGACCATATACCCTGTGGGTCTCCATAGCCTTCAGGAGAACTAGCACCTAGGGTTGTATCTACTTTGTCTTTCTCTGGGGTCCTGATGAGGTGTGCGAAAGTGTGACCCCTCTGATGAACTTCTGACTCATTTTTGAAGCCTCTTAGCCATATAATCTTATTTGTCTTTGCCATTTCATCCTTTTATTCAAGGTCAAAAAGCAGTTTTTAACATTTGATCCATCATGTGGCCTGAGATATTCTGCTGGTCTGACTTGACCCTTTTATTCAAGGTCTCTTTCTAGTTGCATCACCAGTTAGTGATTGGTAGTAAACCCTCAGCACCAGGGAGCTCATTCCCAGGAGTCATGTCCCATGCTGGGGGAAAGGCAATGCATTTACATGCTGAGTTTGACTTCAAGAGTGGCCACATGTGAGCAACATGGAGGCTCTCAGGAGGTAACTCTTAGGCACCCTGCAACTCTAAGCCTAGTTTATATTTCAGGCACACAGGTTCATAAGCATAGTCATCAGCATCAAGGGCCATCCTTCTTTCTTAGTCTTTGCCATTGCACTTGGGTGATTTTTGTTATTCCATTGCAGAATGTGACAGAGCTTCACTGGGTAGGAACTCAGCACTCCCTCAGTTGAGGCTTGTAACTGTAACTACTATGAAAATACCCAACATATATCAGAACATTTTTATGTCCCATATGTACATGCCCTGAGAACTCCCTCCCCCATTCTTGTGCCCCCCATCAATAACATTCCACACCAGTGTTCCTCCCCTGCCTTAGTTGTACCTCTCTGTGGTCCAAAACTTCTTCAACAATGAAGCCTAATATGTTGTCAAATTCAATGAATAGGAAATTGAAATATAGTGATGGGTTTAAAGTTTAGAAATAGAATACATAATAATTTAAAAATACTAAAAAAAGTAAAAATAAATTGGTGTATTAATAAAATGAAAAATACTATAAAGCTTTGTTTCAAACATATTGCCTTTCATTCCTGTAATAGGTGTTGCCCTGTATGTACAGTGGCAATTTCTTCCTCAGAGTCTACATTGTTTTATTTCTTTCTCTAATTTTTAAATTTTGTCTTCAAAAAAGTTTAGATCACAGTAATTCACATACACAATATACAGGACTCCCATATATCCAACATCAAACCCTTTCCCCTTCCCCAGCAATCATGTTTTTACATGTTTATGTTATATTTGCTACAGCTGATTACAGATTTTGAAACATAGCTACCAAACGTGGTTCCATTTTGGTTTACATTATGGTTTATATTTTAGACTGTACAAATTTCTAAATTTTTAGCTTCCTTATGTTTTACATTATGCTTTACATTTTAGCTTATAGACTTTTATATACTTTTGGTGTAAGTTAACATGTCCTATATGCACCATTGCATGAGCTAGTGGAACACTTCCACTGCTCCCCAGTTGCCCTGCTTCCATATATACCTCTCTCCCACTCCCTTCAGGGTCCACAGTGACAATCAATCTTCACTACTTGAGGAACCAGATTTACAGATACTGTAATGATGCTGAGGGCTTAATATACTAGACTGCCCTCACTAACTGGGAGCCACCAATCCCCTCGATAGACACAATTCCCTCTATTTAGGAACTTCAGGTTTCCCAGGATGTGGTTACACCTTCACACTCACTGTATGGGTCTCCACCCAATGATATAACACACTATGACAAAATGAGCATTCTCACACTCCCTAGAAGCTTTCCCCTGTACCAGAGGCCTCCCCCCTTAAGCACCTTAAACATGTAATCCTTCTTTATTATATTTTCTAAAGAGTTTTCTCAACATTATATCTTCAGACATATACTTGACATTGTCCCATATTCAACTGTTCACCCCAGCCATCCCCCCAATTCCTTGGGCCATCTGACCCATCCTACCAACCCTAGCCCCCCTCAAGCCCACAAAGCTCCACCCAAATGTGTCCCTATGCCCCCATCTTATCCTTTCCCTATACAAATACTTACCTCCAACTTATAGACTTCACCCATGTAGGTGTCAGCTCACAACCTTCCCCTCCCCCCCAAATTCCTTTAAGCTGATCTTCCAGTCTCTAGCTCTCTGAGACACCTTGGTTTGTTGTTTCATACCAGAGAGATCATGTAGTATTTGTCCTCCAATGTCTGGCTTGCTTCACTCAAAATAAGGTCCTCAATACTCATCCATTTTATCCCATGTACTTGTACTGTATTCCTTCTTATAGCTAAGTAGTATTCCATTATATGGATATTCCACATTTTATTTATCCATTCTTCTGTTGATGGGCATTTGGGTTGATTCCAACTTTTGGCAATTGCGAAAAATGCTGCTATGAACATGGGTGTGCATATGTCGGTTTGTGTCCTTATCTTTAGTTCTTCTGGATATATACCCAGCAGTGGAATTGCTGGATCATATGGCAAATCTATAGTGAACTTTTTGAGAAACCACCAAACTGTCCTCCAGAATGGCTGGATCCTTCTGCATCCCCACCAACAGTGGATGAGGGTTCCCATTCCTCCACACCCTCTCCAGCATTTGTAGTCTTCTGTTTTTTTGATAGCTGCCAGTCTCTTGGGAGTAAGATGGTATCACATTGTAGTTTTGATTTGCATTTCCCTAATAGCTAGTGATTTTGAGCATTTTTCATATGCTTTTCAGCTATTTGTATTTCTTCTTTGGAGAAGCATCTGTTTCAATCATTTGCCCATTTTTTAAGAGGGTTTTCTTTTTATTTTTGAGATATAGGAGTTCTTTATATATTCTCTCCCAGGTGAGTGGGCTTGTTGGCCTTGTCAAATATCAGATGACTGTATATATAAGTATCTATATCAGAACTCTCAATTTGGTCCCATTGGTCAGTTTGTCTATCCTTGTGCCAGTACCATGCTGTTTTTGCTACTGTAGCTTTGTAGTATGTTTTGAAGTCCGGTAGTGTGATTCCTCCAGTTTCATTTTTCTTTTTCAATATGTCTTTGACTATTTGGGGTCTCTTTCATTTCCAAGTAAATTTCACAGTTAGATTTTCTAATTTATTAAAAAATGCTGTGTTGATTTTTATTGGGATTGCATTGAATCTGTAGATCAGTTTGGGTAGGATAGACCTCTTAATAATATTTAGTTTTCCTATTCATGAACAGGGAATATTCTTCCATTTATTTAGGTCTTCGTTGATTTCCCTGAGCAGTGTTGTGTGGTTTTCTGTGTATAAGTCTTTTATATCTTTAGTTAAATTTATTCCAAGCTATTTGATTTTTCTATTTACTATTGTAAATAGTATTTGTTTCTTGATTTCCTCCTCAGATTGCTCATAATCAGTGGACAGGAATGCTACTGATTTCTGTGCCTTGATCTTATAGCTGTGACTTTCCTGAACTCAGTTATAAGTTCTAGAAGCTTTGTTGTAGACTCTTCAGGGCTTTCTATGTGTAGGATCATGCCATCTGCAAATAGTGAAATTTTGTCTTCTTCCTTTCCTCTTTGGATCCCTTTTATATCTGGGTCTTGCCTCAGTGCTCAAGTAAATAATTCTGACACAATGTTAAATAAAATGGGTGATAGTGGGCATCCTTTTCTTGTTTCTGATCTCAGAGGGAAAGATTTTAGGATTTTACCATTGTAAATGAGGTCAGCTATGGGTTTTTCATATATATCCTTTATCATGTTCAGGATGTTTCCTTCTATTCTGATCTTTTCAGTGTTTTTATCAAGAAAGTGTGCTATATTTTGTCAAATGCTTTTTATGCATCTATAGATATGATCATGTGATTTTTCTCTTTCCATCTGTTTATGTGGTATATTACATTAATTGATTTTCTTAAGTTGAACCATCCTTGCACACCAGGAATGAAACCCACATGGTCGTGGTGTATAATTCATTTAATGTGCTGTTGAATATGATTAGAAAATATTTTATTGAGGATTTTTGCATCTAGATTCATTAGAGAGATTAGTCTGTAATTTTCCTTTCTTGTTGTGTCTTTGTTTGGCTTTGGTATTAGGGTAATGTTGGCATCATAAAATGAGTTAGGAAATGTTCCTTCTATTTTGATTTTTTGGAAGAGTTTGAGCAAGATTGGTGTTAGTTCTACCGGAATGTTTCATAGAATTCACCTGTGAAGCCATCTGGCCCAGGGCTCTTCTTAGTTGGGAGGTTTTTAATGACTGAGTCTATCTCTTTACTTGTGATTGTTTTGTTCAGGTCATCAATTTCATCTTTCATCAATGTAGGCTGCTTATATGATTCTAGGAATTTCTCCTTTTCCTCTAAATTGTCTGTCTTGTTGGAATACAGTTTTTCAAAGTATCCTCTTATGATAGTGTTTATTTCAGTGGGGTCAGTGGTGATATCCCCTTTCTCATTTCTTACTTTGTGTATTTGCATCTTCTCTCTTTTTTTCTTTGTTAGTCTAGCTAAGGGTTTGCCAATTTGATTGTTCTTCTCAGAGAATCAGCTCTTTGTTTTGGTTATTTTTTTGAATGCTTTCTTATTTTCTATTTCATTTAGTTATGCTGTGATCTTTGATATTTCTTTCTTTTTTTTTTCCTTGGGGTTAGTCTTTTTTTTTTTTACTAATTCCTCCAATTGTGCAGTTAGGTCTTCAATTTTAGTTCTTTCATCCTTTTTGGTGCATGAATTTATGGCTATGCATTTCCCTCCCAATACAGCTTTTGCTACATTCCATAAATTTTGCTATGTTGTGTTATCATTTTCATTAGTTTCAAGGTAGTTATTGATTTCTGTCGAGATTTCCTCTGTGACCTACTATTTTTCTAAGAGTATGTGGTTTAGTTTCCATATCTTGGTGCCAAATCTGGGTCTCTGGCCCTTGCAGATTTCCAGTTTCATTCCTCTGTGGTCAGAGAAATTATTTTGTATGATTTCAGTCTTTCAGAATTCACTGAGACTTCCCTTGTGGCCTAGCATGTGGTCTATCTTGGAGAATGATCCATGTGCACTTGAGAAGAATGTATATCCTGCTGTATTGGGTGTAATGTTCTGTATATGTCTATTAGGTCCAGATCTTCTAATACATTGTTCAAAGTCTTTGTTTCTTTAATGATTCTCTCTTGAGATGTTCTGTCCACTGGTGACAGTGTGTGTTAAATTACCCCACTATAATGGTAGAGGCATCTATTCCTTCACTTAGTTTCTCCAGTGTTTGCCTCATATATTTGGAGGTGCCCTTGTTAGGTGCATAAATGTTTATGATTGTTCTTTCTTCTTGAAAGATTATCCCTTTCACAAATATGTAGTGTCCATCTTTACCTCTCACAATAATTTTGCATTTAAAGTCTATTTTGTCTGATATTAATATAGCTACCCCTGCACTATTTTGGTTATTGTTTTCCTGTAAGATTGTTTTCCAGCCATTCACTTTCAATCTCCTTGAATCCCTGGGTCAAAGATGTGTTTCTTGTAGACAGCATATAGATGGGTCATATTTCCTCATCCAATCTTCCAATCTGTGTCTCTTAACAGGTAGTTTAATCCATTGACATTCAGTGTTATTACTTTCAAGGAATTACTTATTTAGCCATATTTTCTTTGGATTTGTGTTTGTCATATTTCATTTGATTTTTTTTCTCTTTTGTTGTTTTGGTTGATCTTACACTCTCCTCCAGCTCTGTCTCTCCTGACTTTTTTTTCCCCCTGCAGAACTCACTTTAATATTTCCTGAGGAGCAGGTTTCTTGTTGGCATACTCTGTTTCTTTTTATCTGGGAATATGTTGAACTCTCCAACAGTTTTGAATGCTAGCTTTGCTGGATAGAGTATTCTTGGTTGGAAATTCTTTTCTTTTAGTACCTTGATTATGTCATACCACTGCCTTCTTGCCTCCATGGTTTCAGATGAGAAATCAGCAATTAATCTTATGAAGCCTCCCTTGTATGTGATGGTTCTCTTTTCTCTTGCTGCTTTTAGTATTTTCTCTTTGTCTTGAACATTGGATAATTTGACAAGTATATGTCTTGTGGAAGACCTATTGGGATTTATGCTGTTTTGGTGCATTGTGCTTCCTGGACATGTACATGCATCTCCTTCAATAGGTTTTGGAAGTTTTCAGCCATTATTTCCTCCAGCACCCTTTTTGTCCCCTTTCCCTTCTCTTCTCCTTCTGGTATACCTATGATGCATATGTTTGTGTGCTTTGCATTGTCATTCAGGTCCCTAAGTCCCTGCTGCATTTTTCTACCTTTTCATCAGTCAATTCTACTATTTGTTTGGTTTCAGATGTACTGTCTTCCACCTCGCTAATTCTTTCCTCTGTCTCTTCAAATCTGCTGTTATTTGCTGAGAGTGTATTTTTTATTTCCTAAATTGTGCTGTTTATTCCCATCATATCTGCTATCTTTTTGTGCATGATTACAGTCTCTCTGTATGTTCTCCAAGTATTTTCTTAATATGCTTAATCTCTTCTTCACTTCATTCAATTGGTCCATGATACATGTTTTGAGAGCTTTAATTATTTGTTTGGTGTTCCACTTCTCTTCCTGGTTTTCAGTTTGTTCATTGGATTGGGCCATGTTTTCCTGATTATTGGTATGTTCTGTAGTTTTTGTTGCTATCTGGTCATCATTTTATCTTGTTGGATTTATTAAAGCTAATCCATTCCTGAGGGTGTAAAGATATTGTAAGTAGGACATTTTGATGAGGTTGCTTCAGTTAAGGCATAGCCTAGGGTGGGTCTTAGTCCTCTTACTGGGGTCTTTTATAAACAAGACATATAAAGAGAGAGAAAGAAAGGAAACACAGACAGAAGCAAGAAGCTGAAAGCAACAAACTCCATATGAGAGGGAGAAACTAGTAGATGCCACCATGTTCCTTTCCATGTAACAGAGGAGTCTAGGATCTCCAGCAGCAATGTCTTCAGGAAGAAATCATCGCCTTGATGATGCCTTGATTTGGACACTTTTCTCAGCCTCAAAGTTGTAAGCTAATAAATTCTGTTTTTAAGGCAACCCATTTCATGGCATCTGCTTTCAGCAGCCTAGGAAACTAAAAATCATATGACCCAGCAATTTTACTTCCAAAGAAAGTGAAAACAGGGCCTCAAATATACACTTACACACCAATGTTCATAGCAGCATTATTCATGATAGCCAAATGGTGGGCAATCCAAGTATCCATTAACAAATGAATGGATAAAAAAATGTGGTACCTGTACACAATGGAATAGTATTAGGCATAACAAAATGAAATTATGAGACATGCTGCAACATGTTAGGCCTGTGAAAACATTATACTTAGTGAAATAAGCAAGGCACATAAACACAAACATTTATGGTAGTACTTATGAGATGAATAGGAATTGAAATTCACAGAGAGAGAAAATAGATGATAGGTTATCAGGGAATGGGCAGTGGGGAGATACCGAGATGTATGTGTTGGAATAAAAAGAATGAAAACAGATTAGACTCAATTCATTAAAGTATATCCCAGCAGTCAGTGCTATCCAAAGCTAGGATGACTTATTTTAGGATGCAGTTGAAAAAAAAATTATGGAGATCCTTTTGTGTGGCAATGGCTTATGAAGACTTCAGCTAAATTCAGATGAAATAAAATCCCTGCACTGTCAGATATAAATCATGAGCCTGTTGTTTGCATCTCTTCAAAACTTTATGTTCAGGATTTGTAGACTAAAATTTATCCTGGAAATTGGCAAATGCTGTACAAATCAGGTGAGTTTTCCCCTTCCCCCCCAAAAAAGCAGGTTATTAAACATTTACCAGCACACCACTGTGCTTTTGGTTTTTTTACTGGTTTCATCTGTACTAAGGTGGGAAGCCAGGGTTCTTGAGTAAGGGTCATGTGAGATTTCCACCTTGCTGGGTATTTGCAGTTTAAGGTGGCTTGGTCCACACAAAAAGGCTGTTTGAAGAAGGGTGTCGGTGTAGAAGTCAAGCCTTAAACTTGAAAAAGGCCTTTCCAAAGATGCAGGAGCAAGTTGGCCTAGGGACAGCAACAGTGTGGCACTAGCCTTGGTCCAGGTGGGGGCAGAGGAGCACTCATCCAAGCACTGGTCCCAGAGGTGACATCTGCAGACACGATCAATTCAGGGCCTAGCAAGAAAAAGCTGTGTACTAGACCATTAGCTGGTTCCATCAGCTCAGGGACAGCTTTTCCTAAGCTACACAATCCCAACTTTTCCTAAACATATAGAGGACAAAAGTGAAAAATAGTGTCTTTTCCAATACAGGCCATTGAGATATTATGGGGCAACAAATATTCGCTACTTTCCCAATACAAGTAAGTTGTGTTCTGCCCAACAAATGTTATTACTAAGTTTATATTATTAATTCTAGGCACCTGTAAGCAGGACAAATGGAAAAAGAATCTTCAAAAAATTAAAAGAATACTTGGGGTAGAGTTTTTCTTTCTTTGCTATTATTATTTTTGAAGTAACACAAATGCTGTAATATTAATTGACATGAAATGCACAACTCTTGGGATTATACCAAATATCATTGATTCTACACTTTGGGTAGAATGCATGTTTTAGGGAAAAAAGAAGAATACTTGAAAAGAACCAAAGGAACCTCAAATAATATCCAGTCTGCCACTACTGCAGTGGGTCTGCCACTATTGCAAATTTCTAAATTATTGAATGAGAAAGCAGCAGTGTCTCAAATCGCTCTCCGGAAAATTAAGTAGTCTGAATTGGTGGACTTTTTCTCTAAAATAGACTAAGAGCATGTTCCCCAAAGTAACCTCTTGTTGAAGATTTGCTCCCAGATTAGTTTAATTTACAAGTCATAAACAGTAGAAAACTGGCATAAATTACATGGTTTTCTGATACAGCCGATATTTAGATTTCCTTCATTTATAGGAATAATCACATAATTAATTTTCCTAATGAGATATTTTGGAGAGTAAAAATGGCACCTTTCAATCATTACTTTGGGATAAGGGGAAGATGCTGGGACTGCCCCAGAGAAACTAGTATTTATGGTTGCCGTCCTCAGTAACCACTGAATCTTTTCCCTGGACTAGGGCAAAGCCAAATTCTGTGTTCTGGGAACAAAGCTTTGCCTGGAGTAATTTCTCTAAGGTCTGGGACTGGCTTGCTTTCTGAATATTGTGTGTAGGGCAAATAATTATTAGTGTCCTACTACCTCTGGAGTCTTTTAAAGTGAGGCTCATACTAATTCATCTTCTGAGGGCCTGAAGAGATCATAATCATTCCAGCGACAGCTGCTAAAGGAACCTCAATTTCACCCAAAAGACAGTCACTGGCTAAAAGTGAAAATAAGAAATAGGGAGAACTTTTATTTCATTAGACTTCTAATTCACAAGGGCAAGCAAATTTGATTTCTGACTTTAATTCTTTTGCACTTGAATTTTCAAAGCAATTTAATTTTCAGACTAATATCTCCCCAGGAATTTGATAATGGGGGGGTGTTTATATTCAATTTGGGGCATCTCTATGTTCTTGACATTTTATTATTAGAGTATCTTAATGTTGTCATTTAATTTTATTGTAGTACCTCTGGTGGGCTATATTGGGAAATATGGCTAGACATAATTTCAAATGGGAAAAAGAACTGGAGATGAATTTTCAGACTTGGTCACAGAGTGACCTCAGAGTTAATTTAATTAATATACTCTTATGCCTCACTTCCGAGTCTTCCAGGGGCAAAATCTACCCTGCCCACTAAGGGTCCCAGGAAGACAGTCAAAAGAACAGTGGTTTGGAGTAGGGGAATGACACTGATGCTAGGAGTAGACTTCCTTTTGGACTACTATCACGTTACTGGAGAAGATGTTCATATGTCTATCTTTTTCCTTCCACAGGGAGAAGACCCTGTTAGCATCACACTCCTGGTTTCTCCCTACTCTCCCTCTTCCTTTTGCTCATCTCCAGGAGAAGCAAAAAAAGGATACTAGGAAAGAGCCTTTGCTGTATGTTTCTCCAGTGGGAAGAAGGAGTTGATGCACACTCCTACAAAAGAGATATGGACTTTTTCTCCTTCTCTCCCCACCCAGACCAGTAGGAGGCAGTAACCTGAGGGGGAGAGGGGGAGAGTGATAACCTATTCTTCAGACTTCAGCTTTCCTCAGCTGAGCTGTCCCATGGGTAAGACACTAGCAACATGCTTTGTTTCTCCATCTGCTCTTTCTTTTGTCTTCTCAGTCGGTTCAGAACCTGAGCAGATTCTAATATTTATTGAATGAATGATAAGAGCTGAGATGTACAAAACACAGTAAAAACATAGTGATTTCCAAGGTAAAGCAATTTTTGACTAAAGTTATTGACATATGTAAAAAAAAATTGTTAATCATGTGGGGGCAGATCTATGTTGCCAAGGAACACAGATCAAAGAAAAGACCAAAAGGTATATATTGACAACATTCACCTAAGCTATGTCAAGAGAGGGGAGGTCTTGTCTATAGACTTCCTGATAAGCAGGAAGATGTGCCATTGACAAGCCCTTGATATCAATGCCTGTGCTTATGAAACTTTACTCTTGAAATTGAAACTTAGCCTAGTTTTACAGGGTACCTAAGAGTTGCCTCCTGGGAGCCTCCTTGTTACTCAAATGTGGCCTCCCTCTAAGCCAAACTCAGCATACAAATACATTACCTTCCTCTCAGTGTGGAACATGACTCCTGGGTATAAGCCTCCCTGGCATTGAGGGATTACTACCAAGAACCAACTACCAATGCAACCAGGAAAAGACTTAACCAAAATGGGGGAAATGTAAAGACGAGTGAGTTTATATGGCTAAGACACTTCAAAGTGAGTTGGGAGGTCATTCCAGAGGTGATGCATATGCAGGTCTCAGTAGGATCTTATAGACTGCCAAAGTAGATACTACCCTAACTAGCAGGGCTACTGAGGGCTCTGGAGACATTCAGACACTATAGTCAGGGCAGATAGCTCAGGAGTTTGGTGACGGGCAAGTGGCCCTACTTTGGAATTTATGCTTCCCAGTGAGGCAGAGTTGGATTCAGTTGTGTTTTCCCTACATATGGCTCTTCTGTCCTTCTATTTGAACCTATAACTAGCACTAAAGTTGGTATGTATACATCAAAGAGACTTAAATCTTTGGACTGCCCATGAGCCAGCTGGGCCCTGAATCTCAACAGAGTTGCAACACTTACTCTCCAGTTCATTGGTCCTACCCAGAACAATTAACAAGGAGGTGATGATGGACAACAGCCATATCAAGGAACTGAGAGAGTCCACAACTGCAAGCAAGAGCATCCCATCCAACAGGCCCATGTGATTCCCACCCCCTCTCAATTAGAGGTGAGGTGGACCATCCCAGAATCCTCAGAATTAGAGAATGAACTATGGACTAAAGTAAACTTACTGGTATTCTATTGTAGACTTATTGTGATTCTAGAAATGGAAGAATTCATATCATTGATGTCGAGGCAGTGGCCACTGGAGGTTCTGAGGGAGGGAGAAGGAAAAACAGGTGTAATATGGGGCATTTGGGGACTTGAGAATTACCCTGAATGGCATTGAAACAACAGATGCAGCCCATTATATATCTTGCCATAACCCACAGAATTGGGTGGGAGAAAGTGTAAACTACAATGTAAACTTTAATCCATGCTTAGTGGCAATGCTCCAAAATATGTTCATCAATTACAATGAATGTACCTCACTAATGATGGATGTTGTTAATATGGGAAAATGTGGGAAGTGTGGGGAGTGGGGAATATGGGAATCCCCTATATTTTTTATGTGACATTTGTGTAATCTAAGTATCTTTTTTAAAAATAAAATAAAAAATGGATTTAAAAATAAGAGTTTGATAAGGAATTTCAGTGTGCAAGAGATGCCCTCAAGTAATCAGTCTCTTACCTGAAATTTTTTATAATACAAGGAATTAATGTTCATAACAGAATTATTGGAAAACCAAAATAATACAGTCAAAATCAATAGCCTGAAATCCTACTACCCACAGAGAATAATTACCATTTTGATGTAGATCTTCATACTTTTTATTTTGCAATTAAATGCACATGCTTATATATAGAATTTTTCATGAAAATAGGACCAAAATTCTATTTTTGGCGTGTTTCTTTCATGTGATATATTGTGACAATCTCCACATATCAATGAATGTACTACCATATCATATTTTTTAATGAATGCAAATATGAAATGATTTATGTGTACAATAATATATTTAATTGATCCTCTATTTTGCAACATATAGATGTTTCTGACTTTAAAACAAAACCATACTCTTAACTAAAGGGTACAAAGTTTCTGTTTGGGGTGATGAAAAAGTTTTGGAAATAAACAGTGGAAATGTTGGCACAGGATTGTGAATGTAATTAACACTGCTGAATTATACTTTTAAAAACTGTTAAAATAAAAAATTTTATGTTATATATAGATTTTATAACAATAAAAAAAAATTAAAGCACTAAGAACTTATTTGTGTATGTGTATTTGTGCAAATGATTGACTTTTCCTGAAATGGGTTGTTACCCTGTGCCAGCAGGGTTTTGCAATTTTCTCAATAATAATCTAATTATGTGAAAGCATTTTACTGGATACCTTGTTTCATTTGATCCATCCTACCTCCTCCACACTCTTCTCCCTGCCTAAAAGATTATTCTCTCAGTTTCACAGAGGAGGGCACAAGCTCAGGTTACTTAACTTGACAATGGTTACATAACTTTTAAGGAGCAGAACTGGAATTGAAAAGGATCTCCCTTTCTCCAAAGTTGGACACAAATATTGCACACACACTGGAACCCCACTATGCTATGCAGGTTCAGGATGTCTTATGTTTTATCCTAGGCAATTCCTTCTTTTTCGTGCTACTATAAATGAGATGTCTTCTCCAATTCGTTTTCTATTTAATAAGTGTTGTTGTGCAGTAGAACCTTATTAAAATCTTTTTGAACTTCTATTTTTCCAGTAGCTGGTTTCAGATGATTTTGTTAAATTTTTCAGATGATCATTCGTGTCATTGTATCTTCCTTAAGTAATAATTGCCTTTCATCCTTTCCAATTTTCATTATCTCTTTTATTGTTGTTTTCTGTTTGTAAAGGCTAGGATTTTCAAAACTATGCTAATAATAAGGAAAGCAGTAGGTATTTTTGTTTCATTTCATCTAACTAACCTAGTGTATCATTGGTAAGCCTGGGACAGTGTTTGCTGGATACAGATTCCCCTTACCCTTCATGTTAAGGAAGGATACATCTATTCCTAAAAACTGTCTGTTTTTTTTTTAAATCATGAGGACAAATTTCATCAAATGCATTTTTGACAACCCCTCAACCTAGTCATATCATGGATTATACTAATAGATTTCCTATAGTTGCTCCATACCAGCTATCCTAGAATAATGCCTATGGGGTCATGATGAACTGTTCATTGACTACGCTGCTGGATTTGATTTTCCAATATTTTATTTAAGATCTTTGCTTCATACATAAATGAGAAATTAGTCAGGAATTTTCTGTGTCCTCTTTTCCAAGTTTTGTTTGCCAAGTTTACATTACCCTTGTAAAAATAAATTAAATCATTGCAAGGTGTTTCTTTCACGTGCTATGTAAAGTTTAAGTAGTATCAGCATCATGATCTCACAAAGGACCATAATCCACCTGTGAAACCATCAATGTATGCCAAAGCCTTTCTTGGGCTAGTTTTTTAAGATAATCTTTAGATTTATTTTAGAGTTATTAATCTACTCATGTCTTCCATCTCATTATATACCAATTTTGGTAATTTGTCAAAAAAAATATTTAATGAGACTTTGGAGCTTATAAACTAGAATTTCAAGTATTTTTGTATAATTGATTTAATTTGCTTATATTTATTCTTCCTAATTTTGCATATACGTTTGTTTTTTCATCCAACTCAATAATAATTTATCTATATTACTGTTTTCACAAAATAAACTCTTGGAATTCAATATAAATTGTATCATTTTTTGTTTTCTAGATTATAAAATTTTGCTTTAATCTTTATTAATACTCTCCTCCTATTTCTTTGTATTTTTTTGCTGCTTTTTTTCATTTATTTCAAATTGTTCATTTATCTTCTTTTTTCTTAAAGTATGTTTGTTTTTTTAAAATGTGCAAAAGCCTTTGCATATCCTTACATCTTTTCTTTATTGCTTTCAGATAGGTGACAACTTGACTATGGATAGAACTGGGGGTTATAAACTTTTCCATTGAACTCCTGTAATTATTGCTTCATTATCTTCTTGTATCTAGCATTGCAAAGCAATCTGAGAGCCATGTGGCTTTTCCTTTTTAAGCACCTGTTTTTGCTGTTGGTTAATTGATTGTTGTTGTGTTAATATTACAATGCTTTCAGAATTCTTCCTTCATCCTTGAAATTCAACATTTTCATTTTTAATTAAGTTTACCTGGTATTCATGAACTCTTTCCATATGCAATTCATCCATCGTTTTCCACAAGGTTGATTATTGTAATTCCACCCATTTCTAGTGTGGAGACAAAAGCTGTTTTCTAAGCCTGTTTAGAAGTTAGCCCATGAGTGCTTGGAAAGTCCCCTGTGTAAATGTCATTCTATGGACACCCTGGGCCATCAGCCAGCTGGTCTACCCCAGTCAGGATCATGAGTTCCTGGGATCTTCCCTCCAGGCTTCTAATGGATGAGTTGGGTTGACTGGACTGACATGTAGAGATGAAAGGGGAACTTAAGATTCAATGCTCTGTACAGGTAGGGAGGTAAGTGAGGGATTACATTATGAGGTAAAAATATTATGACAATTTACTACACCCATTACTCTAAAAGACTCAAATAAGAAAGGAAATGGGAGGAAGAAGCCTTAAAGATAACTCTGGATTCAGCACAATGTCTTTTTCACTTCTTCAAGATTCTAGCTAGTTTGGAGGCCATGCCCATTTTCTCTTTGCATTTTCTTGCTATCTTTATTCATGTTCCATTATCATCACAGCAGAGAAAGGACTGTGGGGAACCTGGTACATTGTTTCTTGCCCTTTTAACTGAGTTTCATTTTTATTCACTGCACTGGCCCTATTTTCTTCTTATATATTTTTGGAGGCAATCAGAAGATAAAACTTCTCTCTGAATGCAAAGGAGGTTGCACGTGTGTAAAGGAGGACTAGTGAACAAAGAAAGCATTTTCCAGGGAGGGAAAAATTAAAGGCCCTAAAATGATAAGGAATAAATAGATGTGTCCTAAGCATTTAATAGTACATGCCACAGTCATAGGAATGACCTAGAGATCAAGGGATCTGTGAATTTGAGATTACATAGAAGCAATCTCAGCCAGGAACAATCTGATCTGATTATTAACAAATACAGCAACTTGGTGATGAGAAATATGAAAAAGACAGTTAAGTCTGATAACATCAATAGTTTTCAGTAACTATATATGCAATACCAAGCAAGCAGTTGGGGAGCAGATGTCGCTCAAGTGGTTGAGTGCCTGCTTCCCATGTACAAGGTCCCAGGTTTTATCCCGGGTACCTCTTTAATAAAGAAATGCAATAAAGGTAATGAGAGATATCGTGTGGAAAAGCCGTTATTTTTAGGACCATCTCTCATGTCAACAGTTACATGAGGGAGCTTGGAAGCAGATTTTCCAGCCTTAGTCATGCCTTCAAGTAACCGCAGCCCTGACAGACATTTTGGCTGTGACATTATGATGTCCTGGTCCAGAACTATCCAGCAAACCTTTCTCAGACCCTAATCCTCAAAACCCATGTGAAATGGTAAGTGTTTGCTAAGTTTGAGGGTAATTGGTTACATAGCAATAAATATTTCATGTCCTGTGATTTGGATGAAAACTGGACATTGTAGGTAAAACATTGCAGCAACTCTGGATTCTACCATGTACTTCTGAAAATTATTGGGTTTTTGCCTGTTTAGCAACTAAGTTTCTTGGAATCTATCTTCAAACACTATCATCCCCATAGTATGCAGCTATTTATATCTTTTTCTGTTCTAATGTCCTCCCACTACTGCTTCTTGAACCTGGCCCCATGGGTCGTCCCTGTGTGGATGGAATTTGTCAATCAGGCAAGGAATTGAGTAGATATAGGGTTCACTCTTGTATAGTTTCCTGGCTTCTAAGGATCTCCCTAATTTAGGCTGCTTTCTTAGCCTTAGGCTCTATACTCTATCCCTTCAGTATTTTGCATCCCAGGCATGGTTGGGAAATGTAGTCAATTAAGAAAAGCAAGAAACTCATAGAGCTGGCTCTACATTCCTTCATCTTTCAGGAGTAGATTTATCTCTGGTCTCTGTCTGATTTTCTGCCATGCTCCCTCTGAAGGTTCTCAGGAAGAATCAGTCCAATGCTTCTCTTCTAGCTTCTGGTACTTACCAGCAATTCTTGGTGTATTAGTCAACTAAAGGAGTACTGATGCAAAAGACCAGAAATCGGTTGGTTTTTGTAAAGCGTATTCATTTGGGGTAGAAGCTTACAGTTACCAGGCCATAAAGTGTAAATTACTTCCCTCACCAAAGTCTATTGTCATGTGATAAAACAAGATAGCTGCTAACATCTGCAAGGGTTCAGGCTTCCTGGGGTCTTCTCTTCCTGGGGCTTGCTTCTCTCCAGGCTTAGCCCTGCTGCTTTCTCCACAAGGCCAGCTGTAGGCTATCAGGCAAATGGCTTTCTTCTCTTCCTGGGGAGTTTTCTCTGTCCTCACAACCAAGCTCTCTGTGTGCTTACTTCCCAGGGCTCTTGTTCAAAAGCTCCCAACTCTGTCCTTTGCCATGTCTTTTCCAAGGGGACTCGATGTCCTACTGACATGGCCCAATCAAAGTCTTAATCATAATTTAAGCAATTAAAAGTGATACCTCTGTTTATAAATATAATCCAATAACTATTTTTGGAATTCATGAACAATGCAAAACTGCTACACTTGGTATTCCTTGGTTTGTAGCAACATCACTCCAGTCTCTGCCACCATCTTCATATGACCTTCCCTTGTGTCTCTGTGTGTCATTTCCTCTTCTTATAAAGATATCAGTCATTGGATTTGGGGCCCACACTAATCTAGTATTTCATCTTAAATTTATTGTATTTGCAAAAAAGTCACATGCACAGGTACCAGGGGTTAGGACTTGAGCATATTGTTTTAGGGAGATATGATTCAACCCACTACAAGTGACCATAGTCAGGGGGATGGGCAGTACCCTGGGGCAAAGGAGCCATGAACTCAGTTCTTAGCCTTTCCTCTTCTTCTTGTCACAATCCTTTGTTTTTGTTTTGTTTTATTGTTTTTCTTTTTTGAGCCTAAATTCTCCCTGCAGCTTCTCTCTGTTTTTTATACTTTCCAGAATTTTCTTTTTCTTTTATCCATCTTTAATAATTGCTATCAGCCAAGGATTTGCACAACTACTTCAGTGTTTCATTATTAGCGAAAGAATTGCAAAGGCCTGATTTTAAACACTTTTGATTTTGAAAGTGACACCTTTAGACAGCATAGAAAAAGGTGAATGGAAAAAAGCTCAAGAAGACAACCATTCAGAATTATTCCTACCAAGTGGTAAGATAAATTGCAAAACTCCAAAAATTATTTTTTGAGCCAGATTCATGAATAATTTTTATATAGACCTAGTATTTATAAGAATTTATGCTCCTGACAGCCTGTTTCATCTGGCTTAACATTAGTTTTCTGTTGCTGTACAACAAAAGACCACAAACTGAGCAGCTGAAAATAGCCCCTATTTATTAGCTCACAGTGCTAGCATGGCATGACTGGGTTCTCTGCCTGGAGTATCACAAGGCTGAAATCAAGGTGGTGGCCAGACCAGGGCCTCATGTGGAGGTTCTGGGGGAAATTGCTTTCAAAGTCATTCAGGTTATTGGAAGAATTCATTTCTTTGTGGTTGTAGGAGTGAGATCCCCATTTCCTGGCTGGATGTCTGTTGGGGACCCTCTCAGTTCATTAAGGCTATCGCATTCCTTCTTTAATGGCTCTCTCCATCTTCAACCCCACCACAGCATGTTGTACCCCCCTGGTGCTTGGAATTGCTGACTTCCTCTTTTGCCGACAGTTGGAGAAAATTCCCTGCTTTTAAAGGACTTCATGTGATTATATCAGGCCCACCTGAACAATCTCCTTATCTTAAAGTCAACTGTGCTATATACATAACATAATCATGAGAATTATAGCTCATTAGAATCACAGGTTCTGGAGATTAAAGCATGGAATCTTGGTGCTCAGGTTTAGAATTCTGCCAACTACAGTACTCATCTTAAAAACATCTCTTTTCCTAGAATAAGATGTCACTTGGGCATTTGGGAGTCACCAGGGGAACTTGGGACATTATTGCAGATTGCCACTTTGGGCTTCACCTTTTAAATCCAATGATTCAGCCAGTTAATTAACAGCCATGTGTTCTCTCTTATAATCATCAAACCGAGAAAATACAATGAGTCCAGACTCCTTCCCACAGAAAAAAGAAACTCACACACATTCGCTTTTTTTTACCTATAGGTAAAATGTTTGGGTACTTTAGAAAAGTAGACTAGTCCATTGTATGCTTTGCTTGTCCTCATTGGTGGGTACTCACATGTTGGATTTTGGGAACTGGAGCATGTAATTTGCTTCTCAAAACACCCGATTTACACATGGGAAATGATTTATTTGCAATTCTTATTCAGATTCATTTATAATAATGAAAAAAATGTTTAACAATAATAGAGTGCAAAGTAAATTGTAACATATCCACAAGAGAGTCATTTATTCATTCTCTCAGCTTTTCAACAAATATTTATTGTTTGCTGACCATGTGCCATGTTCTATTATGTGCGGGGATACCATGTTGATACAAAAAAGAAATGTTTCTTATTCTTATTGAATTTATATTCTAGTTGAAGAAGAGAGATATTCAAATATTAGCATAAACTAATGTAAAATTGCAACCTCTGAAAAGTGCAATCATTTTAAATGGTCATTTTAATTTAAAAGTTGTCAAAAAAAGGAGAAACTTGCCTGTGATCTAATGTTAAGATAAATAAGGAGGACCTCTAATTTAGGAATAGAAAGATACCAATAATATATGAACTTCACAAAGAGGCAAGACTGAAAGGAAGCATGCCAAATGTTAATAGTGGTTTTCTGTGGTTTCTTCTTTATATTTTTATGTAGTTCCCAAATTCTGTAATTTTCCCATATTACTCATATGAACAGTTAAATGAACACTCTATTACAAAAATAAGAAAATCACTTTCCATTCTACCTCCTCCTACAATCAAATGCTTAAATTTTCATGGTCTGGGCCAGATTTTCACATTTTTGTTTGAGTGCTATGGCTGAACTAATTGAAAATACAAAATTAAATGTGAAGCTACTCAGTAATTACTTGGCAAATTCCCATTATTCACATAGGCTTGCAGAAGTTGCTCAATACACACAAGCCTTAAAAATCAAGCCCATAACATATCAGAATCACTGTTCCTCCACTCATCTCTACCCCATTCCTTTTCTGCTGAAACCAGTGTCAAGCCCTCCCTGTTATGCTGTCACTACATTGTGGAGGAATCATTGTGTGGCCAGCACTTCACTAGATCTTTATCCTCTTTGCCTTGAATCTGTACAATAAGATTATACAGTAGGCACTATTGCTCTCATTTGACAGATGAGGCATCTAAATGTTAATTTTACTTAATAGGTATTAAAGGGCTAGAGGCAGGTTTTGAACTCAGGTCTGTCTGACTCCCAGGATTATGCTGGGAGGCAGAATTTTAGTATAGATTCCATGATTCCTGCTGTCCTTTAATGTGCATGCTCTATAATCCCTTCCGCTTAAGTAGGGACCTGTAAGTATAATGGAATATAACTCACATGGTTTATGTTATGCTGCTATATGGGAAAAGGAATTTTGCAGATGTAATTAGATTCTCTAATCAGTTGACTTTGAGTTAATCAAAAGAGAAATTATCCTGAGTAGGCCTGGCTATTCCCCCCTCCCCCCAAGATGGCTTCCTCATCTGTCTGCTTGTTGTGTGCTCATTGTATTTGCTCATTGCGTCAGCTCGTTGTTCAGCTTGTCTTCTTCAGGAGGCATCAGGAACTGAACCCAGGACCTCCCATGTGGGATGCAGGTGCCCAACTGCTTGAGCCACATCCACTCCCTGTGCCTTGCTTTTAAAAGTAGGACCAGGACCTTCTCTAACGGGGTCAGGGAGTTTCAACTGCCATCCTTGAAGGAGCAAACAAGACTTGAAGAAGTCCTAGAGCTGTAAGGAAATGGAGTTCTGCCAACTGTGAGCTTGAAAGAGGACCCTGAGCTTTAAATAAGATCACAGTCCTGGCCAAGCTCATTTTAAGCCTGATTAGTCCCTGAGCAGAGGACTCAACTAAAAACTGTGAGATGATACATTTGTAAAATTACATTTCATGGCAGTTTGTTACATAGCAATACCAAACTCATATAAATTCCTTACTCTTCTTCCTGGTTCATAACTGTCCTTTTTGTTTGGGTAAGTAGAGATCTAGGTTTCTATCCCGGCTGTGGGACTGGGAACTTGGGCTGGCGTGAAGTAGGGAATTGAAGCTCAAGAGAGTCTTCATGCAGGATCGGTCTCAGGACCAACAGAGTAGCAGTGAACAATAAGAACCAAATCCCCAGCATGGGTCTGTAAACAAGGACAAAACAAATGGAGTGAACGGTTCAGCTGGAGGATCCTAGAGGCAACTCACAGAGTAGAAGTAGGAGCAGACTTTCATGATGGACCCAGTGGACAGAAGTGGAGTGAGGGTGTATTGATTAAGCCGTCAAGCTAGGGATCCCTCCATTTAATCCCTCCTGCCTTCCTTTGTACCTACTTAATTTCCCTAAACTGAGAGGATCCAAGTTTAAGCCAGCAGGAGAGCCATGCAGTTCCTCCTCCCCGTAACCAGCATGCTCTGCCGTGAAGTCAAGTTGGGCTTAAACACAACATCAGGCTGCAATGTTGGGGAGCTCTCCAGCTTCAGTTTCATCCTCCAGGCATAGGGATAAAAAAGAATGAGCCATTTATGCCTGCCACTTCTAGAAACACCCAAATCAAGACCCATTCTTGACTATGGAGGTTGATGGCACAGAAATACTAAACACAAACTCTTTGAAAAGCATTTTGATGCAATAAGAGCTTTTAACAAGATGGCTCTGACCCAAAATGTTCTAGACCACCCTAGAGGGATAGATTATTCTTCACATTTCAGGAGACCTTAGGCAAACAAAAAATGTCCAATGACTCCTAAATATCATAGGCCTCGGTGGTCAGCACTTGAAATTCATTGATTGAGCTCTAGTCCTATGGTTTAAGGGTCTTATGCCTATTAGGACCGTGGTGGCCCCAGAAGTGGAAGTGCAGCGCTAGCAGTTCAGGTGAGCCCACCGTTCCAAGGCTGCTTCCAGCACTTTCTCTCCCCATGCGTGCCTTGCTCGCCGGACCCGCCTGCTGTCTCTAGACTTTTTGGATAATGTGCGATGGATGAACAAGCGGCAACTCTATTACCAAGTCCTAAATTTTGGAATCATTTTCTCCTCAGCTCTAATGATCTGGAAGGGGTTAATGGTGATAACTGGAAGTGAAGGTCCAATTGTAGTGGCGTTCAGTGGCAGCATGGAACCTGCATTTCACAGAGGAGAATTTCTCTTTCTAACAAGTCAAGTTGAAGATCCCATAAGAGTGGGAGAAATTGTTAGTTTTAGGCTAGAAGGAAGAGAGATTCCTATAGTCCACCAATTCTTGAAGATTCATGAAAAACAAAATGGACATAGCAAGTTTTCGACCAAAGGAGATAATAATGGGGTTGATGACCGAGGTCTCTATAAACAAGGACAGCATTGGCTAGAGAAAAAAGATATTGTGGGAAGAGCGAGGGGATTTGTTCCTTATATTGGAATTGTGATGATCCTTATGAATGACCATCCTAAATTTAAGTATGTAGTTCTCTTTTTACTGGGTTTATCTGTGCCGGTCCACTGTGAGTAAGAAGTCTGCCTCTCTGTTCCTGGGAAGATGCTGTAATTTTTGTTACTGAATGTTTGGAGTAGATATTGGTCTGTGACTGGTAGAATGGAGAACACACATTTTGGCTTCTTGGTAGCACTGGTTTGCATTAGTTTATGTTTCCATGTCAGAGTATGTGTGGGCGGGTGCATGTGCACCACAGAGTGCACTCAAGCGGACTTTCAATATGTTCATATGTTGTCATTGTCACACTTTTGCATTTTTGGACATTAGTGAATTTTTTTGTATTAAAAGATTGAGCCAAAAAATAAATAAAATAAAATAAAATAAAAATAAATAAAATAAAATAAAATAAAATAAAATAAAATAAAATGCAGGGACTCCTGGAAGAGATGCCTCAGTTTAAAGTTCTATCAATCAACAAAAAACAACAAACATCACACACTTTCTCGTGAGCAATGTGACAGTAAAAGAAATAAGTTATGAGGAAAATACTGAAATACTGAGGAACAAACCCAGGATAGCAAACACTTTAAGAATGGACATTGGAGGTGCAAATGTTCCCTTCGTTAGAAGCATCTGGGAGCCTGAGCAGTCTTCGTGTCCTCATATATTGGTTTATACTGTTTTTCTCTTTTAGTTCTTTTGCATGAGGTGCTCAGATTTTAATAAGAATGCCCTTTACTCCTTCTGTCACCAACTCAAAGTCTACTGTTACTCCTCATCCCACCTCATAATAAGAAGTGCAAACCCCAATCCCAAAGTCACATATGGAACATGAAATCAGTGAGAAGTATCACCACATAAATGAGGAGAGGATTCATAAAGCAAAACCCACAATTTAATATCTAGGAAAGTTTAGCCATGGCTGCACCAAACCTCAGAAGATTAGCAGGCATCTTCCTCAAAGCATAGAAAAAAGTGAGGCTTGACTGACAGGCTGGTACAGTGTAGGACAAGGCCCCTGATTCGCCTGAAGTTTGGGTCCTGGCATGATGCTGTTATAGAAGTATTGTCCTCTCTCTAGACACCCAACCTCTCCTGCGTTACAAACCAGTCTCAAGAATCTGCCTTTATAACAGGATCTCTATCATCCCATTAGGCTCTTAAATGCAAAGCAACCCAGGTAACTCTCTTTTATAAACAGTAGAACTTGATTTCTCCAAAGAAGAATAAAATGTTAAATGTAAGCTTGTTTACCTTGCGATGGGGAGTAGGGAAAGTTGGGTATGGTAGAATAATTTTATCTACGGGCAGCCAGTGAAAATCTCAGATACCTCCTTTTGGAGCAGACACAAAACCACAAATGTAATCTCTGACAGGGATTATGCTGCACTCAAATTTAATAGGATTTTTCAGAGTGAGTATTAGCTCAGGCCTGGGCAAAAGTGGACCTTGAAGAATATTTAGACATGCATTCTCTCCATCCATCATCCAGAGACATGTAATACATGGGCCATGCACTGTACTACCTGCAGAACATCCAAAGATATATGGGCATTTGTAGTACAGGTCAGGGAACCAACCACCAAAAAATAGCACACTGTGTGAAGATAATACTAAAGAGGTGAAATACTGTGTCTCTGTAGCAAAGGATACAAGATAGCAGAGTCCCCTTTCCCTGGGCTGCATTTCAAACCCTTAGGTTACCATTCCAGAATGCAAACTTTCTCAGAAGCAGCCAACGTTCAAGCCTCACACACACATCCTTGTATGTGACTTGGCTCCCAGCCTTATGCATGTCGGCAGTTAAGTAAATATTTTTTGATCAATTGATCCGTGTAAAATCCTTATCAGTGGGCTTGTTAATTCAGTCTAGCAAAATGTGAAAGTTTAAAAGTTACATATACACAAACATCATTTCTAGGCATATCAGTGTAACTTCAGTGTTGGGTTGCAACAATGAGGAAGAAAGGATACATTTCAATTGCCTTTTGGCATGAGCAGAGTAGCAGGACTGATAGGAAGGCTGTCAGGTTCTAAATGGCAGCAACTTCAAAACAGAAGTCTTTTATATTCCTGGAGGTTTGCTTATCCAGAGATAAGATAGTAACTGTCAGAGAAATCAAAGGGAAATAAAATCCTAGAGTTAACCCAAATAATCAGGTTATTCAGGAAAAAGAGGTGCTCATTCAGTCAATTGTGTTCTATTAAGAATAAAATCCGCAAAGCCAAGATTTCCAAGTGGCTGTTATTTGATTTCTTCATAACAAAGATAAAAAATGTACAAACTAATGGTACTGAATTAAGTCCTATATTTTAAAAAAATTAAAGCACTGGTTCAATCTATAGAAGAGTAATTTTATAAATATAAGGATTGTTTTGGGAGAACCCTATAAACTAACAGTAAGACATTGCTGACTAGATTTTATCCTTTCAAAAGTAATATAAAAGCCTCAAATTCATCAAGATTGAGCCAGTGGACACTGCACTTTCATCTCAGCAATTCCAACCCATTTTCTTAACAATAATGAATAAATCTAAAGCTGACAATGACACAAATAACAAGGTGCTGGGGGAGAGATCTTCCTTTCTTTTTAACTGACAGGGCAATCCCACATTTCCCCAGACTGTGCTCCTTATAGACACAGACACAGTCACAGACACACACCCACACACACCCTCTCACACATATTCAAACAGCCAAAAAGTGAACAGGAAATGGAATGATCTTGGTCTTTCTGCACAGTTTGCCTGAGTCAAACTGTTTATTTAAAAAGAGAGTGAGAGAAAGAGAGAGATTCATAATTGATTGGAGTTTTGATGATGATTTGGGGATTTGTTCATAGACATACTCTGTAACACAAGGTGATTAAAATTGGCAGCTGCCATGCTACTATTTAGAGAAACTAATCTTCCTTGTCTGGTTGGGAAAATAAACCTGAGAGTAACTGAATCCATTCTTCATTTCATTTTCCCAGCACACACCTTGTTCATAGCTGACCCAATCTATAAATGTAAGTCATCCAGCCTCTAACTCAGAGGAAGAAAGTGGAGAAGCCAAGAGATTAGGCAGGTCCAATTCATCACTCAGAAAATAAACAGGGCCCTGCAACTGTAGTGGTGAGAAGATAGCAGCTGGGTTATAACTAAGAGCCCCAGAAGCAGTTGCTGAGCAAGACCCAACCAATAAAAGCTTGACCTTGAGGAGCAAAGAGAATCAGAAGACAGAGGATCTGGCCCAGAGAGATGAGTTTTGTTCTCTGTAAAAATGAAAACAGGCTATATAATACATTGTATTTCTCAAGTTCTACTTTACAAGACGTGTTAAGAAACACGTTCTCATTTGATCCTCACAACCTCGTTAGTCAGGGAGAGACAGTCTCCAAGGTCCGGATGACCTCGAATGATGCTTTCCAACTCTATCATTTTATCATTTCACAAGATTAGTGCATTCATCTTTGTTCCTGAACTCGGGTTTGTTTTCAAAATTACCTGTTGCCAGTGAATCTTGATGATCAAAACTCATAGTGTTAAGGGGTTTGGGGGTGGGGTAAAAACACAAAACACCAAGGTAGCATCTACCTAGTGTATAAGGCGTCACTATGGGGTGTTGATATTACGTTTTGGCTTAGATTGGCTCCTAGCAGAGACCAAATCAGCACTGTTTTCAATGCAGTCTGCTTATTCTAAGAATGTGTCACAGTTTCCAACACTTCTGGAGCCTTTTTATTGGATGTACAGCCAGTGTTAGCCCAAGGGCCTCCCAGAAAATCAAGCATTCTTCTTTATAGTCACACTTTGTTTTGAATCAAAGTCATCATTACTAATTGCTGAGGCTGACTTCTCAAGGACTGTCTTGTGACAGAGTGAGTTTGGCTTTTTCCAGATGTCTTATACCCCAGAAAGTAAAGATATTCGGAAGGATTTGATGTTAACTCTGTAGCCAAATCCAAATGAAAAAAATCTGCCCATGACCCCCAACCAAAAAGATGATGTCTTACTCTGATTCGTATCCACATTGCCTGGCACAGCAGCTGCCACGTACGCCAACACCCAGGGCCGTTTCATGAGCATCCTCAGATGCACTTATTTAATGTGCTGCGATCACCAAATTGAGATTCTTAATACTTAACAAAAGACCCTGCATTTTCATTTTTAACTGGGCCCCACAAATTAGGCAGTTGTTCTTCCCAATAACTATTTATAGAATGGAATTGTACAGTTATGGGTCATGATTCAACTTACAGCACATAGGAAGCATAGGAGAAAAGAACTTGAGTTTGACTGGTGTTCCCAGGATTTGCTAATTTCAGGTCTTGGCCTGTTAAATAATATTCTGATTGCATATGCATTACAATGTCTTATCTATCTTGCAAGGTTTTAAGAATTAGAAACAATATATCTAGAGCAGTTGGCACAAAATAGGCACCAAAAATTGAATAATGTCATGGGATTGGGAAGAGTTAAGACTATCAGAAATGATATATAAAATTAAAATACATGAAGGAAGTGCTGGTAAGATCCCATAGTAAACAACAAGAAAAACATAGTGACCACAATCTCTATAGTCTCAGTAGCCCCTATTCCAAAGCACAGCATTCTAATAAAAGTATCTTCCCTGTTCATTTATAACAGTTGTAGAGTTCAATTAGGATGCGGGACATCAGAGTGCTTTAAACTGAAAAGCAATAAATATAAACAGGTCAAAATCTAAGTTGAACTATATTTTAATTACATTATTCCTTTAATTAATGTGCACATTTAAAAGCTTTATGCTGTGAAATTAATACTTTTAGTATACTAGCCATTGTAATTTGTGGTCATTTCTTGAAAACCTTGAATATGAGACCCTTGTTTTAGAAACAAGCCCAAAATAGCTATAATGGAAAGAGATAAAATGTATTCCTTCACACAGAATTTGGGCTTATAAGAGATAATATTTTTGTTGGGTGAATTCTTTGGAAAACCACTTGAGGTACGAGGTATAAAGACACCACACTCCATTACCTGATCACCCTCCTGGCAAAGGACCATGTTTAAGGAACAATTGATAGTGACAGTTCTGCTAACTATCCAGTTTTGGTTTTGCTGAGTGGTACAGGTAAGCTGAGTGTGGTACCTAATTTTCTTGACACTAGAGAGAATTTTTAGAGTCCCTATTTGTAGTAGGCTGGGAAGTGGAACTATGAAAGGAAGACAGGGTGATGTAATGAGGAATTTTATTAAGAAGAATGTGACATTTTTAACCCTCTCCCCATTTCACATCTGAATATTCAGTAAAATCTCTATATCTCATCAATCGTTCAATTAGAATTGTTTGGGGAAGATGCAGCAAAGATGAAAAAGGTAATACCTGAAGCAATGCATGAGAGATCTAGCATGTTCTTGATCCAGAATAAAAACATTATATAATATTATTTCCACGGGAAATCCAGAATGCTTATTCCCTTTAATATCAGTTTTAATAAGAATGCAATCAGATGTGACTATAAGAACTATCATGTTTAAATAACAATAGTAATAATATCTTCAATATATCTTTTTCAATGATATTTTTGTTGAAAAGTCTTTCCCTTTACCTTTCAGAAGTAAAGGCAGAGAAGTGAGGAAACTGGAAAATAAATACAATGGATCTAACTGTTGTTAATTGGTGCTTGGCAACCATACCCATTCCTTTGTATGGATACCCTAAATCAAAAGGACTAGAAACCTGAAATCTACATTTCTCACACTCCCTTAGATCCAGGACTGTGTGTGCAATTTCAGTTCTGTAATGAGAGAAGGTTATGCCAGATTTGACAGGCCAATGGAGGCGTTCTTCTGGGGCTCAACTCTATGTTCCCCTTTCTGTCACCTGTTTATGTCATGAGGGTGACAGCTTTGGCTGCAATTGAAGCAGCAGAGTCCTGACCTCCAGGTCATAACTGCAGCAACAGCCCCCACATGGCTGCTACAACACCCATTTGAATAATTTGGAAGGCCCTAAAGTCCTGTATTAAATCTCTTTCTGCCTGAAGTACCTATCTAGTTTCTGTTTCCTCCACTTAATCTGTGCTAATATAATGGCATGTCCTACTGTTCTAATAGATCTCTAGATTTAACATTCCCTGCTTTAATTTGTAATCAGCATGATCTCCCTTTAAACTGTTCTGTAAAAGGAAGAAAGACACTTCCTTCAGACTATCTTAATTTATTCAATTCTATTAATATTTATAAAACACTCACCAGGTGATGGCACTACTTATTCAATTTATGAAAAACTCTATCGCCATGGGGTAAGTGATTCCACATTTTAAAGCATTCAATTATCATCAATAAAACAGAGCAGTGGCCATTAAAACAGTCAAACTGAATAGAACATCTTAAGGAAGCCTGCTAAATGAGCTTTGTACTATGGCCTAAAGTTCAGTGTGTTAATCTGCTGAGATGCTCAAATTCCCTGAAATGGGTTGGCTTTTTACAATTGAAATTTTTTAGCTTATAAACTTACAGTTTTGAGGCAATGTTTTCTTCCCAAAAACTGGCTGCTGGCAACCTGGGCTCCTCCGCCACCTGGCCAGGCACATGGCAGCATGTGCTGGCCTCTCCCTTCACTTCTGGGTTTTGTTGCTGTCACCTTCTTGACTCCCTGGCTTTTTCTCTGTATGTCTGAATTTCATTTTCTTATAAAGGACTCCAGTAAGGGGATTAAGACACACTCTGGGTTACGCCTTAACAGAAGTAACCTATTCAAAAGGTCCTACTTATAACAGGTTCACACCCACAGGAAAGGATTAGCTTTAAGAACATGGTTTTCTGGGATACACACAGCTTCAAACCACAGCAGTCAACAAGTGGCTGTCCTCGCAAAGCAGGGGAGGCAGGTCAATTTCTTTCCTCACCCTCACACAAGGCATGCTTATTGTTTCTTCTACACCGTTTTTCCAACCATTTTACTCTTTGGAGAAATTTCCACACATACACCTTCTAGTTACCTCCTTACATTTTTAACATCCTTAACAGCCCAGATGAAATCTTCTTTCCCCCAGGGAGATTTCCTTGATCCAGTTACTATGAGTTTTCTTCTATCTCTCTTCCACGACTATTCCACATCCCATTCTTTCTCACATTGTACTTTTATTCCTGTCGATTTTTTTCTATATTTACAAACATATTATAATTCCCTGAAATCTCTCTAGGCTGTAGACCCCAGATATTAAGGACAGGGTGAATCTCCAGCACCTAGCACAGTACTTGATATTTGTCCACCAAAATTCATGCACCCCTTCCATAGTGGACAGTTGTTGCTAGGATTGTATTTCCTAGGCCCTTTGCATCCAGGGGTGACCGTGTCTCAAGTTCTTACCAACAGATTATAAGCAGAAGTAATATGCATCCCTTCTAGGTGCAGTATTAGAATCAGGTATACCTTCTCCACTTTTTTGTTCCCTTCTAATAGCTGGAAACAAAGAGGGCCTATTAGGGAGCCACAAGATGAAAGAAGTCTAGATCTCCAAAATTACTATGTGGGAAAGCTGCTTGTCCACTGGGAAAATCCAAACTGAACACTTACATAAGTGAGAAATAAAAACCTATTATAGGGAAAGTGGATGTGACTCGAGTGATTGGGCTCCTGCCTACCACATTGGAGGTCTGTGGTCTGATTCCCAGTGCCTCCTAAAGAAGACAGCAAAAAGGGCAGGGATAGAGAAGAAGAGATGTGATGTGGGGCATTTTTGGGACTTGGTGTTGTCCTAAATGATACTGCAGGGACAGATGCTGGACATTATTTATCCTGCCATAACACATTGAATGGACTGGGGAGAGTGTAAACTACAATGTAACCTATAATCCATGTAGTGCAGCAGTGCCCAAAAATGTAACCACCAAATGCAATGAATGTCCCACAATTATGAAAGAGGTTGTTGATGTGGGAGGAGTGGGGGTGGGGGTTGGGGGGGTATATGAGAACCTTTTATATTTTTTAATGTAACATTTTTTTGTGATCTTTGTATCTTTAAAAAAAAATAAAGAAGACAGCAAGCTGGTGCGATGGGTAGGCACAGCAAGCTGACACAATAAGATGATGCAACAAGAGATACAAGAAGAAAAACATAATGAGAGACACAGCAAAGCAGGAAGCAGAGATTCCTAGTGCCTTCCAAAGAGGATGAACAGGATGGCGAACTGGTGCAATGGGCAGGCATATCAAGCTGATGTGACAAGATGATGCAACAAGAGACACAAAAGGAAAAACATAACAAGAAATACAACAAAGCAGGGAACAGAGGTGCCTTAATAGATTAGGCACCTCCCTCCCACATTGAAGTCCCACATTAGGTTACCAGTGCCTCCTAAAGAAACAAAGAAGACAAGATGAACAGACACAGCAAATGCAAACAAGGAGAGGGTGGGAAGAGCTAAATAAATAAAATAAATCTTTTTAAAAAAACTTATACACACAAAGATCTGTGCATGACTAATCATAGAAGCTTTATTCATAATAGCTAAAATCTGGAAACCATCCAAATGCCCATTAACTAGTAAATAGATAAACGTATTGTGGCACATCCATACAATGGAATACTATACAGAATAAAAAGAAATGTACTAGTGACATGTCCAGCAACATGGATGAGTCCCAAAAATCATGATACTAAGTAAAAGAAGGCAGACACTAAATCTATATACTGTATGATTGCATTAATATAACATTCAAGAGAAGGTAAAAACAGAAACAGAATTTAGATCAGTAGTTGCTAGTTGCTGTGGGTAGAGGGAGCAGTTTAACTCCTAAGAATTAAAGAAAAGGAAGTTTTGGGGCAATGGAATTGTTCTATATCTTGACTGAGGTGGTTTCATAACTAACTGTAAATGTTTGCCAAAACTCATTGAACTATACTCTTACAAAAAATATATAAATTATTCCTGAATAAACCTGATTTAAAAAAAAAAAACTCTTCTGTTATTTGGTGCATTGCCAAGTATGTTGGTACTATCTTAGAAAATACATGAATGAAAGAAAATAAAGTCAGATACCACATGCTAAGCTGCTTCTGCATGCTCCAAGAAACCATGGACCATGCTGAGTTCATAAGATGTGCTCAGCAAAATGTGTTAAATAAATTTAATTTCTCTCCCACAATTTTTGCATTCTGTAGTTTGACTACAATCATTTATATATTTATTCCTCTATTTCCTCCTATCGCCACACACCATAAAAATTCTGAAAACACGTTTTTCAAACATTTTACGTGCAAGCAATCAAGAATCAGCCTGTTTTATTCATAAGGCGATTTTTCTTTCTAGCTGCCAGAGCCATTTAAACATTTAATATCCATAAAACTGCTTTAATTTTTTAAGAACACAAATGGGGATTCCATTGCACTGAATATGGAATTATTTGGTGTCATAGCAACAAGCCTCATTGTGCCATTCAAAATTCACTCACAGAGGGTGATTCTCATATACTAACAGTAGGGTCCCTCAGACACCCTCTTACTCAGAGATTTAGAATCCTAGGCTTCCAACATTCACTGCCTTTCCACTTTGAAGCCATCCCTTTCTTACACGACAGTAGTTAAATATACCTAAAATTTAAATGGATCTATCTCCCAAAGTTAATGAGAACAAATGAAAGAACACTAGAAAAAAAAAAAAAGAAGAATGTAAGGGGAAAAATACACACACATTTATAAGTATATATAGTGTATACGTTGTATGTGTATGTATGTATGTGTATGCAAGCATGTGTATGTATAATGATTTCCTAGAAAGTATTCCCCAAGAACATGCAGAGTTAAAATATTAAAGAGATTTAGAAACAGGAAATGAAGGCTTTGGAATCAGTCAGATGGCAACGGGAATTCCAATTCACGTACTTAATAGTTTTGTGTCATAGGCATATAATTCAAGTGCTCTGAACCTCAGTTTTCTTAACTATAAAAATTATATGAAAAGTCAATTGGCAAGGGGTTAGGGATTTTATACATTATCCCTCCCACAGAGGGAAAATGCTTCATCTAAGGGAATGGATTTTTAAGGGAAGAATATCAGGGTGCAAGAGACAGGCCAACCTTGCATATCAGAGTTAAGAACAGTCTAGAAATGAAATCACGCACAAATTCAGAACTATTTGTTGTGATTACAAGGAGAATAAAAACCTAAGCCTGTGATCTGTATGGATTCCCATAGTGGTCCCAGACTGGTGCACTGTTACACAATAAAAAAGACTCAATGTTGCATGAAAACAGGGATTTTCTGGACCCACTTGCTACAACAGGTGTGTGCCTTTGAATAGCTCACTTCATCCCAATGGGCCTTGGCTTCCTCATATATAAAGATTACCTGAAATGGTACTACTAGCTCTGAAATGCAGTAGTTTATAGCCCCTAAAAGTGAACAGGGCCTAACGGGGTCATTTAGTTTAGCACCATTCTTGCCATCTCTGTTTTCACCCATAGCAGGAGGGCACTTAAACCCTCTATGATAGATTGTTACCCATTCTTTTGATTGAATAGATGTAAATGGCAGTGGGTGATATTTCTATGTGTCCCCTTACATGCCATTAATAATTCCCTGCCTTATAAAAAAAGCATTCCATGCCTACTAACTGAAATGTCAAAATTGACATGCAGAGATAAAAGGTACTCTAAGTACAGAGTCAAATACCTCAGAAAAGGCAATTTGTATTCTGGAGTCGGCCTCAGTGCTGGAGACTCTGCACAATGCCTTGACATTATCAGAGGCGTGTGGAAGTAAAATCTGTCTCCCAAGACATATTTTTACTCTGGTCAGACAATTAATGAGAGAGGCTATTAAAGCTAATCTATGGTTGTTAGCATTTGAAAAGGAGCTCCCTGAAAAATGGGCTAAGAAAGATGTTAAAATAGAGAAACCCAATTTTTTGATGGTGCTTTTTCCCACTCTGGATGGATGATGGACAGATAATGTGAACAGATGATGGATGAATCAGTAATGCAAAGGGCAGAGAGAGGGCTATCTTCTGCAGCAGGATGACATTCCTAGGGGTTTTGCCTGATGCAAACGAGTACAACTGCTTTGAGGGTTAAGTAAGTACTCAGTCTTTTGTAGGACCAAAGGAACATAATTTGTGATTTTTTTAAAGTTCTTAATAGTAATTAAATAAAAAGTGCCCTTCTCACCTTCCTCCATAATAAAATTCCTTCCTTAAGTCATTATGAAAAAGAGATTCCTAGAAAGCTTGCTTAAAAATGCTAAAATTTGGCAATTGTGTTATAGTAGGATGGTGAACACATTGCAGGTGTGTGAAATGGGCATGAGAGGGCAGGCAGCAGGACACATAGAGCAAAATAGACATTAGTTGGACAAGGATAGATTATGCTGGGGTAACAAACAGGCCCATCATTACACATCAAAATTTTGGTTTTGACTCATACAAAAGTGTGTTTCAGGACTGGGAAGTTTTTCAGGGCATCTGTATTCCAAGTATCTACTTAGTTATCCAGGATTCTTTGATCTGATCACTCTGCAATCTCAACATAATTTTATCTCAGGAGTCAGGGCAGGAACAAAAGGAAGTAGGAAACCATCCATTGCTGAATACCATACAGAATGGATTTTTTTTTTCATGTATTTCCATTTATTGTGGGGAAACTGCATAAGTCATTTTAATGTGTTCAAACTATTCATGGACACAAAAGATCTGAAAAAAATAGAGAAATTATTTAAACATTATAAAGGTTTTTTGTGTTTTTTTTTTCAATTTTTCCCACATTATAAATTCAAAAGAAGGCCATATTCCAACAAAAAAAGTTTTTTGGAACAAGGTGACATACTTTTGCTAAAATTACACCCATATTAAAGGAAAATTAATGGACTTTTTAGTAGACAGTACTGAGAAAACTGGCTCATTATTTGTGAAAAACAAACTCAGATATAAAACACACAAGTGGATTTCAAATAGTTTAAAGGTAGGAGTGATAAGCAATATTTAGCAACCACTACAGTCTGGCACTGACCAACCAGAACAATTGTTTGGCCACTTAGAACAGATCCCAGCCAAGGCAACATCCCACCATGTACCAGCTGAACTTAAGCTCTAAATATCAGACTAGATATGAAAGCACAAGCTAATAAGCCAACAGAAGAAAATGTAAAATATCTTAGCTACTTTTAATAAGCAATCAGGAGCAATAAACTATGTGGCAAAATAATTAATTCCTCTAATTAAGACTTTCTGTTCAGTTAAGGACCACCCCCGCTATACAAAGACAATTGCCATTCTGAGAGAGTTACAATATTTGCAATGCCTGAAAATGCAAAGAATATGAAATCACTTGGGACTTCCCATTTCTCTTTGTCCTCACCCACCCCTGTTGTTGCTCAACTCTCTAATGTGTGCCAGTCTGATGAGTGTACAGAGGCTCCATGTTTTCATGTACATACATCTGGTCACCAGTAATTTGAGGAATCTCTCCAAGTACCCATCAGCCTTTCTGTTTTCCCTAGCTGTGAATTACTCATTTACCTTTGCTTGTATATTCCTCACATTTTCAGAATGGCTTTTGATGTCCAACATGTCTTGGCTCCCAAGCCGTCTTAATGAGAAGCTGCCCACTCACAGGATTCAGCTGCATTTCTTATAACATCCTGCATCCCTAACTATTCCTGGATGCTGAGTATGAAGGTTTAATATGGGGACATTTTAATTTAAATAGACAGGAGAAGACACTCATGGAATTCAGCATGAGAGTAAGGAGGAAAGAGGCAACTAATTTGGGGGGCTGGAAAAGGACATATGAATCACAATATGATTCCTAGAATGACTAGACACCTAAAAGACCAGAATTGTATTAATCTGGAATGGTCCCCATAGAGCCAAGTTGCTGCCCTAAAATTTTCTCTTTCCCCTAAGGCCAGGCCTCACACCCCGTGCGCTTAATCCCCGTGTGAAATTCAACTGCTCCAGGATCCAGTGCAAATGTGATTCCTACACAAAGAATGCACAAAAACAGAGTCCACAGCTGAGTGCTTAACCACCTGGCAAAACTAACCTTGTCACTAACCTGGTGAGTTCATCACACTGGGCTAGCACAGGAGGCCAGAATGATCTATGTAGTAACATATTAGAGCTAGAGACATTAGTGTGAACTCATGTTTTGCTTAATATAGATACAGATGTTTTTAATGTAGAAATATTTATAGAGGTTGAATTTACCCGTGGTAGTAAACACAAATATATTTCTTTGCTCTGTCAGGCAAGAGGGCCTAGAACCAAAAATACCCCAGTAAAAATGAGCACACCCAGCATCCAGATCTTGGTTTCTAACACCATTCTCCAATTTTAAAAAGACCAAGTTTTCTTAAAGAAATGGGCTGAGTCTAGGACTGGGGCAGGAAATATAAAAGATGAGCCTGACACATCTTGTAGTGCCAAAAAACAAGGAGGTACTCAAAACAAACAAACAAACAAAAAACCAAACCCATAATGATAGGGGTTTGTCAAGGGGACAAAGAAGCCAACTGAAAGAGCTCCCAATGGCCAAAGCTATAACAATCTGAGCAGTAAATAAATAAAATAGTATTGGTAACCACAGTCTAATAAGAAAAACATCAGACAATCCTAAATGAGGAATATTCTACAAAATACCTGACCAATATCAAGACTAAACAAGGAAGAGATGAAAAACTGTCACAGTCAAGGGGAGTTTAAGGAAACATGACAACTAAATGTAATACGGTAGCCTGGATGGGATTCTGGAACACAAAATGAAATGAGGTAAAAACTAAGGAAATCTATGTAAAGTATGGACCTTAATTAATAATATATCAGTATTGGTTCATTAGTTGTAACATATGTACCATACTAATATACGTGTGACTATAGGGAAAACTGGGTATGGGATATAGGGGAATTCTCTATAATTTTTCTATCAATCTAAAACTATTAAAAAATTAAAAGTTTATTTTTAAAAAAAGGAATTGGTCTTAAGTTTCAGCTAGAATTACTTCTAATCCCATGTCTATGAGACTTGAGACAAGATGTTTAACATCTCTGATTTTCTATAACATTAGTTTAAACATAGTCGCAAACACTCTACAAGGGTGGTTTAAGGATTAAATAAGATGATGTAAGTAAAATGACTGGTACATAATTGACCCCCAATACCCCAATACATGCCCATTCTCTTCCCTGCCAAATTACAAAGGTACAGAGTTTGAAGGTCATGTCCCTCTAGCTTCTTTCCAAACAGCAAGTGGCCATTCCCTAGGCCCCAGCAGGATGGGTGTATTCTCCATGCTGAAATTCTAACAATAGTGAGGCAAGGACTACCAGAAATATTTTAATTGGGTTCCTCTGGACTAGGTCCTTCACCTTTGTGTGAAGAATTCCTTACAATTAGACAGGACCATGTCCAAGTCCTTCTAGAAAACAGCCAAGTGATCACCTTAACCCAATACCTTCCAATTACCATTCTCTCCCCTAGACTTCCTGGTCAATAATCCCTTGTCCTGCGCCTTCATTTTGATCTAATAGTCCATATATAACAATTCATGTATTTGAGCATATTCCCAACCTCTTGAGTGACTCAAGACCTATGGTATGATTAAAGCCACAGTTGACCACCTCTTCCCCTTCAGTTCCATCCTTTTTCCTTTCATTTTTTTCTTCCCTTTATCACTCTGATATATTTAGCCATAATTGGAATCCAAATAGAATCCAAAATGGAATTTTTAGCTTGAAAGCATTGCAACAAGAAGAAGAAGGATGAAATAAAGGAAGCGGTCAGAAATTTAATTTATTTAATTGTGTATATTCAAGAAATACTGATATAACTGGTAAGACTTTATAAACATTAACTAATTTCATACTCATTTCATCCTATGATGTATACTATTATTATTCCCATTTTACAGATGAAGAAATTGGAGTGTAGACAGGTTCATAACTAGCCCAGGGTCAGAGAACTAACAAGTGGCAGAGCAAAGCTGGGATTTCAACTCAGGCAATGTGTCCCCTTAGTCTAGAGGCAACAGCGTCAGGTAGTCCAAAGTATTTAATTCATTTCATTTTTGTAACAGACTTTTAGGGTTACTACTTTAAGCCACCTCTGCATACCCCTGAGAATTGAAACCTGAAGGAATTAAATGGCTTGTCTATGAAGGTAAGCCAAGAAAGGGGTAGTCAGGAAGATAGGGTTGCAGGGATGTGGAATACATCAAACAATGAAAGGAGTTAAAAAGAGGTAGCAACTCTGAATAATGTCCTCCCACCCATGTCCCCATTCTTGGTTCCTAAGCTTTCCATTCTCTGATACCCATACCCTCCCCAAGCCATATTTCTCTATAGCAGCCTGTGCTTCCCACTCCCCTCTAGTAAATCAAACAGGCCTGAAAAGCTCTGTCATCTAATACCCCTGGACAAAACCAGGACCTTATGCCACCTCCCCACAAAGTTCCCTATTTAAATAGTCATGACCCACCACCACCACACCTGCCAGAGGTTTGGCCCTACTTTCTTAAGGAACTGAGAAGCATTTATAATCCAGCGGCCCAACAAGGAAGACTAATCTTTAAGAACATTTTAAGAAAGTAATGCACTCATTGTAAAGACCATATTACTGCCTTTTATATCACTTAGCATTGAAGAGATTGACCCAATTTGCATGCTAAAAGATGTTCCTCACTCATATTGGGTATGTTCTGTACTTTTCAGAATTTGACAGAATTTTAGTAACAGGGAATTTTCCTTTAGGTTGTGTTTCCCAGTGCCCAGTGGTGGGGCTTTACTGCTGCATCTACTCTCCATCCTCATGTCCTTCCTCTCTGGCCCTCAGCTCCTAGCTCTTCCTCTCCCATGTCTCCATCACATCCATCATCAAGCATGGACCTCATCACTGAGTGGGTCATTGTTTTAACTGGATAAGCTGTTCAAAGCAGATACATGAAACGTCCTTGATTTAATGGTGGGAATTTATTAGCTTAAAAGTTTATAGCGTCTAGGCAGAGAAAAAAATGCCCAAATCCAGGCATTACCAGGTGATGCTGTCTTCCTGAAGATTAGTTGCTGGTGATCCTGGACTCCTCTGTCACATGGCAAGGCACATGGTGGCATCTACAGGTCTTTCCCTTGTCTTCCAGGTTTCTACTTTCAGCTTTTTGCTTCCATGTCTTTTTTCTCATTGTCAGAATTTCGTTCTTTTTTAAGGGACTCCAGTAAGAGGATTAAGACCCACCCTGGATGAGGTGGGTCACACCTTAACTGAAGTAGTCTCATCAAAAGATCCTATTTACAAGGGGTCTAAACTCACAGTAATGGATTAGCTTTAAGATCATGATTTTCTGGGCTACACACAGTTCCAAACCACCACAGCCATAGTCTGGGTTGAATTGGAAATAAATCAATTGTCTAATGGAAATAGCATAAAGCCAGCAGTCACAAGAATAAAATTCTGGTTCTGGTGTGATAAACAACCTTCTATGGTTTTAGGCAAGTTAACTCATATCTCCAGGTGGAAGTTTTCTTCTCAGGCAAGTCAGTATAAACCAACCCCTCTCTACCTCCTTTGCTCTGAAAATCACAAAGCAGTTCTCAACTGGGCAGTTATGCCTCCCAGAAGGGTGTTTGGAAATGTAGGCAGGGATTTTTTAGATCTTCATAATATCTAGGGAACATTACTGACATTTTAGTGGAAGGGGGATGATGATGCCAAATGGCCTGCAGTAGTGGGACAGTATACTGTGTAATGAAGAACTTTTCCATTCACATTGCCAGTAGACACCCTCTGAAAATTCCTTCTGAGCACCTAAAGATACTTAAAGATTCAGAGAGTTTTATAATGTCAAGTGTATCAGCACCAAGTAGTTAAACTCTTGCTCAATTTTGTATTTCATCAAAAGGAATTCTATAACTGGAAAATTTTGTGTGTGTGTGTGTGTCTGTACTCACACAGACTATAAAAACACTAAATTGTGAATCTAGAGACCCAGGCACTAATTCTATGACTACCACTGGCCACAGAAGACTAAGTCACACACTGTCTCCTGGTCCATGAATGAAATGGTTGTTCTGGTTAATTTCTAAGGTACCATGCCATGTGGCTCAAAATTTCCATGTCTCTAAGACCCATATAAATTTCATTATTCTTTCTGTACCTTAATAAACAAATGTGACCCATGTGAGATGATTAAGTAGAATTAAAGAAAATAAAGAAATAAATAGAGTTCAAGATTGATGGGGGTTGCTCTGTGTTTGTCCTACAAAGGTTAAGTCCAGTGAAATGACAGCAGTGACTGAGAGACACCACCATGAGCTGATGAAGGCCAATGGCAAGGTCACTGTATGCTTCTTCCAGTGGTATTTTCAGGTAAGTCAGATGCAAAGCTAAGAAAATGCTGGAGCATGTCCTATTTTCTGAGTAAAATATCTTGTATCAGTTGTGATGTAAGTAGTGGGGAAGGAAATTTAAATGCAGCCATAATTTTTCAATGAACATTTATGAAGCACATACTATGTATCAAATCCTGAGGTAGACACCGCTGTAGAAAACAAAGACATAGTCCTTGCCCTCAAAGTGCTCACAGTCTGTAAGAAAGGAAACAGATAATTTTGAATAATGTGACAAATGTTATAAATTACGAGGTGCCATGGGTAACAACAACAACAACAAAAGACCTCCCCATGCCATAGCCATGATGGGTGAGCAGGAGAGGAAGGTAGTCACCTGGTAGGGAGGTGGAGTGGAAGCTAGTGAGGAGGTCAGGAAGGGTCTCCCAGACAGGGAAGACAACACACAAAAGCATCGAGTCATGAGATAGCAAGGCAAGTTGGGAAGAAGACAAGCAACTTAGTTTGTTTTGAGAGCAGATAATTAGGAAATACAAGAGATTAGACAGAAGGGATGGACATGAACTATCTGTGTGCCTTGGACTTTATCAAGTCAGTCACAAGGATCTCTAAGGGAAGGGTAGTGGTGAGTAGCATAATCAGATTGTAATTGGTGAGACAAAAAAGATTAAGTTATCAGAGGTTAAAACAAAGTTAGGGAGATCAAGTCTATGAATAGAGACAAAAAATTATTCTTCTAAGTCTAAAACCATAAGTAGCTATGAAAAAAGAAAAAGGTGAATATGATTAGACAGAGTTCAAAAATAATGTGAGGTTCAAAATGGAAATTAGTCCAAAAGCTTTCATCTCTCCTTACTCTTAGACTCCAGCAAAAAGAACATGATAGAACTGTGGCAGTTTGAAGTTGTTTTATGAACCACAAAAAGAGAAAAATTATGTTTATAAACTAATCTATTTCTCTGGGTGTGATACCCTTTGATTGCATTAAACTCAGTTGAGGGAACTTTGATTAAATTACTTGATAAAATTGCTTTAACTTTTTTGATTGGTCTATGTCAGTGAGATATGACTCATGTTGAGTCTCTACTCCCTTGCTGGGTCTGATATAAATGGAAACACACAGACAGACTCAGACAGACACAGGAAAAGGAAGCCATCATGTTTGATCCTGCCAAGTAAGAGAGAGAATCACTTAAGCACAAAGCCCCAAGAAACTGGGCTCAAGAAGAGATGGTGAGCCTAAAGAGGAAGACTGAAACCTCTGCAGGATAGCAACCATCTTGCTTCACCACATGGGAACACTCCAGGATCAACAATAGATGACTTTGGTGGGAAAACATCTCTGATGGTGCCTCAGTTTGGACTTTTCACAGGTTTGGAACTATAAACTTTTACCCCAACTATATCCCTTTTTAAAATCCAGTAGATTTCTGGTACTGTGCATTAGCAGCCCTTTGACAAATTAAAACAATAACTAAAGTCAAACACAAATAAATGGGGGTGGGGGGAAGCTCGGCAAAAAAAGAGATGTAAAAAAATTTCTAAAAGGCAAAAAGAGGAGGAAATTTGAAGATGGTAAAAGTAACTAAAAATCCCAGAATATGCAGAAGGCAATAACCAAGACAAAGAGTCAATCTGCCCCACAGAAGACTATGGAAATTCCAAACTCTGAGTCAGCAAAAACAGGGGACATTAACTGAAACTTTAACCACTAGCCACTCTATTAGTCACAAATCTATGTGACTCATCCACTGTGGGTGCACACACACATACTCACACACACAAACAGCCCTATCCTTATCAGCACCTGCTGGCTACCTGATATTATATCTTGGGAGAACTGCCTATCACCATTATAGTAACAGTGCAAGAGAACTCTTCTCTAAAGAAACTGAGTGAATTAACCACAGGAAAATTGGGCTGCTAAGGTGGACTCAGGGTGTTAAATAAAACCATCCCTTTTCTGCATTTGAGGAGCTCTGGTATAAAGGCCAGATTTTAAAAAGCTTACCTTGAGGTAAAGACTGCCAGTCAACAACATTTCACACAAGAAATAAAGCCTGTAAGCAGCATTTTATTTATACAGCTACCTAATCTAAAGCCATATAGATAACAGAGGTAATCCACAGCAGCTGCTTAGGAAAATCAACCCAATCCTTCTTCTTAAATGCAACTAGGCACCCAAAGACAACCAAAGAACTGTAAGAAATCATCAGCCTGGAAAATGAAAAAAAAAGAAACTGGCTTCATATGGAACAAATTGAGGTAGGATAGAATAGGGACCTAAGGATAAGGGGACAGAAAACTTAATAAGCCACACAAACAGAAACTGAGGCAATGGCCTGCTAACTTAAATCAGCCTGCTAACTCACACAGGCAAGTCAGGAAAGGGCAACTTGCAGCATACACATCCAAGGGCTGCGATATCAGAAGGCGGCCAGCAACATCATTCAATGGCAGGAAAGGGGCAGGCGGGGTTCCACCCCCACCCCCCACCCACTTCCAGGGTACCTCATGCTTCATGGACAGTGACCAGAGACCAATCACCTCCAGTCAACATGGCCTGCAGAGCCTGTGCACAGCAGCCAGAAGCCAATCAACGTCAGACAGCAACCCCTAATCCCCTAAGAAAATCAAATCACCCAAGAGAGTTCTTCTGCTTTGTCTCGAATATGCCAGTCAGCACAGATCCTGGAGTCCTGTATCCCCATAAAACAGGGGACCCCAGAGCAGAACTTTGCATTTCTCTCCCTTGAGAATGCCAGGCTTCGTCCCTGAAGTTGCACTTGCTTTCTCTGGCTTTACACCCTAATAAATTCTTTACTCACCTGATTAGTTTGTGGCATGTCCTTCAATTCTTTCTCATGACAAAGCCAAGGACTTAGACACTGACCACTGGCTCTGATAACAAAATCATTCCAGAAAAAAGATTTAAATTCTAAACAAACTTTAAGCCATGACTTTTGAACTACAGTTTTATAACACATTAGTGAATTATGAAGTGAATTTGTTGTATTGCAAGCAGGATTGTCTTTTTATGGAATAGAATAGAAGAAAAGAAAACGCAGAATTAAAATTTTCAACCCAGCGGCAGCAGTTGAAATGGCTGTAGCTGAGACAACAAAGTTACCCAGATGCTAGGAGCAGCCAGCTGGGGCCAGGACTGACAGAGGAAGTCTCCTCCTCTTAAAGTTAAAATTGAGAGTCGAGGTGGGTCTGGAGGATGCCTGAGGTACCAAGGCCTCAGGTTTGTCCCTCTGGGCACCTGCACATAAAGAGCCCTTGCACCCTTTCATTTTCTTCCTACTGTGTGAGGGTGTTTCCTGACAGGTCCCTGAGGATACAGCATGGACTTCAGAGCTGGCTTCAACCCTCTCAGTGGCAGTAACTTTCGGCCTCACACCAACTACCAGGACTTAAAGGTCCATGCACGTTTTCATTGGCTGGGTTTCTTCTTACACTTTCTTGTGTGCTTTAGTCTGGCAGATCCCCGAAGACCAAAGAAAAACTCTGGCCTGGGTTTCAGCCTTTTCTGCAACAGCGGCTTATGGCTTCACATCTGTATCTTCCAGAACAAAAAGAGTCAGCGCACATCCTTTTCTTTTTGGTTGGTTGGGCTTTTTCTTTCTCTGTTTGTATTGTTGCATTTGGTGGATCCCTGAAGAAAAAGGAAGGTTGCTGGCCTAGGTTTCAGCCTCAAAAGCTGCAGCTTCTGGCTTCCCTCCAGCATATAGCAGGATACTGGGAGAGGCAATGCACTTCAATATTTTTTTCCTTGTGTCTTTTTCTTTTGGGGGCTGGTGGGGAGTAGTGCAGGTACAATATACTTTATTAATGGTACACGATGAGGTAGGGGTGTCTAAGATCTTATCCTTCTTTCAGGGGTTCTGAGATGAAAACTGTGTCAAGAGTGGGAGATTCTCAGTGCTGGGGGATTGAACTGTGGCAAGGAATCCCCAGCAGCTGACTGCCTCTTTCTTCCTTTCATGCTGTTGCTGGGGCTCATGGTCCAGGGGGCTCAAACTCCTTGGAGGAGGTCCCTGCTGCTGTAGTCAAAGTCATTGTCAATCCAGGAAAAAGTTTGGCATAGTTGTCACTGAAAACAATGCCAGCACCAGCATCAACCGTGAAAGAGTGGGCATCACAGTTAAAGCCGTAGAGACAACCTGGTCCTCAATGTAGCCCAAGATGCCCTTTAGGGGACCATTTGACACCTGCTTCACCACCTTCTTGATGTCATCATATTTGGCTACTTTCTCCAGATGGCAGGTCAGATCTACAATGGGCACATTGGGAATGGTTATGGACAAGGCCATGGCAGTGAGCTTCCCAGTCAGCTCCAGGATAACCTTGCCCACCCCTTTGGCAGTGCTACTAGATGCAGGGATAATGTTTTGGACAACCCCATGGCTGTCATGCCACAGCTTCCCAGAGAGGTCATCCATAGTCTCCTGGGTGGCTGTGATGACATGGACTGTAGTCCTAAGTCCCTCCATGATGCTAAAGATGTCATGAATGACCTTGGCTAGGGGAGAGGAGCAGGTAGTTGGAGGTACAGGAAGCATTACTGACACTCTTGAGGGAGTTGTCATTCTTCTCATGATTCACACCAATCACAAACATGGGGGCATCAGCTACAGGGGCAGAAACAATGACTCTTTTGGCTTCACACTTCAAGTGAACCCTGGCAGTCTCTAAGTCAGTGAATACACCAGTAGACTCCACAATATAGTCGGCATCAGCATCACCCCATTTGATATTGGAAGGATATTACTCCTGGAAGATAGATATGGGCCTTCCATTGATGACAAGCTTCCTATTCTCCACCTTAATGGTTCCTTTGAACTTGCCATGGGTGGAATCATATTGGAACATGTGGATCATGTAGTTGAGGTCAATGAAGGTATCATTGATGGCAAGAGCTTCCACTTCACCAGAATCAAAAGCAGCTCTGGTGATCAGGTACCCAATATGACCAAATCTACTTACTCTGACCTTCACCATCATGTCTCAGGGATGCAACTGTGTGTCAAATAGGAAGGAGCAGATAGCCTAGTTAGTCTGCGGGAGGGGGTTATCTGTTTGTTAGTATTTTTTTACTTTCTCCCCTTTCCTTCCTTCTTTTTTCTTTTTCCTTTTCTTTTTTCTTCTTTTTTTCTTAGTCTGGTAGACTGAAAAGTGGGAGAACTAGATTCCCTGAGTGACCACAACCTAATCCGCAGAATTTCCAATTCTTAACAAAAAATTACAAAACATACAAGGAGGCAAGAAAATATAGCCAGGCACAGGGAAAAAAAAGAATTCAATGGAAAATATTCCAGACAAAGCATAGTCTCTGGAATTACTAATAAAAGATCTCAGAACAATTCTCATAAGTTTATTGGGTCAGTGAACTATAGGAAAACATGGAAAAGAACTAAAGGAAATCAGAAAAACAATATATGGGAAAAATGAGAAACTCAATAATGAGATAAATATTACAAAGAAGAACTAAATGGAATTTCTGGAACTCAAAAGTACAATAACAGAGTAGAAAATTTCAATAGAGGGTATGGTGGTTTGGATCTAGGTACCCCAGAAAAACATGTTCTTAAATTTAAATCATCCCTGTGTGTGTGAACTCTTGTAAATAGCACTTCTGATGAGCTTACTTCAGTTAAGATATAGCCCAGCTGAATCAGGATGGGTATTAATTATTTTATCGAAGGCTTTATAAGGAAGATCACAGAGAGAGAAAAAGCCAGAGGAAGCAGGCAAAATCTGAAAGTCATCAGAACCTGGAAGAGAAAGGAGGAGCCAGGAGCGGCTGCCATATGCACAGCCATGTGACAGAAAAGTCAAGGACCATGGATTGCAGGCAGCCAGCCCCAGAATGCCACAATCTTCTGGGAGGAAAAAAAATGCCTGAATACACCTTAACTTTGAACTTCCCCTGGCCCCAAACCTGTGAACCAATAAATTCTCATTGTTTAAGCCAACTTATTGCATAGTATTTGCTTTGGCAGCCAGAGGGGTTCAATAGCAGATTGCAAGAGGCAGAAGAAAGGATCAACAAACTCAAAGATGAAACAATTTAAATTATCCGGGATGAGTAGAAGAAATAAAAAAGAATGAAAAAATGAGCAGAGCCTGAGGTACCTGTGGGACATAATCAAACTAACAAATATGTGTATCATAGAAGTCCCAGAAAGAAAAGAGAGAGATAAAGGACCAGAAAAACATTTGAAGAAATAATGGCAGAAAACTTCCCAAATCTGATGAAAGATATGAGTATTCAAATCCAAGGTACTCAACAAACACCAAGCAGGGCAGACCCAAAAAGATATACTCTGAGTCATTCTGAGCACACTGTCCAGTGTCAAAGACAAAAAATAATCTTAAAATCAGCAAGAGAGAAGTCATGTGTCACACATAAGTTATCTTTAAGAAGATTACCACCCAATTTCTCAAGAGAAGTCATGAAGGCCAGAAGACTGTGGAAGGACATATTTAAAGTGCTGAAAGAAAAAGTTGTTACCCAAGAAAAATATTCTTCCCAAAGCTGTTCTTAAAAATGAGGGATAAATTAAGACATTTCTGGACTTTGGAGCAAACAAAAACCAAGGAAGCTCATTACCACTAGCCCTGCCTTATGGTAAAGTCTGATGGAGTTCTCCATGTTGAAAGCAAAGGAAAATATACAGTATCTCGATGCTGGATAAAAAAATAAAGATCTCAGATGTAAGTAACAGTATGGATAAATACAAATGCCAGTATCATTGCATTTGCAATGCTGTCTTTTACTTGTTATAAATTTAAAATTAAAATTCATATTTAAAAAGTGTAAATCTTTGTTACTGGAACATAATGCATGAAGATGTAATTTGTGACAAGAACAACATAAAAGGGAGAGATGAAGGGATATAGGTACTGGATATGTTTAGGCTATTGAAGTCAAGTTGGAATTAACACAAACTAAGTTGTAATAGATTTAGTACACTAAACATAAGCCCCTTGTAACCATATTTTCTTTATGTTTAAAGAAAAAAATCTACACAAAGGGAAGGGATAAGTGGTTTGACATGGCTTATTAAAGATCATATAAACAAAAAGGAGCAGCAATGGAGGAAAGGAGGTTCAAAAATGGTATAAGACTCACAAAAATCAATTAGTAAAATGGCAGAGATAAATCTTGCATTATCAGAAATTAACTTAAATATAAATTGATTAAATTCCCCAATCAAATGGCACAAACTGGCAGAATAGATAAAGAAATATGACCCAACTACATACTGTTTACAAGTGACCCATCATAAATCCATAGATACAAATAGGTTGAAAGTGAAAGGATGGAAAAATTAATTCATTCAAATAGTAATCAAGAGAGAGGAGGGATAGCTATATTTATATCTGAAAAAGACTTTTAAGTCAAAACCTGTTAAGAGACAAAGAAGGACATTATATATCAATAAAAGGATAAATCAACATCTAAACAAAATTACAATAAGAATATAGAAATTAAACAGCAAACTCATAAGCAACCAACAGACTAAAGGAAAAATTACAAAGAAAATTAGAAAATACTTAGAGGCAAAAACAATGACACAACATACCAAAGCTTATGGGATGCAGTGAAAGTAATGCTCAGAGAGAAATTTATAGCTATGAATGCTTATATTAAAAATGAGAAAGCTCTCAAGTGAATAACCTAACTTCAGATCTTGAGGAATAGAAAATGATGAGCAAAGTAAACCAGAAGTTAGCAGAAGACATGAAATAATTAAAATTAGAGTAGAGATGAACAGAATAGAAAAAGGAAAAAAAGAATAAACAAAAAGCTGTTTCTTTGAAAAAAATAAAATTGATAAATCTTTAGCTAGATAGACAAAGAGAAAAGATGCAAATAACTAAAAACAGAAGGAAAATAGTGATGTCACTACTGACCTTACAGAAATAAAAAAATATTATTTTAAAAATTAAGATCAATTGTATGCTAAAAACTAGAAAATCTAAAAGAAATGAAAAAATTCCTAGAAATATGTCAATTATTCAAATTGACTCGAGAAGTAGAAAACAACAACAAATTCATCACTAGCACATAGATTGACTCAGTAATCAAAAACCTTTCTCCAAAGAAAAGTCCAGAATCAGACAGCTTAACTGGTGAATTATACCAATATTTAAATAAGAAGTAATTCTTCTCAATCCTTCTCAAATTGTTCCAAAGAATTCTAGAGGAACACCTTATTTTTCATTCTATAAGAGCAGAATTACTCTGATGCCAAGGCATGGTAAAGACATTGCATGTAAGGAAAATTACAGAACAATCTCTTTTATGGATATAGATGCAAAAATCATCAAAAAATAATAGCAAACTGAATCCAAAGACATAGTAAAATGATATTACAACATCATCAAATGGGATTTGTCCTAGGAATGCAAGGTGATTCAACATATGAAAATCAATCAATGTAATGCACTACGTAAGTAGTATGAAGGGGAAAAAAACATAATTATCCCAATAGATGCAGAAAAGGCATTTGACAAAACCCAGGGCCCTTTCTTGAAAACAATCAGAAAAATAGGAATAGAAGGTAAATTTTTTGATGTGAAAATCCCACAGCTAACATTGGACTCAAAAAGGTAAAAGACTTTTAAAGCCTTCCCACTAAGATGAGGAATGAGATAAGGATGCCTGCTTTCACCACCTTTTCAATATTGTATTAGCAGTTCTTGACAGAGCAATTAGGCAAGAGCAGGAAATAAATTGGAAGGGAAACAGTAAAATAATATCTATTTTCCTATGATATGATCATTTATATAGAAAATCCAAAGGAATCCATAAGAAACCTAATAGAGCTAATAAATGAATTCAGCTTAATTGCAGGGTACAAGATCAACACACACATACACACACAGTTTAGCAATTGTGAATAATGCTGCTATGAACATCAGTGTGCAAATGTCAGTTTGCATCCTTGCTTTCAGTTCTTTTGAATATATTCCTAATAATGGGGTTGTTGGGTCATACAACAGTTCTATATACAGTTTCTTGAAGTACTGCCACACTGTCTTCCACAAAGGTTGTACTACTTCATTCTACATTCCCACAAACAGTAAAGGAGTGTTCCTATTTCTCCACATCTTCACTACCATTTGTAGTGTTCTGTTTTTTCAATAATAGTCATTCTTGAGGTATGAAGTGGCATCTCTTTGAAGTTTTGATCTGCATTTTCTAGCAAATTTATTTTTTATAAACGTGCTATGTACATGCAGTGGTGAAAAATAGTATCATCAACAAATGGTGCTGTGAAATAGATATCTATGTGTAAAAGAAAGTTAGATCCCCCTACTCACACAAAATCCAGCAAAAGCAACTCAAAATGGATCAAGAACTTAAATATAAGAGCTAAAAATATAAAACTCTTGGAAGATAACATAGAGGCAAACCTTCATGACGTTAGGATTTGGTAATGGATTATTAAATATGACACAAAAAGTAAAAGCAACAAAAGATAACAATAGATAAATTTGATTTCATCAAAATTAAAAACTTGTGTCCAACTAAGGGAATTATCAAGAAAGTGAGAAGATAATCTACAGAATGGGAGAAAATAGTTGAAAACCATGTATCAGTTAAGGGTTTAATATCCAGAATATGTAAAGAACTTTTAGAATGCAACAACCAGAAGACAACCCAATTAAAAATGGGCAAAGAACATGAATAGACATTTCTCAAAAAAAAAAAAAAAAAAAGATGTACAATGGTGCTCGCTTCAGCAGCAAATATATTAAAATTGGAACACTATAGAGAATATTAGCATGGTTCCTGTACAAGGATGACATGCAAATTCATGAGAGTTCTCTATTTTTTGTCAATTGAAAGAAAGCTAGAGAATAATCTAGGGACTGAATAACACAGTGAACCCAGAGATAGACGAGAATTGTGGTTAATAGTACAAATGCAAGAATGTCCTTCTCTGAACTAGAATGGATATACATCACTATTCCAGGGTGGTGGGAATGTGAAAAATCATGGGAAAAATACAATTACTATAACCTATGGACTATAGTTAACAGCAATACTATAATATTCTTGCATCAGTACCAAGGATGTACTTTGTTAATAATAGGGGGGGTATGGAAAAAATGTGCCAAATGTATGCTACAGACCATAGTTAGTGGCAATAGTCTGATGATGTTATCTCATAATCTCTAACAAATGTTCCACAATGCTGTGGTGTGGTGTGTTGGAGAAGGATTGTTGTATGGGAATTCTATGCATGCCCATGATTGTTTTGTAAGTTCACAACTTCTGTAATATATATATATATATAAGCTATACAAGTGACCAATAAGCACATGAAAAGAGGCTCAACATCATTAGCCATTAGGGAAATACAAATTAAAACCACAATGAGATACCATTTCACCTTCACAAAAATAGCTATTGTTTAAAAATAACCAAAAAATAACAGATGTTGGAGAGAATGCAGCTCTAGTGCATTGCTGGTAGGAATGTAAAATGGTACAACTATTGTGGAAAGCAATATAGCAGTTCCTCAAAAAGTTACATAATAGAATTATCATATGAGTCAGCAATATCACGTCTAAGTATATAACTAAAGAGAAGACAGCATCTCAAACAGATACCAGTGCACCAACATTTATAGCAGCATTATTCAGCCATCATCTGGAAATAACCCAGGTGTTCATCAGCAAATGAATGGATAAACAAAATGTGGTACATACACATAATGGAATATTATTTGGCCATAAGAAAAAAATATGAAGTTAGGAGACATACTGCAGCATAGAAGAACCCCAAAAATATTATGTCAGTGAGTAAGACACATAGGTACAAAAATTATCTTATGATTTGTAAGAAATGACTAGAAATAGCAAATTCACAAAGATAGAAAGCAGGTTAGAAGTTAGCAGGGAAGAGGAATGTAGGGAGGGGGAGAGAGAGTGTGTGTTTATAACAAACAAATAAATAAATACATAAAGGAGGTAATCCTCAATGATTTGGGAGCAGATAATCCAGCAGAGGGATGAGCCAGTGCAAAGGCCCTGAGACAGACATCAGTGTGGAACACGAGAAGGACAGCCTGCATCAGTGTGACTGGAGCAGAGGAGGACAGAGAAGACAAAGTACTGAGCTTGGCCATGGCACAGTCAGATGGAAACTGAGTCAGTCTCTCAGGGGTGAAAGGAAAAAAAGAAATTGAGAGGTATGGCAGCCGCTGTAGGTAATTTGGAACAAATTCCACCACTGTATCTCTTCTGTCTCCCACCATAGTGGCTGGAAAATAAAATGATCACTTTTCCAGCCATCCTTGAAGCTTTGGGTGACCATTGGTCCAGTTCTAGCCAATGAAATACATATATGTAAGAAGTAGCCTAATGGGGTCCTCCCCGAAAGGTAGTTTGCTTCCCAATAAAAGTCTCAGATACAAGGCCAACATGCCACCATCTTATGACCAGGAAGTAACAAGCAAACTAATGAAATGATAATGAGCTAAGTACAGCTAAACTGGAGACCAAATTATTTTTAAAATTGTTGACCTGCTGAACAAAACTTTTAGCAGTCTATGCCCAGTCTTCTTTTGAGGTGAGATGATAATTATCTAAATTGTTGAAGGCACTTTAGTTGCCTTTTCTATTATTTGCAGATAAATACATCCTAACTGATGAAGGAGGTAACTATCCCTCCTAAAAAGAAGAAATGGCTAAAGGGAATGTTTTCTGGGAGTGACACTAAGTAAAGACAGGAGAGGCAGAGCTTTTCATTTTAGGCACTTTTGTACAATTTTTCAATCATATACATGTAGGATTTGATAAAATGAAAAGAAACAGACTAGGGAAAATATGTACCAGAGAACTTCTATTTGTTTTGCTAAATAAATTATTTTTTTAAATTGGGCTTTTAAATCATTTTATTTTTAAACTGTTGGATAATGGTTTGTACAAAAACAGAAACCAGAATATTGTCCATGGGATTTGATTACAGACCTACATGCTTGTGCCTTCCAGATGATGGATATTGCAGCTGTACAATCACTATTTCTTTTTTCTCATCTGGTGATGGTTAATGTAGAAAATTTAACTGTTAAAAAGCTAACTCTGTAAGTTGTTTGGTGATGAAAACTTGTTCACCTTAAGATGTTATTTTACATAGAAATGGGATTTAGAGCTACATAAACATTTAGACCATGGTTATCAATCTCAATATATAGGAGAATCACTCGGGAGCTTGCTAGCAATACGGAATTGAGTCCCACCTTCAGAGATTCTGTTTTAATAGAATCATGCATTTTAAGAAAGTTCACAAATGAGTCTGATACAGGTACCCAGGGACCACATTTTAAGAACCACCATGTTGAAGGATCAGTAGGAAAGCAAGTACCAACACATAAAATGTATTGCCTACTCTCCCATCCACCCATCAATACATTCATTCATGCAACGAATGGTTGGTGACCACAGCACGTTGGCACTTAGCAGATAAAGCTGAGTTAAGAAAACAGTCTTGCCCTTGAAGGCAAAACAGGGCAGATGCAAAGAGAGACCCTTAATAAAATTTCCCTTATAACTCCTGAAAATTGTCTCTTTAGTTCAAGAAATTTTGAGCACTTTGGAAAGCCAGGGAAACTTCTGCTCTTCAGAGTAGAAGAGTTCAATGATTGCATTTCAGAAATATTTCTTCTAACACCAGGAAGAGTGAGATTAATCCAGGATCATTGTCAGATCACTGGACTTATTGGTAGAAATGATCCTGTATCTTGAACTTCATCCTTTGTACATACACACACTCTCTCTCATATATAATTTTTCTGTGGTTATAACTTATAGTGTTGATTTTCTTCATATAATTTATATGCTTACCTATTTTGCTTGGGTCTCAGACAGGGTCTAGTTAGAGGCAACAAACAGGCAATCAACTTTTTAAAAAATCTCAGTAAATTCTGACATTTTAAATGTCATAGGGAATCAGATTGGTCAGGATTTGCTACAAACTATTGAGAACATAATATTGAAATGAGTGCTATTTCAGGTTCTACTAGTTTTCATATCATATATCTGGATTGAGTAAGATGAAAATATTTAAAACAGCCAATCATCCAGATGTTCTAGCTTCATGCTGCCAGGTAACCAGATGTGTTTGCATTATGTAGCAGCAGCCTTGGTTTCTTCATAAGTGAAAACCAAGTTTATTTTTGGTCCCAGACAGAAGTCAATATGTTTATGCTACTAGTTACACTTTAAAATTAATTTTCTCCCTAATTCTTCCAACTCAAGTTTCACGTTTAAGAATTTATTCATACCCTACTTTTAATAAATCAGGTCTGCAAAGCAATAAACAAAATTCAGACCGTGAAGCATTATAGCTTTAATTAAAATCCCCCTTCTCAGTACATCTCAAGTCCACCCTTGTGGAACCAGCAGAGTTTTAAAAATGAACCTCCCCAATTTTGAAAAGGGTCCTTCTGGAGTATAAGATTACTGCTGGTTATTTATAATGTATTAATTTTTTCCAGTAATAAATATTTTATTGAATGCCCACTGTGTGCCAAACACTTTAGTCACTTCTCCGTTCCCATTTTTCTACCTATACTGGAAGAGATTAAAATGTCAACAATTGTATATTATTATAAATAATACTTAAAAATGATAAGACCTGACAAATACAAAGCAAATATAGCCACACAACCATCCATCTGCCACAATGAAACCTCATGAAATAGGACCTAAGAGAAAACATCCATCTCATTACTGTCCCTAACAGTGATGTTGGAAAGGGGTTTTGTTCTTCAAGTTCCAGCCCAGTTCTACCAGGGCATACTTTGTCATTTTGTAAAAGGCTCTGGCAAATATATGTCCAATATCATCTTTAAAATAAGTTACAACATAGGAGTCAGTTTCTGAGTCTGGAAATATTACCATTTAAAAGATAAATTCAAATAAGGGAATATTAGACCAATGAATCATCATACCAAATTAAATGTATTATTTCGTGAACCTAAAGTCTCACAAAAAGACAGATCCTAGAAGTAATTGGCACATTTGGGCTAATGAGAAATAATGCCTTATTTTGCCTGGAAGTTATATTGAAGGAGAAATAATGAAAATAATTCTAAAGTATTTGCCCTTCCTTCCTCCTCTTTTTGAGGCATGGGCTTAAATAATTGAATCTGAAGGGGAAAAATTGTTTCATTTGAGGTTGTTTGAAAATCAACATTTCCTAAATTAACCTCCCTGGAATATTAATCCCAAAAGATCATCAATGATTTCAAAAAGTTCCCTGGCCAAATATGATTGAGAAGTGCTTTATAATGCAGTCTCTTCTTAGAGATTCCCAATGAAACTTATCATTAGCAGATATAGGAGAAATCCTGCAGTAGAGAGCCTTTCAATTTTGTTTGTGCTTAAGTTCCAGTAAGGTTTCTTATTGGAGGGAAAGGATTGAATCCTTGGAAAAGTATCCTCCTGTCTACCACGTACCTGAATATCTGAAAAATGGGTTGTTTTTCACTTTTTGATAATGTTTAATCCTTGGGCAAATAGGTTAGTGCAATGCTAAAAAATAAGAACAAAAAACAAAAAAACATAGGAATATCAAAACACTCCATTCCATTGTTGGTAAAATCTTCTGTCTATTGTTGTTCTTTGGTTTAAAAAAAAAAAAAAAGGTTGGTTTTATGAATTTTCAACAAGTATTATGTTCCCTTGTAAGAGAAAAAAAGAAAACTTTTTTTTTTCAAACACAAGTATTGCCCGTTAATTTTTCATACACATCCGCAAGTTCTCTACCCCATCGCTCTTCTTCCTGGGAATTCTCTGAAAAGGGGAGTTGACAGGCTGGAGAAGGCAGCAGTATAAATCCTACTAAAACAAAATGGGAGTACAATCTCACAAGAAGCAATTCATCTCTGCTAGAAAAGTTTAATGTTCAGTGGCAGGATACCAGCAAAATTGATGTAGAAGCCCAAAGGACTTCAAAACTGATTAAAATTCCTTTTCAGTGTGATGAGAAGACTTCTAAAATGTCTAAGCTTTCAAACCTGAATATAGTTTTTAAGATCAAGCAAGAAAGAGCATGCCCTGAGGCAAAAAGATACCTTCAAATTTTCTTAAGGTAAAATCAGTATTGTCATAAAGCCTACAAATCTAATTTGCTCAATTAGAAGCCCAATCTCCCTGCAGGGTAGTGCAGCCAGGATCTTAACAACCTTTCAGTGTAAGGAAGGATACCAATATGGAAAGATCCTTGAACTAGAAAACTGGGAAAAAATCTATTTTTAAAATAAAGATAAAAATCTATTTGAAGAGTCTGGAGGCTGGCAGAAGGTTTGCCCTCATGCACAACTGAGCAGAGTCAGAGAGACAGATAAAGCAGATACAACCCCCAGATATTGGTTCCTTTGAGGGCTAAAGAGACCCATGGGAGTTATGGTCATGGCCGATGGGGTTAACTACCAGGGCAGATGGCCCCTCTTTGGAAATGGTGTTTATGTGTGATGAATCTGGACTCAGATGGGATCTCCCTTCATAAGACTTTCATGCTAATGTGCTGGAGGTGCAGTTAATGTTGGGGTTTAAGATATATTTAGGGGATTTGAATCTCTGGACTGACAATGTGATAGCCAGATCCTGAGCCTCAACAGACTCCAGCACCTACAATCTGATTTATTGGACTTACCACACTCAGCTAAGATGGAGGTGAAGAAGGACAACCACCACACCATGGAGCCTAGAGTGATTACAACTGAAAATGGGAGGATTGCATCCAGCATCCAGGTGGAATCTGAGCCTCCTCTTGACATAAAGGTGCAATGGACACAACCAAACCAGTGTCCACATAGAAGAGGTGGCATTGGATTGGGAAAAGTGGACATAATGGACAAAGGGTATGGGGAAAGGCAGGAAGAGATGAGAGGTGGAGGCGTCTTCGGGACATGGAGCTGCCCTGGATGGTGCTTCAGAGGTAATCACCGGACATTGTAAATCCTCACAGGGCCTACATGATGGAATAGAGGAGAGTATGGGCCATGATGTGAACCAATGTATATGAGGTGCAGAGGTGCCCAAAGATGTACTTACCAAATCCAATGGATGTGTCAGGATGATGGGAACGAGTGTTGTTGGGGGGGGGGAGAGGGGGGGTGGGGGGGTGGGGTTGAATGGGACCTCACATATATATTTTTAATGTAATATTATTACAAAGTCGATAAAAAATAAAAAAATTAAAAAAAAAAAAATCTATTTGAACCCCAGTGCTACCTCAAAACTGCTATGTCTTTGGGCAGTCACTAACACTCTCAGGGCCTTAATCTCCTCATCTGTGAGGGTATCACTATTGAGTGATTATGCACTAGTTAGAGAGGAGAAGCTTTTTTAACAATCTTGTCTGTCATCTGGATAAATGAATTCTCTCTATCCTTCTAGAAAACGGGTGACTGGAATCCTACAGCAAGCTATTCCTATAGCATCCCCAGAACGGCCAAGCACTCTATCCAGTAGGCTATATCCAGAGTTCTGCTCATTGTCTTTGTACCAGTTTTACTTATTACTATAATTATTTAACTATTATTTTGCAGTAGTGAATGGAAGGATAGAGTCATTTCTCAGAAGTTTGGTTAAATGTTTAGATGAGCCTCTGCAATAAAATTAAGGTGAGATTCCAACAACGGTTGTTGAAATAGGTGTGGGTAAGACAACCATAAAAGTTTCAGGATGAAATTTATGAAAATTCAGGATACTGAACTTAGATGTCTTCATATGAATCTTCAAGTTCTTAAATGCAGTTTCTTAAATTTTACTGTGAAATAGATTAAGACTATTGCAAAATGTTGAACATCCACAGTAATCCTCACCCAGTTTTCCCCAACAACAATAACTTACATTATCGTAGTACTTTGCCAAAATCAGGAAATTGATGTTGGTATTATTAACTCTAGATTCACTTTTAACCCAAATTTTAAATAATGAAGGATGCATTATATGGGTATTGTGGTATGATAAATTCAATAAAGATGAAGTAGAACTCCAATGGACAAATTCATGGCCAAATAATAAAAAGATAAGCAATACATAAAAATTGTCAGAATGAAATGTTTTATAGCAACTGATAGGTAAATTTATGTTTTAAAAGATTGACATGATATCCATTTATTTAGCACTAGCAAGGAGAAATTTTAGAGTAGTCTCCATGATATGTGATATATTGAAGGATGATAGCAAACAACAAAGAGATTAGAGGAGATTATCTGTTAGAAAGTAAAATAAGGGTGTGTGATACAGAAATTATGCCTGCCATGGCAAAAACAGATAGATCTAAAGATGAGAAATAATGAAGAGGGTAAAAATGGAGAGGAGAATAGGGATAAATTTCTGAGTCAAAAATTACTAATGTAGTAAATAAAAATGTCCAAGAATTCACTTTTACATGGAACAACTAGAATTGATGTTATCATAAATTTTTTTTTTAAATCAGTGGACCATACTACAAAAATTGTTTCTTCTTCTAAACAATATAAAATTCTGTATTTTACTAAATTAATGTGCATTTATATGTTTATCTTTAAGTTGTATGTGTATTTCATTTTTATAATTTAACTTTCTTTTTTGAATTACAATTATGAGCCCCAACTGCATCGGGTAAGAGGGGGCACACTGTTCTGTGATTTTATAAAGCAGACTTTTCATTTTGGGGGCTGGAGAAGGAGGAAAAGAAAGAAATGGAGTGCTTTATCCTAGAGCTCTCCAGTGGGACCTGTGGTTATAGGTCGTGAAAAGCAGTAACATCCACTTTAGACTTATGGGTGTCAATTAACGTTGACCTAGAGAGATTCCTTCCATAGAACTGAGTGGGATGTCCTTTCTTCAAAAAGACAATTTGAAAGGAAAAAAAGATTAGTTTGGGGAAGTTGGGCTTTGACTGTGAACAGAACAATATATCAAAGAACAAGAGCTTCTAGACTTAGAAAAACAAGATGGCTCCCACAGGTCTCATCTATAAAACAGACAGGGCATTCAGGTAGGGAGAACACAGCAAACATCTCTGACGTTATCACTGCTAATCTGATTATCTTGACACAATAACTCCCTGCTGCTTTTACTGGAAATAGTGCTTTGGAAACAATGCTAATATTTTCTCACTACATTTCACCAAAGTTGCTTTTGAAATATTAGCCCATGTAAGTTGTCCTAAAAAAGGAATAAGCAAAATGGAAAAATGGCTTTTTTCAGAAAGATAATCAAGGCACTGGGGCACAATAGGCATCAGAGATAATCATTCTGGGGGTGATGGAAAATAAAAACAAGAAGCCTCCTTTGGGTGCTATTCCTTCCTCTTCTTTGAAAAAAGGACACTGCTTGTTTGATTAAAGATAACTATTCCCTTATGCGGAGTAAGGCAATATAATCTCCATAGGCAGTTTCAGGCAGAATGACCATTCAACCCCATTTGCCATACACAGTTCTGGCTTGCACCTCTTGTCTCAATGTAATAATTAATAGTGCCACCTTTCACTTCCAAAAGTATCCTAGTTTGAACAAGTTTTGTGATCACTTACTTGTAAATCTAATATAATAGGCTTCTAGTAATCAAATAATCAGTGTTCACCAGGCTTTCCTATCTTCTTTCTACTTTGAAAAGAAAAAGTGAAATGACAACAAAAGAAGATTAGAAAAGTTGCTATTTTTTCAAAAAAAAGGAGAATAGTCAACTGAAAGAAAGCTAGAGAAGAATAATCTATGGCCTGAATAGCACAGAGAACCCAGAGGTGAATGAGAATGTTGTTAATAGTACAAATGCAAGTAGTGAAATTTTTAACTCTTCCTTTCCAATTTGGATACCTTTTGTATCTTTTTCTTGCCTAAGTACTCGAGCAAGTACTTCTAACACAATGTTAAATAAGAGCAGTAACAGTGGGCATCCTTATCTCATTCCAGATCTTAGAGAGAAAGCTTTTAGGATTTCACCACTGAATATGATGTTAGAGGAGGGTTTTTCATATATACCCTTTATCATGTTGAGGAATTTCCTTTTATTCCTGTCTTTTGAAATGCTTTTATCAGGAAAGTGTATTTTGTCGAATGCTTTTTCTGCATCCAGAGAGATGATCATGTGATTTTTTTAATCTGTTTATGCAGTGTATTACATTCATTGATTTTCTTATGTTGAACCATCTTTGCATACCAGGGATGAAACCCCCTGAATGTCCTTCTATGAACTAGAATGGATGTATGTCACTATTGTAGGGTGGTGGGAATGTGGAGAAGCATGGGAAAAATACAGTTGGTGTGACCTATGGACTGTAGTTAACAGTAATACTGTATTAATTAGTATTCTTGCATTAACACTCAAGATGCACTTTGTTAATAATAGAGGGTATGGAAAATTATGCCAATTGTACATTATGGACCATAGTGGTAATACTCTGATGTTATTATCGCATCACCTGTAACAAATGTTCCAGAACAGTGTGGTACGTTGGTGAAGTAATGTTGTAAGAGAATTCGTCACATGTGGATGATTGTTTTAAGTTCACAACTTCTGTAATAAAAAATTATTTTTTTAAAAGAAAAAGCTTTATTGGTGGCTTCCAAATGCTCTGTTAAGAGTGCAACTTTAGAGACTTCATTTAGAGGCAGCCCCTTTTTTCAGTGTGTCATACAGCAGCACAAGCAATTGTTGTTCCGTAAGAACAAAGCCCAAAGTACCTGTCTCAGGCAACATCAGATTCTAAAAATATATAAGCATTAATAATTAATGCTATTCTATTAGAATATAGCGTCAGTTTGAGTGTGCACTCACCATCTCTCTCGCAAAAAAAAAATGGCAAGATCCTGCCTGGGTGAGCTATTTTGGAAAATCACAGAGCAGGAGGCTTCAGGGCATCAATCTGGAGAGAGCTGGACAAAGATAATTTGCTCATGATAAAACCCTGAGTTTCTTGCCCCTGAGCCTGAAAACTGTGGGACAACTAAGCCCCACCCTAAGATAAAAAGCTGCTGTGAGTTCCAACTCCCACCAGCCACCCAATGGGAAGGAGCATTCTTCAAGAGTGGGAGGGTTCTGGCAAAGGGTAGAGAGAGGTTTCCTTTCTGTGGGTTTGGCTGCTTGGACCAGCTCTGAGCTCTGAGGAGCATACCAGATAGCTTGAGGTAGCACCAGGAAGAGTGGAGAGGTGAATCTGCTGAGGCAGCCTGATTTACCTAACTGCCCTGGGATAGAGAAACTTGGCTTGGGAGAGGGCGGAGTCAGGCAATTGACTAATCCTGCACTGGAAACTATCAAAATTTCAACTCCCCTATGGGAAGCAGGCATTAGGAAGTTCTTAATAAGCTTCCAAGAGTCTATTTAGGGTCCCCTGAAGGGGGTCTGGAAGAGGGTTGAGAGTCATTTTTCTGCGGTGAGTTCAGTCACCAGGGTCCCATTTAAATTTGAAAAGGGAACTCAATCTGACCAGGAGAGGTGAGGGGGGATCCCCTTACACAGGCTATTACATCCTGCTTCCCTGGAAGAGAAAGTAATAGGAATAGAAAGCGGGCAGGGACAGATGCCTAATCAGCAGGAATCTATCCAAATGCAAAAAGTCAAACCTGCCCAAGGGAGAGTAACTGGATAGCTTTCTGAAGAGCCAAATGATGAAATGAAAAAGTTTAGCTCAGTGGAGGAGTTTCTGCCTCAGATATTCAAGGTCCCTAGTTCAATTCCCAGTTCCCAGTTAGAGTAGTGATCCATCATGATGTCAAACATCCAGCTGATAATTTAGGACAGGGAAACATAGCCCTTTAGGATAGGGAAAACATAGCCATTACTTTTGTATTAGCTTTTCTTGGGTCTCTTATTTTTCCTGAAAAAAAAAGGTAACTTTTAAAAATATTTAACTTAGTTTACTCACTAAAACCTGCTTCAAAACCTGCAGAGAGAAGGCTACAGGGTAATTGATTGATGAATGCAGGCAGCCTGAGAAGCTTCATGGGTCTAAGAGGAAAGGATGCTTTTCCTTAGATTTTGTGTGACTGCTTGGCTGTGGGTTTGGTTTTTTGTTTTATAGTTTTTCCTTTCCTCTTCCTCCCCCCCTCCCCCTTTATTTTTTAATTAGGTGCTGCTGGCTTATTTCCTATTTGCTGTGTTTCCTCTTCCTTGATTTACACTTTTCTATGTATACAGATTTTGTCTAGCAACACTAGCCCTTTTCCTTCCTTCATCTATCTTCTGCTTTCTGTTTTTCTTACATTCCACCTCTCTTTGTTTAGTCCTAAATTTTTCTGGTTTTTAGTTCTATCTCATCTATTCTGTTTTCTTTATATTATTAACTTTTTTCTTTTTCTCCTTTCTTTTCTCTTTCCCTTTCTCCTATCATTCTGACCTTTTCATTCATTCTAAATATTTTTCTCTATTTGGTTTCCCATTTCATTGTGGGTACTCCACTTTTTTATTCCTATTACTCTAAACTGGTTACATGAGGAAAATATTAACTTTCCTAGGTCTTACATGGTTACTCTTCTAACTTTTACTATTATTATTACTATTACCCTTTTCCTTTTCTGACCTCTTTTGCTTTTTCTGGCCCTAATTTTTTTCCTTCAAGGGAACATAGACAATGGCAAGGAAATAGAATAAAAAGAACAAAGTGTCAAAGAGAAAACTTAAGACACACACAAAAAAAGACCCTAGGATAGAGAGAGAAGCTAACCAACTGAATAAACACATCAAGATAAAAAGATGACTGGACAGCAAGAAAAAATTACAAAACATACTAAGAAACAGAAGACATGGCCCAGTCTAATGAAAAAAAGGAAAACCAGGAAGAGATGCAGAACACTGAACAATGGATCAAAGCTCTCCAAACAAATATTACAGACCAACTGAAAGAAGTGAAGGAAGAGATTAAGGATATTAAGAAGACACTGAAAGAACATACTGAAGAAATTGTAAACATTTAAAAGATAACATGTAAACATGTAAAAAGATGACAGATATGATGGTGATGAATGGTACAATTCAAGAAATCAAAAATACACTGGAAGCACATAACAGCAAATTTGAACAGGTAGAGGAAAGAATTAGTGATGTGGAAGACAGTACATCTGAAATGAAACAGATAGTAGAAGAGATAGATTAAAAGAAATAAAATCCAGCAGGAACTTAGGGATATGAATGACAACACAAAACACACAAACATATGTATTATAGGCATCCCAAAAGGAGAAGAGAAGGGAAAGGGGATGGAAGGGGTGTTGGAGGAAATAATGGCTGAAAATTTCCCAAACCTATTAAGGGAGATAGATGTACATGTCCAGGAAGTGCCGCACACCCTGAACATTATAAATCACAACAGGCCTACTCCAAGACATATACTTGTCAAATGGTCCAATGCTCAAGACAAAGAGAAAAATATTGAAGGCAGCAAGAGAGAAGAGAACCATCACATACAAGGGAAGCTCAATAAGATTAAGTACTGATTTCTTATCTGAAACCATGGAGGCAAGAAGGCAGTGGTGACATAGTTAAAGTACTACAAGAAAAAACTTGCAGCCAAGAATTCTCTATCTAGCAAAGCTGGCATTCAGAAATGATGGAGAGTTCAAAATATTCACAGATAAACAGAAATTAAGAGAGTATGCCAATAATAAATTTGCCCTTCAAGAAATACTAAAGGAAGTGCTGTGGGATGAAAAAAAAGAAACAGGAAGGAGAGAGACAGAGGAGAGTGTAAGAACAACTAAAAAGACAAAAAGAGAAAAAAAACAACTTATGACATACATAAATCCAAAGAAAATATGGCTAATGTAAGTAATTCCTTGGAGTAATAACACTGAATGTTAATGGCTTAAACTCACCAGTCAAGAGATACTGATTGTTAGAATGGATAAGGAAACAAGATTCATCTGTATGCTCCCTACAAGAGGCCCACCTTAGACCCAGGAATTCAAGGAGGCTGAACATGAATGACGAAAGCAATCTTACAAGCAAACAATAATCAAAAAAGGGCAGGAGTATCTATACTAATACCAGACAAAATAGAATTTAAATGCAAAACTTGTGTAATAGACAAAGATGGACACTATATTCTAGTAAAAGGGGTAATATTTTAAGAAAAATAACAATCTTAAACATTTATGCAGCTAACCAGGGCACCTCAAAATACATGAGGCTAACACTGGAAAAACCAAGTGGAGAAATATATGCCTCTACAATTATAGTGGGGGACTTTAATTCACCATTATCACCATTAGACAGATCATCTTGACAGAAAATCAATAAAGAAAGAAAGACTTTGAATAATACATTAGAGGACCTAGACCTCTATACAGAATGCTATACCCAAATACAGAGGGATATACATTCTTCTTGAGTACACATGGATCATTCTCCAAGACAGACCACATGCTGGGCCATAGGAAAATTCTCAATGAACTCAGAAAGACTGAAATTATACGAAGTAATTTCTCTGACCACAATGGAATGAAGCTGGAAATCAGTAAGTGCCAGACAACCAGATTAGGCACAAAAATGTGGAAGTTAAACAACGTACTCTTAGACAGTGGATCAAGGAGGAAATTTCAAAAAAAAATCAGTAACTACCTTGAAATGAATGAAAATGACAACACAACATATCAAAACTTGTGAGATGCAGCAAAAGTTGTACTGAGAGGGAAATTCATAGCCATAAATGCATATATCAAAAGAAAAGAAAAAGCTAAAATTGAAGACTTAACTGCACACTGGGAGGAATTAGAAAAAGAACAACAAACTAACCCTAAAGTAAGTAGAAAGAAGGATATAACAAAGATTAGAGCAGAACTAAATGAAATAGAAAATAAAGCACTAGAAAAAAATAAACAAAACCAAAAGCTGGTTCTTTGAGAAGATCAATAAAATTCATAAACCCTGAGCTAGACTAAAAAGAAAAAAAGAGAGAAGATGCAAATACACAAAATAAGAAATGGGTAGAGATATCACCACTGACATCACAGAAATAAAGAGTATCATAAGAGGACACTTTGAAAAATTATATGCCAACAAGGATAATTCAGAGGAAATGAATAAATTCCTAAAAACACACTATCAGCCTACATTTACAAAGGAAGAAATCGATGAACTCAACAGACCAATCACAACTAAAGAAAAATGGTCATCAAAAACCTCCCAGCTAAGAAGAGTACAGGACCAGATGTCTTCACAAGTGAATTGTACCAAATATTCCTGAAAGAACTAATACCAATCCAAAAAATAGAAATAGAAGGAATACTGCCTAACTCATTGTATGATGCCAGCATTACCCTAATACCAAAGCCAAACAAAGATGCCACAAGAAAGGAAAATTACAGACCAATCTCTAATGAACCTAGATGCTTAAATCCTCACCCAAATTCTTGCTAATTGTATTCAACAACACATCAAATTATACACCATGACCAAATGGGTTTCATCCCAGGTGTGCAAGGATGGCTCAGCATAAGAAAATCAATCAATGTAATACACCACACAAACAGATTGAGAAGAAAAATCACACGATCATCTCTACAGATGCAGAAAAAGTATTCAACAAACTACAGCACCCTTTCCTCATAAAAAACACTGTGAAAAATAGGAATAGAAAGAAATTTCCTCATTATGATAAAGGTTTTTTATGAAAAACCCACAGCTAACATCATATATAATGGTGAAATCCTAAAAGCTTTCCCTCTGAGATTGGGAATAATACAAGGATGCCCACTGTCAGCACTCCTATTTAACATTGTGTTAGAAGTACTTGCTGGAGTTCTGAGGCAAGAAAAAGATATAAAAGGCATCCAAATTGTAAAGGATGAAGTAAAAATTTCACTGTTTGCAGACAACATGATCCTATACACAGAAAGCCCTGAGAAATCTACAAGAAAGTTTCTAGAACTTATAAAGAGTTCAGGAAAGTTGCAGGTTATAAGATCATTGTGCAAAAATTGGCAGCATCTTTGTACACCAATAACAAGCAGACTGAGGAGGAAATCAAGAAAGACATATCACTTACTAGTAAATTAAAAAATCAAATACCTAGGAATAAGTTTAACTAAATAAATTTAACTAAATGACACAAACTACACAACATTGTTAAAGAAAATCAAAGAAGACTTAAATAAATGGAAGAATATCCCCTGCTTATGGATAGGAAGACAAAATATCATAAAGATGTCTATCTTACTCAAACTAATCTACAGATTTAATGCAATCCCAATAAAAATCAACACAGCATTTTTTAATGAACTGAAAAAACTAACTATGAAATTTATTTGGAAGGGCAAGAGGCCATGTATAGCCAAAGACATATTGCAAAAGAAAAATGAAATTGGAGGAATCACACTACATGACTTTAAAATAGACTACAAAGCTACAGTGGTCAAAACTGCATGGTATTGGCACAAGGATAGACGTACCAACTGAACTGAGAGTTCTGATATAGGTTATCGCATATAGAGTTATCTGATATTTGACAAGGCCACCAAGCTCACTCAATTGGGAGAGAATGGCCTCTTCAACAAATGGTGCTTGCAGAACTGGATATCCATATCCAAAAGAATGACAGAGGAACACCATCTCATGTTGTGGGAAACTGGCTTACTTCTTTGATATTGTAAATGTTACACCTGTTAAATGTAGCAGTTGTTAGATGTTGCAGTTGTTCCCTGTTTTGTAAATGATGTTGCAGTTCAGATAGCAAGCAGCTGCTTGGTAGTTTCCCAATAAATGCGATGGGAAAACTAGGGTTGAGGATCTCAATTCCAGAAGCCCTGAGTCCCCTGGTCCCAGGTTTGTCTCCCCTCTTGTGTCTCTATCTTTATTTCTGCATTGCCTTCCCTTTGAGCCAACCTATTGTGAGCTGAATGCAGCAATTTCATACCTTATACAAATTCAACTAAAGATGAATCAAAGATCTAAATATAAGATCCAAGATCATAAAGACCTGGACGATAATGTAGGGAAGCATCTACAGGACCTTGTAATTGTAAATGCCCCCATGAACTTTACACCCAAAGCATGACCAGAGAAGGAAAAATTAGATAAATGGGACCCCCTCAAAATTTAAACCTTTTGCACCTCAAAGGAGTTTGTCAAGAAAGTGAAAAGACAGCCTACCCCAATGGGAGAAAATGTTTGGTAACCATATATCTGATAGGAGGTTAATGTCCAGCATCTATAAAGAAATCCTATACCACAAATATAAGAAGATAAACAACCCATTTAAAAAACAAATAAGTGATTTGAAAAGACACTTCTCCAAAGAAGAAATACAAATGGCTAAAAAGCACATGAAAAGATGCTCAACCTCACTAGCTATTATGGAAATGCAAATCAAAACTACAATGAGATACCATCTTACTCCCATTAGACTGGCAGCCATTAAAAAAACAGAGGACTACAAGTATTGGAGAGAATGTGGAGGAATGGGAACCCTCATCCACTGCTGGTGGGAAGGTAGAATGGTCCAGCCATTGTGGAGGACAGTTTGGCATTTCCTCAAAAAACTAACTATAGATCTGCCATATAACCCACCAATTCTACAGCTAGGTATATACCCAGAAGAAATGCAAGCAAGGCACAAACAGCTATATGCACACTATTGTTCATTGTGGCATTATTCATTACTGCCAAAAGTTGGAATCAACCCAAATGCCCATCAACAGATGAATGGATAAGCAAAGTGTGGTGTGTGTATATACATATATACACACACACATTATGGAATGTTACTCAACTGTAAGAAGGAAACAAATGGGATCACAAGGATGAATCTTGAGGACCTTATGTTGAGTGAAGCAAGCAAGGCATTGAAGGAAAAGTATTACATGACCTCTCTGATATGAATTTAGCTAATCAAGCAGACTCTGAGAGCTAGTCTGGAAGATAGGTTTACACAAAGTAGAAAGGGAGAAGAAGTTTGTGAGCCAACGCCCATATGGGCGAAATCTATGAAAAGGTAGAATTAAGTAGTTGTGCAGTGAAGGGATATGACAGGGGTATAGAGATGATATTGGGTTGGGTGATGCAAACTTGAAAAGGGGGTAGGGTAGAAAAGGGAGGATGAGCTCGGCGGCCCATGGAACTGGGGGAATGGTTGGGGGAGGCAGCAGGTGAACACTGGGGAATTTCGGGTATGTGGCTGAAACTACAAAGTTGAGAAAGCTCTTTTGGCAATTTGACAAGGAAGGGTTACTGGTTTAGGGTGTTGGATGGTGGGGCATTTGGGACAGGGTACATCTGAAGCAGTCTTCTAGAGAATATGCAAGTGATCATTTTGTCATAGTGTGCTGTATCAGTCGGGGGAGACCCACATAATGAGTGGGAAGGAGTTGAACTCCCATCCTGGGGTGACCTGATATGTTCTCAAACAGAGGGGAGAGTGTCTCTCTCAAGCATGGGTGGTTCCTATTAGGGGAAGACAGACTAGTGTATCAAGCCCTCAGCATTGTTGCAAGTATCTATGAATCTTGTCCTTCAAGCAGTGAAGCCTGGTGGTCTCTGTGGGCCCTGAGGGGAAGGGGAGGGAAGAATGGAATAGATGGAAGAGGGGGTAGTTAGGGGCAACAGAAGTGTTCTGCATGATCTTGCAATGATGGATACAAGCATACAGGCTATGTTAAATTTCACCAAAAATTTATAAAAGTGTATGATCTAAAATGTAAACCATAATGTAAACTACTGACAATGGTTAGTACCTATGTTTCAATATTTGTACATCAGTTGCAACAAATATACTATCCACATGTAAAAAGATCATTGCTGGGGCAGAGGGAAAATGGGGAGGAAGGATGTTGGGTATTTGGGAGCCCCTTCTATTCTTAATGTGGCTTTACTATGACCTAAAACTTCTTTGAACACATAATGAAAAAAAAGTAAGACACCGAGGAAGAAATGGAAGAATTAGCCACTATACATACAGGACAACAGTTATTAAAACAACAAAAAGCAAAACATCAAAAACTTACTTTTTTAATATTTTTCATTTTTTTAATACCCCAACTTTTTTACTTTACTTTAGTTTTAGTTTTTCTAAATTATTGTGTATTTTATATCTTATGTTTAAACCTATCATTACTATCTCATTTTCCTATTAATTGAATTTGGCATATTCTTGGCTTCATTTCTGAAGAAGTTTTGGATCACAGAAGGGTTACAGCTATGGCAGTGGAGAATCATTGGTGTGGGTGGTCAATGAGGGGGGATACATGGGAGGAAGTTCACCTGGGCATATACATATAAGGTATATAAATTTGTTCAAATGGGACCTTGCCACAGTGGGTAGAGATTCACAGAACAACCAAAACAATATTGAATTGCCATTCTGCGGAGCTCTGCCACATTCTCTAATGGAAGAGCAATAATCTCCCCAGTTCAGGGGCAATGACTAATTAACAAAGATGGTCTGTTGACGGACCCTTGATATTGATGATTATGCTTATGAGCCTTTGCTCTTGAAATTGCAACTTGGCCTAGTGTTGCAGGGTGCCTAAGAGTTACCTCCTGAAAGCCTCTATGTTGCTCAGATGTGGCCTCTTTTCTAAGCCAAACCTTTCCCACAGTGTGCAACATGATTCCCAGAGTTGGGCCTCCCTGGCACTGAGGATTACTACCAAGTACTTGTTGGTGATGCAACTGGAAAAAGAACTTGAACAAAAGGGTGAAATGGTAAAGACAAATGAGCTTATATGGCTGAGAGACTTCAAAGTGAATCAGAGATCATCAGAGAGGTAATGCTTATGAACATCTCAACAGGATCTCAAAAACAGCCAAAGTAGATACTATCTCAAATAGTGGGGCTCCTGAGGGCTCTGGAGGCACCCAGGCCCTACTGTCATGTCAAATAGATCCAGAGTTTGGCACCTTGCCAGTGGGCCCTACTTTGGAGTTTGTGTTTCCGAGTGTGTAGAGTTGCACTCAGATGTGACTTCTCTATACATGCCTCTTCTGTCCCTTTTATTTGAACCTATAGTTGGTGCTGAAGTTGGTAGGTGTGTATCCAAGAGACTTGAATCTCTGGGCTGTCCATGTACCAACTGGGCCCTGAGCCTCAGCAGAGTTGCAACACCAATTCTCCAGTTCATTGGACTCACCCAGGACAACTAGTAAGGAAGAGAGGATGGACAACCAGCATACCAAGAAACTGAGAGAGTCTAAAACAGCAAGCAGGAGAGTCCCATCCATCAGTCATATGGGATTGAGGTCCCCTCTCATTAAAGCTGAAGTGAGCAATATCATTCCAGAATCCTCAGGAATGGGGAATAAAATATGGACTAGAGTGGACTTACTGGTATTCTACTATAGATTTGTTGTGATTCTAGCAATGGAAGAAATTATATCATTGATGTGGAGACAGTGGTCACTGGAGGTGCTTAAATCAGGGAGAGAGACAAAGAGGTGTAATTTTCAGGACTTGGAATTGTCCTGAGTGACATTGCAATAGCAGATGTGAGTCATTATATATACTGCCATAGCCTACAGAATTGAGTGGAAGAGGATGTAAACTACAATGTAAACTACAGTTCATGATTAGTGGCAATGTTCTAAAATGTGTTCATCAATTGCAATGAATGTACCACACTAATGAAAGAAGTTGTTAATATGGGGAAAAGTGGGAGGTTTGGGGAGCGGGGCATATGGAAATCTCATATGTTTTATGTGACATTTTATGTTATCTAAGTATCTTTTAAAAATATATATTTTAAAAAAATTAACCACAACCCCACCAAAATAAAACAAGAACAAACAAAAACAGCATCTTAAGTCATGACTTCAGTTCCTAGAAATTAAATGTCATCCTTTCACATGTCATTTTCCTTCATATATTCTTGCAAATGTTCTGAAAGGGTCATACTCTGTACATCCATGAAATCATCCAACTGTAAAGATAAATATCTACCAGCCTGTCCATTCAATAATTGGTACTCTTCTGCTATATATACCTCTAATATTATGAAATGCATAACAGGGTCATTTGATGAAGGGGTTTGTCAATGGCCAATACACCTTGCTCTCTGAGCATATTTGTCATTTACTTTGCACTTGGCTTTATACACATTTCAGAAATAGTGTAACTCTCTTTGCTACAAGAGGTGCAATTTTGAATGATGCCACTACAGTTTTGGTATCTTCTTTGCCTTTCTGAACAACATTCACCCATTTAACATATGTAAACATTATTCTGGCATATCCCAGATTACTAAAAAAAGGAGTTTGAAGATGATATCAAAGCTTCATGGCACTAATTAACAAGCTTTATGACCAAACACACTGGACAATAGTAGTAAATAGATAATTATTTTAATAAAATACAGTATGTTGGTACTGATCTTGTATTTCCCACTTGCACTTTGTTTCTCTTTCAGCTACTTGTATAAAATAATTACAACCATATTTTCTTCGTAAAATCATTACAATCATGCATTCACAATCCATAGTTTTCCTGAAGTTTTTTTTCATATAAGTTCACAACATTATTCTGAGTTTTCATGGTTATATTAGTATTTTCATCATTAATAATATGTCTCAATTAATGACATTACTGTTCATTGGCGCTACACCCTTACACAACAGACTTCTGGTATTTTGCATTAGCATCCTTTTGGCTGACTAATACATATTTTATTGTATTTTTTATATGTAACTCCAGTTTTTACATCTTAACAGGTTCTAAAATGCAAATGCATAAAAAGTAATGATAAATCTATGGTTTGGAGCACACAATGTATAAAGATAAAAAAAGGTGGGGGAATGGAGGGATATAGGAATACAGTTTGTGTACACTATGAAAATCAAGTTGGCATCAAGTCAAATGTGATTATTATATACTTAGGATGTTAAATTTAAGTCCCATGGTAACCACAAAAAAAAAAATCTGAAAAATATACAATGAAGGAAATGAGAAGGGACTCAAAATAATTTGCTACAAAAAAAAAATCAAATAAATATGAATGTAAGTAGTAATGGAAGAATTGAGGGACAAAAAGAGGTATAATACTTACATACAAAAACCAAACAGCAAAATGTAAGAAGATAGTCCTACATTATCAGTAATTACTTTGAAAGTAAATTGATTAAATTCTCCAGTCAAAGGCAGATGTTGGCAGAAAGGATAGAAAAATATGACCAACCCATATGGTGTTTAGAAGAGATTCACCTTATATTTAAATACACAGGTGGGTTGAAAGTGAAAGGATGGAAAAATATCCCATGCAAATAGTAACCAAACAAGAGGTGGGGTAGCTATAGTAATATCTGATAAATTAGACTTTCAGTTAAAAAAAGCTGTAACAAGGGACAAAGAAGTACATTATCTACTGATAGAGCAGTCAATTAAACAAGAAGACATAACAATTATAGGTGTATATGTACCTGGCAGCACACCCAAGATACATGAAGCAAGTATTGACAGATTTGAAAGAGAAACAGATGGATCTACTTAGTAATAGGAGACATGAATACATCACTTTCATAATGGATAGAACCTCTAGACAGAAGATCAATAAGGAAATAGACTTGAACAATACTATAAATCAACAGACCTACCAGACATATATAAAGCACTTCACCCAACCACAGAAGAATACATATTAATCTTTAGTACACATGGGTTTTATTCTCTAGAAAATACTATATGTTTGTTAGATAATAAAAGAGGTCTCAATAAATTTAAAAATATAGAAAGCATATAATGTATATTCTCTGACTACAGTAGAATGAAACTAGAAATTAATGCCAGAGGAACACACTCTTAAACAACCAATGGATCAAAGAAGAAATCACAAAGGAAATAAGGAAATATTCTAAGGTGAATGAAAGAAAAAAAAAAAAAGACATACCCAAACTTATAGGATGCAGCAAAGGCAGGGCTAAGAGGGAAATTTATAGCTCTAAATACTTACAGGAAAAAAAAAGAAAGATTTCACATTAGAGACCTACCTCATACCTGGAGGAACTAGTAAAAGAAGAACAAATCAAACTCAATGTGAGCAGAAGGAAGGAAATAACAAGGATTAGAATGGAAATCAATGAAATAGAGAAAAATTAAAAACCAGAGATAATAAATGAACCCAAAAATTGGTTCTTTGCAAAGATCAATAAAAGAGACAAACCTTTGTTAGACTGACAAATGAAAAGAGAGGAAAGTTGCAAAGGACCAAAATCAGAACTGAAAGGGAACACATTGCTGATCCCCCTGAAACAGATGGTTATAAGAAGATATTATGAACGTATGCCAACAAATTAGACAACCTAGATGAAATGGACAAATTCCTAGAAACACACAACTTACCTGACCTAAAAGGAAAAGGATCTCAACAGACCAGTAACAAGAGATTGAAACAGTAACTAAAAAAAAAAACCAAAAAACCAAAAAACTCCCAACAAAGAACAACCCAAGACCAGATGACTGAACTGGTGAATTTTACTAAACATTCAAAGAGAATTAGCACCAATACTGTTAAAAACTCTCCTAAAAAATTGAAGAGCAGGCTACAATTCCTAACTCATTCTAAGAAGGCATCATTGCCTAATACCAAAGCCAAAAATAAATATCAAAAAAAAGGAAATTACAGACTCATATCCTTTATGAACACAGATGCAAAAAGTCTCAATAAATACTAGTGAATCCAATAGCACATTAAAAGAATTATACAGCAAAATCAAGTAGAATTTATCCCAGCTATTCAAGGGTGGTCGAACATTAATGTAATATTAATTGCATTTTTTAAATGATGGAAAAACAACATGCAATCATCAATCAATGCAGAAAAGGCATTTGACAAAATCCAGTACTTCTTCTTGATAAAAACACTCAGAAAACAAGGAATAGAAGGAAATATCCTTAACATGATAAAGGGCATATATGTAAAAAGCACAACTATGAACAAAATCAATGCTAAAAGATGAAGTGCTTTGCCTCTAAGAATAGGACCAAGACAAGGATGCCCACTATCACCACTGTTATTCAACACTGTATTGATTAGGCAAGAAAATGAAATAAAAAGCATCCAAATAGGAAAATAAAAAGTAAAACTCTCCCTATTTGGATAGTTTTTATTTGTATATTGTAGAAAATACTGACAAATCCACAACAAAACTGCTAGAGTAAATAAATTAATTCAGCAAAGTGGTGGGGTCCAACATGCAATCTGAAGAAGAAATCAAGAAAAAAATTCCATTTACATTAGTAAAGAATCAAATATCTAGGAAAAATTTAACCAAGGATGTAAAGGACTAGTACACAGTAAATTAGTAAACATTGCTAAAAAAATTAAGGTCTAAATAAATAGGATATTCCATTTTCATGGGTCAGAAGACTAATTATTGTTAGGATGTCAGTTCTACCCAAATTGTTTTACAAATTCAATGCAATCCAATAAAAATTCCATCAGCTTTCTTTTAAGGAATGGAAAAGGCAATCACCAAATTCATATGGAAGGGTAAGGGGTCCTTAATGACCATAAACATCTTGAAACAGGAGACCAAAGTTGGAAGATCCACACTTTCCAATTTCAAACTTATTACAAAGTTACAGTGGTCAAAGGAGCATGGTACTGGCACAAGAACAGACAAACTGACCAATGAAATCAGGTTGAGGTTTCAGAAATATCTCTTACCTTTATGCCACTTGACAAGGGTTTCAAGTCCATTCAATTTAGAAAGAATAGTGTCTTTAGCAAATGGTGCAGGGAATACTGAATATCCATATGCAAAAGAATGAAGGTAGACCCTTACCTCACCATATACAAAAATCAATTCATAATGGATCAAAGACCTAAATATAAGAACCAGAACTATAAAATTCCTAGAAGAAAACTCAGGGAAATAGCTTCAGGACTTCTGTTAAGCAATGTTTTCTTAGATTTTATACCAAAAGCAAAAGAAACAAAAGGAAAAATAGCTGTTTGACTTCATTAAAATTAATAACTTTTGTGCTTCAAGGGACTTTATCAAGAAAGTATGAAAATCCCTGTGGTAGCTTGGAGCTATATACTCCATAAATACATGTTCTTAAACTTAATCCATTCTTATGGGCGCAAACTCTTGTAAATAGGACCTTTTAATGAGGTTACTTCAGTTAATGTGTGGCCCAGTAGAAGCAGGTCTTAGTCCTGTTATTGGAGTCCTTCATAAGCAGAATGAATTCCAGAAACAGAAAGAGAATTCCAGAAGGAGCATCCAGAAGCTGAAAGTCAAGGGAAACCAGAAAAGAGGGGAGAAGCCAGGAGAGAATACCACAATCTTCTGAGAAAAAGCATCACTTGCTGACACCTTGATTTTGGACTTCTACTAGCCTTAAAGTCATAAACCAATAAACTCCCATTGTTTAAGCCAATCCATTGCAGGTATTTGTCTTAGCACCTAGGAAACTGAAACAATAACCTACAGAAAGGGAGAAAATATTTGGGAACCATATATCTGATAAGAATTTAATAAGCAAAATGCATAAAGAACTCCTACAACCATACAAGGTAAAGACAAACAATCCAATTTAAAAATGGGATAAAGACTTGCAGAGACATTTTTCCAAAGGTATGCAAATGACCAAAAAAACACATGATATATGTTCAACATCATTAACCATTGGTGAAATGCAAATAAAAACCATTTTTATTTCACTCCCACTAGAATGGCTCCTATTAAAAAAGTAGAAAATTACAAGTGTTGGAGAACACTCATTAATTGTTGATAAGAATGTAAAATGGTACAATCACTATAGATAACATTTTTGCTATTCCTCAGAAAATTAAGTATAGAATTATCTTATGACCCAGCTATTCCACTTCTAGGAATATACCCAAAAGAATTGAAAGCAGGTACTCGAATAGATATTTGCACAGCAATGTTAACAGAGGCATAATTCACAATTGACAAGTGGTGGAAGCAACCCAAATGTCCATTAACAGATAAATGGATTAACAAAATATGGTATACACATACAGTGAAATATTATTCAGCTATAAAAAGGAATGGAGTTCTGATGCATGCTACAGCATGGATAAACATTGAAAACATCATTTTGAGTGAAACTGGTCAAATACAAAAGGACAAATATTGTTTTATCTTATATGAAATAATTAGAATACATGAATCATAGCGTCAGAAACTGGAATACAGGTTTCCAGGAACCAGAGAGGTTTTGGGACTGGGGAGTTAATGCTTAATTAAGACAAATTAATGCTTAATGCTTAATTTGTGGGGTGATGGAAAAGTTTTAGCAGATGGCAGTCATGGAGGCACAACATTGTGAATGTAATTAACACCACTGAATTGTGTATTTGAAAGTAAAATAAAATGAGAATTTGGGGGTTGTTTACATATTATCACAATAAAAAATGTTTTCAATCCCATAAAATTGTATAACAAAGTGAGCCATAATGTAAACTATGGCCTATACTTAATAGTATAATTATAATAACACCATTTCATCAATTGCAACCAAAGTACAGGACTAATGCAAAATGTTAATAATAGGGGAAAACTGTTTGTTGGTGTGAGATTTACATGGTAACACTGGTCTTTTTGCATGATTTTTCTATAAACCTACAACTGCTCTAATAAGAAAAAATGAAAATGTGAGAACATGTATTTTTATTCATGACAGTTGCATCTACTATTAAGAACTGCATTGCATTTATAAAAACTTTTTATTGTGCTAATGTAAATACAACTCAATGTTTCCCATTTTAATCACTTCACACACACAAAAAGAATGACTGAGAAACATGATCTTGGATTGGATCTAACATGAAGGATAAAATGCCTGAGAAGGCATTATTGAGGAATATGAAAAAGTTAGAATATGGCCGCTATTCTTTATATCACTATTATGTTTCTTGAAGTCGATAATTGTACTTAAGATGGTTACATAAGTAGTATCTTTGTTCTCAGATACTAGTTCTAGGGAAACATTAAGTATTCAAGGAACATGATTTTTAAATCTTACTCTCAAATGTTTAGAAAATAGACTGGTGAATAAGTGCATGAATGGATGGATGGATAGATAGATGGATGGTAGATAAAAAGTAAGATAGAGAGGAGGGATGAATAAACAGAATGATAAGGCAAATGTGACAAAATATTAAGAGTTGGTAGATCTGTGGTGGGGATATGTTGGAGTTCTCTGTATGCATTTTGTCTTATGTTTGCAACTGCCCTATAAGTTTGAAATTATTTCAAAATAAAAGTTTATATTAAAAAGTACAGACATTTGGAATAATGACCCTGAAACTATGCAAGATCTTCAGTTATTCAATGAATACATATGTACACACATATATACATACAAACATAAGGGCAGTCACTAGTCTCTTTCTCAGGGAAATGAATATTGAAACAAGCAGAAGAGGACATAAAACCTATGTGTTGAAAGACTGTATACCTGTAAAGTGCATACCAAGGTAACCACAAAACAGGCACATTGCCAGATCTCAGAGGCACCTGTTATGTCCTTCCCTGGACAAAACTCAATCCCTCCTGATCCATATCCTAACTTCCATATTGTAATTATCTGTCAGTTTTTATTTATAGCTTTATCACCTCTGTATATGTTGCACTTCTTCAAAATACAATTCATTTTTGTCCATTTTCCCTAAAATCTAAGTAAATGGGATATCTTACTTCTTTAGCTCAACAATATGTTTATGAGATCCACGAATATTTTTGCATGTAGCCAAAGTCCATCCGTTTTCATAACTTAATATACCATACTGTATTTATATATAACTATAACATACTTAACTATTCTAATGATAGACATTCAGAGTTTCTTTTCCAATTTAACAGTCTATATCTAAGTCCCCTGTCAGCCAGAAGCAATCAGAAAAGACATCATACCAAACCCCTCAAGATTGATGAATGAGCAAATGTAAGGGGGGAGTGTAACCACAGATCAAAGTAGATTTATTGTTATGATTGAATTTAGCTGGTGTAAATGGAAGAACTTATAACACTACCAGGGTTTTTAAATGGGGGGAGATGAGTAGGTGGAATACAGGGCATATTTAGGGCAGTGAAACCTTTCTTTATGATAGTGCAATGATGAACACATGACATTATCCATTTGTCAAAGCCTATAAAATTGTACAGTACAAAATGTAAACCATAATGTAAACTATAGACTTTGGTTAGTTGCAAAGTTTCAATACTGGTTTATCAATTGTAGCAAATGTACTACCCTGATATAAGATGTTAATAATCGGGTAAACTATGGGTATAGGTGTAGGGGGATTACATGGGAATTCCCTGTACTTTTGGTATAATTTTTCTGTAATCCTAAAACTTCTCTAAAAAGAAAGTTTATTTTTTAAAAGTCTGCTGATGTGAACATTCTTGCACACCTAGCCTGTTGTTCATTTGCAGGAATTTCTCTAGAAGTGGAATTGCTTGGTCATAGGGATGCCTATTTTCAACTTTATTAATGTCAAGGGTTGTCCTGATTTATAGTTCTTCCAGCAGTGCATGAGAGTTACTCTTGTTCCACGGTGTCACCAACACCTGGGTTAAATAGACTTTTTAGTATTTGCAAGTGAGGTTGCTATGTACTGCTGTGTTTTACCAATGAAGAAAATATGAACTCCATCTCACCAACTTTTAAAGAATTCTGGCTATACCAAGCCAATGGCTTGCAGAATAGCATAGACTCCATCACAACCACTTCCACCTCTGCTCAGGAATCACTCTGAACCCCTTTAATCACTAATTTCCCCCTCCCCAATCTCATTCTCTATCTCTGTCTATCTCTGGATAGCCAGGTTGTTTTTGAACTACTTATGTTGGCTTTGACCTTCCACTCCATATGATACCTCTTTCCAGAATGGACCCTCCACTCATCGAGATGCACAGTGCTTCAGGCCCTGCATCCTTTCTAGGTCCACAGGACAGGACAGGGCAATAGACACCCCCAAATCCCCACTTGCCCAGAGAGAAAGGGATCTAACAGAAATTGATACTCAAAACAGGTAAGTACTTATCAAGACCACAGAGCCTGAGAAGCCAAACAAGATTCCAGACCTCTCCATTTCTCTTTCCACTACATGACATTGTACAAATGATTGAATTCCATAGATTTGGTGGCACCTATGTCCTCACTGAATTCCACACTGATGATTAAATTAACAGAATGGGAATGTGTTTCAAGAATTGAGCTGAGTGCTTAAATATGCAAACATTCGCCAACTGTACAGTTAGAGGCAGCACTGTCCCCAAGACTGCCCTCACTTCTGACACCAGTTGCAAGTTCATGGAGTTATCAAAATCATATTCAAGTTCAATAACTATTCAATTGTGGGACCCCAAAGATATCATGTATGAAAGAGCTTTACAAAAACACAAAACCATGTATAAGTGTAATGCAGAATGCATAGTTATTTTGTGTTTGCAAAAGTATCCACCTTCAGGGATTTAGAATTCCCAAAAGATTAAATGTGAAACAAGAAATGTCCTCCCTCTGTCCTGATAGTGAGGAAATCATAGCCTTCAAATTACTGTTAGAATTTCAAGGCTTTTCTAATGATGAAAAAAATAACTGCCGACTGCATTTGAGTAGCTTTATACTGTTGTATTTCCACACCAAATAACTCTCAGGCTTTTATTAACTGTTCTACAGAGTTCTATTTATCAGAGAGGCAGGTGTATTACCTGATAATACAATAAGCTCTGGTGGATGTATGAGTTGTTTTATTTCCTTTATGCCTATAATCAGTTCCCAGAGCATAATAAAACAAAAGGTTTATTTCTCCCACCAACCCCCTCCAGTTTTTTTTCCTAGTAGTAAAGCTATAAATTATCAACCTTCAGAACTAACTGTTGCCATTTAATAAGAAATATAAAATATACTCTCATCTAAAAGGGACACAATAGATAAAAAACAAAAAAGAATTCCTTAAATTGAAAGATAAGTACAAGTATGTGGGTGTATTAAAGTTTGCAATAGGCCTGACACAAGGAAACAGCTAAACAAGACCTAATTTAGATGTCATAAAATGGATATTACACATCATTTTTCTCAAATGCAGTTGCAGGCATCTTATCTTATCTTTTCCCTGAGCTTTTCAATTCCCCAAGTTGTCAAATCCAAGAAAAGATACACCTTCTCATTCATATATAGAGGTGTACAATTGAAAATGGGGGCAAACCCGTTCCGTGTTGCTGATGCAGATCTTGATATAACCTCTGGAGTAACCAAGACTGACCTCCTGTCTGGCCATGTCTTGCTCCCCCAGGCCTGGCCTTCCCACAATGCTCATCTCCCTGCTCTTTTCCCAAGGGCTTCATGCCTAGGCCAAGCTGTGCCCAGCTGTTCCCTGTAGAACTTCAGTCACTGAAGCCTTTTGATTATGAGTATTCTATGTACATCTTTTTAAATTATTTTCACGCATCCAATTTAATAAGTAATGATGATGGTTAAGTCTCTGTGTCAGATGCTGTAAGTCAAAGATTCCCAGATCCTCAATACCTTGCTTTGGAGAAGCAAGTAGAGGCTGCAAACCAGCATTGCCATCACCTGAGATCTCGTTAGAAGTGCAGAATCTCTATTGAGTAAGCAAAAGTAGCCACACAAAAGGGCCACAGATGTGAAATTCTAGAACAGGTGATATTAATCTACAGTGACAGAAAACAGACTAGTGGTTGCCAGAGTCAGGGGTTAGGAAAAGGGGAATTGACTGTATAAGAAATGAGGGAGCTTTTTGGAGCGACGGAAATGTTCAGTGTCTTCAAGTGGTAGTGCTTACAGAGATGTACGCATTTGTCAAAACTCAGCAAACTCTTCACTTAAAAAAAGTGCATATTATTGTATGAAAAGTATACCTTGAGAAATAAAAGAAATGTGCAATCTCAGCTTCAACCTCAGAATTTGCATTTTAACTAAATCACAGGGTAATCTGTGTGCTCCTTGACGTTTGGGAAACAAATTGGAGAACTGATTAGCAAATTTGTCTACACAATGAAGTCCTCTGGGAGATTTTAAAAAAGACTGAGGTCTGAGTTCCATACTCAGAGATTGAAAGGATGGAATCCAAGTGAATCCTAGAGGAGAAAAAATGAGAAAAGACCAAAAGACAAATAGATACAGAGAGCAGAAATAGCAGGGCGGAGGAGGGTAAGGGGGGCAAATAAATAAATCCTTTAAAAAAAAAAACTTTTCAGTTGATTTTGTTCTTTTTGGGGGGGCGGGGTTTGGTTTGGTTTTGCTTTATTTATTTATTTTATTATCTTTTTTTAAAAGATATATAAATCACACAAAATGTTACAAGAAAAAATATAAGAGGTTCCCATATACTCCACTCCCCACATCCCTCACTCCTCCCACATTGACAACTCCTTTCGTTAGTGTGGTACATTCATTGCATTTCATGAGTACATTTTGGAGCATTGCTACACAGCATGGAATATAATTTAGGTTGTAGTTTACACTCAGTGGACAAGGCAGTCATTCTTAAAGTGTGGTCCCCAAACCTGCAGTAAGAGTATCACCTGGGAACTTGTTAGAAATGCAAAATCTCAGACTTCCCACCAGACCTAATATATCACAAATCCTGGGAGTGGGACCCAGCAATCTACTTTTCTTTTAATTTTTTAATTTGTTTCTCTCACCTGCCCCAGTTGTCTGCTTTCTATGTCCTTTCACTGTGTGTTCTTCTGTGTCAGCTTGTATTCTTGTCATCGGCACCAGGAATCTGTGTCTCTTTTTATTGTGTCATCTGGCTGCGTCAGCTCTCCATGTGTGTAGTGCCACTCCTGGCCAGGCTGAACTTTCTTTCGCGATGGTTGGCTCGCCTTATAGGGCACACTCCTTGCGTGTGGGATTCCCCTTTGCGGGGGACACCCCTGCATGGCACGGCACTCCTTGCGCGCATCAGCACTGCGCGTGGGCCAGCTGCACACGGGTCAAGGAGGCCCTGGGTTTGAATCATGGACCTCCCATGTGGTAGGCAGATACTCTATCCATTGAGCCAAGTCTGCTTCCCTCAGCAATCTACTTTAACAAGCTGTCCAGGAGATTCTGATGCATGTAAAAGATTGAGAATCACAGATCTAGTCTTAGATGTTTTTAAAATACAGATTCCTGGATCCCACTTCCTCTACAGATTCTGAGTCAGTATCTCTTATGAAGTGTCTGAAATCTTTGGCATTGAAAATCTCTGTTGTGCATCTTATAAACAAACAGTCTGCACTTCAGCTTAATAAAGTTCTTAGGGTGGACAACCAAGCCATCTTCATGTCTAGATTCTTTCTTAGTAACCAGCCCAGTGTTTGTTGAAAGATAGAAGAGGAAGGTAAATAGAGCAAGATGCTATTTTGAAATATTAACTGTGATGGTTAGGCTATTGTGTCAATTGACCCGGTAATTGTACCCAGTCGTTTGGTCAAGCAAGCACTGGGCTAACTGCAATACAATAGCATTTATGGACTTTAGTCACCATTGAATTTACTACAGTGGTAAATCATAGATAGCTGATTACAGTTACATTGATCAGGAAGATTGCCATCGGCAATGAGTGACGGTAAACCCAATCAGTTGGGGAAGTAATTCCAGCATTGAGAGAGAATTTCCCAGCTCCTCTTTAGACAGCCAACACCTCCCAGAGCTCATCAAGAACCTACATTAGACTTTCATTGCAGCCCCTGGTTGTGCCCTGCCTGCAGAACCTGGACTTGGGCATCCCCCCGGCTGTGTGAGAGACTCTTATAGAACCACATACTATTGACAGATATCTCTTGATTCTGTTTCCCTAGAGAATCCTGACTAATACATTAACCAAGACATTTTTTTAAAAATCTCTATTTCTAAGTGCCCAGTTCCAGCACTCTGTATTAGTACTTTCGTAAGGGGATGATATTTTAGAAAGCAGAGGAAGAAAAGGAGAGTTGGTTCTTGTCTTTGGAGTTTCAAAACCAAGTCCTTAAGTGTAAACACACAGAACTTGGAGAATAAACATTGGATTTCAAAATCGAAAACATGATGGATCAGAGGAGGACCTAAAGTCCCAAAGGCTGGATGAAGTTTCTTTCAAGAGAGAAAGAGAAGAGTCAAAGCAAAGCAAAGTGCATAAAACTTACTAGAGGTCCCTGAGAAAGGGAGCTCCATGACCTGCATTGCTGGCCACCCCAGGGAAGGCCTGGAGGCTTGACTGAAACCCTAGATAGGTTTGTAGGATCCAAGAATGAAAGGACCTTATATCTCTTTCTCTGTGTGAGCAGCAACGAGGTGGGCAAAAAAGCAGAAAAGGGGAGCCACATGCTGAGTCTGGGTAGATTGGTGTAGAGAGGCTCACTGAGTTTCCTAGGACCCAGCATGATAAGATCAGCAGCTTAAATCCCATGCCCCACTCAAGGACAGTTGCCAGCCTTGAAGGGTGTGAAGGATGGGGCAGCAGCACCTGTTTGAATTGACAACTCAGGACCAAACAGGATGGTAAATGCCTCAGAAGATGCCAGTGTGGAAAAATGCTAATGAGGACCCAGTGCTCTACCCTAGACCCCAGAGGCAGGAGAAATTGACTGAGATTAAGTCTCTGCCATCTAGTAGAACAGGGGCTTATAAACTATTGCATTACAGAGGAATTCAGAGATACTATAAAAATTTCACCTGAGTTGGGAGCCCAAGATTGGTCCCTATTAGATAATGAATGACCCTGACCAAGGAGAGCTGGGTTGTCTGGTATGTATAAAAGATGACCTGTGGAAAGCCAGGAACACAATTTTGAAATGTAAAATCAAGTGAATGGTACAGGAGACATCACCAGGCAGTGAAAAATTGCCAAATGAGTGTGGGAGGATAACTATTGAATGCTGAAAGGATTTTGTGAACTCTAAAGCAGAAGAGAAATATTACCTAGCAGTCCAGGTAAGAAAATTGTTTAATAGTGCAGGTAAGGAAAGCACTGGGAGCTAGAAAGTACACTGCCCAGAAGAGGAATCTGAAACGCTGTTCTTCCAAAAGAAACGTAAAATGAAATCATTTCGATACTGAGCAGATTTAAATTTAGATCCAATAAGTGTTCAGCATATTTATGGCTCCTTTTCACAAGAAAGGACTTACTAATTATATTGTTAAAGACTAACTGAATTCCAATAAGATGCCACTTACCAAAGAATGTATTCTGTCTCTCAAATTAGATTGTGGACGCTTCAGGAAGAGTGAGCATGACCTCAGTTTCTCTTCTAGCTACATTGTTTCTTTCTTAGACTTTGTCCTTGATCCAGTTAGAACCACTGTAATTTAATAAGCAGGGAAAGACTATACCAAGCCCTCTACGACAGGTATTAAACATCTGGGTCAACTACGGTCAGTTGTTTAACCAAAGCCAACACTATCAAGCGCATATTCTTTAACAGCCTGGGTGCTAGGCCTCTAGAAACTGTCACTGACTCCTTGTGTTTCCTGAGCGTATATCCAGTTGTCCAAAGCAGAAACCTGAGCGTTAACTTACTCCTCTCCTTCTATCTTACCACTCACTTAAAATTGGCACCACGCCCTGTCAATTCTGCTTCCTAAATCTGTTTTGCATCACCTCTATTTGGGTCTTTGCCATTTCTTGTGTGCACACCTGCAGTGGCCTTCTAGCCAACAAGGCTCCCATCAGCTGCATATCCATCAGTGTGATCTCTCAAAAATGCTCTTCTAATCATTGTCATTCCAGCACTTAAAACACTCCCATCATTCCTCATCATCTGCAGAATAAAATACAAACTGCTTAGCCTAAGTGTCAAGATCCTTCAAGCTCTATAAGCTTAGTGGAAATAGGAGGTAGTGCCCACCTTTTTCAAAGATATAGTCCCTGCCCTCAGCTCAGTGCCTGTCAGTAGATATTCAATTAATATTTGGTAAATAATGTTCTTATTCTTGAACTTGCCCCTGCCTATCTTCCAAACTCTCTCCAGCCTCTCCTTGAATCTTTTAGTCTATGCTCCAACACCCAGAACTCCTTGCAGTGCCCAATCAAGCCACATCTCAGAGCCTTTGCACTTTTGTCTCCCTTTGCCTACAATGCTCTCCCTTCTAAAACAGGGCTTCTTAACCAGAGGTCCACAAAAAGATTTCAGGGGGTCCATGAGCTTGAACTGAAAAAAAATCAACTTGATATCTTTATTTTCTCTGACCTCTAACTGAAATCTAGCATTCCCTTTACTACGCATGTACGCAATAAATTACAGTAGAATTCACATCATATCACATTATGTTGCTGCATAACTCGAAAAAATGACTTATGTTCATCCATACTTTGAAATTATGGTAGTTGTTAGACCTGATAATAGTTGAGTGTAATAAAATTTCCTTCTGCTACATTCTGAGAAGAGGTCCATGGTTTTCACCTGACTGGCAAAGAGGTCCATGGAACAAAAAAGATTAAGAACCCCTGTTCTAAAAGAAAGCTTAAGTTCTCTGAGTTTACTGAAAGTTAATTCCATGACTGAATCTTTATCATCTGGTTTCCAAGGAGGGTTGGCTTCACTCTAATACACTCAGGGAGAAGTGGTCAACCTCTGTCAGCTGTTCCCACAGGAAATGTTTCTAAAAGCTTGGCCCCACAGCTTACTCTCCAAATGAAGCTCCAATTCATCTCCTCAGCATTCTTCTTTTTTCACCAGCACTTTTATTTTATTTTTACACTTTATTTTTAATTGTCTTTTTTTCAGATACATAGATCACAAAAAATGTTACATTAAAAAATATAAGAAATTCTCATATACTCCACACCCCACCCTCCCACACTCCTCCCCATCAACAATCTCTTTCATCAGTGTGGCACATTCACTGCATTTAGTGAATACATTTTGGAACACTGCCACTTCGCATGGATTATAGTTTATATTGTACTTTACACTCTCCCCCAGTCCATTCAGTGGGTTATGGCAGGATATATAATGTCCAGCATCTGACCGTGCAATATCATTTAGGACAACTCCAAGTCCCAAAAATGCCCCCACATCACAACTCTTCTTCCCTCTCCCTGCCCTCAGCAACTACTGTGGCCATGGTCTCCACATCAGTAATACATTTTCTTCCATTGCTAGAGTCACAATAATTCTACAGTAGAATACCCGTAAGCCCAATCTAATGCATATTTTATTCCTCCATCCTGTGGACCCCGGGATGGTGATGTCCACTCCACCTATAAACTGAGATCCCACATGGTTGATGGATGCAATTCCCTACTTACAGTTATAGGCACTCTCAGCTGATGTGATGGTTGACCATCTTCACCTCCTTGTTAGCTGACCTGAATAAGTCCAACAAACTGAAGATAGAAACTGCAACTCTTCTGAGGCTCAGGGCCCAGCTGGTACATGAACAGTCCAGAGATTCAAGTCTCCTGAGTGTATACCAAAAGCCACACCAACCACAAGTTCAGTAAAAGTGACAGAAGAGGCATGTGTAGAAAGGTCACATCTGAGTCCACCTCCATCACACTCAGGAGCACAAATTCCAAAGTAGGGCCCACTGTCAAGGCACTGGACTTCAGAGCCATCTGCCATGACTTTAAAACCTGTGTGTCTCCATAGCCCTCAGGAGTACCAGTATCTGGGGTTGTATCTACTTGGGCTATCTCTGGGTCTTGCTGAGACGTGTCTAAGCATGGTTCCTCTTATGGCCTCCCAACTCTTTTTGAAGTCTTCTAGCCATATAAACTCATTTGTCTTTACCATTTCCCCCTCTTATTCAAGGTCTTTTTCTAGTTGCATCACCAGCTGGTGATTGGTAGTATTCCTTTGGCACCAGAGAGGCTCAGCCCTGGGAGTCACGTCCAATGCTGGGGAGAAGGTAATGCGTGTACATGCTGAGTTTGGCTTAGAGAGTGGCCACATTTGAGCAACATGGAGGCTCTCAGGAGGTAACTCTTAGGCACCCTACAGCTCTAGGCCTAGTTGAAATTTCAGGCACACAGTCTCATAAGCATAGTCATCAGTATCAAGGGCTCATCATTGGACCATCCTTCTTCACTGGCCTTTGCCCATGCACTTGGAGAATTGTTGCTGTTCCATTGAGGAATGTGACAGAGCTCTCCTGACTAGGAAATCAGCACTCCCTCAGTTGTTCATTTGTAACTCTACTATGAAAATATCCAATGAATATCCGAACATTTTTATGTATCCTATATACATGCCCTGGAGAACTCCCTCCCAACCATGTGCCCCCCCATCAATAACACCCCACACCAGTGTTCCTCCCCTGCCATAGTTGAACCCCTCTGTGGTCCAAAACTTTGAAGGGAGCCTAGGCTGTGTTGTGGGCCCGGGTGCCATCACAGTGCTGAGTTACAGTGCTGAATCATGGGTGCTGAGTCATGCTGAGTCACGGTGCTGAGTCATGGGGCAAGGCCAAGGCGCATGCACCTCACCAGCCTGACTGGCAAGCCCCTAAATTTCCATATCCCTATATATCCCCCCTTTCCCTCCTCTTCCCCGAACTCGCCTGCAGATCGCGCATGAGCCCGCGCGCCCTGGCTCTCCCATCTCTACCAATAGTCTCCTGCTTCTTCTGGCCAGTGTTCGTATGAGTTCCTAGCGTGGTCCTCTTCCCCACAGCTGGTTTGCGGCCCCAGCAGTGGTTCCTGGAGCGAGGCAGAGAGTCGCCCTGACAACCCGTATCAACGCCGGCAGCATGAGGAAGGCCCTCTCCCCCTGCGGAACCGGTCCACGAGCTGCCTCGCCGCGGGGCTCCCCCGTGGTGCAGCCGACTGGCCGCCTTCATCGTGGTCCAAAACTTCTTCAAAAATGAAGCCTAATATATTGCCAAATTCAATTAGTAGGAAAGTGAAATAGTAATGATAGGTTTAAAGATTAGAAATAGAATGCATACTAATTTAGAAAGACTAAAATAAAGTAAAAAATAAATTGGGGCATTAAAAAATGAAAAATATCACAAAACTTTGTTTTTGATGTTTTGCCTTTCTTCACTTTAATAGGTATTGCCCTGTATGTACAGTGGCAAGGCAATTTCTTTCATTCCTTCCTCAGTTTCTATACCCTTTTTTTTTAATTTTTAATTTTGTCTTGGACTGGCCCTGAGAGTCACTGTCCATTGCTTTTAAGGTTGGAAGGCTCCCTTCCTAATTTAAGGTTGGTGTACTCAATGTTGAATTGACTACAGTTTAAGCCACTAAGTGTGAGAAAGCAAACTTGCACAATGCCAATCCAACTACATCAGTGGAAAGTAGAGGATAGAGGGTGAGATCAGAAGCAGTTCTTACCTTCCATTTGGGAAATTTCAGTAAAAAAATGTAAACATACTTTGATGATCAAGATCTTCATGTGTAGCAAAAATGATGGGGTAATTACAGAAAATAAGAAACAAATATTTATATTTCCTCATCTATCTGTATATGTTTTAGAGCCATGTATGACTTAGTTGTATTCCATATAAATGAAAATATTGTAATGATGACTGTTAACATTTATTCAGCACTTACTATGTGCCTGAAACTGTTTTATTGGGTCTCCACCTATTAAATTACCTAATCCTCAGAACAAATCTAGTAACTACATACTATTACTACATTTAAATTTTACAGAGCAGTTAAGGAACTTGCCTAAAATCATGAAGCTAAAAATGACAAAGACAAAATTTGAACCCAGGCCTCCAGACTCCAGAGTCTCAAACATATAATGTAACCTTCAAAAGTTCATAGAATATGGGCATAGGTAGTAGTAATATTTTGACAACTCTATTTCATAGTTTGTAACAAATATTTCACAACAATGCAAGGTATTGATGATTGGGGTGAGTATGGTAGCCCCAAATGATCATATGCATGCTTATTTTGTAAGTTCACAACTTTTACTGAACACTTATACTTTTTTGTCATGTCTGAATGATATGCTTCAATAAAAATTTATTTTTTAAAAAAGGTCATAGATATGGAGACAGTACTTGAAATTTATTTTCTTCACCTTAGTCACATTATCTCTTCCTTTTTTTTTTTTTTGATTGAAGCCAGTGTAGTTATCTGTGTATCATTCTTTTTTTTATTTTTTATTTTTATTTTTAAAGAAGTTTTAGATTACATAAATGTTACATAAAAAATATAGGGTATTCCCATATGCCCACTCTCACCCCCTCCCACACTAAAAACATGCTTCATTCGTGTGGTACATTTGTTATAACTGATGAACACATATTGAAGCATTGCTACTAATGATGGGCTATAGTTTATATTAGTTTACACTCTGTCCCACACAGTTTTGTAGGTTATGATAAAATACATAACGGCCTATATCTATCATTGCAATGTCATGAAGGACTATTCCAGCATCCCAAAAATGACCCCACACTACACCTACTTTTCCCTCTTCCTCCCCTCAGAATCTCTGGTGGCCACTACCTTTATATCAATGACATAAGTTCTTCCATTGTTAGAATAATAATACATTTATAGTAGAATAATAATAAGTCTACTGTAGCCCATTGTTCCTTCCCCAAACTTGAGGATTTGGAGATGGTGATGCCCACTGTGCTTCTAATTGAGAGGAGCCTTAAATCCCTTGGGGCAGATGAATGGAACTATCTTGCTCGAAGTTGCAGACACTCTTTGTTCCTCTAGATGGCCATTGTCCATCATCATCTCCTTGTTAGTTGTCCTGAGTGAGTCCAATGAACTGGAGAGTGGGTGTTGCAACTCTGCGAAGATTCAGGGCTCAACTAGCACATGGATCACCAAAGATTTAAGGCTCTGGGACATATATTTATCAAGTATAGGCTAGTTATATGTTAAATAAAAGGAACAGAAATGCCATTTGTAGGGAAACTATAAATGACTCTCTGTTACACTGAGGAGCATAAATTCCAAATTAAGGCCCACTGATGGGGTACCAAATTCCTGAGCTGTCTACTCTGTTTATAGTATCTGGATGTTTCTAGAGCCCTCAGGAGCCCCCTTATTTGAGGCACTGTTTACTGTGCTAGTCAATGAGATCTTGCTGAGACATCCATAAGTATAAGCTCTGGAATGACCTCCCAACTCACTTTGAAATCTCTTAACCATAAAAACTCATTTGTATTTACCCTTTCCCTCTTTTGGTCAAGGTCTTTTTCCAGATGCATTGCTAGTTGGTGCTTGATAATAATCCCTTGGTGCCAAGGAGGCTCATCCTCAGCAGTCATGTCCCACACCAGGGAGAAGGTGGTGCATTTGTTTTTGTTTTCTTTTGTTTTCTTTTTTGTTTTTTGTGGTTTTTTTTCTTTTTTGTTTTTGTATAGGTGGTGCATTTGTATGCTGAGTTCGGCTAAGAGAGAGGCCACATTTAAGCAACAAGGAGACTTTCAGGAGGTGACTTTTAGTCAAAATATACTACTTTTCTATGCTTCAATTTCACAAGAAAAGGTTCATAAGTATAATCATCAATATCAAGGGTCTGGTATAATGATGTCTTCCTTCACTAGGTGCTGCCCTTGTACTCAGGAGATTCTTGCTATTAGAGAATGTAGCAGAACTTCCCAGGATGGGAATTCAATATTCTTTCTGTTATCATGTGGATCTCCACCCACTAAGACAATGCCCCATGAACACTTCAACATATTCATATGCCTTAGAGGCATAGTCCTGAGTCACATTATCTTAATTTAAAAATCTGGGGAAGTGGATTTGGCCCAACAGATAGGGTGTCTGCCTACCACAAGGGAGGTCCAAAGTTCAAACCCAGGGCCTCCTGACCCATGTGATGAGCTGGCCCATGCACAGTGCTGATGCTCACAAGGAGTACCATGCCATGCAGGGGTGTCCCCACATAGGGGAGCCCCACACGTAAGGAGTGTGCCCCATAAGGAGAGCTACCCAGCATGAAAAACATGCAGCCTGCCCAGGAATGATGCCACATACATGGAGAGCTGACACAGCAATATGATGCAGCAAAACAAGACACAGATTCTGGGTGCTGCTGACAAGAATACAAGGAGAAACAGAAGAACACACAGTGAATGGACACAGAGAGCAGACAACTGGGGGGGTGGGGAGGCAATGCAGGGAAGAGGAGAAAAATAAATAAAAAAATAAATCTTTAAAATAAATTTGCTTATATTGTCCCATCATCAGGCATGATTTTAACATTTTGAATTTCTAATGCAGGTACCCATAGAGTAAACAGCATTTTAATGAAAATTATTTCCATTAGATATAATATGAGATATTACTAACCATGACATATCACCAGTATCACATCTTTTTAAAAAATGGTCTTGGCTCAGAGTAGCAAAAACTATTTGACTTCTACCAACATTTGAGTATGATATTAAAAATATGATAGGACATGTGTATGGGAACTGAGACATCAAAAAAGAGGCCAGCTAATAGGGGGTATATGGAAAAAACATACCAACTGTATGCTATGGACCATAGTTAGCAGTAATAGTCTGATCGTGTTCTTTATAATCTGTAATAAATGTGCCACAACAATGTAAGGTCTTGGTGAAGGGGTGATATATGGAAATTCTACACATTATGCATGATTGTTTTCTAAACTCATAAAAAAGTGGCCAGCAGCAGGTGTCCAGTCTGGCCATTCTGGAGCATGCAAGCAGCTGCGGGCCAGCTTTGAAAGGTAGCATCATCCCTCAAACTACACATACACTTCACTGAAACCAACATGTAATCAACACACTCTCTGTTCAGAATGGAACTCTGGAAACGGACTTGGCCCAGTGGTTAGAGCGACCGTCTACCACATGGGAAGTCCGCGGTTCAAACCCCAGGCCTCCTTGACCCCTGTGGAGCAAGGAGTGTTGCGCCACGCAGGGGTGTCCCCCACGTAGGGGAGCTCCACACACAAGGAGTACACCAGTAAGGAGAGCCGCCCAGAACGAAAGAAAGTGCAGCCTGCCCAGGAATGGTGCCGCCCACACTTCCCGTGCTGCTGACGACAACAGAAGCGGACAAAGAAACAAGACACAGCAAATAGACACAGAGAACAGACAACCGGGGGAGGGGGGGAATTAAATAAATAAAAATAAATCTTTAAAAAAAAAAAGAATGAAACTCTTTGAAGGGTAAACATTAAAATTTGTTTTTGTTTTTAGCCATAAAGGGAGAAGTTTCTAGGTTACAGGAAGCTTTTTTTCAAATTGATGGATAAGGAACAAAGTCATTTGAGTATCCATACAATTAATATAAGCCAATAGTCTCTCCAAGCCCTTACAAGCCCATTCACAAGCTAATCAGCTCATCTGATTAAATATTTCCATAAAAAATAAAACTGACATATAAATAAAGTTATTGTTTTTGGTTACAGTAAGATCAGAAATGGTAACAGAAAGTTCCAAGTAGTAAAACAACAAGGTATGCCAAAGTTCTCATATCTGTTATTCTCTCCCATATCTCCTCTGACACACACTCAATGCTCTAGCCACTTTGGTCTCAGAGCATAACTTGATATTCCAGCAATTGTTCATTCATTCATTCATTCATCCATCCATCCATTCAGGACTTTGCATATACTAGCGTATTTTCCTACTCCAATTACTAAAAATCCTACTCATTCTTCAAGACACATTTGTAATCTGAACTTTTCCAAGAAGGCCTCCATGATTAGACATCAGAAATTCTCTTTACCTTATTTGTACTATGATAATTTGTCAACTACACATAAAATCTCCCCAGAGGATACGCACCCAGAGGCAAAAGAAAAAATTGTTTATGCCTTTTTATCACTCATTATATTTTGAAAGACTTATTGAATAAATTCTATCCAAGTGAAAAGAGTAATGACCATCAATGCTTATGCTACTAGCAAAACGGTATAAATGGTCTCCTCAAATAGACTGTGTACTCTTCAAGGATAGTGACCATGTCTTCAATTTCTCTCCTAGTCCCATTGCACACACACACAAATCACATACCCACACACAAAAGCACACACACACTCAGACTGGTAATGCCTGCCTTAGGACTCTACAAAACAAGTTGAATTATAGTACACTACTAGACTTAAATAACAGACAAAAAAATCTATTTCATGACTTTTTCACAAGGGACAACAATTGCTTTCAGAGGTCATATTTAATGGGGAAAACTGAAATTGTGCACAATGCTCCTGTGATATTAATTGGAAAAAAAAGTTTCAAACATCATATTCTATAATGTCAACCATTGCAGAAGGTAGCTTTAGTGAGTTTTTGAACACTATTAAAAAATTGTCCATCATCTGCCATGAATATAAAAAGTGATGAGTGATTTTCATTCTCTTATTTTAGGAGCTTGGTTAAAAACAATGAAATGAGAAAGAATCAGAAAATTTATAATTGGAAAATATACTTGGATTCCATGCAACTGAGAAGAACTTTACAGAAAAGGATCAGTCAACCAAAAATCAGGGTTGGGATAAATGATTAGGTTCATCATTCCTTGTTTCATTGATGCCTCTAAAATTTGAAATATTTACTTTGACTAGTACTTTGAAGATAGCACTACATTGGCTGATTTTATCTTTACAGTGTTCTTCAGAAATAGGAAAGAATAATAACAACAGAACAAAATAAATTAAAATGATCAACAAAGCAAATTGAGAATAAGAGCCCAGGACTGGAACTCAGAGGGTCTGTGTTCAAATCCCATTATATCCACTCAGTTATGCTAAATACATTTTCTCACAGAGTCTCAATGTCTTCATCTATTAAACAAGAATATTAAGATCATCCTTTTATAATCAAATCTAATCAATCAAATGAAATGATATTTAGGAAACCATTCCACATTTTATGGTTACAAAATATTAAAAAAAGATTTTAGAATTAAAAATTGGTAAAGACAAATTATTACAACTATAACCATATTCACTAAATAAAAGAAATCATCCTATTTGTTCTTACAAAGGATTTTCTTCTTCTGAATGTATGTGAAAAGTCTTAAATCATATTTGCATTGACAAAAAATTAATTAATTTAATGAAATGATATTTACTTGAAGCCAGAGTTGCTTTGAAAACTCATGAACATAGATGGGTATTGTAGACTTGGAGAAGACTGAGTCTGAAGAGAGAAGACTGATGCATAGGGACACCCTAGTACTGCTTTAGATGTTTGTCAATAGATACCACTGAGGTACCATTTCCTGCATGTTGTCCCCAAGCACAACCATATATAATGATGCACCCCGGGAGTTCTCCTCTGAACTCTTATAACACACAAATCACATAACATTTTTTTTTTTAATTTCTGCCCCCCACCCCAGTTGTCTATTCTCTGGGTCTATTTGCTGCGTCTTCTTTGTCCGCTTCTGCTGTTGTCAGCAGCACGGGAATCTGTGTTTCTTTTTGTTGCGTCATCTTGTTGTGTCAGCTCTCCATGTGTGCAGCACCATTCCTGGGCAGGCTGCACTGTCTTTCATGCTGGGCGGCTCTCCTTATGGGGCGCACTCCTTGCACGTGGGGCTCCCCTACGCGGGGGGCACCCCTGGGTGGCACCACACTCCTTGCGCGCATCAGCACTGCGCATGGGCCAGCTGCACACGGGTCAAGGAGGCCCTGGGTTTGAACCGCGGACCTCCCAGGTGGTAGACGGACGCCCTAACCACTGGGCCAAGTCCGCTTCCCTAAATCGCATAACTTCTGATTACACATGCTCTTCCTTGCCATTGTTTACTTGTGCCCCTCCAAAATTCATTGTACCATTTTGGTAAATCAGGACCTCAACATGTCCTCTGTGTAACTCACAGAACATGGCAGAGGACTGGGAACAGAGTCGGCTTTTGGTAGGAGATGTCAATGAATATATCATTTATAAAAGGCAGTATCATATTCCCCTAAGCTGGCTCTGTGTCTCCACTGAGAAACAATCGAGACAGAAAAAAAGAAGCCTTGATTTGCAAAAGGATAGAAACAGTGGTGGACTGAATTGTGTCTCCCAAAAAGGTAGGTTGAGGTCCTAACTCCCCAGAAGGTCACCTTATTTGGAAACAGAGCCACTGAAGATGTAATTAGTTAAGATGAGGTCATACTGGAATAGGGAGAACCCTTAATCCTAAAAGACTGGCATCCTTATAAGAAGAGGAGAAGCAACAGAGACAGGGGAAGTCCATGTGAGGATGAGGCAGAGACTCGAGCTCCTCTGCCACAAGCCAAGGAACACCTGGAGCTGACTGCAGTTAGGAAGGCAAGGAAGGGCTAGTCCCTAGGACCTTCGGAGGGGCATGGCCTTGCTGACACCTTGATTTCAGACTTCTGGCCTCCAGGACTGTGGCAGAACACATTTCTGTGGTTTTTAAGCTACTCAGTTTGCGGCGATTTGTTACGGCAGCCTGAAGGAAACTAATCCAGAAAAGAAGCGAAATCCTGACTTTGCTTTCCTCCCTGTCGTCTCTTCCTTTGAAGTCTTTGACAATCAATCCATCCTTAAATCCAATGACAATTTTCAGTGCAGTCTCACCAGGAGACCCAGGCAGCAGAGAGCAGGGGAAAGACCTCAGCGCCGGCAGCTAGAGAGCCAGGTTGTAATGGCTGTCATCACCAGCCGCAGGCAAGTGGGAGAGGCTCACCTCTCTCAGACCTGGCGCATCAAGTGGGCGGATCAGATGGTTTCCAAGAACCTCTTGTAGCTCTAAATTCATTAAGAACAGGGCATCGAAAAGAGGTGGCTTGATGTGTCCTGGCTGGTGACTCAGTAAATACAACTTGAATCATGGGAGACAGCTGGATTAAGTAGCAAATATTGGCAGATTGTGGTGAAAAAACGAGAGAGAGATTCCACTTCCAACTGTGGGCACTTCTTCTTTCCAATGCCGTGCCTGTGACCGGGAGTCAGGTACTCTGAGAAGCACAGATGACTGCACAATCCCCTCATTACAGAAGGAGAAAACCGAGCCCAAGATGCTTGAAAATTTTATACCCATAGTAATAGGCTTCATAAAAAACAAAAATTAAATCAAATTGCTCTTCAAAAAGAAATTCACCTTTATGAACGAATACAGCCTGGGGCATTCTCAGAGTTCACGGAAGGGCAGAATTGAGGTTACATTTGCAAAATCTCCCTTCAATGGGTAAACGAGTTAGACTATAAATGAATACTAGATTTGCTTCAACCCTAAGAGCTTCTATAAAGCACAAAAGCTTTTAACTCCCAGTGAATAATACTTTCCCATAAAACTCTATCTTCCTGAGCTCTGTTTCTATAATTTCTGCATCTATAATTTGGAAGCCTTGTTGTTATTTTAAGATACAGTGAAAATCAGTTTCAATGAAATAGTTTCTACAAGCACATTTGCATGCTAAGACAGTTAACTACCATTGTGTGCTTTCTCATCAAAAACTTCTCAGATTATTCATTTATCAATCATAGATTCAAGGAAGCAACTTGATTTCTACTTCTTGCTTCTCCCTCCCTTCTGCTATTCTGCTTCTACTCAGCCTTCCAGTGTAGCATGTAAGAGCAAGAGCTCAATAGTCTCTGGGTTTGAATCCTGACTATCCTCCCTTTCCTAAAGGTGTTGTCAGCTTTGTGCCTCAGTCTCTATAAAATCTATAAAGTAGGAATAATAGTTGTACTCACTTCACACAGTGTTGTGAGGATTAAATAAATTGACACAGGTAAAACGTTTTGTTAGCATAATGCCATTAGGTAGTAAGCATCCTGTAAATGTTGTTGTTATAGTTTCCATTAATAGCAACTCTCCCCAGTAAAATGCATCTCATCTTCCACTGCTTATCTACAGAACCTATTGCCAAATAAGAAACAAAGCAGAAACAGATTGAGTGTATAGCTAAAGAGAGAGGAAGGAAAAATGATGAAACTAGTGAGTTTTGAAGTTAAATAAGTACTTCTTAAAAATGAGGGTTGATGCATCAGAAAGAGATGCATAGACCAAGGATTTCTAGGTGTGGAAGACAGAGAATGATAAGCAAGTTTAGTGTCCAAGGACTGTGTGACAGGGAGAGTCTTCAGTGTCAACACAATTGACTAGAGCTGGGCTAAGAAGAGAAGCCAATTAATTTCTTTCAAGCCAGAGCTGGGCTCTGTATCTGCACTGATGTTAGTTGGAGGACAGCTAAAGGATAATATAGGGAATGTGGAACAATGATTTTGGCAGTAGATGAGGATTGTGGTTAATAATATAAATACAGGATGTTCTACTACAAGGTGTTTAGAATGTGGTGATACATAGGAAACATATAGCTTATTTGTAGCAAAAGCAAAGTTGGTACTATATTAACATTAAAGGTCAAAAAAAAAGAATATGAGGCTTAGTTTTGTGAGATATGAACTGCCTTTTTCTGTTATTTTAATTTTTGAATTTGAAATAAAGTTATTAAAATTCAAAAATAAAAATATCAGCTACTTCTATTGGCAGCAGTATGTGCCAGACACAGACATGTTGTGTTCCATAAATGGTAGCCATCACAATCATCTTGTTCTTCATCATCATCACCATTATTCCAATTTTAACCACAACCCTGTAAGGTGTAATTATCTCTACTCCAAAGTCAAAGCCCACACATCCCTTAAAGTCCAATTTTGACCAGGGCAGGTATCTGGGAGGTTTAGTCCTGTCCTTAGGAGAGACGGAACAAGCAACCATTCCCCCTCCTACTTTCCCTCCTCAGCATCCAAGGGCCTTTCTCCTCTCCAAGGTACTGAGAGGGAAGTGGCAACAAAGACCAAAGGCGATGAAGAGCCCCCTGGTTCTTGGCAAAATCAATCCCTCCCCCTTACTGCTTATCTCCCTCTCATCTTCCCCACCCCAATATTTTTCCTTTGCTCTGATGTTCAGAATACAAAACCCAAGAAGAAAACCCTCTGCAGGCAATTTCCACTGTCTATCCTGCAAACAAACCCTCCCCCCACCCCACCAAGACACAGGAAGTCAAAATACTAGCCATCTTTCCATAAATTGTTCAACTACATGAGCTGTACGAAGGAAGTATTCCCCCTGGGGTAAAAGCCTGGATGATGGGAAGATAAGCTAGAAGAAACAACAGGATCATTCAAATAATGAGCCCAGTGTAAAAACAGGTAATATATTCAGTAAAGTAGTTGGCAAAGTTATCATTTGTAATATTGTATGATGACACTGGGGACTAGACTCAGTCATTAAAGCAAAGTAGAGGTTAAAAGAAATTAAAAATGGCAGAATCACATCTAATGGGGCTCAATCAGTAAAAGTGGATTTCAAAGGATTTTTTTAAAAACATGACTGAAATAAATAAATATTGATGGTTTACATAAAGAAGTTGTTTCAACAAAATCAGTTTTGACTTGTTTTGTTTAAAATAAAAACTTTAAAATACTGGCTCAAGCTTATGAGGAAAAAGGAAGGCTGAACCTTTGCAGACATCCCCACTATCTTGCTTCAACACACGGCAAATGTCTTTGGGCAAGAAAGTACCTCTTATGGTATCTTGAGTTGGGCTCTTTACAGCCTTGTGACCGTAAGCTTCTACCCCAAATTAATACCCTTTATAAAATCCAACAAAATATGTATATATGGGTTCAAATATTTAATATATTTGCCATTAAATTTACATTTGTGAAACCTCTGGAATTTTATGTAAAATTATATATGCTGCTACAGAAGTATGTATTTCTGAGGAAAGAGTCCATAGATTATATCAGACTGTCAAAAGCATTTGTGGTACATAAAAAAATAATATCTGATACATATACAGATTTCAAAATTCCGTCTTCATTTTGTTTTTCTGTTTTCTAGGTAAGTAAAAAAATTTTTTCAGAAAATGATTACATAGCCTTAAAATTGACATGACTTGGAGGTGTTCCATTTAAAAGTCACCTATAATATTTTGCAATCTTAGCCCAAAGAAGAATCCCAAATCACTGGGGCCCTAATATATAAGGATGTATAATACAGAATTCTAAAGGCGAGCTGCTACAACATGAGTGTGTCATAAAGATGCTTAGTGCTCATATGGACATGAAAACCTGTGAGGGCAAGGTTATTTCATTTCTGGAAATAAGAGGAAATTCTTCAGAGATACAGGAGAAATGAAAGACCACCAAATACTAGTAAGTACATTACATGGTTGACAGATTAATTTCCAACATCAGAAACAAAACTGAGGTGATGTGAAAAGGTTGACAAAATGTTTACACTTCATCAAAGAAAGAAGTTGAAAGCTGTTGGTTAAATGAGCCAGTTACTTTGAAAGAACCATATCACCCTCAACTGGAATGAGGGAAAAGAGGACTATGGTACAACCCAAAAGGAGCTGATTCCCATTGTTTAAATTAAGGGGGACATGGAATCTCTTGAGTCCATGCTTCTACAATCCCTAAAGCAGTGCTTCCTAGTTTATTTTCTTCAGGGAAAAGGTAAAGTGCTAGAGAGGGAATTTGAACTCAGCAGATGGTGTACAGAGCAAACACCCTCAAGTACAACTGAAGACTGCCTCCTACACCTGTCTCGTTCAATCACACATCCCAAAAGTAAAGTGATTTTCAAATAGTCAGTTCAAATATTTGTCAAGTGAGTGAGACTCATATTTGTTTTTCCTGGCACAATAACTCTACCCATTGTGCTTCTACCCAAGGAGGCATATCAGTGTGGCAGAGCAGGATCATTGTAAGGAAAAACTTGAATTTGCTTATACAAATTTAGGTGTGTACTCAGACTGGGGTGTTCTCCTATTCTACCAATTATTCTTTACAAGTATTATAACACATAGTTCAGAGAATGGAGCTTGGTGTTTCCATGTGATGACTTCTCAGAATTGGATCTTGGGGAAGGGTTCCACTGAGATGATGTAGCAGAATCGGTTGGTTCCCCACCAATGTCTATTCTCCCCTTCTCCATAGTCACAGAGTATAGCAGGGACTATGGATAACTGCCTAGGTCTACATTGCCAGGCCTCCTTTGCACCAGGTGTAGCTACAGAAATAAATTCCCACCAGTGAAATAAGAGCAGAGGTGTGATGTACCACCTTCAGATCTGACCCGTGAAATCTGGTGCATGTGCTTCTTCACACTACTGCCTCTGTGCAAGCTGCCAGACCCAACAGAGAAAGAAGTCAGTGCTCTCTGCCTTGCTACTTGAGAGCTGAAGACTGGAAAGGACTGGCGGCATCAGCATCACCTAGGGCCCTAACAGAAATGCAGAATCTTAGACCTCATCTCAGACTGAACCAGGAACTGCATCCATAAGTGACTCATCTGCAGGGTGAACTGTAAGGAGCTCTGAACTAAGGAATGTCAGAGAAACAAGATGGAAAGAAGCCAAGAAGTCTCAGAAGGACCTTCCAGAACAGAGCTGCCCAGAAACCCAGCACATTTCACGCTGGACTCCTCCATGAGGGAGAAACCAACTTCTATATTTCTTAAGCTACTGAATTACTGTTGAGGTTTGTTATGAGAACAGTTTACCCCTACCCTAACTGATATAGTGAGGAAATTTGTGCTTCTCATTTAGAAACCAGCAATGAAAATCTTTGGATAAAGTATAAAAACAAGTGTCAAAGGAACTTCAATTGTTTACTTCTGAAATTGCATTTTGAAGGACATTGTTATAAATGTCTGTTAATATATAATCCAGGTGTCAGCTAGGATGCCTACCCCTTTCAGATCTGGTTAAGATTGATGTGTATCTCAATTCCAAGGCTTTCTGGGAGCTCACAGCCCTTCCTTTAGCTTCTGCAAATTCCTGAGGATTTCTTCCTCCATCTTTTCCCAATCTCTAAGCTCCTGCATTATTGCACTTTCCTTGGTTTCATCCCATATCAATGCAGAGGGGAACCGTAGCTATTTCCCCAGTTGCCCTTAAAAAGTCACTCTCGCAGAGTGGGGATAGCTCAGTGGCTGAGTTTCTGCTTCTCACGTATGTGGTCCAGGGTTCAATCCCTGGTACCTTCTAAAAAAAAAAAAAAAGTACTCTTTCCCCATGTATTTCATGAGTTTAGAGACATTATTAAAAGTTTGGAGCATCACACAGAGAAGGTCCTATGAGGCTTATTCATCTCTCTGGATACTGTCCCTCTTCTTCTGCTCATCCTCCCTATCTTCCCATACTCTAACCAACAACAATTTCAGTCAAAAAGGAGAAAACTGAAGGGGAAGAAATCAAATATCAGAATATCAGGAGAGAGAAATCCACTAGCCTAAGGTTTGAAATGACTGTCACCACCAGACAGCAAAGGCATTTCTCCTGCCTTCCCATTCTCTCAGTCTTTAGTCTCAGGCTCCCTTCCTTAACTACCACACCTCACGCCTCAGTAGCTGTGAAATACTGCCGCTAACACCTGACTCTAAATTAATGTGTTCATGCAGTCATTTGACCACCATTTACTATCATCTACTTCATGCCAGACACTTTGCTAGGCACAGAGGACAGAGGGGTCAGAAGTCACAAGGTCTGGCCTCAAGGAATGTCTACTATTAATGTCTACTATTAGGCAAGCAAGCTCACAAATCAAGGATTATAAAATGATGTGTGACAGCTCTGATTGAAATCTGCACCCACTGCAACAAGTGGGTGGAGAGAAGTGCATCTTGGTCTCCTGGGAGGGGGCACTAGGGCTAACATTCGAGGCAGAAACCCAACGGCTATCAGGAGAGGATGTGAAGAGCTACAACTGTAGGTGCACAAGGCTAGCGTGTGGGCTACTCAGGCCCTGTGTGCAATATTCAGATGTGCATGACTGGGGAAATGAATGGATGGGGGAGGAAAGGTGGTGAGAGATGGAGCTGGGGAGGTGGGCAGAGGCCAAAGTCCTAATGTGTCCTGTGCCATACAGGTTGGAATTTAATCTAGTTTCTTAACCTTTTTTGTGCCATGGACCCCTTTGGCAGTCTGATGAAGCCTAGTAACAACTTCTCAGATTAATGTTTTACTTGTGTAAAATATATGCATAAGATTATAAACAAAGAATGTGTGTGTATGTGTGTGTGTGAGAGAGAGAGAGACAGAGAATGTGTTGGGAGAAATAGGGATGGGGGAAGGAAGAGAAAGAATGGAATAAGATGTGGAGAATATCTAAGAGAAACTTTGCCAACATCTTAATATTTCCGAAGCCCATTTCTAAAAAGGGAAAAATTAAGAGTGCTTATAAAAGGCCCCTGGCTTTGACAAACTCCCTCTTCTATCAATCACCAGATTTGGTTTAACACCTGAGGCTTAAAAAAAAGAAAAAAGAAAAAGAGAAAAGAAAGGAAAAGATATATGCTCCACCAGCCTCTCCAACTACACCAAAGGGGGAAATTACCCTCTGACCCCTGAAGCAATTTACTAATGACCTGCAGCATGAGACTGGATGGCTTTTCTCATTAGTGCATGACTACATTGCAAATGTTATTGCCAGCCAGCCGATTATAAAAGCATAAAGAGAAAGTAATTAGCGCAATCATTTTACATAGAGTAAATTTTACTGCAGCCAGTTTGTCAGAGATGCAATTTCATGGGATCACAGCCATGCATTAATGGAGTTATGGGAAACCGTTAATTTGTTATTTGAAATGAAGTCCTTATCTCTGGCCAGTTAGCTCAGTTAGTTAGAGCTTGATGCTAAGGAGGCCAAGGACATGGGTTTACCACCCCTGGTGCTGTCCAGTTTGACTTTGTAATGTTGCACAACTGCTGACTGGCACGTCCAGCCAGCCAATTCACAGGGAGGATGTTCATTCCAAGCAGAATAATTTCTAGGGTTCCATGAGCATAGATGACTCAGGAAAATTTGCTGAATTTAAATTCAACATGCGCATATGGTTAGTGATGGCTAAGTAGAATACACCTTATATTCCCAGGACAACAGTGGTTCCCTGACACTACATTTTACTGTTCTAGGAAGAGTTTTCCCAACGTGGGAGCCAGTCATTTGTTCTGTTTCAAAAATCGTGGATAGATATTCAAACATACCCTTCCCTAATCCTGTCAATTTGATTTATCTCAGTTGAGTAGCTAAAAGGTCATACCATTCAGTCAAATTTCCCAGTATTTTGATTCTCAGGCAAAGGAAAAATTGATAACTAGCCTCTTTTTTTACCTTCTTTTAAATATCAGACATTCCAAATGTATGGTCATATCAAATCCTTATCTGAAGGTGAGCAATTTCTTAATGGAAATTTTGTACTATCATCTACAGTTGATGGTTTAACTTAGGGTTCACTATTTGTGCTGTGCAGTTCCTTGGACTTTTTTTCACTCTAGTAACATATAAGCAACCTAAAATTTCCCCCTTTTAATGACATTCAAATATATAATTCAGCACTGTTATACATTCACAATGTTGTGCTACCATCACCACCATCCAAGTTTTATAAGATAGCCAAACAAAATATATGAGTGCCATATTTAGCCTTATAATACAAATTCTCCATATTTGATAAATGAAAATCGTTGAGACTTGGGTTCACCTCAGAACGGGCTACAAAATTAGCCTGTAGAGTCCCATTTTTAGAGAACTTTCAGAAGAGAATCACCAACCATATATCTAGGATGTTTTCAGTTCTCATCTTCTCATCTTCTGAATCTATGCCATGAGCTCCTCTATAAAGATAGGGTTCCCTGGGTAATTATGTTAGTGGGGTGCTGCCTTCCATGACCATCCCCCTACTTCCTACCCCAGAGATTCATGAGATCTCTGCTGAAAGCTTTGGGAAGTCCTAAAATATCCCAAATTTATTTAACCTTGGAAACATTTTCCTCACACAATATATAATAGGCTCACATTGAACATATTGTGGAAATGCTCTTTTAGATTATTTCAAATTTCAATGTGCACCTGAGGATACTGTTAAAATGCAGATTCTGATTCAGCAGGTCTGATGTGGGATCTGAAGATGGCCTGAAATTCTGTATGTTGACGCTGCTGGTCCTCAGATCACACCTGGAGGAGTAGGTTTTAGATTCTATGCACTCAGAGGCAGGGGGCTGAAGTGGATAATCTTCCAGTTTAAAGGACAGTGATCTATTCATCTGTGGTGGATTGAATTTTGGGGTTTCAATTCTTTACTTTCCTATAATAGGAATTTATCAGTGGCTCCTGCTGTTTGCAGAGCAATGTCTCACTGATGCCATCTGGGCCATGTGACTTGCTTAGGGCCATGGAATATCAGTGGAGGAAAAGCAGTGCCCAAGAAGCCTCTGCCCTTTCAGACTAAGCTCCAGAGTGAAGACGTGTAGAACAGACCTGAACCAGCTCAAAGCCTGCATGCAGTCCAGCCTGGCTCATCCAGGCCCAGCCAGATAAACCAAATCATAGCTCATCTGGTTTGAACTGTGAGAGTGAAATAAAAGTCTACTGTTACAGGCCTCCGAGATTTTGAGATTGCTGGTTATGCTGCAAAGACAAATATAGCATCTTAGCCATCTATCCACCCACCCATAACAATGGGTGCAAATATTTGTCTATAAACTAGGAGGTATTTATTGAATCTAAACTATTTTACCTTGTAAAAGGAGGTAGAGATGTGATTCCTACTCAGAGAGTTGACAATCCAGTTTAGGGAAAATTGATTTACAAATGAAAGAATAAATTACAGTGTAAAATAATATAAAATTTAAAAAAAGAGAAATATAAAGCAATCGGAATAGGCTGGAGTTGTCAGTGAAAGCTATGGGTAGGCTGTGGGTACGTAAGGAGAAGTGGAGAATTCATTTTGAGAAGATGAGGATGTCCCAGAATAGGACAAACTAATAGAGTAAAATGCCACAAGCTAATGAAGTATTGATCGCAAAATTCAAACCACCTTTTCTTACCATTCGGGGCAAGTGCCAATGCATTATTATACTGTGGCAAGCCATTTGTGACCATTTGGAGGAGAAAGAACATTCTACTTGTGCATTGTTCACTCCTAGCACAGGAACAATAGGAGACATAATGAGGAGCCACCAGTGGCTGGCTTTCAGGAGCCATGACAAAGCAAAGGCGATGAGGCCAGTGGGCTGCAGGCAAAAGTCAGTGTACATTATATTTGCCCAGTGGAGCTGACAGAGGCTGAGAAATATTGGAGCAGGAGAAAAAGTGCTTTGCACCAAATTACTTTTTATTCCTCACTTAATAAAAACTTCCTGGGTTGTCTTCAGTTATCGCGGCTGGGTTCATGATTCATAGATCATAAATGTATGCATAGAGCAATTCTTCTGATTATGTGCTGAGGATTAGGGGACTTCCAAGGGAGAAGCGAGTCTGTGCAGAGTGACTGATATCCAATCCTGGGGGGTCTGCTCACCTGCAGGAGCCATTTTAAAGAGGCAGCATTGCAATAGCATCCACCAGTGAGCCAGGAAAGGGAATCTCCCTCGAGTGACTCCCATTACAACAATGATTATACTGCTTTAAAAATAAGAGACTTTGGAAATGGCCTGTTCCAATCTACTCATTTTACTGAGGCTGAGAAAGTGAGGCCCAGAGAAAAGTGATTTGCCTAGCTTAATCAGTGCAGACCCAGAACAAAAATCTTCAGCTCAGGACTCCCTGGCCATGGTTTTTCCTACTTGTGACAAGAGGTCTCAGAATGATGGAAGGAGCTGTATATTCCCTACAAGGCCAACCCAGTCTGTAGTATGTGGCCCCAAGCATGGTCTTGGCCTAAAGGATATGGGTGGGAACTCAATCTGGCAAGAGGATGCACAGGGCACACATGAGACCATCTGTGGTCAAGGGAAGGGGAGAGTTAAAATTGCAAAAGGCTCTATATTTCCTCAAATTTTCCTTTAGTCTCATATCAGTGCCCCTCCTCCCCACAGTGGGAAAAAGAAGATGGTAACCAAAAATACAAAAGCTAATATTTATTGAGAACTGTATTTTAGGGAGGTTCATGTGTCAACTTGGCCAAGTGATGAGGTGTCCAGTTGTTTGATCTGATTTTTACTGTGAAGATATTTCATGGGCTTAAATCTCCACTAAGTTGATTGTACCTATGGATGATTACATCTGTGATCAACTGAGGAGATAGAGTTCAACAATGAGAGGAGTCTCAGTGAATCAGCTGAAGACCTTAAAAGGAGAACTAATGGTTTCAGAAATCAGAAGGAAGAATTTCCATCTCTATTTCAGCCAGCCAGCATCTCCTGGGCAATTCATCAAAAACCTTCATCAGAGTTTCCAACCTAGGACCTGCACTACAGAATTCAAACTTACCAATCCCCATAGATGCAGGAGCCAATTCCTGTATGAAATCTCATAGTATTTATATCATATATATAGCCAGTTCTATTTCCCTGGAGAACCCTGAAAAATACAAGCACTTCACATGAAATATCTCATTCAACATCATCAAAGGCCATCTTACAGATGAGGAGACTGAGACTTAAAGATATTGAGTAACTTTCCCAGGGTCCTGCTGTACATATGTGTTGGAGGTAGGGTTTGAAGGTAGGAAGTTTTGACTCCAGGGCTTATAATCTCTATTACATATTGTCCTACCGCTGCATTAATCTCTGTATGACAGGCTAAAACTTATTTGTCTAAGTACAGCCATAGACATTCTCCTTCCTCCAGCCCACTCAAGAGAATTCTCTATTTGCAAATTAATTAGCTTTGTCTCCCCTTTGCCCTCTCTTATAGGATTTGAGAACTGACTGCACCCATCTGGACTTGGAGGAAGAATGAAAGGACTAAATTCTAGCAGGGGAGGTTATGTCAATCTACAAATTAAAGACAGAAAAGAGAGAAGAGATGACAGAAAGTAAATGCAGATGGATCTGGTAACAGAAATGAGCAGTGAAGGAGCCACTCTATGCAGTGAAAGATGCAAGACAACTGAGGAGAGGAAAATGGGTGTGAGAAGTGCTGCCGAGGATTAATTTTCCTCTGTAGATAAAGTTAAAAAGGGCGGGGGTTCCACACATATTGTTGTGTGGTTATTAAATTGTACATCTGTAAAGGTGACACTATTTCAAGGCTAAATAACAACTTGAATGCACCACAATTCTAAGGTTGAAGTGTACAATTTCAATAGGTTCATGTCTGTTAAGAAACAGGAAGCAAAAAATACCCACATCCAAATGTGTTATACATACTGGGGTGGAGGGAAATTTTCCAGGAACACAGAAGGCCTCAGAGCAGAGGCCATCACACTTGCAAAGAAGAGAAGGATCCTTGGAGGTCCCTTCTGCAAGTCAGAAATTCACAACTCCAACATCTGGAGCAAGAAAGAAGAAAATGGAAGAAAATGAAAAACCACAAAGAATACTTTTCCAAACACATGGACACCACCACCCTCTGTGAATATCCTGAACTGACTGGAAGGAGGAATATATTTACAGCAGTTCTAGTGAAGGCAGGGGCAGAGGAATGCTGTTTGGTTCTCTTTTCATAACCCTACGATATACCCACTTTGGGAAAATGAGAGAAAACGTGAATTATACACTCTATTAAAAAAGGTTTAAAAAAAAAAAAGGTTAGAAAAGGTAACATGTAGCAAGACTGGTAAATCCACTAGGGAAGTGGAGATTTAGGTCTGGGATCGTGAAACTGAAACAGGGCTGGAGATGTGGATTTAGGAGGTGATGGCAGGAGGAGAAGGCTGAGAGGGAGAACACGTGAATCCAAGATCTGGAACTTCAGGAAGCCCAGTTTCCCAGCTGCTTAACAACCTCCTGCAGAGAGATTAAGCATAGTCTTTCAGAACTCTGGAGTTATTTGTTTTGAGTTACAAAATTGTATCTGAGTGACCTAAGAGTTGTTTTCGTTCTCAGAGGTGACAAGCTCACCACCAGAGGCAGGCAGTCACCAAGGTTGATTAGGGTTTGACCATGAGCTGCTCTGGGGGTTTCAACAGAAATAGGAGACAGACCCAAATAATCCCTGAATAGTTCACCATCTAGTTGACACATATGTGAACACATTGGGAGGGTGGGGGAAATCATATCTGCCTCTCAGTGTATTTTCGATTAAGTATGTGTTCTGGTAATGCACTGATGTGTCTGTGTGTATATGTGTTCTCAAGTCCATTTTAATAGAAGGAAACTTCACTTCTTTGTCCTGCAGTGAGTCTCTTGAGGCCAATGAAGAATGAGTAGGTAATCAGCTTTCCTGGATTAGGGTGAAACAAAATATTCCATGACCTAATCAAGTCGTTGTCGCATTAAATCATTGCTATGCAAAGATGCTCACTATAGAGAGAGGGTTAATTCCAAAAAAAAAGCACAGAGCATTGGAAGAGAAAGAGCTGACATGTCAGCCCCATGATCCCAAGACAGGGGGTTAGGGAAAACTGAAGAAGACCCTCTCCAACCAAACCTTCATGACAAGAAAGGTCAATAGGAATCTAGAAATAAATTACTTCATAAAGATAAAGAGAACTCTAGACTGGACTCAACCAAAGAGATTGGGTCTGTTTAGAGAGCCAGTTTCAGAACAGAGCACAAATGATGCTTTAAGTCCCAGACAAATTGGCTCATGTCTTTGCTTGGGAGTGATGGCTGAGCTCCTGAGTGTTTAATGAAGGACTCCTGGTCACAGCAGGCACATATGGAGTGGCATCATTCTTTCTCCACTGCCATAGCAAATTGGAGTGGAGCTGTGAGATCCCTAGCCCACACATGTGCATAGAGCTGTCTCCCCTCTTTGGGATGTGTGGCAAATGGACCCATCACTTTGGTACAGTGCGAGCCAACCCATCCCAGAATTCTAGAAGAAATTCAAGGGAAGGATAGCATCCCAAGCCAGAAACCTCCTCAGTTAACTAATCTGGCATGCCAGCATCCCATCTGGGTTAAATTTAATTTTAAGAAATAAAAGAGAAGTGGAGGGACATGTACCGAGAGTGTTGTGGGACATTTTATGCTGTGCATCCCTCCTTAGAACATGATGCAAGCTGATCTCTGGTCCCCATCCATCTAGCCAGGACCATGTGTTGCTGTTCTATTCCGATATTTTAAGATACACCAACACATTTGTTTTTCATGCATGGGTGTATATTTTACTTTTAAGTAAAAGCATATCTAGAAACCATCAGTTAGCATCACAAGGAGATCTTTAACAAAGAAATCTGTGAAAGGCACTCACCATTTGCATCAAAGTGGTACTAACGCCCCACATAGAAAATGGTAAATATTTTTGATATGTACACTGAAGGACTTAGGTGTGAAATGTTAAGATGAGAACCATGTTAAAATTTGGTAGGAAAAGGGAAAAATGAAACAAATGTGACAAAATGCTGATTATCTGGTGATAAACATATAGGGGTTTATTGTACTTCTCTTTTGCAAATATTGAAAAATTATGCAGTGAAATGTTTTTCACAACAATTTGCAAAATTTGAAAAGATGAGGTCATTGGATCTTCAGCATTGTCTGCATGCTTCACCATTGTAAAAGCCAGTCAGAACAGAAAGGGACCAGTTACAGCTGGTCAAAATCCTGTGTTCATGTACATTATATCTAATTATTTACGACATTCAATTTGTTTTGAATTCCAGTGCAAAGAGCTAACTCTACTCCTCATTCATGGCACATTATCAGCCTACACAAGGCTTCTCATTTGTCTTTTTTTTCTTTTGTGCACTTATTCCCTCCCATTCCTCTCTCCCACCCCTATAAAAACAACCCTTCTCACTTGTTCATGTGTAAGTCTTTGTATCTGTTCTTGAAAAATACACATTTAATATATGTGCACATATTACAATAAATTATCCCTAAAAATATCAAACTGGATTATTATGGATTAGATTATTATTTATAAAATGATGAATTACTGAGAAACTTTTGTTCCATTCATATAGATGAAATTATCCCCCAAAATGACAATAACTATGAAAGATAAGTATAGCAATTTGGCATAGGAATCAGTGTCAGTGGGCTGAGAATTATTATGTTTTTCTCATTAATACGGATAAAATAACGTTCAATACAAATTTTTCCAAGTTCTAGAAAGAATGCACAATTTATGAGATCTGTTCTTATGGCAGGTCAAATGTTTTCTTATCCCCCAAAAAAACAGCACAAAACAAAAATACAATACACCTTCTCATGTTTTCAGTTACTTCTTTGCATGTGGGCAGGTCTCAACTGAGGATGTACAGATTCACTGGACAGCCCATATGTGATGTTGGTTCAGCTACCAATTATAAATTCTAGTTACGTGAGCATTGTCATCACTTCTGCAATCTCTTCCTTCCAGATGAAAAGTGGCATCTGTCCAACACATTTTCATTAAATATGTGCAGAGAAGAGGGCACCATGAGCTAACACAGCCAAAAATTAAAGAATATACTAAATCTGGGCCATCACTGAGTATGAAAACACTCGGTTTTTCTGTAGTAAAGAAGGTGAAGAATAGAATTAACTAATTGTTGTAAGTTTATGTCCTAGGTGGCTTGATTGAACATCATCAGTGATTTTTGTTGTTAGCAACTTTGTGAGTACATGTTTTAACATATTCACTTTGTTTAGAAATATTTACTAGGAATATTAATGCATTTTAGCAAGAAAATGTACTTGACTGGCTTTTTGCCTAACTCACTGAAATGTATTTATTTTCTTTTAATTCTTATGATAAGAATTAATTTAGTTTTAAGTGTTTTTTTAATTATCTGCTTCTTTTCAAGAAACTAAGCATGTAAATTAGGAGACAGGTTGCACTATGCAAACTATTAAAAATATAAGCCATCCTCAACTTTATAATCAAGTTGACTCCCAAAGTTTCTTAGCAAGCCAGGTGTTGAAAATACAGAGGGAATTTTTCCCATGAATATGTTATTACACAGAATGGTTAGTTTTCTACACATTTAAGTAAAAAATTCTACACCTTTAACACTGATGAAATTGTTTTCCTGGAACAGTGGCTCTCAAAGTGTGGTCCACAGACTCCAGGGGACAACAAATATACATTCAGGGTATCCTCAAAATCAAAACTATTTTCAAAATCATACTAAGACATTACTTGCCTTTTCATTCTGTTGACATTTGCACTGATGGTCCATAAGCAATGGTGGATAAAACTGCTGAGGTGTAAGCACAAATCAAGGCAGTGGCATTGTACTAGTACAGTGATCTTGGTATCCTTCACCATCACTCACTGGACCTGGTAACTGCTCCCCACAGGTGCTAGGGCCTGGGAGACAGGATTATAGCCATGACCCAGAGCCCAGCAGATCCTTGAATAAATACCTGGAACTCACTCTACCACCCCACCCCACCCCCAATCACCTGTTGATGCCTCCTATTGGCCAAACCCAACAGGAAGTTCAAAGGTAGGCCCACAAAAGGTCAACCTCCATAGAAACTGGGCTGCAGGACACCAGCTTGACAGCATAGGCTAAGAAGCAGAGCTTCACTGAAGGACAGAATCAGTTTAACAACTGATCTGTGGATATGCTCCATCCTAACCGAACCTCTAGAAACTGGTCAGAGATAAATGTCGGATGTACAGGGCTGATTCTAGGGAGCCCTCCAGGAGAGACATGAAGGAGATATGTCAGAGTGGAAGACCGAGAGGCCCCACCAGAAGCCAATCCTAGAAGTGTCTGAGTGGATCAAGGAAACTCCACATGGATTACAAGACTGCAAGGAAGGGGAGGGGTGATCTTTCTGAGGTTTAGAATTCAATAGTTATGGCCTTTCCAAACACAAACAGCAAATCAAATTAAACTCAAGAGAAAAGTGTATGCAGAAAAAAATGCACCTTCTAAACATTTTTTTCTCTTGTTCTTATTTTTTTGCCCCAGTGACCTGAAATAAGCCACTCCCAAAAAAACTATAACACATTAACTCCAGATGTAGTGTGTTTGTGTATATATGTACATATATTCTAAAGCAATTAAACTAAAAATTCTGCTACTTCAATCTGCTTGCATATTTTGTTCTAAAAAATATGTGTGAGTTTGTGCTAAAGATAGGGATTTCATTTGCCCCTGCAGACCTGGCCTCCATCCTTCACTGCCTGCTTATGTGTTGTCCCCTAGAGACTGACATGTTATGGATTGACTCAATGGGCTCTCCTGCCTTATAGTTTCCTGTTGAATTTGGCCAATGAAAGTCATCAATAAGTGACTGGAGATAGGAAAGTGAGTTCTGGGTATTTTTTTGAGGACTGCTGGGCTTTGGGTCATGGCTGTATTCCTTCCTTTTGTCACTTGGTCTTGGTAGAAAGGCCTGGAAAAGACAGGGCGGTCTGCCACAAGAGCCCAAAGTCTTAACACCTACTCTCCTGGCATCCTCACACCTATGGTAGGGACTCCAAGAAGCTTTGTCTAACAATTCCCTTGCTATGAAAAGGGTAAGACTTGGGTGCCCTGTAAACATTGTGCCAGCCCCAAGAATTTGCTCAGAAAAGTGCTTCAATGTTTGGATAGGTGGTTTGTCACCATTTTGTTTTCTTACACTTTCTTTTGTTTTAATCTTTCCTTTTTCCCAGAACCTCCTTAACAATAACCTTAAACAATAACCACAAAAACAAAATCCACAACAAAGCCTCAACCTCATTGCAACTGAATAAAGGAAAGGAGTGGTCCCATACAGAGGGCAAGGGTTCTGGGAACCCAGAGAAAGCCAAGAGATCCTATTTAGCTATGACAATGAGAAGGGAATCTTCTGAGCATTCCTCCCTCTGAAAATGAGTAAACCTAAAAGCAGGACGTTGGCAGAAATATTAAATTCAAAAATGCAATATGGGGGAGGCACAGCTCTGCTACTTTTGTTGATCTTTTGATCTTTTTCAAAAGGTCCAAGTACATGATTTGCAAGGGCCAGTGCAAAATGAAAATGCAGGGCCCACTCAGAAATTATTAAGAATTTCAAGAAATGAAAAAAGTGTGAGAGCCTCTGAGTGTAGCTCTGAGTAATTGCCTAGGTCAATGCCCAGGAAGCCAGCCCTGTTTCTTCTGTTAATCAAACTCAAAGAACAAATTAGCAGATAAGACTGTAGAAAAAGCACAATTGGTAGAAGCAAAAAAAAACCAAACAAACAAACAAAAAAAACATATGTAATATAATAACCCCCCAAATTAGGCTAGTAGGAGGCAGCTGTTCAAAATGGCACACAATGGCTTGTGACAATCAGGCAGCCTTAAATACGAAGTTCACTGGCATAGACAGGACCTCCTGCAAATCACCCACCAGGGCTTCTGCTGGAAAACACTTCTCTTCACTCATTAATCTCAAGGCCAATACAGCTGTGGTTTCCAGGAAACAAGAGACCCCAAAGCAGCCACATCCACAGAAAACAGTCATTTGAATGGACTTCTGTCACCTAAAATGTCACTTAACGAAAGAAAATAATATGAGTCAACAAATTCTAGCACTTAGAACCTTCAAGTTTGCCTAAATGTTGATTAATTGCTAATAGTTTTGTACACTAAATGCCAAGTTATCATTTGTTTCTATCTGCTCATAAAAAATTAGTTTAGGCTCTAAGTATTAATAAAAAGTGTTCATTTATAATTGAGGAGCTTTTTATATATTAATGTCACTAATATAAATTTATTAGGAGTGCGGCAGCAAAGCCAAATCACAGAGCAATAAATATCTTCACTGATAAGAAAATCAAATATGCTTAAATACCAGGTTTGGGCTAGAGCCTTCTAATTTCCCCCAGTGCAATCTACACAGCTGAAAAAAAGAAGGTGGGGGCGGGGGGTGTGGACTTGTCAATTTGTAAAGACAGTTAAAGCAGATCATTTACCATCAAATGGTTTTGTGGTGGTTTGGAGCTGTATGTACTCCAGAAAAACACGTTCTTAAATCTAATTCATTTCTGTGAGTATAAATCCATTGTAAACAGAACTTTTTAATGAAGTTACTTCAGTTAAGGTGTGCTCCATCTCATTCAAGAAGAGTCTTAATTCTATTACTGGAGTTCTTTATAAACGGAATGAATTAGAGAAAGACACAAGAAGCAAATGGAATCCAGAAGAGTAGAAAGACCAGGAGATCCTGCCATGTGCCTTGCCTTGTGGCAGAGGAGCCAAGGATCCTCATAAACCAGTCTCCCGGAAGAAAGCATTGCTTTAATGAAGCCTTAATTTGGACACTTTCCTGGCATCAAAACCGTAAGCTAATAAATTTCCATTGTTTAAGACAACCCGTTTCATGATATTTACTGGTGTGGCCTAGGAAACTAAAATACATTTACTCCCTGCAATAGGAATTTGCTGGTTTTTTGTTCCCTTCTCTTTCATCAAAAGTATCAGCACCCTGATTTCTTTGGGTGAAATCCCCTCTCCCTTATTGTGTGTAATCCTGGTAGGGTTGTGAATCAAGTCACCTGCCTTCCCCCAAACATGGTGGGCACTCCATCTGAGCTTGGCTAATCAGACTTTTTCTACCAGGACTTTAGATCTTGGTAGGATATCAAGAACAGGATAACGTAATGTCTGAAACTCATTCATTACAGAGGTGGGGCTCTGTGAAGTCGTTGACTCATCTCTACTACGTGGGCCTCCCAAAGCTACCTTGATTCCTGATCTTTTACAACTGTTTCTCCTGCTCTTCCAGCATTTCAATGAACTATTCGATATCTTTGCAGTAAAATACAAATTGCAGAAAATTACTTTTCTGATAAAGTTAGCCAGAGTCTGTATCTGATGCTTGTAACGAGTGAGAAATGCACTTAGCATAATGACTTGAGTCACCATTGTATACTGAGGAATGTTTTAGCCCCCAAAGGGATAAGGAATGAATGGAAAGCATGATCACAAAGTTCAGCATTCCATTGGAGAGAAAGTTTAAAGCACAGAAAAATATGATGGAAGAACTGAAAAAGCAAGAGACCAAATCACACAGTGTACACAGTGTATACTGTGTTTATGGATGCATAAGAAAATGTAGACTAAAGAATACCCAGAGAATCAGATTTGTTTCTGGCTTATTTCGCTCAACACAATATCCTAAGGTTTCCTCCATTTTGTTATGTGCTTCCCCAATTGATTTCTTCTTACAGCTGAATAACATTCAATTATATGAATATACCACATCTTGTTTATCCATTCATCAGTTGATGGACACTTAGGTTGTTTCCATCTTTTAGCAATTGTGAATAATGCCACTATGAAAATTGGTGTGCAAATATCTTGCTTTCAGTTCTTCTGAATATATTCCTAATAGCAGTATTGCTGGATCATATGGCAGTTCTATATTTAGTTTCCTGAGGAACCACCAGATCATCTTCCACAGAGACTACACCATTTTACAGTCCCACTAATAGTGAAGGTATGTTCCTATTTCTCCACATCCTCTCCAGCACTTGTACTTTTCTGTTTTGTTTTTTTTTAATAATGGCTATTCTGTACGGTATGAGATGATATCTCATTATAGTTTTGATCTGCATTGCCCTAATAGCTAGTGATGGTGAATATCTTTTCATGTGTCTTTTGGACATTTGTATTTCCCCTTTAGAAAAATGTCTATTCAATTCTTTTGTTCATTTTTCAATTGGGTTGCTTGTCATTTTGTAGTTAAGTTGTGTGATCACTTTAAATAATATGGAGATCAATCCCATATCAGATATAAGGTTTCTGAATAATTTTTCCATTGTGTAGGCTGCCTTTTACCTTCTTTACAAAGTCTTTATTATTTTTTTTTTTTTTTTTTGAGGTACTGGGGCCAGAGATTGAACCCAGGACCTCATATGTGGGAAGCTGGTGCTCGACCGCTTGAGCCACATCTGCTCCCTTACAAAGTCTTTTGAAGAAAAAAAGTGTTTAATTTTGAGGCAGTCCCATTCTTTTGTTAATCATGCTTTGGATGTAAGGTCCAAGAAACCACTACCAACCACAAAATATTGAAGACGTCTCCTTACATTTTCTTCTAGGAGTTTTATGGTACTAGTTTGTATATTTAGGTTCTTGATCCATTTTGAATTAATTTCTGTATTAGGTGTGAGATAAGGGTCCTCTTTCTTTCTTTTAGACATAGACATCCAGTTTTCCTAGTGCTATTTGTTGCATAGGCTATTCTGACCTACCTGAGTGAATTCAACAGCCTTGTCAAAAATCCCTTGGCCATAGAAAACTACAAGTCAAAGAAAACAGAAATAAAGGGAAGAACATTCCATGTTCATGGATTAAAAGACTAAATATCATAAAGATGTCAAGTCTACCCAAATTGATATACGGTTTCAGTGCTATCCTGATAAAAATTCCAACAGCCATTTTTAAAGAAATGGAAAAGCCAATTATCAAATTTATTTGGAAGGGTAAGGACCCTAAATAGCCAGAAATATCTTTAAAAGGAAGAACAAAGTTGCAGGACTCTCACTTCCAGATTTTAAATCATATTTACTAGCTACAGGGGTAAAAACAGCATGGTACAGGCATGCAGATAGAAATATGGAACAATGGAACTGAACTGATGGTTCAGAAACAGATCCTCACATCTATGGTCAAGTGATTTTTGACAAGGTTTTCAAGCCCATCCAGCTGGGCCAGATCAGCCTATTTAACAAATGGTGCTGGGAGAACTGGATATCCATAGCTGAAAGGAAGAAAGAGGACTCTTATCTCACACCTTATACAAAACTTAACTTAAATTGGACCAAAGACCTAAATATAAAAACTAGAACCATAAAACTCCTAGAAGAAAATGTAGGGAAATATCTTCAAGATCTTGTGTTAGGTGGTATAATCTTAAACCTTACATCTAAAGTAAAAGCAATAAAAGAAAAAGTGGATATTTGGTATCTCTTTAAACTTAAACACTTTTGTGCTTCAAAGGATTTTATCAAGGAAGTGAAAAGGCAGCCTACTCAATGGAAGAAAATATTTGGAAACCACATACCCAACAAAGATTTAATTTCCATGCTATATAAAGAGATAATACCATCCAGCAATAAAAGGGCAAGCAATCTAATTTAAAAATGAGCAAAAGACTTAGAGATTTTTCCAAAGAGTAAATACAGATGGCATATAAACAATGTCCAATATCGCTTGTTATTAGGGAAATGTAAACCATCATCTCACACCTCAAAGAATGGCCATTATTTTTTTTAAAAACTGAAAACTGCAAGTGCTGGGAGGATATAGAGAAATAGGAGCACACATTCACTGTTGGTAGGAATGTACAATGATGCAGTTTCTGTGAAAGACAGTTTGGCGGTTCCTCAGGAAGCCAAATATAGATCTTCTGTATAATCTGGCAATCCCCCCAATAGGAATATAGCCAGAATAACTGAAAACAGGAATGCAAACAGATATTTTCACATCAATATTCATAGTGGCATTATTCACAGTTGCCAAAAGATGGAAACAACCCATGGTGAATAGATAAACAAAATGTGTACAATGGAATACTATGCTACTGTAAAAAGAAATGAAATTGGGACACATATGACAACATGGATGAACCTTCAGGACATTATGCTTAGTGAAATAAGCCAGACACAAAAGGACAAATATCATTTGGTCTCACTAATATGAATTAAATACAAAGAATAAACACATGGAGTTAAAAACTAGAGTATTGATTACTAAGGGATAGGGTGAGGGCTGAGAAGGGGCACTGATGCTTAATGCACATAGAATTTGTAATTAGCTTGACTGTGAAAGTGTGGAAATGGATAGAGTTGGCGGTAACACATTCTAGTGAGTATAACTAACACAGTTGGTTTATAAATTTGATTGTGGCTGAAAGGGGTAGTTTAGGGATGCAAATGTCAACTGAGAGAAAGCTAGAGAGTAATCTAGGGACTGAATAACACAGCGAACCTGGTGGTGGATGAGGATTGTGATGAATAGTACAAAGACAAGAATGTTCTTCCACGAACTAAAACAAATGTACATCTCTATTACATGGTGCTAAGAATATGGTGATGCATGGGAAAAATACAATAAATATGACTAGTTAACAGCAATATTGTAATGTTCTTTCATCAGTGTCAAAGAAGGTACTGTATCAATGCTAAGAGTCAATAATAGGAGTGTATGGGATTTTTTTTGGACTAAAGAAAATGTTTAAAAATTCACTGAAGCAATGGCTGCACAACTCTGTGATGAAAATGAGAGCCACTGAGTGTATACTCTGGATGGATTATACAAGTCATATGACTGTATAACACAGTGAACCATGTGGTGGATGATGGGCTGTGGTTAAGAGTACATTGACGATAGTGTTCTCTCAATGAACTATAACAAATGTACAATACTAATACATAGTGTTAATAATAGGGAGGTGTATGGAAAAAATGTATCAGATGCAAGCGATGGACCACAACTAGTAGTAATATTTTGAAGATATTCTTTCAAAATCTGTAACAAATATTCCACAGCTATGCAAGGTATTGATGGACAGGTAATGTACGGGAATTCTGCATGTTGTGCACGAGTGTTTTGTAAGCTCACAACTTGTCTAATAAAATATATATCATATATATATATATTTACATGTATACATAAATATATATATATATATAATCACTTGATCATAGATGTGAGGGTCTATTTCTGAATTCTCAAATTAATTCCATTTGTCAATCTATCTTTATGCCAGTACCATGCTGATTTTTACCACCAGAGCTAGATAATGTGCTTTAAAGTCTGAAAGTGTGAGTCCTCCAACTTTGTATTCTTTTTAAAGATATTTTTGACTATTCAGGGACACTTACCCTTCAAGATAAATTTTATAATTGGCTTTCCAATTCTACAAAGAAGGATATTGGAATTTTTATTGGCATTGCATTAAAACTGTAGATCAGTTTGGGTAGAATTGACATTTTAATGATATTTAGTCTTCCAGCCTATTAACACAAAATATCCTTCCATTTATTTAGATCATCATTGGTTTCTTTTAGCAATGTTTATAGTTTTCTGAATACAGGTCCTTGAGGTTTTTGGTTAAATTTATTCATCAATATTTGATTTGTTTAGTTACTATTGTAAATGGAATTTTTTCTGCCTTCCTCTTCAGATTGCTCATTAGTAGTGTATAAAAATGATTTTTGCATATTAATCTTGTATCCCACCACTTCACTAAAATTGTCTACAAATTCTAATAGGTTTTTTGTAGATTTTTCAGGATTTATTAAGTATAGGTTCATATTATCAGTAAATAATGAAAGCTTTACTTCTTCCTTTCCTATTTAGGTATCTTTTGTTTCTTTTTCTTGCCTAACTGCTCTAGCTAGAATTTCTAGCACAATACTGAATAACACAGGGGAGAGTGGACATTCTTGTCTTGTTCCCAATCTCAGTGGGACAACTTTCAGTCTTTTTCTATTGAGGACAATGTTAGCTGTGGGTTTTTCATATATGAATATTATCATATTGAGAAAGTTTCTGTCTATTCCTATGTTTCAAAGTGTTTTTATCAAGAAAGGGAGTTGTATTTTGTCAAATTCCTTTCCTGCATCAATAGAAATAATCAGGTGATTTTTCTTTTTCAATTTATTAATGTGGTTTATTACACTGATTGATTTTATGTTGAACCATACTTGCACACCTGGTATAAAGCCTACTCAAGCATAATGTATAATTTTTATGTGTTTTTGGATATGGTTAGCAAGTATTTTGTTGAGGATTTTTGCATCTATATGCATTTAAAAAATTAGTCTGTAATCTTCTTTTTTCATAATACCTTTATATGGTTTTGGTATTAGGGTGGTGTTAGCATCATAGAATGAGTTTGGTAGTACTCCTTTGGAAGAGCTTGAGCAATATTGGTATTATATCTTCTTTAAATGATTGGTAGTATTCACCTGTGAAGTTATCTGGTTGTAGACTTTTCATTTTGCAGAGGTTTCCGATGACAGTTTCATTTTCTTTATTCATGATTGGTTTGTTGAGGTCTTCTGTTTCTTTTAGGGTCAGTGTGGTTTGTTCATGTGTTTCCAGAAATTTGTCCATTTCATCAATGTTGTCTCATTTGTTGGCATACAGTTGTTCATATTATCTTCTTATGATCACTTTTATTTCTGCTGGATCAGTGATAATGTCATCCTCATTTCTGATTTTATTTATTTCCATCTTCTCTTTCCTTTGTTAATCTAGCTAAGGGTTTATTGATTTTGTTGATCTTCTTAAAGAACCATCTTTTAGTTCCATTGATATTCTCTATTGTTTTTTTAATTATCTATTTCATTTATTTCGACTCTAATCTTTATTATTTCTTTCCTTCTCCTTGCTTTGGGATTAGTTTCCTATTCTTTTTCTAATTCCTCCAGGTGTGCATTTAGGTCTTTGATTTTAGCTCCTTCTTCTTTTTTTAATATAGGTATTGAGTGCTACAAATTTCCCTTATAGCACTACCTTTTCCGTATCCCCTAAGTTTTGGTGTATTGTGTTCTCATTTTCATTTGCCTTGAGATAATTACTAATTTCTCTTGATATTTCTTCTTTAAACCATGATTATTTAAGAGTGTATTGTTTAATCTCCATATATTTGTGAATTTTTCCCTTTTCTACCTGTTATTAATTTCCAACTTTATTCCATTATGATCAGAGAAAACATTTTGTATAATGTCAATATTTTTAAATTTATTGACATCTGATATATTTCAGCATTTAATCTATCCTGGGGAAAGATCCATGAACACTCATGAAGAATGTATATCCTGTTGCTTTGGGGTGTAATGTTCTATAAATATCTATTAGATATAGTTCATTGATCATATTATTCAAACTCTGTTTCCTTATTTACCCTCTGTCCATATGTTCTATCTAATGCTGAGATGGTGTATTGAAGTCTCCAACTATTATTGTAAAGACTTCTATTTCTCCCTTTAGTTTTGCCAGGGTGTGTCTCATGTATTTTTTAGGCACGTATGTTAGGTGCTTAAATATTTATTATTGTTATATCTTGTTAGTGAATTGTCCCTTTCATTAATATGTACTAATCTTCTTTATCTCCTATAACAGTTTTGCATTTTAAACCTATTTCACCCAATATTAGTATTGCTACACCCTCTTTTTTTATTACTATTAACTTGGAACATCTTTTTCAAACCTTTCACTTTCAGCCAGATTGTGTCCTTGTGTCTAAGGTGAGTCTCTTCCTAACAACAAATAAATAGCTCAATTTTTTATCCATTCTATCTGTCCATGTCTTTTAATTGGGTATTTCAGTCCATTAACATTCTGTGTTACTACTCTACAGGTGTAACCCACTTCATCCATTATATTCCTTGGCTTTCTGTTGTCATATCTTAATATTGTCTGCCTTTTAACCCATTCACTTTATCTTACTTATGTTCTTCATTTCTGCACTCTTCTCCAGGGCTTTCTCCCTTTTCAGGCTGTAAGTTATCCTTTAATATCTCTTATAGCTAGGATAATCTTTGTAAACAGCAGTAACCATTTGATATTTGCCTTTAAAAATCTTTAAACAGCATTTTTTTTCAATGTAAAGAAAGTAACTGGGTGTATTGACTCTGAATTTGCAAAGAATACAAAAACATCAACTTTCAGTAGTAATTGTTTGTCTACTCCACTCTGGTACCATTTGATCCCCAAAAAATGACTTTTCTGTTATAACAACTGAGAGCAATATCAGTTGTCAGTTTGTCCTCTTCATAGTCTGAGATCCTTGCTTCTTTACTTGAGGACTAGCCCTACATAGAGATCTAGTATCCTAGTTTGGACAAAACTGACTCTGACACCTGCAGCTTTCTTTCCTTCCCTAATGTTGAGGTTCCAGGCATGTCCAAGCTAAGCCTTGCAGAGTTGTGATAGTTAGAACACTGTTACCTCTCATTCAGCAGCTAGTTTGTAGCTCAGCTCAGCCTGTACTTAAGGAGTAGTCATGAAGACTCTCCAAGCATACCCAGTTACAACTTGCTGGTCGCCTTGTGTTTAGATGAGATCACATGCCTAGTTCTTATACCAATGAGCTGTGCATTCAAGGGCCATATGTCACCTCTAGTTTAGAGATTCTTAATCCAGAGTCTGGAAAGACTCTCCACAGAGACCAGCAACAGGCCAGAACCCCTGGAGTGAGAATCCTGGAGTGAGGAAATGTGAAGCCAAGCATCCCGCCAACCTGTGTGGATACAGAGTATGGGTGCAAAATAGAATTGGAGGTTAAAGTCTCTTGCATTCAGGAACTTTCTGCAGCTTAATCTGGCACTTAATCTGACATCAGGGTTTTAAAGGGGCACTTTGCCGATGTCCTCACCAATGCATTATAAGCAGTGCCTGCAAAAAAGCAAAAACAAGCTCTCAGTGATGTCTAATATGTATTCAGTTCAGCTGTCTGGCACTATGTAAAACATCTGCGTGACTAACTGAACTTTGAACAGACCACACTGACAGAATTTTGTTACATTCTATTGGCCCCATAGGGCAAGAAGGGAAAAACTCTTCAGTATCTTTTTTTTTTTTTTAAGTCTGCTCAATTTTGCAAGCACTTTTAGAGGATTTACTATGTGCCTAATAGTATGGTGAGCTCTATGAGGAATACAGACACCCTGGTGTAGCTATAAGAGTCTTCTTTACAAAGTCACCACTTGTGGCAAGTAAAATAAGAAATTTTCAGTATGTACACCAGTAGTTTAACTGCTGACTTCAGTGAGAAACAAATGCCCCACCTGGGAGTCAAGGTTGTGCACGCAGGACCATACACTGGCTGTGTTCCCTTCCCTGCCAAATATTCTCACTGCTGATTCACAAGCACAGGGTGAATGTTCAGTGACTCTGAGCTTTATATCTGCATATTGGAGATGACCTGCTAAGCTCGTTAAGAGACGAGGGAATACATAAAAACTTTCCCAATAGCTTATTCCTATGAGCCGATTTAGGCTCCTTAGGGTGATGTACATTATAAAATCAAAACCTTTCCTAAAATCTGGCACACATGTGCACAGACAAAACCACAAGTAACTATTAATGGAATTAGAGATTAGGCTCCAAAGTGAGTGGTTAAAATATTAGGGCAGATGGGATTAATGAAGATTCAGAGACCAGATAGGGCTTGACCTGGGGCTTGATGGATGGGTAGGTTTGAACACGCAGCATTTGAACATCACTTTGCTGGTCATGAAATTTTTTGGATCATTCTCCTTAGTTTCTCAGAATGTTTGTCTAAATAATTACCAACTGGTAGGGGCAAAAAAACTTTTAAAGTAAAGCGAGTCTATTTCTGGGGAGGAAAATGTGATATGTATATATCACACCCTATGAAAGTGACCTCAGATGACTCAGAACTTCTTTGAGCATCAATTTCCTAGTCTACAAAATACAGGACTGGGATTAAATGATCCCTGCATTCCCTAACAGCTTGGTAATTCTCTAAAGCCTATATACTATGATCTTATAGCCATCTACTTTCTTTAAATTTGCCACACACACAAACATAAAAAAAAGCCTTTCCAATACAATTGACCTGCTATTCATCCTTCTTTGGGCCAATTGTAGAGAGAGGGAATAAAAAGCAACCACCACATTTAAATGAAAGAGTTATCAGTCATTTTGTATACTGCAGCTGCTTGAAGAGCCATAGGGCAAAGGCATTTATATGGAAGATAAGCTCATTTTGTTGAACAAATTAATGCTGGATTGTGAATTAAATGGCGTGTCTTCGGACAGCTAATTAGCTTTGTGCTGCTCAATTAAGTTTTGAAAGGACATGTTGTGTTTCTTGATGGAATACAGAATATACTTCAAGGCTATTGTTGCTCTAGATAATTTCAATTTCAAACCTAGTAGAAATGAGCAAGAAACAATTCAGACTGTCCACAGTGCTTATATTCAAAGCAATAAATAGCAAAATAATGCATTTTATTTTTAACCACATCTGGAAATTTCAAATAACATGAAATTACTTATAACATTTCTTCTGCATAGCATCACTTAAAGTGTGAGCAAGTATTCTTAAAGTAAGGGTGAATACTAAATTAAAATGCCCATCTAGACTCCTTATACTTACGTTCTATAAGACGAAATCACAAACGTCCATTCTTCCATAGACAATGAGAGGGAGAGTATCATGTTCTTGAAAGAGAAAGGTTTTGGACTAAGAGGATGTTAAACAGAATGAGTTTCAGATTTTAACTCCACTACTGACCCTGGGGAAAATGCTTAGCGTCATGGGCTATACTTCCTTCACCAGCAAAACAGGGAGCGCTAATTCTTATCTTGTAGGGTTATTATGAAGACTAAATACTCCAAGTACACCGTAGGCCCCAGCTGAACTCAATGCCTTAGTTTCCTTTCTCTGTTCCTGCTCGTGGTGAACTGGCCTAAATCCGTGAGCTTCCAGTGATCAGGAATATAACTCCTCCTGCAGATATATTGCCACAAGTTGTTGTACTATGATTATTTGAAAAGTTTCAGATGGAACATGGCTACTCATACAGATATAGCAAGCAGTCTCATTACCTGTTCCTGTAAGTCCAAGGATGTCCCTGCATCTGCCCCAGAGCAATTGGTCAATTGTGAAAAGTAGAGTCTCCAGGCAAATTCGACAGTGCTTTGAAAGCAGGATCTGCCAGTCTTTCGTCAGATCGGGCAACTGCTGGGGAAGGAAGGAGGGCACAAGGCCAAGCAGAATCTAGACCTAGAACACCATTGTAGGTGGGTGTAATGGGCTAAGACATATTTATGCACCACCACCACCACTAAGATTTGCTAGCCCCTGGCCTAAACGTTTCTTGCTAAATCCACAATCATGACACGTACTCTGCTTGACTTCTTTGCCCATATTGCTTGCTAATCTTGACCTGCGGAGTATGCTTGCCCAGGTTTGCTTATCCTAGACCATCTACTTCTGAGAAATAAGCGGACTTCCACCTTGGCCCCCACATCACATTCTTGTTTCCTCTTTCCTTTTATCCTGATGAACCTGGAAGCCTGAGACTTATAAAACCTCTGCTAACTGCCACGAAACAAGGCAGTCATCCTTTCAGACGACCCTCCTGTTAGTAACAAGTAAAGACTTTTTCTTTTCTGCTCCACTTACGTAGTCTTTATTTCAGGGCTCTTTGGCAGGTGATATGTTGCTAGGTTTTCCTGATTCGTTTACTTTGTTCTCACAAAAACAGTGGGGACTGTACAGTATTTCTAGTCATTTACATTCTTTGAACATGATTGAGTCATTCTCCAATGAACATTATTTCTAAGATTCCTTATGCAAATTAAACTCCCCATTGCAGGTAGAAATAATCACATTTGAAGAACTTGCAAGAGCTACCTCTAGAGAGTGAATTCTTGGTAAGATTTCCTCAGATGTTAACTAAACACGTACATAGCACACTGTTTATACTGAACAACTTAAAGTAAGTGGCAAATAATATAACATCATTGTCAAGTTGTCTAAGCATATCTCATTTTTTTAACCTCTTTTCTTTTTTTTTTTTTAATTTAATTCCCCTCCTCTCCCCCGGTTGTCTGTTTTCTGTGTCTCTTTGCTGCGTCTTGTTTCTCTGTCCGCTTCTGTTGTCAGCGGCACGGGAAGTGGGGCGGTGCCATTCCTCGGCATGCTGCTCCCTCCTTCGCGCTGGGCGGCTCTCCTTATGGGTGCACTCCTTGCGCGTGGGGCTCCCCCACGCGGGGGACACCCCTGCGTGGCAGGGCACTCCTTGCGCGCATCAGCACTGCGCATGGGCCAGCTCCACACGGGTCAAAGAGGCCCAGGGCTTGAACCGCGGACCTCCCATGTGGTAGACTGACGCCCTAACCACTGGGCCAAAGTCCGTTTCCCAACCTCTTTTCTTTTAAATATACTTGATGCATAGAAATGTGGCATAGTAAAGAGGAGGAGACTACATCTATGCAGACAGATCCATTTGAATAAAAGCATTAAATCTACTTAAAAAGAAATAAAAAGATTAACACCAACCAAATCTATTAGTTATATTTCCACTTCTGTAAAGGGTCTCCAGAGCCTATTGTGTACCACTAGGTCATGTGCCACATGCTAGGATTCTGAGGGACAGATAGGGCCCCATCCTCAGGGAGCAGAGGTCAGAGCTCATGGAACTCAGGTACGTATCCATGCAGGAGTCACATTTATAATGTCACTGGCAAGAAGCAATCCAGCTGTAATTGAATATACTGTAGAGACTGGAACCCTGTTCCTCAGGGACAAGCAAATGGACCCGTTAATTTAATTTTGTCTTTAATTTAGTATCTGGTATGGATCTATAAAATATTTCCCTACCTGGGGAATGCATTTTTATTTTTATAGTAGATTCTTGTCTTTAGAGCAAGATGTCAGAGTTGGAATTTCAAGCATGGACCACAGACCAATCAGAAGGCTATTTCTTGATGTGGGGGGAGACCATTCAGGGTCCTTCCAATCATATACCATAATCGATTGCCTTTCCCATATAAAGGATCAGTCCTGTTTCCAAAGGATGAGTAATGGTGAAGAATAAAACACTCTTCCTATAAGAAGTCACAAAATAACCATCTCTGCCTCACATCATTTCCCTCCCTTCAGTCCCCTGTAATTCATGAAAATGATTTAAAACTTTGGACTTTAGTGAAGACTGCAAAATCCGGTTAGCAATTAGTTTTGTGTGTTTAAGGTTTCCTTCATCAGAGCAAATCATAATTCTTTGGAACTCATGTTAAGCCTTGAAAAAGATGACTTTTCAAGCTCCCATTTTTAAAGAATTTGATTTATAAGGAAAAAAAAGAACTTAAGGTTTGATTTTGTAGGTGAGAAAACTCCCTAAAGTAAGCTTTAGGGAAATTGGCAAAGGAAGCTGCTCTCAAATTCAATTTCTTAGCAATTACAGCCAACTTTTATTATTTCCAGGTGCCAGGAACGGGGCTGGACTTTCACACATAACAGGCCATCAGTCTTGGAGGGTGAACTCTGTGATATCTAATCTGTGACAAAGTTGAGAATAAAACACAAGGCTGTTATGAAGTCCATGTCCACAGAACAATCCTTAATAAAAAGCTACTTCGAATCACTCTCTCGACCACTGTTACTTACGTTCCTGTTTGACTAGTCTCGTGCTTGCCACTTAATGGGTACACAGCAAATGCTTATTGAACTAAACAAATACCATAAAAATTTAAAACCTGCTACCTCCACAGTGTATCCAGGCCTTGGGGAGGTTTATTAGAAGGCAAGACGTGCTCTCCCAGAACATTCTGTCTTGGTGATTGATGATACAGAAGATGATTAAACATTTTCAAATGTGGAGTCTTTAATATATTGGTAGTAATCCCTTCAAATAAATTACAGTAAGTAATAAGTTAAGGGCATCATTCAAAAATTATAAAGGAAGTCAAAATCTATTTACTGGGACTCATCAGAACTGTGATTTATTCTTGTTATCAGAAATGCAATACCAGATTGCATTTCAAACTGGCTTCTTGAATGACTTTTTTTGTTTCACTTTGATTTTGGCTCTCTCTTAATGAACATAAAAATATTTGGCAAGAAAACAGCTAAATCTGCTTGCAGTACATGAATTTCACTTTGTTTTGCATATTGGCCTCCGTAGTCACATCTGTAAGGCCGAAAACAGCAGCAAACAACCTGGGAGGAAAAGGGCCACCAGCCAGTCCCTGAGCAAATCTAACTGGCTGTGGACATTTTCTTAGTTTACAGGCCAAACTGAATATCATCTAAACTACATTATTTGCTGTTATAGGAAAAGACTCTTTTTCACCCAGAATTTCAAGCTGCCTTATTAAAAGAAATTTAGGAAGTTCCATGTTAACCTGACCTTTGATACAGTTGAGAGAAGAGATTCAAATTTAGAAACAGAATCTCTGCTCACTTGGAACAAAAGGACAGACAAAAGATCTACCCAATGTCCCTGTCAGATTGATGCCTTCTGAAAAAGATTTCTTGGGTCCAATCTTGAAGTAGCATTTTGTTATTTTTCATTACTTGCATCTATTTTTTTATTTAACATATATCTATTGAGAGCCTATTATGTGCCAGGTGTTGGAAACCAGATGAGGTTCCTCTCACCAGGGAACTAAGTAACATCTTAGTGGATGAGAAAATCATCACCAAACACCACAGACCAACATGTAAAACCTCTACGAAGGTGACACAAGGCAGACCCACAATTGGGGGTTTGACAGAGGCAAGGAGGTCAAGGAAGTCCTCTGGGGGAAATTGATAATTAACCCCGGAAATGTGGAAACTAAATATGTGACAAGTGCAGAGGGAAAAGAAGGTGCAGAGTCCCTGTCCCTGGAAGGAGCATGGTGACACCAAGGGACCCAAAAAAGGGCCTAGCACAAGATAAGGCTGGAGAGGAGGGCAGGAAGCAGACCAGGCTAAGAACTTTGTCTTCGTCTTGGAAGAAATTGGAAACTGTGAGGGATTTTAAGCAAGGAGGTGTGATGAGCAGCTTTGAGTTTGAAAATGAGTCTTGGTGAAAGGCAGAGTACATATTGGAAGGGGGCTAGGGTATCTGTTGGTGGATCATTTAAGAAGCTTTTAGGCCAGGCAGAAAAAAATGATGGCAGCTTAGACCAGAAGGTGTTGGGAGGATGGATGGATCCGAGAGAATTTCTCATGTCTACTTTCATTCTTCAACCTGTGTCCTCCATTCTAAATAACTTCTCTTTTCTCACCATTGATTTTCTTGCCTGGTTAATGCTACCCTTTACTGTACCAGCTCTTAGTTCTATGCTTTGTAATAAGGATTCAATATATATTCGTGTTATGAATGAGTAGTTCCCTCTTTCACTATTCTCCTCCCTGCACCATAAAATTTCACTAATTCAATCTGCCTTATGGGGCCCAATGTAGGTCCCACTCCCTGCGGAGTCCCCTCACCCTATCTCCAAGTTTCAACCTTGAATCCAGGTGTCTGGGACAGTCAATATGGGAATAAGAGGTCAGGAAAATGGACTTGAAGACTGGACTTCATGTCCCTGAGCAGAATTTTCTTTGTAATACCCCTTCCCATGCCAATGAAATCCATTTCTTGCATCATTTTGTATTTTGTAGTTTTAATTTTTAATTTTTTTTTAAAGATCTTTAGATTACATAAATGTTACATAAAAATGTAGGGAATTCCCATATGCCCTGTTCCCTACACCACCCACATTTACCCTCTTTAACAACATCCTTCATTAATGTGGTACATTTATTGCAGTTGATGAACACATTTTGGAGCATTGATACTAAGCATAGATTATAGCTTACACTCTCACCCACACAACAGTAGGTTATGGCAAAATATGTAGTGGACTGTATCTGTCATTGCCACGTCATTTAGTACAAATTCCAAGTCCCGAAAATGCCCCCATATTACCCATTTTCCCTCTCCCTGACCTCAGAACCTTCAGTGGCCACTGCAACCACATCAGTGATATAAGTTCTTCCATTGATGGAATCACAATAAGTCTATAGTAGAATACCAGTAAGTCCACTCTAGTCTATATTTTATTCCCCAAACTGAGGATTCTGAGATGGTAATGCCCACTCTACCTCTAATTGAGAGGGGGCTTCAGTCCCATATGGCTGACAGATGGGACTCTTTTGCTTGTAGTTGTAAACTATCTTGGTTCCTTGGTATGGTGGTTGTCCTGGGTGAGTCCAGTGAACTGGAGAGTAGGTCTTGCTTCACTTTTTGGCATGACTTCCTAAGTTGTTAGCACCTTTCCCTTATTCTCAGGTATGCTTTTAACATTCCAGTATTCCATTTCCCAGACTATATTAACAACCTTGGTACTATAATCATGCATGGCCTTGTAGGGACAATATAAGCAGAAAACATGTTACAATTTAGGTCTCCTGCATTATCTCTTTTGATTCTCACCATAACCCCATGAGGTAGGCAAGACTGGGATTGATTACCCATAAGTGACTTAAGAATGCAACCAACACTTCAGACAATTGTACAATGAAGCAGATGTTTGTCTGACCAATCAGGAAAATTTAACCCTCCCAAAGGCCTCTCAAAGACCCTTGGTCAGCCCAAGCCCAGGCCTCTCAGACTTTTGCCGCATCCCATTTCCCTCAGCAATTCTCCCTCTGGAGGATGCTTGGGCTCCTGTGAGCCTGGAGAAAATCAACTTTTGGGGAGTCCAAAGGTCCATGCTGGTGATGCCGTATTGCTCAGACCATTTTGCAAACCATCTATAGCTGAGACAGTTTATGAGCTACAGATAAAATTCGGGGACTTTGCCTTATAGAAGTCATGGTTCATTTTGATCAAGAACCACTTCAACTGGGCTCCAAATGATAAATGACATTTTTCAATTGGAAAATCCACCCTAAAGAATAAAGATTGCTGCTATTGAGTAGCATCAGGAAAATGTGGCTACAGATGTTGCAGGTTTCCAAGTCATGCCCAACATGCAAAAGAAACTTCATTCTTCCAGGTACCATATCCTCAAAGAGACTTCTGTGATGAGGTCATATATACTTGGATGTAGAGGTTTCAGTGTCTCTAATTCCCAAAACTGCCTGCTGCCAAGTTGTAGTCACACTTTGGACTTCATTTTATTTCTACAGATTTCCAGGACATTGACCACTGTTGTTATCCTCTTTCTCAAGCCGGTCCACAATGGCTGCGCTCCAAGGCCTGGTCTGCCAGTTCTGGAGCGGCATCTTCCTCTATTATGACATAGTGTTGTGTCAGGTGCTTTAACACTTTCAAGAGCTGCGATGACAGTGAAGAAATCACTGTCTACCATGCTTCTGTCTGTGTTCATTAACATGTAGGAGGTTGCCATGTACCACATCAGTTGATTTAACTCTTAAGATTAAAATATGTGGGACATTTAAAACTGACTCCTGGCAATTAGCCAAATTTATTGGAGGCAGTAGGGAAATGGCTTATCTAACCTTTCATTTAAAAATAAAAAAACATAAATAGAAACAAAAATAGTCTACCCCTACAGAATTCTTCAGGGTCCGTATCCCATCTTACCCCTTCCCAACCTTCTTATTCTTTAAGAAAAAGGCAAAGATGGGCCTTTTGATCCTGTCATTTCATTTTTAAGAATTTTTAAGGAAATAAATGAGAATGTTCACACTTTATCTAAAAAGATGTTTCTTGCAGAAATAATTTATGAATGAAAAAGTGAAAAACAACTTATCTCAAATCAAGAGGCTGACTAAATTATTTGTTTTCACACAGGTATGATGCTATGGCATCACTGAAAATTATGTTTTTGTAAAGAATTTAGAGACAAGGGAGAAAGGCACACCCTCACCCCCAAGAGCCCAAAGAAGCAGCCAGCCCAAGGCCCAGGCATCTTTCCACCCTAGGAGGGTCACCCTTCTCCTCGGAAGCCCCTTCCGTGAGAAAGCAGCTGTCTCTGAAGCCTCTGGACCACAGAACACAGCACTGCCTCATCCTAGACATGCTTGTTTCCTTCTTCCAGGAAGTTACCAGATTAACCCCACTGGCCTCACTCATGACAGTGTCCCCAGGTCCCTACTCCTTCTGGATAGCATATGCAACTCTGATGAGTTTATGGTACTCAGCCTTACTGGACTATCTATCAGCTTTCCCCATCAAATTGAGGATGAAGACCCTTGTTTTACTCATCTTTGCTTCCACCATTGTGCCTCCATAGAGTGTGTACCTTTTACCCACAACCATCCCTGCTGACAGCTGGTGGATTATCAAAGACCCTAATATGAGCACACTCAAGGGAGTTCATGTACCCCCAAAAATTGTGGCAAAATTTTTTGGACTTATATACATTGATGTGTGCATAATTCCAGGCTGACGTTCCACAGTTTTCAATATACTCTCTGTCACTCCAAGCACAATTAAGAGCCTGTGCTTAAAATAGTTGTGCCAAGTTGCCAAATTGCCCACTTCAATTTTAGGGAATGAGATGATGGGAAGGCTACAGGGTGAGAGGCAGGAAGGACACTGCAGAGCACAGCTTTACTTCCTGAAAGAAACTCATCCCTGGAATTGGGGGAACAAGAGAAAATCCCCCCTCTACTGGGATGACAAAGCTGAGGCTCTCGAAACTGTTTTTGCCCAGCAGTTTAGAGTGAGAGTGCAAGCTTATATAGGAACAGTTAAGACAGGCTAACATCATGTGTGATTAGGCCAACGAAGAATTGTTCACTTTTGGAGGCTTGTTAGCCAATTTCACATTCTTCTGGAGTTAAGCCAGCTGTGGCATGAGATTATCAGCATCAGTGATGTGTGACGGTCCCATAAGAGATGGCAGGCAGATTGAGGAAACAGGCATCCCAGGGCCTCTGTGTGCAAGCAGACAGTGTAAATGCTTATAATAAAGCAGTGCCCATTTGCAGAACAACAGCCTGTTTCAGCAAGCTGACAGTAACAAGGATTTTCCCTAAGTGTTTCTCTTAATGATTGGGAAGGGAAGAAAATGAACTGCATTGTCTTTCTGGTTGTCAATGTTAGGTAGAGCATGTTGAAGTTTTGCTGTTTGGAAAGCAATGGATACTTGGGGATAAACTGAAATATATGGGTTTATTATTTTAGTGACTTTCAGGTTAAGAACATGGAAAGGTGTGATAGTTAATATGGGAAATGTCTTTAATTGTTCTCTCTAAACCTTTCTCAACCTGCAAGCCACACCCTGATGAGAGCCACCACCCATGATTTCATTCATTCTTCATCCCCTTCTCCCCAGTCTGGCTTCTATGAAGCTTGAGCAGCTTCATAGGTCAAGGTCACCAGTGGCCTCCAAACTGCCATATCCAATGAACAACTTGGTCTTCTTGGCATCTTGGTTGAATTTTAAAGATTCTATTGACATGATTCTTGCTCTTCAAGATTTCTATCAGGAAATCAAAAATTTACTGCAAGGTTGTGGAAGAGAAGGGGCAAGGGGGCAAGATTAACTTCCAGCTCCCAAAAGCCTGACAAGTCCCCCAGATGGTAGGGGCAGGAGACTGAGGGCAGGCTCCAAAAGCTGGTTCCCCTAGAAACATGGAGTCTTCATGTAGTCTCTGGGGGCAAGTACTGCGATTTTCTAGGAAAACAGGGCATGTTAGTCATCATTCCTGCATACCCATTTGGATTTTTCTTCAAAGTACTTTCATTCCTTCTAAGTAAAAGAAGCATAATTTAACTGAGAGAGTCTGGACCGTACATTTGGATGAGGCCAGTACCAGGATAGGAATGTCTATTGTTTGCATTGCTCAGCCAAAAATTATTAGTTTGTGTTTTGGACTCTGAAAACGTCCCTGTGTCAAATAGTCATATCCAGCTGCCATGCACCTGACTTTGATATGCTGCTGCCCCTTTCCTCCTTTTCCTTGTCACCTGGATAACTCCCCCTCACTCTCCTTTAGGAAGCCTACCCGGCCTCTTGCCCCATCTTGGATTGGGCAAATGTCATTTCCCTCTCTGCCTAACACTGCCGTAGAATTTAAGAAGGACCTTTAGGATAGAGTGAGCTGAGTCTGTCTTGCCTGCTAGATTGTAAAGTCACTGACAATGAAGCAGGCACTCACTCAGCAAACATTTGCAGAATGAATGAAGGGAATGGTACTATTGCTAGATAACAATAGCACCAATTCAAATTCATAAGCTTTCTAAAACAAACAAACAAACAAAAAAACCACTGGATGCAGTGCAATATGCAAGTAAAATACCGAGCCATAAGGAAACAAGCAAATTAATGCTGTACATTTAGAACATGCTTAATACAGTAAGAGTATAAATTCTAAAATTAGTTTAATGCCACTGTGTTGATAGCACAGATCTGCTATCTGCCTTCATTTAGCTCCATTACAGTAGGTTACAAAAACACTGTTTGAAAGCATGTCATATCTTTATTGAGTATTCAATAAAAGCATAATAAAAATGAAATGCCAGAGGTCATAGGAAGTGTTGTGCCTTCTTGTGTTATTCTTTCCATCTTAAAGTAAATCCAATTTTAAAACCATAGTATCATGTCACAGTTCTATTCTCCCCAACAGGGCACACTGCTATGTGATACAGACCCCTGGTCCTTCTGTAAAATGTGTATTCTTCCTTGGCTGTACGAGAAATTCTAGTTATTTCATAAACCACTACCTGGCAGAACATCATCCAGGTAATATGCATATTCTTGAATGAGCCAATGTTGATGACGTTGGGGAGGAAAAGTGAAGTGTAGGCTCCTGGAGCAGGCACACAGGAGTAAATAGTAAATAAATGCAAAGAATAAATTGGGGTCAGTAAAGAAATTATCTCAGTTCCCCCAAGAGACCTCTCTCCCTTCTTACTCTAGCCTAGGAGAAGCTCCTGTGAGGTGGGGGTCAGATGAGAGCCACCAATTTTTCTTGCTAATATGCCCTCCTGATACTTCCAAAATCACTTCTTCCCTTCTACCTCCTTGACAAACCCTATAGGTTCTCTTGAACCTTTAAGCTTTTGAAAAACCAAAGACAGAAGGACTAACAAGCAGCTTCTGTCTTCTTCCCTACCATGAACACTTCCTGAGGCACAAAGCAGTGCAGAGACAGTTGTCTATTTGAAAGAGAATATTTAAAAAAGAGAAAAAAATGCACCAATTAATATCTCAATGTCTACCAGACAGCTACACGCATATATGATTTTTGCAAGTCACTTACAGAGAAAACCACATAATCCAGAACTTTGGATATGATATTTGTGGGGCTTTAAAAATTATTATAGATGCCGCCCATTTCCCACTCAATCCAGAGACATCGCAAGTTTGCAGGTGAGCATATGGAATCCTCAGCCCACATGTTAGGTCTGGGGCTGCTGAGTGAATCAGACAGCTGGGTGGTCCTGCCAGCATGACTGGAACCAAAGCTCTCACCCTCTGTAGAAAGTAATCAGTCCAATTGCTCACCTCCTGAAGTTATCTGCCCCCTTGTCACTCCTCCATGGGAAGCGGAAATGAATCCCCCTCATGAGTCACAGGCATGATGGAGTCTTCACTAACTGCCAGTGACAGGAGCAAGGCTAATCACTCGGCAAAACAAGCTCCGGAACCGCCACCTGCACCACCTCTGGAGAATAACACAAGTGGCTTCAACAATCTCACCTTGATTTGTAAAGGAAAATGTGAAGCATGGGGGAGGATGCCATTTACATCCATCTGGTTTTACTTCTTAAACTGCCTGTTGATTTAATCATCTTCCCTAACAAGCTACAAAGAACTGATCTTTAGAAAGCCTCCTGTAAGCAAGAATGTTTAAAAGCAACATTAAATAGCTTTCTGGACACCAGCAGCATTAAATGGTACCCATCCATGTTCTTCTCTGCTTTATGGTATTTGCTGCAATCCTGGGTCACGACACTGGGAAACAGATGTGTCTCCGTGAGACCTTTGGGGAAATGTGGACTACTTGCTGGAGTTTCTTAGTTATGCTTTTGCATACACTAGCTCATACAGTCTCCGAGACAGGAATCGCTATCGTCACTTTATAGATGAATCATCTGAGGCTCAGAGACATTAAGTAGCTTTCTCAGGGCCACACCATTTATAAGATCCCACTAGGCAGGAGTCACACATGTCTGTAATTTTGTTATCTAGCCTAACATACCTCAGAAGATGTTATGTGAAATGGGGACCCTTGACAAAACCTTGAAACAAGCTATTATCCTTGTCCCTCTGTTATCTGTGCAGATCCTCTGCCCCCATCACTCTTCAGATGGCCTCACCTTAGCGATCACATCCCCATGGAGGTGGGAACATGCTCAGCCTCACACTGCACGATGTGCCTCTGGCCAAAGCTTTGCTTGACTGGTAGAAAGTAAGGAGGACAAACTCTAGGGTAACCAATTTCCCTACCACATTTGGATCCCCTTCCAGACGCTGGTTCCTTTGTGTCCTCATTCCACCCTCATGACCATTAAAACATGAAAGTGCTTATTGCCATTTTATCATAAAACACATATCTGGAAGTTAGAGATTGGAAGGGCTTTCACGTTCCTCTAATCCAACCCCTTCGTTTTTATAGATGGGAAAAGCAAAACACTGAAAAAGATGGAGGCTTGGCTGAGACCCACAAGTGGGTTGGTAACAGCCAGGAGATGGTCCCCATTTTCCCCAGTCACAGCCCATGGCGCTGAGGCCACGCCATCGTGCTCTTTGACATATATGAAAGTCACTTCATTCACCTCCTAGTACATCTGCTCTCTAAAACCTGGAGAGAAGGTACCAGGCTTAGTTCATTTTAAGGGGACTTTCTGGCAACAGCCATCCAATGGGAGAAGAGTTGCCTCTACTATTACTATCTACTATCACTATATTATGAATCTTGTGTCATTCTTGCTGAGTAAATATTGAGAATCTCTGGAGAGGCAAGAGGGAAAGGTGGGTGCAGAAGGCACAGCCAAGTGTCTCTTTCTATTTATCCTCTGCCCCCATCGCCACCTCAGTGCCAAGGCAGCCTTATTCCTGGAGTCTCTGAGTGGAAGACTTCATGTCCCAATATCAGCCTGCAGCAGCCCCATGACCCTCAGCAGACCCAACTACTCCCAATCCCAGTCCATGATCTGCCTAAAAACTCCTACACACAGAGCCTTTACTTTTTTATATATAATATACTTTTAATTTATTTTTAAAAGATAAAACCACTCCCCATACCCTCCCCCCCCCCCCACCTTTCTCATATCAACAACTTCTTTCATTAGCATAGTACATTCATCGCATTTGATGAATACATTCTGGAACCTGTGATTGACACTGGGGTGTATGTCCAGGAGACTTGAATCTCTGGGCTGTCCATATGCCAACTGGGCTCCAAGCCTCAGCAGTGTTGCAGCACCTACTCTCCAGTTCGTTGGACTTACCCAGGTCAGCTAACAGGGAGGTGAGGATGGACAACCACCACATCAAGGAAATGAGAGTCTACAGCTGCCGGCATGAGAGTCCCATCCACCAGCCATGGGGGATCAAAGCCCTCTTTCAGTTGAGAGGTGGAGTGGGCATGCCATCCCAGGGTCCTCAGGAGGGAGGAATAAAATATGGATTAGGGTGGACTTACTGGTATTCTACTATAAAATTATTGTAACTCTAGCAATGGAAGAAACTGTATCATTGATGTAGAGACAGTGGCCACAGTAGTTGCTGAGGGCAGGGAGAGGGAAGAAGAGTTATGATACGAGGGCATTTTTTGGACTTGGAGCTGTCCTAAATGATATTGCAGGTACAGATGCAGGACATTATATATCTTGCCATAACCCACTGAAGAGCCTTGACTCTTAATCCCTCAGCTCCATGCATCCTTCCTCTGTCCTCAGCAGGAGGCAGGCAATGCAGGGACTGGAACATGCTGCTCAAGAATCTCGTGATGGCATCCGAATCCCAGTTAGCATCTCTGTTCTGTCAATTCCAAATCCAGCATGTTTCTTTATATATATATATATATGCAGATATTTTAATATTCTTACATAATTAACATTTTGTAGGCTTCAATTCCAGCATGTTTCTTGAATTCACTCCTCCAGCTCTCTGCCTTTGTGGTTCTGGTCCACAGTTAGGGCAAGCTGTCTCTCCTGCACTGAGTGCAGTAGCCTAACTGGCCCTGCCTACCCTCCTCTAATCCAGCTTCCACATGCTTTAAATTCAGACATGATTGTGGCCCTTATTTACATCAAAAGAGGGAAAATTTCAGGCAATTAGTATCACCTCTGTGGAAGACTGTCTGGCAGTATCCATCAATATTCTAAATGGATCTGCCCTTTGACCCAGCAACTCCACTTCTAGGAATTTACTCTGCATATAGACTTGTAAGTATGCAAAATGATGTCGGTACATGGTTATTTATTGCAGCACTGTTCATAAAAGCAAAATACTGCAGTCAGCCTAATGTCCATTTATAGAGAGTTGCTAAATAAATTATAGTACAGCTACATAATGGAATATTATGTAGCTATTAAAAAATAAGGAAACTCTTTTATAGGGAAAGAAAATAATATCTAAGATATATTAAGTTAAAATTGAAGGATGCAAAAAAGTGTTAGTAAGCTAACATTTTTGTCAAAGGGGTAGAAAATAATTTTTTTTTATGTTCTTGGTCATGCATGAAACATATGGAAGGTTACAGCAACATCAACTGAGTACAGGCAGGGGAAATTAGATGGCTGAGGGCAGGTATGTAAGGGGCATTTTCATTACATGCCCTCTTGTACTTTTGGAATTATGGAACACATGATTGTGTTGTCTATTAAAAATAAATAAAATTTAAAATTAAAATTAAAAAATCTCCTGATGGGAAAAGCAAGTGGTAGCAGGATAGAATCAAGATGGATTGGAGCCCACCAAGAACACCACCAGTCCAGGGCCAGAAAAAGTAGATTTGGGAAACCACGCTGTTTGGCACGCTGGGAAATGGGCTTTTTATTAGCATGGGTTCACGTGCACCCAGTAGAGCTTCTATGGTCCATACGGGCATATGTATCTGTGTATGTGTGTGTCTGTGTGTGAGGGGTTGTGTATGTGTGCCCATCTGTGTGTGTATGATGAGGTTGAATCTAAGTGGTGTTGGGGCAAACTGTCAATCCTGATGTCATCACAGGTAGGAAAAGCACTAACAAGAAGAGAAAACCTTCTGACAGTGGGGAACGGTGGGGCAGGGTGCCAAGGTCAGGGTGGAAAATTACATCCCCTTAAGGTGGCTATACTGACCACCAGGGCTGGCTCCCAAGGAGGGCTCAGTGAACACAGGCCAGGAGTGTATGGGGCCAGAAGACTGGAAGATGAGGAGAGAACACGTTGTCCTCTTTTTCCTCAGACAAGAAGGAAGAAAGCACTAACTTAAAATTAAAATTTCTCGGACCATGTGACTCTTAACATGCCAGAGATTTTGTAAACAAACTCTCAGGAACAAACTCCAACCTCTACCTTCTTTTATTTATTTATTTATTTTTAAAAGATTTATTTCTTTATTTATTTCTCTCCCCTTCCCCACCCCCCACCCCAGTTGTCTCCTCACTGTGTCTATTTGCTGTGGGTTCTTCTTTGTCCGCTTCTGTTGTTGTCAGCAGCATCGGGAATCTGTGTCTCTTTTTGTTGTGTCATCTTGTTGCATCAGCTCTCTGTGTGTGCGGCGCCATTCCTGGGCAGGCTGCACTTTCTTTCACACTGGGCAGCTCTTCTTATGGGGCGCACTCCTTGCACATGGGGCTCCCCTACACGGGGGACACCCCTGTGTGGCACGGCACTCCTTGCAACCCATCAGCACTGCGCATTCTACCTTCTTTTAAACCACTTAAAAGTGTCGCAGTTTGTGGGTGGTAGTCTCACACATCCTGTAGAGCCTACCCAGTGCAGACCGTGGTAAAGCCTAGGAATTCTCTCTCAGGCAGCTAGCAAAAGAAAACCCTTCAGAGAGAAATAAAGTTCTTAGCCATTACTGTTAACTATGCTATGAAAGGGAGAACACTCTTTCAATTACCAAATGTCAGCTCTAATCCCCACTTATGAGTGCTGGAAATAAAACAATGCAATAATTACACAATCTGCAGGAAAACTGACAAATATATTCCCAGAACAAATGATTTATTGAGCTTACCCAGTCATTGTCTAGCTTCACTTCTTAATGGAAGCTGTAAAAACTGTGTCCATGCTTCAACAATCACAGGGATTTCTTACAAACCACTGATTAAGCAATAGATGAGGCAAGCATTTCGGAAACTCTAAAAATTCCTCCACTGTGTTTTGTTTAGTGATTTGTTTTGTTTTGTTTTTTTGAGGCTTTCTCCAAAATGATGGTCTATTAAAGAATTTCAAAATGTAAAAGGACTTTTACAACAGTGAGGAGAGGTTAAATGTCATACTAAGGGCTCTTTCTGGCAGCGCTGGGATAAAACCCAAGTGCCCTGATTTCCAGTCTTTTCCACAATTCCCCACAGCCTCAACATTAATAAGGTCTAATCAAATGTGGGCCATTAACCTCTATTACTTCCACTTGAAAGCTAAGCCAATCAATATGCTACTGTCACCAACAAGATGATCATTTGGTAGCAGTTACTCTTGATCAGAAAATTAATGAGTTGGGTAATATAGGAAGAAATGTGCAGCCCATTCTTCTCTTGGGCAGAATATGGACAGGGAGAGCTATGTGAGAATAAGAAGGTCTGACTGATGGCATTTTATCCAGTATGATGCTGTTGGTAGAATCATCAGGTTCTTCCCTAGTGGGATCACTCAAGCTTTTTGTCTAGGTATGCGAGAGACTGTAAAGTTAAGGTTCTGAGAAAAGGAGACTGGGGAAGCAGGAAATAGAAATAGCAGAATGGAAAAGAGAGTTTGGAATAAAAGGTAATAGAAATATTCTTAAGGGTGAGAAGACTATATATTAATTAACTATTTAAACTCAAATATCATTATGAATTTTAATTGTTGTTGGTGATCCTAAACCATATTTTAGTTTTAGTTTGCCACAGGGTTGCTGATGGAAAATACCAAAAATCTGTTGGTTTTTATAACGGGGATTTATTTGGGTATAAACTTACAGTTCCAAGGCCACGAAATGTCCAAATCGAGGCATCAGTAGAGATGCTTTCTCACCAAAGTCAGCTACTGTTGATCCTGGGGTGTTATACATGGTGAAGCAAGATGGCCGCCAATCTCTGCCCAGTTTCAGTGTTTCCCTCCGGGATAGATGTCCTCAAGTTAGGGCTTCATGCTTAAGCAATCCTGTTGTCCTCTCTCTCCTGGCATAGGGCTTGTCACTTAGGGCTTCTCTCCATGCAGCTCATGTGGGCAAAACGAAGTCTTTCCTAACATGACAGAATCAAATACAGCAGCTCCCTTTTTCCTGTGTCTGTCCATTTGAGTCTGTCCCTCCCTTTATATCAGACCTAGCAAGAGGGTGGAGATTCAACATGAATCACGCCCCACTGACGTAATCCAGTCAAACGGGTCTCACACCCACAGGAATGGATTAGTTTAAAACATAATATTTCTGTTTTTGGGATTCATAAAATAATTTCAAACTGCCACATATATTCTATGTCACTTTATTCTCCATTTATGGTAAATAATTAAAAATTCCTGAAGTGACTATTAAACTATTTTCAATGACAAATTATTGAGAATCCAATGAAAGCTATGGATATCCTTTCCAGAGAAATTTTCATCTCCATATAGATGTACATAGATGTACAAATACACAGATGCATGCGGATACAGTGCCACATAGATTTTCAGGATGTTCCAATACGGTTCAGAGAACCCACCACAACATCCTAGAACATGACACTTTTTACTAGACTGGGAAGTTATAACACTTCATATAAGTATAAATATATACCCCCAAAAGTACTGAAATTGCTTTATTCTAGTCTAAATCCACTTCTGCTAAGAAGCTTCATCCATCTGAGATGGAATCTAATATTTCTGTACATCCCCTAACCTTTCAATGTGCTACATTGTAAACATTCTTAAACTATCCCATGGGTGCATGTAGTCTTCTCGCTTACTGGATTCTATGCTCCCTGTGGGGACCCAGGCCCGCCAAGTCCTCAGCATATAGGTGCTTGCATGACCTAGACATAAGTTAAAGGTTAACTCCCGAGAGGGGAGAGAATGCATAGACATTATCATAAACTATGATCTTCCCAAAGCAGTAAATGTCCTTGGTAAATGTCCTTCCTATGAGCACAGTGAAAACATCACCAGACCCCATGTGTACACTTCATGTGACCCTAGCAGGAACTCTGTTCTCATACCCTATGGAATGTCCTTGTTCTGAAATCTCATATATATCAGTCCTCATTTTCTCATCTCTTCGTGGAGAGCTATCTTCATTCTCTGACCAGCTGCCATTAGAGATTCTCTTCTGTCAGTAAGTTCCAATAAAACGTATGCCTGACTAAATGCCAGGTGAGCTCTCTGATCTTGCAGCCATGCCAACTGATGCCCTTCAGGAGTTGGGTTGTAACACTCCCTGATCACAAGCATCTTTTCTTTCATAGACCTTGTATGTGTGGGCATGTATATATGTCCATGAGGCAATGCAGGGCATATTTCTAAGGGTCAGTTTCCTTATCTGTAATGTGGGAATACCAATCCCTGTCCTAGAATTGCCAAAACAATAAAATTTTATCATGAGTGGGAACAAGCTTTTAAAAATTTATGAAGGATCATAAAAATATGTGCCATTACTACCATTACTATTATCGTATTGTTACTATTAGCAATATTTATGTACAATTGGTAAGCCTCAGCATCTTTTTGGGAAATTAGTTTAAAATATTTGTCCCCTTATAAAATAAAGATGCTACAACTTTCCAATCATATTGATCATATTGGCTACACCCTCTACTCCAAGAGAAGAAATTGCTTATAGCCTGTATCCATTTTTTTAGTTAAGAAATAAATCTGTACCCCTGCAGGAATGATAATCAGTCTGTTCATGGTTGCTTAGCCATCCTGGGTGTTTGTTCCCAACAGCTGTTCTCACTGGTTGGTGTCCCAGTTGTGCCAGTTGTTAAATATTTTGAATATCCCCCCTGGCACTAGCTATGTGCCTGAGGCTGTGGCAAAAGGACAAAGGTAGGGGAACAGAGGTGACTCAAGCAGTTGTAAACCATAATGTAAAACATAAGGTAATTAAAAATTTAGAAAATTGTACAGTCTAAAATATAAACCATAACACAAACCAAAATGGAACCATGTTTGAAAGCTGTTTCAATATCTGTACATCAGCTGCAGCAAATATAACATGAACATGTAAAAAGATCATTGCTGGGGAAGGGGGAAAAATGGTTTGATGTTGGATATATGGTAGTCCCCTATATTGTATATGTGAATTACTGTGATCTAAAACTTTTTGAAGACAAAATTAAAATTTAGAAAAAAAGAAAGAAAGGATGCAGACACTGAGGAAGAAATGAAAGAAAGTGCCTTGCCACTGTACATACAGGGCAACACCTATTACAGTGATGAAAGGCAAAACATTAAAAACAAAGCTTTATAACATTTTTCATTTTTTTAATACTCCAACTTATTTTTACTTTATTTTAGTATTTCTAAATTAGTATGTATATTTCTAATCTTTAAACTCATCACTATATTTCATTTTCCTATTAATTGAATTTGGCAATATATTTGGCTGCATTGTTGAAGAAGTTTAGGACTGCAGAGGGGTCCAACTATGGCAGGGGAGGAACACTAACGTGGGGTATTATTGATGGGGGGTCACATGGTTGGGAGGGAGTTCTCCAGGGCATGTATATAGGGGACATAAAAATGTTCAGATATTCATTGGGTATTTTCATAGTACTTACAGTTACAAATGACAACTGAGGGAGTGCTGAGTTCCTACTCAGAGGAGCTCTGTGACATTCCCCAGTGGAACAGCAATAATCCCCCAAGTGTAACATCAAAGATCAACAAGGAAGGATGGTGCAATGATGAGCCGCTGATATTGATGACTATGCTTATGAGCCTGTGTGCCTGAAATATGAACTAGGCCTAGAGCTGCAGGATGCCTAAAAGTTATCTCCTGAGAGCCTCCATGTTGCTCAAATGTGGCCACTCTCTAAGCCAAACTCAGCATGTAAATGCATTACATTCCCCCCAGCATGGGACATGACTCCCAAGGATAACCATCCCTGGCACCAAGGGATTACTTCAAAGTATCAACTGGTGATGTAAATAGAAAAAAACCTTGAATAAAAGGGTCAAGTCAGACCAGCAGAATACCTAAGCCCCCATTTAGGGTCATGTGTTAAAAACTGCTTTTTGATCTGGAATAAGAGGGGGAAATGGCAAAGAAAAATGAGTTTATATGGCTAAGAGTCTTCAAAAAAAGAGTCGGGAGGTCATCAGAGGGGTCACACTTACGCATGCCTCAGCAGGACCCCAGAATCAGCCAAAGTAGATACAACCCTAGGTACTGGTTCTCCTGAAGGCTACAGAGACCCACAGAGTATATGGTCATGGCAGATGGATTTGGAGTTTTGTGCCATAGCAATGGGCCCTACATTAGAGTTTGTGCTCCTGAGAGTGATGGAGCTGGACTCAGATGTGACCTTTCTACACATGCCTCTTCTGTCACTTTTACTGAACCTGTGGTTGGCACTAGGGATGTTGTACACTCAGGGGACTTGAATCTCTGGACTGCCCATGGTGCCAGCTGGGCCCTGAGCCTCAGCAGAGTTGCAACTCTTACTCTCAGGTTCATTGGACTTACCAAGGTTAGCTAACAGGGAGGTGAAGATGGTCGACCCCCACAACAGGAAACCAAGAGTGCCAACAACTGCAAGCAGAAGAATTGCATTTATTATCCATGTGGAATCTAAGCCCTCTCTTGAGGTAGAGGGTATATCACCATCCTAGGGTCCACAGAATGGAGGAATAAAATATGGATTAGAGTGGACTTACTGATATTCTACTATAAAACTATTGTGACTAGTAATAGAAGAAATTGTAGCATTGATGTAGAGAAATTGGCCACAGTAGTTGCTGAGGGCAGGGAGAGGGAAGAAGAAATGTGATATGTGTGCATTTTGGGGACTTGGAGTTGTCCTACATGATATCACAGGGTCAGATGTTGGGCATTATATATCCTACTATAACCCACTGAATGTACCAGGGAAGAATGTGAACTACAGGGTAAACTATTATCCATGTAGTGCAGCAGTGCTCCAAAATGTGTTCACCAAGTACAATGAGTGTACCACAATGATGGGGGAGGTTGTTGATGTGGGAGGAGTGGGGTGGGGAGTATACAGGAATCTCTTATGTTTTTTTAATGTAATGTTGTGTGTGAGCTATTAACTTTAATTTTTTAATAAGTGTTAAAAAAAAAAAGACAAGGGTAGGGGAACGGAGGTGGCTCAAGCAGTTGAGCCCCTGCTTCCCACATGGGAGTTCCCAGGTTTGATCTCCGGTGACTCCTAAAAACAAAACAAAGCAAAAAAACAAGTAAACAAATGAAAAAACCAACTCAGGGGAGCAGATGTGGCTCTGTGGTTGAGTGCTGGCTTGCAACACATGAGGTCTGGGGTTCAATCCCCGGCCCTGGTACTGGAATAAATAAATGAATAAAAAGAAGACAAAGGTATAAGTCATTGTCCATATTCTCAAAAAGACTAGAACCTGATTGGGGAGGTAAGGTTATTAACACAAGGTACTCAGTATTTACTTTCCTGTGTGTTTCGGCATTTCAGAAGACAGTCACTTCCAGAAGTGGTCATGGGAAAGACTGCATGGATAAGGTGGAATTTACAATGGTCCCAAAGAAAGACCAACCCTGCATTAAGGGTCAACCTTCAGCTCCACAAAAACGTGGCTGGGGCAGAGACAAACTCGCCCTCTAGGCATTTAAAGGGGACAGACAAAGCCAGGGTCTGCTATTTTACAGCTGGCTTCTCCTTCCCCACCCCACCCGTTTTCCAGGCAGAGATTTAATTACTTTAGAAGGGCAATTTGCAAAGTTCTTTAAGACCTTCAGCCATCAGGGGCTACAGGGACGATAAGTGCTCTGGTTACTGTTTCTATTTTGGTGCTGTGGGTAACACGCCATTAGATTAGATCAACGCGACACTCATTTCACGCTACTGATTTCTGTTCTATTAATTCTTTGCTTAAATCTGCGAAGAAGCACCTCTTCATTTGCTTCACCACTGTTATAATTTAATATGTACAACCAGAGTTGGAGTTTAATTGTTTCTCGAGTGAGCTGAAATCCAATATTTGTAAAATGCATCCATTTAAATGAAACCCCAGCAAGGTTCTGCCTCTTCCTGCAGCTGCGTCACTGATGGCTTTGGTTTCGCCCCTTCGGAGGCTCCATGCTACACAGCGCTGATTCCATTAGCCAGGAGAAGGCCGTGATCTCCTGGGGACCGCCCTGCCATTGGCCCTGCCACCCTCGCCTCTAAACTCTTTTCCTGGGTTGAAAGAACTAAATGCAGCAGGAAACACGTATTAATAGATGAGTATCAGCAGCCCGTCACACTCCCACACACTAAGGAGAACCTAGCTTTGCTTTCCTGGCTCAAGAAGCCAGAGTCTAGCTGGATTTTAAGAAAAAATGAAGAGAAAGAGTAGTTCAAGAATCAGGGAAGAGAGCAAGAAAGGCAAGAAAGCAAGAAAGTCCAGTGTGGCCCCTTTGGTGGTCCTTTGTGGGGGCCGGAGGGGGATGGTCTTTGTACAGGAGACCAAGAGAGGGGGAAGGAGGAAGAGGCTTCAAAAATGTGGCTCTGTGTGATGAAAGGAATCACTCCTTGGTGTTTTTCTCAAGACTGAACTAAAGATTTAAGTTGCTTTTCCAGTATTATTAGACGCTGACCTGGAATTTCTTTTAATGAGAAGCTGCAAAGTGCCTTGACTGTTCTTCTCCATAGGCAGGATTATGCTGACCAGGATACAGTCATTCCTTGCTCCTCAGAAAGCCAATATGTACATATTGCACCAGCAAGTTTACCTATCAAGTGCAAAAGAGGCCAGCTGGTTTCCCCTACATGAACCACCCTCTCTTCCAACCACCTCAATTCCTAACCATATGTAATAATTTTACTTCTTTGCCTTTTTCCCCATGATATGCAGTCTGGAAAACTCTCCTGCACATCTGCTCTTCTTCCTCAAGGCCAATTCCCTCCACAAGGCCTTCGCAAGTCACTTGCATGCACAATAATCTTTACTCCTTCTAAAAGCTAGAGGAGTGATTTTTTTCCCCCTATGACTTGTTTGGTTAGTAATTTGTTGGGAAATGATTGTACTGTGGGAGAGGCAGAGAAGATAACAGGTAGGGAGATGGGAAAGGTAGCTCTGCAGGGAGTTCTAGAAAGAGTATCAGGAAAACTTGGCAACTAATTGAAGGTGGTGGTCAGAGAAGACACCTGCCCCTAGGCACCTGTGAAAGGCAGAAGACTGGCCTCTCAGAAGATACACACATCCTAATTCCCAGAACCTGTGGATATGTTACCTTACATGGTAAGGAGAATTTAAGTGGCAGGTGGAATGAAGTTGGTATAGAGCCGATTCTGGATTATCGGGGTATGTCCAATATAACAGCAAGTGTCCTTATAAGTGGAAGAAGGGAAGAAGAGAGAGACGACAGCATGAGAAGGATTGAGCTGTTATTGCTAGATTTGAAGATGGAAGAAGTAGGCCACAAGCAGAGGAGTATGGGTAGCACCAAGAAACTGGGAAAAGCAAGGAAATGGATTCTCCCCTGTGGCCTCCAGAGGGAAGACAGCCTGCTGAAATCTTGATTTTAGCCCAGTAAGACCCGTTTAGTACGTCTCACCTCCAGAACTGTAAGATAGTAAATTTGCATTGCTTTATACCCCTGAGTTTGCAGTAAATTGTTACAGCAGCAATAAAAGACTGATATATTAGATTCCATTTCCTTGTCCTGCCTTCCCAAAACCACAGCTCCAAACCATGAGCCTTATCAGTGACAGTGTGGAGCCGAAAGAAATCCTTGCCCACATCTTCCCAGAATACCATGGCTGTCCAAGCAAGCAGAGCTCTCAGGAGTCAGAATCTGTTGGCATCCTGGGAACCCACTCCCATTGTTTTTGTGAGAAAATAACTCCAGTTCCAAACAGCCCAACTTTCTAATTACTATCTGGGATTCATTGTTTTGGTAAATTGGGCACTGCCTGTAACCTATTAAATGAGAGCCATCCGTTTCTGACACTGGCCATGCAGGAGGCCAAGTTATTATTGATTTAGAAAAGTTTAAAACCCTGGCTTGTGTTCTGGTCCAGAAAAACAATGAGCTTTAGTATAGGCCTGCACACCACAGTATGGCAAGCCAGGATTTTCCCAGTAAAAAGAACCCAGGAAGTATATGCCGCAGCTCTTTATTGAGACTCCAAATCAAGGTATCATAGTACTTGAAAAAAATGCACTTACACCTAAGGCTGTTTTTGACAGATACCACATTGAAACATTCCTGGAACCTGTTTCTCAGAATTACATAAGCTAGAATGCAATTCCAGACTCTCATTTCATCAGAGGAGAGAGTTGTTATAATAAAACAGATGCTATATAGTGATGGTATTTGATGTTCAAATCAAATCATAAAATAGATATTTTAAAAGATATTTTATTATCTTCTCTTATGTCTCAGCTTCCTAAGGCAGTCTCAGGTTTTGTCTACTGCCCCTTCTTAATTATGGAAAATATCTCCTTTTACTCTCAAAACTTTGATAACAAATTACAAGGTTACCATGTGTATAAAAGATTTGGCCATGGTTTTTCATAAATTTTCATAAGTAACAGTGCAACTACTTGCAGCTTCTTCTGGGTCTGGTGTCACCCTGAATATTTCAGAGTTGGCATCATAGAGGAAAAAAAGAAAGAGAGGGAAGAGGATTTTAACTAAGTATATTATTTGATATACATATTATATATAATAATACATATAAATAAACATATATATACATAAACTTGCGATATGATACAGCTAAGTGGCAAAGCTATCCCTGGCCCCACCATTTATCTTTTTATATGTAGGTATGTGTGCGTGCATGCACATGCATATCCTTATCACCATCAGTAAGAGGTTTAAATGTATTTATAAAAAAAAAAAAAATGTTGTCCAGGCTAGTAGAGTTCTGTGGAGTGAATAATGCATCAATGTGTGTGTGCACACGCATGTGCACGTGCATAAAATCTGTAATATGATGTAGCTAAATAGCAAAGCTACTCCTGGCCTTCTTTTTACATGAATTGCTAAGAGACCACCACCTTTTCATCACTATCTACATTGAGACCAGAATGTTTTCCTCTGTTATTGATACTAACACAAAAGGGGGAAACAGGAAGATATAATAATAAGAGATATAAGAAAAAAGTGCAGTTTCTTGCAAGTCATTCTGTTTTCTTTATGAGAAAATGAGTAAATAAATGTACATTATAAAATTTATTTCTTTTAAGCACCTTTAAAAGGTTTGTTCTTATGTTACAAATTAAAATACATATGGAAAGTAGATGTGGCTCAAGCAATTGGGCTCCTATCTACCATATGGGAGGTTCAGGGTTCAATTCCCAGGGCCTCCTAGTGAAGGCAAGCTGGCCCATGTGGCGAGCTGGCTCACATGGAGTGCTGGCCCATGCAGAGAGCTGCGCAGCAAGATGACGCAACAAAAAGAGACACAGAGGAGAGACAATAAGAGATGCAGCAGATCAGGGAGCTGTGGTGGTGCAAGAGATTGAGCACCTCTCTCCCTTTCCTGAAGGCCCCAGGATAGGTTCCCAGAGTCGCCTAAAGAGAAGACAAGCAGACAGCAGACACAGAAGAACACACAGTGAATGGACACAGAGAGCAGACAGCAAGTGCAAAATAATGGGGTGGGGCGGGATAAATAAATAATCTTTTTTGAAAAATACATACATATTTGTTTTGCTCAGTGCAGATCCTCTACAATATTACATGTAAATAATTAAACCAATCTTAATGAGCCAATCATGATAACAAAGTGCTAAAGAACATGATTTTTTACATGTTAAAAAAAAAGTCCTACTTAGCTCTTTAATAGAAATTAAGGAAGCTTCAATTCAAAGGACTAATAGTGAAAATTTCAGGAAGATCTTGACAGGGTGGTAGATGAGAAATTTGGAGGACTTGGAGAGAGCATAAAGTATACAAATTCATGGATATGAAGGCAGAATTAAGGCAGGTTAGTATAGGGAAAGAGGGAAGGTGGGTCAGACTGGGAAGAGAACATGGCTGTGAGACCCTCCTAGAAACCCCTACTACTAAGAAAAGCTGGAAAACCCCACCCTGGCCACTAGGTCCCATTTGGAACTCTTTCTGGGGCCAAGAGGAAACCCCAGATACCTTCTAATGAAAGGCCTCACCATTAGCCCCCTGAGAGCCAACAGGTGGGGCAACCAATCAGAATAGCAAACAGCTGGGCCCCTCCCCAACTTTAGGAAAGGGGAGGAGAAAAGGTCTTAAAAGGCCTAACCTGGGGCCCCACGTTCACGTCTCACCCTGCAGTATACCGCAATCTATGTCTCAGATTTTGTATTCTTTTCTTGTTTCTTAATAAACTCTTTACTCCCTTGCCTACCCTACGGTGTATTCTTAAATTCTTTTATGCAACTAAAGCCAAGAACCTAGAAGCCCAGAACCCATAGCCTTCTGCCAGCACAGCTACAAATTATGATAACTTGGATAAGTTACTTAAATGTTTAACCTCTCTGTGCCTCAGTTTCCTCATCTCCAAAATTGAATAATGGGGACATTACAGCAAAAATAGCACATTAAGGTTTTCTGAAAATTTTTTCCTCCATGGAAATAATCAAAATCAACTCTTTCAGAACTCTGGAAGTAAACAATGGCTTGCAGCTATTACAGTAGTAGTTATTCAAGAAGAATGACTGAATCTTGGTAAGATCAGTGAGCTTGAGGGATTTTAGCTTGCTCTTTCCCACCCTCCCTCCCCAGTTCCACAGGAAAGTTGACTGTCAACAGCCTTAGATCACAGTGAAAACCAGCAGCATGTGGCCACTGGAGGGGCAGAATGAGGCTGAAGGTCCTGCAAAATCCCATTCCCAGATGACTGTCAGTAATTGACCTATCCTATGGTTCTCTGGAAAATCAATTGCAAGACTGTCTTCATTTGACCTTTCATTTAACTTACTCAGTATGAGCAGCCTTTTCCCCATGGTTATTTGTCAAAAACAATATGAGGTAACAAAGTCATGGTTGTCCAAGATGGTGAATAAGAGTTGGGGCAAACAATAAGCTAACCCAAAAGTTTAAAAGGAAAATCTTGGAATGAGATGATCTTAAGGGCTTTGAAAAGTTCTGACATATTCTGGGGAATCGAGAAGGCCACACACTTGTATACAGCTAAAAGTACATGCCCAGGGCTGTGATCAGGCTCTAGGAAACCTGAAAGGGACCTAAGCTGGTATCCCTGGATACATTTAAGGTTCTGTGTAAGTAGAAGGTGATGGCTAAGATGGAGTTGTAAACTACCTCACCAAGTATTGAAACTGGACTAGATAATCAATTGAGATTATCTAGTCTGAGGAAGGAAGAGTAAGAAAAAGGAAAGAACAAAAGTAAGCCCACCTTAGAGAGTTATGGCACATCATCAAGTGCAGCAACAGGCACATAATTGGAGACTCAGAGTTAAAAAGAGAAAAGAGCAGAAAGAATGTTTGAAGACATAATGGCAAAAACCTTTCCAAATTTGATGAAAAACATGAGTCACCTATCCATGAAGCTCAACAAACTCCAAGTAGGTTACACTCAGAGATTTACACCTAGACCCATGATAACCAAATTGTCAAAAGTCAAAGACAGGGAAGCGGCTGTGGCTCAATTAGTTGGGCTCCCATCTACCATATGGGAGGCCCTGGGTTCACGTCCTGGGGCCTCCTTGTGAAGACAGGCTCAACTGCATGCTGTGGAGAACCACAAGCCTAGGTGCCACGGAGGACCACCCAGGCCACAAGCACCCATGGAGTGCCACCAGCCTGCAAGCACTGCGGAGAGCCAACTCAGCAAAGTGATGCAACAAAAAAAGAAAGGGAGACAAGCCAAAAAAAAAAAAAACACACACACACAAAAGAGCACACAGCAAATGGACACAGAGAGAAGATAGGAAACAAGCTTCAAAGGGGTGTGGGGAATAAATAAAAATAAATACAGACACAGAAGAACACACAGCAAATGGACATAGAGAGCAGACAGCATGCAAAAAGCTGCAAGGGAGAGGGGATTAAAAAAAAAGTCAAAGACAGAGAGAATCTTGAAAGCAGAAATAGGGGAGCAATTCATCATCTACAAGGTATCATCAATAAGGTTAACATGTGATTTCCCATTAGAAGTCATAAAGTCAAGAAGGTAGTGGAATGACATATTCATAGCAATGAAAGAAAAAGAAAGTCAACCAAAAATTGATTCAGCAAAATTATCTTTCAAAAAAAGGAGAAACTAAGATATCTCCAGGTGTTCAAAACAGAGAATATATCACTAGAAAATCTGCCCTACAAGATATTCTGATGGAAGTCCTTCAGACTAAAAGGAAAGGACACTTTTATGTAGTTATCTTTACTTTTGCTCTTTATTTCTTCATGTTGATTTGAGGTACAGAGTAAACTACAAAGATAAATATAAAAGACAGAATGAATGTATTTTTATTTGTAATACTCTTTTATGCTATCTGATTTAAAAGACAAGTGCTGAGGGAGCACGAGAGTGGGAGGAAGCATGCGAACAGGAGGCACTGGCAGGCGGTTAATGCCTGTCTTCAGGGCCAGGAAGGGGACTTTACCGTTTACTGTGAGCCAGGCCCCTAGGAGCAGGGACCCCCACCCTGCAGTTCTCATGCAGTCCCAGGAGTACACGTGCAAGCTGGACACAGGGCCCACCAGGTCCTGCCAGCTGACTAAAAAGCATCCACCCAGCTTTCCAAGAAAGACCCACATGGACCCCAGAACTGGCTGAGTGGAGGTGTCTGGATGTCGATCTGGAAAGACTGTGACAAAATTAAAGCTTCCTCAAGGTAAAACTGCCGGTTTCTAACACTGAACTCAGAAGCTGTGGGAAGGTAAATCCCTTCCCCCTAGGGCAAAGAGCTGTAGCTTTCCCAGAGAACTACCAGCCACAAGGCAGAGTTCCCAAGCCCTGTGTTCCCCTAAACACATGAGCCCTAAGCCTGTGTTCCCTGTACTTCAGCAACCCACATCTCACAGACCCCGAGTCCACATTCTTCTAGGCCTCTGTTTCCCAAACCCAGTACTCCCGGAAATCTGGCATTGCCCTAGCCCACCAGAATAACTCCAGGAGTGGGAGGGTTTAGAAGGGAGGTGCAGAGGAACCCAAGGAGTGTGGATTCAATTTTCTGGTCCCCTCATTTTACTGAGTTTGGAGGAGTATACCAGCTGACTTGGGGAGAGCCTAGGAAGAGAGGTGAGTTGAATCTGCTGAGAGAGCCTGATTTACTTAAACGCCCTGGGATAGGAAACTTGGTTGGTTGGGGAGAAGGTAGAGTCAAAAAACTAACTGGCCCCTCTGTAGCACACCTAAGGGAGAGGGACAGTAGGTTCTGCTTTGCAGGCTTACAAAAGCATATTTAGGGTTCCTGGCAAGGGGTGAGTGCTCTCTCTCAAGAAATTAGATTACACCATTTTCTGAGGAGAGTTGGTTCACCAGGGACCCATTTGAATCTCCTCCAGGAGCCCTCACACAGCCTTCCTACTGCCCTGGGAGAGGGCAAGTGAGGAAGGGAAAAGAGGGAAGGTTAGATTCCTAAGCAGTTTATTCAACTGCAAAGAAGATTCCTTCCTTGAGGACTTGTCTGGTCTTTCTTGTTGGCTTGTTTTCTTGTTTCTCCTTCCTCTTTATCTCCCCACAGTCCTTTTTTTCTCTTTTCTCTTTCTCTTACTTGTTTTTTTTTCCTTTTCCTTTTCTCTTCTTTTTTTCCTTCTGTTCTCTTTTTTTTATATTAGGTGCTGCAGGCAACAATTCTTATTTGCTGTGCTTCCTTGTCCTCAATTTCCTACTTCTTGTGTGTACTGATTTTGGCTACCAACACTATCCCCTTTCCTTTATACCTTTCTATCCTCCATCATTGATTGTTTCTCTTACAATTGACCTTTCTCTGTTTAGCCTCAATATTTCTGACTTTTTATCTCTAATACCTCTCTTCTGTTTTCTAGCTTTTATTCACTCTTTATGTTACTTTACTTTCTTTCCTCTTTACCTCTCTCTGGATCACACTGGCCTTTTAATTCATACTATATTCCTCCCCATATTCAGTTTACTATCCCATTATAGGTACTCCACTTTTTTACTGTCATAAGCCCACACAGCTTACATGAGTTCAATATCCATTCTCCTAGATCTCACATTGTTCTTCTGCAAACATCCACTATCAATACTACTATTATCTTTTTCTTTTCTTACACCTTTTGCTGTCTCTGGCCCTAATATTTTCCTTCAAGGGAAGTTAGCCAACAACAAGGAAATAGAATAAGAAGAACAAAGTGACAAAGGGAAGATGTAACATGCACAGAAAAACAACTAATTGAACCCCTAAACAAAAAAAAGCTAATCAACTGAATAAAGCCATCAAGATACAACGATGACGAGACAACAACAAAAAACTACAAACCATACTGAAAATCAAGAAAACATGACCCAATCCAATGAACAAACTAAAAGCCAGGAAGAGGAGTGGAACACTGAACAACTAATTAAAGCTCTCAAAATAAGTGTCATGGACCAATTTAATGAAATGAAGGAAGAGATTAAAGATATCAAGCGGTGCAGGCCCCGGCTGCGGGCCGCGGTAGCGCTTGGAGCCGGGCGGGGCCGGTGCAGGCCCCGGCTGCGGGCCGCGGTAGCGCTTGGAGCCGGGCGGGGCCGGTGCAGGGCGGGCCGCGGTAGCGCTTGGAGCCGGGCGGGGCCGGTGCAGGCCCCGGCTGCGGGCCGCGGTAGCGTTTGGAGCCGGGCGGGCCCGGGTCAGGCCGCGGCGGGTACGGAGCCGGGCAGGGCCGGTCCAGGCCGCGGTGGCGGGAGGTGGACGCCGGAGCCGGCTGGGCCGCTGTAGCGAGCGGAGCTGGGCGGAGCCAGGCCAGGCCAAGGCAGCGTGAGGAGCCGGGCAGAGCTGGTCCAAGCCTCCGCGGCGGGCGGAGCCGGGCCTGCGGAGGGGTTTCTGTTTTTTTTGTTTTGTTTTGTTTGTTTGTTTGTTTTTTGTTTTTTTGTTTTTTCTTAATTTTACTTAATTTTTTTTTTTTTTTTTTTTTTGAGCATCTGCAGTACTGGGGAGTTCGTGGGCCCTGGGCGGCCTATTGGGGGTTTGTGGGAAGGGAGGTGCTTGCAGACCCATTTGGGCAGACAGACGGGGGGGTTTTAGGGCAAAGCGGGGGGAAGTTGTTGTTTTAGATAGTGTTGCAATTGTGACACGTGTGTACCTGTATCTCTCTTCTCCCTATCCGTTCCCCACCGTTTGCCCATCCTCTTTTTCTTTCTTCCTTTCTTCTTGCCTTTCTTTTTTCTTTATTATAATTAGTTTTTTTTTTTTTTTCGGTTTTCTCTTTCCCTCTTGTCCCTCATCTTCCACTTATTTTTACTTTAATTCAAGTATACAATAGGTGCTACAGGGAACACCTCACATTTGCTGGGTTTTCCCATCCTCCACTGCCTCATTTCTGTGTGAACTGATTTAGGCTACCTACACTATCCCCCTTCCCCTGCATCTTGATATCCACTATCATCTACTGTCTCTCCTATATTCCACCCCCCACCTCCCGTTCTTTGATCCACAAAGTGTCTAACTCTTAATTTCTAATACCTTTGTTCTGTTTTCTGTCTATTATCCACTCTTGAAACTATTACCTTTCTTTTCTTTTTCCCTCTCTCATGAAAACAATAGCTGTGTAGTTCATACCATATTCCTCCCAAATTCAGTCATCAACTTCATAAAAGGTACTCTACCTACAGCTATAACTCTATACAATCTACATGAATCTAACCTCCATCCTTCCAGATCTCATATTCCTGCTTTATTAACATACATCACCAATACAACTTTACACTTTTCCCTTGCTTACACAATTGCCTTTCCCCAACACTAATACTTTCCTCTAAAGTGAACTTAACCAACAACAAGTAACTAGAATAAGAAGAAAAAAGTGACAAAGAGAAGATATAACACCTGTGCAAAAATAACAACTAATTAACCTCCAAGAGCAGACAAAGAAGCTAAGGAACTGATTAAATTCGTCAAAATAAAGAGATGACCAGAAAGCAACAAAAATCTACGAACCAAACCAATAATCAGGAAAACATGGCTGAATCCAATCAACAAACCAATAATCACGAAGGGGAGCAAAACTTGGCACAAGCAATGAAAGATCTCAGAACATTTATCACCGACAAATTTGATGCAGTAACGAAAGAGGTTAACAACATGAAGACATCACTTGGAGGGGAAATTGCAGACATACACAAAAACATAACAGATATGATGGGAATGAACACCACTGTTCAAGAAATCAAAAATACACTTGCAGCAAATATCAGCAGACTAGAAGAGACAGAGCAGAGAATTAGTGATGTGGAAGACAGTACATCAGAAATCAAACAGATAGTAGAAGGGGTCAATAAGAAGATAGAAAAAATCCAATTAGGATTTAGGGACCTGAATGACAATGCAAAACGCTCAAACATACGTATTATAGGCATTCCAGAAGGTGAAGAGAAGGGAAAGGGGTCAGAAAGAGTGTTGCAGGAAATAATGGCTGAAAACTTCCCAAATCTACTGAAAGAGACAGATGTACATATCCAAGAAGCACAGCGCACTCCACAAGTCATAAACCCCAACAGGCCCACCCCAAGACATATACTTGTCAAATTATCCAATGCTCAAGACAAAGAGAAAATCCTAAAAGCAGCAAGAGAAAAGAAAACCATCACATACAAGGGAAGCTCAATTAGATTAAGTGCTGATTTCTCTTCTGAAACCATGGAGGCAAGAAGACAGTGGTATGATATAGTCAAGGTACTAAAGGAAAAAAATTTCCAACCAAGAATACTCTATCCAGCTAAACTAGCATTCAAACATGATGGAGAGTTCAAAATATTCGCAGACAAACAGAAACTGAAAGAGTATACCAACAAGAAACCTCCCCTTCAAGAAATTCTAAAGGGAGTGCTGCAGGAAGAAAGGAAAAAACAGGAAAGGCAAAGTTGGAGGAGAGTATAAGACCAACAACAACAACAAAAAAGACAAAAAAAAATATACAAACAAAATATGACAAACACAAATCCAATCAAAGTATGGCTAACACAAATAATTCCTTGATAGTAATAACACTGAATGTCAACGGATTAAACTCACCTATCAAAAGATTCAGACTGGGACATTGGATAAGGAAATATGACCCATCCATATGCTGTCTACAAGAGACACATCTTAGACCCAGAGACGCATGGAGATTGAAAGTGAAAGGCTGGAAAACAATCATACAAGCTAACAATAACCAAAACAAGGCAGGAGTAGCTATATTAATATCAGACAAAATAGACTTTAAATGTGAAACAATTGTGAGAGACAAAGAAGGATACTACATTTTAGTCAAAGGGAAAATCTGTCAAGAAGATCGAACAATCATAAATATCTATGCCCCTAACAAGGGTGCCTCTAAATACGTCAGGCAAACGCTGGAAAAACTAAGTGAAAGAATAGATACATCTACAATTATAGTGGGGGATTTTAATACACCACTATCAACTCTGGACAGAACATCTCAAAAGAGAATCACCAAAGAAACAAAACATCTGAATAGTATATTAGAGGAGCTCGATCTAATAGACATATATAGATCGCTACACCCAAACACAGCAGGATATACATTTTTCTCAAGCGCACATGGATCATTCTCCAAGATAGATCATATGCTAGGCCACAAAGAAAGGCTGAACGAATTCAGAAAGATTGAAATCATACAAAACATTATCTCTGACCACAGTGGAGTCAAGCTGGAGATTTGCAAGGGAAAGAAGCCCAGATTTCACACCACGATTTGGAAATTAAACAACACACTCTTAGAAAAACAGTGGGTCAAAGAGGAAATCTCAAAAGAAATCAATGACTACCTTGAAACAAATGATAATGATAACACAACATACCAAAATTTATGGGATGCAGCAAAAGCAGTACTGAGAGGGAAGTTTATAGCCATAAATTCATATATCAAAAAAGAAGAAAGAGCAAAAATTGAAGAACTAACTGCACATTTGAAGGAATTAGAAAAACAACAACAAAGTAACCCAACAGGAAGAAGAAGGAAGGAAATAACAAAGATAAGAGCAGAACTAAATGAAATAGAAAATAAGAAAGCACTTGAACAGATAAACAAGACCAAGACCTGGTTTTTTGAGAAGATTAACAAAATTGACAAACCTTTAGCAACACTAACAAAGAAAAAAAGAGAGAAGATGCAAATACACAAAATAAGAAATGAGAAAGGCGATATCACCACTGACCCCACAGAAATAAAGACTATCATAAGAGGATATTTTGAAAAACTATATTCCAACAAAAATGACAATCTAGAGGAAATGGACAAATTCCTAGAAACACATAAACAGCCCATATTGACAAAAGAAGAAATTGATGATCTTAACAAACCAATCACAAGCAGAGAGATAGAATCAGTTATTAAAAATCTCCCAACTAAGAAGAGCCCAGGGCCAGATGGCTTCACAGGTGAATTCTATAAAACATTCCGGAAAGAACTGACACCAATCCTGCTGAAACTATTCCAAACCATCGAAACAGAAAGAACATTACCCAACTCCTTCTATGATGCCAACATTACCCTAGTACCAAAGCCAAACAAAGACATCACAAGAAAGGAAAATTACAGACCAATTTCTCTAATGAACCTAGACGCAAAAATACTTAACAAAATACTTGCTAATCGTATTCAACAACACATTAAACGAATTATACACCACGACCAAGTGGGATTCATCCCAGGTATGCAAGGATGGTTCAACATAAGAAAATCAATCAACGTAATACACCATATAAACAGATTGAAGGAAAAAAATCACATGATTATATCTATTGATGCAGAAAAAGCATTTGACAAAATACAGCACGCTTTCTTGATAAAAACACTCCAAATGATTGGAATACAAGGAAATTTTTTGAACATGATAAAGAGTATATATGAAAAACCTAAAGCCAATATTGTTTACAATGGAGAAATCCTAGACTCCTTCCCTCTAAACTCAGGAACAAGACAAGGATGCCCACTGTCGCCGCTCCTATTTAACATTGTCTTAGAAGTACTTGCTCGAGCACTGAGGCAAGAACCAGAAATAAAAGGCATTCAAATTGGAAAGGAAGAAGTCAAAATTTCATTATTTGCAGATGACATGATCCTATACATAGAAAACCCTGAGAGATCTACAACGAAGATTCTAGAACTCATAAATGAGTTTAGTAAAGTCGCAGGTTATAAGATCAATGCGCAAAAATCAGTAGCATTTCTGTACACCAATAATGAGTAAGATCAGGAGGAAATCCAGAAACAAATACCATTCACAATAGTAAATTAAAAAATCAAATACTTAGGAATAAATTTAACTAAAGAGGTAAAGAACTTATACAACGAGAACTATACAAGATTGTTCAAGGAAATCAAAGAAGACCTAAATAAATGGAAGACTATTCCTTGTTCATGGATAGGAAGACTGAACATTATTAAGATGTCTATCCTACCAAAATTGATCTACACATTCAATGCAATCCCAATAAAAATCAATGCAGCCTTCTTTAAGGAACTAGAAAAACTAACTATGAAATTTATTTGGAAAAGAAAGAGACCCCGAATAGCCAAAAACATACTGAAAAAGAAAAACGAAATTGGAGGAATCACACTACCTGACTTCAAAACATACTATAAAGCTACGGTGGTGAAAACAGCATGGTATTGGCATAAGGAGAGACATATAGACCAATGGAATCGAATTGAAAGCTCTGATATAGAACCTCACATATACAACCACATAATATTCGATAAAGCCACCAAACCCTCTCAACTGGGAGAGAGTGGCCTATTCAACAAATGGTGTCTGGAGAACTGGATAGCCATATGTAGAAGAATGAAAGAGGATTACCATCTCACACCTTATACAAAGATCAACTCAAGATGGATCAAAGACCTAAATATAAGAGCCAAGACCATAAAAACCTTAGAAAGCAGTGTAGGGAAACATCTACAGGACCTCGTAATAGGTAATGGATTTATGAATATCTCACCAAAAGCACGAGCAGCAAAAGAACTAATAGATAAATGGGACTTCCTCAAAATTAAAGCCTTCTGCACCTCAAAGGAGTTTGTCAAGAAAGTAAAAAGGGAGCCCACACAGTGGGAGAAAATATTTGGCAATCATATATCTGATAAGAAACTTATAACTTGCATATATAAAGAACTCCTACATCTTGAAAATAAAAAGATAAACAATCCATTTAAAAAATGGGAAAAAGACTTAAACAGACACTTCTCCGAAGAAGAAATACAAATGGCAAGAAAGCACATGAAAAAATGTTCCAAATCTCTAGCTATCAGGGAAATGCAAATCAAAACCACAATGAGATACCATCTTACACCCATAAGATTGGCAGCTATGAAAAAAACAGAAGAATACAAGTGCTGGAGAGGATGTGAAGGAAGGGGAACACTCATCCACTGCTGGTGGGAATGCAGAAGGATCCAACCATTCTGGAGAACAGTATGGCGGTTTCTCAAAAAACTAGCCATAGATTTGCCATATGACCCAGCAATACCACTGCTGGGAATATACCCAGCAGAACTGAAAACAAGAACACAAACCAATATATGTACACCAATGTTCATAGCAGCATTGTTCACTATTGCCAAAAGTTGGAATCAACCCAAATGCCCATCAACAGACGAGTGGATCAATAAAATGTGGTATATACACACAATGGAATACTACTCGGCTGTAAGAACAAACACACTACAAACACATGTGATAACATGGATGAATCTTGAGAACCTTATGTTGAGTGAAGCAACCCAGACATTGAAGGACAAATACTACATGACCTCAATGATATGAAATAAACAAGCTGCCCTAGATAGCAAGAGACTGAACGATAGGCTTGCAGGAAATCGGAGGGTGGAGGAAGGATATGAGCCGATGTCTGCAGGGGTGGAATTTAAGACGAGATGGTGGTAAGTATGAACACAAAGAAGAGATAAAAGGGGGGCAAGGGGTTGCCTTGGCTTGGGGCTTTGCGGGTTTGAGGGTGGCTGGGGAGGGACGGGTGGGTAACGTTGCCCAAAAGTGGGGGGAGGGAGGAGTAGCATACGAACCAGGAGAGGGTCAGGTGTTGGTGGAGAGTAAAATGCCGAGAAAATCATATCAAAATATAATAAAGAGGGTTACCTGTTTAGAATGCTCGGAGGGGAGGGTCTGATGCAGGACGGGCTCCTGGGGAATGTCTAAATGCTCATTCTGCCAGAGTGGGTGACACCATGGGGTAGAAACCCAAGTAGTGAGAGTGGGGGTGGACCCACATCCTGGGGAGGACTAATGCCATCCAATAGAGGGAACTGTATCCCTCGAGAGAAAGGGTGGCTCCCAGGGCATTGGGGCAGTTGAGCAAGTTAGGCCCTGAACACTATTCCATCTATCTCTGGAAGTGGCTCCTCAGGAAACGGAGGTTGGCTATCACTGAGGGCACTAAGGTGGAAGGGAAAATGGACGTTAAATGTGTGGAACCAAAGTAAATGGGGGGTAAGAGAGGAGTTTCTTGAGAGTACACAAGGATGGATATAAAACATGTAATATTACACCATAACATATAGGAGATGACAGACTGATAATGTAAACCATAATGTAAAACATAGGATAACTAAAAATGTAAAGAACTGTGTATCCTAAAGTATGCACCATAATGTAAACACAGATGTCACCTTGTTAGAAAGCTAATGTCTCAGACTCTGTACATCACTTTAAGTAAATATGATATGAATAGGGCGTAAGAGTATCACTGTGGAAGGGAAAAGGTTTTCTGGTGGATGTGTGGGAGTGCTGTATATTATATATATACATTGCTGTGGTCTAGGACTCCTGTGAAGAAAAGCTGAATAATTAGGGGGGGGGGAAAAAAAAAAAAAAAAAAGAAAAAAATAGGATGTGGAATTTTTTCAAGTCAAAATTCTTTATCTAAGTTCTCTATCTAACTTTATCCAAGTTCTTTATCTATCCTTTAAACTCATCGCTATATGCCATTCCCTAGTAAGGGACCATGACATTATATTGGGCTTCAAATTTCGGGGAGTTCTGGATCACAGAGTGTTTCAACAATGGCAATGGAGGGATACTGGTATGGGATACCAATGACAGGTGATATATGACTGACAGGGAGCTGTACAGAACATATGTCCAGGGTGCATGGTAATGATTGGATATACTCATAGTGGCAACAATTAAAAACCACAGTAGGGGGGGTACTGGGTTCCTGGCCAGTGGTGCTCTGTCGTGGTCCCTAGGGGAGCAGCGACAGTCTCCCAGGTACAGTGGTGGGGACCGGGAGGGAGTGAGGGTTCAACAGTGAGCCCCTGATACTAATGACTATGCTTGTGAGCTGATAAACCCAAAATAATAACAAGGCCTAGAGCAACTTTGTGCCTGGGAATTTCCTTCTGTCAGCCTTCATGTTACTCAAATGTGGCCAGTCTCGAAGCCAAACTCAGCATGTAAATGCAATGCCTTCCCCCCAGCGTGGGACATGACACCCGGGGATGAGCCTCCCTGGCAACGAGGGACCACTATCAACTACCAACTGATGATGCAACTGGAAAATGACCTTATACGGAAGGTTCAATGCGGATCAGCAGAATATCCATGTCTACATAAAATACCATGACTTTAAAATGCTGTTTGACCTAAAGTAAGGGGGAAATGGAAAGGAGAAATGAGTTTATATGGCTACGAGTTTCTAAAAAAGAGTCTGGAGGCTGGCAGAAGGTTTGCCCTCATGCACAACTGAGCAGAGTCAGAGAGACAGATAAAGCAGATACAACCCCCAGATATTGGTTCCTTTGAGGGCTAAAGAGACCCATGGGAGTTATGGTCATGGCCGATGGGGTTAACTACCAGGGCAGATGGCCCCTCTTTGGAAATGGTGTTTATGTGTGATGAATCTGGACTCAGATGGGATCTCCCTTCATAAGACTTTCATGCTAATGTGCTGGAGGTGCAGTTAATGTTGGGGTTTAAGATATATTTAGGGGATTTGAATCTCTGGACTGACAATGTGATAGCCAGATCCTGAGCCTCAACAGACTCCAGCACCTACAATCTGATTTATTGGACTTACCACACTCAGCTAAGATGGAGGTGAAGAAGGACAACCACCACACCATGGAGCCTAGAGTGATTACAACTGAAAATGGGAGGATTGCATCCAGCATCCAGGTGGAATCTGAGCCTCCTCTTGACATAAAGGTGCAATGGACACAACCAAACCAGTGTCCACATAGAAGAGGTGGCATTGGATTGGGAAAAGTGGACATAATGGACAAAGGGTATGGGGAAAGGCAGGAAGAGATGAGAGGTGGAGGCGTCTTCGGGACATGGAGCTGCCCTGGATGGTGCTTCAGAGGTAATCACCGGACATTGTAAATCCTCACAGGGCCTACATGATGGAATAGAGGAGAGTATGGGCCATGATGTGAACCAATGTATATGAGGTGCAGAGGTGCCCAAAGATGTACTTACCAAATCCAATGGATGTGTCAGGATGATGGGAACGAGTGTTGTTGGGGGGGGGAGAGGGGGGGGTGGGGGGGTGGGGTTGAATGGGACCTCACATATATATTTTTAATGTAATATTATTACAAAGTCAATAAAAAATAAAAAAATTAAAAAAAAAAAAAAAAAAACAAAAGACTTTGTCAAGAAAGTAAAAAAGGCAGCCTACTCAATGGGAGAAAATATTTGGAAACCAAATATCTTATAGGGTTTGATACCCATGTTATATAACAAGATCATCAACTCAATGATTAAAAGACAAGCAATCCAATTTAAAAATGGGCAAAAGACTTGAAAAGGCATTTGTAGCAGTTTGATATGGTTGTGAATTCCAAAAATAGATACTGGATTATGTTTATAATGTGGTCTGTACCTGGGCATGATTAAGTTATGATTAGGGATTTGATTGAAATCAATCAAGAGTGAAAGTGAGATAAAGAATAGAAAACAAGAGAGAAAATCAATGAAAGCAAAAGTTGGTGCTTTGAAGAAGTTAACAAAATTTATAAACCTTTAGTTAGAACAACCATGAAAAAGAAAACCTGCATATTACTAAAATCAGGAACAAAAGAGGGGACATAATATTTGTATTAGTCAGCCAATGGGTGCTAAAGCAAAATACCAGAAATGGGTTGGTTTCTATAAAGGGTATTTATTTGGGGTAGGAGCTTACAGATACCAGGCCATAAAGCATAAGTTACTTCCCTCACCAAAGTCTATTTTTATGTGTGGGAGCAAGATGCCTGCTGACGTCTTCGAGCCTTCAGGCTTCCTGGGTTCCTCGCTTCCCAGGTCTTGCTTCTCTTCAGGCTCAGTGGTCCTCTCTTCCCAGGGCTTGCTTCTCTTTCCTCTGGGTGCTTACTTTCCAGGGCTCCAGCTTAAGACCTCAGCACCAAACACCAACATTAAAAACCCTCCTCCTCTGTCCTTTGCCATGCCTTTTATTGGTGAGTCTCAACCCACAAAGGGGTGGGGAGTCAATACCCTACAGACATGGCCCAATCAAAAACTTAATCATAATTTAATCATGCCCAGGTACCAATTTACAAACATAATCCAAGATCTATTTTTGGAATTCATAACTATATCAAACTGCTACACTATTAAATTTAGAAAAAAAATAAAGAGGATTATGATAGAATATATGAACAAATTTATGCCAACGAATTAGATAACCAAGATTAAATGAATAAATTCTTAGAAATACAAAGTTTTGAAACTGACTCAGAGAAATAGAAAATCTGAATAGACCTATAACAAGTAGAGATTGGATTAGTAGTCAAAATACTTCCCCAAAGTAAAGTCCAGCACCAAATGTCTTCACTGGTAAATTCTGCCCAACATTAAAGGAGAAGTAATACTGATCTTTCACAAAATCTTCCAAAAAATAAAGGAAGGTGTAACAATTCTCACCTTACTCTATAAGGTCAGTATTACAGACAACATCACAAAAAGAAACTGACAGACTAATATCCCTTATGAATGTAGACCAAAAAGTCTTAACAATATGTTTTAGTTAGCTAAAAGTTGCCAATGCAATATACCAGAAATGGGTTGGCTTTTACAATGGTTATTTATTAGGTTAAAAGTGGTCTAATAAAAAAAAAAAACAATTATACTAAGTGAAGGAGACCAGATACAGTGTACTACATATTGTATGATTCTATTTATATAAAATGTAAATATAAATCAATTCATAAAGATAAAAGGAGATTAGATGCTATGTAGGTCTGAGGAAGGAATGGTAAGGGGTTTGATGTCTTTATTTTAGGAGTAATGAAATTGTTCTAAAATTTTTAAGATGATGAATTGACAACATTGTGATTATACTAAAAGCCAGTGATGTCCCACACCCGGGGATGAGCCTCCCTGGCACCGAGGGATCGCTACCAAATACCAGCTGATGACATAACTAGAAAATGACCTTAAATTAAAGGTTCGATGCGGACCAGCAGAATATCCCTGTCTACGTATAATAACAGGAGTTAAAAATGCGGTTTGACCTAAAGTAAGGGGGAAATGGAAAAGACAAATGAGTTCATATGGCTATGAGTTCCTAAAAAAAGAGTCTGGAGTTTGTCAGAAGGATTGCCCTTCCACACACCTGAGCAGAGTCTCAGAGACAGATAAAGTAGATACAACCCCAGATATTGGTCCTTTTGAGGGCTAAAGAGACCCACAGGTTCTATGGTCATGGCAGATGGGGTTCACTGCCATGCTAGTTGGCCCTTCTTTGGTGCTGGTGTTTCTGCATGATGGAGCTGGACTCAGATGGGATCTCTTTTCACAAGACTTTCATGCTACTTTACTGGAATTGTAGTTGGTGCTGGGGCTTAAGATATATCTAGGGGATTTGAATCTCTGGACTGACAATATGATAGCCAGGCCCTGAGCCTCAACAGACTTCAGCTCCTACACTCCGATTTATTGGACTTACTCCACTCAGCTAACATAGAGTTGAAGAATGTCAACCACCAAACCATGGAGCCTAGAGTGCCTACAACTGAAAGCAGGAGGATTGCATCCAATATCCATGTGGAATCTAAACCCACTCTTGACATAGATGTGGAATGGACTCAACCAAGCCAAGGTCCACAGGAAGGAGGAATACAGTAAGGATCAGAGTGGACTTAATGATATTCTATTCATTAACTATTGTGGTTAATAATTGAGAAAATGTGGCATTGATGTGGAAAAAGTGGCCATGTTGGCTGCTGGGTGTGGGGAATGGGAGGATGAGAAGAGATGTGGAGGCATTCTCGGGACTTGGAGTTGTCCTGGGTGGTGCCCCAGGGACAATTGCCGGATGTTGTATGTCCTCCCATGGCCCACTGGATGGAACGTGGGAAAGTGTGGGCTATGGTGTGGAACACGGGACATGGGGTGCAGCGATGCCCGGAGATGTACTCACCAGACTCAATGGATGTGACATGATGATGGGGGAGAGTGTTACTGTGGGGGGAGTGGTGGGGTGGGGGTGGTGGGGGCGAATGGGGACCTCATATTTTTTTTAATGTAATATCTTTTTAAAAAATGAATAAATTGAGTAGAATTTGGAAAAAAAATAAAATTACAAAAAAAAAAAAAAAAGTCAGTGATTATACACTTTGGATAGAATAGCCAGAAACAGCAGCTATGAACATTGGAGGAAGCATAGAGAGACTGAGAGGTGAGAAATTTTGTTTATTTCTTTGTACTTTTTTTTGCTTATTATTATTATTAAAATAATAAAAATACTCTAATAATGACTGTATTATTCAGCCAAAGGGGTGCTGATGCAAAATACCAGAAATTGGTTGGTTTTTATAAAGGGTATTTATTTGGGGTAGGAATTTACAGAAATCAGGCCATAAGCATAAGCTACTTCCCTCACCAAAGTCTATTCTCACATGTTGGAGCAAGATGGCTGCCAATGTCTGTGAGGGTTCAGGTTTCCTGGATTCCTCTCTTCCAGGGTCTTGCTTCTGTTTCCCCTGAGAGCTTACTCCCAGGGCTCCAGCTTAAGGTTTCAGCATCAAATTGCAACATCAAAACTCCAACATCAAAAATCCTCAGCTTTGTCCTTTGCCATGTCTTTTATCAATGCCCTAATGAAGTGGCCAAATCAAAGCCCTAATCATAACTTAATCATGCCCAGGTACAGACAAGATTACAAACATAATCCAATATCTATTTTCAGAATTCATAACCATATCAAACTGCTACAGTGACTGAAGTGATGAATGCACAACTATGTGATTATAGCAAATGTCATTGATTGTACACTTTGGAGGAATTGTATGTTTTATTAATATGTATCAATAAAATTGTTTTTAAAAATATAGAAGCTTTCCATATACCTCACCCCTCCCCCTCACACACACACACACAAAAAAGTGGTCTAATGAAAAATTATCTAATCAAAAGGCCCTTAACTGAATCTAATCAAAAGTTCCCATCTCCAATGGGTTTACAGGCATGGAAATGGGCTGGATTTAAGAACAGGATTTTCTAGGGTCCACAAAAGACTCAAACCAACACACAATACATTAGCAAATGAAATCCAGCAAAATACAAAATGGATAAGACACCATGAGCAAGTGATATCAATCCTAGGAACACAAGGTTGGTTTGAAATACAAAAATCATTCAACATAATATACCATTTAACATAACAAAGGACAAAAATATATGAGCATGCCAATAGATACAGGAAGAGCATTTGTCAAAACTGCTCAAAAAAACAGAAATAGAAGTTGTGGTAGACAGAATAATGGTCTCCCCATTGATTTCCATGACCTAACTCCCAGAACCTGTGAATATGTTACAGTTCATTACAAGAGGAATTTGCAGATGTGATTAAGTTAAGGATCTTAAGATAAAGAGGTTATCCTGTACTCTCTGGGAGGACTGAATGAAATCACATTGATACCTATAAGAGGGAAACAAGAGGGCCAAAGCCAAAAAGAGATGTTAGGTTGGGAGCAGAAGTTGGAGTGACATACTTTAAAGGGGGCTGTAGAGGTCATGAGCCAAGGAACAGAGGCAGTCTCTAGACTCTGGAAATGACAAGGAAATATTCTCAGCAGGCTGTTACATCCACATGCCCTGGGGAAGAAAGGACTACTTCAGTAAGGGAGGAGGCTAACAGGTACCTAACCACTCAGGAAAGAGAGCCAGCAAACTGTTAGAAGCCCAACTCACCTGAGGGGGAAAAGGGCAAGGAGAGGTAGATAAGCTTTCAGAAGCCTACCAAACTAGTGGAGTGGGTGTAGCTCAGTGAATGAATGCCTGCTTCACATATACTAGGTCCCTGGTTCAATCCCCAGTACTTGCTAAGAGAAGGGATTCAGAGAGTCATCTAGCAGGTTGTCAGGCATTTAGTAGGCACCCTGAGACAGGGAACTTATAGACAGATTTTTTTAAGGTTTTTGCTCTGTTAATTCTTCATTATTTTATTTTATTTTATTTTTATTCTTTATTTTACTCTCTAAAATCAAGTATCTTACCTGTGGAGGGTGGCCTGCAGGGTGATTGACTAATGAGTATGGGCAGCCTGAAATGGTTCTTAGAAAGTGTTTTATCTTTCTCTGCTTCCTTTTCCTTCTTTTTTCTCCTGAGTTTATTTTTTTTCTTTCTTTCATTTTCCCTTTTCCATTGCTTTTCTTTCATTCTACTTTCTCTTGTTTGGGCTTCTTTTTTTTTTTCTCTCTTCTCATTTTTCTGGTCATTTATTTTATTCTATTTTTTTTCTTGTTTCATTTTTTTTAATTCCACCTTTTTATTCTTATTCTTTGTATTTTTTATGATTTTACATTTACACTCCTATTATTTATTTTTTTCCTGGCTCTTTTATGGTTCCTTTTCTATATTTTTAAAAAAATTATTATTTTACACTTTTTCTCTTTTTCTATTTCTCCTTTTCCATAGTCTTCATATTTTTTCAGGGGAACACAGACAACTACAAGGACATAGAATAAGTGGAATCAAGTGACAAAGAGAAATCTTAACACAAGAAAAAGACAAAACAAAATAAAATCCTAGAAAGAGAACTAACCATCTGAATAAGTCCATCAAGATAAACAGATGCCTAGACACCAGCAAAAAAATTACAAGCCACACTAAGAAGCAGGAAGACATGGCCCAGGCTAATGAATAAACCAAAAAACTAAAAATCAGGGGGAGATGCAGAATGTGGAACAACTAATAAAGGATGTCCAAACAAATATCACTTATTAACTTAATGAAGTGAAGGAAGAGATAATGGATAAGAAGAAGACATTGGAAGAAAAAAAAAAAGACCCTGGGAAAACTTAAAGAAGAAATCATAAGCATACATAAAAAGATAACAGATTTGATGGTGATGAATGGCACAATATGAGAAATCAAAAATACACTGGAAACATGTAACAGTAGATTTAAAAAGACAGTGGAAAGAATTAGTGATATTGAAGACAGTACATCTGAAATTGTATAGATAGTAGAACAGATGGATAAAAAGATAGAAAAAATTTAAGAGGGACTAAGGAATTTGAATGACAACATGAAATGCACATTATAGACATCCCAGAGGGAGAAGAGAATGGAAAGAGGGCAGAAGGAGTGTTGGAGGAAATAATGGCTGAAAATTTCCCAACTCTTTCGAAGGGCATGGATGTACCTTTCCAGGAAGCACAGTGCACCCCAAACAGTATAAATCCTGACAGGCCTACCCAGAGACAAAGACTTCAAATTGTCAAATGCTCAAGACAAAATGAGGATACAGAAAGCAGCAAGAGAAAAGAGATCCATCACATACAGTGAAGCTCAATAAGATTAAATGTTGATTTCTCATCTGAAACCATGGAGGTGGAAAGCAGTGAGAGGACATAGTTAAGGTGCTAAAAGGAAAAACTGCCAGCCAAGAATTCTGTATCCAGCAAAGCTGGCATTCATTCAAAAATGAGGAAGAGGGAGTGGATGTGGTTCGAGCAGTCGAGCACCCGCCTCCCACATAAGAGGTCCTGGGTTCAGTTTCCGGTTCCCCCTAAAGAAGACAAATAACCAACGAGCAGAAATCAAGGAGACATCAAGCAAAAACAACAAGCAAGAATGCGCAAGTAACAAGCAGACAATGAGCAAAAGCAAAACAAGCAGGGAGCAGAAGTGGCTCCAGCAGTTGAGTGCCTGCCTCTCACATGGGAGTCCCTGGTTCAGTTCCAAGTACCTTCTAAAGAAAAAAAAAAGACAACAAACAATGAGCACAAACACCTAACAAAAACAACAATCAAAGAGACAAGAGACTCATCTTAGGGAAGAAGTGAGGGAGAGGGAGCAGGTGTAGCTCAGTGGTTGGGCACATGCTTCCCATGTTCAAGGACCTGGATTCAATCCCCAGCACCTCCTTTTAAAAAAAATGAGGGAGAGTTCAAAATATTCACAGAAAGGGAAGTGGACTTGGCCCAGTGGATAGGGCATCTGTCTACCACATGTGAGGTACGCAGTTCAAACCCCAGGCCTCCTTGACCTGTGTGGAGCTGGCAAATGCACAGTGCTGATGCACACAAGGAGTGCTGTGCCATGCAGGGTGCCCCCCATACAGGGGAGCCCCACATGCAAGGAGTGCGCCCCGCAAGGAGAGCCGCCCCGCACAAAAGAAAGTGCAGCCTGCCCAGGAATGGCACTGCACACATGGAGAGCTGACACAGCAAGATGACGCAACAATAGCAACAAAAAAGCAACATAGATTCCCATGCTGCTGACAACAACAGAAGTGGACGAAAAGAAGAACATGCAGCAAATGGACACAGAGAACAGACAACTGAGGTGGGGAGGAAGGGGAGAGAAATAAATAAATCTTTTTTTAAAATTCACAGATAAACAGATATTAAGCAAACAGACACAAAGAACAGACAACCAGGGTGGGGGGGAGAGGGGGAGAGAAATAAATAAATCTTAAAAAAAAAAAAAAGAAGGGTTATTTCCTCCTTTAAAAAAAAAAGGATGTTAAGAAAGTTTGTCAACAAGAAACTTGCCCTTCAAGAAATACTAAAGGAAATTCTGCAGGTTGAAAGGAAAAAAACAGGAGAGAGAAGGTTGGATTAGAGTGTACAAAGGAAGAGTATTAGTAAGAATAACTAAAAAGATACAAAGAGAAATAAAAACAAAATATAACATATATAAACCTAAAGAAAAATGACTATGCAAGTACTGTCTTGACAATAATAACCATGAATGTTAATGGATTGAACTCTCCAATCAAAAGACACTTTCTCTGAGCTGATGTGGCTCAGTGGTTGAGCACTGGCTTCCCACATACAAGGTCCTGAGTTCAATCTCTAGTCCTGTACCTAAGGAAAAAAAAAAAAGACACAGTTTGGCAGAATGGATAAGGAAATATGATCCATCTTTATGCTGTCTACAAGAAACTCAACTTAGATCCAGGGATGCAAGGATGTTGCAAATGAGTGGTTGAAAATGATTTACCATGCAAACAATAACCAAAAAAGGGGAGAAATAGCTATACTAATATTGGACAAGACAGATTTTAAATGAAAAACTATTATAAGAAACAAAGGACACTATGTATTAATAAAAGGGGTACTCTACCAAGAAGAAAAAACAGCCAAAAACATTTATGCACCTAACCAGGGTGCCCCAAAATACATGAAGCAAACTTTGGAAAACCTAAGCAGAGAAATATATGCCTCTACAATTATAGTGAGGGAGTTTAATAAACCATTATCACAATTAAACAGAACATTTTGACAAAGGGTCAATAAAGAAACAGAGACCTTAAATAATACATTAGAGATTGCAGACATAATAGACATATGCTGAACATTATACCCAAATACAGCAGGATAACATGCTTCTTGAGCATAGAATAAAGCTAGAAATTAATAAGGGGCAGAGACCAGAATAGACACAAAGATATAGAAGTTAAACAACTCATTCTTGGACAATCAATAGGTCAAGGAGGAAATTGCAAAAGAAATCAATAACTACCTTGAAATGAATGAAAATAAGGACACAACATAGCAAAACCTATGGGATGCAGCAAAAGCAGTGCTAAGAGGAAATTTATAAACATTAATGCTTATATTAAAAAAGAAAAAGGAGCTAAAATCAAAGATCTAACTGTACAACTGGAGGAACTAGAAAAACAACAATAAATTAATCCCAAAGCAAACAGAAAGAAGGAAATAACAAAGGTTTGAGCAGAACTAAATAAAAGAGGATTAAAAATAATACTAGAAAAATTAACAAAACCAAAGGTTGGTTCTTAAAGATTAACAAAATTGATAAACCCTTAACTAGATTAATAAAGAAAAAAAGAATAAAATTAAAAATGGGGAAGGGAATATCACCACTGATCCCACAGAAATAAAGAGTATCATAAGAGGATACCTTGAAAAATTGTATGCCAAAAATATGGATAACTTAGATGAAAGGGAAAAACTTCTACAAACACACAAGCAGCCTACATTGACAAAAGAAGAAATTGATAAACTCAACAGAAAAATCACAAGTAACAAGATTGAATCAGTCATCAAAGACCTCCCAACTAAGAAAAGACCAGGAGCAGATGGCTTCACAGATGAATTATATACCAATCATCCTGGAAAGAACTAACACCCATCCTGCTTAAACTCTTCCAAAGGAAAAACAAAATAGAAGTAGAGGGAACATTGCCTAACTCATTCTATAATGCCACCATCACCCTAATACAAAGTCATATAAAGATGCCACAAGAAAGAAAACTATAGACCATTCTCTCTAATGAAACTGGATACTAAAATCCTCAACAAAATACTTGCTAATCATATTCCACAATACATCAAATATATTATACATAATGATCAAGTGGGTTTTATCCCTGGTATGCAAGGATGTTCAGCATAAGAAAATCAATCAATGTAATACACCACATTAGCAGATTGAAAGAAGTAAATCTTATGATCATCTCTATTAATGCAGAAAAAGCATTTGACAAAATACAGCATCCTTTCTTGATAGCAACACTTCAAAAGACAGGAATTGAAGGAAACTTCCTCAACATAATAGAGGGTATAAATAAAAACCCACAGCTAACAACATACTCAATGGTGAAATGCTAATGACTTTCCTTCTCAAATCTGGAAAAAGACAACAATGTCCACTGTCACAGCTCTTATTTAACATTGTATTAGAAGTACTTGTTTGAGCACTTAGGTGAGAAAAAGAAATAAAAGACATCCAAATTGGAAAAGAAAAAATAAAAATTTCACTATTTCCAGATGACATGCTCCTATATGTAGAAAGCCCTGAAAAATCTACAACAAAACTTCTAGATCTGATAAGTTCAGTAAAGTGGCAGGATATAAAATCAATACACAAAAATCAATAGCATTTCTGTACACCAATATTGAGCAATCTAAGGAGGAAATCAAGAAAAATTCCATTTACAATAGCAATAAAAGACTCATATCTAGGAATAAACTTAACTAAAGATTAAATGACTTGTGTACAGAAAACTGTACAACATTGTTAAAGGAAATCAACAATGACCTAAATAAATGAAAGAATATTCCATGTTCATGGATTGGAAGTCTTAATATCATTAAGATATCTCTCCTACCCAAACTGATTTGCAGGCTTTTTTTAAAATTTTCTCTCTCCTTCTCCCCCCACCCCGGTTGTCTGTTCTCTGTGTCTCTTTGCTGCATCTTCTTTGTCCACTTCTGTTGTTGTCAGTGGCACAGGAATCTGTGTTTCTTTTGTTGTGTCATCCTGCTGTGTCAGCTCTCCATGTGTATGGTGCCATTCCTGGGCAGGCTGCACTTCCTTTCGTGCTGGGTGGCTTTCCTTACGGGGTGCACTCCTTGCGCATGGGACTCCCCTATGCGGGGGACACCCCTGCATGGCACAGCACTCTTTGTGCACATCAGCACTGCATATGGGCCAGCTCCACATGGGTCAAGGAGGCTCAGGGTTTGAACTGCGGAGCTCCCTTATGGTACACGGATGCCCTATCCACTGGGCCAAGTCTGCTTCCCCTGATTTGCAGACTTAACACAATCCCAATAAAAGCTACCACAGCTGTTTTTAATGAATTGGGAAAACCAATTATGAAATTTATTTGGAGGGGCAAGGGGCCCCAAATAGCCAAAAACATACTGAAAAAGAAAAAAAATTGAATAAATCACACTACCTGACTTAAAAGCATACTACGAAGCTACATTGGTCAAAACTGCATGATATTGACACAAGGATAGACATACCGACCAATGGAAATGAAATGAGTGTCTGATATAGAACCTTGCATATAAGGTCAACTAATATTTGACAAGGCCACCAAGCCTACTCAGAACACCCTCTTCGACAAACGGTGCTTGGAGAACTGGATATCCCTATCCAAAAGAAGGAGAGAGGATCACCATCTCTTGGTCTATATCAAAATTAACTGAAGATGGATCACTGTACATAAAAGATAACAGATCTTAAAGTTATGAAAGGCACAATGCAAAAAAAAATTATTTTTTACTTTTTTATTTTTTATTTATTTTGCTTTGTTTTAGAGGAGAAAATGGAACCCTCATATCTTGCTGGTGGAAATGTAAAATGGTGCAGCCACTGTGAAAAGCTGTTTGGAAGTTTTTCAAAGAGTTAGTCATAGAAATACTAGCAATTCCATTCCTAGGCATGTACCAAAGAGAATTGAAAGCATATGTCCACACACAAAAAAAACTCTATGTGAAGGTTTGTAAGAGCATTATTCACAATAGACAAAAAGTGGAAACAACTAATAATGGAGAAGCAAAATATTTTATATCCTTACAATAGAATATTATTCAACAATAAAATGAATGAAGCAGTGACATGCGCTACAATATGAGTGACTCTCGAAACCATTATTCTAAGTAAAAGAAGCCAGTCATAAAAGACCACATATTGTATGATTCCATTTATATGAAATGTCCAGAAAAGATAAATCCATGGAGATAAAAGTAGATTAGTGGTTACTAGGGGCTGGAGGGTAGAAGGGAATGGAATTAGTGGCAACAGCTGTAATTAAGCAGTTGCACAACTCTATGAATAAACCACTGAACTGTACATTTCAAAAGTGTGAATTTTATGATTTTTAAATTATATATATTAACAAGAGAAAAGAAATATGAATAATCATTTCTCTCTCTCACGAGTTTGTTCTGAGGATTAAAAATAAGAAAGACATAAAGCAATTATCATAGTGCCAGACTAGATGATGAAGACAATGATTATGATGATGATGTCATCTTGGGGAATATAAAATTTTCAAACCCAAGAATGTTCCATCTGGATTCCACTCTGTTTTTCTTCCTTTTCCTCCTCCACACACTCTCACCCCACTATCCCCTGCCTTTTGGATTTGATTCTTATTCTAAATGCACTTTTTCACTCATTCCAAATCCCCAGCTCTGACAATTGGTGATATCCTACAGCCCTCTTTCCTGCCTCCTTCTTGATGCAGTTCTCAGGCTCTCAGAGTACACACAATGGGTACCAGCTGCTTTAGCAGCAAAGCCTGGGTGTCTCAGTGCTAGCACAGGAACAGACTCAACAACCACCCACATCACAAGGCAGAAGCCTCAAGCAACCATGTGAGCAGAAGGGATTATTATTTTGGAAGCTAGGAGTCTATGTCATCCATTTAATGAAATAATAACAGATTTTTTATTTGCACCCATTTGCAATGCCACCACTCAGAGACAAGCTTCTCAGAGAAGGTGATTCATCAGTCAGCCCAGTGCAAGCAGGGAAGAAACAAATCACCATGCTGCACACATCATAAAAATGGAAATCGAGGAGGCTGTTCATTAATGCAGATTAGTTTTAAGCTTGGAATGGCTTTGCTCTGCTGAGATTAATACACATAGAAGAAATTCTCAGTGGGGCATGGGTCCTTGGTAATATATAGTCCTTGTTATTACCTTACTAACTAATGAAACTTCCAGCACAGGCAGAAAAGCTTTTGATGATCTTGTTCTGATTTAACCAGTCTTCAAATGGGCCAGGGAACAGAGCTGCCTGGGATGGGACAGGCTTTCCCGTTAGGCTTTCTTCCCCAGCCACAAGACCATCTGGTCCATCTCTGCCATGCCTGGGACACACAGACATTGATGCAGTTGGCTTGTTCTTACCAAAACTTAGGAATGATTTTGTATTCAGGGTTTCTTTAACTACTTTTTAACCAAGCAACTGAGCACAAAGCAATCCAAAGACCTCACTGAGAGAAAGAATTAATGGCTGGAGATGGCTTATTGTGTTGTTCCTCTCAGCATCAAAACAGAAATATATTTTAAAGACAACTTTAAATCCCATAATCCAAGGGGTTAATAAAGGGGAGAATTTCAGGTCTTGACAAAACCCAAAGGAGGAATTTTGGTTTTTGTTTTTTAATTAATGGGATGAGATTTTCAAAGGCTTCACATCACTCAATGCAGGCAGCTTCTTACTACAATCAGATTAGAGTTTATTTTAATGCTGAATCTAACCCAGGAGTATAAACCAGCTCTGAGCAGGCACTACAGGTCAAACAGCAACTTGTCTCTTTTACTTCTCTTTTTTCCCACTGTTCTTTTCCTCTTTCTCTTCTCTTCCCTGCCCCCTTGTCTCTAGCTTTTGGATACAAGGAATGTCAGCACAGAAATTCTACTATCAAGATTCCTCCCATAGTGTGTTCCTATGCTCTTTATTTCCCTCATAGACACCGCATACAAACATTGCACAAAATGAAATGTGTGCCTTTTATAATGGCAACAACAAAACAAAGACAATCATCTGTATTTCATAAATAAGCCCTAAATCTGTGATCTGTAAACATTTTTTAATGTGTTCACATGAGTAAATAATTTTTAAAATTTACTTCTAATATGTGTATACTATATATCTATTTACAAATTATGCACATGTACTACTAATATACTATTATATAAAGTACAGTATTAAACATTCAAAAAATTAAAAGGTAAGTTTAAAGCAAAAATCAGTAAATTTTTTCTTAAAAGGTCAGATAGTAAATATTTTAGGCTTTGTGAGATACATGGTCTTTGCCATAATTAGTTTGTGGTGTGAAAGAAGCCTTTGACAATTTGTAAATGAATGGGCATGCCTGTGTTCCAATAAAACTTTATTACAAAAACAAGTGGCCAGGGAAGTGGATTTGGCTCAACGGATAGAGTGTCCACCTACCACATGGGAGGACCAGGGTTCAAACCCATGTGATCAGCTGGCCCGTGTGCAGTGCTGATGCATGCAAAGACTGCCATCCCATGCAGGGGTGTCCCCTGCAAAGGGGAGCCCCACTCACAAGGAGTACACCCCATAAGGAGAACCACCCAGGGCAAAAAAAGTGCAACCTGCCCAGGGTGGTGCCACACAAATGGAGAGCTGATGCAGCAAGATGACGCAACAAAAAGATACACAGATTCCCAGTGCCACTGACAAGAATACAAGCAGACACAGAAGAACACATAGCAAATGGACACAGAGAGCAGCAAGTGGGGGGGGCAGGGAAGGGGAGAGAAATAAATAAGAAATAAATCTTAAAAAAAAAAAAAAACAAGTGGCTAAAATATAAAGAGAAGTAAAAGTCCTAAATATTTTCCACCACCCCCTTGGAAGCCACTGTCCAAGAATATCAGAAGGAATATGACTAAGAACTTCCTTAATTCACCAGTCTTGGTTGCTACTATAGAATATAACTTACTCTATTATTTATATATCCTGAGATAGAGAGTATAAAATAACACATCTAGGTTGAGACGCAAATGCTTGGCTGTGGGCTGGGCTCACTTCCTAGCTATAGAATTTACTCCACAAATTAGCTTTCTCACCAACTCCATGATTTAAATTCATCCTTCAAGAAAATGTCAAGTCACTACATATCGTGAACTTTTTGGGGTTTCTGGCAAAGAAGAAAAGCCATAAATGTCAAATTTGAAAATCCCAAGGAGTTGTTCAATAATGAAAAATAAAACCACCCAAAATCCCAAGACCTCTATGGGTTTATGTGTCTGTGTGCACAGGTGTTTATTAAGTTGGGTAAACAAATATTGCCTTTTCGATCTTTAAAAATGTCATCATAGGAAACGGACATGGCCAAGTGGTTAGGGCGTCCGTCTACCACATAGGAGGTCCGCGGTTCAAACCCCGGGCCTCCTTGACCCGTGTGGAGCTGGCCCATGTGCAGTGCTGATGCGTGCAAGGAGTGCCGCGCCACGCAGGGGTGTCCCCCGCATAGGGGAGCCCCACCTGCAAGGAGTGTGCCCCGTAAGGAGAGCCACCCAGGGGGAAAGAAAGTGCAGCCTGCCCAGGAATGGCACTGCCCACACTTCCCGTGCTGCTGACGACAACAGAAGCAGACAAAGAAACAAGACGCAGCAAATAGACACAGAGAACAGACAACCGGGGGAGGGGGGGAAATTAAATAAATAAATAAATCTTTTTTTTAAAAAATCATCATAGGGAGCAGATGTGGCTCAGTGGTTGAGTGCCTGCTTCCCTTGTATGAGGTCCTAAATTCAATCCCCGGTACCTCCTAAAATAGATAGATAGATAGATAGATAGATAGATAGATAGATAGATAGATAGATAGATAGATAGATACAGATATAGATATACCATCACCAATGCTGTTGTGTTGAATCCAATGCATCCCTCTGCTAAACTATTAAAAATACATTGGGAATATTTCAGAAATTACTGAAGTCATCTATATTAAATCCAGTTGAAATTGCAAAAAAGGCAACCATAAATGTAACAACATTTGATTATCAGGTAGGATTCATTGATGATTCTTTCATCTTGCTTCACTGGTTTAGAAAATCTTAACACTGCATTGGCATGTTTAGGATGTCAATTCAATCAACCCTCTCAATGAAGAGCATTCTCTATGATCACCTTGTTCACAAAACAAAATGCAAGACTTAACTTAAATCATTTTAGTGAAAATGAAATGTGTTAATGAGAAATATGAATAGAGGCAGCACTAATTCAAAAACATGCCTTCCATCCTAACAAACCTGAGTGAGGCAGAAAAAGGTGATTGCATAGCCCAAGAAGAAGGTGCTTAATCAGGAAACCTTGGTTCTAATGACATTTGAATGCAACCCACTTCAACCTTCTGAGCTTAGTTTTCTGCCTGATATGATAAAAATAATACATAATTTATAAAGGTATTCAAAACTTAAAATAAAATAACATGCAAAAGTGCCTTGTAGAGTGCCTGACACATAATAGCTGTTCAAAAAATATTTTGTGTTAGTTTTTCTTCCTGCCTTTTGCTATCTCAATATCATCTTCCATAAAGCAAAATAATCTCTACCAAATTCACATGATAACTATGAAGATTTGAGACATAATATAGTAAAAATTTCCAAAGCAAAATGGAAAATTCTCAGATCATGGAAGACATAGGTATGACTAAAATTGACCTAAATTATCCTGATACATTGTTCTCTCTTATTACTATTACTCTACACAGGAGATCTTTTTGTCACCTGAAGGACAAGAAATATTCTTCTACATTCTCTACCTCCATTTATTCAAATCCCTCCCTAACTGTCCATGTACCAACTGGACCCTGAGCCTCAGCAGAGTTACAACACCTACTCTCCAGTTCATTGGACTTATCCAGTCACCTAACAGGGAGGTGAAGATGGTCAACCACCACACCAGGGAAAAGAGAGAGTCTACAACTGCAAGTAGGAGAAGCCCATCCTTCAGCTATGTGGGATCTAAGCCCCCTCTTGATTCAGAGGTGGAGTGGACATCACCATCCCAGGGTCCTCAGGATGGAGGAATAAAATGTGGATTAGAGTGGGGGAAAAAAAATCCCTCCCTCAAAAGGGATTACCCCAGATTGATGCTAAAAATCCCTCCCCTAATAAGTACTCTCCACACCTACTAGAAGTCTTTTCCTTGTGTCATTTCACACACTATGCAAGGAGAATGCTATGCAAAAGCCCACTTTTGTGTGGACATATCAACACAAGCCCTGGCACACCTAACACAAACCCAACCCAAACTCAATGTGGTTATTAAAAAATGAAAAAAGCAATCTCTTCTCCTCCCTTTACAATATCCCAAGATATCACCTTGAACCTCTAAAGCATTTAAATTTTTTACATGGAAATTGTTCTAGGTAGTCATCTATGTAGCATGATTTGAGGGAAGCCAATGGCCTTTGTGTTCAAAACTAATTACCAGATGAAGCCTAAAATGTCATTATTACCAATTATTTTAATTATAAAATTATTCACCAAATATTTCTGGTTTTCCACCTGTGATGGTTATTTTATGTATCAGCTTGGCTAAACTTTAGTGCCCAGTTTGTTTCATCAAGCACCAGTCTGAATTATTTTGCAAATGTGATTAATTATCTATAATTAGTTGATTTTAACTAAAGGAGATTGTCATTGATAATGTAGGTGGACCTCATTCAATCAGTTAAAAATCTTAAGAACAAAAACCAAGGTTTCCCTGAGATGGATACGTTCTGCCTCTAGACTGTAATGTCAAATCTTGCTGAGTTCCAGCCTGCCAATCTGCCCTTCGAATTTTAGAATCAAGACTACAGTATCAACTCCTCTCTGAATTTCCAACCTGTTAGCCTAACTCAACAGTTTTCACACTTGCCAGTACCTATAATCATATGAACAAATTCCTTAAAATGAATCTCTTTAGACACACACATGTGTATGCATATCCAATTGGTTCCATTTCTCTGGAGGACACTGACTGATACACCACCCTTTAGGATACATGGTAGGATTGTACATCTTATTCTTTCTCCTTGTGGTTAAGCATAGCCCTGTGACTAGAGTTCTGGCCAATAAGTGACAACTGGAAGTCCCAGAAACATCTCTAAGCTGGGGTAATTAAGTGCCAGCAGGAGACCTTTGAGAGCTCTTTTCTCCTCTAATATGATCAGGATGGTAGCTGCTCTGAGACACAAGAGGAAGGTACATAACAAGAACCCATAACCACTTTATCATGGACATGTAGCATGAGCATAAAATAAACTTCTGTTGTTTAAAGTCAATAAGTACCTCCTGAGAGCCTCCTTGTTGCTCAAATATGTCCTCTCTACAAGGTAAACTCGGCACAAAAATGCACTACCTTCTGCCCAGTGTGGGACATGAATCCCAGGGTTGAGCTTCCCTGGCACCAAGGGATTACAACCAAGCACCAACTAGCAATGCAACTGGAAAAAGATATTGACCAAAAGGGGAAAAGAGTAAAGACAAATAAGTTTATTTGACTAAGAGACTTCAAAATGAGTCAGGAGTTCATTCCTGACATGCTATGTACATCTCAGCAGGATCTCATTGACTGCCAAAGTAAATATTCCTTCAAATAGCAGAGACATCCAAACAGTATAGAAAGGGCAGACAGCTCAGGGGTTTGGTGCCCTACCAGTGGGACTTACTTGGGAATTTATGCTCCCCAGTGTGACAGAATTGGATTCAGTTGTGATTTCCCTAAACATGGGTCTTCTGCCCCTTCTATTTGAACCTATATTTGGTGGTACAGTTGAGAGGTATATGTCCAAGAGACTTAAATATTTGGGCTGTCCATGTGCCAACTGGGCCCTGAATCTCAGCAGAGTTGCAAAACCTTCTTTCCAGTTCATTGGACTTACCCAGGACAACTAACAAGGAGATGATGATGGACAACAACTATCCCAAGGACCAGAGAGAGTCTACAACTGCAAGCAAGATAGTCTCCTTCATCTGCCCCATGGGATCTAAGCCCCTCCAATTAGAGGTGGAGTGGGCTTCACCATTCCAGAATCCTCAGGAATGGGGAATGAATGATGGACTAGAGTAGACTTACTGGTATTCTAATATAGACTCATTGTGATTCTAGCAGTGGAAAAACTTCTATCACTGGAGGTTCTGAGGGAGAGAGAGGGAAAAAAGGTATAATATGAACACATTTTGGGGACTTGGGAATTGTCCTGAGTGACATTGCAATGACAGATACAAGCTATTATGTATTTGGTCATAACTTACAAAATTGTGCGAGAGAGGGAGAGTGTAAACCACAATGTAAACTATAATCCATGCTTAGTGGCAATATTCCAAAATGTGTTAATCATTTGTAACAAATGTACCACACTAATGAAGGATGTTGCTAATTTGGGAAAATGTGGGAGGGGTTGGGAGTGGGACATATGGGAATCCCCTATATATTTTATGTAACATCTATGTAGTCTAAGCATCTTTTTTTAAAAATTAAAAAGTATATTTTTTAAAAATGAAGTCACTAAGACTTGGGGATCATTTTTTAATGCAGCAATGCACAACCTATCCTGATAGCTCTACCAACTCATTCAGTCATTGAGTCTTCCTTAAAGGCAGATTTTAACTCAACTGTTATAAATATTGATATTCAAACAAAACCTCAGTTGACAGATTAACTCTAGCAAAGAGCAGATTTCTGATGAAACAAAACATTGAAATATAGCTTTGATGATAAAGAGAGAAATCATTGACACTCAGTGTTCCAGAACATAGCACAGTGCCAAGGAAGGTAGGCCAGATTGTGGCAACATTAGGAATTCCTCTAAACATAGAATGGCATGAAAGCTTTAATATAGCTATAGTTTATAATTATTATCATTTAAGATGGTATATTTAATGAGAACATAGACCATGGGAATTGTTGTGCTAAGTGCTTACTTCAAATATCTCATTTAATCTTTGCAATAACTTTGAGAAATACGCTATCAAAATTTATATGGGGGATGCATAAATGAAGGCAGTAAAAAGATGTTATTCAGTTGGTGCAAAAGGAACTATGGTTTTAGACCATGAATTTTAAATCATTATAACTAGGTTAAAACATATCTTTATTAGTCAAAATAGGAACCATTACAATCAACACATCTTTGCCAACAAGAAATACGTTTGTTGATTCTTGCAGCATAAATCCCATACTTCAGGATTTGATGAACTCTTGGAAAGCATTTTCTGCACCCTGCTGGTTATGAAAGTGTTTTTCTTGCAAAAACTTGTCAAGATGCTTGAAGAAGTGTTGGTTGGAGAAAGGTCGGGTGAATATAGCAGATGAGGCAAAACTTCATAGCCCAATTCATTCAACTTTTTTTTAAAAGATTTATTTATTTATTTATTTTCCCCCTTTCCCCTCTTCCCACCCTGCTGTTTTTGCTGTCTGCATTGTCCTCTCTTCTCATTTTCTCTCCTCTACGATTCACCGGGATTTGATCCTGGAGACCTCTGATGGGCAGAGAGGTTCCCTGTCAATTGTACCACCTCAGTTCCTGGTTTCTGCTGCACTTCACCTTGATTCTCCCCTTGTCTCTCTTTTGATGCATCATCATCTTGCTGCATGACTCACTTGCATGGAGCACTGGTTCACCATGAGGGCACTTGCACAGGCACTGGCTTACTGTGCAGGCTCTCACGCAGGCAGTGGCTTGCTGCACAGGCATGCTTTTTCTTCTTCCTTTCCACCAGGAGGCCCCAGGGATCAGACCCAGGTCCTCCCACCTGGTAGGCAGAAGCTCTATCACTTGAGCCACATCTGCTTCCCTCATTCAACTTTTGAAGCATTGGTTGTGCAACATACAGTTGGGTATTTTTGTGGAGAAGAATTGGGCCCTTTCTGTTAACCAATGCCACCTGCAGGCATTGCAGTTTTTGGTGCACCTCATCGATTTGCTGAGAATACTTCTTAGATGTAATGGTTTTGCTGAGATTCAGAAAGCTATAGAGGATCAGACTGGCAGCAAACCATCAAACAGTGGCTATGACTTTTTTGGTGCAAGTTTGGCTTTGGGAAGTGCTTTGGAGTTTCTTCTTGGTCCATCCACTGAGCTGGTTGTTGCTGATTGTTGCATAAAATCCAATTTTTGCCACATGTCACAATCCAGTTGAGAAATGGTTCATTGTTGCTGCATATAATAAGAGAAGATAACACTTCAAAATGATGAAATTTTTCATTTTTGGTCAGCTCATGAGGCACTCACTTATCGAGCTATTTCACCTTTCCAATTTGCTTCAAATGCCAAATGACTGTAGAATGGTCGACACTGAGTTCTTTGGATGGGAGGGAGAGGAAATATTGTATGTGTGGGAATAAATACATGAATTTTCCCTTATTTGGCAATATTGAATGTTGCTGTCCAGGTTCTTGCCAAAGAACAAAACTACAAATTCTCTATTCTCTGATCCTTATCTAAAGGTCAGTGTTAAGATATCATTTTCCTGGAGAATTGCCTAAAGAATATGCACTCTAGCCTTGTTTGAGATCAATAAATCTTAATAATTGGGAGATGAGCATAGATTGCCTTGAAAATCTTTTGAAATACATGGACTCTTTTCCTAGAAAAATATATGTATACAAATTTTTAGAGAATCCACAACCTTTCCTCCAAGACCATTTATGTATTCCTTAGGGGAATCTTGTTTTTAAAGGGCTTTTTTAGTGATTAGTCTTGGGCCACTAGACCCTGCCCCTATAACGACACATTCCCAATCACAGCTGGGTCCTTGTCCTATTCCTGCCAAAGTCTGGAGGCAAGATTGATAAAAAGAGCACTCTGATGCACACATCTTATAGAAATTGTGGGTAACTTACATAGGTCCAAACAATACATTCTTGGCAAAATACAGTAGGAGATATCAGGCAGGAGAAAGTTTGGTGACTGTGGCTTCTCAGCTCAGATTGGTGGTATCTTCTGCTTGTTCAGGATGAAATGCAGCCTGGTTTGTTATATTAAGCCTGTTTACTCCAAAGTATGTCAACTTGAAATACCAGCATAATTATTTTTTATGGTTTTTGTTTTAGTTCTACAGTTGCTACAACAAATATCACACAATGGGTTGACTTAACCATGGGAATTTATTGGCGCATGTTTACAGAGGCCTCATGGGTAGGTATCATTCTAGCTGGCCAGTGATCCCTGAGTTCCTTGGCCTTTCCACCAGGTGGTGATGTCCTCTCCTTTCTCTTCCAGGTTCCAGTAACTTCCAGCTTCTGGATCCTCCCCATGGCTTTCTCTTCATAGACCTCCAGTAACAGGATTAAGATCCATCTTGATTCTACTGGCCACACTGTAACTAAAAATAACTTCTTCAAAAGATCCTATTTACAGTGGGTTTACACCCACAGGAATGTGGGTTAATATTAATAGCATGTTTTTTTTTTCTGTTATCTCAATCTGCCACAGTGCAAAAACACAAAACCCACTCACCATATTTTACTCCCTTAAAATATTGTCCTTCAGGGGGCCAAACTGTTCCCTGGCTTTGACTTATCCTCCACCCCAACCTAACTTTTCTTATATTCACTCCTACCAAGTCTAGACACACAAGTCTAATTCCCACAACTGTTGAAAGGGAACTCCCTCTCTCAAGAAAGGGCATGGGGGAGAGCCAAGATGGAGGCAGAATAAGGAGCTCCTGGAGTAAGTTCGTGATACAGGGTAGTTGGTGATCACCCAGAGCTACCTAAAGCACCTGTTTGGAGGACCCAGGAGACCAGAGGAGTATCCTGCAACATCCTTGAGAGTGTGGAAGGAGGAGACTACCATCTGCACAGAGGACTTGTGAGTAGAGACCTCCACACCACAGAGGTCGGAGCCCATGGCATGCAAGCCATCTTGGGAGCTATTCTGTGGCTGGAGTTGGAAGCTCCATTTCTCTCAAAAAAACAAGGGAGGAAGATGTGGTGTGGCACCAACTTCAGCTATTGATTAGTGGATTAAGCAGGCTGAAGTAGAATCCTAGGAACAACTAAACTTTTAGCCTGTCCAGGTCAGAGGAAAGCAGGTGGCTGCCATTTTGACTCCACCCCAGGCATGAACGGAAGTAGGACTGACTGAAAATCACAATGCTTGTAAGGTAGCTGGCAGAATCACAATGCCAGCAGAAAGGTAGCTGGCAGAATCTGCAGACAGCTTCTTTCCACCCAGATTAGATTGCAGGTCTAGCCTTAACCCCAGTCCCATCTCTGGCAGGGAGGTGCACCACCACTTGGCTGTCTAAAGTATAATCCTAGAGACAGCTAGGGTTTGAGCCTGTCCAAGCAGAAAAGAGTCTGGTAGCCACCATTTCAACTCCACCCCCAGCATGAGGGGAAACCTGGGTGACTAAAATTCAGTGAAATTAGGAACTAGCCTCTTTCCACCAAGATCTATCTGCAGCCGTAGCCTAGGCTCCAGCCCAACCTCCAGCAGAAAGATAGCTGGCAGAATATGCACAAAGGCTCTCCAGGCAACTGAAAATGCTCTCCACTGGCACAGCCTGAATAGTCAGACATCTGGGGTTGCATCCCCACACCCCAAGAGAATAGGAGAGGAGCTGGGTATCCTTGGCCTATCTGAGCAATGACAGGCAACAAACAGGTTTGTCAAGTGCTTTTGAGCCTATAATCTCTGCACCCCCACCCCCCAGGATAGGAGGGGGCTGCTGTTCCCTCAGGGCAACTTCAGGCCGTTTTGGCCTGCAAAATCCTGACTGCTGAGCACCTGTAGCTCCACCTCCATCCCCAATAGGACAAGAAACGGATTGTGTTTGCCCAGCCTCTCTAGGAAACTACAGGTGCTTTTGGCCCACACAGTTGTGGACCCACCCTCATCCCCCAATAGGACAGAGGGGGCTGGTGTTTCAAGAGCCTTTTGGGGCAATGGCAGACCTTTGGCCTACAGGGACTGGAATATTGGATGCCTGTGAATCCATTCCCACCCTCAATAGGATAGGAGGGGTCTGGTATCTCCATAGCCTCTCTGGAAAATGGAGTCCCCAATAGGGACTGAACTGTTGGGTGCCTGTGGATCCAACCACATGCCTTAAGAAGATAGAAGGAGGCTGGTATTTACCTATCCTCTCCAGGCAATGGTAAGTATTCTCAGCCAAAAGGGACTGAACTGTTGTGTACCCATAGAACCACCCTCATCACCCAATAGGCTAGGAGGGGGCTGGTGCTTCCTCAGCCTCTCTGGGCAATGGCAGGTAAAACTTTCTGCCTACAGGACTGAACTGTTGAGCATGGGTGTTTCTGTTCCCACCTCCAAAGGGCAGAAGGGACAGTACTCCCTCAGCCTCTCAGGGCAACTGCAGGCGCATTTGACCCACATACATAAGATTGTTGGGCACTCTAGAGAGTCCATTCCCACCCCTGGCAGGGAGAGGGTCTGGTGCTACATCAGTTTACCTGGACAACTGTGGTCATTTTGGATCCACACAGCATACACTGCTAACCACAACTACAGCTCCATCCCTGCCTAAGGAAGGGCAGGAAGGGGTGTGAAGCTTCATCAGTGTCTCTGGGCTACTACAGACAGTCCTGCTGTGCCCAACCTGGATTATTATACATGGCTGCAGCTCTGTCCCTACCGCTGACAGAGGAGAAAGGTGGGAGAAGCTTCATCAATTCCTGAGGCAACATGGGCAGCTTCAGCCTTCAGAGCTCACAGCAACAGGTACATCCTTGGCTCCTACTACATAACCAGCAAAGGAGAAAAGACAACAAATTCCTAAACTAAAGGGAGAAACTGCACCCAGAATAAATCATCTAGCAAGCCAGAGGCAGAAACACCAACAAAATGTTACAATCCCTACCAAGAAACAGGAAGAGATGGCCCAGTTAAAGGAATAAGAAAAGCCTGCAGATGACATAAAGGAGTTGACACAACTAATCTTAGATGTTCAAATAGATCTCCTTAATAAATTCAATGAGATAGCTAAAGAGATTAAGGATATTAAGAAGACACTGGCTGAGCACAAAGAAGAATTTGAAAGCATACACAGAAAAATAGCAGACCTTATGGGAATGAAAGGTGCAATCAATGAAATTTAAAAAACATTGGAATCATATAATAGCAGATTTGAGGAAGCAGAGGAAAGGACTGGTGAACTCAAAGACCTGGCTTCCAAAAGCAAACATACAAAATAACAGATGAAGAAAAGAATGGGAAAAAATTGAACAGGGTCTCAGGGAATTAAATGACAGCAAGAAATGTGCAAACATATGTCATGGGTGTCCCAGAAGGAGAAGAGAAGGGAAAGGGGGCAGAAGGAATATTTGAAGAAATAATGGTGGAAAAATTCCCAAACTTATTGCAGGACATAGATATCCATGTCCAAGAAGCAAAACATACTCCCATCTGAATAAATCCAAATAGACCAACTCTGAAACACATACTAACTAGAATGCCAAATGCCAAAAACAAAGAGAGAATTCTGAGAACAGTGAGAGAAAAACGATGCATAACATATAAGGGATACCCAATAAGATTAAGTGCCAATTTCTCATCAGAAACCATGGAGGCAAGAGGGCAGTGGTATGATATATTTAGCATACTGAAGGAGAAAAACTGCCAGACAAGAATTTTATACCCAGCAAGATTATCTTTTAAAAATGAGGGTGAGATTAGAACATTCACAGATAAACAGAAACTGAGAGAGTTTAAAACAGAAAGACTAGCTTTGCAAGAAATACTAAAGGGAGTGTTACAGCCTGAAAAGAAGACAAGAGAAAGAGGCATGGAAGAGAGTCTAGAAATGACAACTGTATCAGTAACAGTAACTAAAAGTGTCAAAAATAAAATGACAGATAAAATGCAAAGATCAAAATGGATGAAATAAGAACCACCTTTACAGTAATAACATTGAATATTAATGGATTAAACTCTCTAATCAAAAGACACAAACTGGCAGAATAGATAAGAAAATATAAGCCATCTATATGTTGTCTGCAAGAGACTTACCTTAGACCCAAGGATACCAATAAATTGAAAGTGAAAGGTTGGAAAAAAGATATTCCATGCATACAGTAAACAAAAAAGACTGGGTTAGCTATACTTATATCAGATGATGAAGACTCTAAAAGCAAAACTGTTACTAGAGACAAGGAAGGACATTACATATTAATAAAAGGGATGATTCACCAGGAAGAAATAACAATCATAAATATTATGCATCTAACTAGGATTCCCCAAGATACATGAGGCAAACACTGGCAAAACTGAAGGGATAAATAGACATCTCTACAGTAATAGTTGGAGACTTCAATACACCACTCTCAGCACTGGACAGAACATCTGGACAGAAGATCTATAAAGAAATAGAAGTTTGAACAATATGATAAATGGACTAAACCTAATAGACTTATACAGAACATTGCACCCCAAAACAGCAGGATATACATTCTTTTCAAGTGCTCATGGATCTTTCTCCAGGGTAGACCATATGTTGGGTCACAAAGCAGATCTCAGTAAATTCAACAAAATAGAAATTATGCAAAGCATTTTCTCTGATCATAATGGAATAAAGTTGGAAATCAACAAAAGGGAAAATTCACATATATATGGAGATTAAACAACACACCCTTAAATAATCAGTGGGTCAAAGAAGAAATTTCAAGAGAAGTCATTAAACATCTCAAGACAAATTACAATGAGAATACAAAACATCAGAACCTATGGGATGCTACAAAGGCAGTGTGGAGAGGAAAATTAATAGCCCTCGATGCTTACATTAAAAAAGAAGAAAGAGCTAAAATCAATGACCTAACTACACAGCTGAGGAACTAAGAAAAGAACAGCAAACCAATCCCAAAGCAAGTAGAAGGAATGAAATAACAAAGATCAGAGCAGAAATAAATGAAACTGAGAACACAAAAAACAATAGAGAAAATTAACAAAACCAAAAGTTAGTTCTTCAAGAAGATTAACAAAATTGACAAACCCTTAGCTAGACTAAGGAAAAAAGAGAGAAGATGCAAATAAATGAAAAGGGGAACATTACTACTAACCTCACAGAAATAAGAGAGATCATAAGAGGATACTATGAACAAGTTTATGCTAAAAAACTAGACAATGTAGATGAAATGGAAAAATTCCTAGGAATATACAAACAACGTACACTGATGCTAGAAGAAACTGAAGCCCTCACAAACCAATCACAAGTAAAGAGATTCAAACAGTCATCAAACAACTCCCCAAAATGAAAAGCCCAGGATCAGGTGGTTTCATCAGTGAGTTCTATCAAGCATTGAAAGATTTAATACCAGTATTACTCAAGCTCTTCAAAAAATTGAACAAGAAGTAATGCTACCAAACTCATTCTATGAAGACAATATCACCATAATACCAAAGTCAGATAAAGATATTACAAAAAGGAAAATTACAGGCCCATTTCTCTAATGAATACAGATGCAAAATCCTCAATAAAATACTTGCTAATGAAATCCAACAACACATTAAAAGAATTATCCATCATGATCAAATGGGTTTTAAACCAGGTATGCAAGGCTGGTTCAACACAAGAAAATCAATTAGCATAATACACCATATTAATAAATCAAAGAAGAAAGATCACATGATCTTATCAATTGATGCAGAAAAGGCATTTGACAAAATACAGCATCCTTTCTTGATAAAAATACTACCAAAAGTAGGAATTGAAGAAAATTTTCTCAACATGATAAAGGGAAAAAAAAGTATATGTTAGCATGAAGAAAACTTGAAAAAGATGTTCAAATCTTAAAAGAAAGGAAATATCCTTATGATTTTTGATGGACAAGTCTTACATATGGGTATGCATATATTACTTAAATATACAATTTCTTTCATTTTCTGTCTCTTGTTTGCTGCTTTCAGTTTCCAATTATCAATATAACCTTTAGTAATTCCTAGGTCATTTATTTACACTGAATAGATGAATGTTTTCTTGGTATAGAAAACAGAGCAAAATCAAGAATCTCATCTTGCAATGTTTTAAACTCTTAAGCTTTGTACTTCATTAGCTTATATATCGACATGAAGTAATATTTATTTTGTCTATTTGAAAATGTTTTAAAAAATTGCCATTCTGTGATGTGTAACAAGCCTCATTAATTAGTATTTCTCTGTTGATTTTTAGTGTGATTAAAAAATCATTGTCATTCTTCTGAAAAAAGAGACCACATATGAAAAATCCACAGCTAACATGGTACTCAATGGTGAAAGACTGAAAGCTTTACATTGAGATCAGGGACAGACAAGGATGCCCACTGCCACCACTGTTGTTCAGTACAGTGCTAGAGGTTCTAGCTAGAGCAATCAGGCAAGAAAAAGAAATAAAAGGCATCCAAATTGGAAAGAAAGAATTAAAACATTCACCATTCACAGATGATATGATTATATATCTAGAAAGTCCCAAAAAATCTACAACAAAGATGCTAGAACTAATAAATAATTTCAGTAGTGTCAGGATATATGATCAATATGCAAAAATCAGTGGTGTTTCTATATACTAATAATGTGTAATCTGAGGAGGAAGTCAGGAAAAAAATTCCATTTACAATAGCAACTAAAAGAATCAAATATTTAGGAATAAACTTACCCAAGGATGTAAAGCACTTCTATTCAAAAACTATAATGTATTGCTAAAAGAAATCAAAAAAGACCTAAATGATTGGAAGAACATTCTGTGCTCATGGATTGGAAGACTAAATATCATTAAGATGTCAATTCTACCTAGATTGAAATACAGATTCAATGCAATCAAAATAAAAATTCCACCAGCATTTTTTAAGCAAATGGAAAACACAATTATCAAATTTATCTGGATGGGTGAGAGGACCTGAATAGCCAGAAACATCTTAAAAAGGAAAAGTGAAGTTGGAGGACTCTTACTTTCAGACTTTAAATCATATTACCTAGCAACAGTAGTAAAAACAGCATAGTATTGGCATAAAGACAGACACATAGACCAATGGAACTGAATTGATGGTTCAGAAACAGACCCTCACGTCTATGGCCAAGTGATTTTTGACAAGCCTATCAAGCCCTGCAGTTGGGGCAGAACAGCTTATTCAACAAATGGTGCTGGGAGAACTGGATATCCATAGCCAAAAGAAAGAAAAAAGACCCCTACCTCATATCTTATACAAAAATTAACTCAAAATGGATCCAAGACCTAAATATAAAAGGAAGTACAATAAAGCGCCTAGAAGAAAATGTAGGGAAACATCTTCAAGACCTGGTGGTAGGTGGTAGATTCTTAAACTTTACACTAAAAGCACAAAAAACAAAAGAAAACATGGATAAATGAGACCTCCTCAAACTTAAACACTTCTTTGATTCAAAGGACTTCATCAAAAAGGTGAAAAGGCAGCCCAGACAATGGGAGAAAATATTTGGAAACCACTTATCTGATAGGGATTTGATTTGCATTCTATATAAAGAGATCACACAACTCAACAGTAAAAGAGCAAGCAATCCAGTTAAAAAATGGACAAAAGATTTAAATAGATATTTCTCCAAAGAGGAAATGCAAATGGCCAAAAAGCACATAAAAAGATGTTCCTTATCACTAGCTATTAGGGAAGTGCAAATTAAAACAACACAATATCATCTAACACCATATAGAATGGCCATTATTAAAAAAACAGACAACAATAAGTGCTGGAAAGGATGTGGAGAAATAGGAACACTCCTTCACTGTTGTGGGAGTGTAAAATGGTGCCACCTCTGTGGAAAATAGTTTGGCAGTTCCTCAGGAAGCTAAATATAGAACTGCCATATGATCGAGCAATTCCTCTACTAGGAACATATCCAAAAGAACTAAAAACTATGACACAAATAGACGTCTGCACACTGGTGTTCATAACAGTGTTGCCAAAAGACAGAAACACTGGTATTCTTAGCAGTGTTGCCAAAAGACAGAAACAACCTAAGTGTCCATCCACCAATGAATGGATAAACAAAATGTGGTATAAACATACAATGGATCACTATGCTGCAGTAAGAAGAAATGAAATTGGGACACATGTAATAACATGGATGAGTCTTGAAGACATTATACTAAACAAAGTAAGCCAGACACAAAAGGACAAATATTGCATGGTCTCATTAATATGAACTAAATATGAATAATAAACACATGGAATTAAAACTAGAGTACAGGTTATTAGGAGATAAGAGGAGGGTTGAGAAGAACTCCTGATGCTTAATGTATGTAGAAGTTTTAATTAGCTTGACTATAAAAGTGTGGAAATGAATAGAGTTGAAGGTAATACATTATAGTATTATAACCAGTAGCGACTGGTTTATAAATGGGATTGTGGCTGAAAATGGTAGTCTGGGGAAGTAAATGTCAATAGAAAGAAAGCTAAAGAATAATCTAGGGACTGAATAACACAGTGAACCCAGAGGTGGATGAGAATAGTGGTTAAGGGTAAAAATGCAAGAGAGTCCTGTGAGCTAGAGCAGACGTACATCACTATTGCAGGGTGATGGGAATATGGAGAAGCATGGGAAAACTACAATTGGTGTGAACTATAGATTGGTTAACACCAATACTATAATATTCTTGCATCAATGCCAAAGCTGGTAATGGGGGTGTATAGAAAAAAGTGTGCCAAATGTATGTTATGGACCATGATTGGTGATAATGTCTGATATTATCTCATAATCTGTAACAAATGTTCCACCATGATGTGTTGTTTTATGGGAAATCCACACATCTGTATGATTGTTTTGCAAGTTCACAACATCTGTAACATATATATATTTTTTTTTTTTTAATGGTGTTTGTTAGGGGAAAAATAAATCAAATATAAGAGGACTATAGTTGGTAGTAATATTTAGCGATGCTCTTGCATAATATGTAACAAATGTTTCACAACAATGCAAAGTGTTGGTGGAAGGGTAATGTATGAGACTCCTGTGTGATGTTATGTATGTTTATTCTGTAAGTTCACAATCTTTATTATACACTTATTGTTTATGCATATTCATATATGAATGATATACTTCAATTAAAAAAATTTTTAAAACAAGCTTATGCTAAGTAAAAGAAACCAGTTACTAAAGTCTATATATTGTATTATTCCATTTATATGAAATGGGGAGTAACTCCTAATGGTAAGGATTTTCTTTCTGGAGTGATGAAAATATTCTGAAATTAGATATGGTGATGGCACACAACTCTTAAAAGAATGAATTTTATCATATGTGAATCACATCTCAATAAAGCTTTTTTTAAAACTATGTAGCACAAAAAAAAAAAAAAAAAAAAAAGGACAATGGATGCAAAATGGTCCAAAGCAGCTACAGAAGTTGGCTCCACACGCAGTTCCCAGGACAATTAGCAACAGAAACATTTATCTCCAAAATAAAACTAAATCAATATTCTCAACAAAATTGAAAAAATATTCTTGAGTTTCCATACAAAAGAAAAAGATCAAGATAAACATGAAGAACTGGAGAAAAGAACACTAAGTTGAGGGAAACATTTAAATTTTTAATTTTCATGAACTAAAGAGAGACGTGGTTCTTCTTCTGAAAGGTGCTGAGCATTGAGCAGGATTAATTTTAAAAAGACCTCACCTACAAGAGCAAAATTATTTAGAAAACAATGAGCAATTATTTCAAACTCTGTAGAAAATTATAATCTTGAACTTAGAATTTGAATCACCCACTTCTCCTCCATTGGGAATGAAGGAAAAATCAACACATCTTCAGACAGATTTCAGAAAGTTTGGCCATAAGAGCAGTTCATGAGGGGGCATGCTTATTATAATAATGCTTGTGATTTACTCCCACAAAACCAAAAAAAAAAAGCAAGGAAGAGGAAGATGTAGAATCTAGCTATAGCAGATACCACAGCTCAGCTCACTCCAATTCCCTTTTTGTTTGCCTTGATGCTATGAAGACTGAAAAGTTAAAAGCTACAATTCCCCTAGCTTTTTCGTAGCAAAGCAGACATACCCTTATAAAACTCGTAATGTGAAAGTGAGCTGCCTGAAGAGGTGGTAGCCATGCCTGAAGATGGTGCCTTCTGAGGCAGCTGAGGTAGAGCTGCTAGTCCTCAATTCCTCAAGTGCTGAGTGGCTGCTGCAGCAGCCCAGGAGCTTCTGCTGGAACTTGCCCTTCATGGGTTTGAGGGGTTGCCCTGACGAAATCATTCATTTAAGATTCTGTTGCATCTTCTCTGGAGAGCATAGAAATGTGGTAAACTACCACTTATCCCCAAAATAAGTCTATTTAAATAAGGTAGTATGGATTCTGTTGCCTGCCTTTGGGGATTAGGAATGAGAATGAGGTGGTATAGGAAAAGAGATGATCACTTTCATTATAAATGTTTCTGTAGCACTTTATTTTTTATGATGTATTACTTTGAACAAAAACTTTAAAATTTTTAAATGTACTAGTGGGCAAAGGAGATGAGGCCTTTGCCTAATTTACAGAACGGAAAATCTAAATGGGCCACAAACATATGCGCAGTTCTCCGATTCTCTAGTAACCAAAAAAATGCAAATTGAACTTACATTAGAGCCATCGAACTGGCATGCATTTAGAAGTATTACAGGAAAGGATATGGAGAAAACTATACTTTCAGATGGAACTGTGAAATGTTACAGCCTTTCTGGAAAGCAATCTGGCAAAACTAATTAAAATTAAACATATATGAACCCTCTACACAAACAATCACAGTCCTAGAAATCTATTCTATAGAAATGAAACCACATCTACTTAAGGACTATTTGTTATAGCTTTGCTCATAGTCATAAAAACTGGCATAAATAAAACATTATACATTTGATTTTCCAAATTTTATAATATGAAAAATGATATAACCTTAATATCTATGATGTATAATATAAAATATTTTCATTATAATCTTAAAATAGAGGTAAAAACAACAATACATTTGGGTTAAGCCACAGCACACCTTTTCAAAGAAGGAATATGATCTATACTGGCTGATAGGAAGGAATTTCATAAGATGCTGAGGTAAAAAATAGAAAACTAAAGAAAAGTGAACACTTACCAAAGACAGTATGCAGTTTCCCAACTCCCTGCTTTTGTTCACACTGTTACTTCCACTTAAAGTATCCTTACTCCTGACATTAACTCGTAATCTCTGCCAAGCAAATCTTACCCATGTTGAGTATAAATTGGCTTAACCTTTTTGGAGGAGCAGAACAAAAATATGATTCAAGCTATAAAATGTATAGCCAATTGATTCAGCAATCTTATCTCTCTGAATTTACAAGGAAGTAAATGCCTAAATGTGACTTGATGCATATATAAGAATTTTTATTAAAGCAAAAAAAAAGTGAAAACAATCTAAATATACACCGCCAGAAGGTAGTCAAATAAGTAATGACTCATATGCTCAATAGAATATTAATATTACACAGCCACTTAAAATTGTGATAGTGATCATACTGATTGAAAATCATCTGAGGCATACTGTTAAGTGACAAAGGTCAATGACAAAAGAACTATGATTCAATAATACAAAACTAGGTCTATCTACCTGGTAAATAATTTATATTTATGGAGAGACTGCTATCAAAAAGCAGAAAATGGTAAAGACAATATGGCTAAAAGACTTCAAAATGAGTTGGGAGGTCATAAGAGGGGTCATGCTTATGCACACCTCAGCAGGAACTCAGAGAGAGTCAAAGTGGATACAACCCAGGTAGTGGTGCTCCTGAGGGCTACAGAGACACCCAGGCCCTACAGTCATGGCAGATGGCTCTGGAGTTCAGTGCCTTGCCAGTGGGCCCTACTTTGGAATTTGTGCTCCTGAGTATGATGGAGTTGGACTCAGATGTCACTTCTCTACACATGCTTCTTTTGACACTTTTACTGAACCTGGGGTTGGTATATACTCAGGAGACTTGAATCTCTGGACTGCCCATGTGCCAGCTGGGCCCTGAGTCTCAGCAGAGTTGCAACACCTACTCACGGTTTGTTGGACTTACCCAGGTAAGCTAACAGGAAGGTGAGGATGGTCAACCACCATACCAGGGAACCAAGAGAGTCTACAGCTGCAAGCAGGTGAATTCTATTCATCAGCCATGTGGGATCTAAGCTTCCTCTCAATTTAGAGGTGGAGTGGGCATTGCCACCTCAGGGTCCTCAGGATGGAGGAATAAATTATGGGTTAGGTGGACTAACTGGTTTTCTACTATAGAATTATTGTGACGCTAGCAATGGAAGATATTATATCATTGATGTGGAGACAGTGGCCACAGGAGTTGCTGAATGCAGGAAGAGGGAAAAGGAGGTGTGACATGGGGCATTTTTGGGACTTGAAGTTTTCCTGAATGATAATGCAGGGACAGATGCAGGACATTTTTTTATCCTGCCATAATCCACCCAATGGACTGGGAAAGAATATAAACTACAACATAAACTATAAGCCATGCTGTGTAGCAGTGTCCAAAATATATTCATCAATTGCAATGAATGTACCACACTAATGAAAGAAGTTGTCGATGTAAGAGGAGTGGGGGGTTTGGGGAATGGGGTATAGGGGAGACTCATATTTTTTAGTGTAACTTTTTGTGTGGCCTATTTATCTTTTTAAAAAAAAAAAGACTTTCTGGACATTTTAACACTGGTTTCTTTAAACTTCTGAGATTTGTTAGTTTTAATTTCTTTTGTTTTTTAATCTTTATGTATTATTTTAATTTTTTCTCAATGTGTCATATTTTACAAAAGAACAGTGCTATTATTTTAAATATATTTTTATTACAAAAGTTGTGCACATGTGTGGAATTACCATACAACCCTTCACAAAACATACCATGCCACTGTGGAACAATTGTTATAGAATATGAGATAGTATTAATATCTCTAATATCTAATAATTACTACCACTATGGTCCATAGCATACATTTGGTATGTTTTTTCTATACCCTCTATTATTAACACAGTATGTCTTTGGTATTAATGTAAGAATATTACAGCATTGCTGTTAACTATAGTCCATAGACTATATTCGTTGTATTTTTCCCATGCTTCTCCACATTCCCAATCCCCTGCAATAGTGATGTATTAATACATTTATTCTAGTTCACAAAAGGACATTCTTATATTTGTACTGTTAACCACAATTCTCATCCACCCCTTGGTTCCCTGTGTTATTCACTTCCTAGATTATTCTCTAGCTTTCTTTGAATTGACATTTACATCCCTATCTAACTTTTTCAGTCACAATCCCATTTATAAACCAGCTGTGTTAGTTCTACTCACTATAATGTGTTACCATCAAGTCTATTCATTTCCACACTTTTATAGTCAAGTTAATTAAAACTTCTATATACATTAAGCATCAATACTCCTTATCAGCCCTCCTCTCACCTCCTAATAATCTATATTCTAGGTTTAATTCCATGTGTTTATTCTTCATATTTAGGTAATATTAGTGAAACCATGCAGTATTTGGCCGTTTGTGTCTGGCTTATTTCACTTAGCGTAATGTCTTCAAGATTCATCCCTGTTATCATATATGTTCAAATTTCATTTCTTCTTACAGCAGCAAAGTATTCCATTGTATATATATATACACAATATTTTGTTTATCCATTCATTGGTTGATGGACACTGGGTTATTTTCATATTTTGGCAATTGTGAACAATGCTGCTACAAACATCAGAATACCAATATCTTTTCCTATCACAGTTTTCAGTTCTTCTGGATATATTCCTAGCAGAGGAATTGCTAGATCATATGGCATTTCTATGTTTAGCTTTCTGAAGAACTGTCAAACTGTCTTCCACAGAGGCTGCACCATTTTACAATCCCACCAAGAGTAAAGGAGGTTCCTACTTCTCCACATCCTCTCCAGCACTTAACGTTTTCTGTTTTTTTTTCAAATAGTGGCCATTCTATGCAATGTGAGATGATTTCTCATTGTAGTTTTAATTTGAATTTCCCTAGTAGCTAGTGATAAGGAACATTTTTCATGCTTTTTGTATTTTCTCTTTGGAGAAATGTCTATTTAAGTCTCTTGCCCATTTTATAACTGAATTGCTTGCTCTTTTACTTTTGAGTTGTATGATCTCTTTATATAAAATAGAAATCAGGGGAGTTGAGGCAAGATGGTGGCTGCGTGAGCTTGCCTGGTAATGTCTCTGCAGGGGGCGGCTGGGCAGCGTTGAAGGCTCTTTGGGACCACGCTGTTTCGGGGATTTTTGCTGGTTGGAAGGTGTCTGGACGTCAATTCGATGGGAAGGTAACAGAGAGGATACGTCTATAATATATAAACAGAGGTCCCAGCTGGGCGCGGGAAGTTCCCTCCTTGGGTGGGCGGAGCCGCGGTAGCGGGCGCTCCTGCAGCTCCGGAGCCGCGGCGGCCAGGGTTTTTGTTTTTTTTTTCCTTTTTCTGGAGGCTTTGCGGTGCTGAGAAATTCGCGGATACTGGGCTGGCTGGTGAGGGGTTGTTGGGACAAGACTCCTTTGCAGATCGATTTGAGGAGACAGACGGTGTTTTGTTGTGAAGCGGGGGACCTTTTGGTCGCCGGACGGGGGGGTAGCGCTTCCGCCTGGAGCCCCATCCCCACAGGTCCGGCTGCCGATCTGCAACGGAATTGGATTTTGGGCAATAAGGGGACACAATTGGGAGACTGTTGTAGGGTGCAGTGAGGGAGGAGGACACGTCTGGAAGCCGATTGGGGAATATTTTGCAAAGTTTGGGATTTCGGATCTTAGAGTCTGTTTTCGGCTTTTCCAGCTGAAGGCCACCCCACCAGGCGGGGCTTGGGATCTGGGTCATTGAACTGGCTGTGGTGTAGAGGCGCCCTCAAGTGGCCGTTTTGTGGGAGCACAGGGAGGGAGCTGTCCAAAGGCTGAAACCCTGAGGAGTAGGTGAATTGCAGGGATCAGACATTCAAGATAGAGTTCGCGGACCTGGCTTCCCCCACGGGGCTGGCACCCAGCTACGGGGATCCCTGAGGGCTGTGTTGCACTGCGGGGCTCCTAAGCTTTCTGTGGACCAGATTTGAGGTTGCCAGGTCTGGGTCCCCTGGACTCTGGCGGTCCACACCCCAGACTCACACCTCTTGAGTCTTCAGTGTCTCAGACTTTCCACCCCTGAATCCATCACCCCCTGGGGTCTACCTGGGATCCTTGAGTGCCCTGGACCTTAACGTTTGCGTTTTATATTTATTGGTTCATATTGCTTTGTTTTTATTTTCACTTTATCTTATTTTTTACTCTTTTTGACGCCCTGATTGCTAATATTGCATTATCCCCTAGTCTTTTCTCCTAGTGTGTCCCCCAAAGTCCTTTTTTTTTATACAGTTATTTAGGGGTTTTTTGGTTGTTGTTTTAGATAGTGTTGCAATTGTGACACGTGTATACCTGTATCTCTCTTCCCCCTATCTGTTCCCCACTGTTTGCCCATCCTCTTTTTCTTTCTTCCTTTCTTCTTGTCTTTCTTTTTTTCTTTATTATAATTAGTTTTTTTTTTTTCGGTTTTCTCTTTCCCTCTTGTCCCTCATCTTCCACTTATTTTATTTTAATTCAAGTATACAATAGGTGCTACAGGGAACACCTCACATTTGCTGGGTTTTCCCATCCTCCACTGCCTCATTTCTGTGTGAACTGATTTAGGCTACCTACACTATCCCCCTTCCCCTGCATCTTGATATCCACTATCATCTACTGTCTCTCCTATATTCCATCCCCCACCTCCCGTTCTTTGATCCACAAAGTGTCTAACTCTTAATTTCTAATACCTTTGTTCTGTTTTCTGTCTGTTATCCACACTTGAAACTATTACCTTTCTTTTCTTTTTCCCTCTCTCATGAAAACAATAGCTTTGTAGTTCATACCATATTCCTCCCATATTCAGTCATCTACTTCATAAAAGGTACTCTACCTACAGCTATAACTCTATACAATCTACATGAATCTAACCTCCATCCTCCCAGATCTCATATTCTTGCTTTGTTAACATACATCACCAATATTACTTTACACTTTTCCCTTGCTTACACAATTGCCTTTCCCCAACACTAATACTTTCCTCTAAAGTGAACCTAACCAACAACAAGTAACTAGAATAAGAAGAAAAAAGTGACAAAGAGAAGATATAACACCTATGCAAAAATAACAACTAATTAACCTCCAAGAGCAGACAAAGAAGCTAAGGAACTGATTAAACTCGTCAAAATAAAAAGATGACCAGAAAGCAACAAAAATCTACAAACCAAACCAATAATCAGGAAAACATGGCTGAATCCAGTCAACAAACCAATAATCACGAAGGGGAGCAAAACTTGGCACAAGCAATGAAAGATCTCAGAACATTTATCACCGACAAATTTGATGCAGTAATGAAAGAGGTTAACAACATGAAGACATCACTTGGAGGGGAAATTGCAGACATACGCAAAAACATAACAGATATGATGGGAATGAACACCACAGTTCAAGAAATCAAAAATACACTTGCAGCAAATATCAGCAGACTAGAAGAGACAGAGCAGAGAATTAGTGATGTGGAAGACAGTACATCAGAAATCAAACAGATAGTAGAAGGGGTCAATAAGAAGATAGAAAAAATCCAATTAGGATTTAGGGACCTGAATGACAATGCAAAATGCTCAAACATACGTATTATAGGTATTCCATAAGGTGAAGAGAAGGGAAAGGGGTCAGAAGGAGTGTTGCAGGAAATAATGGCTGAAAACTTCCCAAATCTACTGAAAGAGACAGATATACATATCCAAGAAGCACAGCGCACTCCACAAGTCATAAACCCCAACAGGCCCACCCCAAGACATATACTTGTCAAATTATCCAATGCTCAAGACAAAGAGAAAATCCTAAAAGCAGCAAGAGAAAAGAAAACCATCACATACAAGCGAAGCTCAATTAGATTAAGTGCTGATTTCTCTTCTGAAACCATGGAGGCAAGAAGACAGTGGTATGATATAGTCAAGGTACTAAAGGAAAAAAATTTCCAACCAAGAATACTCTATCCAGCTAAACTAGCATTCAAACATGATGGAGAGTTCAAAATATTCACAGACAAACAGAAACTGAAAGAGTATACCAACAAGAAACCTCCCCTTCAAGAAATTCTAAAGGGAGTTCTGCAGGAAGAAAGGAAAAAACAGGAAAGGCAAAATTGGAGGAGAGTATAAGACCAACAACAACAAAAAAAAAGGCAAAAAATAATATACAAACAAAATATGACAAACACAAATCCAATCAAAATATGGCTAACACAAATAATTCCTTGACAGTAATAACACTGAATGTCAACGGATTAAACTCACCTATCAAAAGATTCAGAATGGGACATTGGATAAGGAAATATGACCCATCCATATGCTGTCTACAAGAGACACATCTTAGACCCAGAGACGCATGGAGATTGAAAGTGAAAGGCTGGAAAACAATCATACAAGCTAACAATAACCAAAAAAAGGCAGGAGTAGCTATATTAATATCAGACAAAATAGACTTTAAATGTGAAACAATTGTGAGAGACAAAGAAGGATACTACATTTTAGTGAAAGGGAAAATCTGTCAAGAAGATCGAACAATCATAAATATCTATGCCCCTAACAAGGGTGCCTCTAAATACGTCAGGCAAACGCTGGAAAAACTAAGTGAAAGAATAGATACATCTACAATTATAGTGGGGGATTTTAATACACCACTATCAACTCTGGACAGAACATCTCAAAAGAGAATCACCAAAGAAACAAAACATCTGAATAGTATATTAGAGGAGCTCGATCTAATAGACATATATAGATTGCTACACCCAAACACAGCAGGATATACATTTTTCTCAAGCGCACATGGATCATTCTCCAAGATAGATCATATGCTAGGCCACAAAGAAAGGCTGAACGAATTCAGAAAGATTGAAATCATACAAAACATTATCTCTGACCACAGTGGAGTCAAGCTGGAGATTTGCAAGGGACAGAAGCCCAGATTTCACACCACGATTTGGAAATTAAACAGCACACTCTTAGAAAAACAGTGGGTCAAAGAGGAAATCTCAAAAGAAATCAATGACTACCTTGAAACAAATGATAATGATAACACAACATACCAAAATTTATGGGATGCAGCAAAAGCAGTACTGAGAGGGAAGTTTATAGCCATAAATTCATATATCAAAAAAGAAGAAAGAGCAAAAATTGAAGAACTAACTGCACATTTGAAGGAATTAGAAAAACAACAACAAAGTAACCCAACAGGAAGAAGAAGGAAGGAAATAACAAAGATAAGAGCAGAACTAAATGAAATAGAAAATAAGAAAGCACTTGAACAGATAAACAAGACCAAGACCTGGTTTTTTGAGAAGATTAACAAAATTGACAAACCTTTAGCAACACTAACAAAGAAAAAAAGAGAGAAGATGCAAATACACAAAATAAGAAATGAGAGTCAATAAAAAAAAAACAATAACATCTGAAAATAAAAAAAAATAAAAAAATAAAAAAATAAAAAAATAAAAAAAAAAAGAAATGAGAAAGGCGATATCACCACTGACCCCACAGAAATAAAGACTATCATAAGAGGATACTTTGAAAAACTATATTCCAACAAAAATGACAATCTAGAGGAAATGGACAAATTCCTAGTAACACAAAAGCAGCCCATTTTGACAAAAGAAGAAATTGATGATCTTAACAAACCAATCACAAGCAGAGAGATAGAATCAGTTATTAAAAATCTCCCAACTAAGAAGAGCCCAGGGCCAGATGGCTTCACAGGTGAATTCTACAAAACATTCCGGAAAGAACTGACACCAATCCTGCTGAAACTATTCCAAAACATCGAAACAGAAAGAACATTACCCAACTCCTTCTATGATGCCAACCTTACCCTAGTACCAAAGCCAAACAAAGACATCACAAGAAAGGAAAATTACAGACCAATTTCTCTAATGAACCTAGACGCAAAAATACTTAACAAAATACTTGCTAATCGTATTCAACAACACATTAAATGTATTATACACCACGACCAAGTGGGATTCATCCCAGGTATGCAAGGATGGTTCAACATAAGAAAATCAATCAACGTAATACACCATATAAACAGATTGAAGGAAAAAAATCACATGATTATATCTATTGATGCAGAAAAAGCATTGGACAAAATACAGCACCCTTTCTTGATAAAAACACTCCAAAAGATTGGAATACAAGGGAATTTTTTGAACATGATAAAGAGTATATATGAAAAACCTAAAGCCAATATTGTTTAAAATGGAGAAATCCTAGAGTCCTTCCCTCTAAACTCAGGAACAAGACAAGGATGCCCACTGTCTCCGCTCCTATTTAACATTGTCTTAGAAGTACTTGCTCGAGCACTGAGGCAAGAACCAGAAATAAAAGGCATTCAAATTGGAAAGGAAGAAGTCAAAATTTCATTATTTGCAGATGACATGATCCTATACATAGAAAACCCTGAGAGATCTACAATGAAGATTCTAGAACTCATAAATGAGTTCAGTAAAGTCGCAGGTTATAAGATCAATGCACAAAAATCAGTAGCATTTCTGTACACCAATAATGAGCAAGATCAGGAGGAAATCCAGAAACAAATACCATTCACAATAGTAAATTAAAAAATCAAATACTTAGGAATAAATTTAACTAAAGAGGTAAAGAACTTATACAATGAGAACTATACAAGATTGTTCAAGGAAATCAAAGAAGACCTAAATAAATGGAAGACTATTCCTTGTTCATGGATAGGAAGACTGAACATTATTAAGATGTCTATCCTACCAAAACTGATCTACACATTCAATGCAATCCCAATAAAAATCAACGCAGCCTTCTTTAAGGAACTAGAAAAACTAACTACAAAATTTATTTGGAAAGGAAAGAGACCCCGAATAGCTAAAGACATACTGAAAAAGAAAAACGAAATTGGAGGAATCACACTACCTGACTTCAAAACATACTATAAAGCTACTGTGGTGAAAACAGCATGGTATTGGCATAAGGAGAGACACATAGACCAATGGAATCGAATTGAAAGCTCTGATATAGAACCTCACATATACAGCCACATAATATTCGATAAAGCCACCAAACCCTCTCAACTGGGAGAGAGTGGCCTATTCAACAAATGGTGTCTGGAGAACTGGATAGCCATATGTAGAAGAATGAAAGAGGATTACCATCTCACACCTTATACAAAGATCAACTCAAGATGGATCAAAGACCTAAATATAAGAGCCAAGACCATAAAAACCTTAGAAAGCAGTGTAGGGAAACATCTACAGGACCTTGTAATAGGAAATGGATTTATGAATATCTCACCAAAAGCACGAGCAGCAAAAGAACTAATAGATAAATGGGACTTCCTCAAAATTAAAGCCTTCTGCACCTCAAAGGAGTTTGTCAAGAAAGTAAAAAGGGAGCCCACACAGTGGGAGAAAATATTTGGCAATCATATATCTGATAAGAAACTTATAACTTGCATATATAAAGAACTCCTATATCTTGAAAATAAAAAGATAAACAACCCATTTAAAAAATGGGAAAAAGACTTAAACAGACACTTCTCTGAAGAAGAAATACAAATGGCAAGAAAGCACATGAAAAAAATGTTCCAAATCTCTAGCTATCAGGGAAATGCAAATCAAAACTACAATGAGATACCATCTTACACCCATAAGATTGGCAGCTATGAAAAAAACAGAAGAATACAAGTGCTGGAGAGGATGTGAAGGAAGGGGAACACTCATCCACTGCCGGTGGGAATGCAGAAGGATCCAACCATTCTGGAGGACAGTATGGCGGTTTCTCAAAAAACTAGCCATAGATTTGCCATATGACCCAGAAATACCACTGCTGGGTATATACCCAGCAGAACTGAAAACAAGGACACAAACCGATATATGTACACCAATGTTCATAGCAGCATTGTTCACTATTGCCAAAAGTTGGAATCAACCCAAATGCCCATCAACAGACGAGTGGATCAATAAAATGTGGTATATACACACAATGGAATACTACTCGGCTGTAAGAACAAACACACTACAAACACATGTGATAACATGGATGAATCTTGAGAACCTTATGTTGAGTGAAGCAACCCAGACATTGAAGGACAAATACTACATGACCTCAATGATATGAAATAAACAAGCTGCCCTAGATAGCAAGAGACTGAACGATAGGCTTACAGGAAATCGGAGGGTGGAGGAAGGATATGAGCCGATGTCTGCAGGGGTGGAATTTAAGACGAGATGGTGGTAAGTATGAACACAAAGAAGAGATAAAAGGGGGGCAAGGGGTTGCCTTTGGTTGGGGCTTTGCGGGTTTGAGGGTGGCTGGGGAGGGACGGATGGGTAACGTTGCCCAAAAGTGGGGGGAGGGAGGGGTAGCATACGAACACAGGAGAGGGTCAGGTGTTGGTGGAGAGTAAAATGCCGAGAAAATCATATCAAAATATAATAAAGAGGGTTACCTGTTTAGAATGCTCGGAGGGGAGGGTCTGATGCAGGACGGGCTCCTGGGGAATGTCTAAATGCTCATTCTGCCAGAGTGGGTGACACCATGGGGTAGAAACCCAAGTAGTGAGAGTGGGGGTGGACCCACATCCTGGGGAGGACTAATGCCATCAAATAGAGGGAACTGTATCCCTCGAGAGAAAGGGTGGCTCCCAGGGCATTGGGGCAGTTGAGCAAGTTAGGCCCTGAACACTATTCCATCTATCTCTGGAAGTGGCTCCTCAGGAAACGGAGGTTGGCTGTCACTGTGGGCACCAAGGTGGAAGGGAAAATGGACGTTAAATGTGTGGAACCAAAGTAAATGGGGGGTAAGAGAGGAGTTTCTTGAGAGTACACAAGGATGGATATAAAACATGTAATATTACACCATAACATATAGGAGATGACAGACTGATAATGTAAACCATAATGTAAAACATAGGATAACTAAAAATGTAAAGAACTGTGTATCCTAAAGTATGCACCATAATGTAAGCACAGATGTCACCTCGTTAGAAAGCTAATGTCTCAGACTCTGTACATCACTTCAAGTAAATATGATATGAATAGGGCGTAAGAGTATCACTGTGGAAGGGAAAAGGTTTTCTGGTGGATGTGTGGGAGTACTGTATATTATATATATGCATTGCTGTGGTCTAGGACTCCTGTGAAGAAAAGCTGAATAATTAGGGGGGAAAAAAAAAAAAAAAGAAAGAAAAAGATAGGATGTGGAATTTTTTCAAGTCAACATTCTTCATCTAAGTTCTTTATCTAACTTTATCCAAGTTCTTTATCTATCCTTTAAACCCATCGCTATATGCCATTCCCTAGTAAGGGACCATGACATTATATTGGGCTTCAAATTTCGGGGAGTTCTGGATCACAGAGTGTTTCAACAGTGGCAATGGAGGGATACTGGTATGGGATACCAATGACAGGTGATATATGGCTGACAGGGAGCTGTACAGAACATATGTCCAGGGTGCATGGTAATGTTTGGATATACTCATAGTGGCAACAATTAAAAACCACAGCAGGGGGGGTACTGGGTTCCTGGCCAGTGGTGCTCTGTCGTGGTCCCTAGGGGAGCAGCGACAGTCTCCCAGGTACAGCGGCAGGGACCGGGAGGGAGTGAGGGTTCAACAGTGAGCCCCTGATGCTAATGACTATGCTTGTGAGCTGATAAACCAAAAAAAAAGAACAAGGCCTAGAGCAACATTGTGCCTGGGAATTTCCTCCTGTCAGCCTTCATGTTACTCAAATGTGGCCAGTCTCGAAGCCAAACTCAGCATGTAAATGCAATGCCTTCCCCCCAGCGTGGGACATGACACCCGGGGACGAGCCTCCCTGGCAACGAGGGACCACTATCAACTACCAACTGATGATGCAACTGGAAAATGACCTTATACGGAAGGTTCAATGCAGATCAGCAGAATATCCATGTCTACATAAAATAACATGACTTTAAAATGCTGTTTGACCTAAAGTAAGGGGGAAATGGAAAGGAGAAATGAGTTTATATGGCTACGAGTTTCTAAAAAAGAGTCTGGAGGCTGGCAGAAGGATTGCCCTCATGCACAACTGAGCAGAGTCAGAGAGACAGATAAAGCAGATACAACCCCCAGATATTGGTTCCTTTGAGGGCTAAAGAGACCCATGGGAGTTATGGTCATGGCCGATGGGGTTAACTACCAGGGCAGATGGCCCCTCTTTGGAAATGGTGTTTATGTGTGATGAATCTGGACTCAGATGGGATCTCCCTTCATAAGACTTTCATGCTAATGTGCTGGAGGTGCAGTTAATGTTGGGGTTTAAGATATATTTAGGGGATTTGAATCTCTGGACTGACAATGTGATAGCCAGGTCCTGAGCCTCAACAGACTCCAGCACCTACAATCTGATCTATTGGACTTACCACACTCAGCTAAGATGGAATTGAAGAAGGACAACCACCACACCATGGAGCCTAGAGTGATTACAACTGAAAATGGGAGGATTGCATCCAGCATCCATGTGGAATCTGAGCCTCCTCTTGACATAGAGGTGCAATGGACACAACCAATCCAATGTCCACATAGAAGAGGTGGCATTGGATTGGGAAAAGTGGACATGGTGGACGATGGGTATGGGGAAAGGCAGGAAGAGATGAGAGGTGGAGGCATCTTTGGGACATGGAGCTGCCCTGGATGGTGCTTCAGAGGTAATCACCGGACATTGTAAATCCTCACAGGGCCCACTGGATGGAATGGAGGAGAGTATGGGCCATGATGTGGACCATTGTCTATGAGGTGCAGAGGTGCCCAAAGATGTACTTACCAAATCCAATGGATGTGTCATGATGATGGGAACAAGTGTTGTTGGGGGGGGGGGGGGAGAGGGGGGGTGGGGGGGTTGAATGGGACCTCACATATATTTTTCTAATGTAATATTATTACAAAGTCAATTAAAAAAATACCACTTTAAACACACACACAAAAAAAAGAAAAGGACTTTAAAAAAAAAAAAAAACAGAAATCAAATCCTTATCAGATATGTGGTTTACAAATACTTTCCCCCATTGAATGAGCTGTCTTTTCACCTTCTTCATGAAGTCCTTTGAAGAACAAAAGTGTTTAAGTTTGAGGAGGTTCTTTCATCCATGTTTTCTTTTGTTGCTCGTGTTTTCAGTGTAAGACTTAAGAATCCACTGACTACCACCAGGACCTGAAGATGTTTTCCTACATTTTCTTCTAGGAGTTTTATGGTTCTAGTTTTTATATTTAGGTCTTTGATCCAATTTGAGTTAATTTTTGCATAAGGTGTGAGTTAGAGGTCCTCTTTCTTTTGGCTATGGATATCCAGTTCTGCCAGCACCGTTTGTTGAATAGACTATTCCATCCCAGCTGAGTAGGTTTAATAGCCTTGTCAAAAATCACTTGACCATAGATGTGAGGGTCTATTTCTGAACCATCATTCTGGTTCCATTGATCTATGTGTCTATCTTTATGTCAGTACCATGCAGTTTTTACCACTGTAGCTACATAATATGATTTAAAGTCCAGAACTGAGAGTTCTCCAACTTCACTTTTAGATTTTAAGATATTTCTGGCTATTCAGAGGTCTCTTACCCTTCCAAATAAGTGTATAATTATGTTTTCCATTTGCTTAAAAATGATGGTGGAATTTTTATCAGGATTGCATTAAATCTGTATATCAATGAGGGTAGAAATCACCTCTTAATTGTATTTAGTCTTCCAATCCATGAGCATGGAATGTTCTTCCAATTATTTAGGTCTTTTTTAAAAATTGTTTTTAGCAATCCATTGTTTGTTTTTGTTCTTGTTCTTTTTGGATTTTTTTAATGATTTTTAAAATTTATTTATTCTATCCCCACCCCCAATATTTGAGGTCACTGTCTGCTCTCTGTATCCATTTACTGTGAACTCTCTGTGTCTGTTTACCTTTTCTTTGGGATGCACCGGGAACCAAACCTGGGACCTCCCATGTAGCAGATGGAAGCCCAATCACTTAAACCACATTTGTTTCTTAAAACAAGTGCTTTATACCCTTCATTAAGGTTATCCTATTTGATTCTTCTAGTCACTATTGTAAATGGAAATTTTTTCCTGACTTCCTCCTCAGATTTTGCATTACTAGTGCATAGAAACACCACTGATTTTTGCATGTTGATCTTATATCCTCACATGCTACTGAAATTGTTTATTAGCTCTAGCAACTTTGTTGTAGATTTTGCAGGACTTTCTATGTATAAGATCATATCATCTATAAATATCAAAAGTTTTATTTCTTCTTCTCTGCAACTCTAGGTCTACTTCATATTTCAGGCACACAGGCTCCTAAGCATAGTCATCAGTATCAAGGGCTCATCTTTAGACCATCCTTCCTTGTTGATCTTTGCCATTGCACTTGGGGGGTTATTGTTGTTCCATTGGGGAAAGTGACAGAGCTCCCCTGGGTAGGAACTCAGCACTCCCTCAGTTGACGTTTGTAACTGTAACTACTATAAAAATACCCAACATATATCCTAACATATTTATGTTCCCTATATACATGCCCTGGAGAACTTCCCCCACCAATGTGCCCCCCATCAATAACACTCCACACCAGAGTTCCTCCCCTGCCATAGTTGAACTTCTCTGTGGTCCAAAACTTCTTCAACAATGAATCCTAATATATTGCCAAATTCAATTAATAGGAAATTGGAATACAGTGATGGGTTTAAAGTTTAGAAATAGAATACATAGTAATTTAGAAATACTAAAATAAAGTAAGAATAAATTGGTATATTAATAAAATGAAAAATATTATAAAGCTTTGTTTCTAATGTTTTGTCTTTCATTACTCTAATAGGTGATGCCCTGTATATACAGTGGCAAGACACTTTCATTTCTTCATCAGTGTCTACATCGTTTCCTTTTTTTTCCCTAATTTTTAATTTTGTCTTCAAAAAGTTTTAGATGACAGTAATTCACATACACAATATAGAGGACTCCCAGATATCCAACATCAAACCCTTTTCCCCTTTGCCCAGCAATGATCTCTTTACATGTTCATGTTATATTTGCTGCAGCTGATGCACAAATTTTGAAACATAGCTATCAAACATGGTTCCATTTTGGTTTACATTATTGTTTATATTTTAGACTGTACAAATTTCTAAATTTTTAGTTTCCTTATGTTTTACATTAAAGTTTACATTTTAGTTTATAGACTTTCATATATTTTAGATTTAAGTTGACATGTCCATCATTGCATGATCTATGGAGCACTTCCATTGTCCCCCAGCTGCCCTGCTTCCATCCATGTGATACCTCTCTCTCCCTCCTCTCAGGGCACACCATGACACTCAATCTTCACTACTTGAGGAACCAGATTAATAGATACTGCAGCAATACTGAGGGCTTGACATACTAGTCTGTCCTAAATAATTGGGAGCCAGCGATCCTCTCAAGAGACACAATTCCCTTCTTTAGGAACATCAGGTCTCCCCAGGATGTGGGTACACCTTCACACTCATTGTACAGGTCTCCACCCAATGATATAACACACTATGACAAAATGAGCATTCATATACTCCTTGGAAGCTTGCCCCTGTACCAGAGCCACCCCCCATTAAGCACCTTAAACACATGATCCTTCCTTATTTTATTTTCTAAAGAGTTTTCTCAACAGCATAGTTTCAACCATATACCTGACATTCTTCCGTATTCAATGGTTCCCCCCAGCTCTCCCCGCAATTCCTTGGGTCATCTGACCCATCCTCCCAACCCTAGCTGCCCACAAAGCCCCACCCAAAGGTATCCCTATGACTCAATCTTATCCCTTCCCTGTACAAATACTCCAGCTTATCATAGAATTCACCCATGTAGGCATCAGCTCACAACCTTCCTCTCCCCCTGAAATTCCCTTAAGCCTATCTTCCAGTCTTTACCTCTCTGAGATAGCTCACTTTGCTTGTTTCATATCAGAGAGCTCATGTAGTATTTGTCCTTCAATGCCTGGCTTGCTTCACTCAACACAAGGTCCTCAAGATTCATCCATGTTAACATATGTGTTTGTACTGTATTCCTTCTGATAGCTGAGTATTTTTCCATTGTATGTATATACCACATTTTATTTATCCATTCATCTGTTGATGGGCATTTTGGTTGATTACAACTTTTGGCAATAGTGTATAAGGCTGCAATGAACATTGGTGTGTATATATATTTGGTTTGTGTCCTTATTTTCAGATCTTCTGGGTATATACCCAGCAGTGGAATTGCTAGGCCATATGGAAAACCTATAGGAAACTTTTTGAGAAACTGCCAAACTGTCCTCCAGAATAGCTGGATCCTTCTGCATTTCCACCAGCAGTGGATGAGTGTTCCCATTCCTCCACCTCCTCTCCAGCACTTGTAGTCTTCTGTTTTTTTGATAGCTGCCAGTCTTATGGGAGTAAGATGGTATCTCACTGTAGTTTTGATTTGCATTTCCCTAATAGCTAGTGATTTTGAGCATTTTTTCATGTGCTTCCTAGCCATTTGTATTTTTTCTTTAGAGAAGCATCTGTTCAGGTCTGTTTCCCATTTTTCAAATGGGTTGTTTTTCTTTTTATTTTCGAGATATAGGAGTTCTTTATATATGCAGGATGTAGGTCTCCTATCAGATATATGGTTACCAAATATTTTCTCCCATTGTGTAGGCTTTCTTTTCACTTTCTTGACAAACTCCTTTGAGGTGCAAAAGGCTTTAATTCTGAGGAAGTCTCATTTATCTATTTGTTCTTTTGCTGCTCATGCTTTGAGTCTGAAGTTCATGAAGCCATTTCCTATTACAAGGTCCTGTAGATGCTTCCCTACATTGTTTTCCAAGTTCTTTATGGTCTTGGCTCTTACATTAGGTCTTTGATCCATCTTGAGTTGATTTTTGTATAAGGCGTGAGATAATCCTCTTTCCTTCTTTTGCTTTTGGTTATCCAATTCTCTAGATACCATTGTTGAAGAGGCTATTCTCTTCCAGTTGAGTGGGTTTAATGCCCTGTTGAATATCAGATGACTGTATATATGAGAATCTATATCAGAACTGTCAGTTCAGTTCCATTGGCCAGTGTGTCTATCCTTGTGCCAATACCATGCCATTTTCACTACTGTAGCTTTGTAGTATGTTTCGAAGTCAGGTAGTGTGATTCCTCCAATTTCATTTTCCTTTTTCAATATGTCTTGGCTATTCAGGGCCTCTTTCCTTTCCAAATAAATTTCATACTTAGGTTTTCTAGTTCATTAAAAAATGCTATGTTGATTTTTATTGGGATTGCATTGAATCTATAGATCAGTTTTGGTAAGATAGACATCTCAATAATATTTATTCTTCCTCTCCATGAACAGGGAATATTCTTCCATTTATTTAGGTCTTCTTTGATTTCCTTGAACAGTTTTGTGTAGTTTTCTGTGTATAAGTCTTTTACATTTTTGGTTAAATATATTCCTAGGTATTTGATTTTTTTATTTACTATTGTAAAAGGTATTTGTTTCTTGATTTCCTCCTCAGATTGCTCATCATCAGTGTACAGAAATGCTACTGATTTTTGTGCATTGATCTTATATCCTGCAACTTTACTGAACTCATTTATAAGTTCTAGAAGCTTTGTTTTAGACTTCTCAGGGCTTTCTATGTATAGGATCATGTCATCTGCAAATAGTGAAATTTTTACTTCTTCCTTTCCTATTTAGATTCCTTTTATATCTGGGTCTTGCCTTAGTTCTCGAACAAGTACTTCTAACACAATGTTAAATAGAAGGGGTATAGTGGGCATCTTTGTCTTGTTCCTGATCTTAGATGGAAAGATTTTAGGATTTCATTGTAAATGATGTTAGCTGTGGGATTTTCATATATACCCTTTATTATGTTCACAAAGTTTCCTTCTATTCCTATCTTTTTATCAAGAAAGGGTGCTATATTTTGTCAAATGCTTTTTCTGCACCTAGTGTATGATCCTGTGATTTTTTTTCCCTCAATCTGTTTATGGGGTGTAGTACATTAATTAATTTTCTTAGCTGAACAATCCTTGCATACCAGGAATGAAGCCAACTTGGTCGTGGTGTATAATTCATTTAATGTGTTGTTGAATACGATTAGTAAGTATTTTGTTGAGGATTTTTGCATCTAGGTTCATTAGAGACATTGGTCTGTAATTTTCCTTTCTTGTGGTGTCTTTGTTTGGCTTTGGTATTAGGGTAAGGTTAGCCTCCTAAAATGATTTAGGCAATGTTCTTTCCATTTCTATTTTTTGAAAGAGTTTAAGCAAAATTGGTGTTATTTCTTTCCAGAATGTTTGGTAGAATTCACCTGGGAAGCCATCTGGCCCAGGGCTCTATTTAGTTGGGAGGTTTAATGACTAATTCCATCTCTTTACTTGTGATTGGTTTATTGAGATCATTGATTTCTTCTTTTGTCAATGTAGTCTGCTTATGTGTTTCTAGGAATTTGTCCATTTCCTCTAAATTGTCTTTCTTGTAGAAATATAGTTTTTCAAAGTATCCTCTTATGATAGTCTTTATTTCAATGGGGTCAGTGGTGATATCACCCTTCAAATTTCTTATTTTGTGTATTTGCCTCTTCTCTCTTTTTTTCTTTGTTAGTCTACCTAAGGGTTTGTCATTTTTATTGATCTTCACAAAGATCCAGCTCTTCATTTTCTTTTCTTTTTTTTTTAGTGCTCTCCTATTTTCTATTTCATTTAGTTCTGCTCTGATCTTTACTTCTTTCTTTTTTCTTCTTTCTTTGGGGTTAGTTTGTTGTTTTTATACTAATTCCTCCAATTGTTCAATTAGTTCTTCAATTTTAGCTCTGTCTTCTTTTTTGATGTATGAGTTTATGGCTATGTATTTCTCTCTCCATACTGCTTTTACTTTATCCCATAAGTTTTGATATGTTGTGTTATCATTTTTATTAGTTTCAAGGTAATTATTGATTTCTGTTGAGATTTCCTCATTGATCCACTGTTTTTCTAAGAGTGTGTTGTTTAACTTCCATATCTTGGTGCCAAATCTGGGCCTCTATTCCTTGCAGATTTCCGGCTTCACTCCACTGTAGTCAGAGAAATTATTTTGTAAGATTTCAATCTTTCTGAAATCATTGAGACTTCCTTTGTGGCCTAGCATGTGGTCTCTCTTGGAGAATGATCCATGTGCAATTGAGAAAAATGTATATCTTGCTGTATTTTGGTGTAATGTTCTGTATATGTCTATTAGGTCCAGATCCTCTAATATACTGTTCACAGTCTTTGTTTCTTTGATTCTCTTTTGAAATGTTCTGTCCAATGGTGATAGTGGTGTATTAAAGCCCCCCACTATAATTGTAGAGGCATCTATTCCTTCATTTAGTTTCTCCAGTGTTTGCCTCATGTATTTGGAGGCACCCTTTTTAGGGACATAAATGTTTATGACTGTTCTTTCTTCTTGAAAGATTATCCCTTTCACTAATATGTAGTGTCCAACTTTGTCTCTCACAAGAGTTTTGCATTTAAAGTCTATTTTGTCTGGTATTAATGCTACACTTGCCTGTTTTTGGTTATTATTTGCCTGTAAGATTGGTTTCCAGCCATTCACTTTCAATCTCCTTTAACACCTGGGTCTAAGATGAGTTTCTTGTAGACAACATATCAATGGGTCATATTTCCTTATCCAATCTTCCAATCTGTGTCATTTAACAGGTTAGTTTAATCCATTGACATTTACTGTTATTACATTCAAGGAATTACTTATATTAGCCTTTTTTTTTGGATTTGTGTTTGTCTTATGTTGTTTGATTTTTTTTTATCTTTATGTAGTTTTAGTGTTCTTACACTCTCCTCCAACTCTGTCTCTCCTGTTTTTCCTCTCCTACTGCAGAATTCCCTTTAGTATTTCTTGAAGGGCAGGTTTCTTGTTGGCATACTCTCTCAGCTTCTGTTTATTTGTAAATATTTTGAACTGTCTGTCATTTTTGAATGCTAGCTTTGCTGGATAGAGTATTCTTGGTTGGAAATGTTTTTCTTTTAGTATCTTGACTATGTCATACCACTGCCTTCTTGCCTCTGTGGTTTCAGAACACTTAACCTTATGGAACCTCCCTTGTATGTGATGGTTCTCTTTTCTCTTGCTGCTTTTAGTATTTTTTCTTTGTCTCATGCACTGGATAATTTGACAAGTATATGTCTTGGGGTTGGCCTGTTTGTATTTATGCTGTTTGGGGTGTGTTGTGCTTCCTGGACATGAATATGCATCTCCCTCAATAGGTTTGGGAAGTTTTCAGCCATTATTTCCTCCAACACCCCTTCTGCCCCCTTTCCCTTCTCTTCTCCTTCTGGGATGCCTATAACGCATATGTTTGTGTGTTTTGTGTTGTCATTCTGGTCCCTAAGTCCCTGCTGAATTTTTTCTATCATTTTATTGATTAATTCTACTATCTGTTTTCAAATGTACTGTCTTCCACATCACTAATTCTTTCCTCTGCCTCTTCAAATCTGCTGTATTTGCTGAGAGTGTGTTTTTTTTTCTTGGATTGTGCTATTGATTCCCATTATATCCGTGATCTGTTTGTGCATTATCACAATTTCTTCTGTATGCTAAGTATTTTCTTACTGTGCTTAATCTCTTCCTTCACTTCATTGAATTGGTCCATGATACATGTTTTGAGAGCTTTAATTATTTGTTCAATGTTCCACTTCTCTTCCTGGTTTTCAGTTTGTTCATTTATTGGGCCATGTTTTCCTGATTATTGGTATGGGCTGTAGTTTTTTGTTGCTGTCTGGTCATCATTTTATCTTGTTGGGTTTATTCTGTTGATTATCTTCTTATTCTAGCCTTGGGGTTTAATTAGTTGTTTTTGTGCGCAAATTAAGTCTTCTCTTTGTCACTTTTTTCTTATTATTCTATTTCCTTGTTGTTGGCTAAGTTCCCTTGAAAGAAAATATTGGGTCCAGAGGAAGCAAAAGGGGTAAGAAAAGAAAAATATAATAGTAGTATTGAAAGTGAATGTTAGTAGAAGAACCATGTGAGATCTAGGAGAATGGAAATAGAGCTCATGTAAGCTGTGTATAGTTATAAACATAAAAAAGTGGAGTACCTATAATGAGATAGTAAACTAAATATGGGGAGGAATATACCATGAATTAAAAGGTCAGTGTGGTCAGGAGCAAAAAAGAAAAGAAAGGAAAATAATATAAAGAGTGAATAAATGATAGAAAACAGATTAGAGGAATTAGAGATAAAAAGTCAGAAGTATTGGGGTCTAAACAGAGAGGTGGAATGTAAGAGAAACAATAAATGATGGATGAGAGAATGAGGTAAAGGAAAGGGAATAACATTGGTAGACAAAATCAGTACACACAGAAAAGAGAAAATTGAGGATGAGGAAGCACAACAAATAAGAAATGTTGCCTGCAGCACTAATATAAAAAAATGAAAACAGAAAAAAAAAGGAAAAAGAAAGAGGGGAAAAGCAGAGCAAGAAAAAGAGAAGGAAGAAAAAAGAAAAAGAAAAAAAGGGTTTTGGGGGAGATAAAGAGGAAGAAAAAAACAAGAAAACAAACCAAGAAAAAAAGACCAGACAAGGCCTCAGGCAAAGAATCGTCTTTGCAACTGAATAAACTGCTTAGGAGTCCTACCTTCCCCCTTTTTCCCTTTCTCACTTCCTCACTTCCCTCTCTCCCAAAGCAGCAGAAAGGCTGTGTGAGGGCTCCTGTAGGAAATTCAAATGGGTCGCTGTTGAACCAACTCTCCTCAGTAAATAATGTTTCTTATCCACATTCTCCCAGACCTCTGTTTCCCAAGCCTAGCACTCCTGGAAATCCGGCATTGCCCTACCCCTGTGAAACACAGGCCACAGGAGTTCAGGGGACACAGGCTTGGGGTTCATGTGTTTGGGGAACATGGGGCTTAGAAACTCCACCCCACAAAAGGCAGTTCTCAGTGAACACTGTGGCTCTTTGCCCTAGGGGGAAGGGATTTACCTTCTCACAGCTTTCAAGTTCTTCCAAGATAGAAACCCACAGTTCTACCTTGAGCAAATACCAATTCTGCTGCAGTCTCACCAGATCAATGTCCAGAAACCTCCTGCCCTGCAGTCTCCTGAAACAGCCTGCTCTGGCAGGACTCCATCCCCGCACAGCCAGTCCTTTGTAAGAGAGATGACGATGGTGTACTTACTCAGATGCCATCTTGCTCCACCTCTCATATATGGCCTTAACATGTTGAGAAAGTTTCCTTCAATTCCTATCTTTTGCAGAGTTTTTATCAAAAAAAGGATACTTATTTTATCAAATACTTTTTCTGTGTTGATAGGATTATGTGATTTTTCTTCATTGATTTTTAATGTCACTTATTATTCTGATTGATATTCTTGTGTTGAGCTACTTTTGCATGCCTGATATAAAAACCACTTGATCATGATGAATAATTCTTTTAATATGTTGTTGAATTCTATTAGCAAGTATTTTGTTAAGGATTTTTGCATCTGTATTCATTAGGGAAATGGATCTGTAATTTTCCTTTCTCATACTATCTTTATCTTGTTTTGGTATTAGGGTGATATTGACTGCATAGAATGTGGTTGGTAGCATTCCATCTTGTTCAGTTTTTTGGAAGAGCTTGAGTAAGACTTGAATTAAATCTTCTTTGAATGCTTGGTAGGACTCACCTGTGAAACCATTGGGTTCTAGGTTTGTCATTTTGGGGAGTTGTTTGATGACTGTTTCAATATATTTACTTGTGATTTGTTTGCTGAGGTCTTCTATTTCTTCTTGGGTTGGTGAAGGTTTTTGTACATTCCTAGGAATTTTTCCATTTCATCTACATTGTCCAGTTTGTTAGCCCACAAATTTTCATAATATCCTCTTATGATTTCTTTATTTCTGTGGGGTCAGTATTAATATCCCTATTTTCATTTTTTATTTTATTTATTTGCATCTTTTCTTTCTCTCTCTTTTTTTTTTTTTTGGCAGTCTAGCTAAGGGTTTGTCAATTTTGTTAATCTTCCCAAAGAACCAATTTTTGGTGTTGTTAATTCTATTGTGTTTTTTAATTCTCAATTTCACTTATTTCTGCTCTGATCTTTGTTACTACATTCATTCCACTTGCATTGGGAATAGTTTGCTGTTCTTTTTCTACCCCCTGGAGCTGTGTGGTTAGGTCACTGATATTAACTTTTTCTTCTATTTTAATGTAGATATTGAGGACTATAAATTTCCCTCTCAGCAATGCCTTTGCTACATCTCATAGGTTCTGATAATAATGTAGTGCTTTTTTCATTCATACTGAGATATTTATTGTTTTCTCTTGCAGTTTCTTCTTTGACCCACTGATTATTTGACAGTGTTGCTTAGTCTCCACATATTTGTGAATTTTTCCTTTCTCTGCATCTTGTTGATTTCCAACTTTATTCCATTATGATCAGAGAAAGTGCTTTGTATAATTTCAATCTTGTTGAATTTACTGAAGTCTATCCTGGGAAAAGATCCATGAGCACTTGAGAAGAATGCATATCCTGCTGTTTTGGGGTGCAATGTTCTGTATATGTCAATTAGGTTTAGTCCATTTATCATATTATTTAAGTCTCTGTTTCTTTATTGATCCTCTACCCAGATGTTCTACCAAATGCTGAGAGTGGTGTATTGAAGTCTCCAACTATTATTGTAAAGATATCTATTTTCTCCTTCAGTTTTGTCAGTGTTTGCCTCATGTATTTTGGGGCATCCTGATTAGGTGCATATACATTTATTATTGTTATTTCTTCTGGGTGAATTAATATTTAATGTCCTTCCTTGTCTCTAATAACAATTTTGCTTTTAAAATCTATTTCATCTGATATAAGTATATATAGCTATAAAAACAACAATAGTTTTGTTGTTGTTGTTGTTGTTGTTGTTGTTGTTACTGCATGCATGGAATGCCTTTTTCCAGACTTTCACTTGTCTAAGCTAAGTCTCTTACAGGCAGCATATAGACAGCTCATTTTCTCATCCATTCTGCCAGTGTGTGTGTCTTTTGAATGGGGAGTTTAATCCATTATCATTCAATATTATTGCTGTAAAGGCAGTTCTTATTTCACCCATTTTGACATTTGGGTTTTATCTGTCATATCTGTCACCACTCTTTTTACACTTTTAGTTATTTTTACTGATATAATGTTCATTTCTAAAATCTCTTCCAATCGTCTCTCCCTTATATATTTTTTTCAGGCTGTAGCACTCCCTTTACTATTCCCTACAAAACCAGTCTCTTGATTACAAACTCTCACAGTTGTTGTTTATCTGTGAATATTCTAAATAGGTCTTTATTTTTAAAAGACAATCTTGCTGGATATAAGATTCTTGGCTGTCCATGTTGCTCAAATGTGGCCACTCTTTAAGCCAAACTCAGCATGTAAATGCATTACCTTCCCCCCAGCATGGGACATGACTCCTGGGGATGAGCCTCCCTGGCACAGAGGGATTACTACCAATCACTAGCTGATTATACAACTAGAAAAAGACCTTGAAAAAGAGGGGGAAATGGTAAAGACAAATGAGTTTATATAGCTAAGAGACTTCAAAAAGAGTAGGGAGGTCATCAGAGGGGTCATGCTTACACACACCTCAGCAGGATCCCAGAGACAATCAAAGTAGATACAACCCCAGATACTGGTACTCCTGAGGGCTATGGAGACACACAGGTTTTGCAGTCATGGCAGATGGCTCTGGAGTTCAGTTCTGTGACAGTGGGCTCTACTTTGGAACTTGTGCTCCTGAGTGTAATGTAGTTGGACTCAGATGTGACCTTTCTACACATGCCTCTTCTGGCATTTTTACTGAACCTGTGGTTGGTTCTGAAGTTGGTGTATGCTCAGGAGACTTGAATCTCTGAACTGTTCATGTGCCAGCTGGGCCCTGAGCCTCAGCAGAGTTGTAACTCCTACTCTCTGGTTCATTGCACTTACTCAGGTCAGCTAACAAGGAGGTGAAGATGGTCAACCACCACACCAGGAAACCAAGAGTGGCTACAACTCCAAGCAGGAGAATTGTATCCATCAACCATGTGGGATTTAAGCATCCTCTCAATTTAGAGGTGGAGTAGACATCACCATCCTAAGGCCCACAAGATGAAGGAATAAAATATGGGTTAGAGTGGACTTACTGGTATTCTACTATAGAACTATTATGACTAGTAATGGAAGAAATTGTAGCATTGATGTGGATAAAGTGGCCATGGTAGTTGCTGAGGACAGGGAGTGGGAAGAAGAGATGTGATGTGGGGGGCATTTTTGGGACTTGGAGTTGTCCTAAATGGTATTACAGGGACAGATGCTGAACATTATATATCCTGCCATACCCACTGAATGGACTGGAGGAGAGTGCAAACTGCAATGTAAACTATAATCCATGCGGTATAGCAGTGCTCCAAAATGTATTCACCAAATGCAATGAATGTGCCACAATGATGAAAGAAGTTGTTGATGTGGGAGGTGTGGGGGGTGGGGAGTGGGGTATATAGTAACCTCTTATATTTTTACCATAACATTTTTTGTGATCTATGTATCTTTAAAAAATAAAAATAAAATAAAAATATTTTTAAAGATTCTTGGCTGGCAGTTTTTCTCTTGCAGTATCTTAAATATATCATACCACTGCCTTCTTGCCTCCATGGTTTCCATGAGAAATCAATATTTAATCTTACTGGGTATCCCTTATATGTTATGAATCACTTTTCTCTTGCTGCTCTCAGAATTCTCTTTGTCTTTGGAATTTGACTTTCTGATTAATATGTGTCTCAGAGTAGGCCTATTTGTATTTATTTGGATGGAAGTGTGTTGTACTTCTTGGACATGTATACCTATGTCCTTCAATAGGGTTGGGAAATTTTCTACCATTATTTCTTAATATATTCCATCTGCCCCTTTACCCCTCTCTTCTCTTTCTGGGACACCCATGGCATGTATGTTTACATGTCTCTTGCTGTCATTTAGTTCCCTGAGACCCTGTTCAATTTTTTTCCATTCTTTTCTTCATCTGTTCTTTTGTATGTTTGCTTTCAGAGGCCATGTCTTGAAGCTCACCAATCCTTTCTTCTCTTCCTTAAATCTGCTGTGTATGTCTCCAGGGTATTTTTTATTTCATTTATTCTACCTTTCATTTCCATAAGATCCACTATTTTTCTTTGAATGCTTTCAAATTCTTTTTTTGTTCACCCAGTGTCTTCTTAAATCCTTAATCTCTTTAGCCATCTCATTGAGTTTATTAAGGAGATTTCTGCAAACATCTATGATTAGTTGTCTCAACTCTTATGTTATCTGGAGGTTTATCTTGTTCCTTTTACTGGGCCATATCTTCCTGTTTCTTGTATGGATTGTAATTTTTTGTTGGTGTCTTGGCATCTGGCTTACTAGATGTTTTTATTCTGGGCACATTTTCTCTCTTTAAGACTTTCTTGCTCTTTCTTCCTTCCTGGTTGTGTAGTAGGAACCAAGGATGTAGTTTTTGCTGTAAGCTGTAAAGGCTGAAGCTGCCTACATTGCCCCAGGAGCCAATGAAGCTTCTTCCAACTTTCTCCTCTGACAGAGCTGCAGCTGTGTGTAGTAATCCCAGTCCTGCAGGCCAAGACTGTCTGTAGTTGCCCAGATTGACTGGTGAAGCTTCACACCCATTTCTCCCCTGCCTGGCTGGGGTAGGGATGGTGCTGCAGTTGTGGGCAGCAAACTAAGCTGTGAGAATCCAAAATGACTGCAGTTGCCCAGGTAGACTGACATAGACCGGCCCCCTCCTTCCCTGCCAGGGGTGGGAATGAACCCTCCAGAGTGCCCAACAATCTAAACTGTGTAGATCGAATGTGCCTGCAGTTGCTCTGAGAGGCTGAGGGACTATTGTCCCTTCTGGCCCTTAGCAGATGTGGATGGAATCACAAGCACCCCATAGTTCAGTCTGTGTAGGCCAAAAGTGCCTGCCATTGTCCAGAGAGGCTGAGGAACACCAGCCCCCTCCTATCCTACTTGGGGGTGGGGATGGAGCTACAGATGTCTGGCTATTCAGTTTGTATGGGTCAAAAGCACCTGCTGTTACCCAGAGAGACTGGGGAATCACCGCCCTCCTCTTGCCCTATCAGGGGTGGAGGTGGAGCTGCAGGTACCCGACAGTCAATGTTGTGTGGGCCAAAAGAGCCTGCAGTTGCCCAGAGATACTATAGAAACACCAGCCCCTCCTATCTTACAGGGAGTGGTAGTGGAACACTATGTGCTCAACAAATCAGTTTGTTAGGGCCAGAAGCACCTGCAGTTGCCTGGAGAGGCTAAGGAAACACAGTTCCCCTCCTATCCTAGTCAGGGTCAGGGATGGAGCCCCAAATGTCCAAGTACCCAGTCAGTGTGGGCTGAAAGCACCTGTAGTTTCCCAGAGAGGATGAAGAAACACCAGCTCCCTCCTATCCTATGGGAGTGAAAGGGTGAAGATAAAATCAAAGGCACTCAACAAGCCAATTCATGCACATCAAAAGCACCTGCAGTTGTCCACAGAGGCTGATCCAGGTCCCCCCAGTTTCTTCCTGCCAGAGGTGGGGCTAGAGCCGAGGTTAGGGTGCAGTCCAATCGCATGAAAAGAAGCTAGTCCCTGCCATCACTGGGATTTTCAATCAGCCCTGCTTCCCCTCATGTTGGGGGTAGAGTTAAAATGGTGGCTGCTGGCCTCTTTCCTGCTTGGACAAGTTCAAACTTTAGCTGTTCTTAGGATTATACTTTAGTCAGCTGAATTTACTAATCAGTAACTGAAGTCAGTGCCCAACTGTCTCTTTCTCCCCTGTTTTTGGGAAATGGCACTTCCAACTCCAGCCACAGGATAGCTCCCAAAGTGGCTTGCACTGCCAGTGGAGGATGGGCACCAGCCACTGCAGCATGGAGTGCTCTACTCACAAATCTTCACTACAGGTGAGCAATCTCCTTCTTCCATTCTTTCAAGGATGTTGCAGGATGCTTTTCTGGTCTCCTGGGCCCCCAATGAGGTATTTTAGATAGCTCTAGGTGATTACTCATACTGTCTTGTAGTACAAGCTGACTCTTGGAATGCCTTACTCAGCCACCATCTAGAATAGCGCTATTTTTCAAAAAAGAGTCTGTAGTTCTGTAAATTCCTTATTTATTAGTATGCCAAATTATGTTCACTTGATTAATAAAATAATAGCACAAACTAGCATTTTTAAGCATTCAGAATATACTAGGTACCATTCTAAATACTTTTATATATATTAACTTATTTATCCTCACAACAAACTTATGAGACTGGTACAATTATTTTTCTATTTTACAAATGGGGAAAGTGAAGCATAGAAAGTTTATTTACTTAAGAAAACCAAACTATGATATTTTTAGAAAGACCTTCAATGTGTTTGGAATAACAACCCAAAAAAAAGTATGCTATTTAACATCACTAAGCCCATTGTCTGGAATAGTCAAATAACTCTATTATCTAGAATGGCCAAATAAGCAAGACCTCTTATTGAAACTTTCATTCGTTTAGCAATTTGTTTTTAGCATGAGAATTTAACCCTTTTTCTGTTCTTGATTAAGTGCCACTGCATTTTCCACTGTCTTTTGAAGCATGCAATGGTGAAAGCTTCCTAGTTGTCCTTGGTTATGTTAATTTGCAGGCACCACCAGTGGTTATAAAATCATCCATCGCAAAATTTCCCTTCATGCTGTGACACCCTGAAGCCAAAGGGAACATAATAAATGACTCGAAGTTTTAATGCTCAAAGTGTTGTCATACAGAAAAATAAAGTCTCAACAGGCAGCAACCCCACACCCGTGCACTTCACATTTCAGAGCACGCAATGGAAGAGATGTAATTACTTTGGTTAATTGGTTTCTGGTAAAATGTCACTGAGAGTGAGAACTCATTAATATATCATTCCAATCACTGGAGACACCAGATTTGCTTACTTTAGGTCTGCTCTGAGGTATCAGTCTTGACATTTTTCTCGGGGTTACTGACCTCTTTGAAGGAGAGATTATAAGCATCAGTTTGTATGTTATGGCTCGGAATCCATTCTATATAGTTCCTGTTTAAAAATCACAAAAATTATCTAGCCAGGTAAACTTCAGGATAATTCAGGGAGATCCTTGAGAGATTTCTGTCTAGAAACCTGGCCTTTAAGACGGAGTATGAGGGTGATAAATATAAATGCAGACTAATAAAAATAATCTCTCTGGCTTGTCTTTATTAATATTACTTTGGAAATTTTTTTAAAAGACAGTGGGATTAGAAACCTGTTATATCAGGATTATTCCTCAGGTCATGGGTCTACAATAGAGAATTATGTCAATCCCAGATATGAGAAAATTTTAGGAAAAGTCCAGAATGTATTCCATCATTTTTTGTGTGTTTTTTGTTTGTTTTTGCTTTGGGGTTTTTTGGTTTGTTTGTTTTGTTTTGTTTCATTTTGTTTTGAGGTACCAGGGCTGGGGATTGAACCCAGGATCTTGTATGTGAGAAGCTGGCATTCAACCACTGAGCCATATGGCTTCCTGGAGTTGGTATTTTCATTTGTTTTGCTTGCTGTTTGTTTTGTTTTTGTTTTTGTTTTTAGCACTGAGAACTGAACCTGGGACCTCCCATGTGGGAAGCAAATACTCAACCACTTGAGCCACATCTGCTCCCTCCAATAATTTTTAAAATGGTCTCTTCTGCTCTTGTGAACCTCAGCATTCACATAACTCCCAACATCTCTATATAGTTGAAGTTTAAATGGGAATGATGATGATGAAGAAAACAGAGGAGGAGGAGGAGATAGTGGTGCTGGTGATGGTAATGATGGTGATGGTGATGATGATGATGAGGTGATAAGGTGATGGTTATGATGATGAAGGCAATAATGATGAAAACAGTGATGAGGATGAGGATGAGAATGGTGATGGTACAGATGATAAGGAAATGATAGGTGCCTTTTGGCATCCCAAGACAAAATTCTACACTTTCAGGTTCTGAACATAACTGAATACTTAAAAAACACAACCTTTAGAATAAAAAAAAGAAACTATATTTCTACATGAGACATTCCTTCCTTTTAGTTTTCTTTGATTAGTTTAGCACCAATCTCCATATAACCTTCCATGAGAGATACTTCAAACATTTCTAAGCTTGTGGGGGTTTTAGCCATATTATGTTTGTCCTGTAAAAAAGAAACGGGGCGGGGGGGGGGAGGATTTGTTTTCACTGGAAGAGTGAAATCATCTCTAGACTAGAAAACTCCTTCCTGAAAAGTATTTCTGTTATTGCAAACGAGTATTTATTAACATGGAAAATTGACTTTGAAATATTAAGTGAAAAAATCAGGTTACAAAGTAGAATGTGTAGCACAACATTCATTTTTTACAGAAATATGACAATATATATAGTTAGTTTCAAATTGTAGAATTATAAATGATTTTACATGTTCTTGAAGTTTGTTTTCTGCTTTTCTAAATTATCTCAAAACTTTTTACAATGATCATGTGAGATACTTTGTGATGTGAAAAAATATTTTTAAGCCTATGCAAAGAAAAGATTTTTTTTTCTGGCTATGGGTAGAATGCTAAAACTGTAAATGAATGTTTATATGGAGAAGGCAATGAAAGCTAAAAATACAGACCTGACCTCTCAGCTGGGGCAGCAAAAGAACTCTCTGGGAAGAAAAAAATAACATAAAAGCACCATGAAATATTGAAGAGAAACATCCCTAAGGGTCAGGGAAAGGTATCTGAAAAAGACAAGAGTTCATTTCAGTTCAGCAAACACATACATTACCTGTTCTACACCAAGCATTGCACTTTGCAGTAAGATAGAGAATCAGAATATACCAGGACCCTGCCCTTGGTGAGCCTATAGCCCACAGGAGAGAGAGCAGCAGGAAAAGATGACTTCAAGGCAGGGTGATGAGTGCTATACAGAGGTGGGTGGCAGCTTTCATGAGATATCCAGGGAGAGGCTTGGGAGGCAAGGTGTGAGGGTAAGTTCCTCAGAGAAATGCTGCCCGACACGATGCATTAGATTCCTAGGGCTGCTTGCTGTAAGAAATTACCTCAAACTTGGTGGCTTGACACAACAGAAATTTATCATCTCATGGTTACAATTCTAGAGGCTAGAAGTCTGAAATCAAAATGTCCACAGGGCCATGCTCGCTCTGAAATCTTTAGAGAAGAATCTTTCCTTGCTTTCTCCAGCTTCTGGTGGTTGCCAGCAACACTTGGCATTCCTTGGCTTGTAGATCTTTCATTGCAATCTCTGCCTCCACTGTCATATGGCCCTTTTCACTGACTGTCTGTGTGTCTATGTTTGAATCTTCCTCTCCTTTCTCTTATAAATTCACTGGTCATTGAATTTAGGTGCCAGCCTAATCCAGTATCCTCATCTTAACTAACTACATCTGCCAAGGCCCTATTTCCAAATAAGTTCCCATTCTGAGGTTCACAGGAGAAATGAATTTGGGGGGAACTATTCAACCCAGTACAGATAGCATAAATGGATGGGTGAAAATAAAGAAGAGAAAGAGGAAAGAGAGTATTCCAAGCAGAAGAAATGGCATTAACAAAGATACAGTCAGTAATCAGCTGGATGTGTTTGGGGACTACACATAGGGTGGAGTGTGGGGTGTACAGATGCTACTAGAGTATAAAGACCAAGACAGAAATGGCTTATGAGGTTGGGAGAGCCCAGTCTTATATATCAGACTAGGAACTTTATAGAGTTTAATTAACTTGCAGGAATGGAAATCCATTTATGGATTTTTAGTGGGTTGAAAACATTGACCATTACCTAAACTCCATGCTCCCAGAGAAGAGCAACCTTTTTAGGAGCGTTTTGTGTTCCTGAAATGGCTCACTGTAAAGAACCACCCTTCCCCATATAAAGTTGGTAAGACTCACTGTCCACTCTGTCTGTGAAGCCCATAAGACTTGTGGATGACTCTCTTGTTGTATATGACTTTTGATAAGGCCAAACACAGACCCTCCAATTTACCATTTTTATTTTCATGAATGATTAGCTGAGATTAGAACTGTTTGTCTCCCTGAAACTAACCACAGGGCCAGGGTGGGGGAATTTTCCATTTCAAATAACTGCCTGAGACCTCCCCTGAAACAACCCCAATTATAAATCAACCCATCTGCAAAGTGTGTGTGTGTTTTTTCTTAGGAGGTACCAGGATTGAACCCAGAACCTTATACATGGAAAGTAGGCACTCAACTACTGACCTACATCTGCTTCCCAATGAGAGTCGTTTTTTTCATTTGTTTAGCTGGTTTTTAGACAATACCAAGGAACAACCCCGAGACCTCATACATGCGAAGCAGGAGCTCAAGCACTTGAGCTACATCTGCCCCTTTCCTGTAAAAATCCTTAAGCCAAAATTGCCCTGCTGAGACAGTCAGATCTTTGGATATGGGGTGTTCTCTCTATTGCAACAGCCTGAATAAAATCAATCTGCTTACTTGTTCGGTTTTTGTCTTTGACAGTGGATGGGATATCATGGTCAGATTCTGGCATGTATTCTGAGTAACAGGAGAGAGATGAGCAATGCCCGAGAATACACGTAGTAGATGCTATGTGACACATGCTGTGGTGAACACCCTGGAGCCCAGCCCAGGCCTGCCACATAGGACCACTGCATTCACACTCTGTTGCTGAGAAAATCAGCTGCTGACATCCCTCCCTGAGAATTGCCTCAGCTTATTCACTGTTTGTGCTCTAAAAACCAAACAGATGGGACAGGATAATGTATTTGTGGTTTCTTAGTTCTAAATATAGATATTTTCCCTCCCAAACTCACTGACAAATACAAGAAGGGAGCCAGGCCTTGCAGTGAATTTTCTTGTATGCTTTTGTATTGCTTGGAGCAGAAACTGATCAGCACCCAGGGGATAACATACCTTTCACCCATTCAGACTTTTGTTCTATAGCCCATAGAGGTGATAAGGCTGAAAGGCCCCAAAGTAATGCAGAGAGGTGAGGTAGGATAACAGGAAGGAGCCAAGCCAAGAGTAGCTGGAGCAATAGAAAGGAGACAAGACAAGGTGACTTAGGCATGCTAGGAGACTGAACCTTAAGAGCAAAGGCTTGGGAAGAGCTGCAAAAAACAACATGCCCATGCTTGACAGAGAATTAATAAAACCGCCAAACCTTCAAATCGACCACATAGTTTGAATATTGAGAATCTTAGCCAGCACAGTATTGGGCCATCCCCATCACCTTGATTTTTGTGTAATTGTACAGAAATGGTGTGACATTCAAAACAGCACTGAGATCTAATTTCTCTCACTTGGAAGAGTTAAAGCCCAAAGTTAGGTAAAATTTGATTCATGAAAACAAGACATTTATTGCATCCTAAAGTTGTAGATCAAAACTTTAACTGCTAGAGAGGCAAATGCAAGCCCAACAAACAGTTGAATATAAATAAGACAATTACTGATTGCTGATTTGAGCAGCAGGAAGTATCCCAAGCTGTCTCCCCAGCTTGAAGAGCATAACTGAAGCCCTCTGGAAATCCACTCTTGAGGGAACCATGGTGGGTTACTCTTCCCAGTGCCCTGGAAACAAAATCTCTCCTACTCTTCTCTTGGTTCCTCGTTTGTTTTGTAAATAGGAAATTAAAGTACCATCTCTAGGTCCAAATTGGTATAAGTCCAGTTAGACAAGTGCAGGCTCAGTGGGTCTTTCCTGCCACCCATGGTGAGTGGGATGAAGGAGTAAAGTGCTCCCCTCCCAAAAGTCCCTCCCGGCTGCGCTTCTGTTTCCAACAACTAAATGAGAAATACCATGAGAAAACAGATTCTTAAATCAACATGGCAACAACAAACCAACTAGCACTGTGTAAAGGAAAAATACTACCTGACTGCTGACGACACCCAGGAAAGAAGGTGGAGGTTTGTGTGGTATATAATGTGTCCCTTCCCAGGAAATATGCTTGAATAGTAGGATATTCCTTCTTTCATTTTTATTTGCTTAAATTTTCTTCTATTGCTTATCCTTTCAGAAATAAATTGCAGTTCTACCTCAATGTTCTCAGTGCATTCCTGTCTTCCTGGCAGCCTTGTCACCTGCCTCCCCCTGAGAGTCCAAGACAGTGAGCTGCAACACACTTCAGGCTCACTCCCGTTGCTCCCCTTCTGCTGTTCCTTCTTCATGGGCATACCTTCCCAGTCCTTTCACCTTTCTGTAACTGGGTGATTTGTAGGGTGCTGGATGGAAACACCCTTTGATAGAGCTCTATGAGGTCTCCCTTCCATGCCCCTGGACAACTTCTTAGGCAGCTCCTACAGCTTTTCAGGCATTCTCAGTTATTAAAAAGAGTCTCATTTGAATAATTTAGATTCATCTTTGAGAAATTAGAAAGTCCTGCCCAACACAAATCAAAATTGAATCTCACAAGGCTTTCCCTTCCTTCCAGTTCAGGCCTGACCTATGGGAAAGGTCATGGTCTGAGCCTCCTCTCCTTCCCATATTCTAGCTGTTCTACTCTAGAGTTGGAGTCAAGAGGAAGGATGAGAGAAGGAGGACACTCTTACATAACTGGCATCACTCTCCTCCACCAAAGTCCTCAGGATAACAATGTGCCACATTAGAGGGGCGCCATGGGGACCTCCATCCTGCTAGTCCCCAGACAAAAGGGATGAAACTGCTATGCTGTCTTCATTGGTGGCTGTTCCCAGTTCCACCTTCTGCAAGCTCCTTGCCCCCATCTCTTGCCCCTTCCATTCACCTGATAGCTTTTTTGGTAATTAGAGCAGTTGTATGTTTATAGAAAACTCAAGTAGAGTGTACAGTTCTTGATCATGGTATATAATTCTTTAACGTGCTGTTGGATTTGGCTTGCTACTATTTCATTGAGGATTTTTACATCTACATTCATCAGGGATATTCACCTATAATTTTCTTTTCTTGTGATATCCTCATTTGGCTTTGGAATTAGGATGACCCTGGCCTCATAAAATGAGTTAGGAAGTGTTCCCTCCTCTTCAATTTTTTTGAGGGGTTTGAGCTGTCTCGGTGATAACTCTTCTTTGAATATTATGTAAATTTCACCAGTGAAGCCCTGCACTTTCTTTGTCAGAAAGTACCCCACAGCTTTTTTTCCCCCAAAATTAGTAAACTATATTTCAACATCTGAAAATAAAATAACAGATAAAAAGCAGCTTAACAAATTATGGGAGCATTACTTTAATAAAAATCCTGTCCAGGAACATTTATCTTATTTAATCCTAAAAGCAAACTCAGTTGTTTCCCCACTGTTCAGAAAGATGAATAAATGAGCACAGATTGGTTAAAGGACATGACCAAGGTCTCCTTGTTAATGAAGAAAATGAGAAAAAAAAGTATGATCATATTCACATCTCATAAAACTAAATCCCATATTCATTTAACCTTAGCATTGATATACTACCTTGTCTTTGCTACAAAAATATTGCAAAATTACTATTAACTATAGTACATAAGTTACATTAGTTGTAATTTTTCCCATGTATCACCATATTCTTTACACCTTGTAATAAAGGAACATCCTTGTATTTGTATTAACCACAAATCTCATCTAATACCAAAACCACTGTTATACACTCCCTAATTATCCTCTAGCTGTCTTTCAATTAACATTAACCTCCCTGGACTACCCCTTTCAGCCACAATCACATTCATAAAACAGTTGTATTAGTTATACTCATTATACTGAGTTACCAGTAACTCTATCCTTTTCCCATATTTACATCAACCTTACTAAACATTGGGCATACATTCAGCAACAGCTCTCCCTTTCTCAAGCCACATTCTGTCTCTATTCACCTATACGCAACAGAACTCATAAGTTCATTCATCATGTTTAGCTCAGATTAGTGAAACCATGCAATATTCATCCTTTTGTGTCTGGCTTATTGCACTCAACATAATATCCTGAAGGTTCTCCCATGTTGTCATATGCATCCCAAATTCCTATTTTTTCTTAAAGATGAATAGTATTCCATTGTATGTACATACCACATTTTGTCGATCCACCCATCAGTAGATAGGCATTTAGGTTGTTTCCATCTTTTGGCAGTTGTGAATAATGCATCTCTGAACATTGGTGTGAAAACATTTGTTCACATCCTTGCTTTCAGTTCTTCTGAATATATTCCTTGGAGTGGGATTGCTAGATCATATGGCAGGTCTATATTTACCTTCCTGAGGAACCACCAAATTGTCTTCTCCAGAAGCTAAACTATTTTACATTCCCACCAACAGTGAAGGAGTGTTCCTGTTTTTTTAATAATGGCCATTCCATAAGGAGTGAAATATCTCATTGTAGTTTTCATCTGCATTCCCATAATAACAAGTGGTATTGAGCATCCTTTTATGTGCTTTTTGACCATTTGTATTTCCTCTTTGGAAAAATGTCTATTCAAGTCTTTTGCCCATTTTTTAAAATTAAGTTGTTTGTCTTCCTATTGTTGAGTTGTATGATCTCTTCATATAACATCTAAATCAAACCCTTGTCAGATATGTGTTTTCTGAAAAATTTTTCCCATTGGATAGACTGCCTTTTCACCTTCTTAAAGAGTCATTTGAAGCACAAAATTGTTTAATTTTGAGGAGATCCCATGATCTATTTTTTCTTTCATTGCTCGTGATTTGGGCATAAGGTTTAAGAAATTACCACCTACCACAAAGACCCCATAGCTTTTGATGGCTGAGATTCTGCACCTGGCAAGCTACCCTCTTCAATCTGCAAGATGATCAAAGACAACCCATGTTCCATAGTATCCACCAGGTCCTTAGGAAACTGACCAAGGTGTGGCAAGTGCAGGACGCCTCACATCCCCTAACGTTATAGGCATCTCCCACCCATACTCATCTTCAAAATTTTCCCAGGAAAAACTAAGTACCAGTCTTTATGCTCACAATGTCTTCACTCTCCCAGGAGGGACTTGTGTCAAGTTTTCCCAAGAACTGTCCCACCATACTCTGTTCTGGGGCAACCCCCAAGGAGGCCTTCAGTTTCAACCATTCAGCAAGCATCAAGCCCAGGAGTGGGCTGCCAGACTCTCTTCTTACAGGCATGCCTAGGCTCTACAGTGGGTGTCTTAAAGTCCCCTTAAAGGTAGGAAGGACTTAGGGAAGGGTGAATATCTACTCCATCCTCCAAATGGAAGAGAAAGAAATGTGCTGCCACTTTCTCCTGTCAGACAATCTACTACTATAAATCCCACAAGGACCTCCTCTCACATTTGTAATCTGCTTTTCTAACCTGCTTGGAGAAGGTGAGGGGCCCAGAAGTGGGAGTGGGCAATGAAGATTATAGGCTCTCCAGTTGGCCTCTGTGTAAAACTTGTCTAAGTCTGGCAGATCTTTGGTGAGCTCTTTAAACTGTGGGAGTAATTTGATTATGCTGTTTTCAGCTTGAGGCTTCCATACAAAACTGAAACAACAGGTAAGGTTTGCCTGTGATTCTGCTACATATTCAAAGGCTCCCAATCCTTCAAAGCCCTGCGTTAGCCAAGAGCTCTTTCAGGAAGCCTTCTTTCTCTGGCAGCTCTGGCCCTCACTGAGAACTCCCTTACTGGAACATCCAGTGCACTTAATGTCAGAACAATACACTCTGATGAGTAAATGTATTGGCTCATGTCAGTCTGTTCTTTCTCCATGTTGGTCCTAATAGCATGCAGGCTTTTTGAAGACAGAGACTGTGCTTTATATTTATTTTGTATCTTCCATGGTTTTCACCACTTTGCTGCCAACATAAAGATCAATGCATATTTGAAGTGGGTTGAATTGAATTTTCAAGCAGATACACACTGGATGGACAATGCCCTGGTGTGGTGAGGGGTGCCAAGTGAAGAGTGGAAAGTGAGGAAGAACACAAACTTTCTCAAATTTAGGAGTTGTCAAACTGAACTGGGACTTTGTAAAGATAATACTTACTGCTGCTACTTGGAGTTGGAGAATATTGTTTACACATCTCTGGGAATAATAGCCTGGGTTCAGCATCCTGTATGTGGTCCATCTGCCCCTGGATGCTGAGACAGTGATAGGGAAAGATGAAGGGAGTGAGGAGATGAGCTCCTTCTCCACTGCAGTTTAAATCACCACCTCCAGGAGTGGTGACTAGACGAGAGTGACAGACACTCAGATATGGCAGGAAATCTCTGTGGCCCCAGGGATCGTGGAATTAGGTGCACATGGTCCCCTCTCCTCCCTCCTCTTCTCTCTCATACACAGAGAGACATGAGCACTCTAATAGTACGTCAGGAGGAAGTTAGACTTGCCAAAATGCAAGCAAACAAAATGGGCTGAGGTACTTCTCTTCCCTCACCTCTGCAAATCTCCTTCAACAATGGAGAATTTTTAAAGAAAGACTATAATAGTGGTCAGACTCATCCAAGTGCACTTTAAAATAGCTAACACTTTGGGTAAGTGGAAGAGGGAACAAGGTCTTGCATCTCACCAGCTGAAGAGTTTAGAAATACTTCTATTAACATCAACTCCCAAAACAACATGACTCCAGCCCCACAGGCTAGAGTGTGGAGCCCAGATACAATGCATCCTACCTTTCTTTCCTTTGTAGTCCTAGAGCCCCTAAGGTTCTTCTGTGTGTTAGCATTTGCCTCCCAGACTGCGGGAGCTAGGAAATCTCAGCCTTATGCCTAAATGAGAACACAGAGATCCCGCCTCTTCCCTTGAATCTGGAAGCCTGTACCAAGGCCATTGACTGCTCTTTCATCTTGTCCTCTGCTCTCCCACCCCCAGCCAAGTGACAGCAGCCATGCCCTCCAGGACCTACCCATCAGGCCTCTTCCCCTAACCTCACCCCACTTCTCTCAGGAGCTCAAAAGTCATCTTGGAGTGGTGACAAAACAGTGTTAAGATTGAAACTAATTTTGAAGCAGTCATGGGCCCTTTGTACTTGACCTGTCTTTCTTAGATATCATCCAAAAGAAGTAGGGGCCAATGAGAAACTATTGGAAGCTTTCTACACAACCCTTTACCTCCAAATAACATCCTCTTGTTCTACAAAGAAATGCTCTAAGAGTCAAATTTTAACCTCAGGGAGTGGGGATGTTCTGGGCACATGAGTTGTACATCTGCTTGGTCCTGGGGTGGCTGATAGCATTGTAATCCCCAATGCAATGATTCTTTTTATGTGACAAGGAGGTGGAGGAAGGGATGCTGAGTGAAGGAGTTCATATATTCACCATAACTCGAATTACTACAATGAATTGCTATATTACTCACCTTTGCACTGGACATTAATCACAGAAACAAAAAACTGCAAAGCCAGGGAGTTAGCAAGGAAGTGCTATTTCAACCCTGAGCCCTGTGCTAAGTGCTGGCAGCTGTGGGTGAGGGATCTGTAAGGCTCCCCTTTCTCATCTGTTTTTAAACCAATAATACAAAGGCTTGTGGGAGAAATGCATAGAGAAAGACTGAGGCAGACCTGCATATTTAGGGAAGATCTCCAGGAGTCATTTTTGAAGGCCACCTATCCGCAGGACTCACCAGATCCACCTCTGGGTCTTGGCACGTGTCATCTAGCCTGCCTGATTTTGTCAAACAAAAGAAAAGAGGACTTGGGGTGAAGGGAGCCTGAGAGCTGATCCCACATGCCCCTCTGACTAGATGAGGCTCTATTTGTGGGAGAACTGGAGACTTGGGATGGGAGCCTTTTTATTTTTTTAGGAAGTACTGGAGATCGAACCCAGGACCACGTACATGCAAAACAGATGCTCGACCACTGAGCTACACCTGCTCCTGTTCTGCTTCTGAGAACCCCAAAAACCAGCAAGATCCAAAGAAATAGAAAATCTGTAGCCCAGCCTCAAGAGAAGTTTTCTTCCTGCCCCGGTTCTCACAGTGGCCACAGTCAGGGTTCTCCAGAGGGACAGGACCAACAGGATGTATGTATATATGATATGCCATCACCCAAGAGGCACAGCCCCTCAGGCAGCCCTCAAACAAATGAACACCAACGCTCCAGGACCTGAGACCTGTAACAGTTTCTTAAATCTGACAGCATCCTCGACGATTGATGATGTATTGATGGGAGGGTGCTTGCCCTCCCCTTTATAGCCTGTAACTCAAAAGTAGGCCAAATGACCTTTCAAACTACGTTAATGACATATAAATGATGAGCACAGCACTTTCCAGTGTACCCCAATAAAAACAGAGTCAGTAAGCAAACCTCCCCAAACATTTCCCCCACTTTCATCTAATTTTGTTTGTCTGTTATGAATCTGATGCTCAAGGTTTATGAGATCATCCCTAAAACAGGTTCCTGACCTTGACATCAAGTATTTCATCCAATAGGAAGAAAGAAAAAAAGTGTGTGTCTGTGAAATACATACATTTATATAAAGAGATTTATTTTGAGGAACTGACTCACCAACAGGCTGGGAAATTCAGAAATGAGTAGATGGCAGGGACTTGAGCCAAAATTTCTTCTGAAATCCTCTGTTCTTGGCTGTTAGAGCCTCCACCTGTTTGAATGAGGCCCACTCAGGTTACCCAAGGTAATTTCCTTTACTTGTAGGTGCTAACCTCAATCTCACTAGCAACATCTAGACCAGTGTTTGACCAAACAATTGGACACCATAACTCAGTCAAGTTGACACAGAAAATTAGCCACTACACACACCATCAGCAGTGCCCTTAGGTGACCCAGTGGAAGAAACTGGTAAGCAGGAATCAGCACGGAAGAGCAGCCCAGCGGCTGTTTGGTGGACCTTCCCCATCTAATGTTTTGTGATGAAATGTATGGGAGGTGAAATCCTGCTTGGACAGCAGGAGAAAACCCTTACGGTGGCTCCTCAGCACAGGGTGGTGAGGCCGCTTGGACCACATCACTTTTCACTGTCCCGGCCTTCCACTCTGAGCGCCACACTTGAAGCGAAATGTTGAAAAGCTGGAGTATCTGCAGCAAGAGCAGGCCAAGCAGGAAGAAGATCCAGGTGAGGAGGATTTGAAGGCCACTCTGGACCTTCAACCTGAAAAAGAGAAGACATGGTAAGTCTGTAAATATTTAAAAGGTTGTCAGGTGGAAGATTAATTGAATTTTTTCACTTGCTCCAGAGAGCTCTGAGGTCTTCGGGAGAGTTTATGGTGAGACAGTGTTCAGCTCAGAATGAGGGGAAAAGTTCTGATAATTCGGGCTGTCCAACAAAGGAGTGGGCTGCCCATCACTGAAGCGCTGAAGCATTAAGAAAATGGCTTTATGTCAGGGATGACCTCGGTGTGATTTACACTTTGCCTGGGAGATCAGATTGAATGGCTGCTCAGGTGCTTCCAATGCTGAGCTTTAAAATCTGAATATGTCAGAAACATTATTCCCAATTCTTAAAGAGTCTGTTTTAGGCTTTGCTGTTTTCCTATCTATAAAGCCATTTAAAGATTGATTGACCCTAAAAACGCCTTCAGAAAAATTAAGCATAATGAAGAAATAGGATGCTATCATGAAGATAGCAGTGAAATAGGCAATTAACAAACTGAGTTCTGCTGCAAACTGTTTTATATAGTCACTGTGTGAACTTGAGAAAATCGTTCTCCAGGCATCAGTTTGCTCATTGGTAAAAATGAGTATCATTGTTAAGAAGAAAAACATCTCAGCAATAGATCAAATGAAACTCCAGCCGTTCCAGCAAAACCAGGTAGGTAGACAAAGGTTCCCCTCGGTGCTCTCACTTGTTCCTTTTACAGTAATTTCCATTCTTTAAGGTCAGGTTTCCTTCCAGGAACCCTGCACCCTATTGCTTCTAGCTCTTCCTGATCTCAGAGGAAAGCAACTGGAAAACTCCTTCACAGAAAGCCATTAGAGACTTTAATGTGCTCTTACTTGTAGACAAGTAAGATTTTTAAAAACAAACATCCCTTTGGGGAAGGCAATGCTGGACCCAAGTGAACGGGATCACAATAATTCTGAGGCATCCAAATGCAGGGGTTTTACATCTAGACAGAGCAATCTTCCCGGCCTGGTTCAAATCAACCAAGTCAGTGACTTAAAAATAAAATAATGTGGCACCCAGGGATATATTTTTTTCTCCCTCACCTAAAGGGCTCAGCTTCAAATTGGAGAGTGATTGAATGGAGGCACATCAGGCGTTGCCACCTAATAAATGCCGCTGCGGGAACTAGTCTAAGAAATGTGATTTTCCAGCCTGCTTGGCCAAAGCTGTTATCATATAAAATGTCACTTACATGAAATACATTCTCTCTTAAGACAATAATCAATATTATACACCTGCCGCCTTTCCATTCGAATGCTGTAATACACTGAGATCTGTCAGCTGATGAAACATGGGGGAGAAAGCGTTGGACTTGTTTCATCCATCATATGGGCCAGCTATTGAGCCCGGGTCAGCAGCCAGGGAAAGGGCAGTCCTGGTAAGGTCACCTGTGAGCACGTTGGGGTTCAGTCTCTTCTAGCCCCTCCCCTTTCCTACTCCTTGTATGTGTGTGTGGGGGCACTATTAGCATACCAACTCCTCAGATTTATGCCATCAGGGGGGTCATAATTAGCAAAAGAACAATTGTTATTGAGATGCTCCATCCCAGGTGTTGGAAAGTCCAACTGATTGCAGAAGGACTGGGTCCCCTCTCTCTATCTCTAGGGCAATGGAACAACAGCCACCAGCTTGGACCACCTGGAGCAATTTGGCACAAAAGAGCCTGAGGCAAGGAAGGAGGGAGACGAAGGAGAAAGGGACCTTTCTCTGTGTTGTAATTGTCTTCTGGCAAGATGATGTTCATCTACGCAGTATGGACACCTGCCCACACAGGCAGCAGACTTAACGCAGGGTTGCACTCATGGTGGAGGCAATATAGTCCTTGGAATCAGAAGCTGAGCTGGGTTTGAAAGTCAAGTGCACTATTTTCTGACTCTATGACCCTGGGAAAGTTCCATAATTTTTTGGATCCTCTTTTTTTTGCCTTTGTAAAAATAGAAATAACATTTTGTGAAGGTTATAGTACCAGGCCAATGGTTAAGCACTTACCAATTCCATCTAACAATATTTACTAACTGGTGATTTCATTTAATGCCTGGCATTCTGGATATCCGTGTCATTTTTAATAACTAAAATAGTGGTATTTTGTTAGTGAAATTTTTTAAAAACTTTAATTTTTAAAGTTTAAAAATAATCTGAAATGTATCCAGAAAGCTATGTAGGACATTAATTTTAATTTGAATAATTTAGAAACTGTTCATCCTTCCCTTTATAAGTGGAAGAAAATGACAATAAATGAAGCAAGGATTCTATTGCAAGATAATTCTCACTCTGGTTCAAAGATCTCTGTGTAAATGGAATATATACATGATGGTATTAAATATGCATAAAAATCCCCCTGCAACCTCTGCAGTGGAATCTCCAGCAATGAACAATGAAATAAAGAAAACAGAGGCAAACCAGAGTAGCCTTCTTTGAAGCAAAAACTACAGCTTGATAGGGATTTTTAAAAGAATACAAAATTTTTAAATGATCACAAAATATTTAAAGAGAAGGAATTGTTTGAAGATGAAGGAGTTAGAATAAAATATGTGCAGTTAGTTTAAAACTATCTCCTTTCCAAACCCTCATTTGGCATGGGGTCCAAAAGGGCCCCTTTTATCAGCTGGAAACTTTTGCACAAAACTCACTTGTCAACAACTCAGTGATATATTTTTTTTAATTTTTAATTTTTTTTAATGTTACATTCAAAAAATATGAGGTCCCCATATACCCCCCTCACCCTCACCCCACTCCTCCCATAACAACAACCTCCTCCATCATCATGGGACATTCATTGCACTCGGTAAATACATCTCTGAGCACTGCTGCACCACATGGTCGATGGTCCACATTATAGTTTACACTCTCTCCCAGTCCACCCAGTGGGCCATGGGAGGACATACAATGTCCAGTAACTGTCCCTGAAGTACCCCTCTCAACATAGAGGTGGAGTGGACATAATCATCCCAGGGCCCACAGAATGGAAGAATAGAGTATGGATTAGAGTGGACTTATTGATATTCTATTCTGAAACTATTGTGATTAGTAATGGAAGTAAATGTAGCATTGATGTGGAGAAAGTGGCCATGGTAGCTGCTGAGCGTAGAGAGTGGGAAGAAGAGATGTGATGTGGGGGCATTTTCAGGACTTGGAGTTGTCCCAGGTGGTACTTCAGTGATACTATTAAAACAGTACGCTTAGGTGTTTTTTTTTTTAAGATACCACATCTTAAAAGTATTTTAGTTGTTTAATTTTCTATTTTTAAATTAAATTTTCTTACTTTTATGTAATTGTGGTTCCTTTTTATAGTACTTCATTGTATTAATTTTATCTTCTAATAGTTTAAATTAGAATGGTAATATGCTTATCATTTACATTTTATTATATTTTTATTTCACGCTTTGTAATATATTTATATGTTTTCATATTTGAAATCTATGACCTATTCGATTTCAAATTTTTTTGTATTTTTTGAAGTCTGAACATCTCTATACAGCATGGTATTAACGTTACTAAGGAATTACATGAAATAAAGACTGCAATCCTGGTGTTGTTATTAGGCCTTGGTGTTGCAGTCACTCACTGTCTTTCTGTGCCAGGTATCATGCAGACATGGGAGTACGATAATGAGCAAGTATAAGAAGCTTATATTTTGGATACGCAGTCAGTTCCTTCTATTCTTCCTTGCACCTTAGAAAATATACATGCAAATTGCTGTGTGACTGAGACTAAAGACACTTATGATGAGGCTTGTCCCAGTGGTTTCCCAGCTCTGGGCCACTGGGTCACAGGCAGCACACAGGCCACAGGGACCCCTGCTCCCAATGCAAACATCCCATCCTCGATGTCCTTTGAGGAGGAATTGAAATGTGCTGGATTCTTCCAGAATGTCTCTGTTAGTTTCCAATTATGGATGTGTAGCTAGCACTGGAAGAGTTAGGAGACTTTAAGAGATCTTGGGATTTAAGAGATCTTCTTGGTGAAGCTTATAGAAAAAGCCATGCTAAAGCTACCAGGATTTATAGGGGTTGACTAATGTATAATTCCATGTATCCAACATTGCAGTATCACACAGAGCTGTACAGCACAAAGTGTAAACCATAACATAAACTATAGGCTTTTGTTAGTAGTGGTGCTTCAAAATTGGTTCACTAATTGTAACAGCTGTACCACATTAACATAAGATGTTAATAATTGAGGAAACTGTATGTATAGATGTGGAGGAATTCCCTATACTTTGTTGTAATTTTTCTGTAATTCCAAAACTTCTCTAAAAATAAAGTTTATTATTACAAAAAAAATTTTTTGCTAGGATCGCCAATGGAGAAATACAGAAAAGGGAAAAGAGATGATTGAATCACGATGGTAATCAGAACCAGCACTGGCCATCAGAGAGACCCTCTTTCAAACATTTGGATTTGGATTTTCTTCCTGAGGAGGGTGGCTTGGGGTTAGGGACAAAATAGCTTGGGTAGTTTAAGAAGAAAACACCATGAAGGAATATTGTGGCTGATAAGAGGAAAAGCATAAAACAGGATGAGGGACTAAGTAAAAAAACATCAGGGACACATTAAAAGGGGAGTCTTGAATTTTTTTAAACTAAAGCTGCTGATTATTTTTTCCCAGTTTGTAACAAATGCAACCAAAAGGAACAATACAACACCAATAATATTAACAAAGAGCATGTAATATCAACTCATCAAACACCTAAAGCCAGTCCTAACTCTGCAGATAGGCGTCTTCCCCCCTCTCCCAGGCAATAGGAAGTTAAGTAAAAGAACAAAGAAACAAAAGAATGAATTATGGGAAGATCTGTCAGGGTTAATAAAATACACATATTAAAGAATTTTAAATACATGTCTGGGAAGCAGTGTGGCCCAAGCAATTGAGCTCCTGCCTACCACACAAGACGTCCGTGGTTCAGTACCCAGTGCCTCCTAAAGAAGACAGCAAGCTGGTGCAAGGGGCAGGTGTGGCAAGCTGACACAACAAGAGACACAACAAAGCAGAGGTTCCCAGTGCCCGCTAAAGAAGATGAGCCAGAGAGCATGCTGACACGCCAGGCAGGCATGGCAAAGCTGAAACAACGTGGTGACACAAGACACAAGAAGAAAAACTTAATGTGAGACAAAAAGCAGGGAACAGAGGTGGCTCACTGATTCGGTGCCTTCCTCCCACATCAGAGGTCCTGGGTTCAGTTCCCTGTGCCTCCTAAAGAAACAAGGAGGATAAACAGACACAGTAAGTACAAATAACGAGGGGGTGGGGAGAAATAAATAAATCTCTTAAAAATAAATACATGACAGTTTCTTCTAGGAAATGACATTAGCATCAGTGAGGCCCATGGAGCCTTTCCCAGAACAGGTATAGTTGGAGAATTTGCTTTAAGTTAGGAAAGGGTGATCAAAGTAGAGATACAAATTAGTGCTTCCAGGACATTTATTTTCTTTAAAAGTTTAAACATTTAGCTCTTTAACACTTAAATTTTACACTATTCATTATCATTTGTGATTGTTTCTTTGTGGAGATAAATAAAAATACCTCAAAATATCAAAATGTAAATTTAATCAGGTCCAAATTCATGGAAACAGTCAGACGCAGCTTTTAGTAAATGTGATTCCAAAACATTTTACTGATATCATGAGATGACAGTTATTTTTATCCCCCACCTAATATAAGGGATACACTGTAATAAAGCCTGAGTAAACAAAAGCTTCTTCTGTCATTCATGTAATAAACAAATATATATTGAACACCTAATATGTGGCAGGCCTTTCTTGAGATTTACATTCTAGCTGGGGAAGAGGCAATAACAAGCCAGAAGTAAAATATTAAGTATATCAAGTGGCAATAAATTCAATGGAGGAAAATAAAGACGATAAGAGGTATTAAGAGATAAATCTTGGGGAAGTTTTTAATTATAATACGATGATTGAGAAAAGGAGGTCTCTTTCATAAAGTGACAATTAAGCAGAGATCTGAAGGAGATGAAAGAACAAGACACATAAACAATGTCTAGTTTGGAAGAGCTTCCCAGCAAGTACAAAGGCCCTAAAACAGGGTAAGCTTGGTCTTTTGAGGAAGCCAACATGACCGAAAAAGAGGAGGTGTGGATATGGGTGTGCACTGCCCAAGGCATTCAGCAGACAACCTCTAGAGATCTGCATCTTCATGGTGGTGTACCTTGCACCAGATAACATCCTTCCCAGGACAGCACTCATCCAATAGCTGATGAGGCAGGTATTAAGATGCGGCCACTTCGGCCTGATGGGAGATTACCCTGCCAGGTTATATATACTCCCATGCTCTTTGTACAGCTGTCTGCAACTTTGTTGGGCCTGCTGCATCATTCTACTTCTCCTGCTTCATCCTGTTCTGCCTGCTTAGTTCCATAGGTATGAATCCTTAATAAATACCAAGCACAACCATCTATCTCAGTGTCTGCTTCTGGAAAACCCAACCTGCCACTAAGAGTGAGCAAGGCGGACATTGGTCAGAGATAAGGTCAGAAAGTTTCTGGGACCTCAACTTTGGCATTTACTCTGAATGGGACAGGGAGCTCTGGTCAGTTTGGAGCAGAGAGCTGGCCCTGATGGCTGTGTTGAGAATAGAATGGAGGGGGACAAAAATAGAAGCAGAATGGGAATGGCATCAGGCAGTCCCAGTGGAGGGAGGGGTGAGCATTGGTTGGATTCTGGATATGTTTTGAAGGAAAAGTCTATAGTACTTGCTGATGAATTGCATGTGAAATGAGAAGGAAGAGAAGAGTCAAGCACAGTGTCCCTATTTTGGACCGAGGAACTGAAGGAAGAGAGTTGTCCTTTACTAAGGTTGAAAAGATATGGGAGAAGCAAGTTTGCTGGAGAAGATATGGAGTTCGATCTTGTGACAACTGAGGTGATGCCTTTTGGACATCCAAATGGAGATGTCAAGAAGATGGCAGGATGAAAGAATCTAGAGTTCTTGTAGAAGCCTAAGACAGATATAATTTAGGAGTCATTGGCATATGAATGGTATTTGAAGCTATGAGTTGAAGGGAGAATGCATACAGAAAGAAAAAAAGATATCCCAGAACAAAACCCTGAGACATTCATTATGCATTTCACTGTCTTCTTGTGGTCCCAGCACCCCTCCCATTAGTATATCATTCACGTCCCCGGTTTTCGTTTTTCAGCTGCTAAAGCAAATACCATGCAATGAGTTAGCTTAAGCAATTGGAATATTGGCTAGTGGTCTTGAGGCTACAAGAAGTCCAAAATCCAGGTGTCAGCAAGGCAATGCTTTCTTCCTGAAGACTGGTGTTCTGGTCTGGGTTGCAGACCCTCCTTGGTCCTTGACTTTTCTGTCAGATGGCTATGCGTGTGGTGCCATCTTCTTTTTCTTCCAGGTTCTGTTGACTTGTAGCTTCTGGCTGCTCCCTGTGGCATCTTTTTTTCATATCCAGTTAACTTTGCTTATAAAGACTTTAGCCGTATTGGATTAAGGACCCCCCTCATTCAGTATGGGCACAAATTAACTAATAACATCTTCAAAGATCCTATTTACAAATGGGTTCACACCTGCAGGACCAGAGGGTGGACCTGAACATGCCTTCTGTAGGGACATGATTCAATCCCAACACCCCTGTCCCACCCCCAACAAGCAGGGATGTGAACAGAAGAGACAGGTGGGTTAACTAATCAGTGGGGCATTGATCTCATTTCTGAGGTGCTTTTTCCTAGAAGCCTCCTATTATCTCTTCTCTTGAATTAATGTCCAGCATCAATAGATCAACCAGAGGCCCAAAGTATATAATCAAGCATGTCAGCCAGGGACAGATAAAGAGGAAACATACCAAGACAAATGGGATTGTAGATTATTGCCCTGTTTACTAAACATGGAAGCCCGTGTTTACAGACAGCTGCAACTGTACCTTATGCTAGGAAGCAAAGGGTGTCATTCTTAATCAAAACAGCTTTGACTCAGGATCTAGGGTACTTTTCCCTAAAGCAGAATGCCCAGAATACATCCTCTGCTCTTGCTAAAACAATTACTTTCATTCAAATCACGGGTTTAATTTTTGTTGTCACTAGGAAAACTTCAGTGTCATAGATCACCCAAAAATTATGTGGCTTCTACTTTCAACAAGCAAGCAATTATTTTTAAGAAAAGTGACCATAGCACTCTGAAAATCCATTCCCATTGAAATAGAAAAGTATGAGTCCAACATGCACATTTTTCTTTTTATGCTTGTATTAGAAAGACTGACAAAAGCCAGGTGCAAAAGCATTTGCCAAAAAAACAGCAAAAGAGCACCTTTATTTCAGTAACTCTCAAACAGTATACAGATTACCTAAAATCCTATTGAAATCCAGATTCTGACTCAGCAAGATATGGAGTAGATTTTCTAGATTTCTGCATTTACAACAAGTTTCCAAGTGCTGCAGTGCTGCTGGTCCATTAACCACACCTTTAGTAGGAAATCTTAATTAACATTGTAAAGAGAGCAAACGATTTCTTAACAGACCATGGGGCAGAGACTCAAGCTCGCTGAAATATCTTGAACATAAGTGTAAATTCACAAACAGGGAAGACTTTTGATTAAGCAGAAAGCTTCTAAGTGAGTAATACCTGTATAAACCTTAGGAAACTGGAGTGAAAAAGTCATAAAATTTTATAGAAGAAAATATTATGCAATAGTTGGAAACCATAGACCATTTGGTTAAAATGTACCTAATTATACATTGGTCATTATATTTCTTTAAATTTTAAAATCTAATTTAATTTGTACATTCTATTTAAAGGTAATGTTTATGCAGGTGTTTTAACAGCTTACTTCAATGCTTTATTTACTTTTTTAAAGAATAATAAGATGGGGAGCCCTTGTTATATTTGATTCAATGGTTCTCAATCCTGCCTGCACATTATAAGCTGGAGTGCTTTAAAAGTTCTGATTCCCAAGTCCTAAGTGAGTCCATCACTCTGAGGATGGGTTCTGGGATTCAGTAAAATTAAAAGCTCCCCTGATGATTCTAACGTATAGCCTTGGTTGAAAACCATTAAGTTTAGCCAAACCTAAGAGAACTTATAGGCTCTCAGAAACCATGGTCCAGAAACACCATCCACAGAGTAGCAGAGTAGAAGTAAGAAATGCCTTCTGGAGAAGAATCTTGAAAACCCAAACTTTTAAAGTTATAGCAAACATCATAAAAGACTAACCAAATCCTTTAATCTCAAAAACTTCTAAAAACCTAGACACTTCTCTTTCCCTTTTCCACTTTTCCAAATCAGTCTTCAGACAGATTGCCTGCAAACAGGTTCTGAAAGATTCCCACTGAAATTGAAGCATTGGTCATTTCAACCATGTATCAGAATGCTTGGATATGAACTTTCCTGAAGTGTCAGAATTAACTATGATTTTATGGTACTTTAAAATACACAGGAAAAAGAAATAATAAAGATGGGGGAGAGGTAGAAGGAAAGGAGGAAGGGAAGAAAAGAGGAAGGAAGGAAGGAAGTGAAAAAGAAGGAAGGGAGGAAGGAAGGAAATGAAAGGGAAAGAAATAAGAAAGGGAGGAAGGGGAGGGGAAAGGAAAGAAAGAGAAACAAAGTAAGAGAAAGAAAGGAGGATGTGGGGAGAGAGGGTAGGGCAAGCTCATTTGATAATTTTTTTTCTTATAAGCTGATTTTGAGCAAAAATAGTCCAAAAAAGTGGTTTTGACAGACACCAATTTCTAAGACTAAGATGAAAGGTGAAGGAACAAATTTTCAAAATGAACTGTTTTTCCCCTTCAGACTCCATAGGTCAAATGGCACAGGTACCTGTGTCCTGTCCCCATAAAGATAGGACATTGCAGGAGTCCACTAAAGGTAAGTCACTTCAGTACGTTGAAAGATGACTTCAGTAAGATCAAGGTGAACTTACAGAATTTCCACGTAAGCCATCAGCTCATCGCCTTCTATTCTCCAGCCACTGATAGGACCCATAAATGCCAGCCACTTTAGAAATGTGTTCTTCTGAACAATAGGGTAATTTAGCAAGAATTGATAAATGCCTCAGAGCAGTTCTATCCCACTAACTGGAAAAATGAAACACCTCTATATATGAGGAAAGGCACAGTTCCATAGCATTTCTTTAGGTTCTTCCATCTGTTAGCCAAAAGAACAAGAACTTGCCTTTTTATGGTAGAAAGACTAATGAGAATCTAAAACGTAACCTTCTTCTCCTTTCTCTTTGATTTTGTTTGGGTTTCCAGAATCAAAGTGTGGTATGAGAAGGATTATCCAAAATGATCCTAAGCATTCACTTGGGTTTCCTGGAAAAGGAGCCAGCTTAGACCAGGAGCTCCCACTTCTCTCAGAGGGAGGCCTGCACCCAATTCCAGCTTTCCACAACTCTAGTAACTTCCTCCCCTTGGCGGGAGGGGCAACAACATTCCATGGGTCTGAAGTCACCAGGGGCTTGGTAACTGGCTTTCTAGAATACCACCTAAAAAAAAAAAAAAAGGCTTGCACCTATATTGAGACTAGGCAGGCTCCATGCAGACTATTTTTCCCTCTATTGACAAAAATGAACTATGCCAGTCACCTATAAAAAGGGAACACAAAACGGGGACAATATCCCTACCCTGGAACAGAAACTTACCAAGTGCCCAGCAAGGCCGTCTAGGAGATGAAAGGAGTATCTGAGGATCTCTGCCTTCTCTTGCTGACCCTACCTCATCTCTGTTAGGTTCTCACATACATCTGCAGTACGGTCTTCTGACAACTGGATGATCTAGGATGGTCTCATTCACACATCTGGCAGTTGTCTGGCTTTGGGCCATGGGGCCTCAATTCTCCTCCACATGGCCTCTTATTCTCCTCTTACCTAGCTTGGGCTTGTATGCCTGATGGTCCCATGCTTCCAAGCACAGCAAGACAAAAAGTCCCAATACACAGTGCTTTCTAAACCTCTGCCTGTGCCACATTTGCTTAAGCTGCATTGACCAAAGCAAGTCTCAAGGCCAGAGTCAGTATGGGATGACACTACCAAAGGACAAGGATGGAAGGAGGGGGATAATTTATGGCCATTTTTTTTTCAGTCTACCATATACCATAATGGAAACCGAACTCACCTACTCTGATTGAGTAGAGTTCAGATATCTCCACCCAGAAACAGAAATTTCAGTGTAATGAAATTCATACTAAAGGGCTATGACTTATTAATATGAACAAGTCATGCAATCTTCTTATCAAATGAGAAAAGCAATCTTCATCCTTCTCTTCCTCACATTGACCTTATGAGATTAGATGTGAAAATGCTTTGGAAAAAATATGCTCTATCAGTCTTCTTCACTGGCATACGTATTAAACTAGACAAATTTGAGATATCTTGATTCAAATAATGTGGATATTTTGAATAAACATCACGTCCATAAATAGAGACATGTTGCTTGGGGTGTTGACCTCAAACATTTCCCAAATATTCTGCATTGCCTTTTAACATGACACTTCAGAATGCAGGCTAAGCCTTTCGAGTGACATTGCTGACTGTCACTATGAAGGCTTTGTCAAACTAGGCTCTTTGTCCAGTGGTCAGTAAATAGCATAAGATTTTCACAGTCCATTTGCTCCAACTCAATTTGAGTGGTGTCAGAATCTTGAGAGCTTCCAAGAACCAATGAGCACAGAAAATGAGTTTCTGTGATAAATGTTTCCATAGGAAAGAACAAGGTCAGACATCTATCTGAATCCAACCTCTCCTTTTCAGACATATCTCAAGTCCTTCCTATGCCATGCTACTTTCTCTGATCACTCTCATCCACAGTGGTCTCTCCTTCTTCTGAACTTCAGTAATACTTTACAGAATAAACTAGACTTAACGGGGACAAGCATAAACTGATTTTAAAAATGTTATCTCATTCATAAGCTTGATCAGCACAGTCATTCGCTACCACATCATTTAATGAAATCTTGGGCCTTTTACCATTGTTTTGGTCGCTCTTAGATACGAAAATATCCAATGAAGACTAATAATTACAGAACATCAGTCAGGCCAATCTGATAGTCACAGAACTTTAATCTAAGGCAGCGTAAGATGGAAACTTCCAACTCCTGTTTTCTCAAACCTTCTCTCCTGCATCTGGCACCTGGCTCAGAATTGGAAGTCTACAGTGATGGAGGGGGAATGGGCACCTCTTCCACTCTCTCTCTTCCCTGCCACTCACTAGCTGCTGGCATATTTGAGCAGCTGCAGATGTCCAAAGCCAACTCTTTCTCTCCTGGTGTCCTTTTTTTCTTTTTGCTGTTTCCTGTATATCTCTCACTGTTGATTCCAATTTTGCAATGCTTCCCCTCTGGCCAATCACTTCTGCTACTAGGGATTTGTTGCTCAGTGAGGGTTGTATCAACCCTCCAGGTAGTTTCCTTGGACATGAATCCAAGCATATATCTCCAAGCCGTCTTCCTTTTAAAAGGTCCACATCTTTCCAGGAAATATGCTCTTTTATCCTACCATCAGCAGTTCCGCTCACTTTAAACACAGCATCTCTCTTTCTTGATTATGCTATCTCAGGGCTTTTGGCCCGCACAGCCCAACCATCTGCCTTTATTCATTTTAGGAATCAATCAGATATCAATCCTCCAGTACCTCAAACTCTAAGGGATGCAGAGCAACCTTCCTAAGTGTCCTTGAAGCCTCCTTTCACGTGGGTTAAAATTAGCGAAAAGCGGCCATTTTGTGAACAGACTAAGACAGAGCAGTTGCGGCCACGTTGCCAACCTCGAGCAGCAGTTTGTTTCTTCGTTTGGAACCTGGGAGTATGAGATTCAGATTTGAATGTCTTCTCCCTCCCCCCTCCTGGGCAGCAAGGCGAACCCCAGCCCTACTCACTGGAGCTCAGCTTTGATTTCTAACCTCCCTTCCCCACCCTTCCAGAAAACACACATTCCCATTACAAAATTGATTTTATAAAGACATTTTAAACATAATGATGCAACTTGGTGTGCACTACAGCAAATTTACAGTGAGATTTTTTTTGATCTTCAGCTACAGTTTTGTGCTTTGTGACAAAGCCTAGCATCAAATACCATGGCCAGCAATGTTACCAACAAGACAGATCCTCGCTCCATGAACTCCCGTGTATTCATTGGGAATCTCAATACTCTTGTGGTGAAGAAGTCTGATGTGGAAGTAATCTTCTCGAAGTTTGGCAAAATTGTGGGCTGCTCTGTTCATAAGGGCTTTGCCTTCGTTCAGTATGTTAATGACAGAAATGCCCGTGCTGCTGTGGCAGGAGAAGATGGCAGAATGATTGCTGGCCAGGTTTTAGATATTAATTTGGCTGCAGAGCCAAAAGTGAACAGAGGAAAAGTAGGTGTGAAACGATCTGCAGCGGAGATGTACGGGTCAGTACCAGAACACCCTTCTCCGTCCCCTCTACTCAGCTCTTCTTTTGACTTGGACTACGAGTTTCAACGGGATTACAATAACAGCATGTACAGCTACCCAGCCATGTTCCTCCTCCTCCTCCCATTGCTCGTGCTGTAGTGCCCTCAAAACGCCAGCCTGCATCAGGAAACACCTCACGAAGGGGCAAAAGTGGCTTCAATTCCAAGAGTGGACAGCGGGGATCTTCTACGTCCAGAAAATTGAAAGGAGATGACCTTCAGGCCATTAAGAAGGAATTGGCCCAGATAAAACAAAAAGTGGATTCTCTTCTGGAAAGCTTGGAGAAAAGTGAAAAGGAGCAGAGCAAGCAAGGAGAGATGAAGAATGATGAGTCAGAAGAGGAGCAGAGCAGCAGCTCCCTGAAGAAAGATGAGACTTATGTGAAGATGGAGACTGAGGGGGGTGCTGATGACTCTGCTGAGGAGGGGGACCTACTGGATGATGATGATAATGAACTTCGGGGGGATGACCAGCTGGAGTTGATCAAGGATGATGAAAAAGAGGCAGAGGCAGGAGAAGATGACAGAGACAGCACCAATGGCAAGGATGACTCTTAAGCACATAGTGGGGTTTAGAAATCTTATCCCATTATTTCTTTACCTAGGCGCTTGTCTAAGATCAAATTTTTCACCAGATCCTCTCCCCTAGTATCTTCAGCACATGCTCACTGTTCTCCCCATCCTTGTCCTTCCCATGTTCATTCATTCATATGGCCCTGCGCCTAGTTCCATTTTCACTTCCTTTGATGCTCCTAGTAGTTATGTTGAGTCTTACCCTGTAATTTTTGCCTTTAATTTTGATACCTCTTTATGACTTAACAATAAAAGGAAGTATGGTTTTTATCAACTGTCTCTAAAATAATCTCTTGTTATTTAGGGAGTACAGTTCTTACCATTCATGAGTTCAGTAGTTGCTTCCCTAACTGCAAAGGCAATCTCAATTAGTTGAGTAGCATCTGTGAGCAGCTTTGAGTTAAAGGTATGTGTGTTATATCCTACATAAGAGTGCTGAGTGGGGCTGTGCAGCACAAATGTAACTGTATTTTTGTGGAATGAGAGTTGGCATGTCATATGCATCCTCTAGAAAAATAGTGTAATAGTCTTAAGATTTGTTTTCTAAAGTTGATACTGTGGGTTATTTTTGTGAACAGTCTGATGTTTGGGACCTTTTTTTCTCAAAATAAACAAGACCTTATTAAACCAGGAAAAAAAAAATTAGCGAAAAGCACTGATGGGGATGGGGAAAAATGTGCAGAACTGTTTTCACTTTCTCCAAAGAAACTCCTTGCTTCCCCTCTTCAGTCTTTCCCTTCTATACAAGCTGCAGGTTGCTAACAGGGACAGAACCAACTTCACAGCCTCCTTACATGTTTTATCCAGGTGGTTCAGCCTAGCACATTGCCATATGAGTGAGGATACACAGCATCAATTTATTCTCAGCCTTTGGAATCTTTACTGAAAATCTCTGAGAAAAGAGTAAGAGTCTAGAACATGCTCGCCATGTCCATGGACAGAGGTGATGTGACCAAGCTCCAGCCATGGGCACCGAATGCCAAGACGGCCAAGATGTCGATTTCCTTAGTCCAGGCCACTGTTCCAGCTGTGCGCAAGAGCAAGCTGCAGCCCACCCAGCCTGCCTTCACCCTGACACCTTCAGCAGTAAACAAGATAAAACAGCATCTTAAAGAGAAGCCTGAAGATGTAGGTATGAAAGTTGGTGGACGAACCAAGGGTTGTAATGTCCTTTCTTACATTCTAGATTGCACGAAGACAAAAGGAGACTGATGAAGAAGTTGTTCAAGGTGGAGTCAGAGTGTTCACTGAAAAGAAAGCACAGCTAACACTTTTAGGAACAAGAGTGGATTATGTAGAAGACAAATTATCCAGGGAGTTTGTACTCAATAACCCAAACATCAAAGGAGCTTGTGGCTGTGGAGAAAGCTTTACTATTTGACTCCTCAGGACTCCATCAGCTGTAAGCTTGAGGAGTGCTCCAGAAAGACTAGGGGCTTACTAAAGAAATAATGTGACTGTCACATCCTTAAGCTTTATAATGCATGGCTGCCTTATGAGGAAATAAACTCATGAATTTTGGAAAAAAAAAAAAAGAGTAAAAGTCTATCTGAAATTTCTCTTCTACAGGTACTGTCCTAAAAAAGATTGCATTAGGCTGGTGCAAATTGGTGGAGTAGGAAGTTTAACAGCTCCCTGCACTTGAAAAATGAACAAGCTGGAAAAAATAATTGGAATTAACTAATAATTGGAATTAACCCTGCAATCATATTTCACATTTAGAACAACTACAGGAATACCAGAAGAGGTGAGAGCCTGCCTAGAGCTAAGCTTTTGCAAGCAAAAGCCCCCATTGCTCAGCCTTGCTGCAGCAGTTGCAGAAACTTATCCCTGATTCGGGAAGTCGCCCACTGGGGCAAGAACCTGCAGAGGAAACCTCGTCCTCCAAAAGTTGGGACTGAGGGTTTAGATTGGTCTGGGGGATCCCTGAGGGAGAAGTGTGGACACTGACCTTGGTTTTGGCCCTCTGAGCTACAGTGGCTTCCGGCCTCCAGCCAGTATTCTTGAGACATAGAGCCAGTGCAGCTTCTTCGGCTGCTTTGTTTATTTGTTTCACTTTTTTGTTTTCTACTTCTGTGTCTGGGTATCTCCTGGCCTGGCAAGTGCCTAAGGGCGCAGCACTGACCCAGGTTTGCTTTCCGCCCTCTAGACAGCATCGATTCCATAAATTAAGAGCTGGGCGCCATCGTTCCTTTGGCCTTAGTCTTTTGCGCATGGGCATTTCTTGCTCTGGCGCTCCCCAAGGGCCCAGCGTGACCACTAGCCAGGCTTCTGGTCCCTGGGGCAGCAGCTACTTCCGGCCTCACGTCAGCATCCATCCAGAAATAAAGCACCAGGGAACTTTTTTTCGTTAGTTTTCTTTCTTTCTTTTATAGGTGGGTATTTCTCGTCTGGAAGAGCTCGGAGTGGATCCCTCATTTTATGAAGACAACATTACCTGGACACCAAAGCCTGATAAAAACATCACAAGAAAATTCCAAAGCAGCCCAAATATCCATCAGCAGGTGAATGGATAAACAAAATGTGACGTAAACATGCATGCCCATCTGGTTTATGGCCCTTCGCAGATAGAGCAGAGCATTTTTTACAAAGTGAGGGTTTGTGGCTACACTGCAACAAGTAGTGGGCGCCATTTCCCTAACACCGTATGCTCATTTCATGTCTCTGTGCCACATTTTAGTAATTCTCACAATTTTCAAAATTTATCATTATTAGTACATCTGTTATGGTGACATTGATTTTTAACATTACTATTGTAATTATTTTAGGGTACCACCAGCTGCACCCATATAAGAGAGTGAACATAATCGATAAATTTTGTGTGTGTTAAATTTTGTGTGTTCTGACTGCTCCCAACCTGCTGTTCCTCTGGCTCGCTCCCTCTCCTCAAGCCTCCCTACACCCAGAGACAAACAATGCTGAAATTAGGTCAATTAATAACCTTACAGGGAAGTGGACTTGGCCCAATGGATACAGAGTCCACCTACCACATGGGGGTCCATGGTTCAAATCCTGATTCGTGTGGAGCTGGCCCGTGCACAGTGCTGATGCGCGCAAGGAGTGCCCTGCCATGCAGGGGTGTCCCCTGCGTAGGGGAGCCCCACGCGCAAGGAGTGTGCCCTGTAAGGAGACCACACAGCGAGAAAGACAGTGCAGCCTGCCCAGGAATGGCGCCACCCACACGGAGAGCTGAGACAACAAGATGACGCAACAAAAAGAAAAACAGATTCCCGGTGCTACTGATAAGGACAGAAGCGGTCACAGAAGAACACACAGCAAATGAACACAGAGAGCAGGCAACTGGGCGGAGGGGGGACAGGGAGGGGAGAGAAATAAATAAAAAATTTAAAAATCTTAGTAAATAAATAAATAACCTTACAATGGATGCAGCAAACTTCATTGTACTCTTATTTTTAAAATTGCCACAAGCCTCCTGAACCTTCAGCAACCACCACCCTGAGCAGTCAGCAGCCATCGATACTGAAGCAGTCCCCTCCTCCATCAAAAGATTATGAGTCACTGAAAGCTCAGATGATGGTTAGCCTTTGTTAATAACAAAGTATTTTAAATTAAGGTATGTACTTTGTTTTTTTTAGACATAATGCTATTGCACACTTAGACTATAGTGTAAACCTAACTTTCATATGCGTGGAAAAGTCAAAAAATGTATGTGACTGACTTTATTACAATATTCACTTCTTTGTAATGGTCTGGAATCAAACCCACAATACCTCCAACGTATGTCTTTCAATGGAATTTTACTCAGCCTTTAAAAAGGAATGAAGTTCTGATAGATGCCACTACATGGATGAACTTGAAGGTATCATGTTGAGAGAAGTGTCAGGTACAAAGGAACCAATATTATATGATTCCACTTCAGTGAAATAGCTAGAATATCCAAATAGAATGTAGAGTACAGGTTATCAGGAGATGGGGATAGAGGGATGGGGAGTAATGCATAAGGGGTACAGGATTTCTGCTTGGGGTGATGGGAAAGTTCCAGTACTGGATGATGGTGAGGATGGCATAACATGGTGAATGTGATTAATCTCACTGAATATTATGTATGTTTAGGAGGCATTGAGTTGGAAAAGTTTATGTTATATATATGTTTCCACAATTTAAATTTTTAAAAAAGCAATTAAAGCAACAATGACAATGCAATGCATGACCCTTGACTGAATCTAATAATGAAAGAGAAAAGACCTAAGAGGGCATTAACAGGACATACGAAAAAATTTTAATATAGACTGAAAGATTTATATCAGCGCTAAAGTTCTTGAAATTGGTAGCTGTACAACTATATGGTGGTTACATAAGGGAATATCCTTCATAGTCTACTTCCAATGTTTAGAAAACCTGTAGAGATGATAGAATAAGATAGATAGATAGATAGATAGATAGATAGATAGATAGATAGATAGATAGATGATAGATAGATAGATAGATAGATAGATAGATAGATAGATAGATAGACAGACAGACAGACAGATAGCATGGCACAGAAATTCTGGCAAATGTTAAAAATTGGTGGATCTGGGTATCTGGGGGATGGAATATGTTGGAGTTCTCTGTGTGGATTTGTATTATTTTGCACCTGTCCTCTAAGTTTGAAATTGTTTAAAAATTAAAAGTTTAAGAAAAAATTAGAAACCAATTTCCCTTATAAATATAGCTGCAAAAATCTTTAACAAAATGCTAGCAAACCAAATCCAACAGCATATTTTAAAAATTATGCACCTTGATCAAATGGGATTTATCCCAAGGTTCCCAAGGAGATTCAATATACAAAACTCAATCAATATAGAACAGACATCCTTGATGGAGAAGAAGATTTGTGGCCATCAAACAGCTGCCATAAAATTAATCCTTCAAGGCCCCCTCTTCCTACTTGGTACTTGATAGAGTGGTCTAGAATGTTAGACTACACTGAACTAAAATTTGTCTCTCCCACTTAGCATTTGTGCAACTTTGGGCTAGTTAATTAGCCTCACTATGACTCATTATCCTCAGCTGTAAAATGTGCATAGCAAACAGTGTTACCTCATAGGGATGTTAAGATGGTTAAATAACTTAAGACTCACAAATGTGCATAGAGATAGCTCCAATAAAATTAGCTAATACTGTAAGAAGCACTTGAACCTGGTAAGTGATTGTTATCTGAAACAGCAGCTCAGTTTCCAGTTGTACAAGAGCTGAGATAGTTGTATTTGGCACATTTTCTCCACTTTTCTCAGAAACAACCTTGCCCAGAAAGTAATTTCCTTTGTTACTGCAGGGTATACTCTACAACAAACTCATCCTAGTATGCCCATTCCAACAATGCAGCCAAATGTGAGCTCAGGAATTTCCCCAGGATTATATGAACATCATTGATGAATTGTTGCTAACATGGCCCTAATTTTTTTTCATAATAAACAATACAGACTTTTTGAGTCTAAACAATATACTTTTCCAATGTTTGAGAAATCTGGAGCCCTTTTTTTTTAGGTATAAATTGAGTGTCTTGGGTTTGATTAATACATGCCAACACTGCTTCCCCATCACCTATCATCAATCATTTGCCAAGTTCAGATGCAACTTTGGACCTTTCTCAGCTCAGAGAAAGGCAGCCATCCGTTTGCCTTTGTTTGGGTGAGGACCCAAAACTCGTCACTTTCTCAACTGACTGGTAACCCTGTCTCCCCAATTGTACTTTAACCAACAACAAAGAATTTCTACAATACCATGTCAGTATTGTAGGCAATGGCTAGATAATTTTATCATCAAAAGGCTGGATATTGAGAGGGCTGCTCTAACGGACAAGCCTGTAGTTTCCAAGGGTCTTTGGCCTCTTTCCTTATTAAGTCATCCGAAAGTCAAGGACCTGGACCCTACACAGTATGGCGCAAAGAGCTCAGGGTGGATGCCCCGGCTGCCAGTCCTAAGCTCGTTTGCCATGAGATACCAGGTCAGTTATACCTGTGCTGCTGACCTCCAGAGGTACTCAGAAAGAGCCAGGGCGATGGTTCATGATGCTGTGAGCAAGCTGTGAGTACCCTCAAATGCTCTGCTCACTAGCATGCTACCACAATATAGATCCCCAACCACCCACAGAAACACCTTTGGTAAGTTATGCCTCAGGGATAGGTGTGATATAAGAGCCCTCCTTTAAAGTGATGTCAATCACATTTAAAGACATTGCTCACTAGTGACTTAATGCTTCTTTTATAGGACCTCAGGGATAAGTTCCACCTTGAGTTCAGTTCCAAAGCACATTCATCATTTATCAAAATTTTGTAGCAGTTCTCTTATCTGACAAGAAAAATTATATAACTTTATTTCACTTTTTGTCTTTGATGTAGAAAACTTGGAGCCAAGATCAATGAAAAACTGTTAAATTAGCACATTCTAGGAGCCTGGGAAATCTATTCCTGTTGTTTCTTTTAAAGTTGTGAGCTCTGCTGTTATTTTTAATTTGGCTCTTCTACATTATTTTGAATTTTATATGATAGCTCACGTTCTTTCATAAGGAGAAGGAATAAAAGTTAAGGAAATGTTGGAGATGAGTGGCTGAGGAATACTGAGCTGTCATTTGCCCTTATGGTTTCCAGACGAGAACAAATATCTGCCCAGTAGGTCAGACAGTCATTTAACTAGAAATACTTCCCAGGGGTCTCTTTCAACTCAGAGATTCTTTGATTTCAGCTGCACCAGTGATAGTATGGTAATTTAAGATTATTAGGACTGAGATAAAAAGCCCAAGAAGCCCAACTTAATTGACAGCCTCTCCAGGGGCCGCTCCCCAGATTCCAGCAGGCTCCCCTCTGGAGAATGGTAGGAAAAGCCAGGGCTGGCTCAGTTCTGAGCCCCTTGGGCTGAAGACAATGAGAGTTGGAGGTCCCAGGGCCTATGCCAGCTTGCTCTTTTTCACTTAGCCAATTTCCAGGGAACTACTCTAAAGCTGTTTTGTAATACCTTTGTAATAAAGTTAACACATATGTATCATTTACAATCTCTGTGCCAGCAGCACATTATTAAGAATGCAAACACAAACATAAAACAATTCCTAATCCTAGCACGTTTGTGGAGTTAAGTGGGGGGGAAAAGGCAAGTGTTGATTTAACCATTATATTGGACAGAGTGGGATCAGAGCTGGACGACAAGCATAAATCCAGGCTAGGTGGCAAGATACGAAGCAGAGTGCCAGAGTGCTAGCAGCGGGAGCTTTGAAACCAGACCGCTGCCTGGGTTTGCATGTCTACTGTGCTGCTTACAAAATGCGGGACCTTGGGTAGGTCACAGAACCTCTCTGGGCCTCGTTTCCAGATAATAATAGTACTTACGTCATTGGCTTATGATGACTAAATGACTTGATAACATAAACCATTTGGAATAGTGTCTGACACATAGTACATTCTACATTAGGAGGAAAGAGTGATCTTTTCATTCTCTTTACCAGGAAACACCCAAACAGACAGCAAAGAAGGGGGATGACTAGTCCTGTCTCCTTGTCAATCAGCCCCCTGATAAGCCACGTAATGGTATTTGTTAAGAGGCAGATGACTAGAGACAAATTTCTCTTACCACCCAAAAGAGTTTAGTCATGTCACCTAAGAGACTACTCCGCGATCCCTCGGGCAAGAAGGCTGCATTTAATGCTACGCTTCATTCGAATTTTTTAAAATTTTTAATTTTAATGGTAATATTAACTCAAAGGATTTCAAAGAATTAAATTGAATCGCTGGGTCTCCCTTTCCCTGATTCTGTGCAATAGCTGGTTTCTCCCTATTTGCTTTTGGAATTCAGCTTCTGCTTAAAACTTTTGCTGATAGTTAGCTGCCTCAGTAAACGTAAAAGCACCACAGTGTCTCCAAATGAAATCTGAGGGGGAAAAGATTTACAAGGGGAGAGTGGAGGAAACACAAAAGTTTATCCTTCCTTACATACAGTGGGAGAGGTCAGGCTCCAGAGGCAAATTTGGAGGGCGTGTTGGGAGCACCCTGACCTGCACTGAAGAAAGATCCTAAGCTCAGTCATGTTTTAACACAACCGTCTAATCATTATAGATAATAAACTCTCAGAAAAAAAAATAGATAAATAAATGATAGACAGTTGGAGAGAGAGAAGATTGATGGATGATGGATAGATTAGATGAGTAACTAAGTTAATAAACAATGTGTCATTTTAAGTGTTAAGAAAGCATTCATGCCCCCAACCCAAGAACTACTGTATCTAAAATTCCACCATAACATTTCTTATCAGTTAATCCATGCCCTTTATGAATATTATTTAATAAAGTCAAATATTTTCAAGATTGGTAGCTCATTATATATCCCTAAGTATGTTGACACAAACACAGTCATCATATTTGCCTGCCTCCTGTTTGGGAGAAAAAGGATGGTGGAAGATGGCAAGCCTTCAGAGAGTGCCCAAGACAAACTTTGCCTTCACAGTTTTGCTGAAAACTGGTCTTAGATCCCTGCCTCACACAAATGTCATCCCCTAAGGTAGAGGTAAGGTCAGGGAGTTGATGTGGCTCAGAGTGGTTGATCGCTGGCTTCTCACATACAAGATCCTGGGTTCAATTCCTGGCCATAGTACCTCAAAAATCGTAAACAAACCTTCCCCCCAAAAATAGTACGATCAGGAAAAGATTTATCATTCAGTTCTTTCTTCTTGCCTTCTCACTGGAACTTCAGAAAAAGGGAAAAATGTTTCAATTGGTAAGCCCATTTTGGCTTCATTAGAACACATTTTATTTGCCAGAGGAGATACAAGATTGAATTATAATCAGTGGTGGCACTACCCTGAACTGTTCAGTTTCCAGAAAGAGAAGTGGGAGTGAAAGTACCCAAAGAACATCATTGTCATGGGCATCTCAAGCACAGCACGGCTAGCCAAATCAATCAGGGTTAAAAAAAAACCCTTGCTAAAGGCCACACTCTAGTCAATCTTGGAAGAAAAAATGGTAGTGACATATGTTCACTTAAAAATGGAAAACTGCAATTCATTTCCAAAGTAATCATTTCCAGTGCCTGCCCCAACTCTTTATGCCTCTCTGAACTTCCTGGGTATATTTACAGCACAAAACTTTCTTCCTGTGTATGTGTTCATGCTGGGTTTTATTTGCATTTGGGGAATATCATTGTAGCCCTCCCAGTAGTTATAAATTAAATTTATTTTGAGATGAGAGGAATGGAACAGAAGTAGTCCCTGCTGTGACTTAATGTTGTAAGAGTTTATTTCTTTGTTTTTCTTGGGAGACTGTATTGATGGGGTAGACAGAGGGGGGGAAAGAAAAGATAAATGCTCCCCTAACTCCATCCCTATTTACATTCTCATTTTTTAAAAGCAAATGTATCCAAATATTCTCCTTCCAGATGTACTTAGACCAAATGGGGACATGGGGTAATTGAGAACCAAGATTTCCATCTGCTCTATCAATCAAAAAGCAAAAAGTAGGAAGACAAAAACAAATTAAACCAATGTGCCCTTGCCTGTGAAGGATAGGCAATTCAAGTGCTCCAGGGGATTCCTGACCGATGGTGAGCTGAGACAAGCTGTGATCCTTGCGTGACTGAACCCACCCAGCAATGCAGGGTGTCTGTGTTCTTCAAGGCTGTCTCCCACCGGCAGAACAACTCACCCTGTGACGGTTAATCTTACGTGTCAACGTGACTAGATTATGGTGCCCAGTTGTTTGCTCAAACATTAGTTAAGGTGTGGCTGTTTAGATATTTTGTAAATGTGATTAATATAAAAACAATCAATTGACCTTAAGTAAAGATGACCCTCCATTAAGGAGGTGGGCCTCATTCAATCATTTCGAAGGCCTTAAGAAGAAAAACTGAGATTTCCCAGAGAAAAAGAAATTTTGCCTCAAGTCTGTAGCATAAAAATCCTGCTTAAGTTTCTAGCCTGCTGGTCTGCCCTACAGATTTCCCATGTGAGCCCAATTCCTTAAAATAAATCTCTCAATATACATGTGTATATGTTTTTTGGGGTTTTTTTTTAAGATTTATTTTTTATTTCTCTCCCCTTCCCCGCCCCCACCCCAAGTTGTCTGTTCTCTGCGTCCATTCGCTGTGTGTTCTTCTGTGACTGCTTCTATCCTTATCAGTGGCACCGGGTATCTGTGTTTCTTTTTGTTGCGTCATCTTGTGTCAGCTCTTCATGTGTGCGGTGCCATTCCTGGGCAGGCTGCACTTTATTTTGTGCTGGGCTGCTCTCCTTACGGGGCGCACTCCTTGCATGTGAGGCTCCCCTACACGGGACACCCCTGCGTGGCACAGCACTCCTTGCGCACATCCGCACTGCTCATGGACCAGCTCCACATGGGTCAAGGAGGCCCGGGGTTTGAACCGTGGACCTCCCATGTGGTAGGCGGATGCCCTATCCATTGGGCCAAGTCCACTTCCCTATAGTTAATATAGATGCACATAATACCTGTGTGTATGTATATATCCTATTGGTTCTGTGTGTACGTGTGTATATGTATTTCTAATTGGTTCTGTTTCTCTGGAGAACCCTGACTGATACATTCCCCCACAACCACCATGTCCTATCACCATTGGTCATTATGTCTTTGGGGACGCATCCCCACTGACTGTCATGCCGCCATGCCCCATCCCCACTGGCTGTTTGTCCCCTGCCCCCTCCTCATTGGCTGTTTGTCCTCCATGCCCCATGTCCATTGGCTATTATGTATGTATGTATTCATTCTCTAATCAATAAAAATCCATTAGGCCCCCACCTCAGGCCCTGAACTGACCACCTCTTACCTTCACTAACTAATTTAAATTTCCCTATGACACTATGAAATAGGTGCAGATAAGTCAGTTCAGTGTTGACCCTGAAGTGTTATTAAATCTCATGCTGTCTTTATCTTTTCATGGAAAGTGTCCTTTATCTTTCAGACTAGATTGGAAGCTTTTGGAGAACAGGAACTTTCATCTTTCATCCCGCACATTCTCTAAAAAGGTTTCTAGCAAAGAGCCTGCATGTAACAACTAAGTGTACAAGAAAGCCAATAAAATGGGCTAAATTTCTTTTTTTTTTTATAGTGAGGTGCCCAGTAAAGCATAACTTTATCACATATGAATATTTGCTTTTAATCAATAGTGGAAAAAGTGACTTTCTTGAGTCTTCGTCCTATTTCTAGCAGTGGAGACACTAAATCATCTTGGGGTGAACCATTGTTCAAGAAAAGGCATTTGTGTGACCTTTCTGAGTTATTTAGGTTATGGCAAGTACCTGGATGTATCTTTCTTGCAAAGGACAGGAGCTTTATAGTTAGAAGCAGAAATCAGTCTATGTCCTTCCCAAATGTTTATTTACACATGCTGCTTTACCCAGGAGTCTTAGAGCACTCTGATAGAAAGGGGAGGAGGACCCAGCCCTCTACTTCTTGCAGTTTAAGGTTATTGGACCTGTCCAAGGACTAGTGCAATATCTGACACAAAAGGACAATGGACTTCCCTAGAGGAAATGTAAAATTAGTGGCTGCACTGGCAGATCCCCCCCAGATGTGCCGCCTTCTGCCAAAATGGCTGTGTGCACATGAAGTGATAGAAAAAAAGGAATGGAGAAAAAAGGGGCCACAGACAACAATCTTTTCCCTTTGGGCTCCCACTGACAGAAAAACAAGGTCTCCTCTTCCTCCACACCTGAGAAACTACTGCCCCAAACTTGCTGCAACAGGATCCAGATACTATTACTACCAAGTTCTCTGTGGTGGAATTTGCTACCTATGGTGGAACTTGCTAGTGCTGATCTTCATGTTTTGACATTATGAAGTGGAAACAATTGCAATAGCAGTGGAGAACAGGGTCCTATTGTGAACTCACGAGACTTTCTGGATTCCTCCAAAAGGCAATAATAAGTAGACTTTGGACTAAGAATCTACAAAGTTTCTGATATTTCACAAATGAAGGCACCAAGGAAGATGGAGTGAACTCCAAAGTAGAGAAAAGGAAGCTTGATGCCATCCTAATTTAAGTATTAAAATACATTTGACCACATGCCCCCACCCCAGGCCCATGAAGTAATCCTTCTATGTGGCACAGACCTTCATCCCTCAAGAGGCGTCCTTCAAGGCCCAGCACAGTCCTCACTTTTTCCTGAAGGTGTCCCTTGATGGACCTGATCCCACAGGGGCTGCAAGACTTGCTTTGTCACCTACTCACTGTGAGATTCTGGATGAGTCACTGAACACTTCTGAGTCATTGTGCAATAAGCTATTAATACCTACCCTGGAATAGCTCTACAGATTAAATAAACGGTAAAGCTCTATTCAAAAGTATAATTTTTAATTCTCGAATGTTTAGGGATACAGTTGGCTTAACACTATCATTTACTGCCTGGAGCTGGTTTGTCTTTATCATGGATGGAATTTGCCTAGCCCCCTTGAGCTGTCCCCATGCTCGTGGGGATATCTAAGCCTAGAAATAATACCACCACCTACCATTTTAAAAAAATACCTAGTCTGATCCAAACACCGGGCTAGGTGTAGATGTCACTTATCTTTAGGTCTAACGTTACAAATTGGGTATTATCATTCTTATTTAATAGATGAGAAAACTGTGTTCAGGAAGTTGAAATGAGTTGCTCAAGATCCTGTAGTCAAAAGGACAAATACTGTATGATTGCACTACAATGAACTAAATATATTGTGTAACATATTATATGATTCTATTTATGTAAAAAGTAAATATAAATCAATTTATAAAGACGAAATTTGATTAGTGGTTATATAGGGTTAGAGAAGGCATGCTAAGGGGTGTGGAGTTTTTCTTTTTGGAGTAATGAAATAGTTCTAAAATGTTTTGTGATGAAGAATGCACAACATTGTGATTATACTAAAAGGTATTGATAAACACTTTAGATAAATCATGTGGTATGTGAATATATCTCAATAAAACTATTAAATAAATAAATAAGTAATTGTGCAAGAATAGCCAGAAATAGTGCTATGTACAGAAGAGGAAATGCAAAGAGATTGAGAGGTGAAGAATTTTCTTGTTTTTGTATCCGGTTTTTGTTTATTATTATTATTGAAATAATGAAAATGCTCTAATAATGATTGAAGTGATGAATGCACAACTATGTGGTTATACCAAATAACATTGATTGTACTTTATTAATATGTATGAATAAAACCAATTTGTTTTAAAAAAAGAAAAGAAAAGATCCTGTAGTCAGTAAGTGACAGAGCCAGAATTCCACTCCAAGTTCTTCCCATTTTGCCAAGCTGAGATTCTCATAGAAAAACCACATTCACTTTGACCCACATTTGTACAGGAAAGAGAACTAGGCCAATTAGTCAGACAATAATGAGAAATATATAAGCCATAATAATGACCTTAGGCTGCCTGGAATAGCCTGCAAATCTCTGTTGAGTAAATGAATTAATTAATTCCTCAAGATTGGAACTAGCCAGGCCTCATGGATGGGAAAATGGTAGTGACATATGTTCACTTAAAAACAGAAAACTGCAATTCATTTCCAAAGTAATTTTTAAAAACTAGGAAGGTAGTATTATTTCCAACACTTTGAACCTTCTCTTAGTGAAAATGTTCCCCACCATCAAATTCCAAAACTATTCCATGAGGGGTTTTCCCTAGCCATACACCTCTGGGAGACCTAGGTTTGCAGGACTGACACCCCTCCTGCTCATCCCACAGTGTCTTGTACAGAAATGGCATCGCGTAAGTATGTGCTGGTTGACTATTGGCACCCCCTTCTGCCCATTTTTCCCTCTATTTGCACAGTCCCTGCAGAAAGCATAGAGACTTCCTATCTTGAATAGTTTTTCTTTTTTCTCTTCCCTCTATCTGTGCACATGGCCTTCCTTTTGGTCAGAGGCTTCCACGTTATCTTCAGTCTTGGGATTGCTATCCAGAAGAAATGAATATTCATACGTATTTTACTACTGAGATAACCAGGGTATATACCATGTGCCAGAATAATAGAATTGGTCCAAGAATAGAGAAAGGAGGAGACCACCTGATCCCCACTCCAGCCTGCCCTCAGGGAAATGGGAGAGGTGGGAGGGTGTTGAGGAGGTGTGACTTTAGAAGGGAACAAAGACAATAAGTTCCATGAGGGACCAAGATGATATGAGGAGGAGCTCGGAAGCCAGGACCTGAGAGGTGGGCCCAGGCAGCAGCAGGGGAGCCTGAGCAGAGGAGGAAAGTCATGGCATTGTCAATGGCATCCCATTGTCCAAGCTGAGGAACCCACTAGCTGTCCATCTCATGGTGCTGCGGTGGGGCCTTCCATTTCTGGCCACCTATTCTCTGCCTGTGGACCACCCACCAGAAGGCGCCCATCTGGGCCCAACACTGGTTGAGTCCACCCTTACCACCTTGTGAGGAACCTCCTTGTAGTCAACATATGACCATCGCTAACCCATAGAGCTTACTGTGTAAACATACATATATTTTAAATTTGGTATATATAATTAATCCTCACAACAGCCCTCCATTTTGTAAGTACTATGATATCATCTCTAATGTATAGATGAGGCAACCAGGGCACAGAGAGATTAAATAGACTGCCCAAGGTTGCACATACCTAAGCTTCATACCCAGGCTCTCAACCACTATCTATACTACCTCTCATTCCCCAGAACACATATAAGACCCTGTGAAACAGAGAGTGGAGGCCAAAGGGGCAACAGTGGGACAGTGGAAGGAGAAGGCCAGCACTATACTTCAGTAGCAAAAGAGACAGTGAGATGCCCACCCCATTTCACATGATGCACTCTTCCCTCTGCATGGGGTGCTCTAGTCCCATGATTTATGCCTCTAGCACACTTAAACACCTCCAGGTCTGACACCCATAGCCCAAGATGATGACTTACATGTACAGAAAGCTAAGGGAATATTTTCTAAATATATTGACTTACTGGAAATTATTAATAAAAACTTTATGAGGGAAGCGGACTTGGCCCAATGGATAGGGTATCCACCTACTACTTGGGAGGTCCGTGGTTCAAACCCTGGGCCTCCTTGACCCATGTGGAGCTGGCTCATGCACAGTGCTGATGTGTGCAAGGAGTGCCGTGCCACACAGGGGAGCCACACGCACAAGGAGTGCACCCCGTAAGGAGAGCCACCCAGTGCAAAAGAAATGCAGCCTGCCCAGGAATGGTGCCGCACACACGGAGAGCTGACACAAGATGATGCAACAAAAAGAAACAGTTTCCCGGTGCCGCTGATAAGGATAGAAGTGGTCACAGAAGAACGCACAGCAAATGGACACAGAGAGCAGACAACTGGGGGAGGGGGAGGGGAGAAAAAAATAATAATAAATCTTAAAAAAAAAACTTTGTGGTTGAGCATGTTTTCGTCCGAGGGCACTCTGAAGGATACATTTCTCAAAGAGGCACATGAAGATTCCACAGCACTCTCATGCTTGGACCAACACCATTCTTTTATTCTCTATGCCAGAGGGAGAAATTAACTTACTTATAATAGTGCTTCATGCTGTCCACAGAGTTTTTAAATACATCATCTCAACTGTGTCTGACCAACCCTGAGTGATAGTCAGAAGAGGAGTTAGTGCTCCTACTGTACATATTAGCAAACTGAGGCATTATTGAGGTCAAATAACATATCCAAGGTCATATAGTTTTATTATCATAATAGCAAACCACAACTTAAATCCTGGTTTCCCAATGTCTGGTTTTTGTTGTTGTTGTTGTTTTTTATTCTTTTTTTTAAAATATTACATTAGAAAAATATGAAGTCCCATTCAACCCCACCGCCCCCACCCCCCACTCCCCCCCCCCCCCACAGCAACACTCTCTCCCATCATCATGACACATCCATTGCATTTGGTAAGTACATCTCTGGGCATCGCTGCACCTCGTGGTCAATGGTCCACATCATAGCCCATACTCTCCCATGTTCCATCCAGTGGGCCCTGGGGGGATCTACAATGTCCCATAATTGTCCATGAAGCACCACCCAGGACAACTCCAAGTCTGGCATCATTTCCTCTTACCCAGATGCATCCTTTGGCCAGTGAATGTATTTCTCACTCTTGGATTCCGTAAGCTTTATTCCATGCATCCCCTTTCCAAGGCCACACACCTGTTGGGGAAGGATCTGGGGAGGGCAGTTCGTGTGGAGCCTTACCAGTTAAGGTATCCATTACCCTCGCCATGGACCAGCGGTATCAGCAGCTGGCAGCTGGTTAGAAATGCAGGCTCTTGTTTCCACCCCAAGATGGACCTGAATCTGAACCTGCATTACAACAAGATTTATGTGCACAGAAAAGTTCGAGAACCACAGTTCTAGAAGACCTGCCCACAAGGGCAGTCATCAACAGGCATACCTTCAATGTTTCCAGGGGTGTTCTGTGAATGGCAAAATGAATATTTTGTGCTGTTGCTGACATTGAGGTGTTAACTTGTAAGCATCATCTGGGACGCAGATGGGCAAGAATGCGAAGGATATAGGCACGTGCCTTGGAATGCATAGATAAGTGCTGTTAACACACTGGAAACCTTGGGGAGGAACACCCAACTAAGGAAACAAACACTTGACCTTCCTACAGCCCATGCCTAGGGTATTGATGAGGCACATTAGTGTAGGGAACAAGAGAGACAGCTGGTCAAAAGAAAGCCAGAACAACTGAGACCCCGCTGGTCAGAATGTAACCAGGAAACCCCAGACAGAAAGCCCCTGGGGGAAGGCTGCTGCTTGGGAACACAGCTGTAACCATTAGCGCTGAGAAGCCACCAAGACCCTGGACTCAGGGTTCCATTTGAAACTCTTGGGCTCAAAAGAAGCCCCAGATAACTCTGAACAGAAAGGCCTCCCCTTTGGTTCCCTGAAAGCTGACAGGTGAAGGTAAACAGACAACCTATTGGGACAGCAGATAGCTGGGGCGCCTCTTTAAAATGGGGAAGGTTGAGGAGAAACGGCCTCAAAAAGACCTACCCTGGGGTCCCATGCACGTATCTCACTCTATATTGTGCCCTCGCCCATGTCTCTGGTGTGTGCTTTTCCTTCTTCTTGCTTTTTTTTTTTTTAAGATTTATTTATTTTCCCCCCTTCCCTTCTTCCCACCCTGCTGTTTTTGCTGCCTGTGTTGTCTTCTCTTCTCATTTTCTCTCCTCTAGGATTCAATCCTGGGGACTCTGAAGTAGAGAGAGGTTCCCTGTCAATTGTACCACCTCAGTTCCTGGTTTCTGCTGTACTTCACCTTGGCTCTCCCCTTGTCTCTCTTTTGATGCATCACCATCTTGCTAAGTGACTCACTTGGGCGGGCCACTGGCTCACCATGCAGGCACTCATGCTGGCACTGGTTTGCTGCATGGGCATACTTTCTCATCTTCTTTTTCACCAGGAGACCCCAGGAATCGAACCCAAGTCCTCCCATATGAGGCTCTGTCACTTGAGCCACATCCACTTCCCTCTTCTTGCTTCTTAATATACTCTTATTACTGGCCTTAATATACTCTTATTACTGGCCTTACTAAACTGGCACATCCTTCTTGCCATGAAGCCAAGAACCTAGAACCCAGAACCCAGAGCATTCCACTAACACCAGCAGGCACCTTGCCTTACTGCCTGCCTCCTGTTGCTGCACAGGGTGTTGGACTCAGGGTTCCAAGCACATGGAGCCAGCTCTGTTTGGCATAAACCAGGAAGGTGCCTCTTTCCATCACAGAAGATTCCACGGTCTGCATTGATTTCATGACAGTCTGTCGCCTCATCTGCGGTCAGGTGGTAGACTGAATGGAATTCAGTCTCCTCTTCCCATCCAACTCTCTTCACCAGCTCTCATGCCAGAAGAAATCTGAATCAAACACTCTTTGAGAATTTGTAAATTGTCTCTACACAAATATGGTGTATGGTGGTATGGTAGATAACACAGTGTTTTTTAGAATAAACTTTTAAAATTTATCTTAAAAAGCCAGGCATATTGACAGGTTTTTCCTTATGGAGAAAAAAGAAGCACCCTTGCTAAATCAGCATTACCTTGTTGATTGACCGTAATGGTATCTAACAAGTAATGGTGGCTAGTAGATTTTTGAGTGTTTACCATGTGCCAGGCACTGTTCAAAGCACTTTACATCTATTGGCCAAATTAATCCTCAAAACAATCTTTTCCAGGAGGTATTAATATTCTCCTTTTACCTATGAGGAAATTAGCATAAAGAGAGATTTTTAAGTAGCTTGCCCTTGTTTATTATTCAGCTGATGGGTAGTCGAGCAGCTCAAATCCAGGCAATCCAGTACCAGAGCCAACACTCTGACTCTGCAACCATGAGTCAAAGATGGGAAGGGCAACTGAGACAAAAGTACCAACCAGACTTGGTGTGAAGGCATAACCTCCCGTGTTCCTGCTCAGAGCAGAAGTGGGACCCACAGAAATCAGTTGGAAGATCGGGAAGCTTAGCCTCTCAGTCATAGAAATAAATCTTGTTTGGTTCCTAGAAATGGAGTTATTAGGAAGTGCTTGAGAGTAAGGAAAGCTTCCCTCTGTTAACCTAAACTAAGAAGCTCTCAAAAGCTCTGTAGCCTAAATGCCTAGGAATATCTGCAGGACCGAAGCTTCAAAGATTTTAAGTAGGAGACTTGTTTTGACATGTGAACTCTTAAATGGCAGACTTCTGGCAGCAGTTGAGAGGAGAGTACCAAGTAAAGAGTGAGCTTGTTGAGGTCAGTTGTTCAATTCTTTGAATATAGTTCTCTTCAAGTCTGTCATGGCAGTTTTTAAGAACTATTTCTAAATTACTGAACTCATATACAGTTTGGGTTGGTTGAAAAGATGGGCTGGCTCTCTGGAATCTTTCAAATACCCACTTTCAAAGGCAACCCGCTCTGTTAAACCACAAACCAGAAAGAGTTGGGATACCATGTGGTGGCAGAGATCTCAGTGAAAGCATATCGCCTGAAGCTTTAAAAAGATGTGCTGAGTAACTGTATCCAACACACAGTCTCTACAGAATTTCTCAACCCTATCACTTGATATTTTGGACTGGATACTTCTTTGTCATTGGAGACTGTCTTGTACATTGTAGGATGTGTAGCAGCACCCCTGGTTTCTACCTACTAGATGACTATAACACTGTTGCCCCTGGTGTAACAACCAAAAGTGTACCCCAGGAGAAAAAAATCACCTCCCTCTACCAAGGTTAAGAACCACTGGTCAAATGGAGTAACAGAAATACGTGACTATGACTTGAGAAGTACTTTGTGTTCACAATGTTCATTAACTGGCTGAAGGTGGGGATAGGATAATACTCCCTTTCCTCATCAGCTTTGTTTTAATACCTAAAGCCTAGACTTGGCTGCCTGCCCAAACCCTTGGGATCTTCCTTGCCCTGTTTCTTTCCTCCTTCCTTAGATCCTCCAACACTACTCTCTCCTTTGTTTCATTGCTAACCCTTCCAATTCTCCTTTCCTGGTTCTTTTCCCTTCACCTGACCCTCAAATGTTGATATCCCACCAGGTCTTATTCTTAGTCCTCCATCCCTCTCACTTTGCATGCTTTCCTTGGTTAAATTTCACATGGCCTCATCTCTCACCTATATGTTGATGATGACTGACTTCTTAATTCATATGTTTAGCCCTGACCCTGTCCTATGCTTCAGTTGAAAGTACTAAACTGTAACCTAACTAGGTATGTGTGACTGTTCCACAGATATCTCAAACTCAAACAATCTAAAACTATACAAAACATTCATGATAATTCCAGGAAGCTGAGTCTCATAGTCATAAAACAGCCATCTGTATTAGTCAGACAAAAGGGTGCTGTGGCAAAATACCAGAAATTGGTTGGTTTTTATAAAGGGTATTTATTTGGGATAGAAGCCTACAGATACCAGGCCATAAGCATAAGTTACTCCCCTCACCAAAGTCTATTTCCATGTGTTGAAGCAAGATGGCTGCCAACGGCTGTGAGGCTTCCTGGGTTCCTCTGGGCTCAGCTCCTCTCTTTTCTCCACAAGATCAGCTGTAGAATATCAGGTGAACAACTTTGTCTCTCTCCCTAGGGTTTCTGCCATGCCTAAGGAGCTGTCTCTATTCCTCTGTGTTGTTCTCCTGGTTCAGGTCCTCTCTTCCCAGGTCTTGCTTCTCTTTCCTCTGCATGCTGACGTCCTAGGGCTCCAATTTAAGACTTCAGCATTAAACTCTAACATCAAAACTCCAACATCAGAAACCCCCAGCTCTGTCCTTTGCCATGCCTTTTATCTCTGAGTACCCACCCCCCAAAGGGTGGGGACTCAACACCCTATTGGCAGAAGAGGTTTGCATAATTACTTAAGCAAGTAAACCTATGAATCCAATATAATCTAATATGCCCAGAGGAAAAGATCAGTTTACAAACATAATCCAATATTTCTTTTTGGAATTCACCAATAATATCAAACGACTGCACCATCCATCTGGTTACCCTAGGTGGAAGGGTCAAACTGCTGAGAAGTGCCCCTTCTGCAAGGCCCCTATAATCAAGCAGTCAACCTTTCCTATTCCACCTGTTCCTGGCTTTCCTTGGGATGGTAGAGCTGGACCTCTTGTAGACTGAGACATGTTTCCAAATCCCAGTTAGGAATCAACCCCCAATTCCCCTGTGTTCCTACCACAATGACAGGCTCCATGGATCCATCCAGCCACCCACATAAGAAACCTGAGCCTTACCATCAACTCCTTCCTTCACCCTCCCATTCAACCAGCCAACAAAGTCATGATCATTCTACCTGCAACCCGGCCTCTCCTCTCACACTCCTGCTGCAAACTTAGTTTAAGCAACTATTATATTTTGTCTGGATTATTCAATATGCCTCCCTGCCTCCAATATTGACCCCATCCAATTAATTTTACACACATCAACAGAAATGATCTTTAAGAATGAAAATCTGGTCATGCCATTCCTGTGTGTAAATGCTTCACTGGCTCACTTTCTTTTCTGGCCTTTGTATAATCTGACTCCCCGACTTGGAAGTTTCTTCAAAACATCTCCCCTCCCCCATCCCCTCTGCTCCAGGCAAACTCCTGCTGGTCCCATGAAATGACCTCTGTGACCATCCCCTCCTTTGTGCTGACACAAGGGCCTAGCCTTACCCCATCAGGGCACTCATTCTGAGTAGTGGTTTTCCATCTCCCATGCCCGCTAACACTAATAACCTGTGAAACCCTTACCTGCAGGTTCTTCTGTCATCCTCATCTTTGACTCTGGGAATGAGCACACTGCCCAATTCATTGACCAAGGCATTCATCAGAGCACAGTGTTCTGCCAAAGAGAATTCTCCTGAATTATATTTTCTTCACCTCAGTCCACCTGAACTGAATGTTTTTCCTTGTTCCCCAACCTCTCTTTTCTGGCTCCCTTTTTATAGTCTTTCCTCCTCACTAAACTCCCCAAATGGACCTGCTCTTGCCTTGATTAACTTCAGTCTTTCCAATTTCATTTTCCTTCTACTCCTCTTCTGTGGCTGCTGGATTCCGTAAATTTTTTCATCATTGCATAGGTCCCATCAGGACAACCTACTGATCCTTAAAAATCTCATTTTAACTGAGACCAAATATGATAAAGCAATGACCAGTTGGGATTATTTATGTGCATTTTGAGGGCTAATCCTTAAATCCACCACTCTGAGCCACTAATGTGCAGATTCGTGAAAAATTTCTCCACTTCCCCATTACCACTAACACCAGAATCAGAACACAGAGTAGGGACTATGACTGCAGGGAGGGCAGAGAAGAAAAAAATAAAATAAAATAAATAAAATAAAATAAAATAAAATAAAATAAAAGCTGCTTATACCATTTCAGGTAGCCCAGACTACAGCATTCCTTGACTTTTATAAAGCTGATAAGAAAAACTCTTCCAGCTATAGATTAACATGTCCATGCACTTTCTGAGAAGTCAGCTACGAAAACATTTGCTTTAGATATATTTTTAATGCGAAGTGATAAATACACATTTTCTTCCATGGAGAATATTTATGGAAACTTTTCTGGTAAACGTCTTTTCATAAAATACAGGGTCTCTGGAGACAGCTTGGAAAAGCAGTCCCTTGAATGTGCTGTCAATTGTGACCTGACAGTCTGAATTACCATATTTTTATATTGTAGCTCACTCGTTTAATGATATATATTTTACTAATGGTGTGAAAGAGATGGAAACTGGCAGTTTTAATGGTGTGTGATGTATGTGCTCTCCAAATGTGGGGTTTTGCTTCAGACAAGGAGAAGCTTCCGGCCGGCCCACATCTGAGCCACGGTTTCAGCGTGACACTCAGCAGAGGTGACTTTGGTGGTAACGGGGAGTGTGATTCCATTTCCTTCGTGCACATTAGAGGTGACCACACAGTCAGATTTTGACAGTGTGAACCTTTTATGAGCTGCATTCTTTCCCCAGATGGCCTCATCCCCCCTCCCACTTCCGCCCCTCTTTCCTTTCTCTCCTTTTTTTCCTCCTTTCCTGGACGAAGCCCGACCCTCTCCGCACTTTACTGGAACTGATTGTCAATTCAAATGGTCTCGAGGACATCCTGCTGGCAGAGAGGTGTAAACCATTATGGGTCTGCATTTTGGAGATATCTAAACTGAAGGTAAGGCAGTGCTTATACAGCAGGACACCTGAGCATGTCCCTGTCTGGGAGGCAAATGGGGGATCATCACACAGTGTTTGCCTTCACTGTGAACCCATGTCCCCTTTCCAGACGTTCTCCACTCCACAGACCTAAGCAGTGGCAGACAATGTGGATTTAGAGGGAGGAGTGTTGTTACCCCAGATTTTCCTTTCTGTTTCCTTTTCCCCGCTCACCATACCCCTTTATTATCCCAACCCTTCCTTACATCATTATTGCCCCTACCTGCAGAGATCAGAAGAGGACGTGAGGGGAGCAGATGTGGCTCAAGTGGTCGAGCAACTGCTTCCCACGTGAAAGGTCCTGGGTTCGGTCCCCAGTGCCTCCTAAAAACAGTAAAAACAAACAACGAATGAAAAACTAACTCAGGGGAGCTGATGTGGCTCAGTGGCTCAGCACTGGCTTCCCACATCCGAGGTCTCAGGTTCAATCCCCAGCCCCTGTACCTCAAAAAAAAAGAAGAGGATGTGGTACACTTCAATCTAATAGTCCTCTCTCTCAGGACTTTGGAGCTTCATTTATGATTCTGGACTGAGATATATGCAGGTGCTCTAAAAGGACTTTCAGATGTGATCCAGAAGACAGAGGAAGAATAACCAGGCACTGTGAGAAGTGGGCTTTTCCTGAGAGCCTTTAGGTCCCATCATTCAGGCAGCCTGCTATCCCCTCTGGCCACCCCAAAATATCAGTGCTTTCTCCCTGTTTAGATGACTGCCAGGAAAGGGCCCAGGCTTCCAAGCTTGGACAAGAATTTCAAGCTGAGGTATACATCTTTTGTAATTGCCGTTACAGACAGAATTGTGTTCCCCAAAAAGATATGTTCAAGTCCTATCCCCCAGTCCCATGAATTTGACTCCATTGGGAATTAGAATCTTTGAAGATGTTATTACTTGAGATAAGGCCAAACTGGGTTAAGGTGGGCCCTAATCCAGTGTTACCAGTGTCCTTATAAGCAAAGGAGATTTGAACTTAGTAAGAAAAATACAAAGAGGAATAGTCATGGGACAGAGGCAGAGACTGAGTTATGGTACCCTAGCCAAAGAGTGCCATGGATGGCCAGACACCCATTGGAAGCCAGGGGAGAGGCATGGAACGAAGTCTCCACTTTAAGAGAAGCAGGCCCTGACGATTCCTTATTTCAGTTTTCCAGCTTCCAGAACTGTGAGCCAGCTAGTCCATGGTACTTTCTTACAGCAGCCCCGACAAACTAAGGCAGCCACTTTCCAGGAGATGCTACAAGACACGGCTTGTGCTAGTTGCTGAGCCCCTTGGAGCACTGCTGAAGGCACCTACTGCTGCTCTCCTCAGCATCTATCACTTCCACTCCCTCACCTCCTCTTCTTTATGACTAAAACCTGCAAGCTTTCCTTTTCCAAACCCTTCAATCCCTGATTGTTGTTTGGCTTCTAAACATCTGGTCTACAAAAATAGAGCTAATGGGATTCCTCAAGAGAAAGTTGGCTGCTTGGGTGTCAACCAAAGGACTTTTGTCCATCAGCCGGTGTTGTGGATTGAATCATACCTCCCACAAAAGGCATGTTCAGATCCCACTCCTTGGTCCTGTGGGGGTGAACCTATTTGTCAATAAGATCTTTAAAGATGTTATCACTTAAGCCGTACCCAAACTGAATGAGTGTGGGCCTTCATTCAATGTGTCTGACATCCTTATGAGCAAAGGACATGGACAGAGAAGCCACAGGGAGCAGCCAGAAGCTGAAAGTCAACGGATTCTGGAAGAGAATGGCAAAGACATACCGAGGGTATTGCCAAGTTGTGGGAAAGCCAAGGAACCCCAAAGATTGCCAGCCAGCCAGAAGATACTAACATCAGGAGGAAGCAAACCTTCTAGTCTCTAAAACCATGAGCATAAATTCCTTTTGTTAAGTCAACTAATTGCATGGTATTTATTTTAACAGGTGGGAACCTGAAACAGCTTGACCCAAGATCAGCATGGTTAAGGCAGTGGCCCTTAAGAAGAGAAGAAGCCTTGGGTTCGATCAAGTGTGTGACACATGTAGAGAGCTACAAATAATTAAAGGATATTTTTTTCGAAGCTTGAATAAATGAGGAGATACACTGTGCCTCTGTACTAAAAACTAAATATTGTAAAACCACAACCTCTCAAGATGATCTTCAAGCTTTGATGCAGTCTCATATTCTCTAAATATTTTTTTCTTGAAACTTAGTTCACATTAATTCTAAAGTTCATCCAGGAGAAAAAACAGATAAGCATATTAAAGGAAAACAACAAAAAAAGACTTTAATTTAAATGGACTAAATAGTCAGGAATGAAATCATATTATCAAATAAGGATTTAATATAGTATAAAAGACTTTATAAACCAATGAAGGCAATGGATGAATTCAATAGTGTTGGTTTTGCTGATTAGCATTAGGGAATTTAGGAGAAAAATGACTTCAGACCCAAGTTATACAATAAAATAAAATTTAGATGAATTTAAAAATTAAATATAAAATTCCAATCATGAAAATTTTAATGTAGATACTCATAAAAAATGATAATTTAATACATCTAGTAAGTTTGGAGGAGGAAAGATTTCTAAGTATAAATGTGGCAGAAGAAATCAAAGAGAACAAATAAAAGATTTGATAGAAAAAATTAAACACACCTACACTCCTGAGGAAAATTATTAAATAAAAATTTTAAAAAAAGGAATAGGCTGGGAAGATAAAATATAGAAGTGAACAACGTCTTTAGCATATAGAGGTCATGCAACTTGCAATAAACACATTAAGAATGCAGTATATAAACCAGGAATAATATAAAATAATAAAACTCACAGACATGAAATTCAATACTGCTAGTCTTTAAAATAATGCCAATTAAACAAACATGAAGGTACATTTTACCTATTAAATTAACAAAATAAAAGTCTAATGGTAATCTACATTGCTAATAATGTTATATCAAGAATGTCACCTACATTACACGTAGCATTTTAAATGGGTACAATTTTTTTGGAAAGCAATATGTTTCAGAGACCATAAAAATATTATATTCTTTTAACTGATAGTCCTACTTTCATACAAACATGGGAAAAGCTATATACATGAAGATGTTTATCACAATATTATTTTAATAATAAAAAATAGAAGTAACCAAATTTCCAACAGTAAGAGAATAGCTAACTGGTTATGGAACTGTGGCAATTTAAAAATTCTCCGACAAATTCTTCTGCTCTCCTGCTACATAGATGCAGCCCTCCTCTTGAATCTGAGTGGCCCTTGATCACTGGCTGACCAAGAGATGGCGCTATGTGGCTTCCTATCCCCAATAGGTCATAGAAGAGAGTTGAGCTTTCTGCCAGGTTTGCTAGAACAGGTGCTGGAGCCCTCAGCCACTGCCTAAGAAGTCCTAGCATGCCAAGGCTGCCATGCCGTGAGGAAGCCCAAACTAGCCCAGTGGAGAGGCCGTACGGAGAGGCCCTACGACCACAGGAAGACAGAGGGAACCTGGCCAGCCCCTCCACTGCTCAAGCCCCTGCCATTTCAGGTCCAGCCACAGCCAATGCATGAGCCAAAACCACCCAGCCAATCCCTTCCCAAATCCCTAACACACATGAACAATGAGAGATAATAAAACAATTCTTGTTTTAAGTCACAAAGTTCTGTGTGGTTGGTTGCACAGCAACCTCTGATTGAACAGAAACCTCTATATAGAATTTAAGACAGTCATTAAAATGGTCCATTATAAACACTACATGGAAACAGGAAAGTTGTTTTTATTCAATAACCAGTGGGAAAAAAGATATGAAATTTTATGTACATTACACAAAATGTGGTAGAAAGAATCAGAGAGAACAAAGAAGAGACCTGATAGAAAAAATTAAAAACACCTGCACTCCAAGGAAAATTATTAACTGAAATAAAAAAGAAAAGGAATAGGCTATTCAAAACCTATATTTTAAAGGGACTAAAATGGAGTCACCCAAATTTTAAGAGTTGTGTTAGGTTGGCAACATCATTGATGGGATTATTTTGCTGGTATCTAAACATACAAAAATATAGTTATAATGACTGTAAAATTAAAGAGAATCATTTGTCCCTCAAAAGAGAAAAACTATGAGCAAAAAGTCACATTTCAAGATAGTGGTTTAGCAAAATTTTTAAAAAAGCAAATACATTAGAATGACAACAGTACTATAACAAAATTTACTCTTTTCCCAGGGGTGACTTTGGATTGGGATGGAACCCCTAAGGTTTTGTGTTAAAACATAAAAGTTGTATCTTCCATGTTTCCAACATTTGATGGGAGCCCATCAATATCATGCATGGCCAAATATGTACTGTGGAATTCTTTTTATCTTACTGCTTTTATTTTTTAAGACAAATATCACACACATGTTCTGTATAACATGCAAATAACATAGAAATGTCTAAATAAATAATGTGTCTTTAGGCTCATCTCTCTTGGCACTAGCTCAGAGACTCCCCTGAAATCCTGTCCACTCACAGCATCTCACCTCAAGTCCAGGATTTCTGGGTGATACTTGGTCCTTTCTATCAGGAGCCCACATGGCTCCTCATAGTTCTGCAACCTATCAACTCAAGGGCAAGTGTTAGTTTGACAGGCTGTTCTTACAGGTACCCCACAATGGGCTGACTTAAACAACCCATTTAATTTATTGGCTCACAGGTTTGAGCTAGGAGAAGCCCAAAATCAAGGTGTGAGCAGGGCTATGCTTTCTCCCCCAAATCTGTAACATTCTGGAGCTGGCTTGCCAGCAGTCTCTGAGGTTCCTTGGTCTGGATCTCTGCCTCAGATCACATGGCAATGTCCTTTTCTTTATATTCCAGATGCCATTGTCTTCCAGCTTCCTGCTCCTTTGCATGACTTTCTCTTACTGTTTCTTAATTCTTTCAGCTTATAGAGAACTCCCATACTCTGGCTTAAGGCCTGTCCTTGTTCAGTTGGGCCACAACTTAACAATAACATATTCAAGAGGTCCCCCTTACAATGGGTTCACACCCACAGGAACATGGATTAAGATTAAGAACATGTCTAAATTCTTAATTTACATGATTCAATCTACCATGGGGGGAAGCAGATGTGACTCGAGTGATTGAGCTCCCTCCTACCACATAGGAGGTCCCAGGTTGAGTTCCCTGTGCCTCCTGGAGAGGAAAAGCAAGTCAGTGAGCTAGCAGGATGGGCTGGCACAGAGACGTGATGCAACAAGATGACACAACAAGGATATACAAAGAGGAAAGATAATGAGAGACACAACAAAGCAGGGAGCTGAGGTGTCTCAAGTGATTGAGCACTTCTCACCCACATGGGAGGTCCAAGATTAGGGTCCCAGTGCCTCCTAAAGAGAAGATGAGCAGACACAGAGAGCCCACAGCAAATGAACATAGAGAGCAGACAGTGAATGCAAACAACAAGAGGAGGGGGGAGAAATAAATAAAATAAATCTTTTTTAAAAAATAACTTTATAAAAATAATCTCCCATGGGATACACATACAAAATGTAATATAACAATGGAGTGATACTTGAGAGTGGCAAATAAAAAACCTGTTAGGAAAAGGGAGTCTAGGGAAACATGCATCAGTTGCTGGTCCACTGTAGGATGGCCAAGGCCCCTCTCAGGCTGGGGCATAAGTTGCTTGGTGGCATACCTGGCAGCACCTGGTTCTGCTTTCCAAAGGTCCTTTTTGGGCTGGTATCTTCTGTGGCCACAGTGAGGTGGATCTCGGGGAGTGTGTTATCGTTGGGGGCTGCCAGCATGCATAGCCCACTTCCTGCTGGTGCAGGTTTGGGATTATGGGCATCATTTCATGGATGGAACAATTAGAGACTTTTATGGTGAAGATGATAGTTACTTGTAGCATCAAGTTCTCTCAAAGCTTTGTTAAACTTCTTATCTATTTGCCTGCAGCCACTTGGTGTACAGGATCCTATCTAAACCTAATCTTTATACTTAGGACTCCCGTCTAGAAGTCAGCTAGCATTTTCTATAAGGAGCAAGACAGTGCATATTTCAGACTTTGTAGACCAATTGGGGACTTTACATAGGTACTTCTAGAAAAAGAGAGAAAACAAATTACCTCACTTTTTTTTTGTCCATGTTTAACTCAAGGCCATAAAAATCAGGCAGCCAGCCAGGTCAAGTTTGTGGGGAGGGGGGCAGGAAACAGGGTGCGGTTAGCTCGCCAAGCCCTGATCTAGTCTATTACTCACTGGCTTCAGTGGCCCATGCCCTTCTCTTTCATCTTAATACTGGCCACCTTGAGGCCATCTGAGACAGTAGGCTTCTGGGGAAAAGCAGTATCCAGTCTGATATTTGTTGTCATGTGTCTTGTTACTTTGCTTATGTTACTTTGCTCTTAGTTGAGGGTGCTCAAGAAAGGTCTGGAGCCATAAAGCTGTCCTTTCAGCACCACCACTAACCACTTCAATTTGTGGTATATGCAATTAATGCCCTGTCAGATTCCCAATAACTGAACTCTCTATCAACTTAGATTGCAGGCTGAGAGTCCTCCTTTTGCAAAGCTATACTTCTGTCCACCAATGGCTTACAGGCTGTTAACACTGGCCCAAGCTCACCAGGACTGACCTGATAGTGGCAAAAATAGCCAACACACACATTCTAAAGTTTTCCTGCCGTTTCTCCTAATGCTGCTATGATAGGCTGAATTCTGTACCCCAATGAACAAACACATGTTCTAAGTCTTAATCAACATTCCTGTGGGTGTGAACCCCTTGTCAATAGGAAACTCTTGAAGACATTATTTTTAATTAAGATGTTGCCCAACTGAATAAGGGTGGGTCTTAATCCATATTACTAAAAGCCTTATAAAGAGAAGACTCTGGAAGCCAGAAATCAGAGAAACACTAGAGGAGACCAGAAGCTGGAAGTCAGCAGAAAACCAGAAGAGTGGACTAAAGGGGAGGACACTGCCATGCAATGAGAGGCAGCTATACAAGCCAGTGAAACCCACGGGTGGCCAGCAGCCAGCACTGGAATGCTATAGATCAAGGAGAAAGCAAGACTTGCCAATATCTTGGTTTTGGACTTCTTCTAGGCTCGAAACCATGAGCCAATAAATTCTTGTCATTTAAGTCAACCTGTTGTGTGGCATTTGTCTCAGTAGCCTGGCAAACTAAGACAGGCGCAATCTCAGCTGTCCCTGGTCTGCCTTCCGATGAACTCAAGGAAGTTTTACCAAATGCTTTGCCACCACATAGCAAGACTTGCCAGCTTTCTAGCCTACGATATCTGTGCATTCCCCCCTACTACTTGACCACTTAGACTAATCCTATGCCACATGCTTAAGTTCTATTATTTGTAGCCTTCTACTTCAGGTGCCAAATTGTTTCTTGTAGCGATTGTACTCTTGGTCTTGGTTTTATAGTCCAAGATTGTATCATCGGCTTCCAGGGAGGAGGAGACAAAGTCAAAAAGGTAAAGGGCGTGTACTAGATGTCTTTTAAGGAAGGCTCTTAAAAGCTGCTAAATGATGCCTTTGCTTGCATCTCATTGGCCAGAAGGTAGGTAACCTGGTCCATATCTCACCAAAAAGGGGGCTGAGAAATGCAGTCTCCATGCCTGGTTTAAAAAAAAAAAGTGGGAGTTTTATGCTTTGAAAGAGAGAATGGAGGGAAGTGGATGTGGCTCAAGCAACTGGGCTCCCATCTACCATTTAGGAGGTCCAGGGTTTGATACCCAGGGCCTCCTGGTGAAAGCAAGCTGACCCGCACAGTAAGCTGGCCCTTGTGGCATGCCAGTCCACGTGGAGTGCCACCCCATGCAAGGGTGCTGCCCTGCGCAGGAGTGCCGGCCCACACAGAGAGCTGATGCAGCAAGATGATGCAACAAAAAGAGACACAGAGGAGAGACAATAAGAGACACAGCAGGCCAGGGAGCTGAGGTGGCACAAGAGATTAAGCACCTCTTTCCTACCTCAGAAGTTCCCAGGATCAGTTTCCAGTACCACCTAATGAGAATACAAGCAGACACAGAAGAACACATAGCTAATGGACACAGAGAGCAGACAATGAGGGAGGGAGGAGAAATAAATAAATAAATCTTTAAAAAAGAGAGAGAGAGAATGGTAACTAGAGGCTGATTGTTGGTTTCTGCCACAGATAGGTACTAGTATAATACCCATTTTGCAGATGAAAACACTGAGACTTACAGAGACTAAGTGCTGCTTGATAGCAAGCAACGAAGTCAAAATTCCAGTCCAGGCAGTCTGACTCTGAAGTCTCACTTTCTTAACAAAAGGTCACCTGGCTTTGATAGAGGCCTTTAGTTTTGGGGTACCCCCCAGCCTACATATAAAGCAGATTCTGGCCTAGTGAGGAAAACAGGTGTGGGTCTCCTGTCTGGTGACTTTTGGAAACTTAACATTTCTTAGCAGTTTCTCCCAGACCAAATTTGAGAAATTATAGAGGACCACAGGTAGCTATGAAAAGTAAAGAGTTCCTGACTCATGAAATTCCCTTGTAAGCTGTTATAATCCTTTCACCTTTGTTATAGGCTCACAAACTCTCTCGGACATGGTTCCTGACCAATCCAGGGCGGGACATTCTGTGCTGGCACTGAAAACCATGTTAGAGAGAAGGGCTTTCTCTACCAGCGGAAGCCTTGCTCTGGACAGAGGACACCACATTGTATCAAGCCTCAGCTCAGGGTCTGCCCTCCCCCATGCAAGGATTGCCCAGAATTCCCCCTATTGCAGAATCAGAGACCCCAGAGAGCCACTGGCCCACCCCCTCTGATTTTACTGGTTAAGCAACTAAATCACCCTAACGGTCATTAATTTTTCAAGGTACCGACTCAGCACAGGAGGTCTTCTGACCCCCAGCCAGTTACTTTACCCTAGTCCAGCTCAGCCCCAAAATAACCATGAAGGGTTATTTCCCCAGTGCTGTGGAAAGGTTCAGAGTGTAAGACACTCATGCGTAGTATAAATATTCTCAATATTTGACAGAGGCAAAGACATTATAGTAAAACAGAGACAAAAATTTACGTTTGACTGTTCGTGCTGACCTCTTAGGAGGAAGAATTCTCACAGGCCAGGTCAGCACGGAGATTCCGAATAGGCAAAACAGAAAACAGAGAGAAGGATTACATTTGTGAATGACTAGAGACAGTTTTGCCGGGATAAGGAAATGAGAGTAGAAGAGAAAGTTGTTCATAGGAGCATCTGCTAGCTTAGTAAAGGATATTAAAGAAAAATAATGGGGAAAAATATTTTAAAGACAATGGCTGTGTTTTGACACACTCATCTTTTTTCCATATCAGTAAAAAAGTTCATAACAAATTGAAATATTTTTAATAACTGTTTGGCTATCACACTGCTTCCTTGACCATAACACCCTATCTCAATTGAGCCTTGAGGTCTCCCCCAAATTATTCCAGTTACAATGATAGTAAAATTAATCAAACAAAGCCGCCTACATAGTAATTCAGAAAAAGAGTACTTCTCTTAACACAAAAACTATTGCAATATATGACTTGACAACTAGAGAGTGGATATTTTGAGAGCCGGGGGTAGTTCCACCTCATTTTTGTGTCCTCAGAGTACCTAACACCGGCTTTTACATGGGTGTGAGAAATGTCAGCTTGTGTTAGTTAATAACTGCTGAGTATGACAGTGGAAAGATCTGAACTTTCTTGTCATTCTCAGATGTGAAAAAGAAAGAAGAAAAACGATGCCTTGGGCCATGTGGCTGAGCCGATGGTTATTCCCCAGAATCTATTCTCGCTTTACTACATAGTAACAGGATTTTTTGTTAAGGATCTGACTGCCTCTCTAAAGATTACATTTCCCAGCCTCCTTTGTGGGCAGTTGTGGACACATGGCTATATTGTAGTCAATAGAACATGAGCAGCAGTGATGTGTGCAAACTCAGGATGATATCATTAAAGAAAAAGAGCCTGCCTTCGTAGCCCTTTCGCCTCCTTACTGGCTGGACTAAGGGCATAATGGAAGAACCTGGCGCAGCCATCTTGATGTGAGGTGGAAGCTGTGTGTTGAGGATGGCAGAGAAGCAAGACAGATGAGCATGGGTCCTCATCGATAGTAGAGTCCTAGACTGCCAAACCAGACTTATAAGTAAGAGAAATAAACTTCTATTTGTTTATGTCACTGAAATTTTGAACCTCTCTATTACAGAGATCAAACAATTATTTCTTCAGGGGTGTATTACTTTCCTATTGCTGCTGTAACAAATTACCATGAACTTAGTGGCTTATAATGACACAAATTTATTATACAATTTTGGAGATTAGAAGTCCAGAATTGATCTAGCTCTAAAATCAAGGTGTCGGCAGGGAGGCTTTCCTTTCTGGGGGCTTTAAGGGCGAATCCATTTCCCTTCCTTTTCCAGTTCTAGAAGCCACCTGCTTTCCTTAGCTCATGGTGCCCTTCCAGCAATCACAACACTCCAACCTCTGCTTCTGTCCTTACATCTCCTCTGATTCTGACACCCCCTGCCTCCCTCTACCAGGGGTTCTTTACCAGGGATCCACAGTCCCCCAAGGGGTTCATGGAAAGATTTCAGGGGCTATATGGGCTTGAATTGGAAAAATTCAACTTATCTTTATTTTTTCTTACCTCTAACTGAAATCTGGCATTCCCTTATGAATGTATGCAATAAATTACAGTAGTATTCATTTTGTATCACATTACAGTTGTTGCATATTCTGAAAAGTCTCTTAGACTCATCCATACTTCAAAATTACAGTAGTTGTTAGACCTGACATTAGTTGAGTATCGTAAAACCATTTACCGCTACATTCTGAGAAGGGGTCTGTGGTTTTCACCTGACTGGCAAAGGGGTCTGTGGAACAAAAAAGTTTAAGAACCCCTGACTTAAAAGGCCCCTTGTGATTACACTGGGCCCACCTGGATAATCTCCCCATCACAAAATCCTTAATTTAATCACATCTCCAAGTCCCTTTGCAATGTAAGGTAAAATTCACAGATGCCGAGAATTAGGACACGGACGTCTTGGGGGGCTGGGGGGGCGGGGAGTGGTGCTTGATGTGTTCCAAGAACAAGGCAATTTCTTTAAAAAAAAAAAAATTAAGAGAGGACAGAAACTGTCATATTTCCTGAGAACTGAATAGAGTTAATTTCAAAGTTAAACCCTATAACTTGGTCCTGTGGACATCACAAAGTAGGTGTGGAAGGGAAGCAGACGTGGCTCAAGTGATAAGGCTTCTGCCTACCATATGGGAGGACCTGGGTTCAATCCTGGGGCCTCCTGGTGAAAAAGAAGAAGAAAAAGCATGCCTGCATGGCAAGCCAGTGTCCATGTGAGTGCCTGCATGGTGAGCCAGTGCCTGCACGAGTGCCCACACAAGTGCCCGCGTGGTGAGCCAGGGCCCCACGCAAGTGAGTCATGCAGCAAGATGTTGACGCATCAAAAGAGAGACAAGGGGAGAGTGAAGGTGAAGTGCAGCAGAGACCAGGAACTGAGCTGGCGCAATTGACAGGGAACCTCTCTCCCCATCAGAGGTCTCCAGGATCAAATCCCAGTGAATTCAAGAGGAGAGAAAATGAGAAGAGACGACAACACAGACAGCAGAAACAGCAGGGCGGGAGGAGGGGAAGGGGGGGGAAATAAATAAATAAATCTTTATAAAAAAAAAAGTAGGTGTGGAAAATCCAATGCTTGGGAAGGAATCAGGTTTTTTTCATATTTTAAGTATGAACAATGTCCCTTTTGCTACCCAGGGTGATTTCATATTGCAATCCATGACTCTCCTTCATCATGGTCTCTATACAAAGAGCCTTGATTGATGCAGTAAGTATTCCATTACGGGATTACCGCTTGTATATCCTATCTTGAATTTTAAGAACATTGCAAGGCAGTGGAAAGAGTTTTGCTTTTAGAGTTGGGGCACTAGTGTGACGTGGACCCTCTTGGCCTCTGTTTCCTCATATGTTGGGTGGGGATCGTCATTCCTGCTCTTCCTGCCTCAATGAGTTGTTAGGAAGCAGCATTCCAGCCTGTCTCTCTAGCACATACACAGTGCCTGGCACACAATAGCCACCAAATATTTGGTGGATGTGTGACATGATAGCATTTTGCAACAATAAAGCTCTACCATTGTACATGCTAGGCACCGAACCATTATGGTTTAGGATCATTATGTATGTTTTTCAACACACTGCGATCTCAGTTATACCTTAAACTCACCATTAAATTAATACACTGGCCCAGCCATTCCACTGCTAGAAATTGTTTCCAGATAGGCTCAAACAGGAGCAAACTGGCTTAGGAAAAAGGTTATTCATTGCAGCATTGTTCATAAAAGGAAAGATAGGAAAGAACCTAAATGTCCACTAGCATGGGATTTGGTTAAAAAAAACACACAATGGAGTTCAAAAGAATGAGAAAGTTCTTTATGTCCCGGTGTAGAAAGAGCCACAAAATAGATTTATCATTCAGGGGAAGGAAAAAAAAAAGGCAAGGAGCATTACAGTGAAGATAGAAGGCTTCTGATTATACGAGAGAAGGAAGAATATATGAGATGTGCCTGCTGATGTATACTATGTAACTGTAAAGGTACATAAGAAGTAAATCACATGGGGAGGGGAGCTGAGTGAGTGGGAGGTGGGGGAGGGGAGGAGGTCTTTCACTGCATATCCACTTACACCTTGTTAACTTTGAACCACATGTGTGTTACTGATACAAAAAATAATTTTTTGGAAAAGAAAGAAAATGAGTTCCTTTAGTACTTGATATAAAAAAAAAGCAAACAAGCCAACAAATGGGTTTTTTTCTTTGAATTTTTCCTTAACTTACTTCTACGTGCTTTTGAACTACATGTCATCTCTGGGATGGGAGAATGACTACCTTCTAGAGTGAGAAGTACTGAGAAGGCCTTTGCAGGCTCAATTTCCATAAAGTAAAGTCCTAAATCTTAAATTGTGGATTGATTTGGCTTGTGACAGGCCCTCCTATGGAGAAAGAAAAGAGAGAGCAAAAGCCAGGATATACCCCTCAGAGGAATATTCCAGGAAATCAGTCTGAGTCAGAAGCAGCAGCAGCAGTTTTCTGAGAAAATAGTCAGAACACATTAGCCCAAACATCATAATAATTCAAAGAAAATCCCAAGTTATTCAGCTGAAAGACAAAATTTCAAAATTTATTGCCTGTAGCCAATTAAAATGAGAACAGGAAAGACCAGGAAAAGACTTTAGACAATATTGTACAAAATTCTCTAGAAAACCAGGCTTGTAAATTCAGCCAACTCTCAGTTTCCCAGAGGTTGACTGGTCAATCTGTGAAGCTAGGTTAATTTTTTATCTCCTTGCGATTATTGCTGCCTGCCTTTTAAATGTTCACCAGCTCCTTCAAGCCTGGGAGGGAGCAGAAAGGGAAAAAATCAGAATCATTCTTCCAGGATTGCGTTTTTGGATTATCAAGGCATTTTCCCCCCCTGTCTCAGCTGGTGAAGTGATCTTTCTCCAGATCACAATCTCTACCTAATTTTGTGGACTATTTCTTATAATATCAGTCAGGATATGCTGCAGTAACTAACAACCCCAAATCCCAGAAGCTTTAAAAAACAATGGCTTAAATTCAATTGCATCCTTTTTTTTTTCCTTCCATTAAATATTTTTTATTAAATTTTTTTCTAAAGACAGCTAAATCACACAAAATGTTACATTAAAACAATCGTTTACTTTTAATGGGTGAATTGTGTGGTATGTGTATATATATATATATATGGGTTTACGTGTTCATGGAAAATCTGCTGTGAGTCCTGGCACCCCCAGGGCAGCTGACTTCTGAGCTGCCTACCCACCACCACAGCATGGTCACTGCAGGAGGTGTCAGTGGGAAAACTGCGCCGGGCAATGTTCAGCAGGCAGAGGACTGTCTTCAGGGGCTGCTGTAACAGCGGAGAGAGTAAGCTCAGCTCCCCAGAGCAAAAGACAGCCAGGCGTTTAAGGGCTGGCGGTAAGGTGGACTGGAAGGCAGGAACGGAAACTGACCGCTGGGATGGGTGTGTGATTTACTGAGGTTGCAGTTGGACCGCTCGGTTCTAATTTTCCCTTTGGGGTAATCCGGCCGCCTGGAGTCCCTAAGGGCCGGGAGCCAGGAGGAGGGTGATAAGGAACTATCAGTTAGGAGTAGGAGCCTCTCCTGTCCAAGAAGCCAGGGGGAGAGGGACAAGGAGGGGTCAGGACTGATACTGAGGACGATTTGGGTCTGAAGCTGTCTCTTTTTCTGCAGTCCTAGTTGTTTCTGTCTGCAGTCCCACAGCGGCAGGGCTGGTTTCCGGGTGGTGTGGGTGGGGTGGGGGGTGCAGGGAGCAGGCGGCCTGGTTAGGAGAAGAAAAAGTCTTGGCCGGAGGGAACAACACACCAGCTCTGAGCTGATTTCCACCCAGACCTGTCTCACTTCTCCTCCACTCACATTTCATTGACAAAAATAATCACGCGGCAGGTCCAGCTTCAGAGGGTGGGGCCGCGCGATCTTACTGAGTTCCCCGAGGGAGGAAAGCAGGGGACCTGGGCGCGCAGCACTACTGGCGGTCGGTCTTGCTCTGCTCCTAAACGCAAAAGGCCTCGTTCCCGTTTGATTTTTGCTTCGGTTCTCAAACCCGGGCGAATGGTATAGGGAGTTCTGTCCAGAGACTGCTTGGTGGGTAAGGGGCCCTGAACGCATTAAATTGTGGAAGCGGAGCCTGGCCCCCCCGTGCGCCGCCTGGCCGCTGCCGTAAACCACGTTTTGCAAAGCTCCCCATCGTGTGCCACGGCCACCCTGGGGCCTCAGTGGTGCACGGGCAGTGGAGGAGCGTTTCACAAGCCGTTCCCAGGCCTTTCAATCGCTCGCCCTTGAAATGAATGCCCAACATCTGTGAAACCAGCAAGAATCTGCTAGGATCTTGGGGCCCAGTTTCAGAATGTCAAAGTTGACAAGGTCATTAGAAAACATTTCCAAGTCAACCCTGCACATTCCTGATGAGAAAGGTGAGGCTCAGAAATGGAAATGACTTGCCCCAAATCACGAAGCTAATGAATGGTGTAGGGTTAGGCCATTAAAACTGATCGTTTGTCACAGCAATGGAAAACTAATGCTAAATCGTACTACCCCCAGAATATTTCTATTTTAACGAGGTGCAAATTAAAATCTAAAGTATACTAAGAAGTGCTCAAAGCAGTTAAAATCTTGGCGTCCCACACTCACTTCCATATGTAATTCAAAATAAAATGTTATTTTTTGAAATTACCCATAAGCTTACATGTATGGTATAACTAAAATAAGTTCCGAAAAAAAAAAAAAGTTCCTTATAGATTTTTTTATTACAAAGTCTGGATAGTTCTATCATAATAAAACGTTTTTCTTTGTATTAGATCATCACCATTGATTTTTAAGATCATCTAAGAAGGCTTGAATGAAAGATTAAATTTGTGATTATGGAACTTCTGAAATCAGAATAGGAGTTGGGCACAGGTATGGCGGGGAAAGAGACCCCTCCCTGGGCGGGGCAGAAATACCGGCAATTTCAGTGCCCCTCCACCCGCAGCCCCACCCCCCGGGCGACTGCAGCAGGGGTTGGCAAATGGTCCTTCCCACCCCCCGCTACTGCCTTGCTTTGACTGATGTGTCCACTACCATCCCCTCTGACCATATCAGAAAACTAAGTAATACACAGTGGGATTATCAGACGCCATTCAGGACGGGGGTAAACCTACCTTCAAGTTGCCTCTGAGTCCCCCCAGGGAGACGAAAGGCCGCGAGGGGCCCTGCAGCTGTGCGCAGGCAGAGACGCTGCTCCCCTTGGCTAATGAGAGGCCAAGGTAACCCCTTGGCTACAAACAGGACAAAAGCTGCTTTGTTTTTTATTTTATTAGTTTTTTTTTTTTTTTAAAGATACATGGATCACACAAAAGGGAGAGGGAAAAAGCTGCTTTGGCAACCGTCTCCCTTCAGGGCAACTCCCCGGTCCACCACCCCCACCCACGCACCCCAGGCATTGCTTGCAGAGAGCCTGGGAAAGAGGAAGGATTGATGTCAGGCATTGGGGGAGGAATCTGGGGAAAAGGAGCTCACACCTGGGTACGAGCAGGGTTCAGGCCACCGCGAGAACCTCAGTTCCGCACGCCTTGAGCGGCCTCGCAAGCCGCCGCCGCTGCCCTCCACGCAGTGGTTCAGCGCCGGTGACCGCCTGCCGCTGAATCCCGAGGCGGCACTTGTTGCCTGTGAGCCCGGGCACGGTACTTCAACTTCTATAAGATTCAGTTTCCTCATCTGTAAAATGGGGAGAATAAGAGTTGCTACTGACCTAGCAATTCTGCTTCTAGGCATATACACAAGAGAAATGAGAGCATACATCCATTAAAAAAAAAAAAACATGTACCCAAATGTTTACAGCAGTATAATTCATGATAGCCAGAAGTGGAAGCAACCCAAAGGCCCATCGACTGGCGAATGGATAAACAAAATATGGTGTATCCATATAATGGAATATCATTGGGCAATAAAAAAGAATGAAGTACTGATACAGGCTACAACATGGCTGAACCTCAAGAGCATTACATGAAGTGAAAGAAGTCAGTTTCCAAAGGCCCTATACTGTATGATTCCATTTATATGGCATATCCAGCTATGCAAATCTATAGAGACAGAAAGCAGATCAGTGGTTGCTTAGGACTTGGGTGTGGCAATGGGGAGAGAGTTGAAGGTGATGAGAATATTCTGAAATTGACTGGTGACGATAGCACCACTCTGTGAATATAGTAAAATCTATTGAATTGCACCCTTTAAGGGAGTGAATTATGCAGTATATGAATTATGCCTCAATAAAGCTATTAAAAATTTAAAATGAAAACATTTAAATTTTATCCAAAAACAAGTAGTTTATCTCATTAGATTGTTTTGAGGATTTAAATGAGTTAAAACATACAGTGTACCTGGTCTAGTGGCTGGCAGATAGTGCTGAACTCTACTACCGATGTCCCCTCTTTCTAATCTTTGCTGAGCTTGCTCTCACCATGGAAGAAAAGAGCAAACATTTTCATCTCCCTCTCCACTCTTTGTTCCCACTCCAAGCAAGAACCTTGGTCTTGTTTAAACAAACTCTCTTTCCTTGCTTACAGGATAACAGCAGGTACCTCTGTGTTCAGAGGAAGCAGCGTTTGCCTTTGCTTCAAGCCTGTTTGTCTACTTTGGCCACTGTTGTAGTCTCAGCACCCCCTGGCACCCCTGATGCAGCAGACGATAATATGTGGTCAATCGATTGTTCTGTTTCGTTTCGGTTTTAATGTAGAGGCAGAGGCAATGGCTTTTTTCCAGCATTGGGGTAGAGGCTTTGCTATTTCTCAATTGGGAGGAGGTCTGGACTGAGTGTGAGGAGATGCTGTGTGTCTTTCCCACCCTAACTTTTCAGTAAAAGAATCACCTCTGATTGGAGGGAAATGGGGCAGGCCCAGGACCACATAAATGAGGACCCCCATCTGGTGAGCGCAAATGATAGCTCCTGCGCTGCTGCTAGGCATTTGGCAAAACCCAGGCCAGCACCCTGTACAAAAAGCAATGGGTTTGAAAAAGAGGAGACCGAAGCAAAAGGATCTTGGCTCTAAGCCACGCAGCCCTAATTTAAAGAAGTGTCCAGTAAGCTGCTTTGAACCGGATGAGGGAGCCGAACTCCGGCCAACTTCTGAAGCCAACTCACAAACCTGCTTAACGCTGGAAAGAAATTACTCAGAAAGTCTTTTAGGTTCATAACTCAAAAGCATCACATTCCTTTGGTCAACTTTCTAGCTTTTTCTTTGGTGAGACTTTCTTCTCTGTCCCCTGCTGCTCAGGATGAGATGAAAATAGAAGTCAGCGATTCCTGTGAACAGTTCTCTCCCCCAAAGCGTTCTGAACCAGGTCCGAAATCTCAGAGTAAAGTTATTAAAATTGTTTCTCACTTAAGATCACAGGCAGATTCTGAGGGGAGAGGAAGGGAATAATAGGTAGAACATAGGGCCTTTTTAGGACGGTGGAATTAAATGCAAACCACAATGTAAACCATAGACCTTGGTTAGTAGCAATGCTTCAATATTTATTCATCGTTTGTATCAAATGTACCACTATTGTAAGATGTTATTAACAGGGGAAGATATGGGAGGGGGAGGAGACGGGGTACTTGGGGATCATTATGCTTTCTATGTAACTTTTCTGTCATCTAAAACCGCTTTAAAAATAAAGTTTATTACATACTTTTTAAAAGATTACAGGCAGAAAACGCAGGTTCCAAAAACCCCCATTGATCAGACAAAATGACAGATACACTTGAGCAGTGCTGAGTGACGGAATTGTCTCCTTTTCCATGCAGAATCGTGATAAAATGGCCTAAGCATCATGGTTAGAACCTGGAGCATCACTTATTCCAAAATGGGCAAGTTCCATTTGTTCATGAAATGGATAGTAATGTGCTCCTTCCCAAAGGGAAGAACAGCAAAAACAGACATGTCATTTCTTTCTCATTGCTGAATTGGGCTTTATCAAATGATTTTTGCAGACATATCCGTAATAGATTTTCAGACATATTTTATTTGTTGGACAATGTCCAGGGTCTTGCATAATTTCAATTATCCAATGGAATCCACTATTTGGGGAATTGTTTCCAGCCATTTAGTCGGTCTGTTGAATAAGCCAAATTTATAACTTGAATTGATTTCTTTGTCCATTTGGAGATTAGCTCGGATGACCAGGGATGAAGAGAGAATGTGCTCTCGACCCCTTCCCTCCTGCAGTCACACTGGAGCCTCTCTCTTCTCTAGGAGCGGCTGTGAACAGCTCTGAGCCTCGCTGTGTGCTCCTGGCGAAGAGGTTCAGGAGAGGAAGGCAGCCGCCGAGGACGCCACGTCGCTGGAGGTGCCTTCAGCCGCGAGCAACAAGAACCTGACTGCGGAAGGTGCCCAGACAAGGCTCTGCTCTTTCACAGACCCTAGGACAACCGCTGGCCTTGGCTTAGGGGCTGGACAATGCCTGGTCAAGGTATCTGCATGTTTTTCCAGCTTTTTCTGAGTCCAAACAGCTGCTACCATTTTAGTTACCGCATCCATGTTCAATCATAAAGAAGAGAAAAGGGGGAAAGGAGAAGGATCACCTGACCGTGGTTGGCCTCTTTTTCATTCGGAAGGCAAAAACTCTTTCCAAAAGCCTCCAGCTGACCTCGGCTCACCACCACTCCCGCCGTCATCTCTCGCCATGACTTCGAGCGTGTCTGCCTCCCTCTTCTCCTTGCTCCCATTCAGTCTTTTCTCAATATGTGAGCACATTTAAGGTAAATCAGATCCTGGAACAACTCTGCTCCAAACCCCTCCAGTGGCTTAACCGTGACCTGAAGAGTAAAACCCAAACTCCTCGGAGCAGCTGAGAAAGTCTACAGGATGCGGCCACCTCGTTTCCTCTCCCACCTCACCGCGGCTGCCCAGTCGCTGCTCACTCCCCTCCAGCTTCCCTGGTCCCCGCTGTTTAAAGTGACCCCAGGTATGATGCCCCTCCAAGGTGTTCACACTTGCTGCTTCCATTCCCTGGCTTGCTCTTCCTCTCCATAACCACGTGGTTTGCTCCCTCAACTCCTTCAGCCTTGGCTCACGTTTCAACTTCATAGTGAGACTTCCCTGACCATCCCTATTCACAACTCCAGCTCCCCTTCTCCCATTCCTTTCATTGTTTTGTTTTATTTTATTCTTGCATACCATTATCTAACATACATGCCTTTTATCAGTTTTGTCTGTGTCCCCAGTGACCGGAAGAGTGGCTGGAATATACTAGACATTCACATACTATTTGTTGAATAACGCATGAAAGCATGAAAGGATGAATGGGCAAGACCTGGCTTGAACAACCACCTCCCCTAGCAAGTATTTGGTACTCTGGCCTCTAGAGCAAGAGGGAAAAGGGGTTTAAATGACTTCTGAGTGGGCAAGAAATAAGCATACGCCATATGAGTCTTCCTGCCCTATGAGTCTTCTCCTTTAAAACAAATTCCTCACCCCAAACTTCAACTGTTCTTGAGAGTTCATAGAGGAAAATGCTCAAGCCAATGCTGTTTTCCCCATTAACTGAGTGCCTTAGACTCCTAGGGCTGCTGTAACAAAGTTCCACAAAATGGCAGCTTCGAACAACAGAAGCCTGTTGTCTCACAGGCGTCTGGCATCAAGGTGTTGGCAGGAGGACACTCCCTCTGAAACCTGTAGGAGTGGCTCGCCCTTGCCTTCTCCACCTTCTGGTGGTTTGCCCGCCATCTTGGCCCTCCTCTATCTGGTACATGTCTGGGACTCTTCTCCTCTTCTTATAAGGATTCCAGTCATATTAGATTAAGGCCTGTCCTATTCCAGCGTGAGCTCATCTTCAGCAATGCCATCAGCAACGACCCCATTTCCTAACAAGGTCACACTCTGATGTCCTGGTGGTTAGGACTTCAACATGTCTTATCGGGAGACACAACACAACCCAGTACAGTGAGGATCCCAAAGGTTAGAGGATAAGGTGTAGTGGGGTACAGTAACCCCCGACACCAACTACAGTGCAGTCCAATTCTGACTAATGACTTGGCACTAAGAGCACAACCATGTCAGACACCAGCTCCAAGCACAGCGGTTCCCAGGGCCACCCCAACTTCTGACCAACTGGCTACAAATCTGGGGATTTGCTCCACTCCCTCAGGTCCGATCATTCTCTAGAATGACTCACAGGACTCAGGGACGCACTATACTTGGCATGATAGTTTTGTTACAGCAGGAAAGGGTACAAACCAGAAGCTAAAAGGAGAGACACTGAGGGCGAGCTCAGGGAGGGTCCCCAATGCAATGCTCCATTCCCTCTCCACGTGAAATCAGAACAGATGCCCGTCCTGGCACAGCCATGTGGAATCTTCAAAGCCTTCAGGGAGGCTCTGGTGTGCACAGTTTTCACTGGAGTCTCATTACATAGGAATGATTGACTGAATTGACACCCGCGTGGCTGAGCGCCATCTCCAGCGCCTCCCACCCCACAGGTGACTCCACCCCCAACCCGCCAATAGCGTGGCTGGTCTTTATGGAACCTCCGCTTACTGCCTATGTCAAACATTTGGCTTGAAAAGGGTTGAAAACAATAAAACGATTTTTAAGCCCCGGTTAAATATTAAGTATGATTTCAGGAAGAATAGGAGGACCCACCATGCCCCAGCCCAAATAGGCCTCGCCCACTTCCATGCCACTGTGCAATATCCCTTTAACCAGGGTTAAGATTTTGATGAATTTAATTCCAACCAATCACGTCTACACTCACGAACTCCCCCTGATATTCTGATTTTTCAGTTCTTGCTCTCTCCTTGTTGGTTCACTGGTCACAGGATTTCGCATGCTGTCCCTCATGGAGGATAAGTTTCTGGGGGAGAGGACATTGCATTCCCCACATGGTAAGTATTCCACAATGCTTACTGAATAAGTGCATGAAGGGAAGATCAAAAAATACATAGAGTTACAAAATTTCTTGGAATTATGTGCTATTTTGACTTGTCGGCACCACACCAGATCTCTTTGGCGTGGAGATGACACTCCATGTTGGTATGTGTCTTAGTTTGCCAGAGCTGCTGCTGTGCTGAAGGACTACAGAATGGGCAGCTTAAAACAACAGAAATGTATTATTTCACAGTTCTGGAGACTAGACGTTCAAAATCAAGGTGTTGGCAAGGCTGCACTTCCTTCAGAGTCTGTAGGAAGGATCTGTTCCATGGCTCTTCTAGATTCTGGCGGTGGCTGGACATCAATACACATCCCTGTCACATGGCGCTCTCCCCTCTCTCTGTCTCTGCCTCTCTGTGTCTAAATTTCCTCTCCTTGTAAGTCATACTGGAAATGGGCCCACCCTAATCCAGTTTGTCCTCATCTTCAAAGATCCCATTTCCAAGTAGGGTCACCCTCCTAGGACCAGGCCTTAGGACTTGAACATATCTTTTGGGGAGGACATAACTCAACCCTCAATGGTATGTATGCACACGCATTTCATTCATGAAATTTCCAAACCCAGGCCAAAGAATTGAATCTTTGGCATGTAAACTCAAACTTGCATGTTTATCTTATAGGTGGGCTGGGTGGGCTACTCATCTATACAACTTTGTGAGTGATGATCTCCCTTTCTCCAAATTTGGCTGCTTAGCCAGCCGCTTTATTTATTTCCTGACTACCCTATGTGTGGGTCACATGGGCATCAGCCAGGAGCATGTTAGAAACACAGAACTTCGGTTCTGCCCCAGCCCAGCCGAATCAGAAGCTGCATTTTAACAAGACCCCTAGCGAAGCCTGATCTATGCTGTTTTGTTTCCCAGCTCTAAGAGGACCACCTGGGAACTTAGCTACCATTCCTTTCCGTTCTTGACACTTCTCTGGTGTGTATGTGTGTGAAATACGCAGTGAGCAATCGCTTTGCATTAGGTGTCATCCCAGGCCTTGAGAGAACAAGGATGAACCAGAAACATGGTTCTCAGATCTAAGATTTGTGTCTCCCATTATGAGCCTCATCCTTGGTGGAGGCAGCCGGACACCTGGATACGAGAGTGCCGAAAACTCCGCAGGAGGGACGGCGGGAGGCAGGAGATGAAGAAATCAAAAACGGTGCAAAATGGCCCGGTGCCTGGAGAGAATCGCAAGACAGCTGCTTCATGAATCTTGCATTCCTCCTGTGCCCAGAGGAAGTGAAGCAGCCAACACTGCCTTTCTCCCAGAGAAGGAAACTTTCCCAGAATCTGCCTGTCTCCATGGAGACCCAAGACCCTGCATAGTCCGCATCAGCTCCCTGGTCCCCAGACTCAGGTTCAAACAAGCCTTGTCTGGGTCTCTCGAGAGGCATGAGCGTTCTCACTCTAGAGAATGCAGGCTTTTTCAGTTACATCTGTGTGTTCCTGAAGAGCAAAATCCACTCCTACTGTGGATTTTGCGTGAGTCCACAGACACTTGGCTGGCAGATTGCAGTGAAACCACAGTGAACTCTCACCCAAACAATTAGAAAATTCAACAACCAGAATTCTTTTCCTCCAACTCTCATTTGCAATTGCATTTGCTTGAGCACCTATTGTGCATACTATAAAGAATATGGAGGTGGCTCTGTCCCAGTAAGAGACATGAATGCACAAACAAGCAATAGCTTAGAACTCTCCAGTGACGGCCCAGGGCTCTTACCATAAAGTCCAGAATCCTTTTCCTGGCCTGCCAGGCGCTGGGTGCTGGATGGCCCCTGACCTTGGGCAGCATCCTCTCACCTGCCTGCCCCCTGCTCTCCACTTGTACCAGCTGCTCACGGACCGTCTTCCCCACAGGCTCCCTCCTGAAGGCCTGGAATATTCTCCCTATCTCCTACTCCCTCCACCCATCCTTGCGCAGACTCAACCTTCAGATCTCAGCTCAGGGATCCTGTCCTTGGGAAGCTTCTGGATCCCAACAGCCTGGGGAGGGCCTGGGGAACTATGTCCCTGCCCCACCCTCTCAGAACTCCCTGCCTGCCTTCTTCCTCTCCCGCTCGTCCTCCATCCCTTAGAGTACCCTCTCTTTCCTGTGAGGTCCTAACTGCTGCAGACTCCATCCCCTAGGCTACAGGAAACTAAAAATGTTCAAACAAGGGAGAGATAAGATTAAGTTCTGGGGGAAGCAGATGTGGCTCAAGTGATTGAGCTCCTGCCTACCACATGGGAGGTCCATGATTCAGTTCCCAGGGCCTCCTAGGGAAGATGAGCAACTCAGCGAGCTGACGTGAAGGGCTGAATGCGACAGGCTGGCGTGATGAGCTGGTGCAACAAGATGACACAACAAGAGACACAAGAAGAAAAGCATAATGAGAGACACAACAAAGCAGGAAATGGAGGTGGCTCAAGTGATTAGGCGCCTCTCTCCCACATCAGAGGTCCCAGGTTTGGTTCCCTGTACCTCTTAAAGAAACAAGGAAGACAAACAGATATGGTTACGTGCAAACAACGAGGGGGTAGGGAGAAATAAATAAATTAAATAAGACAAAAAAAAAAGATTAAGTTTTGGAAAGATAAATCTAGTGGCTGCAAGCAGAGTGTATTAAACAGAGAGAGCTTGGAATGGCTATTTTTTAAATGCCAGATCTGGGACCACTTTTAAATTATCTTATTTGTTCTTTATCACAAATCTCTGGGGAAGACTTTGTGGTCCCCGTTTCTCAAATGAGGAAACTGAGGCTGAGAGAAGTTCAGTAACTTGCCCAAGGCCACACAGCAAGTACATGCAGGCCTGCCTGGCTTCCACAGGTGTCTGCCTCGCAGAGGGCCTATTGTAAAAGTTCCTCATGGAGGAGAGTGGAAAGAAAAAGGAAGAACTAACTTGACAGATATTTTAGGGAAAAAGCAACAGAATATATGGATGATTATATGTGGGAAGAATTCATCCAAGACGCCTGCAGGTTTTACCCGGCCACTGCCGTCCAGAAACTTCCACAGACACCTCTCTCATGGGTTCCCTTGGCACCCTGTGTTTACCCCATCAAAGAGCTTATTGTGGTGTTTTACAATTCCAGTCTGTCTGTCTTCCCCACCAAGACCCCATCGACTTCTGGCAGTCAGGGTCGGATCGCCTTATGGAGTGGAGGGCCCGGAAATGCTCCGTGAAGACTCGCTAAACACATGAGACAATGAATGAATGAAGGGCCGAAGCACGGGGGATGATGAGGCCAAGGAGATTCAGAGAGAAGTGCGGGGAGCAACACGCCGAGAACTAGCGCATCCGAGCAGGCTCCCTGAGGCTCCCCGGGAAGGCCTGCCACTGAGAGCCCTTGTGGCTTAATCCCGTTAAAGAACAGGACTTCTCCAGGGGAGGGGGAGGTGGACGGGCTGTCCCGGCCGCAGCACCCAGCCTTAGGGGAGACTCGGTTCCGTGCCTCTGTAAGTAGCGTTGATTGTTACTCCAAGACTAGATACAAAATCAATAATTCCACAATTGCAGATCTCAGAGACTCCTCTTGGTGATTTACTGGCCGGTGCACTTAGCACTTGGAGCACAATTTACGCCACAACTTGTAAAACTTCAATGACATGAAGGATTGGTTTCCCCTGAGAGGTTGCGAGGATGCTCTGCAGAGAGCGGACCCACGGGCTGGCTCGGCCTTTTTCGGTTCTGCTTCTGCAGAAGGCTCAGAGCCCTGCAGCCCTGTCAACACCGCTTTGTTCCAGCTGGAAGGTGCAAAAACCTTCTCCTCACACTCCAGGGAAATCTCAACATCCCTCTCTCATCTCTGCCCCAGCTCCATCAGTGTCACCATCACCTCTTGCACAAGCTATGGCAGGCACCTCCTTCCAATATTTGTCTGCATCCAAAAATCATGCCCCCCATACACACACACTGCCCGCTGCCCGCCTGTTGGTATGTTTTCCTAAACCCTGACCAGAACCAAGAGCAAAAAGCCTCAAATCTGTTTTCAAAATCTTTGGGTGTATATACCTTATGCTAGGACATAGGGTAATTCTATGTTTAACTTTTTGAGGAACTGTTTTCTACAGCTGCTGCACCCTATTACATTCCCGGTCACCAAACTAGACATTGAAAAATGATTAAAATGGCAAATTTTATGTTATAGCTATTTTACCACAATAAAGTATTAAAAAAAAAAAAAAAACCTCCTTAGGCTGGCATTGGTGACCCTCCATGCTACAGCTTTTACCCCACTCCCCACTTGTACATCAGCCACTCTCAAGTCAATTTCTCCCTTCCTCTGACCTCTTCTGCTTGCCAGACACCTTGTTACCCACTCCCAGCTATAGTAATGCCTTCTCTCCAAGGCCCCTTGTCAGAATTCTGCCAGCCTTCCAGGATTTGCTCAAATACCACCCCCTCTCTGAAGCCAATCCCAATTCCTCCAGTGAGAATTAAATATATTCCCAAAGGATTTGTTCTATAAACTTTTCCACAAGATTGCTTGGTGGAGCAGTTTGATATTGTTGATGAATTCCAAAAAGAAATATTGGATTATGTTTGTAAACCGGTCCTTTCCTCTGGGCATGATTAAATTATGATTAGGGCTTTGATTGGCCCATGTCAGTAGGACATTGAGTCCCTGCCCCCTTGGTGGGTGGGGACTCACAGAGAAAAGACATGGCCAAGGACAGAGTTGGGAGTTTGGAGCTGGAGCCCAGGAAGTAAACACACAGGAGAAGAACACAGAGGAATAGGGACAGCTCCTTAGACATGGCAGAAGCCCCAGGAAGAGAGACAGAGCCATTCACCCAATAGTCCACAGCTGGCCTTGTGGAGAGAGCACAGCTGCTGAGCCTGGAGAGAAATGGAGCCCTGGGAAGAGAGGAACCCAGGAAGCCTGAACTCTTGGCAGACTTTGGCAGCCATCTTGCTCCAACACATGGCAATAGACTTTGCTAAGGGAAGTAACTTATGCTTTATGGCCTGGTAACTGTAAGCTCCTACCCCAAATAAATACCCTTTATAAAAAGTCAGCAGATTTCTGGTATTTTGCATCGCACCCCTTTGGCTGACTAATACACTTGGTATTGGAGCTAATTCTATAAAAGCTTGTGAAAGCAGCCCCATTGCAGGGTGTTCTCATTTTGCATGTCACGGGCATAGTCCCTTGGTAAATAGCAATCCACCCATAAGCACCACACCAGTGGGTCGTTCCTGTATTCTTTGCACCCTAAGGGTTTCTGTATTTAATGATCCTAATTAAAACTCTTAGCATATCAAAGGAATTTTTTAAAAAACAACAATGATTAGCTTTGGAGAATTCTACAATTTATTACATTGTCAAGCTTGATAAACACTGCTTTTTTTGTGTGTGTACTTTTTTTTTCTTCTTATAAGCCTTCCAGGAAAAGCTTTGAAATCCTGAACCTTTCCCTCTAGTGACTGTGACTGTAGTATTGGTTATTTTCAAATACCTCTTTCTTCCCTCTCCTCTTTCAATTGACAGAATAGTCTTTAAGGACTTTGCTTCTTTTTTTAATAAAGATTTAATTTATTTCTTTCTCCCCACCCCTTTGTTCTTTTTCACTTCCTGAGTCTGTTTGTCTTCCTTGTTTCTTTAGGAGGCACTGGGAGCCGAACCCAGGACTTCTGATGTGGGAGGGAGGTGCCTAATCGCTGGAGCCACCTCCACTCCCTGCTTTGTTGTGTCTCTCATTCTGTTTTTCCTCCTCACATCTCCTGTTGCATCATCTTGTTGCATCCGCTCGCCGTGCCTGCCCATTGCGTCAGCTCACTGTCTTCTTAGGAGGTACCAGGAAACTCTGCTCCCTGCTTTGTTGTATCTCGCATTATGTTTTTCTTCTTGTGTCTCTTCTTGCATCCGCTTGCCACACCTGCCTGTCATGCCAACTCGCTGTTTTCTTCAGGAGGCACCAGGATCCGAACCAGTGGCCTCCCTTGTAGTATGCAGGAGCCCAGTTGACTGAGCCACATCCGCTTCCCTTCTTCTGCTTTTGTCTTCTTTTTTTCCTGCTGTTTCAATCTCTTCTATTTCCATTATGACATTCATTATCACGTGACATCACCTTGTTTAATTTTTTCTTCACTTGCTGTCTGGATCCCCCACAAGCATGGAAATCCCACGTGGACAGAGGTGTTGTCTGTTTCTCTCACAACTGCCCTTGAGCAGGGCCTGGCACATAGCAGATTCTTGCTAAGAATTCACCAGTTGAATTCATGAAGGAGTTAAACAATCATGTGCTGAGTTCTCTGTGGGAATCACTGAATATGACTCAAGGAAGAATTCATTCTCAGCTCAGAATACCACCTAGACAGTGCTCTTCCCACCAGAAAGATGTAAAGTGCCCTACATCTATCAAGGTATCCAGAACGGTGCGTCCCCCCAAGGAGCACAGAACTTCAACCTAGAAAGGCAGAGGCTGCCCCTCAAAGAGCCCTTCTCATCGGTGGAAAAGCAGTGAGCAAGCAGCAGAATCTTCCAGAGAAGGGCATTCAGAAAAATCAAATACCGTAAGACCCTTGGACAAGTACCCAAGTAAATACCAAGAACTTGACACGGATAAGTGCAGCATGTGGTAAGCAGAAGAATATCCAAAATAGTCTAAAAGAGAGATTATTCTCTTGGCCCCACTGGTTATGGGTTCGAGCCAGTTCTTTGGTGTGAAGGAACTTACAAGTCTCCATCTTAAAATTCGCTGTAAACCTTTTAGTATTCATGGTATATAAATATGCATGGTGAACTGTATATAGGCCTCATTAAAATGGTGAAGCATTAGTCACTCTCAACAAATCCCAACCTAAAGAATATCTCTCAGCACTTCATATATATAGCATACTAAATGTGAACCCTAATTGCACTTTCTCAAAAATGCAAACACTCTTTGACCCTACAATTCTATCTTCAGGAAATTAACCTAAGAAATTAATTAAGAATGCAAATCAATTTGGGGCCACAACAATATTCATCGCAATGTTATTTATAATAGCAACCTTAATGTCCAAATATAGGAGATTGGCTATTGTCATTTAAATAATTACTCTGTGGGTAAATATTTATTGGCATGGAATGGGTTCATTAGGTTGAAAGAGCAGGTTACAAAGAAATATAATCCCACATATTTATATATTAGTATTTATTTATATACACGCACATATATAATCAGTAAATGTGGTTCATGGTGTGTGCATGCATTAGGAAAGGGCAAGGAAGGACATATACCAGATTGAAATTTTAAAAACCATTTCTTGGGGTAGAAAAAATAAATAAAAATTAAAATTTTAGTCAAAAATATGTTGGAGTCAAGTGAAGAATGCCCTCTACAGTGTTTCTTAATCAGTTTCTTCCACCTGAAAGTACCACACATCACACACACACGTGAACCACAACACAAACCTGTAAGCCCAAAACAAAACTGATAGTAGAATTCATCCTGGATTCAGATCTTTTTTTTTTTTTGAGGAGGTACAGGGGATTAACCCAGAACCTCATACCTGGGGAGCAGGCACTCAACCACTGAGCTACATCTGCTCCCCAATGAGAGCTGGGTTTTTTGTTTGCTTATTTTGTTTTTAGTAGGTACTGGGGATTGAACTCAGAGCCTCATACATAGGAAGCAGGTGCTCAACCACTAGAGCTACATCTGCCATCTGCTCCCTGGATTCAGATCTTTTTTTTTTTAGACACAGTTGGATAGCCATTTCTTCTCAGGCCTACCCTGCTCTTTAACCTCCAGGAAGTCATGCTCCTCGTTCTCCCCTCAGCCCTCTCATTGGTCTTTTCATTCTCCTCTCATAGGCTCCTCGACTTCTGATGAAACCTGAATGTTTAATGCATGCCCTGCACGTTTTCCATCATTCACACACACAGATGGTTTCTACGACATCTTTTTTTGGGGGGGAAAGGGGGGAGTTGCTGTAAATCAAACAAAGTTTACTTCTTTAAAGGATATAAAATGAAGTTAGTATAGTCAGAATATTCAATAGAGGGATTAACAATATTCTCCAAAGAAAAATAGTTTAAAATTCTGGACTGAAATCCTCAACAGATAGTGTTTGAGTTAGTGAGGGTCACATCAGACCCTTAGAAAAAAGTTATGTGACTTGTGATACAGACGTCTAGTTATATGTTCAAGGCCAATCTACCTGGCCAGTTGTACACCGTTATCGGTAATACTCTATACACTATGATTGTGAGGGGTCAACATATACTACTTTTAGGACTGGACAAGATTTTTATTTTTTTGCCACGTACACTTTATTTTTAGGGAAATTTTAGATTACAGAAAAGTTATATCGACAGTATAGTGATTCCCAAACAACCTGTCTCCTCCCCTTCTCACATTTTCCCCTGTTAATAACATCTTACCATCTTATCATAGTCCACAGTTTGCATTAGGCGTCCTTGTGTGTGTTTCACAGTCTTGTCCTGGTTTGTCTTTGGTGGACCCCAGAAATTTATTTCTTTTTAAGATTTATTTTATTTATTTATTTCTCCCCACGCCCTCATTGCCTGCACTCATGGTGTCTGTTTCTTCCCATTTCCCTAGAAGGCATGGGGGACCACACCCAGGACCTCTGATGTGGGAGAGAGGTGCCCAATCACTTGCGCCAGCTCCGTTCCCTGCTATGTTGTGTCTCTCATTATGGTTTTTTTTCTTGTGTCTCTTGTTGCATCAGCTTGCCATGCCTGCCAGTAGCACCAGCTCGCTGTCTTCTTTAGGAGGCACCAGGAACCAAACCAGGGACTCCCATGTGGTAGGCGGGATCCCAAACGCTTGAGCCACAGCTGCTTCCTGGAAATTATGTTCTTCAGCTAACCCATTCCTGTGCCTGTAAATGCAGTGCACATGGGGCCTTTTGATTAGAGTCAGTTAAGGGACTTTCATTTCAAAATTAGATCACTTTTGATGAGATCGCGTTAGGGCCTTTGGTTGGTCATGGAGGCATGACCCAGGTTAGGCCTCCACCTTCATGTTGGGGTCTTATATAGACTGAGAACTGAAAGCAGAAGCACTCACAGAGAAAGCAAGCTGCCATTGTGACCCTGCTATGTGAGCGGGAGGTCCCAGAGGCTGGGGGCTGGGATCAGAGGAGCACAGAGGCACAGAAAGAGGCCCTGGAGAGGCTAGGCCCAGAGCCATGTGTTTGACGGCCCACAGCTGAACTCAAAGAGAAAGTGGCCTGAAGGGAAGGCAGAGACCCAGCGGAGAGCCACCTCTGTGCCCGGCCACGTGGCTGTCTCCAAGATCTGCCTTGATCTGGGCATTTTCACAGCTGCAGAACTGTAAGCTTTTTCCCTAATAAATTCTCTTTATAGAAGCCAACCCATCTTTGGTATTTTGGCATTAGCAGCTTTTGGCAAACTAAGACAAGTCCTGTGGGTTTTGTGTTTGTTTGTTTTTAATTTTTATTCTAATAATAAATAAACAACCTAAAATTTCCACTTTTAACCACATTCAAATATGTAATTCAGTTGATGTTACATTCATAATGTTGTGCTACCATCACTACTATCCATTACCAAAACCCTTCCTTGACCCCAAATAGAAACTCTGTCCAATTTAGGCATTAACTCCCCATTCCCTACCCCTACCCCATCCCCTGGTAATCTATAGTCTAGATTCTGACTCTATGAATTTGCTTTTTTAATTATTTCTTATCAGTGAGATTATACAATCTGTGTGTTGAAGGGCATGTGGAGAAATAGGAGAATGTCAAATGGTGCAGCTGTTGTGGAAAACAGTTCACAGTCCTCAGAATTATTCTACCACTCAGCAAAAGACTCTAAAACAGGGACTCAAACAGATATTTGCAACCAATGTTCATAGAGGCATTAGTCACAATTGCCAAAGCATGGAAGAAGCAACCCAAGTGTCCAACAGCAAATGAATGGATAATCAAAAAGTGGTATATGTATACAATGGAATATTGTTCAGCTGTGAAAAGAATTGAAGCTCTGATACATGCGACAACATGGATGAACCCTGAGGACATCATGTTGAGTGAAATAAGCCAGACACAAAAGGACAGTACTGTGTGATTTCACTGATAGAACATATTTTTTTAATCACAAACATATTCCAGTCCAGAGAGACCCAAACTCCAACTCCAGACCTACCAAACCTAAATACCCCCCAAATCCCATGAACAACTTAAATCCACATGCCTGAAAGTTTCTTCTTTTCTCCACCTTACTTCTTTTCAATTCACTATTCTGGTGAATGAATGGCACAACCAGAGCCAGAAGCCCAAGAACCAGCCTAGACCTTTCCTTATCACTCAAAGTGACTAATCACTCAGTTTGTGTGCTAAGTCTTGGCAGGTTCCTACCCAGAGAAAGCCGCTAAGTAGGTAAGAAATGCCCAGGACCTGAAGCACAGAGAAAAGGGGAAATCACTCAATCCAGAATCTCAATCTGCAGGATCCAGACCAGAGCCCGTGGGATGGGACCTGCCTTCTGGGCTACACTAAATGACTCTAGAGGATTGGCTGATGTGGCCATAAACCCACAGTCTTTGGCCTCTCTGACGTGGACATCTCACTTAAAATGCACTGCCAACAACTCCAAAATATAGGACACCTCTCAGAACAAGGGAGACCCTCTCCCCACATCCACCTGGCCCCGATGCTGCCCCAGGCGTGGACTTGGCACCTTGTAGATCTGATGTGCTTGGCCCATTGAAAGTCCAGGAATGGCTTCCCATTATCCACTGGAGCACATGGCCCTTCACAACTGGCCCCTGCCTGCCACCTCCTCACCTCCATGCCTCTGTTCTCCCTCACTCTTGTCACACTTGCTCTCCCTGAGCACCCCGAGTTCCATCCCCTGCACTCCTTCATCCATGCATTCGCTCACCTTGCCTGGCCTCTTGCCATCCTTCTCACTTCCTCCCTGCTTGACAACTTCCCTGGAGCCCTCCCTGACAACCCTCTAGCCCAGAGATTTCCGAGTTCCTTTCTACTTGCTTCCCTTATACCTCATACACCCTCCAGAGGCACCAGACCTCATCATATTGTGCAGTAGATGTCTGTTAATCTCTCTCTACACCATACTGTAAGCAGTTAAAGGACAGTCCTGGAATATTATCACCTTTCTTAGATGTCTAATTTGGGGCTTAAACAGAGATGTCCAATAAAATCCTTTGAATGAGTTAATTAATAGAATAATGAATAAAAAGAATCATTAAATGGCACCATGGCAAAAGGCATTAACTGTGGGGTTAAAACATGCTCTAAAGTTCTTTGGGGAGCAGGTGTAGCCCAGTGGTTGGGCACCTGCTTCACATGTGTGAGGTTCCAGGTTCAATCCCTGGTACCTCCTTTAAAAAAAAAAGTGCTTAGGAATCCTTGTGGCCTTGAATATGAAATGTTGGAATTGGAGGACAAAAAGAGTAGGGAAGGGTAGCAGATGTGACTCCAGTGATTGAGCTCCCACCTACCACATGGGAGGTCCATGGATCAGTTCCCAGTGCCTCCTAAAGAAGACAGCGAGCTGGTGCGACAGTCAGGCACAGTGAGCTGACACAGCAAGATGATGCAACAAGAGATACAAGAAGAAAAACATGAGGAGAGACACAACAAAAATGAGGAAGCCGAGTTCCCAGTAGTGCCTCCTAATGAAGACGAGGAAGATGAACAGACACAGCAAGTGCAAACAACAAGAGGGTGGGGAGAAATAAATGAAATAATTAAATAAACCTTAAAAAGAAAAAAATACAAGGGAAGTTATTCGTGATGCATGGAAATCAGGATAGTCAGGGTATGCTAAAGATTTTTTTTTAAAAAGGTGGCCTGAAGAGATTTGCAAGTCTCTGTAATATTGACTTAGTAGTTTTCCAATAGCCATGAGAGGGAAACACTGCAGCTCAGACCCACATTTTCTTAGCAAAAAAACTGCAAAGATGACCCAGGGAAAACAAATCCCCCTGAAAGCAATGTTCTATTAATCAGGGGCTCTGAGATGTGACCTGCCCAGGCAGCTACTGGGCCCCTTCTGCCCTGTTATATTTCCTCTTTAATCAAATCCTTGGGTTCTTAAGTCCTCGTCTTGTGGAGATTTAAAAGGTACTTTGATTAATGGACTTGATCAGTGTCCGCTTGTGTTTAACCACGGTGTTTGCATCTGCGTTTCACATTTCACACCCACATCACACCGTTCCCCTTTTATTACAGGAACTGAAGGAGGTGACGGCCTGCCAGACAGCAAAGTAATTTATGAAAAATATATTTTTAAAGGGAGAGTGTATTAAGCTTGAAAAGTGCTCACAGCCTGTTGCTTTTTAAATTTTAAATAGGCTATGCAAATAATTAAATGTCAGGACATATTGACACCATCAAATTTAGGAGAGTATACATGGTATATAATCCCAGAGACCCAGAGAATATTAAATCAGATTTTATCAGGGCACTGAATCATAACTTGCTTTTGACATGAAACAACAGTATCGATTGAGTTAAAAATGAGCCAATTTCCAAAAACCTCTCCCTGTTACAAGTGTTTTCCATATATACCACAATTCTTTTAAAAGAGATGAAGAGAAATCGAGATGAGTTCATAAATATATTTAAGTACTAAATCCCTCTTTGGTCTTTTATTTTTCTTAAGCCTTTCCTGCCTCATGCTAGCCTGTTTCAAATATTGACTTCATGCAGAGAATGGATGGGAACAGCCAATATTCAGGGCTAAAGTAATGGATGCTATTCACCCCACTTTAGAAAGTTTGATTGGGATATTTACCTGAACTTTGTTCATGGCTTTGTACACTTGACTCTCAATTAGTTACACCACCATGCACTAAGTATTATGTACTAGGTAGTGCACACTAGGTACTGTGCACTAGGGGCTTGTACTAGGTGCTACTCACTAAGCACTGTGTGCTAACTACTGCATACTAGGTACTGCACACTAGGGACTTGTGCTTGGTACTATGTACTAAGTACAGTGTACTAGGTTCTGTGCACTAGGTACTGTGCACAAGCGACTTGTACTAGGTATCATGTACTATATAGTGTGTGCTAGGTACTGCACGTTAGGTACTGTGTACACACTAGGTACTCTGCACTAATACAGTGTACTAGGTCTTTCACACTAGATACTGTGTGCATACTAGGGACTTGTACTCTGAACTAGGTATTGCACATTGGGTACTATACCCTATGAATTGTGCACCAAGTTCTATATACTATTATGCAGGTATTCTAGATTAACTGGGAAATTTAAAAAAAATCCCTTTAAAATGATATTGAAAAAGCACGAACGGTCAGTGAATAAATATTTACTGTGCTCCTAATATATTCTAGGAAATGTGCAATATCAGAGCAGTTCTATAATAAAGAAGACATTACTACACTTTTGAGGAGAGGAAATAACAGCAGAAAATGTGCTTTGCTCCTTTCATGTTACTTAATTGGTGATTAGGGAAGTTCCTATTTCCAGAGTCCCCAAAAACTGCTCATCAGGATCAAGCTGAATGTCAGGAGGAAGCCAGTTTGGGATCCAAGGAAGACCCCAGAATGACAAGACCTTTGCACTGACTCCCCGACTTGTCTCTCCAACACCGTGGTGGTTTGGAGTTATGGAGCCCAGAAAAAGGAAAACATGGTCTGAATCTTAACCCACTCCTGTGGTGTGAACCTGCTGTAAGTAGAACCTTTGGGTGAGGCCACTTCAGTTAAGGCATGGCCCAGCTGAATCAGGGTGGGTCTTAATTCTGTTACCGAGGGCCTTATAAGGAAGGCCGCAGAGGGAGAAGCTAGAGGGAACAGGCAGAAGCTGAAAGTCAACGAACCTGGAAGAGAAATGAGAAGCCAGGAGAGGCTGCCACATGTGTCACCATGTTACGGAAGAGTCAATGATGGAGGATCACCGGCAGCCAGCCCCGGAAAACCACCGTCTCCAGGCAGAAAAGCATCGCCTTGCTGACTCCTTTAGTTGGACTTTCCCCAGCCCCCAAACCACAAGCCAATAGATTCCCATTGTTGAAGGCAACCCATTGCATGGTATTTGTTTTAGCAGCTAGGAAGCCTAAAACAAATGTCCATAGCAGCATCGCTAATCAGTCCCAGCCTCCGGCAATTTACTCCACCCACATTTATTGAGTGTTTCCTACACACCGGCACTCTAACAATCCCTGCCGATGCAGAGATGGGCAGGATGAACCCCGTCCCCGACCTCTTGGAGTTTACCTTCTACTAGGGAAAGGCCACTCACAAGAAAGATAATTTCAGAAAATGAGAAATGCTGTGAAGACAAGCAAGGCAAGGGGCTAGAGCTTGGTTAAGGGAATGGGGGAGGGAGAACATTTTAGATAGGGAGGTCCTGCAGTCCTCTCTGTAGAGGTCACGTTTGGAAAGACCTGACCAACGAGAAGGGGCCGGCTATGTGACCGTGTCTCCCACAGACTCTCCTCAACACAGGATTCTGCGCAGCTTTTATCAGACAACTGCCGATGGGCCATTCTGTGCTATAGGAAGATCCCTGAGCTAAGCATGCTGGGACGCAGAAGAATCTAAGGTAAAAAGCTTTCAATGTCGCTATGGGGACACATTTAAAAACTTCAAACATCACAGCATTGAAGCACTGAAGGAAGACTGGGAACACTTGGATTCTAGTCCTCCTTTCAACCTTTAGAATCTCAGTTTCTCATCATGGAAATAAGACAGTGGGGGAGAGTGGCTGTAGCTCAAGTGGCTGAGTGCCTGCTTCCCATACACAAGGTCCTGGGTTCAATCTCCCGTACCAAAACAAAAAACAAAAAACTCCGGTACCTCCCAAAAACAAAACAAAACAAAAACGAAAAGAAAGAACCCTCACTGGGGAGCAGATGTAGCGCAATGGTTAAGCACCTGCTTCCCATGTACAAGGTCCTGGGTTCAAGCCCTAGTACCTTCTAAAAAAAGAGGGTGGGGCCAAATGAGCTATAAAATTCCTCTTAGATCTTACGGTCAATAATACTAACGACAAAGTGATGTTAAATTTTTATAAAATTGGATATAGGATAGATTAAACAGACGACTTTTTGAAAGGGGATTCATTTGGACGGACAGGGAAGAGGTAGCCATTGGTCCTTTAGAGGCTTCTGGGTGACAGAACGAGCCACGTTCATCCCCTGGCTTTATCAACAGCATCAACAACTACAATCCAAAGCAGATCTCACCTTTGAATTCTGAATGTAGACTTCTCAGCCAGACACATTCTCAAAATCGCCTACATCCCAATCTGTCATCTGGTCACTGCAGAACACAGAGAACTGCACAGTGACAAATAGTAATATTGTGAGCTAAAGAGAAAGGACCATTTCGGTTTCATCAGAAAGAATCTGCCTTACACTGCTGCCTGCCGACTTCAGAGCCAGCACTATCAGAAGTGCCCTAGGGAGAATTACAGGCTTGCACAGTAATGATGGGTCGGGATCAAGACTCAGGAGTTTATTTAAACAAATTGCACATCTTGCCTCACAATAGCATTAAAAACAAAATCCAAGTGCAGGATAATGTCCCCCCTTTTTAGAGGCATCAGTTCAAGTTTGGGTCCTCAGCAATAACAGAAATACTTATGTGTTACTGTGATAATGTGAGTTTAGATGATAAATGCTTAAAATTCACTTTGTGGGTATGAAGTGTTTCATAAATGCTTCATCTCCAGGGTGACGTCCGCTTAGAATTTCTGACTCCATTTGGACTTCTCTTGGTCCAAGACACAGGGTCCCTTTTCTGTTTGTAAATATTTAATGTTCCACCCTGGGCTCTTTACATTGCTTCCTGCTGATGATGGGTGCTGCCTTGGATCTTGCCATCTCGGAAAACCAGGAGATCCAGGACAAGCCAGGAATGAAGGGTATTTTGAGTACCATATGATTCAAGAACAGCCTCTTTATTGTTTCCCTGGTTTTCCATGCCGTGGAATAAAAATGGAACATCCTCTATGACCTATGCCAGACCACGGAGATGGTTGGCTTCATGGGAGCTTGTTTTTTCCAGAGAAAAGCTCATGAGAGAATCCAGCACTGCAGGGCCACCATCCGCTCACCAGCCAAATCATGGCCCTGAAACCTCAGCCAGGAGCAAAAACGTGGAAGCTTTCCCTGGAAACATTCAAGATATCATGTCCTCTAGCTCCCTTCCTAAGGCAGCAGTTCTTGGACACTAGGCCTGGACTTTGGCTGGGGTTCTAGAGGGCCTTCAGGGCCAGACTAGAAACTTACTGGCCAGAGAATTCACGGTGAGCAACGGACCGTAACGCGGTCCTACTCAGCTACCTGGTCCTCAGTGTCCCCATGTGTAAAATGGAGGTTTCAGTCTGTCTCTGCAGGCTTTGAGATCGTGGTAGCCTCTGATGGTGGATGAGCCTGGGTTCAAATCCCATCTTTGTCACTTAATGCTTGTGTGAACTGGCCTCACTTTACCTGTTCCTATAATGGCCATAAGACCTACCTCACAGGGTAATTGTAAGAAGCAAACTAATTCGACACGTGAGCACAGTTGTTGAACTGCCTGAGTGGTCTTGTCTTAGAGAGAGACAGTCCTTGCTTTTTGCCACAGCACAGTTCTCTCCCTGCTTTAGCTCACAAGCCTGTCAAAATGCAACCAGACCTGGGTTGGCTTTTACATTGGGGATTTATTAACTTATAGGCCTACAGTTCTGAGGCCGTGAAAATGTCCAAATCAACGCTTCATCGGGAGATTCTTTCTTCCCGAAGACTGGCTGCCAGTGATCCTGGACTCCTCCGTCACATGGAAAGACACGTGGTGGCATCTGCTGATCTCCCTTCTCTTCCAGATTTCTTTGCTTTCTTTTCATTTTTGGTATTTGCAAGAGCAGCACCCCACTTCCCTGGTACCAAAATCTGTTTTAGTTTGGTAAGCTGCTGAAATGCAATATTTTACCAGAAAGGGTTGGCTTTTACAATAGGGATTTGTTAATTTATAAGCTGACAGTTCTGAGGCCGTGAGAATGTCCAAATCGAGGCTTCACCAGAGGATGATCTCTCCCTGAAGACTGGCTGCCAGCAATCCTGGACTCCTCGGTCACACGGCAAGGCAAGTGGTAGCATCTGCAGCTCTCCCTTCTCTCCTCAGCTTCATTGCTTCTCTCCCTCCTGTGGCTTTTTTTTTTTTTTTTTTTTTCTTCACCTGAATTTCATTCTCTTATAAAGGACTCCAGTTAAGAGGACCAAGACCCCCGGGTCACGCCTTCCTGAAGAAACCTAATCAGAAGGTCCTGCCCACAGCAGGCTCATACCCACAGGTGTGAACTAACTTTAAGAACATGATTTTCCGGGTTCCATTCAGCTTCAAACCGCCATACTCCCCCATGGAACTATTCTCTAACAATGGATTGAGTATTTGTTGAATTTATTCGGAGAACAAAATTGGACCTGCAGCATAGCCCAAACCCTGTTTGAATGAAGAGTTTTACCTGGATCCTCCCTGTTAAGGATAGAGACCCCAAGGTAATGCTATCTCCCTGCTTCTTGAAATGGTTAGAACATCCAGGGAGCCACTACAGTGCAGCATGCAACATAAAGAATGTGTGTAAAGGGAAACGAAAAAGCAGACATAAGTGCATACCTAAGTTTGTAGGGATCTGTTCCATGATCTTAGTGGCTAACAACAACAGTCCTTTTATCTTATCTCATGGTTTTGTGGGTCAGGAATTCAGGCTGAATTTAGTGGAGTGAGGTTCCAACTCCCAATGGCATCAACTGAGGTTGGTCTGTGGTAGTTAGTTGGTGGACAGGTTGGACTGGTGGGCAGGGTCCACGAGTGCTTTGCTACATGTTTGGGATCTTTGGCAGGAACAGCTGGAAGGCTGGGCTTAGCTGGCACTGTTGGGGGAGCACTAATATGTACCCATGGCAACATGGTGAGCTCAGGGCAATCAGACTTCTTAGGTTGTAAGTCAGGGCTCCCAGGAGAGTGCTCCAAGGGACCAAAGCAGGAGCCACCAGGATTCTAATGACCTAGCTTGGGAGTCAGGCAGCATCACTTCTGCCACCTTCACTTGGTCAAGCAAGTCACTAGAGCTGGTCCACATTTGAGGGGACGGGAGCAAGACTCCACTTCTAAATGGGACAAGTGGCAAAGAATTTGTGGCCATCTTTTGTCTGCGTTGGTTTCTGAGTCTCCGTACTGCTTTGTAGAACCAGCTCAGGTACCACCTCTTTCATTCTCTCATCCTTCCCGATGTCACTGCTAATATTTCCATTATGGAACATAGTAAATTGATAGTGACCAGATGGCAAAGGCTCTGGGAACTACATCATATGAGGAAAGGAGGAAAGGAGGAAAAAAATGGGGGTGGGGGATGGGGGGAGGCACTTAATCCAGAGAAGCAAAGATTAGAGGGACATTTGGTTTTCCTCACATGCTTAAATGATGTAGAAAGATTTTTTTTGCTTACTAGAAATCAATACTAAACCATTAGAAAGAAATTACAAGGATAAAGATTATGCTCCACATAATTTATTTTAATAAGATGAAGAAAGTATTTTCTCAGCAGCTGTTATCAGAATATACCAAATTGTGGTAGTGTGCATGCAGAGCTCGATGAGGGCCCTGATTTCCATGCAGGTGATCCCCCATGGTGCAGAACAGAACTGAAGTGCAGGACTTCTAGCCATATTTAAAGGAGAAATCTTCCTGGATGAAAAGAAAAAATTCACAGATCCCAAAGACAGAAGATGGTATCTATGGGATTTCTCATTTGGGGCATCTGGTGCAGCGTCTTTCACTGCCAGAACGGAGGCTTCTCTGGAAACCTGGGAGGTGAAGTCTTCATCCCAGGGGAAGTTTTCGTGGTGGGATCAGGAAAGCAGGGCATGCCTCTCCAGCACCGAGAGAAAGAATGTGGAGAAAAGTACACCCAGTTTGTCTTCTGGAAGTTGCTAGGAAGATCAAACCCCAGAACTCAGACTCAGAGAAAAAATGCTCTCATCGAAACTGCCCGGCTCAGGGATAATCCGGGGACACACTTGCATTCAGGGGACGACTTACTGTCTCACTTGTATCCTTAATCAAACTATACCTTACTCTCAGTAGAACTATCAGCATGTTTTAAAATTGTACCCTGTTTAGTCCCAATAAACCAAAATGACCCCAAAACAAACCTGACAAAATCTAGGAAACTGTGGGGACATGGCGTGATTATGTTTGGTCTGCCCTGTGATGGTCCGGCTTCCTCTGAGCCTATGGGACCTGCGGGGTTGGAGACAAAGAGCCAGTTGACCAGCGGGACCAGGGTCCCAGGACCCCTCCGATGCTGGGAACTGCCCTCCAAGACGCGGAGGTCCGCGCTGCTCCTGGACCCGGCAGGCAGGAGGTATCGTGTGGGACGACACGAAAGCACGTTGTTGGAGACATTTCACAGCACAAACCCATACGCTATGGGTAACTTTTGTTTGAAATGTCCTTGTCAGCAAGGCCTCGTCTCTCTTCATCCTCATGTCCTAACACGCCACACGGGCTAGCCCCTGGCTTAGCACGTGGATGCTCAGGGCACACCTCTAGGCAGGAAGTGCAGCCTGAGACCCCGTTAGCCGCTGCAGCAACTCCTTTTGGCCACCAGGGGGCAGAATGTCGTCTCGAAGGATAAACTGGCCGGAGGCTGCACAATCGCACCCAAAACCTGTTAAGTATCGGGAGGCCGGTCTCTACTAACATTTTCATGGGGCCACAGCGAAGACAGATAGGTCAAAACAGTCATTTTTTCCTAAAGCTAAATTCAGGCACGTTAAAGAATTATACTTCATTCTGAGATTATCTTTGCCGCGTTTTTGTCCTTAAAACATCCTTCCTTTTACGAAATTATGGTGACTGTATGTGGTTGGGTTTTAGTTTTGTTTGTCTGCATACAGCTAGCGTCCTAATTTAATCAAATAAATAATGACAACCTTCTGGTGTTCCAGAAAGTTTTTAGAAAAGTATTTTTCAGGTTTGTAAGATCAAAAGTCTGAGAGCCATTAGCATACAAAGTTGGAATCTGAGATGCAAAAAAAGGGGAGCAGACAAACTTCACCCTGGACACCCCCAGACTTCCCTTCCAAGCCTGATCTCTACGCGGCCGATTCAAGGGATTCCTGGAACCAGCAGACAGAGGAAGATGCGCGAGCGTGAGGCACCAGTGAAGTGCTGAAATGCCGCGCGAGGGGCTGGCAGATCCCATTCCACTTACCGGGCGAGCCCTCTCCCCTGCGCAGACAGACCGCCACCGGCTACGTCACCCTCCTCTTTCTGGACAGTAAAGGGCCACCCCCGCCTGTGCTTGTGCTATGCTGGTCCTGACGTCAGTGCGTCGCCTGCATGTTGGGCAGTGCCGCCTGGGCACGGGCTTTGCCCCAAATCATAAAGGGCCAACCTCTGTCACAGACCAGGGGATACTGTCTGTCTGTACATCATGGAATGTGGTCGAATTTTTTGCGATGATTACAACATGCAAATCAACAGCCCAGCTCTGAGACCTACCGCGAGGACTGCCGCCTCGGTGTTAGGATGGACTCAAAGAGGGGCAAAAAGCAGCACTGCCTTCGAAGAGCTCTCACAGACACTCCGAAACAACTATCAAAGGGGAAAAAGAGATGGCGCCCAGGTTAGGAGACTTGGAAAGGTTTCCTGAGATGAGCCTGAAATGAAAGGAAGAACCAGCTTGATAAAGATACTGCTGATCCGAGAGCTCGAGGAGGAAGCTGAGGTACCCAGAGGCCAGTTCAGTTTGGCTGGAACACCAGGCATGCAGAAGGAAAAGTGGGAGCAACAAGGAAAGACAGGAGGGCTTGGCAGGCAGGCAAATGTGGGCTCAGTGCCCACAGCCATAATGGCCCCCTTGGTGGCCGCTGTTGACATCCTACATTCGGCTCCTTGTCTATCAAAGGCCCCAACACTTCAGAGAACTGAATACGAGGATGGGTGGGTAGCTCGTATTAAATTTTAGTCCGCAAAATCAAGCATGCAAAAGGATGTAATTTTTATTTTTCTCTTGCCACTTTATTTCTGTTTCAAGACCCCATTCTGTATCATTCCGGATTACCCCTGCAGGAAACCCACATCACCTGGGACTGTCCAGCCCTTGGTGGTCCCCGACTTCATGGGCGTCTGCAGAGACCCCTACCTGCTCTACAGATGTGGTCTATGCCGATGGCTCCTCCATCATCCCCACTCCTGACCGAAAGGTGCCTTCAAGCTCACAGATTTCCCTGCCACTTCTGTGCGTCTTGAAGGTATCAGGTGGCTTTGCACCCTCTCCTCTGGAGCCAGGGAACAACCCCCTCCTCCTTGGGCTCTTCACACCCTGCCTGCATTCCATCCAGCAAAGGGGGCTCAGGCCCCTTGATCCTGGACCCCTAAACCCATCCTTCTCAGGGAGCTTGACTGAAGGTAGATGAGAATAAGGAGACCTACTTGTCAGGGGTCTCCCAGCACCCACTCTCTCCTCCCCAACCCGAGAAAGTTTTATTTGATTACAATATGTTCTCCCAAATCCATTGGCTTTTGCCTCTGTAACCCCTAAACCTCTGAAATATAAAAGCCAAGAAAAAACTACACCTTCTTTCTCTTCTGGGTTCCATTGACATCCAGCTTCTGGCCGCTTCCAGGGGCTTCTCTCTCCCCCTGACTCTCACTCTGCTTACAAAGGACTCCAGTCATCTGGATTAAAGCCCGGCCTGATTCAGCGCCCCCTCCCCCTTAACTGAAGTTACGTCTTGAAGAGCTCTTACTCACAATGGGTCCACACCATCCAGATCAAGACCAAGACCATGCCCAAAGTGGAACACACAATTCAATCCCCAACAATGCCTTTTCTCCAGAACTTTGCTCTTTCATAGAGCACCTCACTAACAGAATGGGAGAAGAGGGTCTGATAAGAAAATACCAGGAGCACAGTGATTAGTAATTTGAAATATCATTCCCACTTCACCAAATTGTCTGCTCACTGGAAGGATGTAAAGATCTAGCATTGTCCCCAGTGTGTACACTTGAGTAAACTAGGACAACTGGCCATCCAGTTAGTCTAGGACTGAGGGAGTTTCCAAAACACAGGATTTTCAGTGCTAAAAGCAGGAAAGCACCAGTTAAACTAGGATGAGTTGTCATCCTACAGTAGGCATTACTTACTTTTCCCATTTCAAAGAAGCTAAACAACTTCAGAAGATTATGGCTCAGGGCTTAGAACCCCAAGGGTTGAGCAAATGAGGCAGTTTCTCCAACAAAGGCTTTCTTTTCTAGGGCAACTGGTTATAATTTCAGGGCACTCCCGCAACACTGTGTAGACTCAAAATGCATAGCTACTAATGGGATAAAACAAAGGCATCCTTGAGAACCTCCTAACGAGGCTATATAGGGTTGACTAGTGTCTCCCAAAATTCATGTCCACCCAGAACCTCAGAAGGTGACCTTATTTGGAAATGTGGCCCTTGTGGTTGTACTTAGTTAAGATGAGGTCCTACTGGATTGGGATACGCCCCAAATCTACTGACTGGTGTCCTGAATTTGGAGAGGACACAGAGATGGACACAGAGAGAAGAAGGCCATGTGACAGTGGAGGCAGAGTCTGCAGTGACACATCTACAAGCAAAGGCATGGCAAGGATTGCTGGGGACCACCAGAAGCTGGAAGGAGCCAGGAAGGATTCTCCAGAGAGAACCTAACCCTGATGACTCCTTGACTTCCAACTTCTCCAAAACTGTGAGAGAATAAAGTCCTGTTGTTTTAAGCCACCCTGTTTGCAGTCATTAATTACAGCAACCCTAGGAAACTAAGACATAGGCCTTCTCAGGAGCTAACCTTGCAGTCTCCCTCCCACGTGGCCAATTCTTCACTCTAGTTCCACATATCTACAAGTACCCCAACCCCATCACAGAAACAGGATACCCTGACCTTTGTCTCATATTCTTGAGAATGAAATCATTGCAGGCTTTCCCCAAGATTCATTTGCTCTAGCTCCCTTTCCTTTGACCATCACCAGGCAGGCACCTGATTCCATAGCTTGTCTGTGGGATAGAAAAACAATTTAGATTTCTATAACCTGAAACCTTATTTCTGGTAGGAAAGTACCATCTGGTGGATGTGTGTGAAACTGCTCACATCCTGAATTTGAAAATGAGCATCTGAGGGCAGCTTGCTTAACAGAATGCCAATCAAAATATTACTCCAAGACTCATGAGAGCTCAGCATTAAAACAGGGCCTGGTTCCCTTACACATTGACTCCAGGTGCAGAGTGTCAGCTTCTTGGAAGCCATAGAGAATGGAAAGTTGCGGGTTAATAGAGAATGGATTCATTTGTGCAGAACTGGTAAAAAAGGATGTGTGTAAATCTTTAGAAATGAATAGAAAAGGTGAAAGCACAACATAATGTTTGTAACTAGCAGTGCTATTATATGGGTATGACAGTGGTTGAAAGGGAAAGTTTAAGGACATGTATACTACTATAAGGAAAGCTAAAAAACATAACTTGGGACTGTATAACATAGTAAAACCTCATATGAAATATGAATATGGGGATATTGCATATATTAGACTATTTTCCTTTGCAACTGAACAAAAGTATATTAATGTTACAAGGTGTAACTATCAGTCCAAAAAAAATGAGGAAAAGATAGCTGTTCACTATCTCTTCTCTTCCTTTCCTTCAAAGAATTTTTGGAAATTCTCGCTTCTCTTTATCATGAGCATTTACCTAAGAGAGCTGTCTCTTGAGAAATCTCGTCATCCTTCTTTCAAAGACTTTCTTCTTGACCAGTCCAACCCTCGGTGTGTATGCTCACACACTGGCGTTGCCCCTTTGTGAGGGTTCATCTTCCCAGCTCACCACCGTGACTCTGCACCCCTAATTGAGGGTGGGGAGTCGGGGGGTACCTGCCGTGTTTGTGCTACATGTCCCCAGCCACAGCTGATGGAACAGGATGGCCACCTCGCTCGAGCTGAGCAGTCATCTTCTCACCCTCCTGGGATTTGGAACCAGTATTCTGAACCAATGAATTAGGCAAGATCTTGGGTGAGCTGAATTCCAGTGCTGAAGAGCTGCGGAGACCCTCTTTCAATGGAAAATTGACACCGACATTTATCTAAAGTAAATCAAACTATCCCCAATTGACCAGGACCTGCGGTCACCCCTCGGGCTGAAGTGTGGTTTGCTGGCCTGGCGGGGGAGCAGCCGCGGCAGGCCAAGCCGCTGCCCCCATAATAGGGTGGCTGGTCGGACTCACCGCCACCCCTGAAGGGAGCTCGGCATGGGCGCAGAGTGCCCTCGGGTCTCCCCTTCTCGGCAGCCATGCTTCCGCGGCCGCCCCTCCTCCCGGATGGCGCCACCCGATGCCTTGTGGGGCGGCACCCTTCTTCTTCTTTCTCCCTGCGCAGGCGCAGGGCGGAAAATTCCAGTCTGCCCTTTTCCCCTCCCCCGACAGCAGCAACAGCCAGGCGTGGGCGGAAAAATCCAATCTGCCCTTTTCCCTCCCCCTGACAGCAGCAACAGCCAGGCGTGGGCGGGAAACTCAAGTCTGCCCTCCACCCCAGCAACAGCAGCCACCAATCCCTAAACCCTGCCCCTTCCCCCAGCAACAGCGACAGCCAATCCCTAACCACCACCCCTCCCCCGTCCAGTACCGCCCACTGACCTTTCGCCGGCAACCAATCAGAACAGGGCGTGGCTTCGACCAATCAGCCTTCCCCAGCCCCTATAAAACTGTTGCCTCTCCCTCAGTAAAGTGGACTTGCGTGTTTACCTTGTCTCCGCAGTAGTTCTTCTGCCGTGCGCCCTCCAGTCCTGAGAGCCCCCGACCAGAGCCTGGCCTCCCTTGTCCCCAGTTCATCACCTGCTTCTCCGGGCGACCCCTTCGTCGCCTGCTTCTCCGGGCGACCCCTTCGTCGCCGGCTTTGCCGGGCGACCCCGTCAGCCGAACCGCGCAACCCCTGTGAGACCGATCCCTCATCTGCTGCCGGACCGACCCCTCGTCCCAAGTGGGACCGACCCCTCGTCCCAAGCGGGACCGACCCCTCGTCCAGAGCTGGACCGACCCCTCGTCCGCAGCCAGACCCCACCTCTACCGACCGAGCAAGCCGCCGCAAGGACCTAGGTGAGGTATATGGGAATTCATCAGCCTTTGTTCCCCAGTTCCTACTTTGTCCATTCCCATTACTGTACTAGTCCACCTTTTCGTTTTCTATTCTGTGGTGGTTAATTTCATGTGTCAATTTGGCTAGGTTATGGCACCCAGTTGTTTGGTCAAGCAAGCACTGGCCTGATTGTTACTATAAGGCTATTTTGTAGATGGAGCTAAATCATTTGTCAGTTGATTGCATCTACAGTGAGTTAAATATACAATCAACAAAGGAGATTGCCTTCAGCAATGAGAGGAGTTTCTTTATCAAGGCGGTTGAAGGCCTTAAAGTGAGAGCCAAGGAATTCAGTTGTCAGAAACAAGAATTTCTATCTATACTCTGGATAGCCAGGTCTCCTGGGAAATTCATCGTCACCTTCCCAGAGTCTCCAACTTGCAGCCTGCCCTAAGGAATTTGGACTTGCTAATACCCACAGTTGTGCAAGGCAGTTCATATAATAAATCTCTTAATATCTTCATCTTACTAGGTCTATATCTATTATCATCTCTGTATATCTTGTTGGTTGTTTCTCTAGAGAACATTGACTAGTACATGTCCTCTTTCCACTCCCTCCTTCTTTAGTCAGTTTTTATTTTCCAGAAAGATAAGCAACTGGACAGACAAATTCATACTATGGCGTGAATGATTGCTAACCAATTATCCCTGACCAATGCAATCTTCTCCATTCCTGCTGCCCGGTCCTCATACCAGATGTTTGCCACAACTGGATTTAGATAATATTCTATGTGATTTTACTTCTCCAACTCTTCTCTAGTTCATTCTGACCACTGAAACCACACCAAACATCTTTAAATACTACTTTTATCAAGGCACTTCTCTGTTCAGGCAAGTAGAGTATCTCCCCAATTCCTACATGTCCAGTCCAAGGTCAGGGAGCACTAGACCAAGAGTGAGAGACTTGAGGACAGTGTAGCTCAGATATCAGGAGCAGGCTCTGGAGCCCAAACTGCCTGGTGTGACTCTCAGTTCTGTCATTTAGTGGCTCTATGACTTTGGGCAAGATCCTTACCCTCTCCTGCCTCAGTTTCTTCACCGAAAAAATGGAGGTGAAAATAACATACCCTGCTGTGAGGATTCAATTTTTTCATCTAGATAATACACCTAAAGCACCTAGACTAGTGGCTGGCATGTAGTAAACACTCAAAATTATTAGCTACTAGGACTATTTTTGGAACTATTACTCACTGAGTACCAAATGACTGAGTGACCTGGGACAAAACACTTCACCTTCCTGGGGAGGAGCCTTGGTTTCCACTTGTTTAAACTAAGGGGATTGCCTGGATCATTTCGAATGGCCCTCCCAGCCCCAGGATCCTGTTTCTTTCATCCTCATCATGTCCTTCAACCCCTACCAGTGGTCATTCATTTCCACACTATGCTACTATGGCTACAATTTTGAACTTCTATGAGCCTTTTTTTTCAAAGATTTATTTTATTTATTTCTCCCCCCTCCCTCGTTGTTTGCACTTGCTGTATCTATTTGTCTTCCTTGTTTCTTTAAGAGGCTTCAGGAACTGAACCCGGGACCTCCAATATGGGAGGGAAGCATCTAATCACTTGAGCCACCTCCGTTCTCTGCTTTGTTGTGTCTCTCATTATGTTGTATTTTCTTGTGTCTCATTGCATCATCTATTATGCCAGCTCACTGCACCTGCCCATTGCACCAGCTTGCTGTTTTCTTTAGGAGGCACCAGGAATTGAACTGGGACCTCCCATGTGGTAGGCAGGAGCTCAATCGCTTGAGCCACATCCGCTTCCCTCTATGAGCCTTTGTTCCTACTTCTGCCCGGTGGAAGACCTGTCCCTGCTTCCCTTCACAGGCTGTCAGTGTGGTAGATTTCAGGGCAGAATGTAGGTCTCGTTCATCTTTGTGTGAGCCTACAGGGTCTGGGATTCCTCTTCTATGTAGGTGTTCAAGAAGTGTGTACTGACCAAATAGGTGTCGAGCATGGAATGTTTTTGGCTATTTTCCAGCTACTTGCTTTCCCTGACTACCCCCCTGGAATCAAGCCCCCAGCACACACACTGGCCATGCTCTGGCTTTGCAGTTGCCAGTTTAATTTGTGACCATCTGTCTTAGAGTATGAGCTCCCTGAGGCATGGGGCACATTTTCTTCCAGGGGTTTAGTGCCAAGCCCTGCCCAACCCCAGGCAGGGGTGGTTTAAATACAAAAAGACAACCACGTAATGGTGGGAGAAAAGGACAAAAGAAGCTTTAAGGTGACAAACTATTGTAGTCTCCAGTTCTGAACTGTCCCAGGGCAGTTTGCATGTATAGAATTTTAGGAATAGATTTCTGAACATTTAGAAAAGATAACGCCCTTGGGTGTACAAATCTTCAAGAAAGACAGCCTCTTATATACACTGTTTATTCTTCTGTATGTTAATGCCCTCATTACCTACCACATTTAGTTTGAGATAGGTCATGGTAGAGGAAGGGACTGGCAAAAATTCTTAAAATCCACTGTTTGGGAAAGGGAGAGGAGGAAGTTCCATTCTTTTCTAGAGGAATCAATGACAAAGTCTGTAACATCAAATGAAGCCACCACATGATGAAGGAGTTGGGCATTGTGGACTAGTGACCATGCACAGAAGTTTACAAATGCATTTACATATGTTTCCATCCCTATATTTGGGCCTTATACTGGGAATACCGAGTTTTCAGGGAATATAACATCCCCTGGTTTGGCAGTTCCTCAGAAAGTTAAACACAGAATTATTATCTAACCTGGTAAATCCACTTTTATACCCCAAAGAACTGAAAGCAGGGACTCATCAGATATTTGTACACCAAAATTCAAAACAATATTATTTACAATAGCCAAAAGGTGGAAACTGCCCAAGTGTCCATCAACAGTTAAATGGATAAACAAATTGTGTGTATATATACAATGGAATATTATTCAGCCATAAAAAAGAATGAAGTTCTAATACAAGCTACAACATGGACGGACCTTGAAAAAAATCATGGTGAGTGAAATAAGGCAGACACAAAAGGCCAAATATTGTTCGATTCCCTTACAATAGATAGAATATGCAAATTCATAGAGACAAACCAAAGGTGACAGGTATCAGGGGCCAGGAGGGAGAATGAGGATTTATTGCCAATGAGAACAGAGCTTTCATAATGGATTGGAGTAGCACAATGTTGTGAATGTAATTAATATCACTGAACTGTATATGTGAAAAGTGGTTAAGATGAGAAATTTTGTGTTGTATATATGTTACCAAATAAAACAAAACAATAAAAAATAAAAAAGAGAACGGTGGCCTGATTTCTACAAGTGCAACCCTCCAGAGCACAACCAGGATGCTGGAGGTCAGATGAGAAACATCATGACATTGCTCCTTCCCTGCACCGCTAACGGAATGTGCACTCCAGGAGCACAGACTAATTCTAGCCTGAACAAACCTGAGGCTTACCAGCATCATATCATTCATTGCAAAGCCAATTCAATCTCCAGGGAGTCTCTTTGTGCTACAGATATAATTCTGCTATCAGTGCAAACAAGAAGCACTTCTGAATTCCAGGTCTGGCATTTCCCAGTTTCGTCTTGCCAAACTGCCCAGCCAAAATCCATCTAATTGTTAATGCCTCTGTAGTTTGGTTCCTGATTAATCTGCTCAGAGGACATGTGCCCAGTGTATCCTGTCAACACATCATAGTTTGGTTCCTAATCTAGGGCTTGTGTCATTTGCCACAATACAATAGAATAGCTACAGAAAGAACAGATACAGATGGACTCTTGAGGGGGGATTTCCACCATCTAGCCCTGAGCAAGGGAGAAAGGCCTTCTCTCTATGTGCTGCTTTGAACCCCGGCCTCCTGTACCTTAAGGGGATATTTTATAAGTCTCATATAATCTGAGTAAATAGAGCAAAAAAATCTCTTGAGAAGCCATGAACCATAGGCACACTGAGGACAACCAGCGCCGGAACTGCCCCTTCCTCATCCCGCAATGCCTCCTCCCCTATTGCTTTCTGAGGACTCTCCAGTCTTCCAGAGCTAACTCTCCCCTCCAGTGCACACCACATACCACCTCCCCCCCACCCTCTCTTACCTCTTCTGGGAACCTTAGTCAGAAACCACCCCACTTACCCCATATCCTTCACCTCAGCTCACAGAGAGCCTGTCCTCCAGCCTTTCCTTCCACCCTCACACCGCCATGGAGCGCTTTTATCCTCTGTAAGCACGCATTTCTTGAGAAAAGCTATTTACGATGATTGGATATATTCTATCACCTTCTCTTACTTCAGAGCTTCTTGCAATCTGCTTCAATTCCCATTTCTCTTCCGAAGTTGATCCCTCAAAGGCACCAGTGATCTTCTAGTCAGGAAATTTAATGCCTCTTATTTAATCGTCATGTTTGTCAACCCTCTGCAGCTTTTGGCATTCCTGCTAGCTGTTTCCTTAAAACCCTTTGCTTTCCTGGTTCCCAAGACACTACCCTCTCTCTGATCCTACTACTGTCACTACTGCTCCCCCATACACACACACCTTCCTTCTTTGACTTTTCGTCCTAGGGTCCTCTCTTTGGCATTCCTCCAAAGCCCTGTCCTTGGCTTATGTCTTAGTTTCCCAGGTTGCTTTGACAAAGTCCACCGAATGGGCAGGTTTAAAGAATGGAAACATACTGGCTCACAGTTTCAGAGGCTAGAAGGACTGATTCCTCCCCAGGTCGTAGCATTCTGGTTGCTCAGCAATCCTCAGGTTCCTCGGCTTTCCCATCACAAGGTGATGTACTCTCCTTTCTCTGCTGGGTTCCACTCCACTGACTTCCAGCTTCTAGCTCTTCCCCATGGCTTTCTCTTTAGAAGACCTCCAGTAATAGGATTAAGATTGATCCTACTTCAGTTGAGCCACACCTTAACTAAAAATAACATTATCAAAAGGCCCTATTTACAGTGGGTACACACCCACAGGAATGGGGTTGACCATGTTTTCTCTGGGGTACATAACTCGATCTACCATAGCTTAGTTCTCTCCTTCAACTTTCCTTCCTCAAGATTTCAACATTCACCTCTGTGTATAACTCTTAAACTTCACTCTAAGTTCTGAAGGGACTCTTGATCTAATGGACTTTATTTCCACTGGCCTAGTTGACATTTTCATGGTTCTTTCCAGTTAAATGAAGTCGTCATTTTCCCCTCCTAAACCTGCTGCTCCTTCTGTTTCTTCGCTTTGCACCAACACCCATCTCCACCCTCACCCCCACCCAGGCACTCAGTCACCCATGCTAAACAACTCAGCAGGGTTCTTCCTCCTCTGCCTCTCCCTTGGTTTAATCACGTACCAAATTCCATTGATACTACCTCTGTACTAGCCTTCTCATAAACATGCCCACTCCTGTTCCCATACTCCACTCTACTCATGCCTTCATGTCTCTTCTCTGGATGATGATTTACCAGGCTAATTTATTGAGATATTAATTTGTGTTTTCTTATGGTACCTTTTCAACTTGGTTATTTCATGAAGATAGCCATACTGTTTTGTGCATCATTGGCTCCAGTAAAAGTCTTCTTGGCTTTTATTGATGAAAGCACACTTAGTGCCTTTGAGGGCAATGAGAAGAGAAAGAGAATGGCTTTATTTTTTTTTTAATAATTTTTTTTTCTTTATTTGATTTTTTATTTTTTAAATTTTTTTATATTTTTAAAGATTTATTTTTATTTATTTAATTCCCCTCCCCTCCCCCGGTTGTCTGTTTTCTGTGTCTTTTTGCTGCGTCTCGTTTCTTTGTCCACTTCTGTTGTCGTCAGCGGCACAGGAAGTGTGGGCGGCGCCATTCCTCGGCAGGCTGCTCCCTCCTTCGCGCTGGGTGGCTGTCCTTATGGGGGTGCTCCTTGCGCGTGGGGCTCCCCTATGCGGGGGACACCCCTGCATGGCAGGGCACTCCTTGCGCGCATCAGCACTGCGCATGGGCCAGCTCCACACGGGTCAAGGAGGCCCGGGGCTTGAACCAGGGACCTCCCATATGGTAGACGGACGCCCTAACCACTGGGCCAAAGTCCGTTTCCCTATTTGATTTTTTAATGTTACATTCAAAAAATATGAGGTCCCCATATACCCCTCACCACCCTCACCCCACTCCTCCCCCTATAACAACAACCTCCTCCATCATCATGAGACATTCATTGCACTTGGTGAATACATCTCTGAGCACTGCTGCACTTCATGGTCAATGTTCCACACCATAGCCCACATTCTTCCACAGTCCACCCAGTGGGCCATGGGAGGGCATACAATGTCCAGTAACCGTCCCTGCAGCACTACCCAGGACAACTCCAACCCCCGAAAATGCCCCCACATCACATCTCTTCCTCCCACTCCCTACCCCCAGCAGCCACCATGGCCACTTTCTCCACACCAATGCCACAATTTCTTTGATTACTAATCACAGTAGTTTATGAATAGAATATCAGCAAGTCCACTCTAATCCATACTCTATTCCTCCATCCTGTGGACCTCAGAATAGTTGTGTTCACACCACAGCTATTTCAAGAGGGGGCTTAGATTCCACATGGATGCTGGATGCAATCCTCCTGCTTTCAGTTGTAGGCACTCTTGGCTCGCTGATGTGGTGGTTGACCTTCTTCACCTCCAGAAAATGGCTTTGAATGGGAGAGGAGGAAAGACAGGGAAAGACAACAATTTTTTTTCAAGTGGAATGCTATTCAGGAACCAAAAAGAAACACTAAGCAACAAAAAAGAGTACACTATTGATATACACAACAATATGGATGAATCCCACAGATAAGATGGTAAGTGAAAGAAGCCAGACACCTAGTATCACATACTGAGTGATTCGGTTTATATGAAATTCTAGAGCAAGCAAACTAATCTACAATGATAGAAATCAGAAGATTGTCCACCTTGAGGTAGGGTGAGCATGTATGGGAAGAGAGAACAAGGGAAATTTCTAAAATAATAGAAATGTACTATTTCTTAATCAGGATATGATTATGTGCACATTCTATTTGTCAAAACACATCAAAGTCTACATGTAAGGTCTATGGATTTCACTGTATGCAAAGTTTTAAAAGAGGTCAGAATTTGGGAGGCAATGATGGGAACAATCAATGAGCAGCACCCAAAAGGCAGCACCCTGAAGAGGTAACACTGAATCAGAGGAGATGGCTGAGTGGTGCCTTAGCTAAACCTCCCCAGTTCTAACAGGTCACCAGCTTCAAAGGTATCAGTGGTGACCTATTGGAAAGAAGGTTAGGGGTCCTTGCCAAGTCTGCCTGGCACCTAGCAGTCTTTCCAGATTCTAGAGCATCTGTAGGAAGACAGGAGGGCTGAAGAGATTGAGACTGAATTTCCTGCTAACCAAGCAGAATGGAGACTTGAAATTCAACTCAAAGAAAATAATGGAAATTTCTTGTATACCAGACTTGGTTGGCTAAGAGCCATAGCCCCCACAATTGTAAATATTTCTACCATTACTCTCAATCAATTCTTCTTATCCATTTTTGGCAAATTAATCCTCCTAAAATAGTTTTGGTCATGTCATTCTCTGACCAATGACTCCATGTTTCTTAGAGAAAAACAAAACTACACCCCTGAACCTGAATTTAAAGGGTCTCCTCAATCTGGTTCCTATCTGCCTTCCCAAACTCATTAGCCACCAGTCCTCAGTAGGGGAAAGAATGAGAGGGCCGCTATATAACCCTGCCTGTTAACACCAGACTGAAGGAATTCAGTTCTGCATTTTTAAATCCAAGTTGCACTGTCTCAGAAAGTCACACTCTTTTAGACCACAGTTGCTTACACAACACTTGGCCATGTCCTAAGAAAGGGAATATCATATAATTCTAGCATATTAATAATAATAATAATAATAATGCCATATCAATAATTATAATTATAAATGTAAATCTCTCAAAAGGGCAGGATTTGTTCCAGTCATATTTTCCACAACATCCAAAGTAAAGCCTCAAAAAATGTGAGCCTAGGGAATAAATGGGATAAGCCCAGCCTTTGGAATCAGACAGAATCTAGGGTTGAATCCTGCTCTCTTCTGTGTGTAGTGAACATTGTTGGTGGTACATCCAGCATGCACTTCTGCTTCCAGAGAGAGTAAGCCATTTCTTTTGGTCCCAAAAGGGGTGTTGATGCACCATAACTCTGTTGGCTTTTATAAAGGGTATTTATTTGGGGTAGTAAACCATAAAGAGTCCAACTCAAGGTACCTCAAGAGGTACTTTCTCACCCAAAGTCTGTTGCCATGTGTGAAGCAAGATGGCGGGCAGTGTCTGTGAGGGGTCAGCCTTCCTTCTTCCTCTTAAGACTCTGTGTTCAGAGCTTCTTCTGATCTCAGTTGTAGGCTGGTGTAAGGCTCATCTCTTTCCCAGGGGCTCATTTCTTTCTGAGTGCAGCTACTCTGTTCCCTTCACAAGGTCAGCTGTAGACTATCAGACTCATCTCTCTTCCTGGGGTCTCTGCCATGTCTAATGAGCTGTCTCTCTTCCTTCGTGTTCTTCTTCTCTGTGTGAGAGTCTGTTTTGTCAGCCCACCAAGGGGGTGGGGACTCAATGCCGAGTCGCTGTAATGATGTGGTTGAATCAAAGCCTTAATCCTAACATAACTTAATCAGATGTCTCAGCTGAATCTAATACAATCGAAGGATTATACACCCAAAGGAGCAGGCCAGTTTACAAACATAATCTCTTTTTGGAATTCATAAACAATATCAAACTGCCACAGCCTCTAACTAGGCTAGTCACTGAAATCCCATTCAGCTTAGGATGGATGCAATGGTGCAATTCTGACCATTGAGATGTGAGAAGAAGTCTTTTGGAAGGCTTATAGGAAACTTTCTCTTCTCTTTAAAAAAAAAAAAAGAGGCACACTCAGGAAGTTATCTGATTTTATTATTTATGACTACATACATATGACTATTTATTATTTATGACTACAATCACCATCTGTCAAATATGGGGTTTCTGAGGACAGGGCACCCATGCTAGGAATGGCATAGCAGAAAGATGAGAAAAACTGGATCCCTAATGATATAAATGGGCTAAGCAAGCCTGGAGTTAATCAATCTCAGAGCCACCTATCTATAAACTACTTTAATGTGAGCTGACATTCTTACTATATAATTGTTCCATCCACTTGAATTATATTTTTCTTTTACTTGCACCCAAAAGGATTTGAAATATAGTCTTCTATAACCTTGGTCCTTGCTAAGCTTCAGTTTTCTCCACTGTATATGGAGCTATCAATGCCCCCTTCAAGGTGGTTGGAAAGATTGACTATGAAGCATTAAACCTTGCCTAGCACATAGTAGGTATCAATAAATAGTATTTATATCTTTTCCTATTTGGTAGCCTAGCTTTCCAAGAAACAAGAGATATTCCCATGAGTACTTTCTTTTATTGACCACTTTTCATCTGTTTTAAACAAAATTTATTGAACAGAATTTAATCTTTCTGTGGACAAATGATCATAGCGGGGATTTTTTTTTATAGTTTATTTATTTTTTTATTTATCCCTTCCTACCCCCTCATTGTTTGCATTTGATGTGTCTGTTCGTCTTCTTTGTTTCTCTTTAGGAGGCACCAGGAACCAAACCCAGGACCTCTGATGTGGGAGATACCTCATCATTTAAGCCATCTCCATTCCCTGCTTTGTTGCGTCTCTCATTACGTTTTTCCTCTTGTGACTCTTGTTGCATCATCTTGTCACATCAGCTCACCGTGCCTGCCTGACAGGTCAGCTCATTGTCCTGCTCGTGCTCTCTAGGAAGCACTGGGAACCTCTGTTCCCTGCTTTGTTGTGTCTTTTATTATATTTTTCTTCTTGTGTCTCTTGTATCAGCTTGCAGTACCTGCCCATCTTGCCAGCTCACTGTCTTCTTTAGGAGGCACTGGGAACCAAACCATGGACCTCCCATGTGGTAGGCAGGAGCCCAATCGCTTGAGCCACATCACTTCCCAGCAGGAATTATTTTTACCTTAACATAGAGGTATACTCAGGGCCTGCTGAAGTATATAAATTGTTACTGCCAAATATCAGAACTGGAGATTTGGACACATTGAAAGATCCCTTGAAAACAGATCTGGTCCTGAAAACTAGACCCTCTCCCTGGGTGGGACTGGGACAGGCAGACCCTAGCATTGGGTGTAGAAAGGGCCCCAGCAAGGAAGAACAATCAGTCAGTATCCAGGAACTCCTTCAAGAGACACATAACGCTGTGATCTGTAAAGCAGCATTCTCTACAGGGGCGATAAAGACAGTATAAAGACACTGGAGAGGGAGTTACCACCTCACGCCTTTTTTCTTCTCAGAATGTAGTTTCTCCCTCTCTCCTTCCAGAGAAAGGGAAATGTTCAATTTGACCCCCTACTCCCACCCAAGTTGGGAGACTCCAAATGAATATTTCATATTTGGAGCTGTGTGCCCCTTGTTCCCTGCCTCAGAATTAGGGCGTGGAAGGAGGTGAGCTGGGGGCCTGCAGGCTCATCAGGTCTGTGGCAGCAGGGGTAAGGCTCAGAGACTGTGGGCACGAGGCCTCCAGACAGAAGGTGGAGGCCCACCACCATCCACGGAGCCCAGGCTGGCTCCTTTGTAGCAGAGCCTACTGTTCTCCCACTCCGGTCATATGAATCCACAGGATTAGAAACCCATTCAAATGGAATCAGACAGAGGCGACGATAGCACTTTAGAGTGAATGTAGTTAGCAGCCCCAATTATGGACACATGATTATGGTTGAAAGGGAAAGTTTGGGGTTGTGTATGTCACTGGAAGAAAAGCGAAAGGATGAAACAAGGGATTGTATAGCAGCGAATCCTATTGCAGATGATGAATGTGGTTAATGGTACAATTATAAGAATGGTCTTCCATGAATCAGAACAAATGTACGTTAATATTACAAGATGTTAATAATAGGGTGGTATTTGAGCTATAATGTGCCTCAAGCAAACTGTGGACTGTAGTGCATAGTAATATATGATTTTTTTTGTCAAGAATTGTTAAAAAAAAAAAGAAATTATCCTAAGTACAGAAACCAGACACAAAGTACTGCATATTGTTTGAATCCATTTATATAAGTTGTAAATATAAATAGTTACAGAGATGGAATTAGATTAGGGGAAATGTACAGCAGGGTAAGGATAGAGGGATTGAGAGGTAGCTGCTAAGGGGTGGGGATGGGGGTTCTTTTTGGAGTAATGAAAATCCTCTAATATTGATTGCTGTGATAAATGTGCAACACAGTGATTATACCAAAAGCCACTGAATATACATTTTGGATGGCTTGTACAATAGGTGAATATCATCTCAATAAAATTGCTTAAAAAAAAAAAAGGAAAGAAAATCAACTTATCCAGGAAAAGAGAGCAACCCCCCCAACCTCTCACCTCAAGGAGCAGGTGCAGAGAATAGAAGTCAGGCCCTGGATTTGAGTCCCAAGCTGCTGGAGCAGCCTCTCCTAAATTAAACTTGCAAAGGGAGGAATTTTGAAATGACTTGAGACTGCAATCTTACCCTGACTGGACCACAAAATACTGGATTGCCATGGATTTGAAGCCTGCTCCCTCCCAGCTCCATCAGGCTAGTTGGCTGGGGCTCCAGGTGTGCACGCAATCACTGCAGTGACCTGGCTTCATCTAAGCAGGTGCAGGGCCTAGAGGGGTGTGGGGACATGAACACAGGTGCGTTCCTCATCACTAGCTCAAAATATAATGGTTATCCTTCCATACTGGGACCTCGCCCATTGCAGTATCCATATATTGCAGGTGGGCACAAGAAATGAAATGGGATTTGGGAGGAGTTTTGCAGAAGCTGCAGACAACATGCAAAGGCCAGCAAGTGACACAGAAAAAGTTTAGAAATTCAGAAATGTATAAAATATATGTATAGTATTGGATATTAACCTATTTTTTCTTTTAATACAATAAATACACACAATTTCTTCTTGAAAGTTAGAATAAGTAAAAGGTTAAAATTTGTGAAAAGAACACAAAAGCCAGCAGATAACACACAAAGGCTAGAAAGGTAGATATTTTTAAGTTTTAGTAACTCATAAATGCATAAAAAGTATGTACTGTTACATATAATATTACCTTATAGTATATATTTTACTGTTTAATGACAGCTAAACAATTTTTTTTCCATAAAATTAAATCTGTAGTAAAAGAATTACGGCTCTATGCATTGATTTGAGGAGGCCAAGTGTGGCAGTTCGAAATTATTTATGAATTCCAAAAAGAGAGATTATGTTTGTAAACTGGTCTATTCTTCTGGGCTACCCTTTGGTTGTCTTAGATTCAGGTGAGATGACTCTGATTAAATTATGTCAATCATGTCATTAGGGTGACTCACTTTGCGGCCCCACCCCCCACTGAAGGCTATATAAATGGACACTCAATCAAGGAGACATGCAGAAGAAGATACACACATGAAGAGAGAGCTCCACAGATATGGAAGAGGAGAGGACATTGATCCTGCGGCTTGGGAAGAGAGATAAGCCATTTGCCTGATAGTTTACAGCTGACCTTGTGAAGAGACCAGAGCAACTGAGCACAGAAAGAATTGAACCCTCCAGCCTACAGCTGAGATGGGAAGTAGCTGGGACCACGGAGCCTTAAGAGAGAAAAGGAAGGCTGAACCCTCGCAGACATGGCCTGCCATCTTGTTTCAGCACATGGCAATGGACTTTGGTGAGGAAGTAACCTTGAGTTAGTCTCTTTAGAGCCTTGTAACTGTAAGCTTTTACCCCAAATAAATACCCTTTATAAAAGCCAACAAATTTCTGGTCCTTTGCATCAGCTCCCTTTTTGGCTAACTAGTATACTAAGCATGTTTACAGAAATCTCTTGTCTGACATCTTGTGATGATCTTGCAATGATCTTTGCATCTCAAGTTTCTCCTATCTTCTGTCATTTAAATGCCATCAACTCTATTAAAATCATGGGTCCCAAGCGTGGTGTTTCTAGTCTTGGAGTAGGTTTAGCCTAGTCTTTTGGAAAGTGCTGCCCACAAAACAGAGGAAAGTGATAAACCTGAAGGAAAAAGTAAACTGTTAGATATGCTTCGTTCAGGAAAAACAGCCGTTGTGGTTGGTCACCATTATGGCTTGAGTCAACACTAGGCCTATTAAGAAAGAAGAAAGGGAAATCCATGAAGCCGTTGCTGTAGCTCCACCAACAACCGCAATGCAATTGCATGAACCACGAGATCCACATCTCCATGCGTACAAAGTGCAACATCCTTTTGGGTGCAGGATTGCTAGTTTTTAAAAAAGGCATTACGGTAGACTCTGGCATTATACAAGAAAAGGCTAAGTCCTTACATGATTCCCTAAAGGAAAACAAAGGTGAAGGGTCTACCCCTATGGATTTTCAGGCCAGCAAAAGCTGTTTTGAAAATTTTTAAAGATTTGGCCTGCACAATGTAAAGGTAACAGGGGAGGCAGCGTCTGCCCATCAAGAGGAAGCTAGGGAGTTTGCTGAAACTCTGAAGAAACGGAAGAGAAAGGCTACAAACTGGAACAGATATCCAATGCTGGCGAAACTGCCCTAAACTCTGTGTGTATGTTGGGGGGGTGGGGGGTGCCTCAAAGAACATACATCAGCCAGAAAGAGAAGTGAGCCCCAGGTTTCAATACTGGTACAAAGGGAGGGCCAAAAAATTATACATAGATTTTCCAGATTCCGCCATCCCCCAGTGATGTGGAAGGGATAACTATATACTGACATTCATTAGGGAGCAAATGCCAGGTAACAAGAGTTTCAGAACTGCATGTCATTAATAAGTATGAACTACTGTGAGGAAAGAGCATGGGCTAATTTAGTAAATGGATGTTATCACATGGTTTGGGGCTACTCAAAAGATTTTCTCTACTACTGCCTACTTATGCTCATTTTAGAGCAGGTGAGATCACTGATGACCCCAGTTTCAAGTAAGGACTAGTGTTGCTGTGGATCCCATCCCAGCCCTCGAGAGCCAGAGATGGCTGTTTTTCCACCTGTTCTCTGCATAAAGGATATGGCCTGCCTTGAAGACACGAGATAAATTTGAAGCCACTTTTCTATGTTGCTATAGTTGGATAGATTCATTTCTCCAGTGGTTTTGCTGAGTTAATTTTAATTTATGGCATATTTCACTGTGCCTTGAACAAAGTGGCGGATGAACAAATGTGAACGTGCAAATGTTTGAACAACAAGTTAGGCTGGGGTGAGAAAGTGTGCAATTACTTTTTACACATTTTCAGAACCTGGCATTGTGTATTTTCTTAGAGTCGAAACTGACAGTTTATCACCTCTTTTAGTTCCTGTGCATCTATTTCATCTTTAACAACATTGTTAAGTGGGGGCTTATTTGCACTAACTGCACATTTTGGCAAACACATCTATCCACTGGCATTTAGGTGACTGCAGAAAAATGAAGCTATGGAAAACTTCAGTTACACAGCACCTCACTGCCTAGGGATAATTTGGGCTTTATCAGGCAGAGGTAGAACTGTGATGAAGAGGATACCACAATCTGTTAGGTTCAAACTTGGGGAAAGTCTCAAGGAAATAACCAACACAGGAGGCTTCTTTGAGTCAATGTGGGAAATATTTATTGAGCATCTACTGTGTGCCCAATGCTGGCCCAGGCACTGAAGGAAATAAGAAGGGATTTTAAACATGGACTCCTGATATCCAGCAGGACTCTACCCTCCAGGAGCAGACATCACCCTGTGAGAGACAAAGTATCTACACACAAAACAATTAAAAGTGAAAGAAAAAAAAAAAAGGCACAGGATATATGCTACGTGTACATTATGTAAATATGATACATATATGCACATACACGTGTATTTAATGCTAACTTGAGCATATCAAAATGCATAAAAACAGTTTAATTGGTCTTATATCTGCAACATCACATTGTTAAAAATAGTGACATCTTAAAAATTATTTATGCAACTGCCTTCTTAAAGAGTTCCTGAACACTCAGTGAAAATCAGTCTTTCTATCGTTTCGTGTTTGCACTTGGAATGTACTTCTCCCCGAGCGTATCATCTTAAGACCTTCAGGAACAAACCTACGATCTGACAAAGTCAGGTTTATTGACCCATTGCAATGAGGGAACCTGTACATTGCAGGACTGTGGGAGTCCTGGGAGTATTATAAGATTTTGGGGAAGACTAAACCTCAGGTGAAATTTAAATGAATCAAGGTGTCCATAGGCTCAGAGCCAAATAGGCTGTATGTAAAAGGGTCAGTAAATTCAGGTGGTCTGGGGTGCAACATGGACCCAGGGGCCTGTTTCCTTGGCAACTACAAAGTTAAGATAGATTGGAATGTTAGGTCCAGGATTCCTTTCTCTGAAATACTGCACCTTAGCTGGAAAATGAGGCTGCTTCTCTGTGTCAAAGTGACAGGCCATAGTGCGATGTTTCATTCTTACTGATAGAATGACAAACAGTGAAGTTTCTGACAGTCTATGATTTTAGAGAACAAAGTTTCTCAGTGAGGAAGAAAGCAGTTGTCAAAGATTGAGTTGTTGTGACACGTTAGAGCTGCACCACGTCCTTGGAGAAATATTGCTTCCTGTTAACTTTGCAGCTGGCTTTATCTGAGTCTGTTATCCCAGCCTCATGAAGGGCAAGAAAGATTTATACTTTCTCAGTCTGAGCTAAGTTTTACTTTCTCACCTCAATTACAACACAGCACACACACTGCCCTGCACTTGCTGAAATGTCCAGGGCTATCTCTAGCTAGGCTATAACTACAAAGTACGCTGTATCCCCGCCAAGGCCTACCACCGTGACTCCCATATGATGGATGCTCAAAAGTATTTTGGGGGTTGAATCTGATTGCCAAGAAATATCAGTTTTTCAGGTTCATCAAAGAGAGTACATGAGTGCCAAGAAAAACTAAGATTAGGCCAAGTCACATGGCCAGTGAGTGAGCTCTGGTACTACCACAAAAAGAGCCCCTCCCTTGCAAAACTGAAGGCACATTATTTTATAGAAGAAACATTATTTTATAGAATTTCAGTAGGAGTCCATTCAACAGAGTTGTGCCTACAGAGGGCACTTTGGAAACAGACAACTAGGTGCACTGCCCAGGTTAGCCTTGTATATAAATCCTGCTCATGACTATTATGATACTTTCAAATCCGTGTCTTCCAGATTTTGCTTTTTTTTGTGGATGGTGACAATTGAGTGCCTTTTCTTTCTCTTATCCGATCCGAACCATACATTAATTGCTTTAAAAGGCACAGCCTGTCGAGTTTTCATTGCTCAAATAATATATGTGCAGTCATCATAGCTCAAATATGTCATCATAAAACAATCACATCCATTATAGAGAACATAATGAAACCATTTGGAATGAAAAACTGTTCTTAACCCCGCAGTACCCTCTAAGTAAGGGGCTTTTGTGTCCAACGAACACTTGGCACTTCATCTCATCATGAAATATTAACACACTGCAAGGGGTTGTTTGTAAACGGGTCTGGTGGGTGTAAACCAAAGAACAGACAGTACAAAAAGCTGTTGTTCACAAGACTGAAAGACACAAAACCAAAATATCTCTATGCATTTAATAGCTCTAGGGTAAATTCACTGATATTTGAGTGAAAACAAAACAAAATTTCTCATCTGACAAAATCCTTCTGTTTTGCACCAAATTGCAGGCAGGAGTTCATCAGTCAACATTTAGATTACTAAGTGATAACCAAATGTAGATTATTAAATGAAAAACATCCTTAAAGAACAGTTCTTACTGAGTATTCCACCAAGTCCTACCCATCAGCCATGTCCAGGGAACTGGCCCTCATTGTGAAATTAGAATGATAAATTTTACTAACCATTTTGATTTGCTTAAGCTTCCATTTTTATCCAGGGAATTATATAACAAGGAAACACTCTCATCTCAGGACTGACACATACAATACCCATTCACAGGCAGCAGTAATGAAAACTGCCATCAATGGCTCTCCATATAAAAGTCCCCTTTGTTTCTATTCCATGTGTGGGGTGCCCTCTTGAGGCCAGGAGCTACATCATCACACACGCATGTGTCTGGGAGCCAGCGGGGTCTCCTGCTTGGAGTTTTCTGAGAATTTGAGAGAATGTTCCCTCAAGTCCAAAGTATATCTAGCCTACCTAAAACACTTCTGCAGTTAGAACACCACACATTCATTCCGTTTTTCAAAAACGCTAAAGATCCCTCATTTGTATGCAACCTCGGGCAGCTTTCACCTGTCGAAAGTGCCATCCAAAAAACTCACAATAGTCTTGGATGGGGATATTCTTTAAGCTTTAGGCTTTTGCTATCCATTTTAAGTCCATTTTTCAGGTTTATGAGGACACTCCGGTAGAATGTAACAGCACACAGAGAAAAGAAAAAGGCTTCCTTTTTTTGATATATAAAGTGTAACTTCAGTTCCTTTTTTTGCTTGCTACTTAAGCTAAAATGGCTCATTTCCCCCACATCCACCTACTTAAGGGACTTTAATGCCTGCATGATTTTCAGCACACCATAAAATTTCGAGTTAGTTCCTGATACAATTTTACATACTTGTCAGTTTTTAAAAAGTTATTGAGATTTTCTGTGGGAAATAACTAACCAATTTAAATTATGACTAGAATACAAAGAAGACTATGTCCTGAGTGTATCAGTTTGATATTGTTTATGAATTCCAAAAATAGATATTGGATTATGTTTGTAAACTGGTCTTGTCCCTCAGGGCATATTAGATTATATTGGATTCAGAGCTTTCACTTTTACTTGATGAAATAATGACTGAGGCTTTGATTGGGCCACATCAGTAGGATGTGGGCGGGGACTCACAGGGGAACTGCCCGGGTGGGAGGGGGGAGGGGGAGGAGTTTGGAGTTTTTGAGCTGGAGCTGAGGAAGTGAACACGAAGGAGGACACAGAGGAATAGAGCCAGCTCCTCAGACATGGCAGAAGCCCTGGGGAGAGAGACAGAGCTATTCACCTGATAGTCTATAGCTGGCCTTGTGGAGAGAGCAGAGCAGCTGAGCCTGGAGAGAAATGGAGCCCCAGGAAGGGAGGAACCCAAGAAGCCTGAACTCTCGGCAGATGTCGGCAGCCATCTTGCTCCAACACATGGCAGTAGACTTTGGTGAGGGAAGTAATTTACGTTTATGGTCTGGTAACTGTGAGCTTCTACCCCAAATAAATATCCTTTATAAAAGTCAGTAGGTTTCTGGTATTTTGCATTCAGCATCCTTTTGGCTAACACAATGAGTAAATGCATTCTGGAATCTAAGACTTTGAAACCACAATCCCCTTCCAAGCTAAAGCTTACCTTAGAAAAGTATTTTGGACTGTGGGAAGATGGCAGAATAAGAAGCCCCTGGGGTTAGTCCTTCCACCAGAACAACTATTAAACAGGCAGGAACTGTCTGATAAACGATTTCAAAACTCTGAAATACAGTAGAACACTGTACAGCACCCAGGGAAGAGCAGGAGGAAGAGGCTGGTAAATTACAATAATGACCAGTAAACTGCACTCTCCCTGGGGCACCTGCCAACAATCAGCCCTCACTCTTTCACCAGGCTACTGTGGGACCAGCCTCTGGAATGGCTTGCTGGGACCAAAAAGAGGTCCCATGGCTTGCTGGGATCCCAGGATCCAGGGTGGGCTTGGGCTAATCACAAATTACTGCTTTTAATTAGCTATTTAGGATCCCTGGTGGTCCGGCTCTGAGGGTGGTCATTATTCTCCAACCTGCCCTGGACTAAACCAGTGGCAGAGATGAAAGATACTGTCTCCTCAGGTACATTTACTGGGCAGGTCAAAAAAGGTGCAGTTTTTGGGAACTGTGGAAAGAGCTCCCGGAGACCATCCTGCTTTCTTATCTCCTCCCCAGGGCAGTATGCAGACCGCCTGCATTCCTTTCATAATCTCTGGCCTCCCTCCAAGCAAAGAAGTGAGGACTTGGGAAACACCTTGGAAAACTCCTCCCCAGCATGCCCAGCTCCAGAATTTGCCCTCCAGGCAAAAGCAACTCGAGACAAGTCTAAGACACAATTTAATTGGTTGGCCTGAGACAAAGGCTTACTTGCTTTATTTTTCTCCCTCCTCCACCCCACCCTGTTTTTTTGCTGTGTTCATTCACTGTATGATCTTCTGTGTCTATTTCTCTTCTTGTCTCTCTCCTCATTTTCTCCTCTAGGATTCACCAGAATTCGATCCTGGGGACCTTCAATGTGGAGAGAGGTTCCCTGCCACTTATACCACCTCAGTTCCTGGTCTGTTGCCTCTCACCTTGACTCTCCCCTTCATCTCTCTTTTTGTTGTGTCATCATATGGCTGTGAGGAACACGGGACTGGCATGCCTTTTTTTACCAGGAGGCCCCAGGGATTGATCCTGGGACCTCCCATATGGTAGACAGAAGTCCAATCACTTGAGCCACATCCACTTCCCGACTTACTTACTTTACCAGCAGTTAGAGCACCCCTAAGAGAGAAGTTCTGTCTTCTGGGAAGTAGAAGGGCCATTCAAACTGACACACAGAGGAATTTAGTCCTAAGAAACTAGCAAGCAGGAGACATAGACCCAGACAAGACAGGGAGGACCCTGCACTTTGCATTCAACTTGGATGGACCTTCTTGACAGTGGCTGACACTCAAAAAGTCTGTCAAATCATCAGCTGGTTACAAACTCAAAAACAGGTATCTCAGGGAACTGGATGTGGCTCAAACGATTAATCTTCCACCTACCACATGGGAGGCCCCAGGTTCAGCTCTTGATGCCTCCTGGAGAACACGAAGCAAGACAACGAGCTGGCACAATGGGCAGGCTCAGTGAGCTGATACAAGATGACACAACAAGGAGATACAAAGGAAAGACAATGAGGGACACAACAAAGCAGGGAGATGAGATGGCTCAAGAGATTGAGTGCCTCTCTCCCATATGGGACGTCCCAGATTCGGTTCCCAGTGCCTCCTAAAAAGAAGACGAGTGAAGATGAGCACACAGCAAATGGACACAGAGAGCAGACAGCAAGCACAAACAGTGAGGGGGGGGGGGGATAAATAAATAAATCTTTCTTAAAAAATATATCTCAGGGAATAAATCCCACCATTACCATTTCAAAATACTGAAATATAGCGTGCAACAAAAGATTACAGGACAAAGAGGAAATGATGGCCCATCCAAGAGAAAAGGATAAAAATTCAGAAAATACCAAGATGACCAGACTGGACATACTGGACAAAGACTTTAATATACTCAAAGAAATAAAGGAAGAGAATAAAATTCCAGAAAACCCCAACAAAAACGACAAGACTGTGAACATACTAGAGAAAGACTTTTTAGAAATGATCTTTAGGTGAGGCAAGTTAGTATAGTGAAAGGACAGTGGCTCTGGGGACAGACAAAGTGGCTAGAAGACCACATGGCTAAAAGACCCCTCCTGGAAACCTCCTGAGGGGAAGGCTAATGAAAAGATCCCATGAGACCCTGGCCACAAGATCCCTTTTGGCACTCTTTCCAGGTTGAGGAGAAACCCTGGATAAGCCCAAAGAGGCCTCCCAATTGGTCCCCTGAGAACTAACAAGTGGGGATCATAATCAGAACAATGAACAGCTGGGACCCCTCGCCAACATCATGAAAGGGATGGAATAAAAGTCGAAAGGACTAACCTGGGGCCCCATGTGCACATCTCCCCCTGCACCATGCCTGCAGTCTGTCTCAAATTGCACACTGTCTTTTTCTTAATACTCTTTACTCCCTTGCCTACCTTATGGTGTGTCCTTAAATTCTTTGATGCAACATAGCCAAGAACCTAGAACCTACAAGATCAGAACCCAGAGCCTTCAACCAGCACAAGGAGATGAAGGAAAATAGAGAAAGACCTAAAGGATATCAGGAGAATAATGAATAAACAATGAGAATCTCAATAGATAGAAATTTTAAAAAGGAACAAACAGTTACTGGAGTTGAAGACCACAAATGAAAAATACCCAGGAGGGTTGAACAGCAGATTGGAGCTGGCAAAAGCAGCCAACTTGAAGACAAGTCAGTTGAAATGAGTCAGGCTGAAGAGCAGAAAGAAAGAATTATAAAAAGTAAAAATATCCTAAGTGACCTCTGGGACATCATCAACTGAACCAACATATATATTATGGGAGTCAAAAGAGAAGAAAGTGAGAATGGGTAGAAGGAATAGTGTAACTGAGGGTTAAGTATTAACAAATAATTATGATTACTAGATCATTATATAGACGACTTTATATTATAAAATAGCAAAAGATTAATATCTGAAATTACTGAAACTAGAGTGGTCGCACCCCTGTGTCCGGTTTCTCTAGATTTGATCTCACCCTTGTGATGGTAATTCTAGATTGAATTTACCTTTATTTATAGATTAGGCACACCCTTGTGTAGACTTACTATTGGGATGGTAACCACGCCATCCAACTGTTAGTACCCATATGGAAGATATAATAACTGATCTTTGTTCAGTATATCCCTATGCCAAATCCTTGTGACTGACCCTGGTTTGCTACCTTACCCCTGCGCATCCTGTTCAGCCCCTTTATGTTTATTAATGAAGGAGCCTGTGTCCAGCTCCACCCCTATTATTCATTAGCACCTCAATGTTATAAAATATTTGAATTTCTGCAGATCAGGGAGGCAGTTTGGGGCCATAAGACCTACTATGCTCCTTTGCTTGTACAACCAAATAAACTCTTTGAAACCCCATGTCTCTCGAATTGGCCTTAAAGATGCACCAGGAGAAAAAAACCTGATTTTATTCAGTATCAGTAATTAAAGAAAACTTCCCAAACTTGGCAGAAGATGTGAACATGCACATCCAAGAAACCCAGAGGACACCAAACAGGATAAACTTGAAGGAAAATTCACCCTATCACAAGGAGTTCTGAAAGCTGTAAGAGAAAAGTAGCATGTTATTACAAGGGAGTCCCAATTAGACTGAGTGCCCATTTCTCATCAGATACCATAGAGGAATGAAGGCAGTGGGTTGAAATACATAATGCTGAAAGAAAATAACTGCCAACCAAGAATTTTATACTCAGCAATACTTACTTTAAAATAATAAGAGAGAGAGTAAGACATTCCCAGATAGATAAAAGCTGAGGGAGTTCATCAGGATTAGACCTCCGACAAACAATACTAAAGGGAGTTTTTCAGACTAAAAAGAAGGGTCACTAGACAGTGGTTCAAAGTGGGTTAAAGAAAAAAAGACTTCTGGTAAAGGTAACCATTTGGGTAACTGTAAGTGCTAGTACTATTGTATGGCATTTTTTGGTACACAACTCCACTTTTTACTTCCTACAGGTGATAAAACTCAAAACGCATACAATGTAATGATCAATTTACAGTTTTGGACATAGAATATACAGATGTCATTGGTAACAAGTACAAAAAAAAGTGGGGAGTGGAGGGGCACAGGAAAGATGTACAAGTGTGCTATTGAAGTCAAGTTGGTATCAAACCACATAATTATTATATATTTAGGATGTTAAAATTTAACCCCATGGTAACCACAAGGAAAAAAGATGAAAAATAAATGCAGATAGATATGAGAAGGCACTCAATATGGTACAACACAAAAAAGCAAATAAATATCAATTAGAATAAACAGAATAATTGAGGGACAACACAGTTTAAGATTTACAAAGAGAGTGGACTTACTGGTATTCTACTATAGACTTATTTTTATTCTAGCAATAGAAGAAATTATATCATTGATGAGAAGACAGTGGCCATTGGAGGTGCTGAAGTCAGGGAGAAAGAAAAAGATGTAACATGGGGGCATTTTCGGGACTTGGAATTGTCCTGAATGACATTGCAATGACAGATACAGGCCATTATATATCCTGCCATAGCCTACAGAATTGAGTAGGAGAGAGTGTAAACTACAACTTAAACTATACCCCATGGCAATGCTCCAAATGTGTTCATCAACTGCAATGAATGTATCACATTAATGAAAGAAGTTGCTAATGTGAGGAAAAGTGGGAGGTATTGGGAATGGGTATGGGAATTCCTAATATTTTTTTGTGTAACATTTTATGTAATCTAAGTATTTTTTAAAAATAAATTAAAAATATAATTTTTTTTAATTTAAAAAACTTACAAAGAATAAATTGCAAAAAGGCAGAAGAAAGTCTTGCATTATCAGTAGTGACTTTAAATGTAAATAGATTGAATTCTCCAGTCAAAAGGCAGAAATTGGCAGAATACCAAAAGCATGGCCTAATATGCTGTCTTCGAGAGGCTGACCTTAAATTGAAAGACAAAAGCAGGTTGAAAGTGAAAGGGAAGCAGATGTGGCTCAAGCAATTGAGTTCTTGCTTACTACACAGGAGGTTTTGGGTTCGTATGCCGCCTAAACAAGACGAGCAAGACAGCAAGCTAACTCAACAGGCTGGCATGGAGAGCTGATGCAACAAGATGACACAATAAGAGACCCAAGGAAGAAAACATAAGACACACAACAAATCAGGAAACGGAGGTGGCTCAAGCAACTGGTGCCTCCTTCCCACATGGGAGGCCCCAGGATCAGTTCCTGTACTTCCTAAATAGAAGATGAACACATAACAAACAGATACAAGTGCAAACAATGAAGGGGTGGGGAGAAATAAATAAAATAAATCTTTAAAAAAAAAAGAAAGTGAAAGGATAGGAAAATTATACCATGAAGTAGTAATATAAAAAGCTGGGGAAGCTCTTCTACTAGATAAAAGACTAAGTCAAGAGCAGTTTTAAGGGACAAAGACAGTCATTATATACTGATACAGGGGTCAATAATCAATCAATAGATACCGAACAGCAGAGTGCCAAAACAGATGAAGCAAATCCTGACAGCATTTTAGCCTGGCAATTATAGGCATCATACAAGATTTGGTAGATATTTTGATCACTTGATACCTCCCTCTAGTCAGCAGTATCTACAGCAATATTGCTAACAATTTTCCCAAGAGAATGAGTCAGAGGCTAAGAAATGTTGCTGAATCAATTTTGAAACAAGTGAATAAACCATAAGCTATTCACTAAGTAAAACACACACATAAAAGGCATTCTTACCAAGTCCTATTCTGCCACTCACTAGTTACATGGTCTTTGCTGTGTTACTTAAAATTTCCAAGTATGTCCCCTCATCTATAAAACGTGAATTGGGCAAGATGACCAAGCTCCAAAAATTCAATGTGCATGTGTGAATATGTTCATGTGTGTGTGATTTCAATCTTAACTGCATCAAATTATTAAACAAATATTTATTTCAAGGTGGCAGGCATCTTCCCATCTTCTACTCTTCTCCTAACTTGCTTACAATCACAATATATGCTCATCCTCACCCTACAATCATTAATTTCTACTCAGACTATTTCTAACATACCTGAAATGTCTTCCCCACCTACTCTCCATCTACCAAAATTGTATTCATCTTTCAAGGTCCTGGTGAGAAAAATCAGACTATTTCAGTAAAAACTGCCCCATTAAGGCTGTAGTCCTCTCATGAATATTCATGGTATCCCAACTACACATTATGACACCAAAAATTAAGTCTCAACTTTTTTTATTGCTAAATCCTCTGAACAGCAGATTCTCAAGGATGTTTGAGAAAGGTACCATGCACTCCCAGTAAGAAGAAAAATGGCAGATGGTTCAATTCCATTATTAAATTTCAAATAAGCCTCCGAGTAAGGCAAAATTTTAACTTTGTACCTTATTCATCAAAGTGCCTATACTTAGGGTTATACTGGTAAAATATATGTCTCAGAGATTTAAATCTTCAGTTTGCTCATATGCCAGTTGAGCCCTGAATCTCAAAGAGTTGTGGTCAACACCTACTCTGTAGATAATTGGACTCACTCAGGGCAACTAAGGAAATGTTGTTGACAGACAACCCACACCCCCAAAACAGAGGACCTACAACTGCAAGCAAAGCAGTTCCTTCCATTTGATCCATAAAATCTAAGTTCCTCTCAGTCTGTGGCACAGAGCAACATATGTCCAAAATCCTCAAGGTTGAAGAATAAACAAATATAAGAGGGGAATGCAACCATGGGCAAAGTAAACTTATGAATATTGTAGTAATGGAAGAATGTGTAACATTGTTATAAAAGTAGTGGTTACCAGAAGTTCTGAGGGAAGAGGGAGGGAATAATAGGTAGAACATAGGGCATTTTTAAGACATTGGAATTAAGTGAAAACCACAAATATAGACCTTGGTTAGCAGCAATGCTTCAATATTCATTCATCAATTGTAACAAATGTACCACACAATTGTAAGTATTACTAATAGAAGATGTGTGAGGGGGAGGGGAGGAGAAGGGTATATGGGAATCCCTTACACATTCGATGTAACTTTTCTGTAATCTAAAACCTTTTTAAAAACAGTTTTTACAAGAGACTCACCTTAGACCCAGGGATACAAACCAGCTGAAAGTGAAAAGTTGGCAAAAGATACTCCACACAAATAGTAAGCAAAAAACAGCAGGGGTAGTTATACTAATATTGGACAATACAGACTTGAAATGCAAAAAAATAAAAAAGGACATTATATATTAAAATAAGAGACAATTCACAAGAAAGATATAACAGTCATAAATATCTATGCACCTAGCAGGGTGCCCCAAAATACATGAAACAAACTCTGGCAAAACTGAAAGGAGAAATAGATATCTCTAGAATAACTGGAGACTTCAACACACCACTTACATCATTAGTAAAACTAGACAGAAGATCAACAAGGAAACAGAGAATGTGGACAATACAATATGATAAATGATCTAGACCTAAGAGACACATGAAGAACACTGTACCCAAACTCAGTGGGTTATACATTCTTCTCAAGTGCCCATGGATCTTTCTCCAGGATAGCCATGTTAGGGCACAATGCAACTCTCAATAAATTTAAAAAGACTGAAATCATACAAAGCGCCTTCTCAGATCATAATGGTATGAAACTAGAAATCAATAATAGACAGGAAAGAGGTAAATTCACAAATGTATGGAGGCTAAATAACACACTCCTAAATAATCATTGGATCAAAGAAGAAATTGCAAATGAAATTAGTAAATATATTGAGAAAAATGAAAATGGGAACAGAACTTATCAAAACTTACGGGATGCAACAAAAGCAGTCTTGACAGGGAAATTCAGAGCCATTAATAGCTACAGTTAAAAAGAATAATTAGCTAAACTCAAAGATTTAACTGAACAACTAGAGAAACTAGGAAGAGAACTGCAAACCAATCCCAAAGCAAGAAGAAATAATAAATATTAGAGCAGAAATAAATGAAATTGAGAACTACAGAAAAATAGAGAACATCAATAAAACCAAAAGCTGGTTCTTTAAGAAGATCAATAAAATCGACAAATCCCTAGCCAGAGTAACAAAGAAAAAAAGACGATGCAAATAAATACAAGCAGAAATGAAAGGGAAGAAATTATGACTGAACTCACAGCAAAAAAAAACAATCATAAGAGGATATTATGGGGGAAAAAATGAACAACACACACACAGAGGATATTATGAGAAACTGTATGCCAATAAACTAGACAACCTAGATAAAATGGACAAATTCTTAGAAATAAACAAACAACCTACACGGACACTACAAGAAATACAAGAACTTAACACCAATCACAGTTAAAGAGATTGAATCCATCATCAAAAATCTCCTCAGAAAGTTCAGGACCAGATGACTTCACAGGTGAATTCTACCAAGCATTTTGAAAAGAATTAACACCTATTCTGTTTAAACTCTTCCAAAAAATTGAAGAGGAGGGAAAATTACCCAACACATTTTATGAAGCCAACATCATCCTAACACCAAAGCCAGATAAAGACATTAAAAGAAAAGAAAATTACAGACCAATCTCTCTAATGAACATAGATGTAAAAATTCTTAAATAGAATCCAACAGGATAGCAAAAGACTTATACATCGTGACCAAGTGGGATTTATTCCTGGTATGCAAGGCTGGTTCAACATAAGAAAATCAATTAAAGTTATACAGCACATTCACAAATTGAAGGGAAAAAAAAAACATGATCATCTTGATCAATGCAGAAAAGGCATTCAACAAAATTCAGCATTCTTTCTTGATAAAAACACTTCAAAAGATAGGAATAGAAGGGAAATCCTCAATATGATAAAAGACAAATATGAAAACCCAGAGCCAACATCGTACTCAATGAGGAAAGGTTGAAAGCTTTCCCTCTAAGATTGCAAAAAAGCAAGGTTTTCCCATATCACCATTATTATTCAACATTGTACTGTAAGTTCTAGCTAGAGCAATTAGACAAGAAAAAAAAAAATTAAAGGCACCCACATAGGAAAAGATGAAGTAAAACACTATTTGTGGATTACATGATCATATATTTAGAAAATTCTGAACTGTCTACAACAAAGCTACTTGAGCTAATAAATGAGTTCAGCAAAGTGGCAGGACACAAGATCAACATGCATGGTAAGAATTTACCTGACCTCGAAACATAACAAAACCACAGTGGTCCAAACAGAATGGTACTGAAGTAAGACAAACACATCAATCAGTGAAATAGAATTGACAGTCCAGAAATAAACCCTCACCTCTACGATCAACTGGTTTTTGCAAGCCTACCAAGTCCACATTAACAGAACAAAAGTCTCTTTAGCAAGAGACTGGATATAGATATCCAATTGTGCTGGAACAACTGGATATCTATAACCAAAAGAATGAAAGAGGGCCCTTATCTCACTCCTTATAGAAGAATCAATTCAAAAATGGGTCAAAGACTTAAATATTAAAGCCAGGACCATAATACTACTAGAAGAATTGTAGGGAAATATCTTAAAGACCTTGTGGTAGGTGCTGCTTTCTTGGATCTTACACCCAAAGTACATGCAACAAAAGAAAAAAAATAGATGGAACCTCCTCAAAATTAAACACCTTTGCATCTCACAGGACTTTGTCAAAGGGGTGAAAATGCAGCTGGCTCAATAGAGAAAATATTTGGAAATCACATGTCTGATGGGTTTAATATCCATGATATATAAAGAGATGTTACAACTCAACAATAAAAGAATGACCCAAATAAAAAATGGGCAAAAAACTTGAACAGACATTTGTGCAAAGAAATACAAATGGCAAAAAAAAAAAAACCACCACCACCATGAAAAGGTGTTCATCACTGATCAGGGAAATGCAAATCAAAACTACAATGAGATATCATTTCACACCTATCAGAATGGCCACTATTAAAAGGACAGAGAGGGAAACAGAAATGGCTCAACCAATTGGGTCATATAGGAGGTCCAGGCTTCAATGCCCAGGGCCTCCTGATGAGGGCAAGCTGGCCCACATAGTGAGTTGGCACACACGGAGTGCTGGCCCATGCCGGAATGCTGCCCCACACAGAAGTGCCCATGTGTGGGAATGCCGCCCAGCATGCAAAACCCACCCTGCACAGGAGTGCCGACCAATGCTGAAAGCTGGTGCAGCAAGACGACGCAACAAGACACACAGAGGAGAGAAAAAAAGATGTAGAAGAACAGGGACCTGAGGTGGTGCAAGAGAGTACCCGCCTCTTCCCCATCCCGGAAGGTCCCAGGATCGGTTCCGGAGCCACCTAACGAGAATACAAGCAGCACAGAAGAAAACACAGTGAATGGACACAGAGAGCAGACAACAGGGGGAGTTGGGGGGAGAAATAAAATAAATCTTTAAGAAAAAAAGACAACTACAAACATTGGAGAAGATGTGGAGAGACAGAAAGACTTATTCACTGGGAATGCAGAATAGTACAGCCATTGAGAGCAGGACTGTTTGGCAGTTCCTAAAGAAGTTGCATATAGATTTGCCAAGTGGCCCTACAATACCACTACTGGGAATACACCCAGAAGAACTGAGAGCAGTGACATGAAAAGACATCTGCACACCTATGTTGAAAGTGGAGATATTCACAATTGCCAAAAGTTGGAAACAACCCAGGTGCCCATCAGCTGATGAATGAACTCTGGTTTATTCACACAGCTTTAAGAAATGAAGTTATAAAGCTCATGGATGAACCTGGAGGACATGTTGAGTGAAGCAAGCCAGACACAGGACAAATACTGTATGACTATATTACTATGAACTAAATATATTGTATAACATATTGCGTGATTCCATTTATATAAGATGTAAATATAAATCAAGTTATAATGATGAAGTTTGATTAGTGCTTATGTAGGGCTAGGGAATGCATGCTAAGGAGTGTGGAGTTTTTCTTTTTGGAGTAATGAAATAATTCTAAAATTTTTTGTGATGATTAATGTACAGCATTGCGATTATACTAAAAACCATTGATTATAAACTTTAGAAAGATCACATGGAATGTGAACATATAAATGCACAACTATGTGATTATACCAAACACCATGATTGTACACTTTGGATGAATTGCATGCTTTATTAATAGATACCAATAAAATTGATTTGTTAAAAAAAATTAAGATTATATTAAAAAAGAAAGGAGGAAACTTTGAATTAAGTCAGTCTGTAAATTAACTTAAGGTTTAAAAATGGAATTTGGAAGACCAAAAATTGGTCAATAAAAGCTAAAACTATAATAGTGCTTCTCCTATTGATGTTGAATTTTTCAAAAATATTTCAGGGTATTTCAATTATCATTATACAATACTCTGATTTAGTGCACAGCAATCATTTACACTATGGAGAGATTTTATGGCCAAAAACCTAGTCAAGGAACCATTTAAGACTTACTTCAGAATAATATTCCCTGCTGTTTTATGCATAATGTCACTATTTTATTTTTAAGGCATAAAAATACACCTTCCAGCAGTTCGAAAATCTTTGCTAAGGAACAACTCAAATATGATATGGATTTAATACAGAAATGAATACTCATTTCCTGGATTTGCTGTGAAAATTCTGCATAACTTTTCGATAACAATTTTGCCTTTGACCACCTGTATATACTAATTGCTATCCCACTGAAATGTTCTAAAACAGCATTCTGATCTGAGTGGGAGGATGTTTCACTCCCAGAGTTTACATATATTTTAGTTTGTATGTATTCTAGTTAATATATAGCCCCCATTAACCTGAATCAGTAATCTGCACTTGTTATTAAAGATGATGTTTCAGAGGGCAATAAAAAGATACATATGACTGGAAATTATGAACTTCAAAAGTTAGAGGAGTAGGGATAAGAGGAGTCAAAGTTGGGCTGGTAAGAAAAGAAGGCAAACGTGGATTCAATATTGAAAGATGAGCCTAGCATTTAGAGGAACAACCCTCTTTACAATGGTACAAATAAGTTTTACACTACAATTTCCTCAATAATTTTATAGATACTCTTAAGCGATAACTGAAAGTTTGTTTATTCAGATATATTTGCTAGGACTTTTCTGTAGAAATTAGTATAGACCAAAAAACAGAATCACCTAAAAATTGCCATATTTCAAATTTCTGAAAATATTTCTAGAAATATCTTCAGGAGCAGTTAAGATCTTCCACTGTTTCAATTTGTAGTTTTGGTAACAAACCAAAAAATTGTATTGAGCACCTGAACAGGTAACTGCCTTCATCAGAAAGGAAGGCAGATCAGAAAAGTGTGATTACATGCAAAAGATGCCATTTATTAATGTTTAAGAGTTAAGTTGTGAAAACTTTGCTTTACACTAAAGAGGAGGCATCAAGTTAGAAAACTATCAACTATTTTATTTTTGTCCATTAACAGTTCCCAGTTGATCAAAGCCCCTGCCTATTAAAAAGATAACATCTTTATTACTCCAGCTGATTCAATGGAAAAAGCTAAGTAATATTCTCACAACTCATAGATATTGCACTGCTAACCCAGTATAACACCTCTTACAGATAAATTAAGGTCCAGAAAAGTTAAAGACTGTGCAAAATTACACAAATATATTTTCCATATTTTAACAACAACAAAAAAGTTGAGGAAGGTATAATACCAATTAGTAACAGAATCAGAGTAAAAGTACGAATCTGTGGTCTCAGTTCAGTGCTTTTCCAATGTGCCATGTTGAATGACGCTGAATCAGTGTTACAGATTGGAATTCATTTTAGCCAATCTCCAACCAAGTACACATTTACAACAAAAGTTGTTATAAACTGAAGAAATAGTATACAATCACAGAAGAAATACCAGAAGAAATGGTATATAACATTGCAAGAGCACTGTTTCTATTCTATTAAAGCTCATTCCCCTAAAAGTAGAAAAGGGATATCAGGGCCCATATAGGAAAGGCTGGGGTCTTCTTATTTCCCCAAATAAGTATTTTCCGCAAATAAGTAAAAGAAATATTTAGCATTCACACTTTCATATTAACAATTAAGACATTTTTGTACGCCTGAGGGTAAAACCAACATGTTTTTGATTTGAAGTTACACCTCATTGTAAACATGTCTTTCTAGCTTCTTCATTTTCTAATCAACCATCATCCCAGGTGGAAAAAACATATTTATAAGAATGCTAATAGTGGACTGGGAGGATGAAATCTTTAATGCTTATCAATATAATCCTGTATCAAAAGATATTTGAAAAAGTAAAGTGCAACAGTATATACAATAATCTATTTGTGTAAAATAAGGGAGCTATATACATTTCCATACGCAAAGAAAATTACAAGGACACAATATTTCTAACAGTGATTGTAATGATGAGAAAACGAGACAGTCTGGGATGGGAAAGAAAGTTACTTTTTACTATATACTCTTTGGTACTATTTGAATGGTTTTTTACAATGTTCATTTTACACTTCATCAAGTTAAAAAAAGAGATCTTTGATACTGATTTACAAAAATACTGATACTACTACTATCATAACACGACATAGTCTGTTTTTTATTTCCACACTCAAAGAATTAAGATTCCCACAATTGTATTTTCAATCACCGACCTCCACCTTCTGAGTTCACCTGTTCCTCCCTCCAGCAGATGACATGATCCTATGTTTTAAAAATGCTGAAATGTCTAAGACAAAGCTACTTGAGCTTAAAAAAAAAAAAAGAGCTCAGCAAAGTGGCAGGATACAAGATCAATCAGTAATGCTTCTGTATACTAATACTGAGCAATCTGAGGAGGAAATCAGGGGGGAAAATTCCATTTACAATAGCAACAAAAAGATGCAAATACCTTTTTATTTTAAAAAAATTAAGATTCACATAAATGACTAATAAAAATTTTTAATATCCCAATTCTATCTTAAATGAAAACTAAAGTTTACTCTCCAATTCTATCTTTATAGTAAGAATAAACAACAAAAATGCTTAAATTATTCTAGATAGAGGTATTCTAATCCTGCATGTTATGTCCATGGATGATGGAGTTCAAGTGTAGACACTGCTATTTAAGTTCTAAAAAGCCTCTCAACACATCACTCAATTTAGTCTTCTATAAATAACCAATAAAAATTTTAAGATCACAAGAAATTTTCTATCACACATATTATAGATTTCAATGAATGCCACTATTCCAACAGAAATAATAATATTAAATACACAAAAACAAAGAGAAAGTACATTGCTTAAAAAAAAATACATTAGAAAAGGTAATTCAGTTTTAATTTATTTTCATCACTTTTTCTTCATGATCCAGATATTTTTAAATGCAAAGAAAAAATTAACTTTCCATGATATGTCAGGGACTGGCACTAAAAAAAATTTCAAATTGCAAATGACTCATACAAATGAAAATATCAAATGGAGATCCAGTTATCAAAATGAAAGCACTCAACATATTAAAAGTTCACAATTATTTGTATAGAGCACAAACAAAAGTCAGTATGCTAACCAACTCTTGTGATTTTAAAGAACTATTGTAGAGGTTTGAAGAAAATAGATTTATTAGTTAACTTGTAAGAGATTAAAGCACTTGAAACAAGTATTAAAAAGAAATTTGTGCCTTTATTAGAATGGTGTTAGGCTTTAAATACACCAATTTCGATCATCAAATTATTGTTTGTGTTTTTTTTTAATAAGAAATGACACTACAGAACTGCAATACTGGTCCAACAATCTTGTCTTTACTTTTCTTTTAAAGCAAGAAACAGAATGCAAGTAATCCGAAAGCACTAGCAGGCATTAGTTAATCCAAAATACTAGCTTCTTAGTTCCAAAAGCACTTGCAAAGAAAACCATTGAGAGGATGGAGGGGGATGGAAGCAATTCCTAATAACTGGAATTCCATGAGTGTACACATCAAGTCTCATGAGGCTGTTTTTTGAATTTATCTTTCACTTGGTCACTTTTTTTCCTCAAATACTACATTTTTCTTTGACTTTTTCCTCAAAGTATAAAAAGTATGAAATATAAACAAGCTCTTGCATTGCACACTTAGAAGTGTACAATTCAAGCATTATAGAGCTATCTACATACCGATAAATCCCATCAAATATTGGATAATTCAATAATATATAAAATAGGGCACAGAAAGAACTAAAACCCATTTCTTTTTGTTACACATAAGATTCAAATATTCAATCTAAAGAAAAACAATCATATTTTAGCTTTCCTCTACATTCGCATGTTGATACACTTATTAAAATATTCCTGTATATTATGTTTGGTCTTATTATTGTCAAGTCAGGTTTAAAACCTCAAAACCAGCCATCCAGACAAAACAGGTAATCAGAAAGATTATTTCTTCTCCGCCTCCCTAACCCCAATAACTAGAAGTCAATTTTATGACATGACTCCAAACACTGGGTTGTGACGACAAATGCTAGGTCCAATTTCTTCATAATCCTTTTTGGTGTGGCAAACTTGGTAGAACTCAGGCTGAAAATAAAAATACATATTTTTATAATGGTCAAAAATGTACCACTTTTCAATATGCTTTAAAATAAATGGGTTTTTAAAATTAACAACAGTCCATCCATAGTACTTGAACTAAGTTTAGAAATTTGAGCAACTCCTGACTTAAAATCAGTTACTGTATCAGAACTGAAAAGGAGGATTTAACTCACGTTCTCCCAACTGCTGAAAACATGTCCTTCCTAGGATTATGAAATTTTGAGGAATGAAATTTTGAGGATTCTCAAATGTCCAGGCTGTTCTGCCTAGGCTTTCCCACATCGTGCACTGAACCAATAATCTAAACCTGTAGCATTAACTAAATGTACAGATAAACTACTTCCAGTCATACTACAAAACCTTCTAGATGAGCCTGCTTTCATCACTCAAGGTCTGGTATAACAAACTACACCATGTTCTGTGTCACCTCATTACTGAAAAGGCAAAGTTACAAATTTGACTAGGTTATATAGCATCATTGAAAATGACAACAGTTACGGAAGAATATAACTTTCTTTTTCGATTTTTAATGGCTTAAAACCCAAGGATGAATAGTTATTCAATAATTCAAATAAAAGTTCTTACTTCATAACCAGGATAAAGTATCAATATTTTCTAGACTAAGGATATCAGAACATATTTTAAAGGGGCTTCGAGATGTTTTGATTTGGGGAGAGGGCTCTTAGAACAATTACCGTTACTCAACTTAGAACCTAATCCTTTTTATGCAAGGATACAGATAGCTTTTACCTTAACGCTTTTTAAATATTTGCATAGAAAACAACAACTTTCTGATGTGTATGCTACCACAAAGCTCAAAGAATTTTCCCTGCAAATAAATTTTAAAACATAGTGCAAAATACCCACTGTAATGTCTAGTAAGCTAAGAAAAACATGAACATTAAATTCAGAGGAATATACATTTTGAAATACTATTTACCTATGTACCCAATTTTAAAACTTTCCTATGAAATGTTTAGATGAAATTTAAAGGAATTTACCTTGCTTTAATAAATTGTGTAAGTACTGATGATTTCTCTATCTAAAAAAATAATAATCTCACTTACTGTGGAGGCCAGCATAGATCCCCCAAACCAAACTGCGTATCGCTGCATGTGGTGTGTAATCACTTGTACATCAATAGGCTTTGGCTAAAAAAGGACATAAGATCATTTCAATAGTAAATTCAAGTAACAGTTTCTGTATCATTTAACCTTAAGTATGCTATATAAAAATAATACTTATATTAAATTCAGAAGACATCTTATAAACCAGAAACAACTCACAAAGATTCTCTACAGGGGAGCAGGGATGGGAAAACTGGGGAGGGAGTGGGGAACAGGAATAGGATAAAATGGATGGAGGAAAAATAACAATGAATGTAAATTTTGCAAAGTTCTGATTTTTAAAACCATGTTAATATTTCACACACTCAAAAATAAATAAAACTTTTTTAAACAGGAGGGAGGTGTGTAGGGCAAAATCATATACAAGAAAAACAAATTAACCTAATTGCAATTAAAAAAAGAAAAAAGAACATAACCACACTTAAGTGGGGAAAGGGACAGGCCCAAATTACTTTTTATTTTTTTAAGGCGGTACTAGGCATTAAACCCAGAAGCTTGTACTTGTGAAACAAGTGCTCAACCACTGAGCTATACACCCATATTTAAATCTATCTTTATTTTTTAGGAGGTACCGGGGAAATAAAGCCAGGCCCTTGTACATGCAAACCAGGCTCTCAACCAACTGAGCTACACGCCTGCTCTACCCAAGTAACTTCTGAACATAGTATTTTGACTATATGCCCTCAGGTTAAAGACAAAAACTAAGCAAACACTAAACTCTACCGTTAGCAGGACTATTTTTCACAGTGGTGTGGATTAGTAATTCTGAAACTATATGTATATATTCTAAGATTGAGGAAAAACATAAATATATTATGGGAAATGGCAGTCAGGTTTCTCACAATCAGAGAAGGGAATTACCAATATGGAAAGTTAGAATGCTAGAATGAACCCCGGGGTATTATGGAAATGGACACATCAGTATGAATTTATAATTTTTAATTTATATAGGTAAAAAACTAGATACACATGTACATACACATACATTTCCTAGCTCTGTCTGCTGAGGTCTAGAAGTATTGAAACCCTAGTAGCAAGGAGCACACCCATTATCCCAGCTTGGTTTCTTAATAGGATTCTCCTTTAAAAAGAACAAGGGTGGGAAGAGGATGTGGCTCAAGCAGTTGGGTGCCTGCCTCCCACATGGGAGGTCCCGGGTTAGGCTCCCACTGCCTTCTAAAAAAGACAAGCAAGACAATGAGTTGATATGACAGGCTGGCACAGCAAGCTGATGCAACAAGATGATGCATATAAGGAAAAACAAAATACAGGACATAACAAGCAGGAAGCAGAAGTGGCTCAAGTGATTGGACGTCTTCCTCCCACACGGGAGGTTCCAGGTTAGGTTTCCGGTGCCTCCTTAGAAAAAAATGCATTTTTTTTAGGGGTGTGAGGTCAGCATTTGGATGAATAAAGAAGCTGTGCATGAAATTAATAAATAAAGTGCAAAGAAGAATATGAGAAACATATTACTGAAAAAGTATGAATGAATGAATGAATGAATGCATGCATGAGGGATGTGGTGACTTGGCGCTAAATACCTCAGAAAAACATGTTTTTAAACTAAATCCATTCCTGTGAATGTGAAACCATTCTAAGTAGAATCTTTTGATGAGGTTACTTCAGTTAGAGAGAGACAGAGAGAAGGCTGGGCAAACAGCCAGAAGAGGCTGCCATTTGCATTGCAATGTGACAGAGAAAACAAGGACAAAGGATCACCAGCAGCTTAGCCCCAGCAGAATGTCAAAAAAGCATCATCTTCATGATTCCTTGATTGTGCTTATCTCTTAGCCTAGAGCCAATAACTTGTGTTTAAGTCAACCTAAAGTATGGTACTTGCTTCAGCAGCCAGGAAACTAAAACAAGGAAGGGGAAACTTTTTGTTAGAGAAAAATGAGAACTGAAAAATAGGAATGATGGACTTAAAAACACCAAATGGCAACTATTGACATAACAACTACCTAGGCCAGAGCCAGCAACAGATGTTAAAACCAGTGGTTCAAAAGTTGCTTAGAAAAACAATAGCTACATAGTCTCAAAGTGTCTCCTCATAAGATTTTTACTAAACATAAGAAAAAACAAGTAACTTTATAGTGGAGAAATGCGGCAGACACAACTTTAACCTAGTGATCAAAGTTAACATATGGGATAATACCTATTATGTGTCTACTGATGTGATGCACTGAAAAGGATACAATACCACTTCTGTGGTACTCTGACAAAAGTGCATAATCAGAACCAGATAGGCTATTCTATAAAATACATGGCCCAATGTGAAGATCATGAAAGACAAAAAAGACTGAATAAACTGCTCCAGATTAAAGGGACATACAACTAAATGAAACATATAAATCTAAATTAGATACTGGAAGAGAAAAAATAATAATAATAATTTATATTTCCTGTGGCTATAAGGGCATTATTAAGAGACAATTGGTGAAATCTCAATCAGGTCTGTAACCAGATAATAGTTTTATATCAAGGTTAATTTTTACATTTTCATCCACTGTAATGTCATTGATTTTAGGGAATACCCACTGATGTATTAAGGGGTAGTGGAGCATCATATTCACAACTTAATCTCAAATAGTTCAGAAAAAAATAAATTTTGCATATATGTGTATATATATACACACACACACATATATTTGCAAGAACAGAATATAAAACAAACGTAGTAAGATATAAACATTAGAGGAATATGGCGAATGGAATGTGGGAATTCTTGCTACTAGCTTCGTAACTTTTCTGTAGGGATGAAATTATTTCAATATAAAAAGGTTTTAAAAAGCTCCAGGGGAGCAGATGTGGCTCAAGCCATTGGGCATTTGCCTCCCATGTGGGAGGTCCCGGATTCAGTTCCCGTTGCCTCTTGGAGAAGGAGAGCAAACAATGCGCAGACAGACAAAAGAACCATTGGGGGAGTGGGGGGGAGGGTGGATAAATTAAAAATTTATAAAATTAAAAAGTGCCAGAAAATACTTAAAAGGATTGGAGTAACAGGATGAGTGCTCAATCAAGAAAAAGTCCACTTAAAAGCTGAAGGATCTCCTTAAGCCCTAGCTGGGCTGGCCAGGTAGGCACTAAGCCTGCCTGAGCTCCCAGTGCAGATTCCTAGCCAGAGTTTCTACAGAATGATCTCAGAGAGCACTCAAGTCATGCCACCTGGGACAAGGGATTGCTGGCTGTAGGATTTACAGTGCAGGGCCCTGGACATCTAGGAAACTGTTTCCTGGTAACATTCATAATCAAGTAAGTAGGAGAATTCTAGGACCACATGCACATGCCCAAGGCAACAGACAATATTAGAGAATAGCAGAGAAATGGCAGAGAAAATTAGAGGCCTTACTTACCCTTTTGACTGAAGCTATTCTCCAAACTTACTATATGGATAAGCCCCTAAGGAAGTTCAATCTGCAAAGACTGGGAAAAGAATTTCTTTTTTTCTGTTTTTTTAAACTCCTGGCATTCAAAAAAAGCTCTGCCTAACACTAGGTGTATATAAGCTTAACGAACAGATACCTCAGAGTCTAAATTCCAGCGATAACACACTTCAATATGAAAACATCCATGTTTCAACAAAAGATTACAAAACATACAAAGAGGAAGTGATGTTGCAAGCAAAGGAAATGATTGAAATACTAGAAACCATCAATGAGAAGGCTAAAACCCAGGACATGCCAGACGAAGACAAAAAAAAAATTGTCCTAAATATGCTCAAAGAGCTAAAGGAAAACATGGACAAAGACCTAAAGGATATAAAGGAAACAACAAATGAACATAAAGAGAATATCAATAGAGAGATAGAAATTATGCCAAGGAACCCAAGAGAGCTAAAGACCACAGTAACACATTAAAAATTCCCTACAGAGGTTCAACAGCAGGTTGGAGCTGTCAGCAAAAAGAATCAGTGAAACTGAAGATAACATAATTGAAATCATCTACTCTGAGGAACAGAAAAAAAGGAAGAATGAAGAAGAGTGAATAGGGCCTGATTACCTGTGGACACCATTAAGCATACCAATATACACACTATGGGAGACTCAGAAAGAAGAGAGAATAGTCAAAGAAATAATGGCTGAAAACTTTCCATGTTTAATAAAATACATGAATATACACATCCAAGATGCTCAAGGAAATCCAAATGGGATAAACCCAAATACACCTACGCCATGCCATGTTATAACCAAACAGTCAAATGCCAAAGAGTTTCCGAAAGTTGCAAGAGAAAAAACCTATCACATGCAAGGGGACCTCAATAAAACTAAGTGCCAATTTCTCATCAGAAACTATAGAGGCAAGAAAAAAGGTAGAACACATATTTAAAGTACTGAAAGTAAAAAAAACCTGCCAACCAAGAATTGTGTATCCTGAAAACTATCTTTCAAAAATGAGGGAGGAATTAAGACATACACAGACAGACAAAAACTGAGGGACTATGTCACCACTAGACCAGTCTTACACGAAATGCTAAAAAAAAAAAAAGAAATGCTAAAATGAGTCCAGCAGGTTGAAGGGAGGCACAGGAGACAAACGCCTGAAGCTACATGAAGAAATAAGGATTCTCTGGAAAAGATAATGGTAAATAAAATAAAAATACCAGTACTATTGTACTTTTTATTTCTAACTCCACTTTTTGCTTCCTATAGGATGTAAGAGACAAGTGTATAAAATGTAATGAGAGGGAAGCAGATGTGGTTTAAGCAACAGGGCTCCCATCTACCATATGGGAGGTCCAGGGCTTGATTCCTGGGGTTTTCTGGTGAAGGCAAGCTGGCCCATGCAGAGTGCTGGCCTGAGTGGAACACTGGCCCAAACAGGAGTGCTGGCCCACTCAGGAGTACAGGCCCACACAGCCAGCTGGCCCAAGCGGAGAGCTGGGGAAGCAAGATGACGCAACAAAGATACACAGAGGAGAGACAAAAAGAGAGTTGAGGTGGTGCAGGAGATAGAGCACCTCTCCCACTCCAGAAGGTTCCAGGATCAGTTCCCAGTGCCACCTAAAGAGAAGACAAGCAGACCCAGAAGAACACACAGCAAATGGAATCTGAGAGCAGAAAATGGGGGTGGGGGATGGGGACAAATAAATGAATCTTTTAAAAAATGTAATGAGAAACCAATGGTTTTGGACTCACAATGTAGAAGTATGTAATTTGTGACAAGAAATACATAAAGATAGGGCATAGAGAGGTACAGGATCACAGTTTAGGTATGCTATGAAAGGTGTTGTGGCAGTTTGATACTATTTATGAATTCCAAAAAGAATTATTATGTTTGTAAACTGGTCTGTTTCTCAGGGCATGATAACCTTTGATTGTATTAGATCTAGCTGAGATGTCTTTGATTAAATTATGTTATGATAAGGGCTTTGACTCAACCATTAGGGCCTGCAGGTTTGACTCCCTGCCCCCTTGGTGGGCATATAAAGGGATAATTAATCAAGAAATCAAGAGAAGTAGATAACAGAGAAAATACACAGAGGATCCTGCTGCCTGGGAAGAGAGACGAGCCTGACAGTTTACAGCTGACCTTGTGAAGAGAAGACAGCACCTGAGCCCAAAAAAGAAAAGAGCCCTGGGAAGAGAGCCTAGCCTTATGCCAACGTACAGCTGAGATCAGAAGAACTGGGACCACAGAGCCTTAAGAGGGAAGAAGGGAGGTTGAACCCTTGCAGACATTGCCTGCCATCTTGCATCAACACGTAAAAACAGACTTTGGATGAGGAAGTACCTCTTACGGTACTACAAGGTGGACTCTTTAGGGCCTTATAATTGTAAGCTTCTATCCCAAATACTCTTTATAAATACCAACAGAGTTCTCGTACTTCGCATCAGCACCCCTTTGGCTAATACAGGTGTTAGGTTGGTATCAAAGCTAGCAAGATTATTATAGATTCAGGATATTAAATTTAAGCCCCATAATATCCACAAAGAAAATATAAGAGAATATGCAAATACATAAAGACAGAAAGTAGAGTATGGTTGGGGGGGGAAGGGGACAGGAGCAATGGGGATATAACGTTAAATGAGCATAGGGAGAAAAGAAAAGTTAGAGTAAAGGATGGTGGTGAGGGTTATACAACATTGTGAACGTGAATGATCCTGAATGGTATGCTTGGGAGGGGTTGTGATGGGAAAATACATGTTACACATATATTTCCACAGTTGAGAGAGAGAAAGAAAGAAAGGAAGAAAGGAAAGGAAGAGAGAAAGAAAAGAAAGGGGGGGATGGAGGGAGGGAGGAAGGAAACTGAGGAGATAATGGCAATTAAATGCAATATATGATACTAGATGGGATTTAAGAATGGAGGAGAAAAGGCCCAAAAGAACGTTCTGGGCACATAATACAGAATGTAAACTATATATCAACATTAAATTTCTTGAACTTGATAACTGCACTTAAGATGATTACATACGGGGGTTATCCTTGTTCATAAGAATTGGACATGAAAGTACTGTTTGCAAGGAGTGTGATGTGTGTAATCTGCTCTCAAATGTTCAGAAAATAGATAATAAACAGATAATGGATTTAAGTACCTGGGGAATTCAGGGTATGGTGGAGTTCTCTGTATGGGGTTTATACTATTTTTGCAACTGTCCTGTATATTTGAAATTATTTCAAAATAAAAAGTTAAAAAATTACAGATTGAAATTAAGAAGAAAATCAAATATTGCTATAGATAAAGAGATATGAAGCTATGCTATGAAACTCTATAAAAATGACTATCCAGTAAAATGAAAGGGAAGGAGGCAGAGCCTTATGACATACAGGGTTTTACCTACATAACTGTAGATATTTATATGCACACATCACTGGGAAAAAATTCTTCATTTCATATTTAAAAACATGCAAAAAGCTTAAAAATATGTTAAACATTTTACTCTGAAATATACTGAAAAATACATGTCATGTCTTTTATCACCTCATGGATCCATAATGAGTCATTCAAAAATTAACTACTTAATGTATCCATAACCAGACTATTAAGACAATCAAGTCACTGTAATTTTTAAGTATTTTAATAAAAAATGATAAAACTCATAATCAATGTGATTAGTATGTGTCAGTACAGATGATGTGAAACTATGCTGGTTAAACTCATCAACCTTTTTTATGCAGTAGATGGATGGGCAGGTTATCTGAGAAGATGGGGACACAAACCAAAGTTCAACATTAATATAATCTATTACATGAGCAGACTGCCTCAAGTTAGAGATCATGTCATTACAGTGACAGAGCTTCATAATACTTTGCCTTCCACCAAAACATATACTTTTTACTGTACTCCAAGTCATAGGGTTTTTAGATAGTCAAAGTTTAAGTGCTGCAAACAGTTCACTTCCATACAATTTCTCAACAGCAAACCTTAGAGGTGTAAATATGTTTTAATAGCAACTTTCCTTCTCCATCAATGTTTTGACTCAAAATTCTACATTTAATAAGGATGAAACAAAATTTGCTGAAATTTTCTCACAAATTTAGAAAGCAGACACTTGAGAACTCAAAATCAGAATTCTGACTTGAATCACCAATTTGATTTCACACTATGAAGCTATGACAGAGCTAGAGACAATTTGTGAATGAATGAATGACCTACTCAGCATTAGCATTTCTCGCAACTCTGCTTTCTTGACCTGTTTAGTGACGTTTTAAATTGCAGGGATCCATAAAGATTATCCCTGAAGTATGCAACAAATCTCCTACATATGGTATTTGTGAGACAATGTCAAAAATATCTTTCTGAGAGCTATAGCCAAGAACATTTTTCAGAAATGCAGACAATATCCTGGAGGAAGCAAATGACCAAGAATACCAGGGAGATGAATCTATATCATTAACCACTTTGCATTAGAATACCTGATAAGTATGAAAATAAGAGCAAAAATTGGCAGACATTCCCCACCCCCACTATAATAATCATGGGACCCTCACAACCTTCCCACCAATAATTGAGAAAACCAACCTTCAATCTACCACCACTCAATTCTTCGCTTAATTTCAGCCTGGCATCTACAGTCCTTTTCAAATCTCTTTGCAAGCGACGCCCAAAGTCCCTGAACATGGTTGAACCTCCAGAGAGAACAATGTTCTATAGCAGTAGAGAAAAATAAATATGATCTTTATTTAAAAGGAAGGAAGTAAAATTTAAATATATAACAAACAGCACTCCAATTCTATTATATCCTTTAGAAGTTTTTTTAATTTAATATTAAACAATGGACAGAAATAAATAAGTTTTTTTTTTTAGAAGTATGACACTGACTAACAATTTTGCTATAACTACTAACCTTGTAGAGAGGACGTCTGACATCAATAGGACAATTCTGAATTACTTCGTCTACAACTTCTGAGATAGGTTGTGTGAAGTCTGGATTAGCAAACTGAAAAATAAGAAATTTGGGTATAACAGACATTAGATCCCTACTGGCATAATATCACTATAAAATGTTAAGAAAGCAGAGCTTCCAGTTCAAATACAAAAGGACTTTTAAAATCTGTAAGTTCTGGTCTCTAATTGATTCAAATGAAAAAAGTTAAGTCAGAGATTTCCAAATAAATCAAAATAAAATAATGATACATGCCATTCTGAAATCATAAGACTTTACAAAAATGTAAAGTCACACAAATACTGAGTTGGCAAAAATCTGAGTAAATGAGAAGTCTGGTACACTGCTGGTGAGACTATACATTGATGTAATGTAACTAATTTGGAAAGCACTTTGGCAATACCTAATAAAGTTTAAATTGCAAGGACCATTAATGTTGCTTAGAACAAACCCGAAAGGAACTCTCTCATGTTTGCTGAGAGTTACAGAAAAGTATTTTCACTGCAGCCTTGTTTATAAGAGCAGCAACTACCCAAATATCCATCACTAGGGGAATAAAACCTTGCATATTTATGATGGTATAAAATAGTCAAAACAAATTATATTCAAATAATTGACACTCAAAAGCAAAACTTATTAAAAAGATAGCTCCAACAAAACTTGAATGATTCCATTTATGTAAATCTTAAGCCAAAAAAACTATGGTTTTTATGGGTACACACACATGTAAAAGAAAACATACTGGATATACCAAATTTATGGCAGTGGTATCTTAGGAAAAGGAAGAAGAAAAACATGAAGTCGAGAAATGGAAAGAGCTAGGGAATGGACTTTATCTGTAGTATTTAATTTTTAAAAGTTATTGATTTTTTAAAAATCAATGGTAAATGTTACTATAGTAACATGCTTATTTGAGGTGGTAGGTAACATATTTTGTATTAAACTGCATACTTTCCCAAATTTTTAAAAAACAGACTGCTTAAGTAATTGTCAAAAAAAAAAAACTATGAAAAGGGACTATGTGGCTGAAAATAAGTAAATAATTTAATGTAGGACATTATTATACACAACAGAGGCCTATGTGCATATATTCTTTAATTTTTATTTTATTTGCAAAGAAAATGTGCCCTCTTACATTTTTAAACTCCAGTATACTTCTCTGACCACAATTCCTTAGCCTGCTGGTTCTCACTCCTTTGCTTCCATTTACAGTTACATACCAATTCATCAGATTTCTAATTCCTGCCTTCACCCCTCTTACTGTCTCTTAAATAATAGAGCCTTCTATACACACTGATACACTCCCTTCTATGTGCCGCAACTTTAAACTGCCTTGTTAGCTCCTTTCCTGCAAATGCGTGAGGGAAAAGACAGTACTGTATACCTAAAAATTTGGTGTGCCTAATAATCTCAATGGTACCCCAGTACTATTAATACGGATTCTCTATTCACCCTCAGGTCCCCTCAAGTGATTATAAAATTCAGTTTGTTCCCACAGCCCTTAACCTATGTCCAGTTCCTTCTCCCAACATGTAAGTTTGACTCTACCTTCACAGAAAAAATTAAACAGTGAACTATGATAATGAACTTCCTCAACTACCTGTCTGCTCCTGTCCTCACTCCCTCCATATTTTCCTATATCAATGCTTAACTACTTACTTTGACTTACCAGTTCCCAGGAGCCATCATTTTCTTTCATGCCACCTCTCAGAAAAGCCCAAACTATTTCCAAGCATGCTCCCTCTACCACACCATTCCACTGAAATTTCTATGCTAGGGTCACCAATGACCTGGATGTCAACTCCTGAGTACTTCTAGGTTTCCTCTAATATTACTCTTCCGTAGTGAATGGCATTATTTAACCTACTTTGAAACATTCACTTCTCTCAATTTTAGAACCGTGGTTTGGCTTCTCCCTCTGGGTTTTCTTCAGTGTGGTCTGCAGGCTCCTCTTACTCTTGACTGTCCATTAAACGCTGGCGTTCTACTAGAGCCCCATTCTTCATCTAGTTCACACTCATACCCTCATTCTAGCCAATCCCTTCCATTGCAGTTACATGGGGATGACTTACACATCTGTCCTTACTCCAGGACATGCACCCCAGTTCAACACCCTTAGAACCCAAGTGTTTATTTTTTAAACTTTTTAATGATGCATAATAAATTTGTTTCCTGTTTGTACCTCACCGATTCCTCCCTTAAGTATTCATAATTTCAATGGATGGTATATTTAGTTGCTCAAGTTACAAAACTGGAAATCATCACAGATCCTTCATATTCTTACTACACTCACATCTAAGCAATCTTGTGATTTTTTTCTTCCTGTTGATTCTTTTCTTTTTCTCAGCTCCATTCTTATGCTCACTGACCTATCCCAGAAGTTATTTATCTGGAAAACTGCAATAAACTCACTACCTGTTTCCAACTCAACTCACACCTCTACAATCTATTTAACTCAATGACGCCAAAGTCACTTTCTTAATAATGTACACAAATCTGACTGTGTCATTTCCATGCTGAAGATTTCTGCACAAACTGATTCAGGCAAACTCCTTTGCATAGTATATTCCCTCATTATCTAGACCATGAACACCTTTCTGGATCCATCTCCTAATACTTCCTCCCTTTATATTTTTATTATCTAGCTCTCTCATGTCCCAGACCTCTGCCCAGTTTATCTCCTCTTCTAGAAATATATTCCCCTAACTTATTTGATTCGCAAATATTCATTTTTAAAGTCTAGCTCACTGTTTTCTCCTCTAAGTAGTTTCCCTAGTTCTCCCAAGGAGACTCAGATGCTCTTTGACCCTATGCCCTCAACAAATATATACATTCATTAAAACAACTATACCTGTGTAGATATTCATCTCACTAATTCTTTGAGCTCCATAAGAGCAAGATAAATTAATTTTTCATCTTTGAATATCCAATGCTTAAATACCATGAAAATAATATCCAACTTAGTATTTACTGAATGAATAAATGGTTTTAAAAAATAACTATTCCTTATACTGAATAAGACTAAGCATTTAATGTTAGTAATTTTATTAATAAAGTTAAATTTCTCATACTAGGTTACTGGAATAATTTTTCACTATTAGAAGTACATATTTCATTAATTTAATATAGCTTTTATATTGCAGGGATTTCATGGAGACAGAAGGTTATTTGTGTACTAGTTAATTATTTGTTATGACAATGTCAAGTGAAGGTTCTTTTTATAATGGTTATGTTACACAATTGGGTGGTGGAGGAGTCTTTCTAGAACCTTTCCCAAAATACATTATTTAATATGTCATAAATTTCAAGGGTTCTCCCCTTCCCACAACCCCACATATACCATAAATAGAAAAGAGTTCAAAGTGTTGTTTTTCTTAATTTATGAAAAATAACAGTTTACCCAGTTTAAGAAAGGTAATTATTTCTTGAAAAATGATTATTTCACTATTTTAATGTACTAAAGAAAGTTTCTAAAATTAATTCTCTCTGAATAACTTCTACTTGCTATTCTTGACTGAATATCTGAAAACAATACCATCATGGAAAACTTACCTCTGGGTGAAAAAAGATTTCAGGTCCCAAGAATCTCTCATAACCAACATCAATGGAAAATTCTTTCTTTGAGATAGCATTGATTCCAGTATACTGCTTAATCCACTTTGACCCATCTGTGTCATACTTGTTAAATTCTTTTACTAAATCTGGGCAAACATAACTATAGCGCTCCTAGGAAAATGAACAAAGAAACAAAACTAATTTTTTCCACCTATTTTAGGAAAAGTCAAAAAGGATGGCAGATATTCAATAAACTAGACTGAAATAAAGAAAAAAAAACTTCAGAAAATATTTATAGTATATACAGCTCATTTCCTACACATAATTTCTGACTTCACTTATAACAGAGAAAGTATTGAGACTAAACAGTCCTTTTCTACCTTTTTAATGCTTTTTCATAAAACAATCATTAATACCACACATTTTATACTGTTTCATTAATAATCAAGTTTGTATTCTAGAGAGCTGAAAGCATAAAATACACACAGAACTGAAGAATAAATAATAGTTTCTATAAACACACAAATTAATAGAGATCCTTAATCTCTATCTAGAAAAAATTTGATTATGGCCTAAGTAGATGACAAAAGAAAAAAGGTTGAAAATATATTCTATTCACTCTATCAAGGCTGAGCTGCTGCATTATTTGGTTATATATTGTTAAGGAAAACCTTTCATCAAAAATACAATTCACAATTACGTCTTGGGTTATGACATTTATTTTTAATTTATGGCCTCCCGATTGCCATCCTCATATCTCATTCCTGAAGAAAAACACACAATTTATATAGCGTTATTCATCAAGGACTCTATCCAAGATAGAGACAAATATTATTCCCATTATCAAGAGACATAAAGGAAAAGAATACTGGGAGGAAAAAAGGACAGTTTCTTATGTTATATTAAATTTTTCTCCAAACCCCAAGAGTGGGAACTACATGTAAATGATGTACCTTAAAAGACATTAATCTAGACTGACCACCATCAGCTTTCTATGGATTAGATTTAAATTTCTGGTGTGTGTGTGTTTCACTTTGTAGATTTACATATTTTAATTTGTTAAATATTTAATTTTTATTCTACCAACTTGAAGGTGACTTTTGGCAGTTATGTAGATCATTTCTTTACTACCTAAGAAGTGGACAACTCATTGTCTCTCCTAATCTCTGAGGAGTAACAGAAAACCTTTAAATATGTGAAGGGAGACATAAATAAAATTATTCTCTAGTAGGGCAGTTTTGTTTTCATATATGCAAAACATACCTGAGAAACCCACTGAAATTTACAAGGAGTGCTGGCAAATGATAAATTTGAAAAGCAATGCTAAGTAGGCTGAATGAAGCATTTAAATAACAGATTTACACAGCAAATTATTAAAATACCGTACAAAGCCTTTACATCTTTCTTCTATATTTGCCATATCATTTGCGCCAAACATTGCCCCTATTCTATAGCCAAATGAATCAATTACATCAAAGTAATTTTTATAACAGAAATCTCTTAGAACTAAAATTAAAAAATGCAGTAAAGAAATGGGGATGTGAAAACTATGCTGTGAAATAATTATTGCTGGTAAAGGAAATAATAACAAAAATATGTTTTTAAAAAGCAATAAAAATTTAAAAAATGAAAAAGAAAAAATGTGTAATTATGTCATTTGGTATAAATTTCCTTATATGTTAGTGTTCTCAAATGTGAAATAAGGAGAAAAGAGGCAAAAGGTTGATAATGTTCAATAATTTACTTGCAAGAAATACAGAGTAACATATAATTAAAAGCAATGATTTGTAATTGGCTAACAAAAGATTATTTTTAAACATTGGTCCTCATTTAAGAATTTTCACATTAACGTTAGAAATGTGATTTAATTTTCAAGTTTCCATCACTACTTTTTACCTTTACTGCCTTAGCTGTTTCCAAGGATTGCTCTGGAGGGATTCCTACTTCTCGGTCTCTCAGCAGTTGCTGAATAAAATATGTTATATCTCGTCCTGCAATTGGAATGTGCTTAATGCAGCTGCCAATCACATACCCTTCAGCCTAGACCAAAAAAAAAAAGTCAAATTTCATTTTTCTGTGTTTAAAATTAATAAAATCTAAATGATGAACCATTAAAGACCAATTTCTCAGATTCATGTATTTGTATTCTCAAATCTTTTATCTCAGAAGAATTTGTCTTTATTCCTTGACCATATACATATGTCACTTTACTCATCACAGAATGTATTATTCTGCAAGAAAATTATGAACAAGAATGGCCAGCAACTTAGATTTACACTCCCACTAACACAAGATTATAACCATGACTAAAACACCAACAAAGAAATAATAAATTTGAAAATATAAGTAGGAAATGTTTTAGACAGCAGACTTTATATCAGATAGAGCATTATTTTTCAATCTTTTATAATTCCAGTGAAAAGTTTAAATTGCATTGTAAGAAATGTGGACACTCACTCATATTTCTAACTGAAGTAGTTACCCATTTTCATAAGCCTGAGGCATTCTATGTACCATAATAATGCCAAATAATTATATTCTTTACAATGGGTTCAAAAATATGATACAGGTCAGCAGTACAACAAATAATGTAGCAAATTAAATTTAAGTAACAATCAATAAATATTAGAGGGACTCCTCATTTGGGCATGACAAAATATTCAGGATCAGATTACTCTCGTGCATTAACGAGAAAACCGCACTTCATAATTTTCCTAATTGCAGTGCAAACCTACAACAAAAGAAACATTGTGGCATCTGTTTATTAAATTTAAATAATAATTTGAGTAAACTATAGCCATAATAGAACAAATGGCCAAATTATAGGAAATTTTTAAGGTAGAGGATTTAAATGTTTTTAAAAAGTGGTATTAATTTGTATAATTTAACTCTGCCAGATAAGTTATTTGATGCTCTTTTTTAGAAGTTTTAAAGTACCCTTACCACAGGAATAACGTGAGTGACACCATCTCCACTGTCTATTACTGTACCAGTCAATGTCCGTTCCCCTACTTGTCTTGAGGTCCAAGATGCAGCTAAAGCAAGAACAGCCTTGAACAAAATGAAATAAGACAGGCAAAAAATAAAAACAAAAAGTTAATAGGAAAAAAATCATTTCCCAGTATTTTATTCAATTTTAAATGTAATATCTGTGGGAAAAATACACAAGATTAATTTATATTGTTAAATAAAATTGTTTACTTCCTATTTACTTACTATATTTTATTAAGAGAAATTTACAAGTTTATATTTGCTTTTCAGGAATAAATTAAATATTTTAGTGAGATCTGCTTTTCTACTAAAGCCAAAAACATGTAGGAGATTAACATGAAATAGCATAGTACTAATACTGCAAAGATTTAAAACTATATTTACATGGGCTGGCCTGTGTCACAAATGCAAAGTTAAGGTAAAAATAAGGTAGAGAAGTACACAACCAGTTAATTCAAAACATGGATGGCTCTAAATAATTATCACTCTTACAGGCAAAATCAGCTTCAAATTTTCTCAATATAATATGCATTTAGGAATATATAACAAGCTCTTTACAGAAAAATGCATTGCATGCTTGAAAATGCTATTACGAGTTAATGAGGAGGCACAGATGATCAAAAATGATATTTTTCTATGAAAACTCTTGGCATAGCAGAACATCGTTCTTTTTTTAAAAATTAAGAAATTAACATAGCTAATTCATTTTTTAAACACAAGATCACTTACTACCCAAGAGTCAAGACATATCACTAAAAATTAAAAGCAGAGATAAACTGGATTTATTTTACCTACTTGCCATACGAGAGCTGAAAGGAACCTAGAAAGAGATCTAGACCACAATCCTACTTTAACACAGGATACACCATAATCACTATAGGCTAACAAGAATGATACAGTCTTTCCCAAAGCCGTACAATGAAAAATTTAATATTTATATTAGTACAAGCTTTCATGTTTAGGCTTCCTTTTGAGAAATTACCTTTCCTTTTAAGAAAAGTCCAAAGACCTCAGTTACAATCAGGACTAGCTGTCTTTCGATCTTTCTTATTTTTAGGAGGTACTGGGGCAAGTGCTCAACCAGAGCTACATCTGCTCCCCAATGAAAGTTGTTTTTGTTTTGTATTTTCCATTTGTTTGTTTTTTAGGAGGTACCGGGGATCAAACCCAGGACCTCATAAATGGAAAGCATATGCTCAACCACTTGAGCTACATACATCTCCTTCCCTTTCAATCATTTTTAAGTCTTTTGTAAACAGTTAAGATCTCAAACCAGAATAGGTATGTTATCAGCTCACCATGGTATAGAGCTGCTATTGACTACTGAGCATGAATACAAACAGAACAAAGACTAATGGTGAAATTAAGACCACATAAGGGGAAATGGACATGGCTCAACTGATAGAGCATCCATCTACCATATGGAGGGTCCAGAGTTTGATCCCCAGGACCTCCTGACATGTATGGTAAGCTGGCCCACATGCAGTACTGCCGCACACAAAGGCCATGCCACGCAGGGACGCCCCCGCACAGGGGTGCCCCACACGCAAGGAGTGCACCCCATAAGGAGAGCCACCTCGTGTGGAAAAAGCACAGCCCACCCAGGAGCGGCGCTGCACACACAGAGAGCTGACACAGCAAGATGACGCAAAAAAGAGACGGAGTTTCCCAGTGCAGCAGGATAATGCAAGCAGATGCAGAAGAACACACAGCAAATGGACAGAGAGCAGACAACGGGGGTGGGGTGGGGGAGTGGGGGAGAAATAAATAAAATAAACCTTAAAAAAAAAAAAAAAAAAAAGACCACACAAGGATCACTAATGAAATCGATGAGATACAAAGGTATGATTCTGGAACACTTAAACAAAACCTTTAGTTTTTTGTTTTTGTTTTTTTTTTAAAGAAAGCTCTACTTGATATTATTATTAAACATGTATATTTGTTATATTTGGAATGAAGATGAGAAGCAAAAACCTTGCCAAAAAAAAAAAAAGATGAGTTCCTTAACACCTCACTTTATTTAGATTCTAAGAGCTAAAAAGGCCTCCAACTCAAGCATGAATTCCCTTCTAAAGGGTTCTGGCAGATGCATATAACTCTTTAAATATTTTCAGCAACAGAGAACTTAAAGAGCAGCCCCTTAAATTTATAGATTGTATAACCATGAAAGATTTCTTTGCTATCCTAAGCCAAAATATTCCTTCTAGTAATTAGCATGTATTGGTCCTGTGTATCATGAAATTACATACTTAATTTCTGATCCCATGAAGAAAGCAAAGTCAGACAGACCTCAGCTCATGTCCCAGCTCCCCATTAAACCTTGAGTATGCTGCCTTCAAACTTTAGTTTTTTCCACTTTGTAGCAGTTTGATATTATTGATGAATTCCAAAAAGAAATACTGGATTATCTTTGTAAACTGGTCTTTTCCTCTCGGCATATCAGATTATACCGGCATATTAGATTAAACCTCTTATACCAGTAGGGCATTGAGCCCCTACCCTGAGTGGGTGGGAAATCACAGAACTGTGGGCAAAGGACAGAACTGTGGGATTTTAATGTTGAAGCTTTCATGTTGGACTTTGATGCTAAAGTCTTAAGCTGGAGCCCCAGGAAGTAAGCACACAGAGGAAAAGAAGCAAGCCCTGGGAAGAGAGAAAACCAGAAAGCCTGAGCCCTGGCAGACATTGGCAGCCATCTTGCTCCAACATGTGGAAATAGACTTTGGTGAGGGAAGTAACTTATACTTTATAGCCTGGCATCTGTAAGCTCCTACCCTAAATAAATAGCCTTTATAAAAACCAACTGATTTCTGGTATTTTGCATCAGCACCCCTTTGGCTAATACACGATTTTTTTTAAAAAAGATTGATTGATTGATTGATTGATTGATTGATTGATTTCTCTCTCTCTCTCTCTCCCCCCCCTCCCCGCCCCACCCCGGTTGTCTGTTCTCTGTGTCTATTTGCTGCGTCTTCTTTGTCCGCTTCTGTTGTTGTCAGCAGCACGGGAATCTGTGTTTCCTTTTGTTGCGTCATCTTGTTGTGTCAGCACTCCGTGTGTGTTGCACCATTCCTGGGCAGGCTGCACTTTCTTTCGCACTGGGCGGCTCTCCTTACGGGGCGCACTCCTTGCGCGTGGGGCTCCCCTATGCGAGGGAACCCCCTGCATAGCATGGCACTCCTTGCACGCATCAGCACTGCGCATGGGCCAGCTCCACACGGGTCAAGGAGGCCCAGGGTTTGAACCGCAGACCTCCCATGTGGTAGACGGACGCCCTAACCACTGGGCCAAGTCCGCTGCCAATACACCCTTTATAAGAAAAGAATACCTGTAACTAACTAGTAGGAATTATTAATTCATATACTTATTATACTTGGCATATGCCATGTGCTATGGGGTTAAGAAATGTGAGGTCATGACCCTGAATGGTAGCAAGGGAAGTTATTTCATATATATTTGTATACAAAATTAAGTGCTATATAACATTACAGGGATTTATGATTAAAGGTATATGCAGGATACAGTGGGGCACAAAAAAGAGAGAGGTTGAATATACCTGAAGGCAAATCAATTAAAAAAGAATTTATGTGGGTAGTGGAGGTGGCTCAAGCAGTTGAGCACCTGCTTCCCACATAGGAGGTCCAGGGTTCAGTTCCCGGTACCTCCTGATAAAAACAACAAGCAGCAAACAAATGAAAAAGAAACTCAGGGAAACCAATGTGGTTCAGCAGTTGAGTAACAGCATCCCACACATGAGGTCGAGGTTCAATCCCTGACCCTGATACCTCAAAGAAAACACAAAGATACAAAAAAAATAAAAGTTTATGAAAAAAAGGACACCTTGAATGTTATAAGATAAATGAATATATATGTAAAGTTTTTGGCATGGAATAAGCATTCAATAAATATTAGTTCCCTTCTCTATGCCCTATGAAAGGCCCTGAACTATCCAAAGAGCATGAACTTACGTCCTTTGAAACTTCCCTTTTGCTAACTAAATACTCCCATTTCCTATAACATGATTTCTAAAAGTATCAACCATTCACAGAGAGAACTGTGATATGCTATGTTATGATAAGTTATGTTTAAGCCCTTGCAGAAAAAAGGAAAATACACACACACACACACACACCTATTTAGGAGTAAATTAAACCAGATTAAAATTTAACAGTCAAGCTTAAAATAAATATGAGCTTGCTTACCTGCACAGCAATGTACAAGCCTGGAACATTGAAGGACTCAAACATTATTTCAGCAGTATATTCCCTGTTTTCTGGAGTATTCAGTGGAGGTTCAGTCTATTGAATTGAATAATATTTTAAATATGTAAAAAGAGATTATTTTGGTAACTTTGACAAATTTGACAGACAAATTTTAAATGTAATGCAATTTATTTAAAACACTGTATTTAAAAGGCATTAAATTTAAAGGTACATAGATAAACACACAGACCAAAGGAAGACATATATGAAAACAATATGGTTATTCGTGTGAAAAAAAATGAAAGAAATAAAAGAAACTGAATCTATACATCATACTTTCAAATGGGTAAAATATTATGAAGAAAAGTGTTAGCAACAGAATGTACCAGGAAAAATAAGGTGAAAGAAAGGTGACCTAGTCAAACCACCTTGTAAACATGGTAGTGACTAATCTTCAGGCAAGCATACCAATGATATTTGCCAGTGGGAGAATTCTCATCTCTGGAACACTTTTAGTAGGATTTAACTGGTATATTTAGGACTACAGTAAATAAACCAAGACTCTACAGATCTGTGGAACTGCATCCTGGAAAATGTCACAAAAGCTGTGTAAATATTAAGAGTATAAAATGGAGATGTTGACGCAGTTCTCTTCTGTGCAAGTGAAGTGAATGCATGCATCACTTAGAAACCTCATTTAAATCTCGGTCAGAATGCATCCTAATGAAGAAGAACCTGAGGAACCACACTGCCAATCCCAGACTTCAAATTTCACCAATGTCTCATAATTACTTGAATACTTTAAATTACTAAATCTTGAAATTGGGTAATAGCTGGTTTGAAATTGGTTTGACAATGTGATCCTGTGTGTAATCTCAAATATTCAAATGTGAAAGACAAAACTTGTAAACATTAAGAAATACAGAAAAATTATCTTTTTGACCTTGAGACGAAGAATGACTTCTTAAATTTAAAGAGTATAAATTATAAACAGGAAAGACTGATATAACTGAAATCATTACAAAATAAATCCTTCTTAAATTTCAAAAAACATCAAAAATAAAGGAAAAAGACAAAACCTGAAGCAAACTTTTCCCATACATGAAATGTTTAACAGTTAAACTACTTGATATGTTTAAACTTATTTAGAAGAGTCTGGAACTATGCTCAAGAGTTTAGGTGGACACATACAAAATTAAGCAAACTAAAAAAATCAAGGCAATCATATTAAAAACTCCAGGGAAAACAAAGCTTTATATAAAATAAAATATAATCAGAGAACCTTACAAAGGAAAATATACAAATAGTTCAATATCATTAGTCATCAGGAAAATACAAATCAAAACCTAAATGAGTAAGCTTACACACCCACCAGAAGAGCTAAAATTAAAAAAGACTGACAATACCAAATGTTGGATAGAATGTAGAGTAACCAGACTACTCACAAGCTGAGAAGTCTGGAAGTTTCTTATAAAAGCATTCATACATCTATCCTATGACATAGCAATTCCACATCCAGGTATTTACACAAGAGAATATAAACATGTCCACAAAAAGGACTTGTATAAGAATGTTCACAGTAAGCAAAATAATCATAATAAACAAAATCTGGAAATAGCCCAGGTGACTATCAACAGAAAAATGGATAAATTGAAGAAATTCTTACAGTGAAATACTACTCAGCAACATAAACAACAAATCACAGACAAATGCCGGGAACATAGATGAATCTCAAGATTATGCTGAATCAAGTAAGTCTTACTGAAAAGCATATACTCATATGGTTCCATTTATATGATACTCAAGTACAGGCAAAACTAAACTATGGTGGGGGAAAAAAAAAAAAACCTAAGCTATATTGGGAAAAAATCAGAACACTGGTTACCTCTAGGGCACTGGAGCAGAGAGTGACTAGGATAAGTGCATAAGAAAACTTTCCAGACAGATACTAATTTTTTATATCTGATTTAAGGTTACACAGGTGTATGTACCTCTCAAAACCAGGGATAAATCAAACTACACCCTGCCTTCTGCAGGCCAAATGGGATCCAGTGCCTATTTTTGTAAAAAAATTTTACTGGGATGCAGCCATACCCATTCATTTAAATAGTGTCTATCACGCTGTTAACAATAGAATCGGAATAGTTGCAACAGAGACCAAATGGTCTACAAAGCCAAGTTATCTGGTCCTTTAGAGAAAAAATTTCCTAATCCTGGTCAAAACGCATAGAATGGTAGACTTATTCATTACACAGTACATAAAATTATGTACCCTAGTAGATAATATGCAGTCTAAAATAGTTAGGGGTAAAATGACTCCCACCTGCAAATCATTTTGAAATGATTTCAAAAAATAAAATGGATTGATGGACAGATAAACAGCTGAATAGATATGACATAAGGTAATTAAATAAGAGATTAATTGTAAAGTCTAGGTTGTGGAATTTCATTATGAAAGTTTTTAACTTCTCTGTATGTTCAAAATTTTTCATAATAAAACATTGGTAAAAAGTATATATTAACATAAAATTGAAGAAAACTATGAGAGCCCACTGTAAACAATATTCACAAAACATAACATAATTAGAGTATTGATTTAACCAAAAATTGTGATATAACTACACTGCAAAGAGATAAGGGAGGGATTTGTGCTGAAGGTGGGGAGAAAAAAAAGAAAAGGATGAATTCTACATCTTTCCAACTAGAAGTTTGTAATCAGTGTCTAACATATTTTTAAAAAGCAAACAAGAAAGAGAAGAAACATGCTACTTAAATTTATGGGATAGCTATCAGGAAAAAATTCTCTAATAAACTGAAAGTAGTGACTCTGGGGAGTCAAAAGACGTGCTTTTTTTTGTTTTAAGTTCTTGCAGCTTTTTTTATTTTGGTTACAATCATGCATTGCTTTGATAAAAAGAAAAAGGCTTTAAAAATTACATTATATTGCATTTTTGGTTACCAAGAATTACAAATGAAGCAATAATAAATTATTATTATTTTTAAAGTGCCACAGGTTTCCAACTTTTCTTCAATCATTACCTACATTCCTATTTTGGAGATTACATATACTTATCAAAAGCAATTCTTGAAGAACTTACTTTGGTGCTTCAATATACTTCTACTGGAATCCATAATTAAATGGTCTTAAAGATGTTAAGCAGCATTATAACAAAATCTTTCAGACATTACAACTCAACAAATAATAAAGTAAGAATGATTTCAAGAACAAGTGTGATGCAAAAGTTCTCATTAAATTTCTTCAAAACTTTCCTCAGTGAAATTACAATATGTACTTACCAAAAGAAAATAATGGTCTTCAGGTTCTGCCCTTAAGTATTTAAAAATCACTTGCTCCATAAACCTTTCCATCAAGTCCCAATCTTCAACTATTCCATGGCGGATTGGCCACTATTAAAACAAAACAAAATAAATCAAACCCATTAGTTGTACCTTAATATCAAAAATAAATAAAACTACAAAAAAAAAAACAGGAAATATTAGATGTTATTAATGGATATTAGAGATAGTATTTTCTTATGTACATTGATACTATAGATCATTCTTAGCAGATGAAAACTTAAGGACTGAGAGGTAATCAAAATAATTTCTAGAACACTGTTTTTAAATAGTTAAAAAAAATGAAGAAAATATGCCAAAAGGTTAAAAATGGTTAAATGTAGACAGAAGGCCATGGTTACCAGTCTTTCTAGATTTTTTAAAATTGTGTAATAATAGTGGAAAAACAGCCCATTAAAATTAGGCCTATGTCTATGAATCTTGTCCTTCAAGCAGTGAAGCTTGGTTGTCACTGTGGGCCCCGAGGGCGGGGGAGAAGAGAGGAATAGAATAGATGGAAGACAGGGTAACTGGGGGGCAATGGAAGTGTTCTGCATTATGGTGCAATGTTGGATATAAGCCATGTTAAATTTCTCCAAAAATTTTAAATTATGTAAACAACTGACCATGACTGGTAGCTATGTTTCAATATTTGTACATCAGTTCTAACAAATACAAGATCCACATGTAAAAAGATCATTGTTGGGGAAGGGGAAGGAGGGGGAGGATACTGGGTATATGGGAGTCCCCTATATTCTGTATGTGACTTTACTGTGACCTAAAACTTATTTGAAGACATAATGAAAAAAAAAAGGAGGTAAGACACTAAGGAATAAATGGAAGAGACTGCCTTGCCACTGTACATAGAGGACAACACCTGTAACAGTGATTAAAGGCAAAACATCAAAAGAAATTTTTAGAAATGTAAAGAACTGTGTATCCTAAAGTATGCACCATAATGTAAATACAGATGTCACCTTGTTAGAAAGCTAATGTCTCAGACTCTGTACATCACTTTAAGTAAATATGATATGAATAGGGCGTAAGAGTATCACTGTGGAAGGGAAAAGGTTTTCTGGTGGATGTGTGGGAGTGCTGTATATTATATATATACATTGCTGTGGTCTAGGACTCCTGTGAAGAAAAGCTGAATAATTAGGGGGGGGGGGGGGGGGGGGGAAATAGGATGTGGAATTTTTTCAAGTCAACATTCTTTATCTAAGTTCTTTATCTAACTTTATCCAAGTTCTTTATCTATCCTTTAAACTCATCGCTATATGCCATTCCCTAGTAAGGGACCATGACATTATATTGGGCTTCAAATTTCGGGGAGTTCTGGATCACAGAGTGTTTCAACAATGGCAATGGAGGGATACTGGTATGGGATACCAATGACAGATGATATATGACTGACAGGGAGCTGTACAGAACATATGTCCAGGGTGCATGGTAATGTTTGGATATACTCATAGTGGCAACAATTAAAAACCACAGTAGGGGGGGTACAGGGTTCCCGGCCAGTGGTGCTCTGTCGTGGTCCCTAGGGGAGCAGCGACAGTCTCCCAGGTACAGTGGTGGGGACCGGGAGGGAGTGAGGGTTCAACAGTGAGCCCCTGATACTAATGACTATGCTTGTGAGCTGATAAACCCAAAATAATAACAAGGCCTAGAGCAACTTTGTGCCTGGGAATTTCCTTCTGTCAGCCTTCATGTTACTCAAATGTGGCCAGTCTCGAAGCCAAACTCAGCATGTAAATGCAATGCCTTCCCCCCAGCGTGGGACATGACACCCGGGGATGAGCCTCCCTGGCAACGAGGGACCACTATCAACTACCAACTGATGATGCAACTGGAAAATGACCTTATACGGAAGGTTCAATGCGGATCAGCAGAATATCCATGTCTACATAAAATACCATGACTTTAAAATGCTGTTTGACCTAAAGTAAGGGGGAAATGGAAAGGAGAAATGAGTTTATATGGCTACGAGTTTCTAAAAAAGAGTCTGGAGGCTGGCAGAAGGTTTGCCCTCATGCACAACTGAGCAGAGTCAGAGAGACAGATAAAGCAGATACAACCCCCAGATATTGGTTCCTTTGAGGGCTAAAGAGACCCATGGGAGTTATGGTCATGGCCGATGGGGTTAACTACCAGGGCAGATGGCCCCTCTTTGGAAATGGTGTTTATGTGTGATGAATCTGGACTCAGATGGGATCTCCCTTCATAAGACTTTCATGCTAATGTGCTGGAGGTGCAGTTAATGTTGGGGTTTAAGATATATTTAGGGGATTTGAATCTCTGGACTGACAATGTGATAGCCAGATCCTGAGCCTCAACAGACTCCAGCACCTACAATCTGATTTATTGGACTTACCACACTCAGCTAAGATGGAGGTGAAGGACAACCACCACACCATGGAGCCTAGAGTGATTACAACTGAAAATGGGAGGATTGCATCCAGCATCCAGGTGGAATCTGAGCCTCCTCTTGACATAAAGGTGCAATGGACACAACCAATCCAGTGTCCACATAGAAGAGGTGGCATTGGATTGGGAAAAGTGGACATAATGGACAAAGGGTATGGGGAAAGGCAGGAAGAGATGAGAGGTGGAGGCGTCTTCGGGACATGGAGCTGCCCTGGATGGTGCTTCAGAGGTAATCACCGGACATTGTAAATCCTCACAGGGCCTACATGATGGAATAGAGGAGAGTATGGGCCATGATGTGAACCAATGTATATGAGGTGCAGAGGTGCCCAAAGATGTACTTACCAAATCCAATGGATGTGTCATGATGATGGGAACGAGTGTTGTTGGGGGGGGGGGGGGGAGAGGGGGGGTGGGGGGGTGGGGTTAAATGGGACCTCACATATATATTTTTAATGTAATATTATTACAAAGTCAATAAAAAATAAAAAAATTAAAAAAAAAAAAAAAAAAGAAATTTTTAGATATTTTTCATTTTTTAATACTCTAATTTTTTTTATTTTTCTAAATTATTATGTATTTTATTTCTAATATTTAAACCTGTCATTACTATTTCATTTTCCTATGAATTGAATTTGGCAATATATTAGTTTTCATTTTTTAAGAAGTTTTGGATCACAGAGAAGTTCAACCATGGAAGGGGAGGAGCACTGGCGTGGGGACATTGATGGGAAATGCATGGAAGGGAGTTCGCCTAGGCAAGCTATATAGGGTTCACAGATATGTTCGGATGTTCATTGGGTACTGACATATCAGGTAGAGATTCATACGACAACTGAGAGAATGCTGGGTTCCCATCCTGGGGAGCCCTGCCACATTCCCGAATGGAACAGCAACAATCCCCCAAGTGTAAGGGCAATGACCAGTGAAGAAGGATGGTCTAATGATGGACCCTTGATACTAATGATTATGCTTATGAGCCTGTTGTGCCTGAAATTTCAACTTGGCCTAGTACTGCAGGATGCCTAAAAGTTACATCCTGAGAGCCTCCATGTTGCTCAAATATGGCCCCTCTCTAAGCCAAACTCAGGACATAAATGAATTACTTTCCCCCCAGCATGGGACATGACTCCCAGGGATGAGCCTCCCTGGCGCTGAGGAACTACTTCCAAACACTGGCTGGTGACACAACTAGAAATAGACCTTGAAAAAAAGGGGGAAATGGTAAAGACAAATGAGTTTTTAAGGTTAAGAGACTTCAAAATGAGTCAGAAGGTCATCAGAGGGGTTGTGCTTATGCACATCTCAGCAGGATCTCAGAGACAACGAAAGTAGATACAACCCCAGGCAGTGGTGCTCCTGAGGGCTACAGAAACACCCAGATCCTACAGTCATGGCAGATGGCTCTCGAGTTCAGTGCCTTGCCAGTGGGCCCTACTTTGGACTTTGTGCTCCTGAATGTGACAGAGTTGGACTCAGATGTGACTTCTCTACACATTTTTCTGTTGCTTTTATTGAACCTCTGGCTGGTGCTGGGGTTGGTGTATGCCCAGGAGACTTGAATCTCTGGGCTGTCCATACGACAGGTGGGTCCTGAGCCTAGGTGGTATTGCAGCACCTACTCTCCAGTTTGTTGGACTTACCCAGGTCGGCTGACAGGGAGGTGAGGATGGACAACCACCACACCAAGGAAGCGAAAGAGACTATAGCTGTGAGCACAAAAGTCCCATCCACCATCATGTGGGATCGAAGCCCACCCCCCTCAAATGAGAGGAAGAATGGGCATCACCATCCCAGGTCCTCAGGATGGAGGAATAAAATATGCATTAGTGTGGACTTACTGATATTCTACTATAGAATTATTGTGACTCTAGCAATGGAAGAAATTATATCATTGATGTGGAGACAGTGGCCACAGGAGCTGCTGAAGGCAGGGAGAGGGAAAAGGAGGTGTGATATGGGGGATTTTCGGGACTTGGAGTTATCCTGAATGATACCGCAGGGACAGAAGCAGGACATTAAATATCCTGCCATAACCCAGTGAATAGACTGGGCGAGAGTGTAAACTATAACGTAAACTATAATCAATGCTGTGTAGCAGTGCTCCAAAATGTATTCATCAATTGCAATGAAAGTACCACACTAATTAAAGTTGTTGATATGAGAAGTGGGGAATGTGGGGAGTGGGACATGTGGGATTCTCCTATATTTTTTAATGTAACATTTTGTGTGATGTATTTATCTTTTAAAAATAAATAAAAAATATATTTTTTAAAAATTAGGACCATGAACATTATAGTTTATAATACCCCTAAGTTTTTTAATTTCTTGGCTCGTTCACAAATATTTGTTGCATACCTAATATATAGAACATACTTTGCAAATATACAATTAGCATAATAATAAATCAAGCATGTAAAATTTTACCAGAAAAACTGTATATATTTGTATAGACCCATGCCTCCCAATCCATCTAACAAGGTATTCCAGGGCACTGCAACAATTCACAGAGGCACCTCAAAGCATTTTAAATTTTCCAGGGAAATACAGTGATACTTGAAAATGTTTGGATACTGCATCATCTACTAGCTCAAGGTAGTTAGTTCAGTTTCAATATTAGATACTACATTCCTTTTAATGACATAGTTTCTTTGATAAGATGGATTGTCTGCAGTTGCTGTGTACAAAAATCAAGTATCAGGAAAGAGGATTTGGCAAAATGGATAGATAGGGCGTCTGCCTACCACATGGGAGGTCCAAGGTTCAAACCCAGGGCCTCCTGACCCGTGTGATGAGCTGGCCCACCCACAGCGCTGATGCGCGCAAGGAGTGCTGTGCAACACAGGGGTGTCCCCCACGAAGGGGTGCACCATGTGCAAGGAGTGCGCCCCATAAGGAGAGCCGGCCCGCGCGAAAAAAGTGCAGCCTGCCCAGGAATGGCACCGCACACACAGACAGCTGACACAGCAAGATGACGAGACACAGATTCCAGGTGTCGCTGACACAAGCGGACACAGAAGAATACAAAGCAAACGGACACAAAGAGCAGACAATGGGGGGGGGCGATAGAAATAAATAAAAAGTAAATCTTTAAAAAAAAAAAGGAAACCAAGTATAGGGAAGTAGACTTGGCTCAATGGATAGAGCATCCGCCTACCACATGGGAGGTTCAAACCCAGGGCCTCCTTGACCCGTGTGGAGCTGTTCCACAAGCAGCACTAATGTGCACAAGGAGTGCCATGTCACAGAGGGGTGGCCCCCGCTTAGGGGAGCCCCATGTGCAAGGAGTGCATCCTTTAAGGAGAGCTGCCCAGCATGAAAGAAACTTCAGCCTGCCCAGGAGTGGCATCACACATGCAGAGAGCTGACACAGCAAGATGATGCAATAAAAAGAGACACAGATTCCTGGTACCACTGACAAGAATAGAAGCAGGCACAGAAGAACACAGCAAATGGACACAGAGAACAGACAACTGGGGGGAGGGGAGATGGGGAGAGAAATAAATTTAAAAAATAAATCTTTTAAAAAAAAAGTATCATGGAAAAAATCCCATGCAAACCAGGAAATAAGGGTGGCAGAGTCTCTTCTGATTCTAAGGTTTGAGAAGTTGTAACAGTATTCAATAGGTGCACACATCCTTATAGTAATTGCATTGAAAAAGGAAAAATATTTTCTTTCAGTTTAAGTATTACATTTTTTACAAATGGGTACTAAATTGTTTGGACGTAACTAGTTTAATAAACAAAACCATTATATAGTTCTTTTGGTCTATGTAGTACTGTGAAAAAAGTTACTGACATTAATACTAAGGTCACTGAATTGAGAAAATCTGTAAACCTCTGGAATAAAATAGTTCCAAGCACATAGTAACCATTCAATAATAAGGTTGAATGAATTAATGAACGCCCACATAAATATTATTTACTCATTAAACCCATTAATGTTGCTCACAGTATAGGGTTCATGTTCTTTAACAGAGCCTAATGACACTTTCCATTGATCTTCTCCTGGTCTACCTACCCAGCTTCCTCACTTCTTTCTATCTCATTTCTATCCTATAAGCAATAGTGGTCCTGCAATTCCCAGCTGGCCTTGCACTTCCTGGCTTCCTCTACTTTAAATCCTTCCAGTATATGGCTCTCTCTCCCTAAAAGAATCTTACCTACATTCTTCACCTAGCTAACTCTTATTGTGTTCTGTAAGCCTCACCTTAAAGACTTAAACTTAACAACAAGGACTTCCTGAATCCCCAAACTAGATTAGGCTACTCCTGTTACATATTCCCAGAGAATCTTGTACTTTCCTTTTTCTAACCTATGACATTTTTTATTATTTCTTTATGGTCTTCCCTTCCACAACATTATAATATCCTTGAAGTCAAGGAAGCTTTCTTTGTTATTTATCACTGTACTTTGCGTACTTAGTAAGTTTTTTTCATACATGGAAGTTTTCAACAATGAGTAAATTGTGAGAGAAGGGAAGGAAAGAGGTAGAGATTTGCAAATTAGGCAAAGTCAAAGATTAAAAGATGATGAATTTCGCAGTAGTGATTACCTTTGGGAGGAGGGGAAGTGACTGTCGGAGGAGACACAAAGAAAGCTTCTGGATTACCAGAACTGCCCTATATTTTGATTATAAGCAGAGTCATAAAAATTCTTCAAACTTACACAATTAAAGAGTTATGTACTTTACTGTAAGTTATATCCCAATAGAGGAAGAAAGATAGGGAGGGGGAAAGGGGAAAGGGTGAAAAGAGAGCATCATTTTCAGGTGGCATAGCTTCAAAAAGTAGAGAAATCATGTGGGCTTGAATAAAAGTGGGAGGGAAATGGTCCAGGCATGACAATGTGGAAGTAAAAGAAACCCAATTCCATCGTGAGCTCTGTTTCACTTGAGTGTGCTAAAATTTTCCTGACTGGAGGAAAAAACATACACAACATTAGAATTAAAGCAAGATTGGGAGCAGACCATAAGAAATTTCTATTGTGATTAGATTGAGGGAATTATGCCTGTAACTGAATAAAATGTTACTTATATAAACAAATCATTAAAAACATGCCTTTGTTGCATATGTAGGTTTTTCTATTGCTTCATCACCAATGAAGAAGTCTAGGTCATCAACACCTTTCATTACCCTCCTCTGAGCTTGATCACCCACTTTTGCTGACTCCTTAATAGCAATACCTAAAAAAAAAAAAAAAAAGTTGTTTAGACATGTCAAAAAATTCATTTTCTTCAAATAAGACCAACTTTTGGCATATACTTCTTCCATTAAAAAGTGTTACGAAACATGATTTACCATATTAAAATTGTCAAATATACAAAATCCACATAAGAAACCTGTAACAAAATTCATTTAACATAATGAAATCTCAACTTCTACTTAGAAACAAAGCCTCAAATTTTAAAAGCTAAAAATACAAGTACTGCTACAGGAATGTTTCAGTTACGTTTTTTTAAAATCATAAAAGATCTGTTTTGATTATGTAGAAATTACATTTCTACAAGTCATCATAAGCTTGACAAACATTAAGAAATGAAAAACCAAAACGCACTAAAGAATAAGAAAAAATTGTAAGGAGAATAAGAAAAAAAGTTTTGATATTTTCTATTCTATTTATACTATTACGGACTAGTGATCAAAGTTTGTTAAACTTTGAGGTTTAACAAACCAGCTTAGAGATTTGTTAAACTTTTTTTTTTTAAGATTTATTTCCCCCCGCCCCCATTGTCTGCTCTCTGTGTCCATTCGCTGTGTGTTCTGTGTCCACTTGCAGTCTCGGCAGCACCAGGAATATGTGTCTCTTTCTGTTGCATCATCTTGCTGCGCCAGCTCTCGAGATATGCGGCGCCACTCCTGGGCAGGCTGTGTTTTTATTGCACAGGGCAGCTCTCCTTGCAGGGCGGACTCCTTGTGTGTGAGGCACCCCTACCCGGAAGACATCCCTGTGTGGAACGGCACTCCTTGAGCACGGCAGCACCGTGCATGGGCCAGCTCACCACATGGGCCAGGAGGCCCTGGGTACAAACCCTGGACCTCCCATATGGTAGGCGGATGCTCTATCAGTTGAGCCACATCTGCTTCCCATGTTAAAACTTCGATCACATACACAAAAGGAAATCTTGACTAATTCAAGCAAAACCCACAACCCCTTTAAACAACTTTAGAAATCCAGCATACAGCTCTAGAGCTAATCCTCAATTATTTTATATTTGTTAATTAAGTTACATAGTTCTGAATCCTTCAAGTTAATCAAGTCTTCATTAAAAATGATTTTTATCTGAATACACCTAAGTTCTTCAGGCATTTGACTGTTAACATTTTCATTTAATAACAATTATATCCTTAATGAATTGGAGAACACTGAAAGGAAAAAAATCTAAATTTACATTCAAATCCTTATAAATTTCATGGAAAAAAATACTAGACTATAACAATGAAGTAGTCTTATAAATAAAAAGAAATTCAAATACTCTGGGGTCCTAAATACTATAAAATATATCCACAATAATAACTTTTTAGAAACTTTGTTAATACATTATCTTCACATTATTCTGTGTGTTTGTTTTCATAGTGTACATTTATCTTTAATAGGGCAAGTGATTTGGCTCACCTGATAGAGCATCCGCCTACCACATGGGGAGGTCCAGGGTTCAAACCCAGGACCTCCTGACCTGTGTGGAGCTGGCCCATGTGCAGCGCTAATGCACGCAAGGAGTGCTATGCTACACAGGGGTGACCCCGCGAAGGGTAGCCCCACACACAAGGAGTGCGCCCCATAAGGAAAGCAGCCCTGTGAGAAAAAAGTGCAGCCTGCCCAGGAGTGGTACCACACACATGGAGAGCTGATGCAGCAAGATGATGCAACAAAAAAGAGACGCAGATTTCCAGTGCCACTGACAAGAATACAAGTGGACACAGAAGAATACACAGCAAATGGACACAGAGAGCAGACAACTGGCAGAGGTGGGCAGAAGGGGAAGAAAGAAAGAAATCTTAAAAAAAAAAAAAAAAAAAAAAAGACTGAGCAGTGTAGGAGAAAAACTAATATAAGTATACCCTTAGGAAAAAACATAAACTTTTCTGAGATAACATAAACAAGTGTTTACAAAGGATGTTTTGATTAAATCTGTGTGTGTCAATGGACAGAAATGGACTAGAAATAGCCAACATTTATTGGGCACTTAAGAAGTACTAAACATTGCAATGTATTCTTTTTTTTCACCTCCCCCTCCCCCTGCCCTGTTGTTTTTGCTGTCTGTGTCCATTCGCTGTGTGATCTTCTGTATCTCCATTTCTTCTTGTTTTTTCTCCTCTAGAATTCCCTGGGATTTGATCCTGGGGAACTCTGATGTGGAGAGAGATTCCCTGTCACCTGCATCACCTCAGTTCCTGGTTTTTGCTGCGCTTCACCTTGACTCTCCCCTTCATGTCTCTTTTGTTGTGTCATCTTGCTGCGTGACTCACTTGCGCCGACACTGATTCAATGTGCAGGCACTCAGCTCGCCATGCAGGTACCCGCATGGGTACTCGGGTCACTACGTGGGCACTCAGCTCACTGCACAGGCACTCAGCTTACCTTGTAGGCATGTGGCTTGCCACGTGGGCACTTAGCTCACCACACAGGCACTAGCTCACCACGCAGGCATGCTTTCTTTTTTCTTTTTTACCAGGAGGCCCCAGGGATCCAACCTGGGTCCTCCCATATGATAGGCGGAAGCCCTATCACTTGAGGCACATCCACTTCCAAGCAATGTATTCCACATGCGTTAATTCACTGACTTCTCACAATGATCCTATTAAGTAAATACTCCTTAGCACCTATGTTAAAATAATTCAACTTTCAGTAAAGAAAAAAAAGCTTAAACAAAATTATATTTCTTAAATCCAATACCTAGTATTATTTCTTATTTAAGAAAACAGTACCTAAAAAAACAGTTGGTCTAAATTATATTCAGTACCAGCAAGATCATATATTATAAATTTACTTTTCTTCTGATGGCAACTCTGGGCAGAAGTAGAACAAAAAGGAAAACAGTAAAGGACATCCAACAACATTTTGGATAAGCAACCAAAAACCAAAATGAGGTATCAACTAAACAACCAAAAAACCCACCCCTATTAAAACATTTTTGGAAAGAGAGAAAAAAAATTATCAAAAATATTTTTCTTTAAACTCTTATTTTTTTTAATATTACCAAATCTAACAATATAGTGATACAGATGTCACTGAAACACGAGAACTATATATAATCTTCTTGTTAGAAATACTCCCTAGAAATTTATTTATAATGTACATAGACATCCAAATGGCTCACTATAAAGTTCCTGGAAAACAATGATATACGAAAACAACTTGGAAGCTCATTTATAGGCTTTTACAGATCAAATTTCCATGTTCATCAACAATAGGTGGTGGCGGCACTGTCTATATCCAGCAACTTAAAACACTGCACCTGCAGCATTAAACCTGTAATCTGGCTGGGTTTAAGAAAAAAAAACTATACTCAAAAACCTATTTCATACAACAAGCAAGATGGCAGCAGAATAAGGAGCTCCAAAAGTCAGCTAAGTTACAGAGTGGTTAGTAATCACCCAGAACCACCTACAGCACCTGTCTGGGGGTTCCAGGAAACCAGAGAAGAACATCCGGCAACATCCTTGAAAGAATGGGAGTAGCAGACTCTCATCTACAGAGAAGATTCCTAAGTAAAGCATTCCACGGGTGGCACAAGCCACGTTGGGAACTATTCCATGGCTGGAATTAGAAGCTCCATTCCACAAAAACAGGGGAGGAAGAGATGGTTGGGCACCAACCTCAGCTACTGATTAGTAAATTGGGCAGGCTAAAGTATAATCCTAAGAACACCTAAAGTCTGAATCTGTCCAAGTCAGAAAGAGACTGGTAGCTACCATGTTAACTCTGCCCCCAGCATAAGGGGAAGCAGGGCTGACTAAAAATCACAGTGCTGGTAGGGACAGCCTTCTTTCCATCCAGATCAGATCGCCGGTCTAGCCTAAGCCCAGCCCCGCCTTCACCAGGGAGGAAACTTGTGGGACCTGTGCCAGCCTCTCCAGGAAAATACATGCCACACCAAGAAGGATGGTGATCATCCTACTCTGACAGCACGAGTCGCCTCAGGAGGTATTCTGTGGCTGGAGTTGGAAGCTCCATTTCTCAAAAACAGGGGAATACACGGGTTCTATGGTCATGGCAGATGGGGTTCACTGTCATGGCAGATGGCCCTTATTCGGAGCCTGTGTTTCTGCGTGATGGAATTGGACTCAGAGGGGATCTCTTTTCACAAGACTTCCATGCTACTTTATAGGAATTGTAATAGGTGCTGGGGTTTAAGATATATTTAGGGGATTTGAATCTCTGGACTGATAATATGACACCCAGGCCCAGAGCCTCAACAGACTTCAGCTCCTACACTTTGATTTATTGGACTTACCCCACTCAGCTAACATGGAGTTGAAGAAGGTCAACCACCACACCATGGAGCCTAGAGTGTCTACAACTGAAAGCAGGAGGAGTGCATACAGTATCCATGTGGAATCTAAGCCCCCACTTGACATAGATGTGCAATGGACACAACCAATCCAATGTCCACAGAGAAAATGTGGAATGGGTGTGGGAAGGGTAGCCATGGTGGCTGCTGGGTTTGGGGAATGGGAGGAAGAGATGAGAGGTGGAGCCGGTTACGGGACGTCGAGTTGTCCTGGGTGGTGTTTCACGGACAACTACAGGACACTGTAGATCCCCCCAGGGCCCACTGGATGGAACGTGGGAGAGTGTGGGCTATGATGTGGATCATTGACTATGGGGTGCAGTGATGCTCAGAGATGTTCTTACCAGGTGCAATGGATGTGTCACAATGATGGGAGCAAGTGTTGCTGTGGGGGGAGTGGGGGGTGGGGGTGGTGGGATTAAATGGGACCTCATATTTTTTTAATGTAATTTTTAAAAATAAATAAATAATTAAAAAAAAAAACAAACAGGGGAATAAGAGACAGTTGGCCACTGACTTCAACTAATGATTAGTACATTGGGCTGGCTAAAATAAAACCCTAAGAACAGCTAAAGTTTGAACCTGTCCAAGTTGGAAAAGAGGCCAATAGCCCCCATTTTGACTCCACCCTCAGCAAGTGGGGAAGCCAGGCTGACTGAAAATCACCGTGATGGTAGGGAACAGCTCCTTTCTATGCAATTCATACTGCAGCCATAGCATACGTTTCAGCCCCAACTCTAGCATGGAGGAAGCTGGAGGGACCGGCACCAGCCTCTCCAGGTAACTGCAGGTTCATTCAGCTGGCACAGACTGAATAGTTGAAAGTCACAGCATAGAATACTGACCACGCCTGCAGCTCCATCCCTGCCCAAGGAAGGGGAAGAAAGGGCGTGAAGCTTCATCAATCTCTCTAAGCAACTAGAGCCTATGCCTGCATGACTTGGATTATTAAACATGGCTGTCTGTGGCTCTGTCACTACCCCTGGTAAAGGACAAAGATGAGAGATGCTTCATCGGTCCCTGAGGCAATGAGGGCAGCTTGAGCCTCCACAGCTTATAGCACTAACTACATCCTCAGCTCCTCCTACACAATAAGCAAGGGAGAAAGGGAAAGAAAACCCTAAACTAAGGAAACCATACCCAGAATAAATATATCTAGTAAACCAGATGCCAAGACACCAACAAAAAATTATAATCTATACCAAAAAAACAGGAAGAAATGGCCCAGCTAAAGGAACAAGGTAAGTCCCCATATGACATAAAGGAGTTGAGACAACTAACCACAGATGTTCAAACAAATCTCCTTAGAATTAAATTCAATGAGAAAGCTAAAGAGATTAAGGATATTAAGAAGACATTGGGGTCTTTCTGGCACCTTTCTGTGCTGCCCCAATGGTGTACACAAAGGTCCTGACTGATGCTCCCAAGAGCATCAACAATGCCAAGAAGAGAGGCAAGCGCCAGGTTTTTATCAGACCATGGTCCAAAGTCATCACCAGGTTTCTAACTGTGATGATGAAGCATGGTTACATTGGCAAATTTGAAATCACTGATGATCAGAGAGGTGGGAAAATTGTTGTGAACCTCACAAGTGTGGAGTGATTAGTCCCAGATTTGATGTGCAACTCAAAGATCTAGAAAAATAGCAAAATAATCTGCTCCCATCCCATCAGTTTGGTTTCATCGTATTGAAGCCTAATCTGGCATCACTGATGATGAGAAGCAAGGTGAAAATGCACAGGAGGAAAATCCTGGGATTCTTTTTCTAGGGGTGTAAAACATACATGCAAATAAAATGCCTCCATGGGAAAAAAAAAAGACATTGGGGAAGCAGATGTGGTTCAAGCAGTTCAGCTCAGGCAGAACAGTCCAATCTACAAATGGTACTGAGAGAACTGGATATCCATAGCCAAAAGAAAAAACAGTATCCCTAACTTACACCTTATATAAAAACTAATACAAAATGGATCAAAGGCCTAAATGTAAAAGCAAGAACCATGAAGCTTCAAGAAGAAAATGTATGAAAACATCTTAAGACCTGGTGGTAGGTGGTAGATTCTTAAAGGAGAGGACGGAAATGGACTACTGATGCTTAATGTATGTAGAAGTTTTAATTAAGTCAAGGGATGTAAATGTCCACTCAAAGAAAGCTAGAGAATAATCTAGATACTGAATACCACAGTAAACCCTGAGGTGGATGAGAATTGTGACTGATGGTACAGATGCAAGAGTGTCCTTTGTGAGCTAAAGCAAATGTACGTCACTATTGTAGGGTGGTGAACGTGGAGAAGCATGGGAAAAAATACAACTGGAGTGACCTATGGACTACGGTTAACAGCAATACTGTAATATTCATGCATCTATGCCAAAGATGTACTGTGTTGATAATGGGGACATATGGAAATAGTGTGCCAATGTATGCTATGGACCACGGTTAGTGGTAATAGTCTGATGATATTATCTTATACTCTGTAACAAATGTTCCACAACAATGTAGTGTGCTGGTAGAGGGGTGTTGTATGTGAATTCCACACATGTACATGGTTGTTTTGTAAGTTAACAACTTTTCTAATAAAAATACCCTTGAAAAAAAAAAATTCAAGGTTCCCATATACACCACCCACCACCAACACCATGCACTGGTATGAAATATTTGTTAAAATTGGTAACAGTTTTTCTAATTGTACTAATGTTTTTAACAGTAATTTACCTTTCTTACAATTGATGAAAAATTATTAAAACTGTACTATTAACTATGGTCCACAGTTTACACAAGGTGTATTTTTTCCATAGACCACCTTATTATTAACACCTTGTATTAGTATCATACATTTATTACAGTTCATGAAAGAACAATATTACACTTGTACAATTATAGCCCATCATCTACTATAAGGGTCACTGTTTTATACAGTCCTATGTTTTATCTTTTAATTTTTATTCTAGAAAAGAGTTCTGCTTGCTAATGTGGTTGAAATGCTTCCAAGGTATATTCAGATTTTTGTGAATAGTGGCCAATCAAACAAATCCAGGAGATATTTCCACTACGTCCCTGAGCTCAAGAATATTCTTTTATAGTATAGCAAAGTCTAAATAATGTGAAAAAGTCTGCCAGCAATGCTTGATTTGTGAAATTCAAATCAATCTTTATCTTAAGAGTATAAAATTTCCCATGCTTAGTGAAAAATCAAAACTAGTCAATGTATGAGAATTCTTTTTTTACAAAAAAAGTAGTATTTCCTATGTTTAAAGAGTTTTCAAATATATGCTAATAAATTAATTTTGAAAACTGAAAAAAAAAATCAGAATTTTTAACATACTGCAACTTCTCACAAGAAAGACAATGAAAACTAAGGCTACAATGTTTGGCAGAGAGACGAAATGAAGAATGCCTAATATGGTGATGAGACACCTAAAGTCCAAAGATTGAAATTATATGAGACTCTAGTAAAGCTTAACACAGCCAACTAAGAACAAACCAAACTTTGCAAAGATGGCAGTAGCACTTCAGTAACCTCCTGAAATAAATGTTTAATCACAAATGCAGTGCCCTATATAAAATTACAAATGAAGAGATTACAAAATCTGCATACAAAATGGTCTAATACTAAAGCCTAAATATAACTAAAGTAAAGGATTAGCACATGGAAATACGTGTACACTAATCAGCAACAGAGCCAACATTTATCACTTAGTACTTAAAACAGACAAAAAGCTATCAATGTTGATATATAAAGGTAGGGAAAAAGTAAAGAAAAAGAAACCTGTAATTCAGTATAGATAAATATGCATGAATGAAGTATAAGGTAAAAGGCCAAACTAAGACCACCTCACTCACAATCATCATCTATTACATTAATATCATCTAAAATCCACTCTAGGTATTAAAATACAAGATTTAGGTAGTAGCCTAAGTTCTTAATTAACTGATTCCTAGCAAAGGATAACAAACAATCACAAGCGTAAAAAGTCAAACAAGTTTGTTTCCAGAGGGTAAACTACATCTCCCCTTCATATTTGCAATTTCAACAATGTATTTCTCACATTTCATACATTTAATTTTGTTCTCCCTATGCAAATGACAAAACAATTGGCCTGCTTTTGTCCAGTAGGTGCCTGCTTGAGACTAAAGATCTGTGGTTTTCGGCAAGACTAAATTTCTACCTTATTCCTCAGCATCATTGATTTTGAGACCTAAGAGTCTTTTACTATTCTCCACATCTTCCTTTCTCTATTTCCTTCTTGTTTTTCAAATGAATAAGAATATAATACATAAAAATATTCAAACACTTATATATTGTTGTACAAATCTAGTGACATTCCCAAACTTAAACTGTCTAGGAGTTAGCACTGCCAAGCAATGGCTCAAAAGGTTTGTCATCTGCTGTACAAAATCTTAATTTGGCAGTAGGACAAGGAGATCAGAGGTGTTATTATATAATGTAAAAAAGGTGAACTGTTTGAAAGTCAAAAGTACAAAAGTATGTCCACGATAGGTCAGACAGACAATCTACGCTAACAAGCAAGCTCTAACAAACCAAATGTGAGAATAGTTTTTTAAAACTATTGAAAGACAGCAGATGGTGGGCTAAAGTGAGATTGACAAATATAAGATAGAAGAGAAACACTTTATAGCAATAATGTATAAGAATAATATGTTTAAAGAATATCAGAAAACATCCAAGGTCAACACGGCAAGATGAGACACCATCCTTATACTAGAACATAAACACTCGTCAGGAAGGTAAGCAAGGATAGGCCTTGCAAACAATAATCATATCCATAAGCCAAAGGTCACTTTTCATAGGAGGGTGATGTGAGATGGACTACTTAAAAGTTATACTCACACACTGTCAGAAGCAATATCCTCAAAGCAAAAAACTATTTTCGGAAATTATCAGCTTATTTTTTCAAAGAGTAAATTTGGGTAACAGAAGCTAAACAGAAAGCTGAAATGAATGGTCAGAGGTTCAGAAATGAGGCAAAACACAGAAACCATGTTTTTAAAGGACTAAATTTTACAGTATCAGAGCTGATTATCTCTTTTACTTTGTCAGGAAAAAAATCTTTAAATCAGCCCATTTGTAGCTTAAAAAAATACTTACAGGAAGGGATGATAAACTGTGGTTCTGTATTTCCAGCATATCCTAGTTTTGTATACCTACAAAACAAAAAGAATTTTATAAATATTTCACTAATATCTCAGAAATTATTAATTTAATTTTTATACTTCGAGTCTTAGAATATGCTATAAAGGGAGATTTCATTTTGAGCAAATAACATACAATTCATTTAATACCTTTAGTTTCAAAATTGTAACAAAATGATAAAAGACCACAGCTTTCAACCCAGAAACTCCACCTCAAAATACTGTTCCTACAGGGATTTCAGACTTGTGTGAAATAATATACATATATATAAACACTAGGGCATTTGCTGCAGTCTTGCTTACAACAAAAAAACAATGGCAAATACCTAAATGTCAGGAAACAGATTTGGCTCAACTGATAGAGTGTCCACCTACCATATGGGAGGTCCAGGGTTTAAGCCCAGGGCCTCCTGACCGGTGCGGTAAGCTGGCCCATACACAGTGCTGACGCATGCAAGTAGTGCCGTGCCACGCAGGGGTGTCCGCCGCACAGGGGAGTCCCACACGCAAGAAGTGCACCGCAAGGAGTGCACCCCGGCAAGGAGAACCGCCCCGCACGAAAAAAGCACAGCCTGCCCAGGAGTGGCGCTGCACACACACAGAGCTGACACAGCAAGATGACACAATAAAAAGAGACACAGATTCCCAGTGCCACTGACAAGAATAAAGCGGACACAGAAGAGCACAGAGCGAACGGGCACAGAGAACAAGGAACAGTGGGGGGTGGGGGGAAGGGGAGAGAAATTAAAAAAAAAAAAACTAAATGTCCATCAAAAGGAAAACTAGTTAAATACATTAAGCTATGGAATATGATACAGCTATAAAAAAATTTTTTGATTAAGGAAGTTAATTATATACTGATATTGAACAATTATTAATTGAACAAAGCAAAATACAGCACAGTATGTAAAAAGTATGCTATATTTGTACAAAAGAAAGGAAGAAGAATACACAAAATTTATTTGATTGTGCAGGTGCAAAATATATCTAGAAGGATATACAAAAAAATCAGTAATTTTAGTTGTCTCCAGGGATGGGAACAGTATGGATGACGGATAGGGATGAGAGAGTGATTCTTAATTGCATATAGTTTCATACCCCATTTGAATTTATTATTATTCAAAAAGAAATATAATTTAGAATTTTTTGCCACAGTGGTTTCAGGTTATATTCTTATATTTACAGTATCGTCATCGTAACAACAATGATAATTAGAAATTATAAAAACTAAGATCTGACAAGCAGCAGGTTATGCATTATTTAGCTAGACATTTTGTGGCTACGTGGGAAAAATTATTAACTATGAGCAAGCTTTTAAGAGAAAATAACGACACTATTTTTTAAAGTATTCATTATTCAAACCCACTGATAAATGGTAAGCAGGTAAATTGCTATGACATTCCTGATTCTAATAATATCTGTGGGAATTTTATTCTAACTTAAATGGAAAAACTCAATCTCCATTAAGGACATTTTAGCCCCCAAACTCAGTTCACAACTCAGAGTGCCAAATAGTTTACGCCATTAAAAAATAAGGGGAAAACACAAACTGTTCAAAGGTGATACGCTCTGTGGAGCAGGTGGAACTCGGGGGTTGAGTACCTGCTTCACACGTACAAGGCATACCAAAACCTTCTAACATTTGATCCTTGACCACCTCGCCCAGTTCCCCGCCACACCCAGACTCCCTAGTCATAAAAACTGTTGACAGTTTCTGAACAAGCCAATTCATTTCATGCCACTGACATTCTCTCTCTCTTTTTTTTTTAAGTACTGGGGACAGGGATTGAACCCAGGACCTCCCATGTGGGAAAGCAGGTGCTCAACCAGTTAAGCCACATCTGCTTCCAAATGACCCTGTTTTAACACAGTTCTACTACCTAAGATATCTCCTTCCAATCCTGAATGCAATTGCTAAATGCCCACTCACCTTTAAATTCAGGTTTAAGTGTCACTGCCTCTGTGAAAATTTTCAAACCCTCCCAGTTAGCTGACAACCCCTGTCTTTTAAGTGCAAACATTTAGAGCAGTACTTAGAATACAGTACAAACTCAAATGTAAACTGTAATTAATCTTTATATTCATTCTCTCTGAATTTTCCATTCCTCCCATAATCAAAGGCCCTGCAGATACCTAAACTTTTAAATGCTTACAGTTATGACAGAAAATTATTCCTTTACTCACAGACAAAATCAGACTGCAGAAGATTCTTGCATTTCTAGCTTGTATCTGGTGGTTTTCCCAGGGTGAATCTTATCCATTGCACTCTGGATTTGCTGACCCCTGACATATTTTTTTATCACACATCCACAGCCAAGTATCTTTCTTTTCTCCCAAAGCAAAGTCTCTTCCTAATGTAAAGCCTCCAAGTTTAGAAAAACAGGACTCCAGTAATAGAGGTCAGCATGACTGAACAGTTCACCTTTCTCTAGATACAAAAAATTAGGACTAATTACTCAAACGCACAAACCCACCATCACCTGATGTGAATAATTTGCTCCCTCACTGAAATTAATTGCAACCTAGCTGAAATAAAAGACTATAGTATCAGTTTTTGAATGTATAGAGTACAGTGGCACCAAAAGTATACTCTGCCCCCCAGTGAATAAATGGAGCTGACTATACCACATTAAAATAATTGTTTAAAAGGAAATCTTCAGCAATTGTCTGAACAATATCTTACCTAAATCTACTCTCTTACTAGCACTTAGTGGAAGGATTAATACCTAATTATTCCTTCATGTGATCCCTCATGTTAATACCTTCTTTTTTATTTCCATCTGTCACCACAACAGTTGAAATTATCACTACCCAACAATAATCTAAAAGAACACCATGCTCCCAATCATTTGCTACCTTTAACACTTTTACAAAGGAGAACAGAATAATCTCCCTAAAAATCACTTTCAAACTCAAAAATCTTAAAATTATCCTATACTGCCTACAAAATTAAATGGAAACTTCTTTGAGAAATAAAAATAATTCATTGTAAAAAAGTTGCAAAGGTCCCTTTCAGAAAAAGTATCAATCTGATTCCCTTAGGTGAGCATTAAGGTTCTCCACCATCAGCCCTAAACTCTCATCGTTTGCTCACATGAACCCAGCTCAAAGCACACTGTAATTGCTACTCAACTTCTCCAATATGTCTTGCACATCTCCCCATCACATATTATCTGTGCTTACTTCACCCTCTCAGAAAAGCTCTCACTGCATCTAAAGACTGCTCCATGAAGTCTTTTCTGATTATTTTAACTATAAGTCATCTATACTTCAATAAACTCTTTATCTAAACCACTTGCTGTACGTGTATACAAGTCTATTTTACATATTTGTAAATACCATCTCCCTAAAATTACAGTAGAAATTTCCTTTAAGAAAGCCCCATTTACTCCATTCCTTGCCAAAACGGAATTCCCTAGGTTAAGCATATTCAGCAATGAATTACTTTCAAAACAAACACCAAAGGAAGGATCTACTGAACTTAATACAATGTTTAAACTGTCAAAACATAACCAAAACAAGCAGGTTCTTCCCCAAAACACAAAAATAGCTCCTTATAGTATTCAACTATATGTATGTACCCAGGAAAGATGAGGGGAAATATCCCAGTTTACTGAATTTTGAAAACTAATTTGATTCTTGGCTCAAAGAAAAATATTTCTGGAACAGAATACAACCCTATCCTAAAATCTGGAAAAGACTAGCTTAATTAGGCTCAACTCTCAAAATGTCACAATTTCTCCAGGAGGAAGAGTGAGAGAAAGAGAGATATGCTACATGACAAAAACAGGAATTCCATTGTTTTTTCAAAAAAACTCCCTTTATACTACTAGCAAACTTTAAAATTTGAAAATATCTTAATAAAGCTCAAAAAAAAAAAAAAAATCACGGGAAACGGACTTGGCCCAGTGGTTAGGGCGTCCAGTCTATCACATGGGAGGCCCGCGGTTCAAACCCCGGGCCTCCTTGACCCGTGTGGAGCTGGCCCATGCGCGAGCTGATGCGCGCAAGGAGTGCCCTGCCACGCAGGGGTGTCCCCCACGTAGGGGAGCCCCGCGCGCAAGGAGTGCGCCCGTAAGGAGAAGCCACCCAGCGCAAATGAAAGTGCAGCCCGCCCAGGAATGGCGCCGCCCACACTTCCCGTGCTGCTGACAACAACAGAAGCGGACAAAGAAACAAGACGCAGCAAATAGACACACAGAACAGACAACCGGGGGAGGGGGGAATTAAATAAATAAATAAATAAATCTTAAAAAAAAAATCATGAGTCAAAATTCAGAGAATATGCATATAGGAAAAAAGTCACAAGAATTTTAAAAATCAGTGTTGGAAACTGAGGCACATGGCCTCACAAGGAAAGACGTGCTGTCTCCATGCTAGTGCTGTCTCCATGGCTATGCTTGCACCCTAAGGAATGTGGTAATTAAGAGTTCCCAGCAAATGGGATGAAGCTGTTAAAGGCTGAAAGAAAAGATGAGCACATACCTTTTGTAGTGAATAGAACACTTAGACTTTGTACCTTGAGATAAGATTTTTTTAAATTCCTTAGACTATGGGTAATGCTGATAGTTAACTGCATGTTGCTGCGTGCAACATGTAGACTGGGGTATATAAAGAGTCCCTTGTAAACAAAGAAGTTGTCTGACTGAGTCTCTATTCGCAGACCCCCTGATCCCAGCTCTCTCGTTCTTCCTTTCTTTTTCTCTTTTTCTTTCTTTCTTTGTTTCATTCTCTTTTTCTCTTTCTTTCATTCCCGATACTCTTCAGGTCCAAATCTCCAACAATCAGGACTACAGAAATTTCAGACTTTAAAAATTTAACGTCTAAATATGAGCTAAGATGCATGTAAGTGGGGAAAGAAGAAGAGACGAGAAAAGGAGTCTAGGATGATCTGAAGGGACTGTTCAGCTGAGTCTAAAGAACTCAACACTTTTTATATTAATGAACACAGAAAATGATAATATTTCAAGAGTGAAATGAAGTATACTAGAAGGGATTTGAAGATAGCTATAAGAGATTTGCTTAAAAATTCATTTAAATTTTCTTTGTATTACATAGCAATCAGAAAGAGAAAATACAAATTATTAGGAAAGATTTAATATTAATTTTTTTTAACTTGCAAATAAAAGCTTCCCAAACTTAGTGTGACAGTTTGAATTTTCTGAATTACAAAAGATTATGTCCTTGAACTAATCCATTCCTGTGGATGTGGGGCCCTTTGATTGCATTAAATTCAGTTAAGAGACCCTGGATTAGATCAATTGATTGGATTGCTTTAGGGCTTTTGACTGGACTACTTCAGTGAAGCATGACCTAGGCTGGGTCTCCACTCTCTTGCTAGGTCTTATATAAACTGAGAACACACAGAAAGAGAGAACTCTGCCATTTGACCCTGCCATGTGAAAGAGGACTCCAGATTCGCCTACAACCACAGACAGACAGAGAAGCCCCAGAGGCTCAAGGAGACAAGGTCTGGTAAGAGATGCCTGATGACCCACAGCTGAGCTCCAGGAGAAATTACAGCAAGATCAAAGACCTGCCATCTTGCCTTGCCACATGGCAGAACTCCAGGATTTGCAAGCAGCCCACCCTTGGCAAGAAAGCATCTCTGATGGTGCCTTGATTTGGACATTTTCACAGCTTTTGGAACTGTAAGCTTTATCCTAAGAAGTTTCCCATTATAAAAGACAACCTGTTTCTGGTACTTTGCATTAGCAGCCTGTGGCAAACTAAGACAACTAGCTTTCTCATTAACCTACCTTATTTCTATCACATTTTATACTTCAAATGGCTACAATTACCATTGCATATACATTTTTAAGATGAAAACTCTCAAAATTCTTGATAGATAACACAGAGAAAGTTTCTGTATGGATGGCAGAAGAGTTTATCGCTTTTTCTCACAATAAAAGAAACTCCTTTCTCAAACAGAATTTGAATATTTGAACTTTTTAAATTGAAATTTAAGGATGTGGTCACTTTAAGCAAAGAGCTGTTGTTTTCATCAGTATATGCAAAGCTCAAAAATTTTTGTAATAATGCAAATGATTTCAAATCAATAAAACTTTTTCCATATCAAGTATTTCTCTAAGTGTACACACATGTTGCTCTTAGTCATAAACATATACTTTCAAATTAAAACTAATACTGACCCAAAGACTGGCTGCCAGAGATCCCTGACTCCTCTGCCACATGGGAAGGCACATGGCAGCATCTGCTCTTCTTGCCCTTCTCTTCTGGATTTCCTTGCTATCAATTTCTTGCATCTGTGGTTTTCTCTCTGTCTGAACTTCATTCTCTTATAAAAGACTCCAGGTAAGAAGATTAAAACCTGGGCCACACCATAACTGAAGTAACCTATGAAAAAGTCCTACCAGTAGGTTTATACCCACAGGCATAGATAAACTTTAAGAACATGATTTTCTGGGGTATATACAGCTCCAAAACACCACAGGGAGTTAATGTTTAATTTTTACAGAATTTTTATTTAGGTTAATTGTAAAATTTTGGAAATGAATGGTGGTAATGGTAGCATAGCATTATGAGTGCAATTAACAACACTGAATTATAAATACGTGAATATAATTAAAAGGGGAAATTTTAGGTTGTATATGTTACTAAAATAAAAACTAAAAGAGTAAATATAGAAATGTGTAATAGTGGACCCTACTGTAAATGATAGACTATAGTTAACAGTACAATTGTAAAAATATTCTTTCACGAATTTTAACAAATGTACCACACTAATGCAAGATGTTAATGATAGGGTGGTACATTGCAAAAACAAATTTTAAAAATTAAAAAAAAACCCACCCTAATGTAAAGTCAGGACTATATAGTTCATACTGTAGTTATAATATTCTTCCATCAGTTTTTAACAAAGGTACCACCCTAATGCAAACTGTTAATAATGTGGGGATTGGGGGTATACAGGAACGCCGTATGTTTTACATGATTTTTCTATAAATCTATAATTTTTTTAATAAAAAAAATTTTTTTAAGTATACATTTCAACAACTACAACAACAAAAAGATCTTAGTTCTGAAAATCACCAAGAAAGCAAGAAAGGAACAGCACTTTTCTTGAGCACTTACTGAATGCCTGGTACCCATCTAAGCATTTGATGTGAACTCATTCAGGCCCCACCAAGGCACAGTAAATTAAGTAGGGAGCATGTATTACATAAAGACAAAGTACAACAAAAGAGCCAGGTGGGCCTCAGTCCAAATTCAAATCTGCTCCTCTCCAGCTGTGTGACCGTTAGCAAGTCACTTTCCCTCTCTGAGCCTTGGTCACTTCCCCTCTCTGAGCCCTAATTTCTTCATCTCTAATACAGTGCATAGTGAAGAATTAGCCTCACCCAAAGAGAGGTCTGGCCAGTGGCCTTGGGTGCTGGAACCTGCTCTCTAGGTCCCTGGAATGTCCTGTCTGATAGGGGTGTCTTAGTTTATCCAGAGGCTTTGGCCAGTCTAACAATGAGACTTACAAGGGCAGCATTGGGCCTTGCATCCAGAGGAACGGATGACTAAAGGTATTAGGCTGACCTCCAGAAGGAGGAGACAAAGATGATCAGAAACTCTGCATTTGTCCCCCCACCAGACTCTGTCTGAAGATTTCTTCTTTTGGCTGGTTCTAATGTGTATCCTTTTGCCATAATAAAATTGTAAATACTATTTTTTTTTTAAGTACAGATATGTGAAAAAATATGGGTGGAAAACATACTGTGCAAATAGTATAAAAAGTCAGGAATGTTTGATAGTAGATAAAACAACTTCAAGAAAAAGATAAGAAATTTTATAATGATAAAAGGATCAATTCATCAAGAAAAAGTAACGAAAATAAAAACATATGTGCCTAATGGGTTTCAACATACACTTGAAAAGTGACAGAATTAAATGCTAAAAGGATGTTGGAGTTTCCTACAGTAGATAATTTTAACATCCTTCTCAGCAACTGATAAAACTAGACCAAAAAACAAACAAACAAAAAAAAAAATTCTGGTAAAGGTATACAGGATCAACATTAACAGCCACTTGGACCTAACTGATATCTGTAAAACATATACACATGAACTTCAGAATATGCATGCTTACCAAGTACACATGGTACATTAACTTGGACCAAGGATCAGCAAACCAAGGTCCTGTTTTGATACCAATAGGGAACTTAAAATGTTTTTTTGTTTTGTTTCTTGTTTTTTGTTTTTTTGGGGTACAGAGAGTATCTACAGCTGCAAACAAGACAGTTCCATCCATCTGCCCCATGGGATCTAAGCCCCCTCTCTATCAGAAGCAGAGTAGGCATCACTATCCCAAAATCTTAGCGACTGAGGAATAAACATAAGGGGGGATTGCAATGATGGATCACAGCAGACTTTTTATTATTATAGTAATGGAAGAACTTGTAACATTAATATAACATAATAATATATTAATGTAACATTAATATAAATACAGTGGTTAAAAGAGGTTATGAGGGAAGGGAGACAGACAGGTGTAACATGGGGCATTTTTGGGACATCAGAATCATTTTGATTGCAATGACAGAAACAGGCCATTATAATTTTGTCAAAATCTACAAAACTGTGCGATGCAAAGTGTAAACCATAATGTACACTAAGACCATGGTTAGCAGCAATGCATCAGTATTTGTTCACCAATTTTAACAAATGTACTTCACTAGTGAAAGATATTAATAGGGGAAGATGTGGGATATATGGGAATTCCCTATATTTTCAACGTAACTTTTATGTAATCTAAAACTTCTTTGAAAATAAAGGGAAAAAAAGAGAAATTCATTATCAATATAAAACCAAACTTCAGGTCCAGATGGTTTTGTTGGTGAATTCTATCACACATCTAAGGAAGGAATAACACTAATTTTATATAAACTCCTTCAGAAAATAGAGGAGGAACTCTACCCCCAACTTCCAATATCCATCATGAACACAGACACAAAATACTTAAGAAAAAAAACTAGAAAAATATGTGAAAAAGACAATATATCATGACCAAGGAAGGCTTATTCCAGGAATTCAAGGTTGCTTTTAACAGTAGAAAAATCAAGGTAATTAAACCAAATTAGCATAACAAAAGAGAAAAGCAGTTCTCTGCTTTTCAAAATACTTTCATGATTGTCCACTGGCTTGATGATAAAGATTACTCTTCAAAATGCTATAAGGGGGAGAGTGTGTGCCTCAAGTAGTTGAGCGCCCACCTCCTACACAGGAGGTCCTGGGTTTGGTTTTTGGTGTCTCTCAAAGAAAACAAACCAACAAGCTAACAGATGTGGGAGCCAACACAGGGGGCCCATGTGGCTTGGTGGCTGAGCGCCAGCTTCCTGCATAGAAGGTCCCAGTATCTCCAAAAAAAAAAGAATATGCCGGTGGCTGATTTGAGGTTGTACATCTCCAATTTAGTGCCAGCAGCAAATAAAGGCAGTTCAAAAAAAAATGCTATATGGTTCTGCATGGTCTGACCCCTATCTACCTTCTCAGTCTTATGTAAATACCCGCTTTCACTTTCAAAAGTGCCAACCACTGTTACATTTAAAGGAGAAAAAAACAAAAAATTACTCACTTAATGCCTAGCTAATTAAAGTAAAAATAGAAAATATAATAAATCTTAGCATTTACATAATATACTTATTTTTCTCTTCTTTGTTTTTGTTTTACTTCACCCTAGTCCTTTCTTTTTCCTAACTGGCCCTTTCCAAATCTACCGTTTCCATCATTCATTCTGGCAAAATTAGTAAAGTCTAGAGACTTCCAACTTGCTATTCCTTAATAAAGAGTTTGCATTTGTCTACATATTTTTGACATTGCCTAAGTTATTTGGGGTTACATTGAAATATTTCAAAATACCTTCAAACCTAATCAAACCTAATCTTTTCCTTCATGTCAATTATAAACAAGAGAAGTACATTTTGTAAATACCTTGAACTATTTCAAAGATACTTTTATATAAAATATTCTTGTGATGTCAACTGTAAATAGGGACATTTACATATAGTGTAGGAAAAAAGGAAACTACACATCAAGAACAATTCTGTTATATAATATTAGAATATGTATATGTTGTCCTTTCCAGAAGGCTACACAACAAACAGAAAATTATGGTTCTCTTCAAGTAAGGGATGGAGAAAAAGGAGATTTTACTTTTAACACCATTCTGTCTTAAATTTGTCCACCACACACATATATATATATAGTTTGGTGGTTTTTTTTTTTTGGTTTTGTTTTGATTATGAGGTACCAGAGCCAGGGATTGAATCCAAGACCTCATATGTAGGAAGCCAAACCTGGGACCTCCCATGTGGGAAGCTGGCACTCAATGGCTTGAGCCACATCTGCTCCCCTATATTTTTTTAATTAAATGAATTTTTAAGAGGTAACATCTGCCCATAATAAAAATTTTAATAGATGACACACAGGAAAGGTACTTAAAAATAAGTCTCCCTACCATGCTTATCTCCTAGCCATCCCAAGAGTCAATCACTATTAGGCTTATTATAAATCTCAGAACTATTTCAGGTATATACAAGTATATATATTATTTTAATTTAAAGCATGTTATTGGAGTTATCTGAGCAGTAAATTTATGAAGCCATTCTGCTTCTTTATACTTTCCTGTACTTAAAAATTAAAGTATCATTTTTAAATGGTTTCTAAAAAGGGACCATAAAATGAAAAAGGCAAAACTCTCCTATCTAATTTTATGAAATTCTTAAGGGTAATAACAATTTGAAAAATCAAACCAAATGTGTCCCTTTGTGGCCTAGGGAAACAAGTTAAATATACAGAAACTCTGGAAGAATATGGCAGCAATGAAAAAAACTACAATGCTGATTTGGGCTAGCAGTTTGGGGTAAGGTCTTGAAAACTGGACTGGGAGAACAAATGGCAAAGGACAGATGAGTTTTACACAAGAAATTATGTGCCTGCCATGGCAGTAACTACCTCTAAGGAGGGGGAAAATGGATTTAGGAATGGTCATCAATGATGTTATCTCGCTCTTAAAAAAAACAAAAAGAGAGGAAACAATATGATAAAATATTAGCAAATAATAATGCCAAAAATAGAGATATTTGTTATATTACTCTTTGTACTTTTCAAAAAGAAAGGAAATCCATTTATCAAAAGAATGTTTTTAAATAGTAAAACTAGTTATGTTTACAATGTAGAAGTATTAGCATCCCTTATGAAAGTATAAAAGTATAGGTATTTTTAACTCTGCAAATTCAAATGTTTCCTTATTAAGGGCATATAAGTGACAGAGTACTTTTACTTAATTCAATAGTTTCCATATTTCTATTTGCTTTGAAAAACATCTCACAGCAAAGAAGCTATTTGAAGATACCAATAGGTTACTGATACTGAGCCAGTAAGTGGGAAGAGAACCTAAAGAAAACTTACTGTATTTTACAAATAAACTAGAACAAAAACTATGATGAAAATCATGCCAGGAGAAAAAAATAAACATGTACTGAAGCCATTACACTGGCAGTATATGATGACCTTGCAATCTACATTAAGGGAAGAATGGCACTAGGATTTTAACTCTCAAAATTTCAACATTTCAAATTATATAACAAAATGAATATTAAGTTCTTACTTAGAACTTTAGGTTGGAAGGGATCTTAGTGATCTAGTGCAACCCATTTTCCAAATTTCTCAGTACCAACAGCCATTAATTAAAAGTTGAAAGAATTCTACTCCAAGTTGAATGACTTGCTTCAACCCTTACATCAAAAATACTTTTTACATAATAAGCATATAAATTACCAATTTTAAATGAATACAGAGGTCTACACATGAATCCCTATGCCTACTTCCGTAATATCTCAATTCTCAGCTTAGCTATAGTTTTCTTCACACTTTACCAAAGTTCAAAAGGATATATGCTGATATGAGGAACTTTCAGAAAAGAATGTAATGGTTAATTCACAAGGAAATTTGCCAAAAAGCATAAGACAATATTAATTATAAGGAATAAGAAAAAGAAAAAAAGCAAAGAAAAAAAATGAAAAAAAAAAAACAAAAAAGAAATAGAGATAGAAAATAAAGAGGGAAACAGACTTTGGCCCAGTGGTTAGGGCGTCCGTCTACCACATGGGAGGCCCGCGGTTCAAGCCCCGGGCCTCCTTGACCCGCGTGGAGCTGGCCCATGCGCAGTGCTGACGCGCGCAAGGAGTGCCGTGCCACACAGGGGTGTCCCCCGCGTAGGGGAGCCCCACGCGCAAGGAGTGCACCCATAAGGAGAGCCACCCAGCGCGAAGGAGGGAGCAGCCTGCCAAGGAATGGCGCCGCCCACACTTCCTGTGCCGCTGATGACAACAGAAGCGGACAAAGAAACAAGACGCAGCAAAAAGACACAGAAAACAGACAACCGGGGGAGGGGAGGGGAATTAAATAAATAAAAAATAAATCTTTAAAAAAAAAAAAAAAGAAAATAAAGAAATGAAATTTTAAAAAAGAAGAAAAAAAGCAAAACAAAAAAAGGAAAAAACTTAAAAAGAATAGGAATTGGTTTTTTTAAAAGCCTTTCTAATTTCCTCCATTTTTCTCAAATGTTTTCCCCATCACAATAAAATCAGTGTTTAACCTCATTAAAAGAAGACAGAGACTGTAGACTAGGAAGAGACTTGACTACTTTGTGTCAACAGAAAACAACATTCTCCTAATCCTTTCAGCCCTAAAAATTAAAGTCTAACTCCTTTTTACTACCAGAGAGTAAAGGTCATTGATTGTTCTACCATTTACTCTCCTGTAATCATTATCTTCACTTCCTCATGTATAGGAATAAAATTGAATTCACAAGATTTGTCATGAGGACCAAATGAGATAACAGTAGACAGCACTAAGTAAATATTCAGTAAACATTTCCATCCCCAGACCATTTTTCTTTACCCATAGACCTCCTTTTTTATTCCTCCTTTTACTCCTATAATTATTCTTTCAGAGGTCCATGGCAATGTTTTTCCAACTCCTTTGCACCTACACCTGCTCAAACTCTCACCACTAAAAATACAGATTACAGCAGTCAATACTTGCCCCATGAAAGAAGCCACAAAAGGCCACATATTGTATGGACCCATTTACATGAAATGGCAGTATTTGCCCGGGCCCAGTATTTTACTTTATAACAGCTTAATTGGGATATAATCCACATACCATAAACTTCACCATTCTAAAGTGTGTAATTCTTTGGTGTTTAGAATATTCACAAAGTTGCACAACCATCAACACAATAAATTTTAGAACAATTTCATCATCCCCAAAGGAACCCCACGCCCAACAGTAGTCACTTTCCATTCCTTCCTACCCCCACGATCCTTGGCAACTACTAATCTACCTTCTGTCTCTGGATTTGCTTATTCTAACCTTTATCCTGACTCTCCAGAAATTAATCCTTCATTAATCAAACGTTCATGGTGGATTATTACATACTCTGCACGAAGTTATAACATGGGGAAAGAATGAACAAAAAAGACAATTCCTGAGATCATGGAAATTTAAACATCATGCACCAACTAAGTCTTCCTTGCCTGCCATCTCCTGTATCTTATTTACACTTTTCCAAGGATCTAATCAAGGTCAAGTCCTTCAAAAACACCCTCCAACTATTACAGCCCTTATTAAATCTTTCAAGACAATTTAATATTAACATGTCATCCTTAATTATTTCATATACCTTATTCCCATTTCTGGGATTAAACTATAAGCCTCAAACATAAAATCATAGTTTAGCTTTCTGTATATACCCATAATGTTCAAGATAGAACGGAGTACACTGCAAGAACGAAATAAGTATTTGATTATTTTCAATACCCTTATGTAATAATTACAACTGTACCAAACTGCCTCCCTTAAGCATAAGTGGTTGCATCCAAAATAAAAACAGACAAAAAACTGATAGTTTATAACATTAGTTGTGTGATCTTTTGCAAATAACTTACATCTCTATGCCAGTTTCCTCATCTGTAAAATGGGAATAACAGGATCTACCTCATGGGAGTAGGTATGAATACATGTAGAACAATTAAAACAGTGCCTGGCACATAGTATGCACTATGTGATTACTGGCTATTATTATCAACATAAATCACCATGATTAATTCATCAAATATACTTCCTACTCTAAGCTTGGTTTGACTTTAGAGTGCTTATAACATAAATACCAAAATTAGTGTAGAATTCAAGAACCTCTGTCTGGACCTCCATAATCTAGCTCCAACATATCTTTTTTTTTTTTTTTTTTAAGATTTATTTATTTTATTTCCCCTCCCCTGGTTCCCTTCCCCTCCCCCGTCCTGCAATTTTCACTGTCTATATCCATTCGTTGTGTGAGACATTCTGTATCTATTTCTCTTTTTGGTCTTCTCATCTTTTCTCTTTTAGAATTCACTGGGATTCGATCCTGGGGATCTCTGATGTGGAAAGAGGTTTCCTGTTAGCAGCACCACCACCTCAGGTCCTGGTTTATGCTGTGCTTCACCTTGACTTTCCCCTTCGTCTCTCTTTTGTTGCATCATCATCTTGCCGCATGACTCACTTGCACAGGCACTGGCTCACTGCACGGGCACTCTTACCGCATGGGCACTTGGCTCACCACGCGGGCACTGGCTCACCACGCAGGCACTGGCTCACCATGTAGGCACACCTTCTCTTCTTCTTCTCTGGGAGGTCCAAGGAATTGAACTCAGGTCTTCCAATACAGTAGGCAGAAGCCCTATCCCTTGAGCCATATCCACTTGCCCCCTTTTTTTTTTTTTTTACTCTTTTATAAAACTTTAATGGAACTCTCCTACCATGGCTATTTTTCAGTACTATGTACATCCTTTTTTTTTCTTGTTCCCTGCTTTATTTTTTTTTTAATGTTACATTGAAAAAATACAAGAGGTCCCTATATATCCCCCACCCCCCTCATTTACTCCTCCCACATCAACAACCTCTCATCATCGTGGCACATTCACTGCATTTGGTGAATACATTTTGGAGCACTGCTGCACCACATGGATAGTGGTTTACATTGTAGTTTACACTCTCCCAGTGGTCCATGGCAGGACATACAATGTCCAGCATCTGTCCCTGCAGTACCACCCAGGACAACTCCAAGTTCTGAAAATGCCCCCACATCATATCTCTTCTTCCCTCTCCTACCCTCAGCAGCTACCGTGGCCACTTTCTCCACATCAATGCTACAACTTCTTCCATTACTAATCACAATAGTTCCATAGTAGAATATCTGTAAGTCCACTCTAATCCATACTCTATTCCTCCAGGCTGTGGACCCTGGGATGATTAAGTCCACTCCTCCTCTATATCAAGAAGGGACTTAGATTCCAAATGGATGATGGATGTAATTCTCCTGCTTGCAGTTGTAGGCACTCTTGGCTCCCTGGTATGGTAGTTGAACTTCTTCACCTCCCTGTTAGCTAGCCAGGATAAGTTCAATAAACCATGGTTGGGAGGGAGTTCTCCAGGGCATGTATACAGGGCACATAAAAATGTTTGGATATTTTCATAGTGGTTTCAGTTAAAAATGACAACTGAGGGAGTTCTGAGTTCCTGGCCAGGGGAGCTCTATCACATTCCCCAATGGAGTAACAACAATCCCCCAAATGCAAAGGCAAAGACTAATAAAGACGGATGGTCCAACAATGAGACCTTGATACTGATGGCTACAATTATGAGCCTGTGCGTCTGAAATATGAACTAGGCCTAGAGCTGCAGGGTGCCTGAGAGTTACCTCCTGAGAGCCTTCATGTTGCTCAAATGTGGCCACTCTCTAAGCCAAATTCAGCTAATGTAAATACAGGGGGAAATGGAAAGGACAAATGAGTTTATATGGCTATGAGTTTCCAAAAAAGAGTCAGGAGATCATCAGAGCAGTAATGCTTATGCATGCCTCAGCAGGGTCCCAGAGACAGCCAAAGTAGATAGAAGCCAAGGTACTGGTTCTCCTGAGAGCTACAGAGACCAACAGGTTCTACAGTCATGGCAGATGGCTCTGGTGTTCAGTGCCATGCCAGTTGGCCCTACTTTGGAGTTTGTGGTCCTGAGTGTGATGGAACTGGACTCAGATATGACCTCTCTACACATGCCTTTTCTGTTACTTTTACCAGACCTGTGGTTGACACTGGGGTTGGTGTATACTCAGGAGACCAGAATCTCTGGACTGTCCATGTGATAGCCAGGCCCTGAGCCTCAGCAGACTTGCAACTCCTACCGTCTGGTTTACTGGACTTACCCCATATCTTTTTAATTTAATTCAACTTAAGAAGCACTTAGTAAGCACCTACCATATCCCAGGCCCTTTCACTATTTCCTTGTACCATATCCAACATTCTAGACGTGAACCTACTTAACATCCCTAAACTCAACCTTTTACTTTTCCCACCTCACTGTCCTCTCACCTAGTATATCTATCTTATTTCGGTCTATCAATACTTTATTCATCCTTAAGACCCATCTTGGTCATTATCTCTACCATAAAGCCTTTTTTCATCTTCCCAGAAAAAGGAGTCAAAAAAGTTTCATTTATACCTGTCACAATATTTACCATATTGCCTTATAATTACTTGTGTACATGTGAGTTTCTAAAAGCAGGCACCATTTCCTATTCATCTTTCTAGTAACCACAGCAACCAAAAGTGCTTAGACAAATCCCACTAGGTCTTTATTGAAGGCCACTTTGTCTAATTATAAACAAACTGAATGCATAAGCTATTTACGGCCTATAATCTTGAATGGAAAAAAAAAAAGAGCACAGCTCAAATTCTTTATAACTCTGGCCTTCAATTTAAAAATAGAAAAAGCCCATCATTTTACTGCATTATCAGGTGGGACTACTTTCCAAAATAGGCCATTATCCCAAAATTATTCGTTAGACTTCTGTCCTAATGAAAGATTCCTTATTATTCCCATCACCAAACAGTCTTAAGAAAAACTGAAGTTTCAGGTTTTTGGTCTGAACACTCTGTGAAACATACAGAAAACACATACTTTTGGAAAAGGTGTTAATTCAAACTGCTAGTTAGTAATGGTTTAAGGAGTTTTCAAGTTGAAATAAGGAACTTTAGGCCACCTAAAGTAAAATGGGCACCATACTTCCCTATCCCCATTATTTCCTCTGGATGGACAATGTCATTTTTTTTCTTCCAGAATCTAATGCCCAAACCTATTGTGAAGGACCCACCACTGAGTAAGTCTTGGTAGAAGGCAAAACCCCATTAAAGAAGGAGGGAACGGATACTTACCTATCCTACTGCTGTCAGCTAGTATACCACAATGACCTGTACCCAATCTGAGCTTAGGTCAGAACTTTGAATCTTTACTCTTTACTGAATATCTATAAGATGAGAGACAGCTTAGAATTCATATTGCTGGTGTCTAATTGCAGCATCCTGGTCAGACTTCCTGCAGCACTGAGTGACTTCTCCTGCCTGGTATCCTTATTCTCTGCTTCTTAACTCAGCCTGGTTCTCCAGACTTCCTGTCAATTGTGTCATCTACAACATATCCTTTCAACAATTCTTTTTTTGCCAGTGATTTTGCTGTTGTTTGCACCCAAGATTTGTACTGATATAGCCCCATTACAGCTCTCATTTCTACTTATCAAACAATGTTAGTGTTTTCATATGATTAACATAAATACATAAAAATGTTTAAATTTGATTGTTTTGTTATCAAACAATCTTAATCCTCTTTCACTTTTTTCAAAAGCAAAGGTTTGTTCTGTTTTTTAAATAATTTTCCTGGCAGCAAGGCAACTTGGAACAAGCAAGACTGGTCGTTTATACATATAGACCATGGCAATCAAGGAAAATGTCCTTACCCCACAGCACCGTAACAGCAAAAGCTAGGAAAAAAATTCATTCCTATAAAGACTAATTTCCAAAATCAGTAGATCAGCTTATGCCCCCTTGAAGAGTAACTTTAGAAAGGAATAAAGTTCTCAAATCTTTTACATAAATCACAAATAAACCAAGAAAAGTCTGGGGGAAAGTCCAAAATAGTCCCTTTACTTTGCTCTGTCATCTCTCCTTTTTCTATTATGAAGCAAAAGTGTAAAATACTTTCAAACAGAAAATATACAAACAAGCTTTTACTACTAAAACTTTGTGGACTTCTCAGATAAAATTCATCTAAAATGATCATATACTCCAGAGAACACAATCTTTAATTCTATTTTAGAAAGTCTACTTGCATTTTCTTTAAATTACTTTTTTCAGAAGCAAATACCAAACAGTAAGTCTTCTGAGTCTAACTTTAAAAATTCATTTTTTCAAAGGAATCTATGTTTATAATCCTATATTCTTATCTACTTTTTTTTTTTATCATTTCTGTGTTGTATGGGCATTAGAGAGAATAACTTTTTTAATGCACAGGTAGATAATCCATTATTATTCATTTTCAAATTGCTGCCTCAGAAATGTGTATGCCTTCATTTTGAAGTTGTTTGTAATTAAACATCATTTCCTTAATTGAGTTGCCTGAATTAACAATTTTCAGTTTTTTCAGAATTTAGATATAGTATACATCTTCACGAGAGTCAAATAGCCAACATATAACACTATATCATTTAACCTGCATGTATTCCAGGTTAATCAAACCAATGTACTAGCCAATAAAACATCCTTATATATATCATATTTATACAAAAATTAGTAATGCTTCTCTGGCAGAGCCAGCCAACTTGGGCCAGTGGCTGTGACAGCTGAAGCTTCTCACCCTCCCATGTCCTCACTACTGTCACCATGCTGAGGGGTCTGCTTCTTGGGGAGGTCCCCAATTTTGAGGCCAATACCACTGACTGCCTCAGTTTCCATGACTATCTGGGGACTCAAGGGACATTCTCTTCTCCCACCCTCATGATTTTTACCCTTGAGTGCTCCACGGAGCTTGGAAGAGCTGCAAAGCCGGCACCAGAATTTGCCAAAAAGAATGTTAAGATGACTGTCCTTTCAACAGACAGTGTGGAAGACCACCTTGCCAGAAACAAGGATATCAATGTATACAATGATGATGTGCCCACAGAAACACTGCCTTTTCCCATCATCAATGATAGGAATTAGGACCTACTCATCGAATGTAGGGCCCAGCAGAGGACAAAACCGGCATGCCTGTGACAGCTTGGGTGGTGTTTATTTTTGGTCCTGTTAAGAAACTGAAGCTGTCTATCCTCTATCCAGCTACCACTGCAAGGAACTTTGGAGAGATTCTCAGAGTAGTTATCTATCTTCAGCTGACTGCAGATGAGATGGCTGCTAACCCAGTTGATTGGAAGGATGTGTGATGGTCCTTCCAACCATCCCTGAAGAGAATGCCAAAAAACTTTTCCTTAAAGGCCTCTTCACTGAAGAGCTCCCATTTGGCAAGAAATAGCTCCACTACACTCCTCAGTCATAAGTCTCTCCAGGAAGTTGGTTCTAGAGCTGTCTGCTTAATACAGTAAGCCAAAGGATGCCATCTACCAATCATGTTTTCCTGCAACAATTCCATTAAAACATCCTAGTGTGATCACAGCCAAGGTCTTTAGGTTACGATACTACTTACTGGCTTATTAAATGAAAATGGCACTAAAAATTTCTTGGATTTCTTTACTCTGAGCCTTCATGAACTTTCTATTTTGTTCAAATATCTCGGTACTCTCTTAGCTCTCTCTGAAATATAATATATTCTCTATTTGGGACTGGAATCTCATTTCCAGCGTTTGAGATAAACAAGTCTAAAATATCATTAATGATTTTAAAACACCTTGTTTTGCTCCATCATAGAATGGCTTAGCTTTATAGCTGCCCTAATCAAATCCTCTCCTCTTTTAGCCATTCTGGAGCAGGAGAACTTGAGATTCAACTTTCTCTGTAAATGCCTAAGTATATAACCCAAAAACTTGGAGTAACCCAGATATTCTTCAACATTCAGTCTTTGAATCATATCTGGGGGAAAAAAAACTGTTCAATTCTGTACTTTTCCAAAAGGGGTAAGAAGAATGTGAGAAGGGATTTTTATTCTATTAAAAGGGGGAAACTGGAAAAAAAAGGCTCCACCTTGACTGTCAGGGAGGTATACCAGTAAGTGAGAGCTCATAAAAACAAGTGCCATGTGCCCTTCACAAAGAGTATTTCTGTGCATTAGTCTGCTCTAAAATGTGATGTACATAAAACAGCACACTTTGGATAGAGAGGAGTGGATAATTTAAAATGTTTTATTATGGAACTGTTCTTGTAGTGGGCAAATTTGCTTTTTGGGGGATTAGTAAATGAAATCCTTTGCTAAAACTGGGAGAAATCAGTAGTTGTAAAGATACATATTTTTTATTATGTATGCTTAAGATCAACACCCTTTACAAACTGAATTAATAATGTTGAATACATACCAAGTAGGGAAATTAAAACAGTAGGCTCTGAATCAGACTGTCTCAGGGTTCAAATCCTAGATCCTCTACTTAACTATATCCACTATTTACTTAAGCACATTATGTAAGCTCTCTATGCCTCAGTTTCCTCATCTTTTAAAATGGGGATTACATAATAGTACCTACTTCATAGGGTCTCTAAAAAGGTTATGCAATTATCTCAAAAACAAACTTGGTTTAAAATGTTATGTTGGGGGAATATAAAATTAGTTTTTCCTGAACTCTAACCAATATTTTAGTAGCTTTATCACAGCAACTGAAAAAGATTTAAAGACAGGTTTCTCAAGAGTACTGCATTTTTAGAAAGGGCAAGGAGACAATATTTAAAGATGGAATGTTCAGCATCAGAAAAGATGAAAAAATATTATTTTGAGGTATGTGTTGGAGGTATGGAAGAGAGGAGGGGTAGAAGGTAAAAAGATACTTTTAATTCTACACAAATTCAAAGCTAGCCCTGTCCTGATTGCAATGAGTGTGTAAGAATGACTGGAGTTTAAGGCAACAGTTTGGAAAGGATTTTGAAAAAGATTTTGAAACAAAATTTTTAAAATTCCACAAAATGGTCCTTTGGAAAAAAATAAAATGTTATTTCTCTTTTTGCTCTGTTATTAGTCAATTATATAAATCTTCTATGTTTTATGCTATAACGGGTCCTCATAAAGTTATAAAATAAACAGCACACAAAAAAATAGTAATCAGTATCATATTCTGAAGAACCAAATTTAAAACATTAATTCAATAATATTACCTTACCTCTCATTGTTATTTAGTAATTCATGAATGCTATAGTGCTTGGTAAGCTATAAAGCATATTAATATAGCTATTATTACTTAACTGCTTTGCTCTTGCCTCTTTATACCAATGACTATTAGAGATCAGTGGTGTCATATTAGAGGCTACAAGTACCAATACAATTCCAGGGGAGCATTCAAATGTGTTTATTATATTGGAGTTTTGTTACAGGAAACATAATGCTTAAAGCTATATTTTAACTATTCCACTAGTTTGGACTGCTCCTAGTTCAAACATTTAACTGTTTCTACTTGTTGGGGGAGGGAAAGCCTGCTTAAACAGAGAAAAGCACTTTTTTTTAAGATTTAACATTTTTACTTCATAAAATTCCCCCGAAGGGGGTGCACCATTCCTTAAAGTACCACAATACCATCGACACGTGGAGTGGACGGAGCAGGCCCCTATTCCATCTCTTAATTCCAAAAATCCATTTAATATATTGTCCTCGGATAAAGGACATATCAGATATTAAACTAATAAGAACAGATACTACACTTGATCTTAGCCAAAAGGCCGGGAAGCTATGTGGAGGGAAATTTAGCTCTACCTTGAATTAATCTCTTCTCCTGACTAAGGATTCTATTGTCAGAAGAGCTTATCACTTACCACTCTAAGACAAATGTTCACGTGTGCACCTATTCTCTTATTGTCATGCTCAGGAAACCATGTCCTATATCCACAATTCTTTTTTTCCAGTGCGGGAAGGGTGATCTTGAACCCAATTCTTGCATATCCAAGAACAGAGAACTACAGATAGGAGGATATATATCCACAATTTTTAAAGGAGTAAACCTGATACTCAATCTTTCTGTTCTTTTCTCTTTGAATTCTCCCTTTTATTAGCTTCCATTAATAATTATAATGATGATTCCCAACTCTGCACTTTCATTCCTGAAGTTCCTGTTATTTTAACTATAGATCATTTCAAAATCAAAACAAATTCCAATTTTACTCAGTTTCTCAAAACCAACTCCCTTATTGTCTCAATCACTCAAGCTCACAATCTCAAATCTTCACTGATTCTACTTACAATCCATTAGAATCAAATCCCAAGTCCTAGCTATACCTCTTCCACAATCTCTCAAATCAGAAAAAAAAAAAAAAAAGTTTAATTGTGCAAAGAGCTATGGTAGGCCAGGCCCTGGAGGAGACAGGAAAATAAGCATAGGACACTGTGTTCCTATGGGTAAGAACTTCAATAAAAAGGGAGTTAACTGTTCATTATAATAATTGCAATGTATTGAGTTCTTAGTATGTGCTAGGCTCTGGGAAGAACCATTTTCATGCATTATCTCAAAAGAAACCCATAAAGGTAGCATTATCTCCAAATTACAGGTGGGAAAAATAAGACCTGCAGAGTTTGAACCTTCATACCGCTATTAAGAGGTAGAGCTCACACTCAAAACCAGATCTGACTACAAAACCTTTGCTAGCCATAAATAAACAACACAAAATAATTGCCAGAAGAAAAAAAAAAGGCAATATTCCCCAATATATCTCTTCTGCTCCATTCCCACAGCCAATACCCTATTTCAAATTTCTACAAAGCTGGTACCGAGTGAGGAACTTAAGAATCATCTAGAAAGTCTGTTGAAATGATAGTTCAAGGTCTGACCCTATAAAGTCTGAGTCACTGGGTATGGGGTATTTCTGATGCATAGCTTTTTAAACTGTAGCCCTAATCCTCGTTCGTTTGTCCATTCATTCAACAAAGATTTAATGAGTTCCTACTATGCACCAAGCCTCATAGCTTCATTACAAATGCCTCTTCTACATCTGATCCAACTACAATCCATTCTGCAAATATTCTAAAAGCCCTACTTCAACATTTCATCCCTTTTAACTTAAGGATTTTCTACTTCCTATTGAGTAAAATGTCTTCGCAATCAAAGCTTTGCTGACATATCATGCAAACTTGGTACACAGTAGATGTTCAATAAATGTTAATTCCCGTTCACCTTACATAAACTGTAGCTACATAATATCACACAGTCCACAATTCATAAGGGAAGGGAGTGGTGTGGTGTATCATGCTAGGAGGGCTAAACACAAAAAGTACCTACTCTTCCCTTTCTTCTATATGTTTTTCCTTCCTCTGCCTAAACTGCTTTATCCTGTGCATCTATCCAAATCTTTAAAAGGACAGATCAAATCCTGACTTCACTAAAACTCATCCAACTCTTCCTGCCCATAATACTCTTTCCTTACAACCTACAGAACAGGTATATCTAAAAACTAAATATCCTAACATTTGATTAAATGCACACTTCCGTAGTTCTCTAGTTTTGAAATCATATGATTTACTGTGATACCTTGGGCAAGTACCTTAACCTCAAATAAACCTAAATTTCCTATGTATAAAATAAAGATACTACTACTCAGATTGGTGTGAAAAGTAAATGAGATAATATAAAGCATTTAGCACAAACTGGGAATAATCCTTGATTAATATCAGCTATTATTATTTCCTGATAAAACAAAACCTAGAGAGTAAATATTTACTCTAGAGATTAAATTTAAGCAAAGTGACAAGGAAATAGTCCAGAAATTCACATGGTGGGGTGGGAAGGTCGGGGGACTCTATCAATTCAGAAAAAATGTGCACATAAAGATTTTTCTATTGAAATCAAGTTCATACGGTTAGAATTTTTAAAAAAGATTTTAAGCAGAAATAAACAGAGTTAACAGTATTAATTTTTAAAAGTAGGGGGAAATTAAAAAAACAAAAATTTTTAAAGTAAATAAACAACTACATAAAATTAGGGGAGCAGATGTGACTCAAGTGGTTGAGCGCCTGCTTCCCACATGAGCGGTCCAGGGTTTAGCCTAAGAACAAAAATCAAACAATAAGCAAACAAACCGAAAATACAAAACTCAGAGGAACTTAAGTGGCTCAGTTGGTTGAGCTCTGGCTTTCTGAGTTCAATACCTTGAAAACATGGCCCATCGTAGAATAAGAATTTTAACGAATGCTTTTGGAAAATAACAAGATATTATGAATGTTTTTGCCCTTTGAGACGGCTAGAGGAAACAGCATTACTATTAAACACTATGTAAGGAATACATGTAAGAAACATGAACTCCCCACTTACACCTTCCCCAACCCACCCAGCTCTTCCCCACTGCTGTTAGACAAAGATCATCCTATCCCTACTAATGCTGGAATGTGGCCACAAGGAAAAGTAACCTTCTCATTCACTGACTCCAACAAAACATTTATGCTTACATTTTAAGATTTTCAAGAAGTTTAAGTCAATTAGGAAAATGCCTTAATTCACAATCTGCAGAGATCCATGAGTTCTACTACATAGAAAGCTATACTAACCTCTGATACCATAACCAATGGAAATAATTTCCCAATGGGGCAAAAAAAAAACATAAAAGGGAAAAGTGAAATTCACAATGCAAAATTCTATAAGGAAGCTACAACAGAATAAAAGTATATAAAGGAGTTCCCTTATTTGGTTTGAATGACAGAGAACTTTGAGAAACACATGTAAAAAAATAATTTAGGATATTCTTACCTTTACAACTGTTACAATATTCCTAAAAATGCATACTTCACTGCAATTTAGTTTTTAAGCAACCAGCTCTACCATGAGTATCTGTATCCCAGTTATATTCTGAAGTGCTTTTCCAAAACAGACCTAAAGAAAATGTGTATATACGGTATCAATCTGAAGTAAGTTATTTTTTTCTGAATACTTCTCAAAATTTGTATTTTCTTTTATGATCTGAGCCTATGACTGTTTTTCTTCTGCTGAGTTTTGCTGGAGGATCCCTAATTTTGAGTTTTGGTATTAAGCATCATGTTTCCCAAATCATACAGCTTTTCTTATATAAGACCACCAAGTTTCATAGATTTTTTTCAGCAAGCTTTTACCTAACGAATATAATGAAAAACAATGAGCAACTTGACTAAGGTTATAATTTTTCATTTACATTAAGCAGATAATTGTAATTAGTCACTCAAGAGGTGAATACCTTCTCTAAAGCACAAAGGAAGACACAAATTATTAGGCACACAGTTTGTATTTGGGGACCACAGTATTCTGGAACATAAAAATACCTGTTAAGGGCCTACTTACATAAGTTTATCAAGGACCTAATCTCAACTAGCTATCCTAAATACACTAGTGAAGCTAACGGCTTAACTTTCCAGGAGCTGGATTTAATAGGCAACTCTGAAAGACCAAAAAGCCTTGTGAGAATGAAAAGAAATGAAATTTCTAAAGCTGGAATTTCAGATTGTGGCGGACAGCAGAGGGGACAAGGGTACTCCTAATCAGTTCCATTCAAATCTTGAGAGCCCAGTTAACCTCTCCTTGTTAGGCAACAAAGAGAAGTGACAAGCACCTTATTATTGAAATAGTAAAACAGAAATACCACAGGTATAGACTAATCCCTCTCCCCACTCCTGAACATTCAGGTGTTTAAATTCTGGTGTATTAATTCAAAGATAAAAACTACATTTCAAAATGGAAAAATGCTTAAGACGCTGGCACTCTATTTAACAGTGCGACAATCATCTACATTATTTTTTGAAAGCCCACTTAATCCTAAAGCATTAAATAATAATTACATAGCAGTATTTTTCACTTTAACAAAACACACTTGAAAAGAACCCTATTCTGTCAGGTCAAATCTGATTTTAAAACTGACCCAAGTAGAAAGAAAAGAAAAAACAGTGGTTCAGGGAAACGAGCCTGCATTAAGGAGAAATTAACTTTAATAAACTGTCCATCAAAAAAAAAAAATTCATAGAAGTTACATCACTAAACTAAGTGGTGTTTCCAAGGGAAAATATTAAGATGTCAGTTGTCTCCCTAAGCCCTACTGGGATTCTGGAAACTGCCACACTAACATAAAGTTATGAGTTTGAAAATAAGAAACTTTCACAAAGAGCAAAACAAGTGTGCAGGGGCACACCAATACTTTAATAAAAGTACACTAAATAATTAAAGGGAAGGAAGACCGACAATCCTCCCTTCAACATACCTCTCCCACACTCCTACCCCCCAAAACACGAACTTGTTTTCAAGAATAAAGAGATGTCATAATTTAGCATCACCGGTAAAAAAAAAAGAGAGAGACGTCAATATTTAACTTAAAACAGTCATTCTGCATTAAAGTATAAAGTCTATTCTTTACCTAAGGATGCAGTGTGCTAGAAATCTCTAAAATGCCTATTAATACAAAAGGAACTACAAATTCATCACCATCAACTACTTGCAAATTAAGCACATCTCTGGTAATCGCCGCTATACCTTCCTTCTCTCGCTTCAAGGCACCACCACAGAACGAAAGCTTTCCAACTTAATAGCTTATTTTCCCGGTGTCCCCCATACCCTTTCCCCGGTGGAACTTAAATACATATTTTTTAAGTTCACAAAAATTAATTCCTAGCACCGGTAATTCCGTCTATCCAAAACCTGCTTAATTTTCTAGTAAGATGCGCTCAGGTTGGAAACGAAAAACTACCTTATAAGGGTATAAACGACTGAAAGCAGGAAGAGGCTTTGACAAAACTAAGGAAGTTGCAGCGCGCTTGCTCACTGAGGGACTTTTTTGAGGCAAGAGAAGGAACACATGACATCGTTCTCTTCTCAAATTAAAAATGTGACTGGGTTCACCGGGAAAAACGCAGTGGGAAATGGCAATGACCGGGAGCAGAAAAGGTAGGGGGAGGTGGTCAAATGAAAAGCGCAGCTCTGGGTTCCTATTTCAGGAGCGGATCCTCCACTGGCCTCACCCACACCCTGGGCTGGGGAGTCTCCGCGATCTTGCAAAACCTCGAGGGGCGCTCCTCTTTTCTCCCTCCTCCGCCGAGCCGGTCCCCACGCCCGGTCCCCTCCGTCCCCGCGCCCACCGGCAGGGCGGGGCGCCGAGGCAGAGGAGCGCCGGGTGGGCCGGGCCCGGAGACCACCCCCGCCCCGGCACGCGGGCAGCTCGGGCGCCGGGGGCACAGGCCCAGAGGGGGTCGCGCGGAGGGGGACGCTCGCGGGGTACGGGGCCGGCCCGCGCCCCCGCAGCGATGCCAGGAGGGTGAAGCGCCCGGGCGAGGGAGGCCCCCGGCTCCGGGCCCCACCCCTCGCCTCGCAGCCGGGCCGGGACCGAGACAGCCGGCAGGGGCACGTCCCCGCACCATTCATCTCCCGGCCTCCGGCCTCCTCCCGCCCCCGCCATTTTTCCTTCCTCCGCCTCAGTTTCCCCCACCCCCGCTCGTCAAGCCCCTTCGTCGCCTACCCCCGCTCAGCCCCTTACCCTGTGCCACAGTCCACCACACAGGCCGGCAGCCGTCCCGCCATCTTCCTCCTCTCCTGCTGCTGCCACTGCCGGCGTCTGCTCCGTGCTGGTTGAGGCCGGGGGTTGGCGGCGGGAGCTGGGGGCTATCTGACCATCCACAGCCGGGCCGCTCTCTCTGTCCTGGGTCGGGGGGGGGGGAACCGGGAAGCCGAAACAGAAGCGAGAGGCAGCAGGCTCGGTCAGCGGCTACCACTTCCGCAACCCAGGCAAGCAGTCCCCGCCCTGTCCCGCCGCGGCCTCCTCCCCTTCTCTCTTCCCTCCCCCTCACTCCTGCCCCCACCCTACAACTTCTACCCCTCACACCGCCCTTCCCCGGGAAGCCAAGATGGCCGCCAGCGCCGACGCCCCGGCCAGGCCAGGACCAGGCCGCGCGCGCCCCCCTTCCTGCTAGGAGCGGGCGGGGTGAGGGAGCATGCGCGATGTGGCGCCGGCGGCCGGCCAGGGCTCCAGTCCCGACGTTAGCTGACTCCACTTCGGGTTTTCCGAGAGAATACAGGAAGTCCGCCCGAGCCTCCAGTCTTCTTAACCTGGAAAGGGCTTTTCGGTTCCACCCTTCGGGTTTAGTTTGTTACCTCTTTGCTAGGTTGAGGAAGAGGTGGAGGTGCATCCCGTACTCCTGAATATCTTCGCCCGTGCCCCAGGGAAAATCGTCTCATTGAAAATGTCAGCGGCACAAAACTATTCTTATAACTTAAGTGGCTGCATTTCTATGTGAGGAGTGATACCAGAGAGAGGAAGTGCCATCAGGAAACTGATGAACAAAGGCTTGCCCCGTGGCTCTAATTATGCCATTGTTCCCAGGTTGTATTCATTTATACTTGTAGGTTGATAGAGGACTTTAGATTGTAGCTCCCCCAGAGGGCAGGACTGTGCCTGCAAGAAGGCAACCCTCCTAGGAATATATACTTTGTTATACATTCTACACAAACAGACCTTTATGAAAGGATGATGAAAAATAACTGCTTATCAGGGATTAAGGACCAAGAAAAACAATTTTTTTAAAGATAAGAAACTGCAAAGCTTAGACTAGCTGTTCTCAAACTGTGCATCAGAATCACCTGGAGTGCTTCTTAAAAACACAGATTGCTGACCTGCACCCAGAGTTTTCTGAGTAGTTAGTCTGGAATACGGCTTGAGAATTTTCAGTTCTGTCAAGTTCCCAGGTCTGGCCGTCAGCTTTGGAAACCTAGAAGGTTAATAGTAACTTTCCTCCGCACCAAGTTTATTCTGTATTTGCTTATATGAGGCTGAAATAAGAAATGTTTTTCCTAGGAAAGGATGTGTTATTCACCAGAAGATCACACAGTCTGGTGTTAGGCTGACCTGGGTGATAGAATGTGGGCTTTTCATTCATTCACTTCATGGGTAATTGTTGGGAGATGTGCTGATCCTGGATATTCAATGAGAAAAATAGATATATAGATATAGTCTCTGTTCTAATATACTTTACGGTTAATGGAGGAAAAAAAATGTGTTAAGAAAGAACAAAACAGGAGACTATGAGAGATGGAGGTGAAGGGTGAGCGATTGGGGGAGGGTCAAAAATAGGGACATCTCTGAGAAAATGGCATTTAAAAGCTAAGTTAGAATTAGACTGTAGGAAGATAGCAAAGTAGAAAGCTCCAGGAATCAGTCCCCCCACCAGAACAACTGTTAAACAGACAGGAACTGTGAATCAACTATAGAATACTGTATAGCATCTAGGGAAGAGCAGGAGGAAGAGGCTGATGAATTACAGTAAAAACCCGGTAAATTGCCCTCTGCTCAGCCATTTGGGGCACCCATCCCCATCTCTTGCAACATGCAGGAGTGAATTGGACCCCTGAAATGACTTACTGGTGCCAGAAAGAAACATAAAAATTCACTTCCCCAAGACCCCAGGTGGTCATAGTCTGATCACCCATCACTGCTTTTGATTACCAACTTTGGATTGCTGGGGGTCTGGCTCTGAGGGCAGCCATTATCCCAACCCACCCCAGACAAAGGCTGTGGGGGAGACCTAAGGACAGGATGCTTTCCTAGGGCTGCATTTGCCGGGCAGGTCAAGAATGCACAACTTTGGGGAGCCATGGAAGAAGCTCCTGACATCCTTCCTGGCTTCTCCTCATCCCTTCTCCAGGGCAGTTTGAAGCAGGCTGGTGCTCCCTTTGTGGGTCCCTGGCCTTGTTCAACCCAAGAAAGGCTTACTTGGGAAAGTTGCCAGAGCAGAATTTGCTCTGGGAAAGGGGAAAGGCTTACTTGGGAAAGTTGCCAGAGCAGAATTTGCTCTGGGAAAGGGGGAAGATCTGTTTTCTTGGGAAGTAGAAGGGACATTCAAATTCCTGTAAACAGGGGAAGCACCAAGCCACTAGCAAGCACAAGCCCAGGACCAGACACAGGCTCAGAAAATACAGGGAAGACCCTGCACTTCACGTTCACCTTGGGCAGTATATCAGTCAGGGTTCTCTAAAGAAACAGAACCGATAGGTTTATCTGTAAATATGAGATTTTTATAAACATTGTCTCAGGCAACTGTGGGTATGCACAAGTCCAGATTCCATAGGACAGGTTACAAGCTGAGAACGCCAATGAAGGTTTCTAATGAATTCCCCAGGAGAAGCTGGCTGGCTGAAGTAGAGATGGAAATTCTCTTCTGATTGCTGAAATCATCAGTTCTCCTTGGACAAGACTTCTCTCATTCTTGAAGGCAGTCACCTCACTTGACTGTAGATGTAATCAGCCATAGATGCATTATTTAAATCCATGAAATGTCCTCACAGTAACAATCACGCCAGTCCTTGCTTGACCAAACAACTGGGCACCATAAACTGGCCAAGTTGATGCATGAAATTAACATCATAAGTGAAACTTCCTAATAGGAAGGTTGACACTCTAAAAGATCTCTGTCATATCACCAACTGGTAACAAACTCAAAAAAAAACCAGACAACTCAGGGAACAAATCTGAAAGTTCACATTTTAAAATGTTAAAATGTACAGTGTGTGACAAAAGATTACAAGACAAACAAAAAACAGAATATGATGACACATTCAAAGGGATAGGATAAAAATCCAGAAAATACCAGTGAAGATGACCACACTGTGGACATACTAGAGAAAGACTTTTTTAAAAATGATCTTTAGTATATTCAAGGAAATGAACTAAAGGATATCAGGAGAATAATGAGTGAACAATATGAGAACCTCAATAAAGAGATAGAAATTTTAAGAAAGAACAAACAGAACTACTGGAGTTGAAGACCACAATAACTGAAATGAAAAATACCCAGTATGATTTCAACAGCAGATTAGAACTGGCAGAAGAAAGAATCAGTGAACTTGAAGACAAGATAGTTGAAATAAGACAGGCTGAGGAGGGATAGGAAAAAGGAATTATAAAAAGTGAAAATAGTCTAAGAGATCTCTGGGACGTCATCAGACAAATCAAAATAACATGGGAGTCCCAGAAGGAGAAGAAAGAGAGAAAGAGTCAGGAAGGATAACCCAAAAAATGTCAGAAACTTCCCAAACTTAGCAAAGAGAGATGAATACACACATCCAGGGAGCCCAAGAACACCAAACAGGATAAACTTGAAGGAGAACTCACCCCATCACAAGGAGAGAGTTCTGAAATCTGCAAGATAAAAGCAACATGTTATGTACAAAGGAGTCCCAATACATTCCCAAGATAAATAAAAAAAAAATCACCACTAGAGCTGCCCTACAAGCAATGCTAAAAGGAGCACTTCAGACTGAAAGTGAATGACACTAGACAGTAAATTAAAGCAGCCTAAAGAGGGAAGCAGACGTCGCTTAACTGATAGAATGTCCGCCTACCATATGGAGAGTCCAGGGTTCTACACCCAGGGCTTCCTGGCCTGTGTGGTAAGTTGGCCCATGAACAGTGCTGCCATGCCATGCAGGGGCACCCTGCATACAGGAGCCCCATGCGCAAGGAGTGTGCCCCACAAGGAGAGCCGCCCTACGTGAAAGAAGCACAGCCCGGCATGGAGTGGTACCACACACAAGGAAAGCTGACACAGCAAGATGACGCAACAAAAAAGAGATGCAGTTTCCCAGTGCCATACAAGCAGACGCAAGCTGACACAGAAGAATACACAGTGAATGGACAGGGGGATAGGTGAGACAAATAAATAAATAATATCTTTTAAAAAATAAATAAAAAACAAAGCAGCAGAAAGAAATAAAGACTTCCAGCAAAGGCTATATGTTCACCAACTTGAATACCAAAGCTCCAGAGAATCTCTGAGGTTACCATCTGTAACCACTGCATTCTACTGAAGATATGACTACAGAAAAGTGTATGCCTTGTGGATAAAGATACATCCCAACTACCATTCTCCTATGTCATTGGTTCCAAAGTCACTTAGACCTGATCATAAAAAATCAAGTTACTGAAAAATCATTCTCTCATCTTACCTAAGAGAAATGCCAATGGAAACAGCCAGTTACTGAAGCATATTTTGTGAGCATTTAGGATAAATAAGCATTCCTTGTTGGCAGAATCCATTAGATTCAGTTTGGTATTTTACTTTGGAAGTGAGGTAAGTTATTTTGTTTGATTTATTATTTATATTGCTTTTTTGTTGGAAGACTGTAATAGCTAACATTTACAACCAGACACTAGCTGAACATTTTTCCTATAGTAATTCAGTAATGCCTTACAAAAGTTCTATGAAGGGCTACATGGAGCCACAGGAGAGGGAGGGAAAAGGAGAATCAGCGAGTCACCAAGAGGCAGCACAGTAGCTGCTATGAGGAGTCCACCTGCACAGCTGCCAGCAGCCTGGCCTCGCCAGGCCAAGCCTAGACAGGGGTGGAGATAACGAATCAGCATCAAGACCAGGGGTCCACAAGGGCATGGGGTACATGAGCATGGGGAGGGGGCAGCAGGTGGGCCCCATCAGGGAGGCTCATGGGCTCCAGCAGTCACAGCTCTGTGGGATCTGGGGCAGCCATGCAGTCAGACCCTTTGGCCTCACGCGGGAAGCAGTAGGGTGCACTGTGGAGGCCAGCTTCAGTATCTTCATCAAGGGAGCCCAGTGGATCCTTTTGCACATCCTTTCAGATGTACCCATGCCACTTTTGAGACCACCGTTCTAGAGGATAGAAGAGAGGAGAGGGGAAAAAACAAAGTTGACCTTCATGGGGTTGCGATATCCTAAGACCTGAGAGGGACTGAAGAGACATGTATGACTTACAAAGAAAGGGCTGGATAGATGAGTTTGGATGAGAGGTAGTGTAATAATTTGATATTATTTATGAATCCCCCAAAAGAGAGAAAAAATATGTTCTATGTTTTTAAATTAGTCTGTTCCTCTGGGTGTGATACCTATTGGTTGTATTAAATTCAAAGGTTTTTTAAGTTTTCTTGATAAAAGACTAGGGCTTTGATTCAACCACATCAGTAGACCATGACTCAGGGTTGAATCCCTGCCCCCTTGGTGGGCTGATATAAATGGACACTCACTCAAGAGGATGCACAGAAGAAGACACAGAGAGAGCATTCCATGGACATGGAAGAGGAGAGAACTTGGTCATTTCAGTTCTGCCATGTGACAGAAAGGAGAAGTCTCAAACAGCTAAAGCCTCGGGAAGAGAGATTAGCCCTATGCCAGCCTGCAGCTGAGATTAGAAGAAGCTGGGCCCATCGAGCCTTAAGATGAAGAAGGAAGGAGAAACCAGGCAGAGATCATCTATCATCTTGCTTCAACATGTGGCAACAGATTTTGTTGAGAAAGGAGCCTTGAGTAAGACTCTGTAGGGCCTTGTAACTATAAGCTTTTACACCCAATAAATACCCTTTATAAAAGCCAACAGATTTCTGGTACTTTGCATCAGCATCCATTTGGCTAATATCAGTAGCAAACTGGACTTTCACTGAAGAGGTATATAGATGACTGTAAAGGATAAATAAGGCATAGTGTCTTATACTACACAGTTTAGGAAAGGCAAGAAAGAAAAAGAAGCATGAACTATTCATTAGAAATGGATTTTTTGAGGAAGTAATGAGATGGTAGCATGCAAAAAAAAAAGAACCCAAGGATCTCATCTACTACATAAGTTGTGTCAGAGAATTATGGGTTTGGGGCTTTTTTGAGTTGTGTCTAATATAGGAAATATAGGTGATTTTTAGGCAATGCCATTCAAACTTTACCTGTCTGCTATTAAAGATTTGTGTGAGGGGAAGCGGCTGTGGCTCAATCGATCGGGCTCCCATTTACCATATAGGAGGCCCAGGATTTATGTCCCAGGGCCTCCTTGTGAAGGAAAGCTGGCCTGGGCCTGCAGAGAGCTGATGGCCCTTGCCCGTAGAGAGCTGGGGCAGCCAGATGAAGCAACAAAGGGAGACAAGTAGACACAGAAGAATGTACAGCGAGTGAACACAGAGAGCAGAAAGCAAGCAAGCCACAAGGCGGGGGGAGGGGGGAGAGGGAGGGAGGAAGGAAGGAAGGATGTGAGCTTCTCTTAAACATAAATGAGCATTTTGTGAAGATGCTATATGAGTTACTTTTTATTGAAATTAGAAAGAAAGAAAGAAAGAAAGAAAGAAAGAAAGAAAGAAAGAAAGAAAGAAAGAAAGAAAGAAAGAAAGAGAAAGAAAGAAGAAAGAAAGAAAGATGTGTGTGAGCTTCTCTTAAATATAAATGAGCACATTGTGAAGATGCTGTATGCGTTACTTTTTATTGAAATCACTTCCTAAAACACAAAAGGAAAGAATGAATGAATAATTTTTGGGGAAGAAGTGATCAAAGTAGCTTTGCCTTGTGGGAAATGTGTCTGGGAATTCAATATCGTTCAGTGGGCAATGGTAATCATCTTCCTCTATTGTCTTGTTCAGGAAATAAGATTTTTTAGAGAACGGGGATGTCATGAAGAATGGGATAGAGGTTTGGAGGGTGGTAGATTTGGATCTGTGGAGCAGGAAAAATAGGGTGGTCTAGGCAGGAGAAAGACCTTGAGCAGGAGTGATGGGAATAAACATGATTTGTTGAGGGACAGTGAGGAGACATCTGTCAGGAGTGAAGAAGCGGTGTTGTGGATTTGGGGGGGGGGGGGGGGTGGAATTCCCAGAGCAAATAGTGTAAAAATCAAAATTTTACACCACTTGAGTGGGTAAGTCACCACCACCTTTACGTTTCTTTACCTGTAAAATCAGAAGTTGGACTGGATGACCTCTAAAATATCTTCTGGCTCTGAGATTTTATGATTCTAATTAAGAAGCAATGGGAAGAAAATGGAATCGTTTGGGGCAAGGTTAAGGAAAAACTGGAAATAGGAGGGACAAGTTTTAAGGAGATTTCATTCATTCAGTATACAAAAGTGGGTTTTTTTTTTTTTGTTTTTTTTTTTTTTGAGCACTTCTATACAAAGCCTTAGAATAGTTCCTGGCCCATAGTAAGAACTACATATATACATTACCTTCTGCCATGATTATAATTATTGCTATTATTATTATTATTGGAAATAGGAGTGAGTCAAAGATGAATCCAAAGTTTTGAATCTGGCTTGATGGTGATTCCGTTGGCAGACCTGGACATTAGAAGTTGATGGAATGGTTGGGAATAGGATAAGTTCCTTGCCAAGGAATAGCAAATAATGTAGGAAACAAGGGTGAAGCGAGAACCCCTCACCACCACTTGTATTTATTTTTTAAGACATATTGGTGTTTTAAAAACTTTTCTATGGATTAGGGTTCCTCTGTCTCAGTTGTATTGACATTTTCAATCAGTTAATTCTTTTGTGAGCGGCTGTCCTGTGCATTGTAGGACGTTTAGCAGCCACCCTCCAAGACTCACTAGATGCAAGTAGCATCTCTTTTCGGCTCCCTGGTTGTGAAAACCACAGATGTCTCTAGACATTGCCAGATGGCCTCTAGGGAGCAAAATCACCCCTGGTTGAGAAACACTGTTACAGAAAAATGTGGTAGATTTGAACTGAATGAATAAATGAATTAGATTTATAAAGCTCCTCAGTGGATGTATCATTTGACAATTACGTGAAAATCTGGATCTTATATCTAGTGTACAAATCGCCATCTTGAATTTGCAGTATTGAGGTTTTAACACATAATTTCATACATGAAAGTTAGGCCTACAATGATGGGGGAGGTTGTTAGTGTGGGAGGAGTGGGGTGAGGGGATGGGGTATAGGGAACTTCTTGTTTTTTTTATAATGTAACCTTTTTTGTGATGTATGTATCTTCAAAAAAATACAATTTATAAAAATGATGGAGGTGGGGGTTTGGGGGGGTTATATGGGAACCTCTTATGTTTTTTTTAATGTAATATTCTATGTGATCTATTAACTTTAATAAAAAATTTTTTTAAAAGTTAGGCCTGACAGCTTCTTGAATTTACACGTAGGCTTTAGTATAAGTCAGATTTTGTATGTAGTTAATAAGGGAAAGTATATATATATAAATGGTTTATCTGAGTCCATGATTTTTCTCTAGCCAAAATGGTAATTTTTTTTCACTATTAACATGTGGATAAGTTGTTAAAATAACCATTTGCCTTTCCACAGGTGTTTTTTGTGAATGCATTTTAGAAGACATAAAAATTGTGCCATTTTTGGTATGAAAGGGGTGAGTGCTATGTCACTTTTCTGAAAAGTCACTTTTCTCCTATTTTATTAGTCAGCCAAAGGGGTGCTGATACAAAATGCCAGAAATCTGTTGGGCATTATAAAGGGTATTTATTTGAGATAGGAGTTTACAAATACCAGGCCATAAGGCATAAGTTACTTCCCTCACCAGTCTGTTTGGAGCAAGATGGCTGCCAACATCTGTGAGGCTTCAGGCTTCCCGGGCTCCTACTTTCCTGGGGCTTGCTTCTCTTTCCTCTGCAAGCTTACTTCCTGGGGCTATAGTTTAAGACTTCAGCATCAAACTCCAATGTCAAAACTCCAACATTAAGAACCCTCGACTCTATTCTTTGCAATGCCCTAATGATGTGGCCCAATCAAACCCCTAATCATAACTCAATCATGCCCAGTAATAGACCAGATTACAAACATAATCCAATATATATTTTTGGAATTCATAATTATATCAAACTGCTACACCTATTGAACCTTTTTGGTGAGCTGATGTTTTGTAATTAGTAATCCAGGGTTGAGTAGCTCTCAACACTTTGGTGATTTCACTTCAACCTTACTTCCTTCTCTCAATTGCTAAAAATTCTATTAAAAATTAATCTTAAATTATGAAGTTTTGAATAATAAAAAAAGAATTCTTCCTAAGTAAAAACAAAAAACAAAAAAACCATATGAAGTAAGCACCATTATTGTCTCTGAAACTGCAGCTGAGAGATTAAGCAAAGCCACAAAAGTAGAAAGTGCTAGAGCTGAGCCTGAACCCAGGTAGTCAGTCACCAAAGTTAGGCCATTATCCACTACTCAGTAAATACATTTTCTAATTTTGAAAGACCCAAACAACATGTAAGAATTAAAAGAAAAACCTAAAACTACCCTATTAAGATTCTGATTGAGGCTGCAATGAATTTGTAAGATAATTTGAGAAAGAAAAGACAAGTCATCAGATTTTACGAATGAACATCGGAATTACTCTGGCCATTCAGGTTGATATGCTTTCTCAGACATCCCTGTCACACAGCCTACGAGGTCTTCCTTTGGGATTCTGTAGCAATCAATAGCCATACTTGCCATTAAGATGGGTTCTGCCATCACCACTTTGGCCTTCAAGTGGGACCCACACACAATAATCTGGGTCATCTTCTGGATATGTGGAAGAAAGTGTTGGTGGAAGTTTGCTTGGAGTGGGAGCTTTCTTTTCTACCATTCATCTCTGCTTTTTTCATATTCATTCTTTGATATTGAGGATTCCTTGAGTGAAGCAGCTGTTTTGCTAATCTCTTGATAATCTTAATTCTGTTCCACCTGAGTTGAGACAAGTTTTCATAATTTTTTGTTGCTTTAGAACATGTGAGATCTGTGGGGCCCCTTCCCAGCCCTGCTTCTTCTTGCTCTGTCTCCTGCTGTATATAGCCTGTGGCTTCCATCCTCCATTTTCCCCTTCTCATGCTCCTCCTTTTCTCCCTCTTCTTCCTTCTCCTCTTCTTCCTCTTCTACTTCAGGCTCATCCTTCATTATCATTAGAGTTGGAGGGAGTAATGGATGCTTGGGGGGCAACTTCCCTACTGTTCCAGTTTTTTGTTTGAATTTGCTTCCTCCCTTCACGGCACCAAAGAGAGGCATAAGTAAGCTTTTTAGCTTTGTTTTCTGTATCTCTACTCCAGTTTTCAGTCTTTTTTAGTTCTGGAATCTCTGCTGGCTTTACAATTAGTATCAATCCTTTAAGTCTCTCTTGTTTGTTCCTTAGTTCAGAGGTTCTCAAGTAAATTTCTTCTGGGACACACCATCTAACGCACTCCCCAATTTCATTTCTGACATGAATGCATCTAAAGAATCCTGAGATGGTGATTCCGACACAGCTTTGCTTGAGGCTTTCAGCCTCTCACAAGCTTCACAGCTCCCTTTCAGCACTCTTTAATTTTGCAACCAATTCACAGGTCTCTGGCTTCTCATCAGTCTTCCCAACCTTCTTCATTTGGCTTCTTCTCAACCAGGTCAGTCTGATCAAGGAATGTGTCATCATCCTATCATAAAAGTCTTCATCTTCCCAGGTCTTGGCTTTCCTTTTCGGAGATATTGCCTCTTGACCCAGCAATCCCAAAGTATCCAGGATCCAACAAGCTTCCAAAGAACAATGGATCATTGCTTCCTTTTGCTTTCCAGAGTGAATGGCCTCAGCCACCAGTTGTTTTCCAGTTGACTCATCCATAGGCAATCTCACCCTGCAAAGCCAAGTGCTTTGAATTTTCAAATTCATATTCTACTTCTTTTCCATCTCCATCAAAAAAAACCTTGGAGAGTCTTTTTTAGATCATTTGTATTAAAGGCCTCCCTTTCCTGCTGAAACTCTTAGACAGTGAGGTTCTCTTCCGCCTCATCCTCTGCAGCAGCTTCTCCCATTCCTGGAGCTGTCCATCTCATCATCTTGACTACTAGTATTTCTCTTCTTTTCAGTGGTATCCATTTCCTCTTCTTCATCTGAATCTTCATCCAACATCTTTTCCAACAGTATTGGTTGCTGCTTATGCAATTCTTTCAACCGCAGCCCATTTCATCATCTTGACTACTAGTATTTCTCTTCTTTTCAGTGGTATCCATTTCCTCTTCTTCATCTGAATCTTCATCCAACATCTTCTCCAACAGCATTGGTTGTTGCTTATGCAATTCTTTCAACCACTTTACTGTTAACTTGGATTTTGCCTCTCCATCTTCCTTAGGTCCCTGCAGACTGCCAGATGCCAGATGCTGCCTCCAAAACCCAGAGCATGTCAAATGTGGACCTGACAGTAAGTGCAGGATGGGATGTAGATTTTGTTGAGAAAAGTGCCACGAGTGCTTCCCAGATCCTGAGGTAAAAGCCAGACCATGACTATCACATTCTCGTTCAGGCCCTGACACCCAGGGGGTGCTCCAGGCACACGTCACAGCTAGATGCAGCCTTCGCACTATGAGTGCTCAGGATGGCACCGCCCTTCAGGGCCTCTAGGCTCTGAGGGGCCGGGCCATGGCAGGAAGAAGCTGCTGTAGGGGACGTGGCTGCTCCTCTTAGGGCCCCAAGTTCCCCCACTGTCCGGTGGGACCAGGGGAACATGGGGCTCCCTGGAACCAGGGTCCCACAGGGCCGGGGGCCTTTCCTTCTTCACCTCCCTGGGGTTTGAGGGACCGGTGGCCGGGGTCTTACCATGCCCGCTGGGGCTGGGCAGGGCTGGCTTCTGGAAGTCTGAGTTCTTGCAAAGCCGGCGTCCCTGACAGAGAGGGGACATCAGCCAACATACGCATTTTGATGCTTTTATGTTAAGTGCCTGAAAGTCCATAACATATTATGTTCGTCAATTCTTTTACATGTAGAAAAATTCGTTTTGTCCCGATTATTGCTTTTTACCTTGAAAGTTATCTATCATTATTTTTGCAACTCTCTTACAGTTTGGTGTATTTTGGTTTATCTTTTACACCTTTATTTTCAACTCCTGTGTAATTTTCTTTTAGATAATTCATTTTTATTTGCATTGAACGAGATTTTCTGTTTTGTTTCATTTTTACCTTGAAAACCACAGTATTCTAGTAGCATTTAATCTATCATATTTATTATGATTATAGTTTGGAATTATTCTATTCAAATTTTGAACATTTTCTTTGAGTTTTCCGTTACCACATTAACTTGTTTATTTTTTTTCTTATCTTGTTTTGTTTTTTTTTTAAATAAGTGGTTTAATAATTAAACCACTATTCTTCTAGTGGATATCTGTAAGGGTTTAACACATATTTAATGTTATCTTCCGTATTAATGTCTGCATTTAATCAGTATCTGTAGTCTCTCCCATAACAAAACTAGAACCTACAAACACTTTTGCTTCCACCCTTTCTTCCTCCACCACCCCGCCAGTTATTCATATGCCATTAAACCAAAAAAGAAATAATAAATGACATTTTCCCATAATAATATAATTTAAAAAAACACAAAACTAAATGAGACCTGAGGATAAGTAGAAGTTAGGGGAAAGAGGAGGAAGGAGAGCCCTCCAGGAAGAGAGAATAGCAAGTGTCAAGGACCTGAGATGAGAAAGAGATTGACTTGTTCCACAAATTGCAAGAAGACAACATGAAGTGATCCAAGGGAAATGCAATGGAAAGTGAAGCAAAGAGATAAGAAAGAGCCAAATAATGCCAGGCCTCAGAGACTGCTCTAAGAGTTTAAAGTTCATCCAAAAAGCCACTTAGAGTCATCAAAGGGAGTTTAGCAAGGAAATGTGGCTACTTTGTAGAGAATGGATCCGTCAGGATCAAGACTGAAGTGGATGGTCTTGTACACAGTGGAGTTCGGGGATAGGGGTATGTGATGGACAGCATCCAGGTGGGATCAGGTATGCGCAGAGGAGAGTCACATGGAGGCATCATCATCATCATCACATCTGTTGCTACTCACCACAAAATAAAGGATGAATCCGCATGGGGGAAGAGAGGCTTTTCTCAGAGATTGTCTTTCCAGAAGGCAAGCAGAAGTGGTTGTTCTTTTAGGTGCATAGTTTTTCCTTTCCTTTTTTTTTTTCCTTGAGGTACCAGGGTTCAGGGATTAAACCTGGGACCTAGTATGTGGGAAGCCAGCACTCAACCACTGAGCCACATGGGCTTCCCTGAGTTGCTTTTTCATTTGTTTTGCTTGTTGTCTGATTTTTTTGTTTTTTCATTAGGCACTGGGAACCAAACCCAGGACCTCCCATGTGGGAGGTGGCCACTCAACCACTTGAGCCACATCTGCTCCTGCTTTTGTTTTTAACTTTCCTTCATTTTAGAAGGTACCGGATGGGGATTCTTTGCTCCATCTCCAGTATCAGGTAATTAAAGTCATTTGAGGGAGCATATGCCTGAAGATTGACTCTGACGAAAGAGAGGAATGAGGCTTGGTAAAGGAGAACAAATAATTATTTCCAGCAGTTATAGGTGGTAAAATCAGGAGTGAAGGGATCATACCAGAGGGCTCCCCAGGACAGGCAGAGTTTAAACAGGTCACTCAGGGCAGTCCAGACTTCTAGGCCATCAAGATAGCTGACCACGCTCTGCCTTGGGCTGGTTGTCCTGGCAGTGGTTAGGCCAGGGTCAAAAATTCTAATGCTTCCAGGGACCAGGCAGGTAATGTTAGAAGTGAGTGGGGCCAGGAAGAGGGCAAAGCAAAGTGAAGAGCCCACACCCTACCAGAAGGCAGTGGACAACCATTGCTGTACAGGAATTCAGGCCTCTTGTTGTCAGAACCTCCCCCTTTTCAAGAGAATTCTGAAATCTCTATTTGTTTCTGTTCATAACTATTTCATTGCAGGCTGTATCTGACCTGTGGGCTGCCAATTTGAAACCTCTGATTTGAAAGGCTATTTTAGTTGCATGTTGCATTCAAATATGAAACTCATGTGACTATTAGGTTCTATATCTCATTAATGTATCTCATTACCTAGACACTTTCTATCACAGCTTTATTTTTTTTCAGTCAAGGCTGCCCTTTGTTTGTAAAGGCAGTGACTATTAGAAGCATTTGGAAGTTTCAGTGCTTGTTGAAAAAGTCATTTGTGCTTGTTCCTCATAATCTGTTGACCCAAACACTTGGCTTGCCTAAGACCCCTTCTACTTCCTACTTGCTGCTTGCCAAACTGGTCAGCCTCTGTGCTACTTCAGTGGTTGAGTCTTCCTCAGCTGTGCTGAGCCTTCAGGTACCCATCTGGCAGGAGCATTTCTGACCACCCTTTTGCATATGCACCCCACCTGATCACCCTTCTCTAAACACAAAGAAGCAGAGGATGTCAAAGCTGGAAGGCCTGTGTGGCAATTTCAAACTGTATGTACCCCAGAAAATCATGTTCTTGAAACTAGTCCATTCCTGTGGGTGTGAACCTATTGTAGGTGGGACCTTTTGATTATATCACTGCAGTTAGGGATCTTTGATTAGATCACTTCAGTAGGCCATGACCCAGGGTGGGTCCTAATCCCCTTACTGGAGTCCTTCATAAATGGGATAAACATGGGGAGAGGAAGCCACAGAGACAGAGAAATACCTAGGAACTCAGAGAGGAATCCAGAGAAGCTAAGAGAGAATATCTCAGTAGTCAGAAGCTGAAATCAACAGAACCTGGGAGAGAGAAGGCCACAGAAGCAGCAGCCAGATGCTGAAAGCAACAAGACCTGAAAGAGAAGGGAGTAACAGCAGATTTTGCCATTGTGCCTTGCCATGTGACACAGAGGTCTACAGTATCATCTGAGCATTGATTTGAACATTTTCCTGACCTCAGAACTGTAAGCTTATAAGTTAATAAATTCCCATTGTAAAAGTCAACCCCATTCTGATATATTGCCTTGGCAGCCTTTAGCTAACTAAAATAGCCTCTTAAAGATTATCTTGTTACATATGAAAATAAAAGAAATAATAGATGGGAAGTGGAGGGGGGAGGGGTGTTTACCTGCCCAACATTCATTTCTCCCTAGTAGCAACCCAATTTCTTTTTAGGTCAGGTCAACCAGGTGCTTGATTCTTATCAGTTTCCAAACCCAATCCTCCAATTTCTCAAACATCTGTGAGTCTTACAATATCCTTCCAATAAATCCCACTTTGCTTAATTAGTAGCAGTTAGTTTCCATTATTTGCTTGAAATTTAAAAACCTTAAGTGATACAGAAGCCTAGAAATTTGGAGTGACTTTCCTAAAATCTTAGAGAAACTAAGAAACTGACTGCAGACTGAAACCCAGTTTTAATCCCTTTTTAGGGCTCTTTAGTTGTAACATCACAAAGACTGCTTCATTTAACAGATATAATGGTTACCATGAGATTTCCCAGGATATGCTGCTTTAAGGCAATTTAGTGAAAATCTCTGGATTTTAAAAAGCATCCAAGAAGTTCATATCACTCTATCTCCATTATCTTAAAATGAGAAATTATAACATTTAGGTTCTTGCTGCTGGGATGACTATTTGCAAATTGGTAGACTGATGGAATCCACAGAGAGCACTGGATAAGGGAAGATAGATATATGGTCACGATCTCCATGTAGCCTGGTGATCCTGGTGCCAGGCTCAGAACAGCTGGCTGTGAATCCTGGCTCCTCCCCTTACAAGGGGTGTGACCTTAGACAATAAACATAGTGTAAACAGGGAGCACTGACTAGAAATCAGGAGCCTTGAGTTGAGTATGAACTCGTCCACTGCATCTGTTTCTTCATCTATATAATTGGCAGAGCTTGATAAAGCTTGAATTTTTTTAAAAAAGCATATACTAAACTATAGAATGCTATAGAATGATCTTATTATGGACAAATCAGGAGGCATATGATTCAATTAAAAGTAATGACTTTTTACTCATTACTTGAACATATAGACTTAAACATCTGAAAACTCGTCCCCCTCTTCACAGAGGTTATCTTGGGAACTGTGTGCTTACTCTTGTAATGCTACCGTTGCTCAAAATATTTTGAGAAGATCTCCTTTAGACTTGCCTTTGGAGTCTATGGCACATTCTTTAAATATCTTCTTTGGTGGCAAATCTTGGCCTTCTAAAGGTAGATTTGATTTTTGGAATTGGCAAAAGTCATTTCTTCAGAACCAAGTCCAGTGAATATAAGGGCTGATCAGTCAGGGCTACAGGTTGTGATGAAAAGCTCTGTGTGAGGGAAGCGGATGTGGCTCAACTGATAGAACATCCACCTACCATATGGAGGGTCCAGGGTTCTATACCCAGGGCCTCCTGACCCGTGTGGTGAGTTGGCCCACATGCAGTGCTGCCACGTGCAATGAATCCTGTGCCATGCAGGGGCGCCCCAGTGTAGGGGAGCCCGACATGCAAGGAGTGAGCCCCACAAGAAGAACTGCCCTGAGTGAAAAAAGTGCAGCCCGCCCAGGACTGGCGCTGCACACACAGAGAGCTGATGCAGCAAGATGATGCAACAAAAAAGAGACACAGTCTCCCAGTGCTACCTGATAATACGAGTGGACACAGAAGAACACACAGCGAATGGGCACAGAGAGCAGACAATGTGGGGGGGGCAGGGGGAATAGGGAGAGAAATAAATAAAAATAAATCTTTAAAAAAAAAGTTCTGTGTGACTATAACATAATCAAACTGGTTTTTCTATGTGACTTATAAACTGCTTCTGATTATGGTTCTAAAAAAGAGTGCTAGGAAAAGTTTACTCAGTGATCCTCTCCCTGGGATAAAAATATTATACATATTATATGAATAATTTCCATTGAAAATATATTTCTTACTATATAAGTGTTGGAAATGAGGTGGGATTCTGTGGATATTACCCTAGTCTCCCACCACCTGCAAACAATGCATAGTTTATTCGCAATATGACTACCAATTTGAAAGAAAATAAAAGAATAACCCCCCTTTGGCAGTTTGAAATTATTTTATGATTCCCAAAAGGAGAAATATTATGTTTTAAACTAATCCATTCTGTGGATATGGGACTCATTTGCCTGGATTATGTTAGTGAGGCATGATTTATGTTGAGTCTCTGCCCTCTTGCTGGGTTGATGTAAATGGAAACACAGAGATACTCACTCAGGCAGACATAGTGAAAGAAAGCTGGCACGTTTGATTTTGCAATGTGAGAGCTAGGACTGCAGGAAAAGAAGCCCCGGAGAGGCTCAGAGAGCTAAGGGAGAACAAAGGGACAAGCCCGATGCCTTGTTGCTCACAACTTAGCTCCAAGAGATATTAGATTCTGGAGGCGAAAGCAGAGACCTCTGCAGAGATGGACAGCCATCTTGTTTCACCATGTGATAACAACGTAAGGGTCAATAGTAGCTAACCTTGGTGAGAAAGCATTTCTGATGGTGCCTCAGTTTGGACTTTTCATGGCCTCAGAATAGTATGCTTTTATTCCAAATAAATCCCTATTATAAAAGCCAACAGGTTTCTGGTACTTTGTATTGGCAGCCCTTTGGCAAACTAAAACATTCCCACCCCCATCCCACCCCACCCCCACACACATACCACATTGATAAAAACAGATTCCAGATGGGCTACAAATCCCCAAAGTACCACAAGATCCATACACTTTGTTGTGGCCAATGAAGTTCTCTGTGTTCTGGTGCCTGTCTCCCCCATCTTCTCTCCTCTTTTCTCGCAAGGCAATAGCCTCATCAGCCTCCTTGATGTTCTTTATACACCAAGGCCCTTCCCACCTGCATTCTCTCCCCCACCGCAATCATTAGTTACTTCGGAATCAGTCTAAACCTCGCCTCATCAGAGAAGCCTTTTCTGACTACCCAATCTGAGATAGCCTGCCTCCCCCATCACTCTCAACCATCTCACTTTGTTTTAATTCTCTAAAGAAATGTCTTGTTTATTTATTCATTCATTGAAATTGTTTATCTCTCCTAACTAGAAAACATCCCCCTCCAGAATTTGAAGGGGTCTGCCATATAAAAAATGCTCAGTAAATACTTGTTCAATGAATGAATGAATGTGTCAAATAACAAAAATCAAAACTATAACATATTAAAAGAAAATTTAAATCCTCATCTTTACAGTCAACTGGTTTTTGACAAACCTATCAAGTCCATGTTTACAGGATAAAACTGTCTCTTCAACTAAAGATGCTGGGAGAACTGGATATCTATAACAAAAAAGAATGAAAGAGGACCCCTATCTCACTCCCTATACAAGAATCAACTCAAAATGGATCAGAGGCCTAAATTAAAAAGCTAGGACCATAAAATTACTAGAAGGAAATATAGGGAAAATCTTCAAGACCTTGTGGTAGGTGGTGGTTTCTAGGACCTTACACCTAAAGCATGTACAACACAAGGAAAAATAGATAAATGGGACCTCCTCAAAATTAAACACTTTTGCACCTCCCAGGACTTTGTCAAAAGTGTGAAAGGCAGCCAGCTCAATGAGAGAAAATATTTGGAAACCACATGTCCAATAAAGGTTTAATATCCATGATATAAAGAGATGTTACAACTCAACAATAGAAAGACAAATGACCCAATTTAAAAAATGGGTAAAATACTTGAATAGACATTTGTCCAAAGAAGAAATATAAATTGCAAAAAAAAAACATGAAAAAATGTTCAACATCACTGATGACTAGGGAAATGCAAATTATAACTACAATGAGATATTATTTCATAACTACCAGAATGGCCACTGTTAAAAAGACAGAACTACAAGTGTTGGAAAGGATGTGGAGAGATAGGAACACTTATTCACTGTTGGTGGGAATGCAGAATGGTACAGCCACTTTAGGCAGTTCCTAAAGAAGCTGAATATAGATTTGCCACGTGACCCTGCAATTCCATTACTGGGTGTATATACCCAGAAGAACTGAGAGCAGTGTCACGAACAGACATCTGCACACCTATGTTCATAGCAGCATTATTCATGATTTCTAAAAATTGGAAACTACCCAGGTGGCCATCAACCAATGAATGGGTAAACAAACTGTGGTGTATACAAACAATGGAATTTTTTACAGCTGTAAGAAGAAATGAAGTCGTAAGGCATATGACAACATGGATGAACCTGGAGGACATTATATTGAGTGAAGCAAGACAGACACAAAAGGACAAATACTGCTTAATGTGTTACTTTGAACTAGTATATTGTGTAACATATTGTATGATTACACTTATATAAAATGTAAATATAAATCAATTTATAAAGATGAAATTTGATTCATTGTTGTGTAGGACTAGGGAAGGCATGCTAAGGGGTGTGTAGTTTTTCTTTTTGGAGTAATGAAATAGTTCTAAATTTTTTTGTTATGATGAATGCACAACATTGTGATTATCCTGAAAGCCATTGTTTATACACTTTAGATAGATCATATGGTATATGAATATATCTCAGTAAAACTGCTTAATAAATAAATAAATTCTTGTTGTGCAAGAATAGCCAGAAATAGCAGCTAGGTACAGCAGGGGAAACAGAGAGATTGAGGGGTAAAGAATTTTCTTGTTTGTCTATTTTTTTGTTTATTATTATTATTATTGAAATAATGAAAATGCTCTAATAATGATTGAAGTGATGAATGCACAACTATGTGATTATACCATATACCCTTAATTGTACCCTTTGGATGAATCATATGCTTTATTAATATGTATCAATAAAATTGATTTGTTAAAAAAAATTAGGAAAGTATTTGTATAATCTTTAGGTGAGGGGTACTTTCAAAGTGAAACAAAAAACCTCAGAAATTATTAATGGGAAGAGTTGCCATATCAGCCCTGGACCATCCATGTCCACCCATATGTTACCTGAGAGAAAAATAAACATTTAGTTCTTATGCCACTGTAATTTAGGGTTTTCAGTTACATTCAGCTGAAACTAATTCTAACTGATAATACCATAACATAATGTTGAATGCAAAAAGCAAGTCATTAAGTAATATCAGAAAGACATAAACTTAAATGCTTATATGTGACATCAGGCCAAATTAGGTATAAATAAAAAGGAATAGAAAAGACCATGTTAAACTGGAAAATCCGGGCAGCATAAATAAGATCATTACCAATTCAGCAAATAGACTCAGAACGTCCAGTTTTTCATGTTAAATTTTCTGAATGTTTTGGAAACAAAACATTTCAGGCTATATCTAGACTCCAGGCCAGTTAGTGGCCTTTGATTTGTAGTGTGATCTAACATTTGGTGGCGGGGGGTTGGGGGGGTGATGGGGGGCAGAGGAAGGACGGATGGGTCCTATAAGTGTATACACTTATATGTGATATAAACAGAGAAGATATGGAAGACTGCATACCAAACAATGGAAATCTGAAAAGGATAAGATTGGAAGGGGAGAACATTAACTATTTCATTACAACTCTGCATTGTCTTTCTTGTTATAATGAGATTTTAAAAACCAATGAGGTAGGGGGAAATTTGCTGAGAACTTACTGAGACTGGAAATCCAGTCAAATGGGTTGATCCAAGATCAAGCAGAGAAAACTTTTAGGATAATTCAGTCAGCGCAAGTTCAATCTGTCAATCATTAATTTAGCATTAATACCTAAAACTAGAATATACAGATTTGAGAGGGAAAACACAAGTAAATTGTACATTACAGTGACTTTTGTTAGTTGTAGCTAAACTAGAAGTTATATATAAACATGTGCACTTGCCAGTTTAGAGAGAAAAGAATGTCCCAGGCAATAGGACATTGATTGTTTTTTAAATAAAAGATAGAAGGAAGTACATTCTTAGTTCTCTACAGTGTGGCCCAGTATACATATCGCCTTTAGTTTAGCACATCATGTTCTTATTAAAATTGGTTCTAGTTTTAAAGCAGCTCAGATTTTTAAATATTCATTTTTTTTAATCTACTTCTGTCTCAGGCAGGCATTGCCATTTTCCTCCAAATGCTTATTTGAAAAATGTGCTAGGTTCTCATTTCAATCTAATACTGCACAGTTGGTTCCAATTTGATGAGAAGAAACTGGATTGTGAATATATTTTTTCTGACACATCATCTATTTTCATCCCTTTGTAAATTTGACAACCTGTGACAGTTCATGCATTTCTGAAACAAGTCTCCCAATTACCAAAGAAGCTAATAATGATAATATAATAAATAATGAATTATTTGACTAGGGTTTATTTAAAACAAAGTTTATCAAACTTCTTTCCATTACTCTACCCCCTGGTCCCTTCTGCTCACACACCCTATGCTGTTTAGCATTTAGGCCTAGGGAATTATGAGCCTTAAATAGCAGTCATTTTCTCTAATGGCATATCAGTGCTTTTTCACAGAGAACAGGGGCTTAGTATAATAGTCCCTGAGTTTTGCAAATGAGGGAACTAGGATATAGAGAAGTTTAGTGACTTATTTAATCTAGAACAAACTAGTGGAGCTCTTAAAAATGACTTAAGGGGGAAACGGACTTTGGCCCAGTGGTTAGGGCGCCCGTCTACCATATGGGAGGTCCGCGGTTCAAACCCTGGACCTCCTTGACCCGTGTGGAGCTGGCCATGCGCAGTGCTGATGCGCGCAAGGAGTGCCGTGCCACGCAAGGGTGTCCCCCGCGTGGGGGAGCCCCACGCACAAGGAGTGCGCCCGTGAGGAAAGCCGCCCAGCGTGAAAAGAAAGAGCAGCCTGCCCAGGAATGGCGCCGCCCACACTTCCCGAGCCGCTGATGACAACAGAAGCGGACAAAGAAACAAGACGCAGCAAACAGACACCAAGAACAGACAACCAGGGGAGGGGGGGGGAAATTAAATAAATAAATAAATCTTTAAAAAAAAAAAATGACTTAAGTATATCTCTAGAGATTCATAAAAGGTAAAAACTACTTTGAAAATCTATATAGTTCTCACAAAAAAATAACAAATTCAATGATGCTGATATACTTTGGCATAATGTCCTAGCGGTCAGGATACTTTGGTAGTAAATGAGAAAAACCAGTCTCAAATCAGCTTGAGAATTATAGCTTTTAGAGTGAACAGATAAGAATAAATTCCAAGGAGTTAGTTACATGCAGGCATGGCTGGATGCAAAGTCTCAGAAATATCACTGGAATCTGTCTCTCTTTCTCTCTTGGCTTTACCTGTCAACATGCTGACTTCATTCTCAGGCAGCCTTACTCTCATGGCAATGATGGCTTCTGTTCTAAGAGTTTATCAACTTCAGTGCAAAGAATTCACCTCTTTCTCTGTGGTCCCAGTGAAGATTCTGGTATGAACTCTCTTTAGCTAGCTTGGACCAGATATTTCTGAACCCAACACTGTGACTCCAGTTGGCCAAGCCTGGGTCACATCCTCTGGCCCTCTCCAACCGTCCCCACCAGAAAGTACCACACAGACAAAAAGTGGAGGAGGGGTGGTCAGAAAGGAAAAAGAAATAAGTGTTTATTACTCAGAGAAGGGAGTAATGAATGTGAGGCCAGCAAAAACAAAAGAAATCTCTTAAAAATGCCATTTACATTTATATTGTGTTATAACCTAACATAACTAATCACTAATTTATTGCTTCGTGGTTGGGGGTTTATGCCATTTTCATTTATAAAGCAAAAACCAAAACATCATCACTAAGGAAGAGACTGTAAAAGCAAATAAAAAATTCACTAGAGAAATCACTGACTAGCAAGTAAAAAACAAAAAAGATGCACTATGCTCATCCAAGTTTGAGAACTACTGTAAGTAGACAATGGGGATCCACCAGGGGTATTAGGAAAGAGAAGAACATGTTTTGGAAAGGTAACTCTTTCTGCAAGGAAAAGTGGCATTAGAGGAAGTCAAAATAGGAGGTAGAGAGGTGTGCTAGGAGACAGTAATGATAGAACAAATAAGAAATGGCGAGCACCTGCACCAGAACAGAGGCAACGAGTGAGGGTGGAGAGGAGGCACATGTTCAGACACATTAAGAGAAACATAGTCCATAGGACTAGATGATCTGTTTGATGTGGGATATGAAGTGGTGTGGGCTGGAGTTTGTAAAGGGTGCCCTTGAGAACTGAGAGTGAGAGATAAGCAGGAGGCATGGCTGTGTGAACAACAGTGTGAGGTTAGCTCAAAGTGAGAGATCAGGCTGGGCTTGCTATGGACAGGAGTCCAAGGCTTGAGGCTGGGCTGTCCAAGATCCGGAGGCACAGATCTGGGAACCCTGAGGTTGAAGACTTGCTGACCGCCCCTCACCTGAGAACACCTCCCTTCTTTGTCCCATCTGTAGGTCCCTGCCTGTCATTTAGCCCATGCCTATAGTAACCTCTTGGGCATTCTCTCTTTTTTGTTAACTCCCTGAAGCCAGGAACAATGGTTTGTCTAGATGTTCTCAGAACTTACCCTAGGGTCTTCACATATTTGAAGTTCACTAAACATTTTTAGGTGAATGAATTTTACTAATTATCTAGGTAATTATAGCTATGACAGCCTCATATTTGCATAGTCTTTTGGCCTCATTTTTTGGTGTTAATTATATAAATTTGTATTTCTGTAATTCTACATGCCTCCATTATCACTCTCCAAAATGCTCATTTTTATGATGAGTTAAGAGTAAGGAAAATGCATTACTTTCTTCCAAACATTAAGTATTGTAAGATGTCTGTGTAATTAGTAAAGTAGGAATCTCCATATTATTTTAGATTCCACCAAAAAGCACTTGAGTAAAAAAAATTATTCTAAAAACTTTCATTCTAGTTAATTAAAGACAAAGAATTATTTTCATCAGTTGTCAAGACTGGCATGGAGGGAGCTAGAACAATTATTTTTAGAGCGTTATGATCACTTCTTAAGTATCTCCTTATCTAAAGTACCTATTATCTTTTTCTCAGAATGTGCTACCTAGAATAAATTAGACATACTTTACCCAAGCCCCAAAGGAATCACTACCTTGAAAGATAAAAAAAATAATATAAGCACAGAAAATATAAGACTAACTTATCAGTTACCTCAGTCTTTCATGTGTTCATTTATTGGATCATTCTTTTTTTGTTTATTCTCCACTACCTTTGCCGTCTGCCCTCTGAGTACGAACAAGAACTTCCTATTTATAGATATTTCAAGTCATCAGAAAACTCAAATAGGTACAGCTTTTCTTTGTAATTTACTCTCATAAGTTAGAGAGCAATAAGAAGTAAACAAGCTATCATTGATGACTTCGAAATCCAATTTCAAAGCAGATGTGGCAGGTAACCTCAGATAACCAAAAAATGTAAAATGATAAAGATATTGGCAAAAATTAGGGAATATCCTGTTTTGTTTTGGGTTTTTGTTTGTTTGTTTTAGATTTTTTTTTTTTAAGATTTATTTTTATTTATTTAATTCCCCTCCCCTCCCCCGGTTGTCTGTTTTCTGTGTCTTTTTGCTGCGTCTTGTTTCTTTGTCCGCTTCTGTTGTCGCCAGCGGCACGGGAAGTGTGGGCGGCACCATTCCTCGGCAGGCTGCTCCCTCCTTCGCGCTGGGCGGCTCTCCTTATGGGTGCACTCCTTGCGCGTGGGGCTCCCCTACACGGGGGACACCCCTGTGTAGCACGGCACTCCTTGCGCACATCAGCACTGCGCATGGGCCAGCTCCACACGGGTCAAGGAGGCCCGGGGCTTGAACCGCGGACCTCCCATGTGGTAGACGGACGCCCTAACCACTGGGCCAAAGTCCGTTTCCCATGTTTTAGATTTTAATGTCTACATTCCATTCATTTGGAATAAATTCATGTATTTGGTTAGGGAATTGGGAATTGTACCTCTCTGAGTCTATTTGACCCTTTTATACTTCCCTGTGTGTGTTGATGTTAGTTGAGATGGCCTAATTATCCTGAAAATCTATAACTCCCTGTTTCCCCTGATCTCCAAGAGTCCATTTTCTAATTTTATTTTAATTGTTGTTTTCTTTGTTTATTTCCAGGAGTCCATTTTATGCCTCTCTACTTAAAATTTATGGTGTGTTTCTGCTACTCCTCTATATTGACTCAACTCCTACTTATGACCTGTTTATAGCTATTGCATGCAATACCCACTACAGCTCCCTGGCCCCGCCCAACCCCTGGTTTTGCCTTCTTGGACCTGTTTTGACCTTTTGCTACTCAGAACCGAATATAACATACTACACTAACTTTAATGTGCTGATCATTTGCCTGTTTCCTCTCAGATCCATTCCTTGCCTTTCTCTTATTCTGTCCACATCACAGAAAGAAGATTCCTGCCAACTACATTTCCCAGGCTTACTCGCCCATGCCCAAGAGGAAATAGGACAGTGAAAGATGAAAGATGAAAAGTTGGAACACTGGCAGAAGAAGAGGAGAGGCCAAGGTATTTCTCCCCATCTCTCTGATTTGGAAAGATTTTTCCATCAGTGGCTGCTTGTCCTCTACCATTTTCATTCTAGATCCAGACAGGGACAATGGTCCAGAGCTCTGTTCACCCAGTTCCCCTGTTGGTCTCTCCAGCCTTAGAAATGGATGGTCAAGTCTTCCTACTTTCGCCGCTTTTTGGGGTGCCTCTCCTTCCATAGTCCAGTTTCCCACCCTTTCAACACATTTTTAACTGGCTCCCGATATTATACTCCCTGACTAAACTACCTGACTTGGGCTCTGGTTTCTGACTAGACCCCATCAGACAACCTGAGGTGTATACCTGGCAAATTGTTAGTCAAAGAGTAAGGCAATTGTCACAGTCCCAGAAGAAATAGTATAGATATTGCAAGGCTCATCTTCCAAAATGTCCAACGGAGATATACCATAACTTGTGAATATTTTATTGAAAATATATAAAACAATGGAAACACAAAGAGCCATTTAATTTACAAAAGCCACTTTCCTTTAGTTCCTAGCTTCATTCTTTAGCAATCTCCCACCAATACTGAAACCATGGGGAATGGGGAAGAGTGAACAAAGAATCATGCCCACACTGAACCCAAAATAGTTCAAAATAGTAGATTTGCCTGCATAAAAGTAAGAAAGATGTAATCAGCACCCAGAATAGGTAACCAAATGCAGTTAGCCCTGCTGTTCTTCTGAAGACCCCCACTATTCTCCCCCCCCCCCAAAATGTCTCCCTTCCTGCATTCATCTGACCTTCCCATGACACAGAAGCACTCAAGCTTAATGTGGAAGAATCCAGAATAGTTGCCAGTGGCCTCATTGGCCTAGGAGTGACCCAACTTTTGACACAGTTATCCAAAATCAGACTTTTGTGTCCATGGAAGGTTGAGGCTGTGGTTTCATGACCTTTGAAAGGATTTCGTTCAACATGTCTAGCTTCTAAGCAAAAATTCTTTTCTAGTTTTTGAAACGGAACAGAATTTAGAGGCCACAAGTGGGGCTAGTTTTATTCTTTGACCAGAGATGGGTCATTGACACAGGTTAGTTCACCTTCCACTATCTCTTTCTGAACTCCTCGCCACTCCACTGATACCTACACATTTCTCTCCACCACTGCCTTCAGGCAGAACCTGGACTCAGAAAAAGATCTGTCAACTCATTCACACTGAGGTATAAGTGGCCCAAGTCGTCTTTGTCTATTTATAAAGTACAATGGTCCAAAAAGGGTAGAATGCAACAATAAGGAAACAATAAAGCTAAATATGTAATCCCTACTGAAAAATCTACATTTTAACAGATCACAGGGGAATTACACTCATTCCTCATTATAACACAGTTAGTAGCAAAATTTGGTGTTATGAGGAAAAACTTGCTAAGCAACACCTTCTTTTCACTGTAATTAAAAAACCTGCATTATTTTTTAATGAAAAAAAAAAAGGTTAGGTTCTAGATTGGTGATATCAATAATATCTACTTGTAACTCCCCACTAAAGAGCACTGTAAATTTATTCCTTAACACTAATAAAAAATATATGGGAATCAAAATTTAAAAATATCTGCTTCCCATATACGAGGTCCCAGGTTCAATCCTCATTACCTCCTAAAAACAAAACAAATGGAAAAACCAACTTTCATTGGGGAGCAGATATAGCTTAGTGGTTGAACACCTGCTTCCCATGTATGAGGTCCTGGGTTCATTCCCTGGTACCTCCTAAATATATATATAAATATATAAACACTCCTGATTTACTGCCACATCATCAACACTATTTCGTAAGTGGTTCAGAAGCTGTGAAATTAGCAAGATCTTTAAATCATGCAAGCCAACAATGGCTCCCTTTAAAGTCCATTCTCTCTAAAAGTACATTTTGGACCCATTTCTGCACACAATAAAAGGCTTATTGGTCTTAATTCAGGAATGTGAAATATGATAGCATAGCTATCATATTTAAGAAACACTTCAATAAAACTGACAGTAAAGCAAGATGGGGAAACTTGACTTTATGTACTTTGACCTGGCCTCCATTGCCCAGAGCAAAAATAAGTAAATAAATAAATGCTGTTTGCCTAGCAAAATACATTACTTACATTTAAGGTTCAAATGTGTAATGCGAGACCTCATATAGCGGTGGATAAGGGCTATCAATATCCAAGTCCTGCTCCTGATTCTCTGAGTGACCTTAGGCAAAAGGTAATGGATTGCCCTGAACCTCAGTGTCACTTCCTCGTACACATGCTGACAGTCTTGGACTTTAGCTATATATGTGTGTGTGTTCATATAAATACAGAAATGAATGTTTTTATAGCCGGACTCTGCTTTGTTTGAAGAATACTACTCCAGTCCTATAGAAACTGGCTAATCTATATGGTTACAGTGCTATCCCTTTGTAAACACGTCTAGATTGAAATAAGAGCTTGCAGCATTGCAAGATTGAATGTTTAGGTTCATGAAAATGGAATTTATTTTTCCACTGGGGATTGAACAGCAGCCTGGCACTGTTTGAATAGCAAAGCCTACTGCGACTACAGCTCAATGACCCTTTTGCTTTGCCGGGGATGCAGTTCCTTTAAACACAGGTGGGGTGCAGAGACATTATTTAGCCAAGATAGGAGACAGAAATCCATCAAAAGGACATGACAGGTCAGAGAGGAGAATCGAGCAAGGTCTACTGGAAAGCTAGATCTAAATTGCAAAGGAGAGGGAGGAAAAGGCAAAGCAATGTAATTAGAGGCATTTTGAGCTGTGAGAGGATTCTATTTTGCTATAAAATATAGCAAAATATTCTATATTTGAAATCCAAGTGGGAACTTGAAGTTTGAAGGTGGAAGGGATAGGGATTATGGGGACCAGGAGAAGGGGAGAATGAAAGGAAGGTGACACAATGTCTACTCAGACACACAGGGAAAGTATTTGATCAGATACCTTGAAGAATGAAAAAAATAGGACTAAGAGAAAGGAAAGGTAAAATAACATTTCTCCTAAATACTTTGAGGGATGCCACACTGGAGAGAAAAACAGTGAGATGTTGGGGAGGAAGAGGGTTGGCAGGCAGAAAGAACTGAGATAGAAGCAGTTTGGATATCTATAAGAGGTAAAATAAAATTGATTTTTAAAAGTAAAAATATTTCACTAGAACAAAGTCTCTACACAAGCTATTAATATTTAATTTAGATTACCACACTCATGGTGTATTTTTCTAAAATTATGTTAAGAATTGCTACCCAACCTCTTGGCTGTACAGGTCAGGGGATGGTTATAGAGCCTTCTGTAGGTCCAAAAACTATCCTCTGCCCAAAGGCTGATGTTTTCTACCTGATCCTGCCAAACTGAGAAAATAAACAAATTGTTTCTTCAGCAAGGTACAATGCTCAAAACTGCTTTAGTTCTTGAAGAAGCAAAAAATACCAAGTATATTAGTCAGCCGAAGGGGTGCTGATTCTAAATACCAGAAATCTGTTGGCTTTTATAAAGGGTATTTATTTGGGTAGAAGCTTACAGTTACCAGGCCATCAAGCATAAATTACTTCCCTCACCAAAGTCTGTTGCCATGTGTTGGAGCAAGATGGCTGCCGATTTCTGCAAATGTTCAGGCTTCCTCTTCCTCTTCAGGTTCCATGGTCCCAGCTTCTTCCAAATCAGCTATAAGCTGAGATAAGTCTTGTCTCTCTCCTGGGGCTCATTCCTCTCCATGTTAGCAGAAGTCTCGTTCCTCTCCAGGCTCAGCTGTTTTTTTCTCTCTGTAAGGTCAGCTGTAGACTACCAGGCTTTCTCTCCGCAGGGCTTCTGCCTTATCTATGGGGCCGTCTCTATTCCTCTATCTGTGTGTTTACTTCCTACGGTTCCAGCATCCAAAACTCCAACTAACTTGTCTGCCATATAGTTTTCTCTGTGAGTCCCTGTCCCCTTAGTGGGTGGGACTCAATATCCTACTGACATGGGCAAATCATAGCCTTACTCATTATTTAATCAAGTAAAAGTGAAACTTCTGGATCTAATACAATCAAATATACCCAGAGGAACAGACCAGTTTACAAACACAATCCAATATCTATTTTTGGAATTCATAAACAATGCCAAACTGCTACACCAAGGTTTTAGTTTTCTCTTGAAAAAGCTACTTTTCCTGTACAAATAATTCCTCATGGTTGTGTATCATTTCATACTTTTAACACACTTTATCTGAATTTTAGTAAATTCCATGAGACAGCATGTGTTTTGTTTATATATAATATTTTTTCTACTATCAAAATCGTCAAAATGTTAGACATGCTTAGTTTCTTTTAGCCTCAATGCTTTCAACCTTCCACTGTTCTCTCTTTAGTTGTTCCTTTCTCTTTCCTTCTAACTAAAAAGCATTTCACTCTGCTGGTCAGTTCTCTTGACTCTGCTAAATTTCTAGCTTTTCACTTATCTAAGTAACTCAAGACCTGTAAGACCTGTCTGGGTGGGATAAATACCTGGTCCTCTGTGTCATAGCCAGTGGCCTGGTCATTGGTAGTGGGAGAGACAATGTGGCCTCTTGAGACAATTGAAGGGCATGTGGGTCTGTCAACCAAAGTTTTAAAGCTAGACTACACCTGACTTTGAACCCTGGAATTACCATTTAATAGGTATGTAGTATCCTCTGTAAAACTGTGATATGTGCTTAATATCATTGGTAAAGTTTCTCCTTACATAGCATTCCTGAATGTTCATTCCTCTCCCTTACCTTCTAGGATGAGTACTGCTGAAGAAAAAAGTCACCCGTGGCTTAGGTGACAAGGGCTGGGTTATGATCCTCTCTATAGAATTAGAGATGGAAACTTCTAGAATCCCAGGATAATTGTGTGCTCTGCTGAGCTCCAACCTGCTCACCAAAAAACCAAGACATCTGCTGATACCTTACAGAATAACAGAATGGCACCCACATGCTGTAATCCCAAAATGTCTCCAAGTGTGCATAGCAGACCATCTCCAATCTCCCTGGAAAATATACAACAACCACCCCAGATATAACCCATGAATCAACATCACTCAGACATTTTGCTTTCCTCACATGAGACAAGCTTTAAAAGACCTACCCCCTTCTCTCTCTCCCAAGCCTCATCCCTGAGAGGTCTGGACCTATCCTCTGTCTGGATCAGGTTTCTTTCTTGGCAACACAATTTTCCCACTCTGTGGAGAAAAGATTGGCCTCTGTTCCCCTGTGGAAGAAAGTAAAAGAGAGCCCCTGTGGCCCTGAGCCTCAGTGGAGTTGCAAAACCTACTCTCCATTTCATTGGACTTACCCAGGTCAGCTGACAGGGAGGTGAGGATGGACAACCACCACACCAAGGAACTGAGAGAGTCTACAGCTGCGGGCAGGAGAGTCCCATCCATCAGCCATGTGGAATCAAAGACCCCTCTCAATTAAGAGGTGGAGTGGCATCGCCATCTGAGCGTCCTCAGGATTGGGGAATAAAATGTGGATTAGAGCAGACTTACTGGTATTCTACTTTAGATTTATTATGATTCTACAATGGAAGAAATTATGTCATTGATGTGGACACTGTAGCCCCTAGAGTTGCTGAAGGCTGGGAAAGGGAAAAGGAGGTGTGATATGGAGGCATTTTTGGGACTTGGCATTGTCCTGAATGATATTGCCAGGACAGATGCAGGACATTATATATCCTGCCATAACCCACTGAATGGACTGGGAGAGAGTGTAAATTACAATATAAACTATAATCCATGCTGTGTAGCGTTGTTCCAAAATGTGTTCATCAAATGCAATGAATGTGCCACACTAATGAAAGAAGTTCATGTGGGAAAAGTGGGGGCTGTGGGGAGTGGGGCATATGGGAATCTATATTTTTGAATGTAACATTTTGTGTGATCTATGTATCTTTTAAAAATAAATAAAAAATATATTTTTAAAAAAGATAGCCCTGTGAATGTGACATGATAGCTGTTGATTCTTTGCCTCAAGGAAGGATAATTGGAAAGCTAGATGAGAAGGCAGGAAGAAGTTACTTCAACAGGATAGTGGATCTCTCTGTGACAGGTACTGGTTTGCTTTCAGTGAGCATTTAATAAGTGATTTTGGTCAAATACTGCATTAGGTGACAGAGATATGTAGATAATAGAACATGGGCCTTAGCCAAAGGACTTCTAGCCTAGTGGGAAGGACATATGAAACATAATATAACACAACCTGATTTGGTTAGTGCTAAAAAAGACTCAAGGAAAAAAATACTCTGCTAAGTAGGATCTTCATGCTGGTTCTAACCAGCAATTACCAAGTACAATTGAAATCAGGGGGTATATTGACATCTCTGGTTTACATTAATTCTTCCATATCCTCTTAATAATGTTTACAATTTATACATAAGTTTACATTTTGAAGTATATATATACACCACTTTTGACATTAATACCCAAAATGCCCTCCTTTCTTCCTTTCTAAGATTTCTGTCTTTATTTTCTGTTATAGATTTCATTACCATGCTTGCCTTACAATTGCCAGCCTCTAACTATCCTGTAACCCAGCAATGTACATCAGGGTCCCTGTAAAAAAACACTTGGAGAAGCCCATGATTGTGGTCTTAGTGTGCAGCCCATTCTTGCTTAAAAGCTCCACCCTGGGAGGTGGATTTGGTCCAAAGGATAGGGCGTCCGTCTACCACATGGGAGGTCCAAGGTTCAAACCCCGGGCCTCCTTGACCTGTGTGGAGCTGGCCCATGCGCAGTGCTGATGTGCGCAAGGAGTTCCCTGCCACGCAGGGGTGTCCCCTGCGTAGGGGAGCCCCACGCACAAGGAGTGCACCCCGTAAGGAGAGCCGCCCAGCATGAAAGAAAGTGCAGCCTGCCCAGGAATGGCACCGCACACACGGAGAGCTGACACAGCAAGATGATGCAACAAAATGAGACACGGATTCCCGGTGCCACTGATAAGGATAGAAGCAGCCACAGAAGAGCACACAGTGAATGGACACAGCAGACGACAACTAGGGGGGCGGGGGGATAAGGGAAGAGAAATAAATCTTAAAAAAAAAAGCTCCACCCGGTTCTGCAACTTCGAGATAGGTTTGCATTCTGGAATGTGCTGTTGTCTTTACTCGGAGGATGTGCTCTCTGCTCTTGTTAGCCTAAGAGGATCTCTGTTTTGCCCTGTCTAAAGCTCTCCTTCCTTCAGCTGTCTCTGAGTCCCCACAGATCCAAGGAGAAGGGATTTATCTCACTCACGTTTTAACAGCTTGAAGTGCTGTAACATGACAAAAATTCCCCAAGTGGGCCAAAGACTAAACTTGCTGTGCAGTTCTCATAAGTGCCTCTCCAATTTCTGAAATTAAGTGACAGAAATTTTAATATAATCATTCCATACACACTGTTAGGTAGAAGGACAGCCTTGGTTGAAGCTTACCTCACAGACTTTCTATTATATTTTTTAAAAAGAAAAAGAAAAAAGCACTGTGCAAGTTATAATGCGTTATGCAAACAAGTACACAAATATTTTTGCAATTATGTTGGAACCACCAACACGTTAAAGGGTAGAGCTTTCTGCATAGATCACATCCATGCCTCTTCCCTTTACCAAAATTTACATGAACTACTTTGGGAAAAAGCTGCCCTGTTATTCCTTGGAGTCCTTAAAAGGCTATCCACCTGACCACAGAGAAGTACAAAAAATTCTTCAACTTTTTAGGAATATTTTGTTATTTTTAAAAACTTTTTGGTGAGCTTTGGTTAATGTTGGATTTTAAGTATATGTGTATTTTTAGGTATTGTTTATGACTTCTTCATTTTTTTTTTTTAAAGATTTATTTTATTTATTTAATCCCCCCCCCCCCGTTGTCTGTTCTCTGTGTCTATTTGCTGGGTCTTGTTTCTTTGTCTGCTTCTGTTGTCATCAGCAGCACGGGAAGTGTGGGCGGCACCATTCCTGGGCAGGCTGCACTTTCTTTCACACTGGGCGGCTCTCCTTACGGGTGCACTCCTTGTGCATGGGGCTCCCCTATGCAGGGGACACCCCTGCGTGGCAGGGCACTCCTTGTGCATCAGCACTGCACATGGGCCAGCTGCACACGGGTCAAGGAGGCCCGGGGTTTGAGCCGCGGACCTCCCAGGTGGTAGATGGACGCCCTAACCACTGGGCCAAGTCCGTTTCGACTTCTTCATTTTTAAATGTCTCCAAATTAAAAACAAAAAAACAAAAAACTAAAGCTCCCCATAAGCAGAACTACATAAATACCAGTTGGAGCTAAAACTTACATGACTGATGCACAAGAAACAGGGACCAGATTCAATTGAATGGTAACTTTGGCAGGATAGCTCCCAATAGCAACTTCTAAATCCCCCAATTTACCTTTAAAAAAAATTCATGTTTTCTGATTTTTCTTATCATCCCCTCCCCTCATGTATGCCAATATCCACTGTATTTCATTTATAGCAACATTATTATTATTATATATTTTTTTGAGGTACCAGGGTCAGGGATTGAACCTGGGACCTCATATATGGGAAACTGGCGCTCAACCACTGAGCCACACTGGCTCCCCTGGGTTGATATTTTCATTTGTTTGTTTTTGTGTTTAGGAGGCACTGGGGACAGAACCTGGGACTTCCCGTGTGAGAAGCAGGTTATCATCCTCTTGGAGCCACATCTGCTGCTCCCCTTGCTTTTCTTTTTTTTTTTTTTCTGGAGGTATCAGGGATTGAACCCAGGACCTCGTGCATGGCAAGCAGGAGTTCAACCACTGAGCTACATCTGCTTCCCTAGCAGCATTATTTTTAATAGTAGGCAACTGGAAGTGATAGGGACAAGGTACAGACATTGAAAATGCTGCCTAATGAATGGAATCAGGTTAATGAAAACATGTTAAATTTTTTAAATGGCACACTGATGTATATTATACTATGATTAAAACTATGTGAGCATTGTACACATACGTTATATATATGTATTTATGTATGTAAGGAGAGAAAGATATAATTTGAGAAGGACTATGAAGAAACAAAGAAATTCGTATACAGTAAAAAAGAAACACTGGTGATTTTTAAAAATCTCTTATAAAGGAAAGCAGACTTGGTCCAATGGATAGGTCGTCCGCCTACCACATGGGAGGTCAGCGGTTCAAACCCCGGGCCTCCTTGACCCATGTGGAGCTGGCCCATGCAGTGCTGATGCACGCAAGGAATGCTGTGCCACACAGGTGTGTCCCCTGCGTGGGAGTGTGCCCCGTAAGGAGAGCTGCCCAGCGCAAAATAAAGTGCAGCCTGCCCAAGAATGGCGCCGCACACACGGAGAGCTGACACAACAAGATGACGCAACAAAAAGAAACACAGACTCCTGTGCCACTGACAACAACAGAAGCGGACAAAGAAGAACACACAGCGAATGGGGGAGGGGGAGAGGAGAGAAATAAATAAAAAATAAATCTTTTTAAAAAATCTCTTATAAAAATTTAAAGTCTATAAAAAGAAAAGTTTAAAATAAATAAATAGGCAGCGGACTTGGCCCAGTGGTTAGGGCGTCCGTCTACCACATGGGAGGTCCGCGGTTCAAACCCCGGCCTCCTTGACCCGTGTGCAGCTGGCCCACACGCAGTGCTGATGCGCACAAGGAATGCCCTGCCATGCAGGGGTGTCCCCCGCATAGGGGAGCCCCGCGCGCAAGGAGTATGCCCCGTTAGGAGAGCCGCCCAGTGCGAAAGAAAGTGCAGCCTGCCCAGGAATGGTGCCGCACACATGGAGAGCTGACATAACAAGATGACGCAACAAAAAGAAACACAGATTCCCGTGCTGCTGACAACAACAGAAGCGGACAAAGAAGAACACACAGCAAATGGACACAGAGAACAGACAACCAGGGGGAGGGGAGAGAAATAAATAAATAAATCTTTTTAAAAAATTAATTAATTAATTAAATAAATTTTTAAAATTAAAAATTCTTATTCTTACATTTATATCTTCATTCCATTGTGCTTTCCTTTGCCTCCCATTCTTTTTTTTTTGACCCTTAATATCATCTTTTTTTTGTCTTTGTCTTTATTTTATTTTTTAATGTTACATTAAAAAAATATGAGGTCCCCATATACCCCCCCACTCCTCCCATAACAACAACCTCCTCCATCATCATGGGACACTCATTGCACTTGGTGAATATATCTCTGAGCACTGCTGCACCACGTGGTCAGTGGTCCACATAATAGTTTACACTCTCCCCCAGTCCACCCAGTGGGCCATGGGAGGACACACAGTCCCTGCAGTACCACCCAGGACAACTCCAAGCCCCGAAAACTTTGTGTTCTCTTGCTCCAGCTAACTGCTTGGAGCTATGCTTCCGTTGTGATACACCATTAAGTATAAACAGTGATTTCTTTTGCATATGCTGAAACTGGGGTCAGTATGCAAGTCCCTGTCCCTTTCTCCTTAAATTTCATTTCTCTGAAGAGTGGTCTGTACTTGGAAGCATGCGCAGCCCCTGATATTCTCTTTCTAACCATAAGTGTGGCAAGGATAATCTTTTAAGTAAATGCCCTCTTCATTTCAGCCCATCATTTATTTGCATGCGAGGCCTAATCCAAAATCTGTCCTGGTGCACAATTATAAAAAAACCTTCCTGAATCCCCCCGTTAGTGTATCCCATAATTCCTCTTAAGTCAACCAACCACTTGTCTTTACTCTTTTATGGTTTGCTTCTTGCCTTGTGAGTCATACCCCTGGAAATTTTGGCCTGCTGTGCAGTAAGATTGATTAAAAAATTATCTGAGAATTTAGAAATATCCATGGTCCCCAATTCCCAATAGCTTCCATTTTACTTTTGAAAATGTCATTGTTTATCTGTAATGTTTCTGAATACCTATGTGTCAAAATATAAAATCATGTGCTAAAATGATAACCCATGAGTTAATAAGAGAGATTCTATCTTAAGAGGGAAGAGGAAGAAGAGGGACAATTCATAGTCCTTGGGCTCTCAAGGATCAGCAATGCCTCCTTTCTTTGTTTTAACAGGGAGCAAATATGTGGTAATGTTCAGAAATGGTCAGTCTGGGTGGCTTCCTTATGTTAACCTCTATTCTTGTCTGTGTGTGTGTGCCATTGCACGACTTTTTAAAATGACATTGTTAAAACCTCTTTTTTTTTGCCTTTTTTTCTTCTTTATTTTCTTTTCAATGTTACATTAAAAAAAATGAGGTCCCCATATACCCCCCCCTCCAACGCCTACCCCACTCCTCCCACATCAACAACCTCTTCCATCATAGCACATTCACAGCACCTGGTGGATACATCTTGGAGCACTGCTGCAGCACATGGACAGTGGTCCACATTGTAATCTACACTCTCCCCCATTCCACCCAGTGGGCCATGGCAGAATACACAATGTCCAGCATCCGTCCCTGCAGCACCACCCAGGACAACTCCAAATCCCGAAAATGCGCCCGTATCACATCTCTTCCTCCCTCTCCCTACCATCAGCAGCCACCATAGCCACTTTCCCCACATCAGTATTACAATTGCTTCCCTTACTAATCACGATAGTTCCCCAGCAGACTTCTTATTCCATCGCGCTGATCACTTGAACTTATTCTGCATACTATTGAAATCTTACAGAAAACAACAGAGAATTTTGGAAGTGGAAGTAAAGCATAGAGCTGATGCAAGCAAGCATTTGTGTGAAGCCGTTAAAATTTGGAGCTTATAACAATGAGTTGGGAGGAACAACTTGAGTAAAATATTAATGAAATGAGCAAACGCTGTTGAATTAAGAGAAAAGAAAATCAAAACCACTTACAGTAGCACCAGGGGTATTGTTGGTGAATACCCTTCTAGAGGTTCAATTTGATCTTATGGTATACACACTTTTTACAACTTTTTTAGTTAGTTTATTGTGAATAGCCATGAAAATAAACATTTTTACATTTAAAGAAAGAATAGAGCTGAAAGGACAGTGGTGGGGAGATATACAAAGGTTATAGGTGATGGGATAGGAAATAAAGGTGCCCATATTAAGAAAGTTACAAAGAGGAACTTAAGTGCATTGCCTAAAATTACAATAGAGGAACTAAAAATAGTGAGACATCTATATTGGGAGGGGGCAGGTTGTAAGTGAACTAAGCCCTCATCTATCAGAATGGGAAGGAAGTCCACAGACAAAGTCTGTCTGTTTGATAAATGAAGAAGTGAAGACATGACTATTATTTAGAGACAGGGAAGTGATTACTCAGAAGAATTAAAAAACAAACTGTTAAAAAGTTAAACTTGGCAAGGAGGGATGGGGTGGGGGTTGGATGTTGCAGCAGAGAATTCTTACCACTTATAATATTCTTCGGCACCACGTTTGATTAAACACATTTTTGAAAGATATCATAACAGTAAGGCCATCAGATAGAGGAAAAAGCCCCTCTCTCCAATAATCTGGCCAAGTGACTCTTCACTTCTTAAATCTGCTTGCTAATAAATTATTTACATCTTCAGCTCTTAATTGGTATCCTGGAATGAACCCTTATTAATTTTCTCTCTCTCTCTCTTTCTTTTTTGCCTTCTGCAAACAGTTTAGAAATGATTTCTCCATACAAAAATTGAAGACTATTCATTATGCAAAGTTTGTTTCTGAAAGCCTATTAGGTGAAACAAGGAAAGGTCCTACAATTCAACTGGGTTTAAAACATGCATTTGACAAATCCATAGGGATAGGAAATTGAACAGCAGTTTCTAGGGACAGGATGGAGGGGAAATTGGGAGTAGCTGCTGATGGGCATGGAGTTTCTTCGTGGAGTGAAGAAAATGTTCTGGAAGGAGAGAATGGTGATGATTGTACAACTTGGTGAGTTCACTAAAAACCACTGAATTGTACACTTTAAAGGGGTGAATTTTATGGTGTATGAATTACATCTCAATTTAAAACACACCCCTATGAAAAATGCTGCAAGGGAAAAACTAAAAATGATAGTCATTTGTGTTTTACTTAGGGAGTATTTTTTCCTAAAGTTTTTGTAATGTGATATTACTTTCATAATTTAATATTTTAAACTACTGTCATTAGCCTCAGTGTGCGATACTATGTTCAGAGATCTAATTTTTCTTCCTCATCCCATGACGCTTTATTTTTAATAGAGTGCCTAATTGTTCACATTTTAATGTTTTCTTTACAGTTTTGGGTTTGATGTTACCATCATTCTTGTTTGACTTTTCCTTTTCCTCTTCATTATCTCAATGCTGTCAAATCCTTCCTTGCAGTTTGCTCCCTCTGCTCTCTCTTTTGACTCACTGTAACTCGTTGCTTCCCTTGAGAGCTCTCCCTGAAGCACTTAGGAATGCCTTATCTACACTGTGGCGTCCTGAAAGGGGAGCTGGACTTTCCTCCCTTTAATAACCCCTCAGCCTAATCAGAGCTGGCAGGGCGTCTGGAGGAGGAGAAGGACAAGGAGAGCAAGAGGAGGAGAATTAGGTATTTGTTGAACCTCTCCTATGTGACAAGATCCTTACAGACGTGTTTTCAGTCCTCCCTCAAGCCTGGAGGGCACTATTACCCTCTTCTTTCCAAAGCAGGCTATGGCTCAGAGATGTTAAGCACCTAGCTCAAAGTCACACAGCTGGGGAAACAGACTTGGCCCAGTGGTTAGGGCGTCCGTCTACCACATGGGAGGTCCGCGGTTCAAACCCCAGGCCTCCTTGACCTGTGTGGAGCTGGCCCATGTGCAGCGCTGATGTGCTCAAGGAGTGCCTTGCCACGCAGGGGTGTCCCCCCGCGTAGGGGTGTCCCCCCGCGTAGGGGAGCCCCATGCACAAGGAGTGCGCCCCGCAAGGAGTGCACCCCGCAAGGAGTGCGCCCCGCAAGGAGCGCGCCCTGCAAGGAGAGCCGCCCAGCATGAAAGAAAGTGCAGCCTGCCCAGGAATGGTGCTGCCCACACTTCCCGTGCTGTAACAACAGAAGCGAACAAAGAAACAAGACGCAGCAAATAGAAACAAGACGCAGCAAATAGACACAGAGAACTGACAACGGGGCGGGCGGATTAAATAAATTAATTAATTAAAAAAAAAAAAAAAACAAAGTCACACAGCTGGTAAATAGTGACAAAATTCAGACCCCGGTCTGTCTAACTTCAAAACCAGCATTCTCACCTACCCATCTTCATTTTTATTTAGGTCAGTTACATTGATTCATATTGCCAAGTTGTCCTCCAGAAATTTTATATCAACTTATACTGATGACTGGTGAATTTTCATGTTTATTGGCCATTTATATATTTACCAATTTACATTGTGTGTTAGTAAATGTGCTATTAGCTATTTATATAAATTCTTCTCTGAATTTCCTGCTCTTTTACTCTGCATATTTTCTAATGGGGATATGTGATTGTTTGCAATTCTTGTCGGTTTGTAGGCCTCTCTATAATTTGTTTTTTTGTTGTTGGTTTGTTTAAAATGTTTGCATTCTTGATCTATCTGATTTCAATTTGGTATATTCTAAGAGAAGGAGTTAACATTATTCTTTCTCCTAATCAATAGCCAGTTGCCCCAAGCAACCATTTCATTTTATACACCTTTTTTTGGGGAGGGGGAATTGAACCCAGGACATTGTATGTTGGAAGCCGACACTGAACCACTGAGCTACATTGGCCTCCCTGAGTTGATTCTCTTCATTTGTTTAGCTGGTTGTTTGTTTTTGTTTTTCCAGGAGGCACTGGGCATTGAACCCAAGACCTCCCATGTGGGAGGTGGGAGCTCAACCACTTTAGCCACATCCACTACCTATGCACTTATTTTATATGCTGCCTTTGTGAAAGAGTCTGTCTCTAATGGAATAGATGCTCATCTATTCCATTGATTTATTCCTATTCTTAAACCAGTTTTATGCTGTTTTAATTATTATGGTTCTATTGTTATTTTTTATATCTGGAAGGACAAATCCCATCTTCTTGCAATATTTTTCTTTTCGAAAAGTTTTTATTGTCTTTTTTTTAAAGATACATAGATCACACAAAATGTTACATTAAAAAATATAAGAGGTTCCCCTCTACTCCTCCCCACCCCCCCAACTCCTCCCACATCAACCACCTCTTTCATCAGTGTGGCAGATTCATTGCATTTGATGAATACATTTTGGAGCACTTGCTACATCGCATAGATGACAGTTTACGTTGTAGTTTACACTCTCCCCCAGTCCATTCAGTGGGTTATGGCAGTGCAATATTTTTAAATAAATAAATAAAATTTCATCCAATGATACTAAGTGATTTGCTTGAATTCATGTATATTTTAGAGACAATCATAAACTAGACCTCGTCTCTGACGTTTGGGCCATTTATTCCAATAATTCACTTATTCAATTCATTTCCCAGGTTTTTGATGAGTACCTATTATATGCCAGTCACTGTTTTAGCAGCTGGAGATCTAGCAATGAATGAAATATAAAAACCTATGCCTCATGGACTTATACATATGCAAAATTAAACTTTGAAATTTTTAAGAAATTTTAGTTATTACTGCAGCATAATTACAAAAAGTAGACTCTTGCATTTCCATTTCACAAGCTCTTTTCCTAGCACGTAACTTTTTTTTAATTAGAGAAGTTGTGGGTGTTTATAATATTTTAAACTTTACAGTCTCATTTCTCTTTTTTGTATGGAAATTAGTCTCTCCTTTATGTCAAGATTTGGTTTCTAAAAACACTTTGTAGGAGACTTAATGGTTAAGGAGCTTAAAATTTTATGAGAAAAATAACTTAGGGCAATCAATGTCACAATTAAACTAGAAAAAATACATATTTTCCTTAAACACTCATTAAAACAAAACAACACCTCTAGCATATATGTGTCTAAAATTAGTAAATATTGTCTCTGGATAATTAATTTCCATTCATTACTTCTTGCTTTTGGAAAATTGTTCCAAACCTTTCTTTTGTGGAGTTTCAACAAGATGTATATTCCTTTTATTTTGTAGCACTTAATATTCATAATAAGCGGCATCACACCCCCACCCACATTAGTTCTACTCACTCCATTTCTGATTAAGACGTGGAGTAGTTGTCTCCCACCACCTAATCCTAAAATGACTTCAGAGAAACACAGCAACTTGACAAGGGTTAAATGCAGTTACATGTCTGGGCTCTGCAGCTGAGCAGAACTGGATGCAGATGCAGCTTTGCCACAGAATCTCTGTGTGATCTTGGGCCAGCGAGGTCCCTCTCTTAGCTTGGTTACCTCCCCCACCCCCTCTAATAAATTAGTGGGGAGAATAGGACCTATTTCACAAGGTTGTTGAGAAAATCGAATAAGCTAGAACATGTAAGTGCTTGGCATGTAAGTGTTAAATAACGTTAACTAAATGTGGTAGCCCATATTATTATTGAGATCTTTGTTAAGATCCTTTTCAATTCAAAGAAAGGATGTTCATGGGGTGATGGGGAACTCAAGAGAAGCTACGGAGTCGGCTGGACATCGTGGACGTTGGAACGAACTCAGCCTCGAAGCATCCAGTGAGTGAAGAGTCGTAGATCTGAGCCATCGTCCTGCTGCCTTGCCAGCAGCTCACCAAACCCTGGAGCTGCGGTGACTCGGCTAATCTCCAACTGTGTTGCTAACTTTCCTATTTTTACTGACCACTTTCTCAACTCGCCTGTGAATACTCTTGATTTCAGCTTACCTAGGGCCCCTGCTTGTTTATAACTGCTCGCTGATCGTTTCTGATAACTCCAAGCTTCATCCTATTCACAATTTGCACTTAGTAATGGTCTCTCGTGGCCTCAGCATCTGCCCGCCCTGGCAGCGTGGATTTCAGCTTCTGCTCTGCCTCCAGTGCTTTAACTGCCTTCCCTTACAGTCCCAGGTCAAATTTCCAGGAGAGAGTAGCTGCTCGACTCAATAATATGCTTGCTGGAATAGAGGCTCCGTGCTAAAACGACTCATAGGCCATAAACCCATCTAAAATGTGTTGCCTTTGGGACACAGCCTCACTCCTGGTTCCAGTCAGCTGAGGTCAGAGAACGGGGGACGGGATCAGGGAGGGGCAGGAAAGGGGTGTAGGATCTGGGCCCCCCTCACAGGAGCTGCAGGCTTTGCGGTTTCCGCAGAGGGAGAGGATGGATGTGGCAGTCCCTGTGACTGGCTTGTCCAACAAGATACACCTTGGACAGCTTTAATCCATTCAATACAGCCAAAAAGGAATTTGTCACCCTTCCTCACTCCCTTCATATAGTTATTTTATGGCTGTTTTCAAAGGACTGTAATCTGACTTGAATCTGATGAACTAATTTGAATAAAAATGGGAATTGTTTGCCTCACAATAAAGGAGGGATTAAAAAGTAGACGCTGAAATTCGTTCTTTCCATACAATTGTGCTTCTAATGTTAAAATTATACACTTTTTCTTTCTTTTTTGTTTTTGTTTTTTAGAAGATACCTGGGATCAAACCCAGGACCACATGCTTGGGAAGCAGGCGCTCAACTACTGAGCTACATCCCCTCCCCAATGAAAGTTAGTTTTTTCCTTTGTTTGTTTTGTTTTTAAGAGGTACCTGGGATCAAACCTGGGACCTCCTATATGGGAAGCAGGTAGTTTAACCACTTGAGCTACAACTGCTGCCTTCTTTCCTTTCTGATCCCTATAAACTTTGAGTCTGACCTTGAATGATCTAATGCTATTTCAATTACTTGTTTCTGTCTTACATAAGTCTTTTCCCATGTGTGCATGGTTTGTTTTCAGCACACCAAAAGTCTTCCTTTGAACTCCTTTTCCTTTCTTAGGTTTTGTTTGTTTGTTTTGAGGTACAGGAGGCGGTGACTGAACCCAGGACCTCGTATGTGGGAAGTTGGTGCTTAACCACTGAGCTATATCATCTTCCCTGAGTTGGTTTTTCATTTGTTTGTTTGTTGTTCATTTGTTTTTTTTCATTTAAACAAATCAATTTTATTGATACATATCAACAAAGCATATAATTCATCTAAACCCCTATAGGTTCTGCTTGCCTTCACCAAGTGATGCTGAGAATTGAAACTGGGACCTCTCATATGGTGGATGGGAGCCCAATCACTTGAGCCACATCCTCTTCCCCCTTTGGTTCTTAATGTCTTACTTCCTTCTATCTCAGGACTCAGTTTACTTCCCTTCCCATAATCTTCTTTCTGCAGGGGCTTAGGCACCATCCATGGTGCTTCTCATTTTCTTTGGACTTTCCTCCACGAGTTCCCTGGAAGTCCTCTCTTCCTGCTTCTCCCAGTCTTGTTTTACACTGAGCTTGCAAAGTTTTCTCCAGCATTTACTCAAGACAAGGGTATCTTTGCTGGAATAAGTAATCTTGGCACTCTTCCTTCAATTAAGGTTCATCTTGGCAATCACTGTCTACTTTTTTTCTTTTTCTTTTTTCTTTTATCTTAATATTTTTATCTCTACACCATTTCCTGAAAATTGTCTTCTTGATTTTATCCCAACTCTTTTTATTGCCTCCTCTATCCCCTTCCCCTTCTCTTATACAATCGATTAATTCCCCTGCACTCAAAGGACAAATGTTAGCAGATCTTGCTATGCTTTAAAATGCAGAACAAAAGTTATCTCCTCCTCCAGTAAATTTCCTAATCCAAAAAAGCCCAAATGGTCCTTCTATAATTTGCTTAGAATTTATTATGCCTATCATTCATCTGATAATTAGCCATGTGCTCTATTGCAACATCTCTTTTTTACCCTAATAAGTTGCTATGTATATTTGTGTTGTTAATATCTTATATTTTTATTATTTCTCAAGTAGAGTGAGGTGAAAAATAATCATGCCACTTACTCTCAGAATCGTCACAATATCTGGTACAGAGCTTTGCATATACCGTGTTCTCAATAAGCCTAACAGTTTAGAAGATAATCTCCCACTTTATTTTTTTTTAATACTTAAAATTTTTTTTCTAAGATTCTTTGATTACATAAATGTTACATAAAAAATATAGGGTATTCCCATATGCCCCACTCCCTACCCCTCCCACACTTTACCACATTAACAACATCCTTCATTAGTGTGGTACATTTGTTACAATTGATGAACACATATTCAAGCATTGCCACTAAGTGTGGATTATTGTTTACATTGTAATTTAAACTCTGCCCTGCACAATTTTGTAAGTTATAACAAAATATATTATGGCCTGTATCTGTCATTGCAACGTCATTCAGGACAATTCCAATGTTCCAAAAATGTCCCCATATTACTACATCTACTTTTCTCTCTCCCTCCCCTCAGAACCTCTGGTGGCCATTTTACATCAATGATAAAAGTTTTCATTGCTAGAATAACAATAAGCCTGTAGTAGAATAACCATAAGTCTACTCTGGTCCATCATTCATTCCCCAATCCTGAGGATTCTGGTGTTGCCCACTCTGCCTCTAATTGAGAGGGGGCTTAGATCCCATAGGGCAGATGGATGGAAATATCTTGCTTGCAGTTGCAGACTCTCTGTTCCTTGGGATGGTCATTGTACATCATCATTCCCTTGTTAGTTGTCTTGGGTGAGTCCAATGAACTGAAGTGTAAGTATTGCAACTCTGTTGAGATTTAGGTCCCACCTGGTATGTGGAAAGCCCAAAGATTTAAGTCTCCTGGACATAAACTTATCAATTCTAGTACTAACTATAGGTTCAAATAGCAGGGACAGATAAGCTGTGTGTAGGGAAACCATGACTGAGTCCAGCTCTGTCACACTGGGGAGCATAAATTCCAAAGTAGGGCCCATTGGCAAGGGGCCAAACTCCTGAGCTGTCTGCCCTGCCTATAGTGTCTGGATGTCCCCAGAGCCCTCAGGAGCCCTGCTATTTTGGGTAGTATCTACTTTGGCAGTCAATGAGATCCTGCTGAGACATGTATAAGCGTAACCTCTGGGATGAACTCCTGACACACTTTAAAGTCTCTTAGCCATACAAAGTTATTTGTCTTTACCCTTTCCCTCTTTTGATCAAGGTCTTTTTCCAATTGCATTGCTAGTTGGTGCTTAGTAGTAATCCCTCAGTGCCAGGGAGGCTCATTCCTATATTCTTCCACTTTAGAGTCTCCTAAATTCAAACCACCATAAAGCTTGACACCAACTGTTTTCTGTTAATTCCTAAAAACATGTTTTCTTTGGGGAAGGGCCCTGGTTCAGTCAGGTCAACAAGAATCCAATCAAGATAGACCAGGGCCATGGTGAGAGATGTTTGAGGTTGACTAGATAGGGGTCAAATCCAACAGAGATGACTGCAGGAAACCCCACAGATGTCTGTGTTCTTGCCCAGAGCAGATGAATTGGCGTCCACAAAGATGGTCACGAAAGCAGATTTATTATTGCCAGCAGACAGACAAGAAACAGGGGTATCTCAAATCTGTCTTCCCCAATTTTGAGGAATTTAGGGTTTTTATGGACTCAAACAGGAGGGTGGAGTGGCTACTATTCCAGTAGCATGTATCCACAAGAATGAGACTAATTTGGTATAACCATAAACAAGGGTGAGACGGGCTTAGCAGGTGGTCATCACAATATCAGGTATACACAATGTTGAGGCTAGCACAGAGTACCCATAAACAGGGGTGGGTCTAGTTTAGGATACTCATGATTAGAAATAACCCTGTACAAGGGTGAGGTCAATCTAGCCAGTTTCAGTAATTTCAGGTATTAACTTTTGACCAGGCTATAATACACTGGGAACGTAAGAAAAGAGGATCTATGTAATGAATCATTTGTTAACCCTAAACCCTCAGTTACAGTTTCAGGCTTCATTTTTGCTTTAAAACAAGCTGGGCACTTTTGTTTATCAACTAAGCAACCAAAACTATTTAGATGTTGGGTTATGGAAGATGGGACCGCCCCAGTCAAGACCCTGGTGCTGTGGAGCTGGTGGAGCTCGGTGGGTGAGCCTGTGCCTCACATGTATGAGGTCCCTGGTTCAATCCCTGGTACCTCCTAAAAAAAACCAAACCCTGGTGTTCACAGAAACCAAGGCGGGGGCTGGATTTAAATGACTGTGGTTCATTACTGGTAAGGTTTGGATGGGGTCAGTTCAGGAAGGGATCCTTTATGAGACAGTCAGAGCTTGTGCTGGGGTCCACTTGACTGGCAAGGTGAGCACGAAGCACGGAATGTACCCAAGTTGCAAGTCAGGCTTCTGTTGGTTGAGCAGAGAGAAAGCACCACTCAGGGGACAGCACCTTGGGTGAATCAGAGAGAAATACTACCTCTGTATACAACTGCTTAAGCAGCCTTTTTAAAACTAAATGCAGCCCTTCCCTTCACTGACAGGTCTACAGATGGCACAATGACCCAGGGACAAGATTTCAACTTCCTAACCAGGAAATAACCTTCCCTGGTTCAATGAGAATGGCCTTGCCAAGGTCCTCAGTGTTCACCTCATCGGTGCCTTCTGTTGGTGTCTCAGTCCCCTTGCCACTGAGCCTGGCTACACACCTGCAATATTCCCAAAGGGCCACGAGAGAACACTGAATGAGGTCTGCTTGCATTTGACCATATCTGCAGCACTAACCATGGTCCCTCATAGAGCAACACCAACTTCATCTTTTTGTTTGTTTGTTTTATTCTTTTTTAACTTCATCTTTCCAGACATCTTTGCCCCATGTTCTTTTTTTATAAATGATATCTTTTTTAAAAAATGTATTTATTCCCCCCTCCCCCTCACTGTCGGCTTTCTGTGACCATTTGCTGTGTGTTCTTCTGTGTCTGCTTGTCTTCTCTTTAGGCAGCACCAGGAACCAATCCTGGGACCTTCCGGAGTGGGAGAGAGGAACTCAATGTTTTGCGCCACCTCAGCTCCCTGGTCTGCTGTGTCTTTTACTGTCTCTCCTTTGTCTCTTTGTTGTTGCGTCATCTTGCTGTGCCCGTTCTGCACATGGGCCAACTCTGCTTGGGCCAGCACTCCACATGGGACAGCTCACCACGCGGGCCAGCTTGCCTTCACCAGGAGGCACCGGGAATGGATCCCTGGATCTCCCATACAGTAGACGGGCGCCCAGTCACCTGAGCCACATCCTCTTCCCTGCCCCATGTTCTTCTCTCTGGCCACTCAAAAACTTCTAATGTTTATTAAGCACTTACTAGGTGTTAAGCACTGTGATATGTAATTTGGAAGCATTTTTTCATCACTACGACAACCCTCTGGGGGAATATATTACCACATACCAAAGTACCATAACCTTAGTGCCTTAAAATGACCTAAATTCATTACTTCAGCAATCTGGGCCTGCGTGAGCTGGCTCCTGTGCTCAGGGTCTCCCCAGGCTGGATTCAAGGTGTCGGCAATGGCTGCTGTCTCATCTCTTGGAAGAGACTCAAGGTTCTCTTCCAAGCTCACTGGTTGTTGGCAGAACGAATTTCTTTGCAGCTCTACGGCCCAGGTTACTGTTTTCTTGCTACCTGTCATATGGGAGCTGCTTTAAGCTCCTAGAGGTTGCCCTGAGGTTCTTGATATATGATTTCTCCTCTCACAAAAGGGTTGTTTGCTTTCTTCCATGCCAGCAGGAAGGTTTCTCTGAGGCTTCAGCTTCTTTAAAGATTTGCCCAATAAGGTCAGGCCCACCCAGGATTAGCACCATTTTGATAAACTCTAAGTCAACTGAGTAGTTACCTAATCAGAGGAATGATATCCCATCATATTTACCGGTCCTTGTCATGCTCAAGGGAAGGGGATAGTGAAGGGGATGTGCACCAAAGGGCTGGAATCTTGTGCACTGTCTTAGAATTATGCCTACTATAGGGCAGAACTATTAGCCCCATTTTACAGATGTGGAAAATTGAGACACAGGAAGGTTATACAAATTGACTGTAATCTCATAGTTTATGAGTGGCAGACCTGGAGTAGTTTGCCAGGCATTCTGATTTTAAAACCAATGCTTTTAACCAATGTAGTTGACCTCCTTTATTATCGCAATTTCTGCCTGCAACATTGTCCTTATCCCTATTTCAGCCCACAAAATTGCATTTCTTTTATCTGTCAAATATTAATGTAATTCTCACATCCTTTGAGAAATCTTTTTTGATTAGCTGAGCTTGATGTTGCCCACAATTAACCCTCACATCTTTCATATGTCTTCCAAACCCTCCTCCAGTTAAATATTTATAGACACTACAAAAATTATGCTTTGTCTATACCAGAAATATATTGACTGCTTCCTTTTTTTTAGATTTATTTTTTATTTCTCTACCCCGCCCCCCCAGTTTCCTGCTCTCTGTGTCCATTCGTTGTCTGTTCTTCTGTGTCCGCCTGTATTCTTGTCAGTGGCACTGTGAATCTGTGTCTCTTTTTGTTGCGTCATCTTGCTGCATCAGGTCTCTGTGTGTGTGGTCCCACTCCTGGGCAGGCTGCAATTTTTTCGCACTGGGCGGCTCTCCTTATGGGGCACAGTCTTTGAGCGTGGGGCTCCCCTATGCAAGGCATACCCCTGCATGGCACGGCACTCCTTGCGTGCATCAGCACTGCTCATGGGCCAGCTCATCACATGGGTCAGGAAGCCCTGGGTTTGAACCTTGGACCTCCCATGTGGTAGGCGGATGCTCTATCCGTTGAGCCAAATCCTCTTCCCCTGACTGCTTTCTATAACTGACCAATGATTGTCAAACTTAGCCTAAAGAACATTCTATCCCTGGGAAACCCTAAACATAATTAGAACTAGAAAACTGAAAGCTTCACTTGTTTCCATCCTCTCAAAAGGATATGACAAATACTATGCCCTTAGACCAAAAGATAAACCATATCAGAAAGAGTAAAGTGTCTTTTGGAAATTGAGCCAACAGGATATAGCATCAACCTGGCTACAAACTCTAGAGCAAGCTGAATGTATCCAGGAGACCAGTGGTCCAGGTGTAGCTTGCTTCCTACAGCAGTGGTTCTCCAACTTGAGTGCATCTGAGTTACCTGTTAAAACTCATCTCCAGAGTTTCTGTTCAATAATTCTGGGATGGGGCCTGAAAATTTGCACTTTGAACAAGTTCCCAGTGATGCTGCTGTTCTGGCAACCACTTAAGAGAGAAGAACCAATGGACAGTGAGTACAGGCTATCTCATTTCAGCTGAAGATGCTGAGGAATATTTTTAAAGCTGTTGCTACTTTCCAACAATACAACAGGCTCTTTCATGAAGGAGAGGGCTCTCCATGAGTGGAAATAAGCAGAAATTGAATAATGGCCCACCAGGGATATTGTAAAAATGATTGTTGCAAGAAGCAAGTGGTGCTCTGGGTCAGAGCCATGAAGCCGGGATTGACCTGGGGGATCGGTAGGGTAGAAAGAGTGGTCTCTTGGGTTCTGCCAGGGCCAGGATGTAGCCATCAGAAAGGGAAGCCTGTGTGCTAAGTCAAATAGGCTTGATATTACTTAGGTAGGAGTTTTAAATTTCACTAACAAAGAATGAATAATTAAAGCAGTAACTAGGAAGCAAAGATTAGCCTGGGAGCCAGGGAGAACCTGATCTAGATCAACTCAGAAAGGACTATGTGGCTCTTAACCAAAGGATGGGTAGATATGAAAAATCAAAGCAGAAAGGAGGGAAAACAAGGCAGTTTGTCATGGACATCCACAAATGCTGACACCCCACAGAGTGTTCCTATTGTGTCGAACTGCTCAGCTATTTCCAGATTCTCAGAGCAGGTGGAGGATTGGATGGCAAAGAGAGGTCTCTAAAGGAGACAAGCAAAACAGAGTTGTACTAGAATTGCTTCCCAAACTTGACTCCTATTCAGGGTCACCAAGGAGGTGAATTTAACTACTACCTATCATGTCACAGTGAGGGGAGGGTTAGCAAGGAGGATCAAGAGTAACAGGAGGAAGATCAGGAATCTGTGATGATTCCGAGGCACTTTCAGGTTTGGAATTCACCAACCCAGATCTCTACCAACACTTAAGTTTGTTAGTTGTCCTTAAAGCTATTTCACAATAGGAGACATGGGCCTTTGAGGGATGAACCCATAAACCATTCATCCAGGTCATCTGGATGTCAACAACTCAATTGCTCAGAATAAAATCCAGGAGTATGGGTAAGTCAACTAACAAACCTGGACATCCCCACTTTTATCTTTTCTCTGCATTGAGCTAGAAAGTGAAATTTCGTTTAAAAAACAAGTCTGCTGTTAAAACAATTGGTTTGCAAACAATTGGACAGTAGCTGGAGAAGGAAGGACAACTTTTGAGAGGAAAATCAGACAAGAATTTGAATTTGAATAGAGCTGGAGTAAACTTGGGGGAGTTGCTCAACCTTTCTGACCCTAGTTTTCCTTATCAATTTATCAGGGAAAACAAGGTGGTAGTTATTGTTAGCAGCAAGTACTTTTTTTTTCTTTTCCAGCTTGCTCTCAGAAAACAGTAAACAGTACTTTAAATTTCGGGAAAAGATAAGCTGGGAGGGTTTTGCGATTTCGACCGGCTACACTTGAGAGGTAGTCAAACGGGGCTTAGGGAATTTTATCATTTTTACAAGGAAAATGCTTAAAGTATTATTTGTTTAATTAGAAAAAAAAGAAAAATTTTAAAGTAAACTAATAACCACCCTCAGGTTACTCCAAGAATGTTCTGCCAGTCAGCTAAGGGGTTCATCTTTGATTTTTCCCTTATGATCTTGCCCCTCCCCTCTATCCACCCTTAGCAGGCACCCAAATTTCCATCTAATTTACATATTTTCTTTCTTTTAAACAAACTGTCCTGAACTGCATGACTTATTTCTGCTGGAGAAATACGTATCTCTTCACTTTCATATTTAAAATGCTGGTTTGGTTGAGTATAGATTTCTAGACTGATAATTATTTTCCTTCAGAAGTTTGAAAGCCCTTCTCCATTATTTTCTACCTTCCCATCCTCCTGCTGGGATGTTAAAGTTAGTCTATGTCAAAAGATGATGAAACCACTGCTTGGTTATTTGAAATAAAGGATAAAGCTGAATTTGCTGCTTCTAAGATTAGGGGAGAGCTGTTAGTCAATTACAATTTTTCCTCTCTGAGCAGAGCTGATAGCTGGACTTGTCCTGGGCTTTGGGGAAGCCCAGAATTCAAGGACTGATGGACTTTTAGAGGCTTAAGTAGGCTGACATCATCTGTAGAGTCTTGTTCTGACTTGAAGCAATTTGAATCCTGGCCCACTGTGGTTTCTGCAAACACTCAGGTCTTAACTGAAGTCCTGTCCTCCAGAATCTAACATTAAAATAGTTTCAGTTGCTAGTAGACAAACAAAAGTGCCCAATTTGTTTTGAAGTGAAAACAAATCCTGAAACCAAAGCAGGCTAGTTTAGGGAACGAAAAGACTAATCTGGGACCTCGCAGGAAAATACGGCAAGAAACACGTGGCCATTGAGACCACAAGATGGCTGCTGGAAGAAACTCACGAGAATTCCCAATTTCAAATGGGATTTTGTCCAAGATCAAGGAAGAGCCCCGGATAGTCTCAAGAGGCTTTGCCATTGGGCCCCCTGGGATATTGACAGGTGGGTTAATCAATCAAAACAGCTGGGAAGCAGATGAGGCTCAACTGATAGAGCATCTGCCTAACATATAGGAGGTCCAGGGTTCGAACCCAGGGTCTCCTGACCCACGTGGTGAGCTGGCCCACGTGCAGTGCTGCTGTGCACAAGGAGTGCCATGCCATGCAGGGGTGTCCCCTGCATAGGGGACCCCCACGCACAAAGAGTGCGCCCTGCAAGGAGAGCCACCCCGCATGAACAAAGCACAGCCTGTCCAGGAGTGGCGCCGTACACACGGAGAGCTGATGGAGCAAGATGACTCCACAAAAAGATACACAGATTCCCGGTGCTCTAACAAGAATGCAAGCAGACAAAGAACACAGAGCAAATGTACACAGAGAGCAGACAATGCGGGGTGGAGAGGGCAACGGGGAGAGAAATAAATAAAATAAATCTTAAAAAAAAAAAAAAGCCAGCACAGAAGCTGAATCAATCCTTCACTGTTTTGCCCTTTCTCTCTTTACCTGGACCAGCACACAAGTACACCTGGGGACTTGTGAACTGTAATGAGGTTGTGTAATCTGTAAAACAGCCCTTTTTACCCTTTTTTTGACCTTTCTCACTCTGCCTGGACCAGCATGCAAGTAGACCTGGATCTTGTAATCTGTAATGGGGTTTGTAATCTGTAAAAATCGCCCTTTTTACCCTTTTACCCTTTTCCCTCTCTGCCTGGACCAACCCGCAAGTATACCTGGGCCCCATAATCTGTTATTTTCTCCTATTTCTCTTCTCTCATTTTCTTAATAAACTACTGGCCTAACAAAACTAGCATGTACTTAAAATCTTTTTTGTAACATAACCCAGAATCTAAAGGACCATCCAGCAACAAAACTTTAACCAAAAGTTAAGAATTAACAAATAATTATGATCACAAATTCATATAGATGCCTTTATATTATAAAATAGCAAAGAATAATATAAGAAATTGATGAAACTGGCTGGGTACAGCCTAGACCTGCTAATGCGATTGTCATTCTAAACAGGTCTCACACCTAGTCCAGAGGGATCCTGGCGGGGTTACCTTCAGTTCCTTGGGTGAGACTTTGGCGGCTGATTGCCTAGCCCTTAGAAGCATGTTTGTTCAAGTGAATTCATCTCTGACTGGCTAATGGTTCAGAAGTGAGCGCTGACACTGACAGGTTGCCTTGCAAAAGCATGCTCATTTAAGTGAGTTGCTGTTGATCAATTAAATGGACTTGAAACCAGTTTTGGTGATCACTTGTTACGGAACAATCATCTCTCACAAAATTGGTAAAAACATTTTTGTTACTAATTGCTGAACCTGTGTATATGATCTGGATTTTCTTCTTCTTTAGAGTTTTTATAGGATCTTCTCTGTCTTCAATGTTTGACACTCTACAATGTTTGGCATTGGCCTGAGTCTGTTTTCACTTGGTAAATTTTTTGGTTGAAAAACTCAGATCATTAATTATCTCCTTCCCTTCATTTTCTCTATTTTCTCTTTCTGGGTTTTTTGGGGTTTTTTGTTTGTTTTTTGATGCTGACCCTTCTTGATCAATTTCTTAACTGCTATACATTTTTATCTCCTGTTTTTCATCTCCTTTCCTTTTTGCTGGGAAAATACCTCTATTTAATATTCCTACCTTTTTATTGAAAAGTTTCATTTTTGCTGTTGCTTATTTATCTCTTTATTTAGGTAGAATCCTGATGCTGTGTTATGATTATAGTTGTGAGGTTTTTGGTATTTATTTTACCTTCCTCAATGTTTCTCTCCCTGCCCCCCACCCCTTTCTTTTATTATCTATATTCCAGGTTAAAGGCTTTCCTGAGATAACCTTATAATAGTTACTTGTCTGACAATATTTAAGGGGAATACTAAAGCATTGGCTGGAAGCTGTGAGGATGTGAGAGAGGAGCTGGTCTAATGGGAGCTTCCCTGAAGCGTCATCAAGGAGAGCTGTTTAGCAAGGGAACTCCAATATCAGTATCTTTAAGTCTTTCATCAAGGACTATCCACATTTCTCAGAGAAGACTCTTCCAGTTGCCTGATTGGAGGGTGAAGGTCTAGCAGTCAGTGTTCTGGGAGCAAAGTGGGGGTCGAAGGATCTGGTGTGGGGTGTCTCAAAAGCTAATATGCATATATTCACTTTAACCCCAGCTTCAGTTCCCTCATCCTCACCTGTACCAAGTATTCATCCAGTGCAAAACCATCTATTTTATCCTTTTCTCAAAATAAACCTTGACTCTTTGTTAGTTAAGGAAGGGGCAGTCTTCTGATGCCCTCAGAAGTGCAATCAAAACCAATGGATCTGGTGAGGAAACCTCAGGATCTAACGCCTTCTAAAACAGACTTCCTAACAATTTCCTTATTTAGTTCATACCTCTTTACCCCCACTTCCACAGGGACCTGCTGCCATTAGTTCCAATGTTTTTGGATATTCTGTTAATCAGATTAGTTCTTAGTTTTTTTCTGCTGCCTGATTGGATTCAGTTTTTCTCATATCTTTTCATTTGACCATTATATATTCATCTGCTTTCCAGTTTCCAAAATTGTCTCCTCTCTAGTTCTCTCCATTTATTTGGATTTGAGCCTTAAAATATTCCTTCGCTGGTAATTTTAGTGGGACTTCAGGAAGGAAAGAAGGTAGAGAGCATGCCTAATTTCTATCTTCACATAGAGCTTGCTTTTCACTTTCTAATTATGTAAACTGTGTTAATAACTTCATAATTGAATCCGAGTTATAATTTATTTGTGATAAATCTGAAACTAGTTAATGGCTGCAGTAACAGACTTAAAAGAATATCTTCCTCCTTAAAAATATAGGAAAAGAAGAAAGTAATTTGGCACCAACCCAAGTATGAGGGGTACATAATTATAAATCAAGATTAATATGCCTGGGAATATTCTTTCCATCCATTTTTATGTCCTTGCTAAAATGCAGATTGCATAACAATCTTAATAAGAAAATTCCTAAGCTTGTGTGAACCTGTGGGAGGGGTGTTGTCATGCATAATCTTACACTAAATTCTGCCAAGGCAGTGAATACTATGGAATTCACAATTTCAGGTTTCATTCCACACAGTAACTCACAGCTGGAAACATATGTGCTCATGAATCTTTGTCAAGTTAATAATTTCTTCCTGTCACACCAAAATTTTAATACAGGCTTCTTAACCTATCACTAGAGGTAACTTGTTTACTAATCATGTGATAAACCACTCATCAGTTAAGTTAATGTTGTTCTGTAAATTAATGTTGCTCTATTAATTGCAGTCATTTTGTTCCAGAATGACCCTCTTCTGCAGTCTTTTGGGGATGACTGACTTCCATATCCAGAACCAAATCAGAAAATAATGCACCATAACATTACAAAACAAAAATAAACAGGCCCTCTCTCAACTGAGAGGTGGAGTGGGCATCGCCATCCCAGGTCCTCAGCATGGAGGAATGAAATATGGATTAGAGTGGACTTACTGGTATTCACCTATAGAATTATTGTTACTCTAGCAATGGAAGAAATTGTGTCATTGATGTGGAGACAGTGGCCATGGGAGTTGCTGAAGGCAGGGAGAGGGAAAAGGAGGTGTAATATGGGGGCATTTTTGGGACTTGGAGTTGTCCTGAATGATATTGCAGGGACAGATACAGGACATTATATATCCTGCCACAGCCCACTGAATGGACTGGGAGAGAGTGTAAACTACAATGTAAACTGTAATCCATGCTGTGTAGCAGTGCTCCAAAATGTACTCATCAAATGCAATGAATGTACCACACTAATGGAAGAAGTTGTTTATGTGGGAAAAGTGGGGAATGTGGGGAGTGGGCTATACGGGAACTGCCTACATTTTTTACTGTAACATTTTGTGTGATCTATGTATCTTTTAAAAATAAATAAAAAATATATTTTTAAAAATACCCAATAAAAAAATAATAAACAGGAGGAAGCGTGTGTAGCTTAGTGGATGAGTGCCTGCTTTGCACGTCCAAGGTCCCAGCTTCAATCCCTTGTACCTCCTTTAAAAAACAAAAAACAGACAAAAAACATGAAAGAACACATAGTCACTTATTCTGTCTTCCCCTCTGATGGCTCCTTATTTTCCACCTGAAGCCCACCTTAAGGAAATCTTCCCTTGACTCTGCCCCCTCTTGAGTGTTGGCTTTGACCATCCAGTTGTCTTTTCTCACTTCCATCTTCTTTCATCCCTTGGCAGTATTTACTAAGATGACTCAGACCCTCAAGCATAATAAGCCTCAATAGGAAAACTTGATTTCTCACCTCAAACTCAACCCTTCAATCCTTTAAAACCTTATTCTAGTATTAATGAGAAAAACATATATTAAACAATCATTTAGGTATTTTTCTAAGTACTTTACATATATTAACTCTTTTCATCATCACTCACAAGAACTCTATGAAATAAATCTCTTATTAGCCCCAAATTTATAGTTAAGGAAAAGGAGACCCTGAGACTATGTAATTTGCTGAAGGAAAAACCCTGATCAGTGGCAGCCTAGATGTAAACAGCACCATCATCCATCCAGTTACCTATGCCAAAGGCCTGGGAATCAGCATCATTTCTTTCTCTTTCTCCCCACTTTCTGACCATCTTAGGAAAGGCTGCTGCCATTTCTCACCTGGGCTACTATACCAGACTTCTAAGTGTTCCTACTTTTGTTCCCTATAGACTATTCTTCAGGAGATAACAAGTAGATCTGACAAGTCCACAATCATAAGGAGAGATCTTAACAAACCTCTTTCAAAAGCTAACTTCACGTCATCAAAATAGCTATGCGGCTAAAGAAGTTTTGAACAACACAATTAAAATGAATCTGATGGGTGTATGTAGACCATTGTACAATTTTAGAGAACACACACTCTTTTCAGATACACTTGGAACACTTAACAAAAATTGACTATATCTTAGGCCATAAAGTGAGTCTTAACAAATGTCAAATAGTCATAATCACATGGGTTCAAATCAAGCAAAATGACAGCCAAAACCTCTGTGCTTGTCAGATCCATCCTGTTTTGCACTACTCGTCCTGGGACATAGAGCATTTCAGGCTCTCTTGGGCTCTGGCATCCTGGCAGGCTCAGTGGGAGGCACTGACAACTCCAGCAGTAGAGTGGGAGGCAGGAGAAGGAGAAAGGCAGGATGCTCCCGCTTCCTGTGATCTCCACTCTGTGGGTCTCAGCTTCTGTTGGGCAGGCCCACTTTGGCTCTGTCTCACATCTGATGGCCCCAGATCCTAAGCTCTGGTAAAACCACCTCCTTCCATTGCCCCATGAGGCAGTTTGAGATTATTTTATGAATCCCCAAAAAGAAAAAGATTATATTTTGTAAACTAATCTGTTCCTCTGGGTGTGATACCTTTTGATTGCATTAAATTAAGCTGAGGGCCCTTTGATTAGATTATTTGATAGTACTGCTTTGGGCTTTTGATTTGAGCAGTCAGTGAGGTGTGACTCGAGTTCTTGCATACTCGCTGGGTCTGATATAAATGGACACTCTCACAGACACAGGAAGAGAGAACTCTGTCATTTTTGATCCTGCCATGTGACAGAAAGGAGAAGGCTCAAACAGCTGAGGCCCTGAGGAGAGATGAGCCATTCACCTGATAGCTTAAAGTTGAGATTGGGAAGAGAGTCAAACAGCTGAGACTGATATAATGGGCATGGAAAGAAACAAGCCCCATACCAGGAAGGAGAGGGCTATAGGCTCGCTTAAGCATGAAGCCTCAAGAGGCTAGGCCCATAGAGCTCAGGAGGAACCAGTGAGCCCTGAGGGGAAGGCAGAGACCAATCAGAGTTCACCCGCCATCTTGCTTCAACGTGGCAACTGCTTTGGTGAGAAAGCACCTCTTATGGTCCCTTAAGTTGGGCTTTCGACAGCCTTGGGACTGCAAGCTTTTACCCCAAATAAATCCCCATTTTAAAAGCCAACAGATTTCTAGTACTTTGCATTGGCATCCCTTTGGCAGACTACTACACCCATCCAGCCCTAGGAATGAGTGACTGCTGTGTTCATCTCTCAATTGCCCCACTGGCCCAGATTGGTTTCTAAGCTTCTCCATTATTCTGGGCAACCAGTCCTCTGTCTTAAATTTCCCTCTGATTGAATATAATGGACCATGATTGATATGATTTCATACACTTAGAAATTACATCTAAATAATTCATGGGTCAATGTTTGCAGGTGAACAACAACTCAAACTACATGTAAGCGTTATCGGATGCAGGCAGAGTGGTCTTAGAGGGAAGTTTATACCCCCAAAAAGCAAGATCTGATTTGGGCCCACCTCCTAGTCCTGATAACTCGTTTGTGCTGTTTACTTGCTTTAACTCTATTTTCCTTTCTTACATCAATTGCATATAATTCCCTGATTTTGGAAGCAACTAGGTCTGTAAATCACACATACTGCCCTTTACCCTTGGAAAGGGTACTTTGATCTCCTATGCCTGCCTTAGTCATTAACTTTATGATGACTGATAACATTTATATCTCTTGCTCTTACTTCTCTGCTCAATCCCATTACCATGTTTACAGCAGCGTGCAGTATATCTCTGCTTTACCTTTTCAGAACGCCAAATTTAACATGGCTGAAACTAAATTGATCAGCCTTCTCCCCATCCTGCTGTTCCTAATGGGTATAACTGACCCCATTGCTTTCCCAATTACCTATCCTTGAAAACAGACACCTTCAGGTTAGGGGTGCAACTCATTCATCCAAAGGGTTTTTGTGCAAAATGCAAGGTCTGATGCTTAATAGGTATGCAGCAAATATTTTTTGAATGACAGGAAGATTCTCCTTTCTCTCTCTTTTCATATCCCTTTCTATTTTTTTTTTTTTTTTGAGTCCTTAACGCCTTCTCATCTCCACCCTCTTCTTCCTGTTTTCAATGTCACGAATCCTCCAGACGACTCACCTTGCAGCAGGGCAGGCTGAAGCTGAGAGCTCAATGCTAACTCATCTCCTAATGGTGTTTAACAAAAGCCATGTTCAAGGCAAATTCTTCCTGGTCAGCAGGAATTGGGAGACCTGACCTGAATGCTCTTACTGCTTTCGACATATTGAAAAGGAGCATGTCCATCAGTTGTTGAGTGGGGTTGCGGAAAACACAGGAAAGATTAATGCAGCAGAGTCCAGCATGCTTCCCTGTCCCAGGGGCTCTGCTTCTTCTGGTAGCACATAGCCCCAGTTGTGGGGTTTACTTTGTTGGCTTTAACTCATCTGGAGCCAAACCTAACGAATCTCTAAATATCTAGCAATCCCATGGCTGTTTTTTCTGTTTTCCAGAGGCAAAATGTTGAAACTATCTGACTCTTGTTCCCCTCTATTCCCACTATCTACTTGAGGCTTCTTGATTCTATTCCTTCCTGTTTCTTTCTCCTTTTTCATCCCTCTGCACCCCTCCTCCCACACCTGCCAACCATCATTTATAGGATGTTCCTCAAATCATATCCAGATTACACTTTCAATTAGATCTCTTTGCCTCTTTCCACCCTTTGTGAGAGTCCAGGCCTCCAGATTCCCCATCCTGGTGTTTCCCTTCGTTATATAACAGCACACCACTCAGCAGCATTCAGACACCCCCAGGAGCCTTTCCATCTCGGTATTGAAATATGCCAGACCCTCCTCAGGGAACCACTTGCTCCCTGCTGGCCACCACCACCCAGGCTTTCGGTCAGACGCAGTTCTCTACACTCTCCTGAAGGGGGCGTGCTTGAGCCTGCCTCCCCAGGCTTTGCACCCCATGCCTCCACCTCCCCAAATCAGAGCCATAGTTGCGTGCTGTTTCCTCCTTAAAACTGCTGCTGATATACCTGGTTTATACTGCCCTTCTTTAGGCCCAAGTACACTCAGGCAGAAGTGGATTTGCCATGAAGCTGGTGAAGCCTCCACTTCAGTGCCCTTACTTGGACAGTCCCTTCTGAACTGTGTACCTCATTTTTATTTATAACTTTTTTTTTCGTAAAGAAGATCCTCTGACTTGTAAAAGCCTCAGGCTCCACATAATCCAGATCTGCCCCTAAATTTGGGCATTTAAGTTGCTTCTTTTCTTGAAGTATTTTTAAATTGTTTAATGGATGACAGACTTGTCTTCTCAATTTAGGAGGCGCTTCTTGCTATGTAATGTTATGGGTGGAGTCCCGCGGACCTGTGCCAAAGATCACCTCTGCCATTTCCCTTCAGTGTGGACTTTGGGAAAGTTCTCATTTTTGGTTTTTTTTTAAGATTTATTTATTGCCCCCCGCCCCCATTGTCTGCTCTCTGCATCCCTTTGCTGTGTGTTCTTCTGTGTCCTCTTGCATTCTCATCAGGCGGCACCAGGATGTGTCTCTTTTTTGTTGTTGTTGCATCATCTTGCTGTGTCAGCTCTCTGTGTGTGCAGCGCCACTCCTGGGTGGGCTGCGTTTTTTGCTCAGGGCTGCTCTCCTTGAGGGGCACGTTCCTTGTGCGTGGGGCTCCCCTACACGAGGGGCACCCCTGTGTGGCAGGGCACTCCTTGGGTGTGGCAGCACTGCACGTGGGCCAGCTCACCACATGGGTAAGGAGGCCCTGCGTACTGAACCCTGGCCCTCCTACATGGTAAGCGGACATTCTATCAGTTGAGCCATATCTGCTTTCCTCATTTTTGTTTTTTGTTTTAACCTCATTGAGCCACACTTCCTCATCTGTTAAATGGGAGTGATTATATTCAGGGCTGCATCATGACTTTCATGGGCCCAAAGCTCTGTTGCCTTCATAGGCCCCTGTGTCCATTAAAAAATTCTACAAATTCTATTTTATAACTGCTTTAGTATAAAGACAAAGATAATCCAGGAAGGAATATATTAATTTTTTCCTTCTGATTTTAAAAGAGGAAGAAACTAAACCATTTTCATGGACTCTTAAAAGTATCATAAACTCTAGATATTGTACCTGGTGAGGCTACTAGATAAGTCAACACTGATTATAATCCCCATGCAGAACTGTGGTAAATAGTAAATGAGACAATGCATGTAAAGCATTTGGAAAAGTGCATAGCACATTCAATAGATGTTAGTCATTATTATTTTTGTTATTATCATATGCCTCTTTTGTATCCTTCACAGTGAATAAAAGAATATAAATGCTCATTGAATTGAATTAAATAAAGCATGTTTTATATTAAACTATTTGTAGTAACTGGCATTGGGAAACATAGATATCACTTCATTGAGTACTGTAATATAATATCAATTAAAACATATTATAAGGGAAGTGGATGTGGCTCAAGCGATTGGGCTCCTGTCTACCATATGGGAGGCCTGAGTTCAATTCCCAGGACCTCCTGGTGAAGGCAAGCTGCCCACCCTGCAGAGAGCTGGCACAGCAAGATTGTGTATCCAAAGGGAGACACAGAGGAGAGATAGTGAGAGATGCAGCAGACCAGGGAGTTGAGGTGGCTTAAGCAATTAAGTGCCTCTCTCCCACACCAGAAGGTCCTGGGATTAGTTTCCATTCCCTCCTAAAAGAGAAAGATGAGAAGAGAAAGCAAGCAGACACAGAAAAACTGTGCAGCGAATGGACACAGAGAACAGACAGCAAAACAAGCTGCCAGGGCAGGGGAGGGAATAAATAAATAAATAAATAAATAAATAAATAAATAAATAAATAAATCTTAAAAAAAAAAAGGGGGGGGGGGGCACACAGCAAACAAACCCAGAGAACAGAGAGCGAGCACAAACAACAAGGGGGGAGTTTTGAAAATCCCATATATTCTGCATGTGCCTGTGTTTCGTGACTTGGTGTCTACTCTGATTTATAAGCAATTATTGCATGACTAGTAGGTGTTCAAATGCCTTCCACTTGAACTTTTCTAGTTAGTGTTCTCGAACACTAGATTCCCAGGCTCCACCCAAGAGGTTCTAACTCAGTGGGATCTGAAAATCTGTATTTTAAAAAATCTCTCTCAAGCTGATGTTGGAGAGTTACTTGACTTGTTGGAAACCACTGTATTGGCAAGCCAGTAGGGGGCAGAGGTAGATAGAAAAGAGGTTTGTGGGGACTTTCTTTAGCTAATCTCTTCCTAAAACTCTATGACATTCACACCCCATCACTGCAAATAAAAATAGTGAGCCTGCTGTGCAAATTCAGTCTCAAGACAAGTTTCCTTGTCACTTCCTTCCCAACCAGATTGCACCACTAAACCTGCTTAATAAAGTAAGTTTGGAGTTGCTACCAGAAAAGCTATAAATCCACACTGTAGTTTTCAAGGAGTTTTCAGGATAGATATATACACAGAAAACTGGGGTAGTATACTTTTAAGGATCAAAGGAGTACTGTAACATAGAGCATTCACTCAGAGCAGGAAGCAATCAGTGTCAGATGATTCACTGGGGAAGCCTTCCAGTTAATGGTGACTTAAGCTGAATCACAGAGGACGAAGGGCATATCACAATAGAGAAGAAAGAAAACTGGACTGGGGGCCAGAAGACTTAGTAATAAAATTGACTTTGCCATTCAATCTCTGGGTGTCTTTCAAAATGAAGATATGGAAAAAGACAAATCCATTAACATTTACTCAGTAAAAGAAATCTGGTATAAGAATATTAATATTTCTAATAAGAATATTAATATTTCTAAAAAGAATATTAATACTAGCAAAAATAGAATTTATTTATTTTTAAAGATTTATTTCATTTATTTATTTTCCCCTACCTCCTCATTGTTTGCACTTGCTGTGTCTGTTTGTTTTCCTTGTTTCTTTAGGAGGCACCAGGAATAAAACCCAGGACCTCTCATATGGGAGGGAGGCACCTAATTGCTTGAGCTACCTCCATTCCCTGCTTTGTTGTCTCTCTCATTGTGTTTTTCTTTTTGTGTCACTTGTTGCATCATCTTGTTGCATGAATTTCCTGTCCTGCTCATCCTCTTTAGGAGGCACCAGGAATAAAACCCAGGACCTCTGATATGGGAGGGAGGCACCTAATTGCTTGAGCCACTTCCATTCCCTGCTTTATTGTATCTCTCATTATGTTTTTCTTCTTGTGTCTCTTGTTGCATCAGCTTGCTGTACCTGCCTATTGTGCCAGCTCACTGTCTTTTTTAGGAGGCACTGGAAACTGAGACAGGGACCTCCCATGTGGTAGGCGGGAGCTCAATCACTTGAGTCACATCCATTTCCCAGCAAAAATAGAATTCAAGGCAAAAAAGCTTTATGAAACACTATGTAAGGAACACCCAACAGGAAGATCAATTCCTCATGCACTTGTTTGTACCTAACAAAACATTCTTTTTTTTTTTTTAGGGTAGGCAAATGAGTAAAGAGTTTAAGAAACAAGAAAGAGTACACAATCTAAGACATGGACTGCAGGTGTACTATAGGATGAGTTGTGCACCTGGGGCCCAGGTTAGGCCTTTCTAAGACCTTTCCTCCTCTCTTCCTAATGTTGGGGTTGGGGGGGGGCAGCTGTTTGCTGTTCTGATTGGTTGCCTTACGATCCCTGTCTGTTAGCTCTCAGGAGACCAATGCGAGGTCTGTTTGGAATTATCTGGCAACCCCAGAAAGAGTTCCAAATAAGACCTCATGGCGGGGTTTAAGTGGGGTCTCTCCAGCATTGTTCTTAGGGGCAGGCTTTCCCTCAGGGGGTTTCTGAGCAGGGTCTCATAGCCCTGTTCTCTGCTGCGTCCCAGCTGTCTTCCTTCATTCCCTACACTAAGCTGCCTCAACTCCCCCCCCAGAGGGTCTACACCCTTATTCTGAAGGGGGAGCTTAAGGGCGAAGTTCATTTTCCTGTAGCTGCTTCCTGCTGATTAGGGGGAGTAGACCCCACTTGACAGGGTGTGAAACACTCTGGTTATTCTATGGAAGTTGAGGGACGAGGGGTCTGGTACCATGGTTGGAACTGGATGAAATGCCCATGTAACTAATATCTCCTAACAAAACATTCTCGATAGATGTTAATCCACAATCAAAGTGGGAGAATTTAACGCATCTCTATCAGATAATGACGGATCAAGTATACAAAACTTAATAAGGAAAAAGAAAATGGATTTGAACAAGAAGAGGAAACAGAAACATCAGAAGAGTGAAAAAAACTTGCCCAAGATTAAAAGGCTTGTAAATGACAGTCAGGATTCAAGTCCAGGAAATCTGGTTCTATTACCAACACTCAGCTACAGTGGCATTTAGAGATAGAGTCAGAACTTTAAAATGTATTAATTTATAAAAAATATATTTAAGATAAATACTTTACGTATTCAAAATTCAATTAAAAAAGTTAGAAAAGAATGAATAAACCCAATAAATAAAAAAGGAGGAAAAAATAAAGAAGAATAGAAATAAAATAAATAGAAAACAAAAAAGACCATCAACAATGAAAGCTGGTTCTTTGGAAAGCCTAAAAAAATAAATGACCTTCTAAAATATTTTTGGAGAGAGAAATCCACAGAGAATGAAAATATGAGAGAATAAAAAGGGAGTATAGCTAGATGTATCGCAGCAATTTTAAAAAATTATAAGTATAAAAATACTATAAAGACATTTTGGCCATTAAATTTATTTTTTTTAAGATTTATTTTATTTTTTAAATTTCTCTCCCCTTCCCCCCTGCCCCATTGTCTGCTCTCTGTGTCTATTTGCTGTGTGTTCTTCTGTGTCCACCTGCATTCTTGTCAGTGGTACCGGGAATCTATGACTTTTTGTCACATCATCTTGTTGTGTCAGCTCTCAATGTGTGCAGTGCCACTCCTGGGCAGACTGCGCTTTGTTCATGAGGGGCAGCTCTCCTTGAGGGGTGTACTTCTTGTGTGTGGGGTTCCCCTACACGGGGGACACCCCAGCATGGCACAGCACTCCTTGCACTCATCAACACTCTGCAAGGGCCAGCTCACCACATGAGTCAGGAGGCCCTGGGTTTGAACCCTGGACCTCCTATGTGGTAGGCAGACGCTCTATCAGTTGAGCCAAATCCACTTCCCTTGCCATTAAATTTAAACTTAAAGGAAGTAGATTATTTTCTAGAAAAACAGTAATTGCCAGAATTTACCAAGAACTAAAAAAACCCCAATGAAACAATGCCCAGTAAAGAAATTGAGGTTTTCAACAATCTCTCAACCCTCCATCTCCTCACTCCCAAAGACAGAAGGCACAGACATTCTACAGGTGTATTTTAACAAACCTTTAAGGAAATCATAATAACATAAATATAATTCAAAGTTTTTGGAGATTAAAATTTTAAAAAAGGAAAAGTGAGGGGAAGCTGTGCAATTTATTTTATGAAGTTATAATTACCTTGATGCCAAGATGGTAGAAGGACAATACAAGAAAAGAGAATTAAAGATGAAAAACTTATAAATTGAATATTAGCAAGCAGGCCTGTAGTTGAAGTCTCACTCAAATCTATTTGCCATGTGGAAGTGGAAAGAGGGCAAAGGAAATCTTAAGGTCCTGCTCGTGGCCCATTTCCCCAACTTAGGCAGAATAAGGTGTTTTAGTTTCCTGGTTGCCAAAGCAAATACCATGCAATGGGTTGGCTTAAACAGTGGGAATTTACTGGCTCAGGGTATTGAGCCAAAATTGAGGCACCTGCAGGGTTTCTCCCAAAAGACTGGCATTTGGGGGCTGACTGCCAGCAATCCTTGGTCCTTGGCCTTTCTATCACATGGCAAAGCACATGGCAGCCTCTCCTGGCTTCTCCTTACTCTTCTGAGTTCCAATGACTTTTGGCTTCTGGCTACTCCCTCTTACTTTTTCTCTCTGTGGCATTCCCTATAAGGTCTTCAGTAATAGGATTCAGACCCATCCTGAGTCATTTTGGGCCACAACCCAACTGAGATAACCTCATCATAAAGTCTTCTTTTTTGTTTTGTTTTTTTTTTCTTTATTTTGTTTTAAATGTTACGTTAAAAAAATATGAGGTCCCCATATACCCCCCACCCCACCCACCCCACCCCTCCCACATCAACAACCTCTTCCATCATCACAGCACATCCACTGCACCCAGCGAGTACATTCTGGAGCACCGCTGCAGCACATGGACAGTGGTCCACATTGTAGTCCACTCTCTCCGCCAGTCCACCCAGCACGCTATGACAGGACACACAACGTCCAGCATCCATCCCTGCAGCACCACCCAGGACAACTCCAAATCCTGAAAATGCCCCCACACCATATCTCTTCTTCCATCTCCCTACCATCAGCAGCCACTGTGGCCACCCTCTCCACATCACTACTACAATTTCTTCCCTTACTAATCACAATAGTTTCCCAGCAGAACACCAGTAAGTCCACTCTAATCCTTATTCCACTCCTCCATCCTGTGGACCCTGGGATGGTGATGTCCACTCCATCTCTGTATCAAGAGGGGACTTAGATTCCACATGGATGATGGATGCAGTTCTCCTGCTTGCAGCTGTAGGCACTCCTGGTTCCCTGCTGTGGTGGTTGACTCTCTTCACCTCCCTGTCAGCTGGCCAGAGTAAGTCCAACAAACTAGAGGGTAGGAGCCTCAAGTCTGCTGAGGCCCAGGGCCTGGCCATCACATCGACAGTCCAGAGATTCAGGTCTCCTGAGTATACACCAACCCAAACGCCAACCACAGGTCTGGTAAAAGTAACAGAAGAGGAATGTGTAGAAAGGTGATAAGGTCTTCTTTATAACGGGTTCACATCCATAGGAATGGATTAAATTTAAAAACATGCTTTTTGGGGGTACATAGATCTAAGCCACTATATAAGACATTACCCCAAAATGTAAGGATTATTTTTTATTGGGTTCATTATATGGCCTGAGGAAATGAGTGTTTATGAACTGGACTTTATGATACTTTGCTATTTTGGGATGGGATGGGACATGCTGAGACACTGGTCATCATTAAAACCTCCCCGGCTATGGTACATTCAATACCAAACAGGTCGTCTACAAGCAACAACCTTTTATAGAAGTAACAAGAATTTTTTGGGGATCCATTGTTTAGAACCTCCTTCTGTAGCAAATCTATACCTTGATCAACTTGTACACAACAGGACTACTTTGGATTTTCAGCTGTTTTGTTCCTTTTCCTGAGCTATATGCCCTATTATTTCTATTTTTATAGTCAACAATTGACTAAATAGAATGTTCACAGAAGTTGTTTGCATACTTGCAGAGTGGCAATTGTCAAAATCTGTTTTTGTTTTAACTAATTAAGTATCTTTATGCTGTGAATAAAAAGGCACTTTGTATCAGAGAGATGCTATTTGACATGCTTTAGCTTTTCTTGGTTGATGAAAGTATTAAGAGCCATTTTATTTATAGTATATATAGTTAAGTACACATATATAGTTATATGTCTTTGATATTTGCATATGAAAGACAACACTGAATATTCGTTATGAATAAGGGCTTTGGATTCAGAGATGAACTGAGTTCAAATCTCAGTTCTAATAGGAAATGGTCTGAAATTACATACCAAGTTGTTAACAGAGGTTACCTTTGGCGTGGCATGCTGGAGAGGGGCTGGGGCTCTCCAGTTGTTCCTTTCTGCCCCTCTAAATTATTTTAATACTGAGCATGTGTAACATTTGTAACTTGAAAAGGAAAGAAAAGAGAAGCAAAGATAGAAGGGCAGAGAAAGCGAGGAAAGAAAACTCTAGCTTCCCTCTTTACCAATTCTGTCACCCGAGGTAAAGAATTCCACCTCTCTATACCACAATTCATTTGTCCATACTATGGAGAACTGTGAAGGATTATTATGAGGATTAAGTGAAATAATGCATATAAAGCTTTTCACACTTTGCCTTGCACAAATTTAGCATTCATTGGCAAAGTTAACCATTATCATTAGGCAAAGTGCTTACCTTATTATCTGGCAGGTGGTCTTACTAAGCATATTTTGTCTATTTATTTTGCTTTATCTTTATTATGCCTTGCAAGTTTTTTTTTCTTTTTTTCTTTTGCTTTGTTTTTTGCAGTGAGTTCTTTGTTTTAAACATAACATACACGTGAATTAAAGGATATCTTTCAATATAACTGGCCTGGACTTTTTAAAAATGTCATGAAAACCAAGAAAGACTGAGAAACTATGAATGGTTATTTCCTGACTTCATTAGTAAGTCTGAAATTATGTTAAAAATAGTTAAAAAATGGAGAAACAATGCAGAAAGACAGTGATTCATTACAAAGTGGAGCGTAAATTGGTATGACTTCCCTGAAGGGCAATTTGGCAATATCTTGCAAATGTAGAATTGCACATAGTTTTTGATTCAGAAATTCAACTTATAAGTGATTAGCCTATAAAGATGGTTTCATATGTGTGATATGATTAAAATACAACATATCTATTGCAGTTGTTCGTTGTAAGAGCAAAAGTTTGGAAACAATACACATGACCATCAATATGGGACTGGTTAAATAAATTATGACACACTCATACAAAATGGCCATAATAGATTGCTCTAACTATACTGTATGGAAAGAGTTCCAAGAGAGGGCATATTAAGAGAAAAAAATAAAGTGTAGAACATTGGGTATAATATGCTACCATATGTGTGAGGGGAAAATATATGTATGCATGTATGTGGTATATACATATATTTTATATACTTCTATTTATATTTATATGCATACATAGGCATTTGTATACCTCTATATATGTATATATGTATATACATATATCTTTTTCTTATATATCAATATGTGTATTTTGTATATAAAAACATAGAATAGCTCTGTAATGGTACCTTAAGTTGAAATAATTGTTGGCTCCAGAGAGGGGGACTGAGCTGCTGGGAAATGGGGAGTGCAGGAGACATACTCTCCTCTGTTTACCATTTTGTGCTTTTTGTGTTTTGTGCAATATATAGATATTACTTAACTTAAAAATTAAAATAAATAAATGAAGACAATGTAAAATTCTGGAGAGCCAGTATGGACTCAATTGAGAAGAGTGAACAGTTGTGAATAACATGAGTGAAAACAGATGGAGAAGGAACTTGTACTGAACAATTCTCTGAATATAGAAATAATCTGCTTTTTGTACCAAAGACAGAGGAACAATGTAACAGAAAACTAGAGAAACTCAGAGACAGTCATTTTCCACAAGCAGGACATGTTCACATGTCCTAAACTTATTAAAAAATAAGTTTTTAGTCTAAAGTTTATTTATATTTTTATGGGGTGAGGATTAGCCTATGACCCATTCTCCTTTTTGTAAAATGAAGGTAATGTGGTAAATTTTATGGTATGTAAGTATGGTAAGTAAGTATGTAAAAACAAATAAATTAACTTTTAAGAAGTAAATGGTATTGGTTCATCCCTACTATGGAATATTACTCAGAAATAAAAAGAAAAGAACTATTGATACAAGCAACAACTTGGATGAATTGAAAAGGAAAGAGGCAAGTCAAAAAGCCAGTCTCAAATGGTGACATACTGATGGGGAGAAGATGTGACTCAAGCAGTTGAGCATCTACATCCCACATGGGCGGTACTGGGTTTGGTTCCAAGTGCCTCCTAAAGAAGACAAGCAATGAGCAGACATCAAGTGAAAACAACAAGCAGACATTGAGCAAGACAATGAACAAAACAAGCAGACAATGAGCAAAAAAACCCAAACAAGATGTGGCTCAAGCAGTTGAGAGCTTGCCTCCTATAGGGAATCCTGGGTTTGGTTCCCAGTGCCTACTAAAGAAAAAAAAATACAGACAACAAGCAGACAAAGAACAAAGAAAAATGAGCAGACAATGAGCAAAAACAACAAGCAAACAGACGAGGGAGCCATCTGGGGTGGGAAGGAAGGTGACATACTGAATAATATATTTATATGACATTCTCAAAGGCAAAATTACAGGGAGGGATAGCAGATCAGTGATTGTCAGGGTTATGACTGGGGAAAAGGAATAGTATACAGGGATAGCTTGAGGGAGTTTTTTGGGGATGATGGAACTCTGCTGTGTCCTAATCTTGGTGGTAGTTGCATTAATCTATGTAAGTATTAAACTTCATAGAACTGTTCATCATAAGAAAGAAATCAAATTTACTGTATCATAATTTTTAAAAGTTTAAATCAACGTAAAGTGGGGATTCTTTTTTTTTTAAAGATTTATATTTATTTATTTCTCTCCCCTTCCTACTGCCCCCCTCAGTTGTCTGCTCTCTGTGTCCATTTGCTGTGTGTTCTTCTGTGACCGCTTCCATCCTTATCAGTGGCACCAGGAATCTGTGTTTCTTTTTGTTGCGTCGTCTTGTTGTGTCAGCTCTCAGTGTGTGCGGCGTGATTCTTGGGCAGGCTGCACTTTCTTTCACATTGGGCAGCTCTCCTTACAGGACACACTCCTTGTGCATGGGGCTCCCCTACACAGGGGACACCCCTGCGTGGCACAGCACTCCTTGCGCACATCAGCACTGCGCATGGGCCAGCTCCACGCCAGTCAAGGAGGCCCAGGGTTTGAACTGCGGACCTCCCAGGTGGTAGGCAGACGCCCTATCCATTGGGCCAAGTCTGCTTCCCTTAAAATGGGGATTCTTGCAAAAGCATAGCCCCAAGGTAGAATTCATAATTTGAGCATTTAAGTTTTGCTTCTACACCAAATATAAAGAAAGTTTTTATTTGCTTTTGTGGCCACCATTGTCCTGCTCTCTTTCAACAACAATACCCCTAACCATCCTCATGCTTCTTTCAGAAAGAGTGAGAGAATTCTTCCAGCCTCATCGTTAGGGGACAGACTGGCTAAGTACAGCAAGTGCTCTCCTGTGTGAATGAGACAGCCAGGTAGACACTGGTGTAGGATCATGACACACCCAACAGCACACTTTTCCTCTTCATTGTCGTAGCACATCCTATGGGCTGGTGTAAGGATGATTCAACAAAAGTGAAGAGCCAGGGATTCTAGGGCAGCATCAGATCTGGGAAAACAATTCCAGCATATATTCCTTTTCAGTTTCCTAAAAGCTGCCAAAAGCAACATACCAGAAATGGGTTGACTTTTACAATGGCTATTTATTGGCTTGCAAGCTTACAGTTCTGAGGCTGAAAAACGTATCCAAATCAAGGCATCATCAGGTGATGCTCTCTCCCAAAGACTGGTGATGGGTGATCCTGGACTTCTCAGGCACATGGGAAGGTACATGGTGGAGTCTTCCAGTCACTGTCTTCTCTTCCAGGCTCTGTTGCTTTCAGCTTCTGGCTGCTCTTCTGTGGCTTTCTCTCTCAGCTCTGCAGGTTCCTCTCTGAGCTCCTGTGGCCTTTTCTCTCTGTGTGTCTTTCCATATTCTTCCCATTTATAGGGGATTCTAGTAAGGATTAAGACTGTGACAGTTTGAAGCTTTTGTGACTCCCAGAAATGATAATGTGCTTAGAGGTAAATCATTCCTTAGGTGTAGGACCCTTTGATTGGATTGAATTCCATTGGGAGCCTTTGATTGGAGTACTTCAATGAGGTGTGACTCAGGGTTGGTCTCAGCCCTCTTGCTGGAGTCTTTTATAAGTGGGAGAAACATTAAGAGACACAGAGAGAAAGAGAACTGTAAGCTTTTACCCCACCATGTGGGAGAGAACTCTAGGGTTGGCTACATTCCCAGAAAGAAACTCTGAGAGGCTGAGAGGCTGGAGGCTGGAATCAGCGGAGCGGCCAAAGCTGAAGCAATGAGGTCCCCAAGAAGCTAGGGCCATGGAGCTGCTCAAAATGGAAAGAGACAGGCTCCAAGGAGAGGGGAGAGTGGTGTGGGATGCAATGATCCCCAGTCTGAACTTGATCCCCAACACCCAAGCTCCAAGAGAAAGCATCTTCCGATGATGCCGCGCTGTGCCTGATCAGCCTTAGCTGCAATTCAGTAAGACAGCATTTCTGATGATGCCTTGATTTGGACATTTTCACAGCCTTGGAACAATAAGTTTTTACCCTGATAAATTCCTACTATAAAAGTCAATCTATTTCTGGTTTATTGCATTGGCAGCCTTTAGCAAACTAAAGCAAAGACCCACCCCTGGATCATGCTTTACTGAAGTCATCTAATCAAAGGCCCTTAACTGAAGTAATTTAATCAAAACTTCCCACCTGCAGTAAGCTCACACCTATAGGAATGGATTAGCTCTAAGGGCATGATCTTTTCTGGGGTACATACAGTCTCAAACTACCACAGGTCCTTTCCCTGCACTGGCTTAGCAATTCTAAATCTCTCCCAGGCAGAGAGGAAAATCAAGTCAAACAGCATCCTGAAGACAAGGTGTGAAATATTAAATGCCATCTTTTTTGTCGGAAATGACACTAAATAAGCATTTGTTGAAATGAAATTTTATACATTCTCCTCACATCTCTTGGGAGCAGCCAAAGGTTAATTGTCTGCTTTGAGATTCAGAATGGATCAAAGCACTTCTTTTTCATTTTTTATTTCTTTCCTGGTATTCTTTTTTTTTTTTTTATTAAAGCTTTATTTATTATTTATTTATTTATTTATTTATTTATTTATTTAATTTCCCCCCCTCCCCTGGTTGTCTGTTTTCTGTGTCTATTTGCTGCATCTTGTTTCTTTGTCCGCTTCTGTTGTCGTCAGCGGCACGGGAAGTGTGGGCGACACCATTCCTGGGCAGGCTGCTCTTTCTTTTCACGCTGGGCGGCTTTCCTCACGGGCGCACTCCTTGCGCGTGGGGCTCCCCTACGCGGGGGACACCCTTGAGTGGCACGGCACTCCTTGCGCACATCAGCGCTGCGCATGGCCAGCTCCACATGGGTCAAGGAGGCCCGGGGTTTGAACCGCGGACCTCCCATATGGTAGACGGATGCCCTAACCACTGGGCCAAAGTCCGTTTCCCTTTCCTGGTATTCTTGTCACAGGCCTATTTATTTTATATAATTGTCCCAGATTTCATCCCAAATAACCCCAGAAAAAGTCACTTGTCATAAGGGCAATGCTTTAGTTTGCCAGACTTCTATGACAAAGACTACACAATGGGTTGGCTTACACAATGGGAAATTGTTGGCTCACAGTTTGGGGAGTAGAAGTCCAATATCAAGATATTGACAAAACTTGTATTCTCCCCAAAGGTTGTGGCATTCTGGTGTTGGCTGCTCACACTGTTTTGGGAAGAAACCACCCTATAGACAAAGCATAGAAAGTACTTCCTGGTATATCCCTTCTGGTATCCAGTTCCTTTATTCTGAGTTGACCAACATACCCTGGTGAGACAGGCAATGAGCCCTGAAAGTCTGGGATCCCATTCCCTCAGGGACTTTCCTGATCTGCCAGTTCATCTGATAAATTAATGATCATGGAAATATTAGTGACTTCCTGGGACTCCTCTACTTAGAGACTAATGGCCTGAAAAGTATTCTGACAGTTGTGGGCAGCTGGGTCCATTCACTGTCTCAAGTAACACCTCTTTCTGCACATATCAGCCCCTCTGTGAGCAGCCACTTTGCACTAGCAGATGGCTGGGTGGGTGGTAGTGGCCATCCTCTCTTGCTCCAGAGTCCTTGTGCATATTTTTGGCACCCACCTGTCTTCTTTCCTTACTTTCTTCTCCTTTCTCTCCCAGTCAGGTGAAACAAAGCTCATTAAGCTTCATAAGGATAGTGTTGATAAAAAACTTTAGGAGCTGGGCTTTGTCTGAGAAAAACCATTCCTGAAGATTGACTGTATGCTCTGGGAACCTTTAGACAGCCACTGCTTCCCTGAGTGTTTAATATTTACTGCTTCCTCATAGTCTTTGAGCTGCTGTCTTGTCTTTTTTAGGAAAGCCGAAGTTATAAGTCCAACGACTATTTATTTGCTACTACATAATATATTTACTGGTTGTCTTGAAAGTTTGAGATTTCTGTTTCTTAGATAAATTATAAATTACAAAAATAAAAATCATCACTCCTGCTTTCAGGCCAAAGCATATTTTATTGGGCAACAATGTGTTACGTATAAGAACATTACACACATTGGAAAGGCTAGTTCTAGAAGAAGTTGACACAACACAATAGTTTTAGCTAGAGCACTCTATGAGAAAGTGTAGTGTTGTTAGATTTATCTTTTGCCCCTTGCTGCCTTGCTTTTTCAGTAGTCCTTAAACTTGATCATTTTTGCATCATGATGTGGTAGGTGGATTTATGTCCCCCAAAGATGTCCAAACTCTAATAAATATGACATATTGCATGGCAATGATGGAAATTAATGTTGCAGAGACAATTAAGATTGCTAATCAAACTTCTGAATGGGGATATTAGGAAAGTTTCATGGATGAAGTGACATTTAACATAGGCATTTGTCCAGCCAGTTCTGCAGTCCTGTGCCTTAACCATTTCCCCATCACTTCCTAAACTCCATCTTTACTTGCCTTCTATCCAAGCTTCCCTTATTCCTAAAAGCTGAGGTTTCACACACACTTATCCCTCTGTCTGGAATATCCACCCCCACCCCCACCCCACCCCACCATCACCATAAACATTTGCCTACCTTTGCTTAGTTACCTTTTAACTATCCTTGAGATTTTAGCTCTCCTATCACCTTTTTGGGGAGTTTTTTCCTTGTTAGGTGTAAATCTCTTTGAAATATGTTCTTGGAGTTGTATTTGTCATTCAAATCACTCTTCACAATCCTAATTATCAAATTATCTATGTGATCATTTGTTTGGTGTATGTTTCTTCTATTAGAATGCTTTATTCAACAGTCCAATCCCAGGACTGACAGTGACGTCTGACAAATAGCAGACTAGGGCGGCGGACTTGGCCCAGTGTTTAGGGCATCCGTCTACCACATGGAAGGTCCCCGGTTCAAACCCTGGGCCTCCTTGACCCGTGTGCAGCTGGCCCTTGCACAGTGCTGGTGCGCGCAAGGGGAGCCCTGCCTGGTGCAGCCCCACACACAAGGAGTGCACCCCGTAAGGATCGCTGCCCAGCGCGAAAGAAAGTGCAGACTGCTGACACAAAATGACGCAACAAAAAGAAACACAGATTCCTCTGCCGCTGACAACAACAGAAGCAGACAAAGAAGAAGACTCAGCAAATAGACACAGAGAACAGACAACTGGGGAGGGGGAATGGGGGGAAAGGGGAGAGAAATAAATCTTTAAAAAAAACACAAACTAATAGCAGACTATCTGTTTATATTTGATGAGTGATTTTGGAGTGATGACACATTGTTCAGTATATATGGAGAAGACACCATCAGAACTCAAAAAGCTCACTCTCTCCCATTCCAAACAATGAACAAACAGCTGCCCCTATTCTTCCTTTTCCATCTCTAATTCCTGCGCTATTGTTCTTTCTCCCTTTATAGCTTAACTTCTTGAAATGTCTACAGTCTCCGCCTGGACTTTCTCACTTCTCATTCATGCCTTCACATAGAAACCCGACTTTGCCTCCATGTTCTAGTGAAGTTGTGTTCCCCTCTGTCACCAGTTACCTCCTTGCAGCTTACCCCAGTGACTATTTTTAGTCTTTCTCTTAGGTGATCCCTGACAGTGTAGCAATGACATTATCCTCTGTCCTGAGATTCTCTTACCCTTCCCTGGACTTTGGGGCCCCACTTTGCCAGCTCTTCCCAGTTCTCTGGCCTCTCATTTTCAGCCTCCTTTGAGGCCAATTCTTCCTCTGCCTGTTCCCTAAATGTTAGTGTTTATTATGATTTATTTCTAGGCCCTTTTCTCTTCTTCTACATATGAAATAGCACTGACATCTGCAGCCTCAATGAAAAAGCATTTATCAATGACTTCTGAATTTATCCCTCCCACCGAAATTTTGCTCCTAAGTTTCATACCTTCTTATAGATTTTGCCTTATGGAATCTCCACTTGCTTGTTTCATTACTACCTTGTCTTATTTTGGGCTTCCCACAAGTAGACTCTAATAGTTGGATTTGGATGCAAGTAGTTTATTTAAGAGGGAGCTGGTCCCAGGAAGTATTGTAAGGGAACGAGAAGTGAGACAGGGAAGAAGGAAGGCCAACAGAGGTGTGTTAACAAGCAGGTTCTTGTTGTTGGCACCTGGAGCTCAGTCTCCCTGGATATCCTCTGAGAGGCCATGTGGAACACATCTCAGAACTGGGAAGTTGAGGGGCTGGACATGCAGGGCATTAGCCACCAATTCCAAACCCTCACTAGTGAGGTCCCTCCTGGGAATTCCAGCCTGATTTACCTGTACTCTGTAGCTGATCTTCCTCTAGGGGCCGGGAAATTACCTCAGGTAGAGAGATGGGAACTGTCTGCAGGCTACGGGGATGGGAGTGTGGGTCATCATGTACATCAACACATACCAAATTCAAACCAAGGTTTTCACTCCCAAATCTGCTCTTCCTCCTGGGTTTCCTGGCTCAATAAATCATCCCACTCTTAACCTAGTGTCGAAGCAGAAACTTGAGCAAGTTCAGTGTCATCCTGGATTTCTCCCTGTCTTAGTTTGCAAGGATTGCTAGGACAAATACCACACAACAGGTTGGCTCAAACATCGAGAATGTATTGGCTCATTATCTTAGAGGCCAGAATCTAGATCTCAAAAGGCTATGCTTGGTAAGACCATGCTTTCTCCCTGAAGCCTGTAGCATTCTGGGGCTGGTTTGCTGCAATCCTTGGGGTTCCTTGGCTTGTCTTTCTGCTTCCCATTGCATAGTGAGCTCTCCATCGCCTTGTGTCTGCTCTTCCAGTTTCTGCTGACTTCTTCTTGTTAGGCCTCCAGTAATAAAAATTAAGGCCCCCCCCTAATTCAGTTGGGCCACATATAAATAGGATCTTTGAAGATCCTATTCACAGATGAGTCCATACCTTAACTGATGATACATCTTCAAAAGGTCCTATTTACAAATATGTTCACTACCATTGGAACATGGATTAAGATAGAAGCCTGTCCTTTGTTGGGAGACATGATTCACTTCACCACACTTCCTTTCATTCCTCGTCCACATCACATCCATCCCTCTTGTGCATTCCACTGCCAGGACATCAACGTAGCCCACAGTCTTCTCTCACCTGATGCCCACATGTTCCCCTCACTGGTCTTCCAAACTCCAGACTTTGTCTCTCCCAATCCATTTTTAACACAGTAATCGGAGTGACTTCCAGAAATATAAATCTGATCATGCCTCTTGCCTGCTAAAAGTCCCTCCATGACTTACCCTGGGGATGCTTCCTACCATGATTTGCTAGATTTTCTATGACTCAGCACTTGCTCATCCTTTTAGCCTCATACCTCATCATTTCCTAACCAGCTATTCCCTACAAAGCCTGCTTCTCTGTGCTCTCCCGCACTTGTACTTTCTTTCTTTTTTTTAATCCCCATTTAAGAGGCCTTCCACTCCCAAGGTATGCCTGAAACAAAAAAAACAAACAAACAAATTTTGCCAAGGAATAGTGCCAGGAAGGCACACCCCAGGAAGAGCCAAAGGAAACAATGTCCACAGCAATCTGTCCTGGTTTCAGATGCCCTTGGCCACCAGAAGCCTTTACAAATGCCAAGTCCCTGGGGACAGCCTGAGCCAAGACTGGTTGTATTGCCCAGCCCCCCATCCCCCCAAAGTCTTAGAGACCCTAGCAGAGGTGCGAAAATCTACCTCAATCCCCAACAAAGTTTAGAGAGTGGGTGTAACCCCTCCCTTCCCCTTCATCCTCCCTACCGGCTACCTCCTCGGCAGTTCAGGTATCTCTCAACCTAGCAGCAAGTATCTGTGGAGACCTCTCTCTTCCAACAGGCCTCTAGACAATGGGGAGCATACTCTGGAAGGGGAAGGGCTGCTGCTGAGGAAAATGAAATGAGATCTTGTCCTCAGCAAGCACAGTCTAGATGGAGCTTTTAGCGGGAGTTTCTCATCCAACACAGCTTTTCTCATCTACACACCTCTGAAAATAATCTCCAACCACCCCTAGGAGGTCTTCACAGCACCCACTGTCCCACTCGCCAGCCCCGCCCTGGTCTCGGAGGAACCAGGACTTTCTGTAATTAGACAGCACCCCCTACACCCCACACAAGATGCTCATGAGACAAGAAAGGACTCCGGCCAAGGCTCCTGCCCCTATAAGGGGGCATCTCCTCCAGAAGAACCTTGATCCCTCGGAGAGGCAAAAAGGAGGGAAATAACATCTCCACCCCAAAAGGGAAGAGGCGAACAGGCCAGAGACAGACTCCATACTCTCTACTATCATTCTTTCACATATGCTGTGCTCTCTCCAACTTTGGGACCTTTGCTCAGTCTCTCCTCCCCTGGTTAAGACCTATCCTAATCCTGTGACCACAATTCCAAGTCATTTCTTTCAGGAAGAGCTCCCTTATCTACCCTGCCACCTGATTCCCATAGCAGCCTGTGTGTCTTCAACATGGCATTTCTTACACTGACTTGTAAACTGTTTACCCATCTAGGTGCCCCCTAGACTGAGAATTTTGTTTGGTGAGGGGCTGTATCAGTCTTGATCATTTTTGCATCATGGCACACAGTAGTATCTGGCACATAGTAGGCACATATATCACCTGTTGGTTGACTGGATAAACACCACTGATTGAGTGAGGAGCAAAAAATATCTCCCCATCCTATGGCAAAAGCAATTAATATGTAAATTTAACTGGCTGTTGACTCTTTTCCAAATGCCTGAAATCTTAGAGTTCAGTATTTATATTTGAATACCACAGAGTGAAGAGAGGCTCCTCTTGGAAGTCAGTGTGGGTCCGAGTGCCCAGAGAAAGTGTGGCATCAGTAGACCTGCCTCCCACCTGTTGCTAAAGAATTTATCAAGACTCTGACGAATATCCAAGAAGATACGCTTCCCAGAAAATCAAATCAACCTCTTTCCTCAACCCCTATTTTTAGGAGCCCAGTACAATCAGTCTATTCATCTTTCTGGTAATGATTTTTTTTCCCCCTGAAAGTACTCAATTCATTTTCCATTGCTGACATGTAATCCAGAAATAATAGAGGTCGGTCTAGTATAACTCATATCCAAAAAGGGAAAGTGCCAACACCCTGAAAGAAAAGCTCTGAATTAAATATTTCTGAAAATAATTCCCAGCAGATCAGGGGGCTATGAAAAGGCCTATTCAGTTGTAGATGGTATTTCTTTCTGCTGTTTACTATAAATATGGCTTTTCCATGGAAAGGGTTAAGTTTGAAAACACTGCTCAGACAAAGTCCTTGTAATTACATCCCAGGATTCAAATTTCAAAATTCTGTCTGGGCCTATTTTCCAAGAAAGTCCTATTCAGAAGTGCTAAAATTTGAATCTGTTTTTAATAGCCCTATATTCCCACTGTGTGGCAATCACCATTAAAGCAGCTGACCAGACCTCTCATGGACATGCAACATGAGCAAGAAATAAACCCTTTGTGTTTTAGCCCTTTCTGTTTCCATAGCATGACCCAGGCTTTTCTGACTGATAGAAGACGTGATTGTTTCCTTTCAACTCTCTTAGTTCAGAACCAGTTGAGAAGTGGACCCAATGAATCAGGCAGTTGGAAAACAAAATCCTCAGTTCTATTACTGAAAGGGCCAGATTGGAGAATGAAGCATGGATGTTAGCCAAAATCAGGTTCACTAGTAACTTCCCTTCTGCACTGACCCTACCCATCCCAAACTTCAGGTTTCCCCGTGACGAGGTCCTCACATAGAAAGCTGAGTCTGTGGAGAAATAGAGGAGAGCTTCTTGAGGAGAGGGAGGGCTGAGAAACAGCAATACGGCAAAGGGGCTAAGCTGAGCATGCTCAGTTCCTTTTCTCTGGTCACCAGTCAGATGAGGCACTGTGCCCAAGGAAGGATTCTTGAAGAGAAGAAGTTCTCTCCCCTTGGTAGAATAAGTTCATATCTGAAATAATGGAATGTTGATCCAATTAAACCCAAGAGTAAAAGCCAACAGAAATTACAGGGCCATCCTTCACCTCAAATAATTTCTGAAAATGACTGGCATTGTAGATACTCAGTTCATGAGATGGGACATCTATTCTGGAGGTAGAAAGTACAAGGCCTTCCATCTCCAGGAAAGCCAGACCCTGTATGGTTCCTGAGATTGTGAGGAGCTGGGGAAATAAAGCCATAACGGGGTACTTGTTGACTCATCTTGAGTTCTAAGAATAGACTTGAAGGAGAAATAATCCCTAAAGGACAATCAGTTTAGAGGGATATGAAAGAAAAAGAGACAGTCATATTATTTTGACTTAATGGTAGAAAGAGGGTTCTGGCATATTCTTTTCCCCATTTGCCTTCCTCATCGGCTTCCTCTCTCACTTACCAAATGAATGATGTTTAACATTACACATTTAAACCCACGATATTCTTGTAGGTTTCATTATAGAAGTAGTATGGAATCTGGCTTCAAGTTCATCACAAAAAAGTGTAGTGCTGTGGAAATGAGACAGCAGTAAAACTGAGCATTTTAAGCAAGAGAAGCACAATGTTGTGATATCTTGGGAAAAAAACAACCAACTAATCTTATGATTGTCATGTGGGACTTAACAATTGAGTAACATGTGTTTGACTTCCAAAGTAATCAAATGCCTCCAGCCTCTGCCAAGTTCTAAAACACACACATACATATTATTGTATAAAGTAGAGATGAAGAAAGATGATGATGATAGATAGATAGATAGATAGGTAGGTAGATAGATAGATAGAAAGAGATGGAGGAAGGAAGAAGGAAGAAAGTGGGTGCTTCTCCCTTCTCCTTTTAACAAATTTATAAGCTATTTAAGAAATTGACTCATTTTTGGTCAAATGCCTTTTCTATGCGTAACAGCTAAGTAACCACAGGCTCATCATGTGAAGAGGAAGAGGCTGGCATTACATCTAGAATAGTAACGATCTTCTTTGCATGAATCTTGGAGAAAAAGTTTTCACATTATTTTCTTTCTGTAAAACAGTCTGCTTCAACTGATCCTAGGACATCACTTGGCGAATTACCCAGAAGCTAAGAAACTGTCAGGGTAGGCCTCCCTCACTGATACTGCTTGTGAACTTATTCTTTCTTTTGCATAAACTTTTCTACTACTATTTGTTTAGTTTCTTCACAGTTTCTTGCTTATTATGTAGAAGCTTAAATAAATTTCCTGAAAAAAAATGTATTTTAGACATTTCCAGAAGACTGTGTTTTCTGAGGTTTCCTAAGTAAACACATTAAAGTTTCTTATCGCAAAAGAAAATAATATATATTTTCTTAAACTTTAGTGACTGATTTTGACTGGATGCTATTTCTCCCCAGAAAAATAGAGACAGTTTAGTTTTGATAGATAAAATGATCATCCTTTCATGTGATATTACCTTTTGCTGATAGGTCAGATTTCAGTTTGGATATAGTTTACAAATTCTATTAGAAGAGTGTTTCAGAGAGCTATGATAAACTTCTGGGATTTTTTAAAAACAAAGAAACATAAAAGTGTGAAATTTTTCCTCATTAATGAAAATTCTGTATTCCTTGGAGTGGAAGTGTTGGATCAACTCTATATGTTGTTGTTTGAGGAAGTTCCAGGCTTTTCTTCAAGATCTAGGATCTCACCCTTCTGTTTTTGATTGTCAGACACAGTGTTTCTCTCTGTTATCAATAGTTTTAACTTCAAGTTAGAATTTATGATTTGGTCTGTGCTTACTGACAAACATTCTATTTATGCAATAACATTTGACATGTTAAAATATTGAAGTGAAACAGAATCCCATCAGTTGGATGTGTTTCCAGCCTTTTAAACCTGAAATATGATTTGTTCCCTTAGATTGTTTCTGGACTCTGGCCATTCTTCCAAGGCAGTGATGAGCCCTAAGATCTGAGGGAAATAGACAGAAGTCCATTTTCTGTGGGATAAAGGATTGTAACAGTATTTGTCTACCATGGCCTATTGATTACAAGACATACATCTCTCCAATTTCTCTCCATAGTCCATTTGCTGTACTTGGCGATTCTAGGAAGAGTCTCCATCCTAGTGTGCCTGCCACTAAGGGAATTCCTGGGATGTGGGACTCTCAGTACTAAAATTAGGAAAATTCTGTACAAACCAGAACAGAATAAGTGTGCCACCCTAGATGGTCCCTAATTCTGAAAGATGGCAATCCCTGATTTGGTGAACTCAGAGAGTTCTAATAGGACAGAAATGTGGTGGATGTGCAAATACAGCTCATTGGCTCCAGGTTTGTCTTAAAATAACACAGGTAGAGGTATTTGGTCATTATCTATACAGGATCAGGGTCTACTCAAAAACACAGCTCTTTTTTCTATTATTTACATCCGTAATTTTGTAGTACCAACACCACCATCATTATTAAAATTTTCCATCATCCTAAATAGACACTGTGTACACGTTAAGCCTTACTTCCCTATTCCCTATCCCCACTTTATCCCCTGCTAACCTATATTTTATGTTTTTTTTTTTTTTTTATGGTACTGGGGTGGGGGAATGTGCCCAGGACCTTGTACGTGGGAAACCAGTACTTAACCACTGAGCCGCATTGGCTCCCCTGAATTGGTTTTTTCATTTGTTGCTTGTTGTTTGTTTATTTGTTTTTAGGAGGTGCCAGGAACCAAATCCGGGACCTCCCATGTGGGAAGCAGGTGCTCAACCACTTGAGCCACATCTGCTCCCTATATTCTACATTCTGACTCTATGGCTGATTCTTTTTTTTTTTTTTTAAGATTTATTATTTATTTCTCTCCCTCCCCTCTCCCGCCATTGTCTGCCCTCTGTGTCCATTCACTGTGTGTTCTTCTGTGTCCACTGGCATTCTCATCAGTGACATCGGGAATCCACGTCTCCTTTTGTTGCATCATCTTACTGCGTCAGCTCTCTGTGTGTGCAGCGCCACTCCTGGGCATGTTGTGCTTTATTTGCTTGGGGCGGCTCTCCTTGTGGAGTGCACTCCTTGTGTGTGGGGCTCCCTACACGGGGCACACCCCTGAGTGGCACGGCACTCCTTGCACGCATCAGCACTGTGCATGGGCCAGCTCACCATGGGCCAGGAGGCCCTGGGTTTGAACCCTGGACCTCCCATATGGTAGGTGGACACTCTATCAGTTGAGCCAAATCCACTTCCCTGCTTATTCTAATTATTTCATATCAGCAAGATTGTACAATATTTGTCCTTTTGTGTCTGGCTCATTTCATTCAACATGTCTTCAAGGTTCATCCATATAGTCACATGTATTGGGACTGCATTCCTTTTTACTGCTGAATAATGTTCCATTGTGTTTATATGTACTACATCTTGTTCACCCATTCACCAGTTTATCCATTTTGCTTATCCACATCATCTCTAACACTTGTAATCGTGTGTGTGTGTTTTTAATAATAACCATTCTAGTGGATATGAATCTCATTGTAGTTTTGATTTGCATTTCCCGGATGGCTGGTGATGTTGAGCATCTTTGCATGGTGCTTTTTGGCTATTTGTATATCTTTTCAAGTTTTTTGCCCATTTTTAAAACTGGGTTGTCTTTTTGTTGTTGTCCTGAAGGATTTCTGTATATATTCTTGGTGTTAAACCCTTATTGGATAGGTGTTTTCCAAATATTTTCTCCCATTGTGAATATTGCTGTTTTACTTTTATGATAACAGCCTTTTCTCTTAACTACTGCCAGGTTACTAAGGAATTTGTATCTAGTTTTGGAGTCGGACCCATTCCTGCTCCTGCAGATCATGTGGTTGTCATTCCCTCTAAGGCTTTGATGGGTTTGCATTCTCAGTCACCTACTATTTAAATAGGACCTGTCTTTTTTGTGTTTAAGCTTAAGGTTTATTGAAATAGCATTCACATATCATGCAACTTATCCATTTAAAGTGTACAGTTCCAAGATTTTCAGTGCATTCACAGAGTTGAGCAACCATCATCACAATCTAAGTTTAGAACAGTTTAGCACTCCAGAAATAAACCCTGTACTCATTAGTAGTCCATTCGTCCTTCCATATGACCCTTGGCAACCATGAATCTACTTTCTGTCTCTATGGATTTGTTTATACTGGACATTTCCTATAAAGGGAATCAAATGAATGATATGTGACCTTTTGTGACTGGCCTCTTTTATTTAGCATATTGTTTTCAAGGCTTATCCATGTTGTTGCATCTATTAGTACTTCATTCCTTTGAATGGCTGAATAATATTCCATTGTATGGTTATACCACATTTTGCTTATCTATTTGTCAGTTAATAGACATTTGGGCGGTTTCCACTTTGGAGCTATTATGAATAAAGCTGCTATGAATATTCATCTACACGTTTTTGTGTGGACATATGTTTTCAATTCTATATTCCTTGGCGTGGAAGTGCTGGATCAACTCTGTATATTGTTGTTTGAGGAACTTCCAGACTGTTCTCCAAGATCTAGGATCTCACCCCTTCTGTTTTTGCATGTCAGACATAGTGTTTCTCTCTGTTTGCCGGCCTGACAAATTTTTTTATTTTATCTATTTTCTCTCACTCTCTTTTTTTTTCTTAATTTAGATAATATTGACTCTGTCAGCTATAATCCTATGACTTGAAAAAGAAATAAAATTGTGGGCAATAAAATGTCTGAGCTACCTGAAATAATCTATTGTGATTATTCTTTCAGCATTGTATAGAATATATTGGTTTAGCTCTATTGAAAATTTTAAATAAAGAAAATGTTTATTTTCTTTTAAAAATAAATTAAAAATATAGTTTAAAAAAGGAAATAAACAAACCAAAAAATGAAACAATAACAAAAAAAAAATCCCAGGAAATGGATGTGGCTTAAACAATTGGGCACCCTCCTACCACATGGGAGGTCCCGGGTTCAGTTCCTAGTGTCTCCTAAAGAAGATGAGCAAGATGGTGAGATGATGCAGTGAAATGACACAGTGAGATGATGCAATTAAGAGATACAAGGAGAAAACACAATGAGAGACACAACAAGCAGGGAGTGGAAGTGGCTCAAGCAGTTAGGCACCTCCCTCGCACATGGGAAGTCCCAGTTTTGGTTCCTGAGCGCTTCCCAAAAAGAAGTCTAAGAAGACCAGCACACAATGAACAGACAGAGCAAGGGCAAACAAACAATGGGGGGGGGGGGGGGCTCAGAAATAAATAAAAATAAATCTTAAAAAAAAAAAGAAAATATTTATTCCAAGAATCTAAATATTGTATTAGTTTAAAATTAGTAGAGACTCATTAATTCTTTCCCAAAAAGTGTTTATTGAGCAACTAGTATGTGCCAGGAATTGTTCTAAGTGCTAAAGATACACAATGAAAAACAAAGACCAAATGTCTACCCTTGGGAAGCTAACAAGTAATTAGTAATGAGAAATAAGTGTGATGATTTGAAACCGTATGGACCCCAGAAAAGTATGTTCTTAAAGTTAATCCATTCCTGTGGGTGTGGACCCATCTTAAGTAGGATCTTCTGGCAAGTGCAAGTAGGATCCTTACTTGAGATGTGACCCACCTCATTCTGGGTGGGTCTTAATCCTCTTCTGGGGTCTTTATCAAGAAAGGACTTGCTTTGCTGGAGGCCGCAGCCAGTTCCGGGCAGGAGCTATGTTTCGCAACCAGTATGACAATGATGTCACTGTTTGGCACCCTCAGGGCAGGATTCATCAGATTGAATATGCAGTGGAAGCTGTCAAGCAAGGTTCAGCCACAGTTGGTCTGAAATCCAAAACCCATGCAGTGTTGGTTGCATTGAAGAGGGCACAATCAGAGCTTGCAGCTCATCAGAAAAAAATTCTCCATGTTGACGACCATATCGGTATCTCAATTGCGGGGCTTACTGCTGATGTTAGACTGTTATTTAATTTCATGCGCCAGGAGTATTTGGATTCCAGATTTGTATTTGATAGACCTCTTCCTGTGTCTCATCTTGTATCTCTAATTGGAAGCAAAACCCAGATACCAACACAACGATATGGCCGAAGACCATAGGGTGTGGGACTGCTCATTGCTGGTTATGATGATATGGGCCCTCACATTTTCCAAATCTGTCCGTCTGCTAACTATTTTGACTGCAGAGCTATGTCCATTGGAGTCCGTTCTCAATCAGTTCGTACTTACTTGGAGAAACATATGTCTGAGTTTATGGAGTGTAATTTGAATGAACTGGTTAAACATGGTCTGCGTGCCTTGAGAGAGACACTTACTGCAGAGCAGGACCTAACTACAAAGAACGTTTCCATAGGAATTGTTGGTAAAGACTTGGAATTTACAATCTATGATGATGGTGATGTATCTCCATTCCTGGAAGGTCTTGAAGAAAGACCACAGAGAAAGACACAGCCTGCTCAACCTTCTGATGAACCTGCAGAAAAGGCTGATGAGCCAATGGAACATTAAGTGAGAAACGAGACAATATGTTTATTATCAAATATGTAAGTAACAGTGCAGGATCAGTACCTGAGTGACAGTAATCTATACTTCGAACCAAAAGATGCAGAGTGGTGGAATGGTATGTTTTAGGAATCAGTCCAGAAGTGAGTTTTTTCCAAATAACCTAACTGAAACCATATAATAGGGTGCTTTTTCTTTGAGAGGGTCTGTATAATCATTTTCTAGAAAGTATAGTTTCTGTACTACTGTTTTTATATGAAGAATCCCTAGTGTCTCTATGGTTTTAATCTCAACTGTGAAATAAAATTGTTTCACCTGCTGGTAAAAAAAAAAAAAAAAAAAAAAAAAAAGAGAGAGAGAGGACTGAAAAGCCACAAAGGAAAAAAAACCTCAGAGGCAGGAGAAGTTTTGGAGGCTGCAGAGCACAGAGGCAAAGAAAGAGACCCCGAGAGGCTGGGTCCATGGGGCAGCTTGAAGCCGGAGACAAGTGGACGGACGTGTGCCCTGCCACGAGCCCGATGGCCCACGGGGCAACTTGGTGGGACAGCACCCTTGATGGGACACTCACAGCCTCAGCACTGTGAGCTGTACCTGATGAATTCCCATGATAAAAGCCAATGCATTTCTGGGATATTGAGCCGGCAGCCTTTAGAAAGCAAAACACTAAGTTAAGTAAAACATGTAATATTAATAGACAGAGGGAAATACTAAGGGGGGGAAAGCAGGGAATGAAGATAGGGAGAGTAAATGAGAGGAGTAGGGGGTGGGATGGCAATTTTAAATAAGGGAAGGCAAAGGAGACCCCACTGAAAAGGGGACAGTCGATCAAATACTTCAGGAATTGAGCCTTGCAGATGATGAGAAGAGCACCTTAGGGGAGGGAACAGAAGGTGCAAACAGCCTGAGGTGGAAGCCTCTGCCGGCTGTGGAAGGAGGCCTGCTGGCCGGAGTGGAGCAACAAAGGGAGAGAGAGGTGGGAGATGGGGCCAGAGCTAATGAGGACTCAGATCCCACAGGGCCTGGTAGCTTCTGTCAAGACCTGGGCTTCTTTCCCAAGAGGGGTGAGAAACCATTGGGGAGTTTCAGCAGACAAATAACTTGCTCCAAGTCTAGGTACCCTCTTGAGAAAAGATTTGTAGGAGAGGAGGGGAGGTTAAGGACAAGTGCCGGGAGCCTAGGTAAGGGGCTATTGTAATGATCTAGGAAAGAAATGGTGCTGGCTTGGACCAGGGTGGTGGGATAAGGAGTAGGGAAGTGGTTGTATTTTGTATTTTTTTTAACAAAGTGCCTCCATTTCATCCGTCCTAATCACACACTTTTTTTCCCCTTCACAATTTAACATCTCTGCAATCAGGATGCATCTTATGCTGGGTGGCTCCTTATGATTGCTGTCAGCCAGGTGGCAATCATGATTTAATTGTTGAGTTAGCTGAAAACCTCCCATTGGCACCATCTGGTAATTGCTGGCATCAGTCCATACCCGGGGTTCTTAACCAGGGGTCTGTGCGCTTGAATTTAAATTTTAAAAAAATTACTCTTTGGTGTGGGTGTGATATATTTATTAAATAATTCACAGTACAGTGTGGACTTAGTAAGGGATCCATAGTTTTCACCAGACTGGCAAAGGTTTCCATACAACAAAAAAGGTTAAGAACCCCTGTCATACATATAGACATATCGTGACACAGTCTACTTTTACGTAAGTGAATTTCCTAGCTTTATATCTTTGCTCAGAAACATAGCACACGTGTGGTTTCTCCTCTTACTTTCATTTTTTAAAAAAGTATTTCATTTTTTAATTATCTTTTTTTAAAGTTAAGCGATCACACGAAACGTTACATTTAAAAACAGAAGAGGTTCCCATAAACCCCACTCCCCACCCCTCTCCTGCTTTCATTAACAGTACCTTACTTGTGCTCCTTAGCCTTCCGCACCCGGGCATTCATTTTCGCCAGGTTTCTCTAGGCCTCCAACAAGTCTCTTGCCTCCAATTTGTACTGAAGATTGGTACCAGAGTTAGCCTCTTGAAAATGAAAGTTGATTTTGTCACTCAGTGATTATGTTTCTGATGCCATATGATGTGGCTACAGAATGAATTCCAAACTCTGCTTCATACAAGACCCTTCACAATCTGCCTCCCACCTATTTCTCCAGCCTCATTTCTTGTACTTTCTACTTAAGCTGCACTGAACGCTCAGTTCTGTGCTGCCAGGACCATGTCCCAGCTGTATCCCTTTACACCTGTTTCCTCCACTATTTGCCCAAACTGCTGCTCATCCTTCCAGATCCAGTTCAGATCACAGAGATCCAGTTCTCTGTGAAACTTTTTTAACTCCCTAAGCCAGGTTGACTGTTCATCCTCTCACAAAATACGCTGCATTGAAATGCAATGTATCTTTTTGCCCGTCTATCTTCTCCAGTATTCCCTGAACATAGTAATATACTTGATATTGAAGAGGTATGAAGTATTTGTAAGAGTTTGTTTTCATTATATTGAGTTTGATAAACCACAGTTCCCTCTTCTGTAACATGTAAAGAAAATGTTAACTATGTTATAACGGTATTTTGAAGATTACCTAAGATAATATATATCCCAGTACATAGAACCATGCTTGTACATAAACTCACTAAATGTTTGCTCTTTTAAAATTTGTACTACATTGTGAGTATTTCTATTACACTCTGAGGGACTATAACATATTTTAACCCCATCTGAAAATATTTTTCAACCTTATTCAGTCTCTGTTTTTAGGCCTTAGGATGGGATTTGTCCCCTCACGGAAACTTCTCAGGTGTTCAATGAAAAAGTAAAAAGCAGTGAAAAGAGGAGGTGACCCCATTTTGATTGTTTGAAGATTCTAAATATAGAGCACTGATGACCCAAAAACTTTACTCAAATTTCATTTTTCTAATAGTTTATGAAAAAACACTCCCAAGAGCAACAACCCTTAGTGTCAATGTAAGTAGCTTGTGCAATATATAGTAGTATATTTTACATTTTATCAGTAAAGATGTATTGTACATCTTTGTTCATATCCAATCTGCTTCAGTGATAATACATGAATAATCTAATTAGCTTTTGTAATAGATTATTACAAAAGGTCTCTTGTTAATACGGAGACAAACAATTGAATGCACTGGTTGTCTGTAAAACAGAACTCATTGGGTCTGTATGCCTCTGAAAGGACTTTAATGTGTAATCACCTTTTATGACTTTGTAATCTTCCTGATTACTAAATGCACATTGACACTTTTTTTGGATTTTTTTAATTTAAAGTTTTATTCTGTTACCATGTCTACAATCTAACATGACCCCTTTTAATCATATTCAGATATATATTTCAGTGGTATTCAATGTGTGCACAATGTTGTGCTACCATGACCACCATCCATTACCAAAACATTTCCATTGTTTCAAATAGGAACCGTGTACATTGTAAGCTTTTAACTTCCCATTCCCTACCCCCACTCCATCCCCGGCTAACCTATATTCTAAATTCTGACTTTATGAGTTTGCTGCTTCTAATTGTTTCAAATCAGTGATCTCATACAATATTTGTCCTTTCGTGTCTGTCTTATTTCATTCAACATGACTTCTTCAAGGTTCATTCATGTTGTCGCATGTATCAGGACTTCATTCCTTTTTATAACTGAATGATATTCTATTTTATGTATACATCACGTTTTATCTATCCATTCTTCGGTTGATGGACAGTTGGATTGCTTCCATCTTTTGGCAATTGTCTGAACACTGAACCATGAACATTGGTGTGCAAATATCTGTCGGTGCCCCTGCTTTCAGTTCTTTCGGGTATATACCTTATAGTGGGATTGCCAGACCCTATGGTAGTTCCATATTTAGCTTTCTGAGGACCCTCCATCCTGTCTTCCACAGCAGCTGCACCATTTTACATTCCCACCAGCAATGAATGAGTGTTCCTCTTTCTCTGCATCCTCTCTGACACCTGTTATTTTCAGATTTTTTAATAGCAGCTGTTCTAGTGCATGTGAAGTGGTATCTCACTGTGGTTTTCAGTTGAATTTCCTTCCTGGCTAATGATGTTAAGCATCTTTTCATGTGCTTTCTGGCCATTTGTACATCTTCTTTGGAGCACACTTGTGATTTTTAATACGTGATTATAAAATTCCCCTTGGGATTTTAAATGAAATCCTTTAAGAAACATCACCTTGATTGGTGCACTGTTAGTTCTTATTGCTTATAATAGTAGCTTTCCTTTGATCTTTTTCTTGTTTGCGGTCTTGAGAAACTGTAGAGTTTGTTGGGTTGAGAGGCTATGCATGTATTATTTTTAAATCAGTGTGATAAATCTGCAATGTAAAGTATATTGAAGAGTTATTCTAGTATGTTTCTAATGTGCCTTTCTCCTTCCCATTCTTACTAATGACTTGAGTAATGCTTCATGAGAAATAGCAAACAAGCACTCTCATCTTCCCGACACTGCATTGCCCAGGATCCTGAACCGGAACCCATTCAATGTCTTTCCTCCTGCTTCTACAGGAGAGTGTCTCTGCTCCTAGCTAAGACTAACCTTTCATTTGGGCTCTAGATTTCATCCCCTCCTACCTGCTCAGGAACTTTATTCCCACAAATAGTGCTATCGATTTTTCTCTCTTGGAGATCATTTCCATCTGCAAACAAACATGCCCTTGACCTTCCATTCTGCCTGGCTGTTGCCCAGTTCTTTTCCTCATAGCAAAACTTCTCAAATGTTTCCTCTTTTCTTTCTTTGGTCCATTTCAATTAGACTTTCATCCTCCTCACTATATCTGAAACTTTCTAAAAGGATCCCAATGACTTCCACCACAACAAATACAATAGTCATTTCTCTGCCTTTATCTTACTCAAACTACTTCCCAACATTTGTCCCAAGTGACTGCTCTCTCCTTGAAACTCTCTCTTCTCTTAGCTTCCATGCTCCCATGTTCTTCTGACTTTCTTATTTCACTGACCACTCCACTGACTAGAGGCCGGTAAGTCCTGAATGTATATATCCGGATCTATCCTTTCCCTCGCTTCCAACTTGTTTATCTAAATATGGTTTGGCATCTCTACTTGGATGTTTAATGAACATCTCATATCTAACTATATATTATGATCACATTTCCATGTCAATAAATACATACTTATAATCCTTCAGCTCTTCACTGCCTGGTTTTCTTTCCCTACCCTTCTCCTGGTTAATCCTCAGATCAATGGTCACTTCTTTTGGGAAACTTTTACCTTTATTTCCTGCCCATCCCCCAGATCAGTTCCTAGTAGGTTAGCAGTTAAGATAATTATTTTATAGCACCTGGTAATTGTACTTCTGAGTAATTATCCCATGGATATTCAATTAGTCAGATGTGTCATTATCTGTTTAATATTAATCTTGCAGTTCCAGCCTCTAAGATCCCTGAGACCAGAGATTAGCTCTGTGTTGTCTTCCAGTGTATTATCAGGGCCTAACACAGTGCCTGGCACATAGTAGAAGTTCAATAAATATTTCTTAAAGGAAAGAATAAATACATAAATGTTCTGCAACCATCATTTTAACAGTTACGTAGCACTGTTATGTCAATTTTTCATAGTTCAGTTAACCAATCTCTTATCTTTGCACATCTAGGTTGTTTCCCGCCTTTTCCTATTATAAGAATTCTATAGTGAACATCCATGTAGCTAAAATCTTTGGCATGTCTTTAAAATTGTGCTTTGGAAAATCTCTAGAAATAGTATCATTGGCTTTAGAGAGAGATGCACATTTTGAAGGCTTTTGCTAAAGTGTGGTAGTTTGCAAAGATGGTTGCCATGAATTCCTCCCCTCCTTGTGCATGGTTGCTACTCATCCCATTCAAAGATCAAGTCTCTTTCTTCTATCCTTGAATGTCGGCTGGCCTTTTGACTTGCTTTGACCTTTAGAATGTGGTGGAGGTAGGGTTGCCAGATAAAATACATGATGCCTGGTTAGATTTGATTGCAGATAAGCAACACAATGGAAAATGGGGCATACTTATACTAAAAATATATTTCTTATTTATCTAAGATTCAAATTGAATTGGGCATCATGCATTTTCCTTTGCTAGATCTGACAACCCTGGATGGTGGTGGTGCTAATCCAGTTCCAAGCCTTGCCTGGAAGAGACCTAGGAATTTCTGCTTTTGCTCTCTTGGAAGCCAGCTCCCATGCTGTAAAGAATTTTGGACTAGAGCTAAAGGAGGCCATATGGAGTGTCCTTGGAGGATGAGCTGCCATTTTGATTGTTTCAGCCCAGGTGGCTCCCTGTCTCGGGAGTTTGGGGGGAGAGGGTGGCTGGGGGTCTGACATTTGTCTGGGTAGATTTCAGAATTGCTATGGACTAGTTCTCTCTGTTGTTGAGTGGGAGTGTAGTTGTGGTTTCCCTGTCCCTGCCTCACCCTTGGAGCCTTGGCCTGGGGGTGGGGGAAGAACCCAAAGCAGTTCCCAGGTCTCCAGATTCAGAGGAGCCTCACTGGAGGGGCTCCATCTACATCTCCACATCCTGCAGCTCACTAACTAGACTTTGAACTTGATGCTCTAATGGGACAAAAACTTGGGGTATCTTGGAAGGGGTGAATATATTTTGTTTGTGGAAAGAATGTAAATAATTTGTGGCCAGGGGGCAGACTGTGGTGAATTAAAGATGTGCCACAAATTCTTTGCCACTCCTCTGGTCAAGAGTGGAGACTATTTCCCCTCCCACATTAACTCTCGGCTTGCCCTGTGACTTGCTTGGACAAAAAGAATGTGGTAGAGGGAAGCAGCTGTGGCTCAATCAGTTGGGCTCCTGTCTACCACATGGGAGGCCCTGGGTTCACGTCCCAGGACCTCCTTGTGAAGGCAGGCTCATCCACATGCTGCAGAGTGCCACTGGCCCACAAGCCCCACAGAGAGCTGACTCAACTAGGTGACCCAATGAAAAGGGAGACAAGCAAAGAAACAGAGGAGTGCACAGTGAATGGACACAGAGAACAGACAGCAAGCAAAAAGCTGCAAGGGGGGAAGGATTAAAAAAAAAAAAAAGAATGTGGTAGAAGTAAACTATGGGACTTTTAGGCAGCAGTAATGTTCTAGAAAACTGGCTCTCTGAAAAAAAGTTTTAAAGCCCCAATTGTAGCACTTGTTAATTTCTGTGGTGTAAATGCTCCTACCCACATGGACTTCATGGACTAGAGAGTTGGGTAGAGACACACACAATTGACTTTCACAAGCCTGTACAAATGGGCCCCAACAAACCCCTATTTCCAAGCATCGCCCTTAAGAGATCTGTCAGCTTCCTTGGAAGGAAACCTGGGCTTGGCTCTTGAATGATGAGACACCAAGTAGAGAGAAAGGCTACGTGGAGGTCTTCTTGGGCATTCCAGTCCCAGCCAAGCTCCCTGCTGAGTGCAACCATGTGATTGGCCCTGGCCAATATCATGTGGAACAAAAGATCACCTAGTCAACTCACAGAAATATGAGAAATAATAAGTGGTTATAGATTTAACCACTACATTTTGGGGATGTTGCAATACCCTTACCACCATCCATTACTATAACTTGTTCTTCATCCAAAACAGAAACTCTACACTCTTTTGCTTTAACTCCCCATTGCCCTTGCCCCCTGATAACCTGTACTCCATTTTCCATCTCTATGAGTGTGCATATTTTCTAGTATTTTCTTTGCAGTTACAATGGAGCTTAAATTTAACATCCTAAATCTGTAAAATCTCATTTGCTTTGATACCAACTTAACAATGTCAATAGCCTACATCACCTATGTTCCTAAGCCCCTCTGTTCCCCCCTTTTATGTAATTCTCACAAATTACATATTTATACATTATGAGTCCAAAATCATTGATATCTCATTACATTTTATGCATTTACCTTTTAGATCCAGTAGGAAGCAAAAAGTAGAGTTACAAATAAAAATACAGTAGTACTGGTATTTATATCCACCAGTGCCATTACCATTACTGGAGATCTTTATTTCCTCATGTGATTTCAGTCAATTATTTGGTGTCATTTCCTTTCAACCTGTAGAGCTCCACTTAACATTTCTTGCAGAGTTGGGCTAGTGGTGACAACGTTCCTCAACTTTTGCTTCTCTGGGAATGCCTTAATTCCTTCTAGGCCATGTTCTGGAACCCTGAGCCTTTCAGGCCACCACTGAATAGATTGGGCTATACATACATGTTCCCAGTATGCGCACAAGGTTTACTATGCTCCCTATAGGATCAGGACAAGGAATCTACCCTGGGACTGTGGGCCAGCTTCACACCCAGCCAGCGAGGAGACTGGGAAGGGCCAGCCAAGGCCTAGGAGATCCTACCACTTTAAAGTGGTCCTTTTCTTGATTCATTGCTCACCCTGTGTTTCAGTTTGCAAAAGGGGTGCTGATGCAAAGTACCAGAAATAGGATGACTTTTATAAAGGGGTGTGGGAGTTTGGCATTGTTTATGAATTCCAAAAATTGATATTGATTGTGTTTGTGGACTGGTCTGTTCTTCAGGGCATATTTGATTATATTGGATTCAGAAGTTTCACTTTTACTTGACTGAATAATGATTAGGGCTTTGTTTGGGTCACATCAGTAGGACTCACAGAGAAAACTACACAGCAGAGGAGTTATTGGAGTTTTAATGCTGGAGCCCCAGGAAGTATATACACAGAGATGCAGACACGTGAAGAAAGAGAGAAGGTGCCATCAGACAAGGCAGAGACCCTGGGAAGAGACGAGCTATTCACCCAAGAGTTTGCAGCTGGTCTTGTGGAGAGAGAAGGGCAGCTGAGCCTGGAGAGACACAAGCCTCAGGAAAGAGACAAGACTTATCCCAGCCTACAGCTGATATTGGAAGAAGTTGGGACCACAGAACCTGAAGGGAAATAGGAATCCTGAACCCTTGCAGACTTTGGCAGCCATTTTGCTCCAACTTATGGCAATGGACTATGGTGAGGGAAGTGATTTATGCTTTATGGCCTGGTAACTGTAAACTTCTACCCCAAATAAATTCCCTTTTATAAAAGCTAACAGATTTCTGGTATTTGCATCAGCACCCCTTTAGTAATACAAGGGGTAAGCTTACATTTCCAAGGCTGTGAGAAGTCTAAACTGAGATGCTTTCTTACTAAAGGCCTCAGAGATGCTTTCTTACTAAAGGCAGCTACTGTTGATCCTGCTGTGTTGCAAGGTGGTGAAGCAAGATGGCCGCCAATCTCTGCCAAGGTTTCAGCTTTCCCCTCCAGAATCAACGTCTCTTCTAGAGCTGCTCTGTGGGCCCAGTCTTTGAGACTACTTGCTTAAGTGATCCTGTAGTCCTTCCTCTTTCATGGCAGGATCAAACATGGTGGCTTCCTTTTCCTAGGTCTGAGTGAGTCTCTTTCTGTGTTTCTGTTTGTTTCAGACCCAGCAAGGGGGCAGAGACTCAAAATGAATCAGGCCTCACTGATAAAGTGATCTTATCAAGTAATCTAATCAAAGGCCCTTCAACTGATTTTAATGCAATCAAAGGGTATCACACCCAGAGGAATAGATTAGTTTACAAACATAATATTTCTCTTTTTGAGATTCATAATATAATCTCAAACTGTCATACTCTGTTACTGCAATCTTTTATCTATTTTCTGGAGTTTTAGAAGGATGTTTCTGCTAGTTCTTGCTGGTTGTTCTGTAAGGGATGGGACCTTTCTATTGTTTTTTAAGGTCTCTTTATATATTAAGGATAGAGGAGCAAATGAGGAATATTTTATAATACATATGGCTAGATACTTCACTTGCATGTTCTTGCAGTAAAAAATGTTTATTTAAACTATGTATATAAATGGTACCTGTCTAGATAATTTTCTGAGTGTTTTTTATAACTTGATCACATCTGGTGTTGGGTTTGTTTAACTTTAGTATTTGTTAAATTATTCTGATTTTCTCTGAATGTTTTTTACTATAATTTTCTTCAGATGTAATCTCCAACTAAAATCCAATATAAAATATAGCTCTGCATTTCTGCCCACTTCAGTTTGAACACCTACTGCCATTACAGTAGGTTAAATCCTTCCCATTCTTATGTTAAAACCTCTGGATAGTCTTTGGATAAACAGTAAAGTAATATTTCATACAAATTAAATATAGTAAATTTTAAACAGCATGATATAAGCATTTTATTAGTTTGCATAAATTTCAAGTAATTTGAATCCTTCCTAAACTGAAAGTACTTAAAAATGGATTGGATTCTGGAAAAAAGGACATTAACTGAAAAATTAATGAAATCCAAATAAAATCTTGAGTTTAGTGAATAGTAACAATGTTGGTTTCTTAATTTTGACAAATGTATCATGTTAATGTAAAATGTTTGCAAAAGGGGAAAGCCTGATGAAGGGTATTTGGAAATTCTCTATACTATCTTTGCCACTTTTCTGTAAATATAAATTATTCCAAAATTTTAAGTTGATTTTTAAAAGTATCTAAAAATTTTCTGTAAGAAATGCTCTGCAATGTTAAACGGTTTATGTGCTTTGAGAATGTTATTCCCTGTATTATATTTATCCTCCTGGGGGAATAATCTGTCAAAAATTATGTTAGTTTTAAATTATGAGAGTTTTAAAATTATCTGTTTTGTTTAAAGATATATAGATCACACAAAATGTTACATTCAAAAATATAAGAGGTTCCCATATACCCCACTCCTCCCACATCGACAACTTCTTTCATTAGTGTGGTACATAAAAATATGGAACTCTTCACGAATTTGTGTGTCAGCGTTGTGCAGCGGTCATGCTAATCTTCTCTATTGTTCCAATTTCAGTTTGTGTGCTGCTGAAGCGAGCACTATGAGAGGTTTTAAAGAACTTATCCCATGAATATAATTCGACCGTTGTCTAGACGTGTTTTGAAAACTGAAAAATGAATAGCTGAAGATCTAAGCCTAAGCCATTAACTGGAGGAAATAAAAACCAAAACCAAAAATCTTTCCCTTTCGGTTCTGACATCAGAACTGTGTAGCAGTAAAGCTATATTGCCCTAAACAATCTTTGGAATCTGGAACTCAGGCACCTAGGCAGGCTTTTGTCTACCTCTAAGAGGCAGGTATTAAAACATGTGAACCCAAATCTTGAAGGCACTATCGTCAATCTTTATTAGAGTTTGCTTTTGACCATGCAATTCATGGGATTTTATCTTTCCCTTTCCTTTTGTTTTCTTAGAAGAGGGGGTTTTAGTTTTTCAACATTTCACATTCCTCTGTAGGTTTTTTGGTGATAACATTTATCATTTTAGAGACTTCACAGTTGTAAAAGTAATTCCAATAATTTGAATTCTGGGTCTTTCAGGATTTGCAGTTCCTATTGTTTTCCTCTCTATTTAAAGTATGTAGCTTAAAACACTATGATATATTTCCCCTGAGCCTTATCCCTTCTAATGGCCCCTCTCTCATATTGGGCAGCCTTTGGTAAACATAATAATATTTCACGTGAATTTGAATTAGCACTTTTGAAACAGTGAGATATGAAAAATATTAAAATGTCAGTTCATCCACATAATTTGAAACAGTGCAAATTCCCCACACTACAAATTGGCTTTTGTACATTAAAGAGCATGTTTCTTAAAAGAAATGCACTACCAAGGTCTAGGTATATGTGCACTGAGACTGTTCTTTCTTGCGTTAAGGAATAAAATCTGTCTTGAATTATGCACATTTTGAATTATGGGTGATTTTCAGGATTCCTTTCTAGAGTGTCTCTCGCATGGCATTGGTGTTCCAACAGTGAATTTATTTGATCAGTTTTGCTGATGTGCTTGTTCATGGTAAAATTATCAATTGCTTACCCATGTGTGTTGAGTACTTGTGTACTCATCAATATGTATTACTCCACTATACCTAGGAGGCAGGTACAGTTAATATCATTTCTAGTTCATAAATGAAAAATCTCATGCTTACCAAATTTAAGTAATGGGCATCCAAGTGAATACCTTTGGATTCAGCACTGGAATGAAGATTTCCTTCTCCATCAGCTCTAAGATCTGTGCTAACCAATTCGTTATACAAGGTTTACTGTGCTTTCCTCTGACATTTCAGCCCTGTAGAGAGGTAGGTAGGTCTTTGCTTCTGTGATTCTGGTCATCCAACTTTAAGTCTCCATCTGCTTCTTGGTTCCTGGGTCACTCACCTGCCTTTCAGGGAGGCAGCCCCACTCCAGTGAGGTGGTTATGGGGCAAATGTAGCAAAAGAACTTATCTCTGGACTTGTTCTGGGCAGGGGTAGCTGTTTAACCTTTTTTGTTCCTTGTGTGTACTTGTTTCTTTTGGTGGTGGATCTTTGCTGCATTCAATTGAAGTGGCTCCAAGTCTTTTTCAGTATTAAACACTTAAGTATTAAATACTTAAACAGTATTTTCCAGGAAGCGGACTTGGCCCAATGGATAGGGCATCTGCCTACCCAATGGGAGCTCTGCGGTTCAGACCCCGGGCCTCCTTGACCCGTGTGGAGCTGGCCCATGCGCAGTGCTGATGTGCGTAAGGAGTGCCGTGCCACACAGGATGTACCCCGCGTAGGGAAGCCCCATGCGCAAGGAGTGCATCCCTTAAGGAGAGCCGCCCAGAGCAAAAGAAAGTGCAGCCTGTCTGGGAATGGCGCCGCCCACAGGGATTGCTGACACAACAAGATGACACAACAAAAAGAAACGCAGATTCCCCGTGCCACTGATAAGGATAGAAACGGTCACAGAAGAATACACAGCGAATGAACACTGAGAACAGACAATTGGGGGGGGGAGGGGAAGGGCGGGGGGAAGGGGAGAGAAATAAATAAATAAATAAATAAGCAGTATTTTCCCTCTTCCTAGGAGCAGCTGATATTGTTGACTATATAATGAAAACGGATATTTTTTAATCTCTTGTAAACTTTTCCTTTTTTGGATTTAAAAAAATGGTTAATGTATTTACCTAGAACAATGGAACTTTGGCTGCAGCTCATCTGAGGCCATTCCATGGTCTGTGATATAATTTCCCTCCTGAAATCCTTCAATTCAAGGAGGCAGAGCAGCCTCAGGGCAAAGAAGAAACTAAATCTTTTCAATGACTTCCAGTCTTGGGGTGCAGTTAAATACACGGAATGGAGGAAAGTGATTTGAGCTGGAATTGGGACTTTCATGTTCCACATAGTTTTATATTTTCCATCCAGGTAGTGTAACCATTTTCATCAATTCCAGTTAACCAAAGAACTAAAGTCCTGCTCCATTACTGTGCTTCTCTTTGCAACGCCTTCATTGTTAATTTTTATTGGTAATTCGTTTTCTGTCACCTCCACTAAAAGTGAGCTTCATGAAGTCAGGGACTTTGTCATAGAAGAAAGCCTAATACGTAGTAGGCATTCAAGTCATTTTTGAGAAATGGATTAATTAATTGTACTTCAATGATTAAGACATCATTGATGTAGCTTCCAGATGAACTTAAGGAAAAAAGAAGACAATAAAGTAGAAGGAGCACTGGAAGAGGAATCTGGAAGGCTGTGTTCTAATTTGAGGTTTACCTTCAACTAGAGAAATACGTAAACTTGGGCAAGTCCTTAAACCTCTCTAAATGTCTTTCCCCCATTAAATTCTCCATTCTGGTTAAATCCTTCAATAGTAATTATGTTATGCTTTCATTTCTGAATATCAGTTCTGATTCAAGATTCTTAGGGAACTAGTTATTGGAATACTAAGATATGGTGCTTTTAAACCATCTATGTCTAATGTTGCAGATTATACATTAGCATATTTGTTAAATAAAATATTAAGGTTTTTTATGTACCCTACAGACTTAGTGACATTGCGTTTTTAATTTTTGCCCTCTCGAGTCACTTGCTGGGGTGCAGATGTGGCTCAAGCAGTTGAGCGCCCACCTCTCACATGGGAGCTCCTGGGTTTGGTTTCCCAGTGCCTCCTGAAAAAACAAAAGCAAAACAAATGATAAAATCAACTCAGGGAAGGCGATGTGGCTCAATGGTGAGCACTGGCTTCCCACATCTGAGGCCCTGGGTTCAAACACTGGCCCCCATTACCTCAAAAAAAGAAAAAGAAAATGTCACTTGTTAAATAGAACTGAATCTCTTGTTTTTCTGAATATTTCCCAGGGATCGTCTATATATAGATATATTTGTACCTACGTGTCTGCTTTAAACAGGTCCACGTTGTTCATCTACTGGCTTAAGGGTTGCTCTTCTTAGGGGAGTTTCATTGTTGTTAGAAGGATATGCCCAGAGAAAGAGGATTGACACTCTACAAAACAAAAAAGCCAAGTGACTGTCTGTCAGACTGTCTGTCTAGAACTGGAATTACACTTGACAGGCAGCCAGAGGAGAGGCAATGTCCCCCTGGGAGTTAGCATTTTCTTATCTTCTTTTTTACCCGAAAGTACCAAAGGCAAAGGACAAGTTGAATCTTGCTGCTAGGGAGGCACTAGTTCTTTTATTAATTTACCTTTTCATTTATTGCCTATTGGGGAGGGAGACTCCAGTCAATACTTCAGAAGCCTCAGGACCTAGAACTTTGACTGGTTCGTAGTAAGCCCTCAGTTTATGAATCGATGAATAACATCCCTACTTGATGTGCACTCTGCCGACTATTTATAACTCAAGGGCTGACTAACCCTTAGAGCCCCAGACATTTACTGAGCACTTGGCTTCTAGGTCCTGGTATAATAAGATACAATTCCTGACCTCTGTGTTGTAAATAAAGAAGTAAAATGCAATCTTAGTAAGGTTTTCTTTGTCTTTATAGAAGCAGAACTAATGGGGGTGGGGTGGGGGTACAGGGAGAAAGAAGGTGGTGGGTAAGTGCTAGAATTCACCAGTTTGGGCTGGGAGCCTGGGGTCGGGAGATCAGAAGACTTAAAAAACTTAGGACTAATACAAGTCTTAATTTTAGAGTATCGCAATTGGTTTGAAGTTCTGGAAGGGTAGATGTTTGGGAGTGGTGAGAAGTGAGATTGCAGGGTAAGCAAAGGTCAAAGGCTGAAGAGCTGCCTCTGCCATTTCAGCAAGTTTGCCCTCTCTCTCAAGGGCCAGGGAGAGCCGTTCTTTATTTGTTTCCCAGGGTATTGATGTAGATTTGGTTTGGTTATGTGGCGAGTGGAAGGATCCAGGTATTTCTGTTTTATGCTTTCACTTGAAATAAACTGAGCATTTTCTAACCTAAAAAGGAGATTTATGCTCCCCCAAATTTCTTTATCTTCTTATTGTGTGTCTCAGTCATCATCTGCCCTGATCACATCCTGAAGTGCTACCGTACAGTGTTTGTCTGTTTCCCCCCCCCCCCCTCCACTTCTCATGAAATGGACAGTGTTGTCAAAAAGAGCTCAGGGAAATTCTCCAGCTTGAACCTACACCCAAAGACATAATTTATTTGACCATAAGGGGAAAAAAAAGGAACACCCTGCTACTAGGAACACCAAAACCCTGAACCCCATTCTTTTCTCCCCAGCTTAGAATCACGCAGATGATATTTATCTGTGTGAACTGCAGAAGGAGTGAAAAAAGGTGGTGCCCAGAAGAGAATAAAATTCAGAGGAGAGTAGATGAGAACTTCAGAGATACTAAGCACGACTGGGAAGGGGGAGTGCAGAGAACAGCTCCCCAGGACAACAGTGGTTCAGCACCCAAGGCCACAGTCGTGGCAGGTGGGACCTGGAGGGACTCTATGGTTGGCTTACAGGTGTGTTACCCAAAACTCCCTCAGTGGCAATGCAGGTGGCTGGCCACATGCGTGCATGTCCCCACCCATGCCTGGGTTTCACCAACCAGACATCCTAAATGATCCAACTTGCTGAAAGTTATTAGGAGTGAAACTCCTCTTTCCAAGTTTGTTCTTGACAGATCTTCCTCGTGAAGTTTTTCATGAGACATTCTCGTTATCGATTACACTAATCAGTAGATTTGAACAATTGTCATTTTTCTCATAAAGGGTCAGAAAGACAGGCAAAGAATTGAACTAGAAATGACTAGAAAGAAATGAATTTCAAAAAGGTTAAAGACATAGGGGAAAAAACCACACAACTCCTTGGGCAAATATATTATTCTTTAATGGGGTCCTGGTCTGGGTATATTTTTAGGTCAGGAATGGAGGGCTAGTAAGAAGGACCTAGAGTAAATTTCAAGAGCAGCATTATCTGTAATTTATACCACCAAATCCCCTAATGTTGGAGAGAACCATAGTCTATTTCCTTTATGTCCTAAAGAATACCGCCAAGGTTGCAAGAGGCACAGTGACTTTCTCAAGACTATGTGACCAGTTTGAAAGGAGTGAGGGTTAGAATAGTTCACTTCTTAAATGACTCAGGGCACATTTTTTTTTTTGATGGGTAAATATTATTATAAAATAACAGAAAATATAGAGACTAGAAGGACAAAGAAGCAAGGAGTAGGGGACGTTATATATCAAATACACCTTTACTATGATGACTTTTGGTCTCTTAGACACAGACATGGGTTTTCAGTGTTGCGTACTAAAACATAGGACAAGGATGACCTTGGTGATTGTCAGGCCAGAATCACTGCATCATATCGGTGTACTGTGGGGACTGGCTAATATTAAAAAAAAAAGAAAAAATTTCTGATGTAAAATATTCAGTATTCATTTAGTGCCCTCTGCAGTTTTTATCATATTCAAGTTATTGTAGAATGGTTTCTACTTAATATGCCCAGTTTCATCTTCATTTCCTCAAAAAGTCACTTCTCTCTTAACATTTCTGTCCCCTCACAAGAGACCTGGTGCATCCTCATTTTGTACTCCAGTGTAAATCCTGCGTGTCTGTGTGTGTAGATGTATAAAAAAATACTGAAAGGAAATTTAGTAGGTTCATTGAGATTTCCACAGAACTTGTAACATCACACCTTCTCTTCCTAGATATTAGCTCTAGTATCTTCTGCTTACATAGAAAGGTGTTTTTTGAAGAACAGAGCATAATTCCAAGAGACAAAACACTGATTCTTTGCTGAACAATTCTCTGACTCACTGATTATGCCATTGTCTCCCTGATAAGACCTGTAAAAAAGAAAATACAGTGCCTTCTTCCTTCGAACCTTAAAGTATGTCAAAGAGGAGTATAGAAGTTCAAAGCGTTATTTTTGGATTATCTTGTGACAGGTAATAATATGTATGCGTTAAAAATCATGCTGTTCATTGAATGCTTTTGTTATTTACTTTTTTAAATATAACAGCTTTATTGTGATATAATTAACACACCACACACTTCACCCATTTGAAGTGTACAATTGAATGGTTTTAATTATATCATTCACCTTTTTTCTTTCAAGAAACAATAGTGTGCAATAGAAGATGTGAAGCAATGAAATAGGCATTAGTATTTGCTTAGTTGAATACAAAGGAGGCTCTGATACAAAATTTTCAATATGGTTACTACCCAAATGTTAAATAAATGATAAGAATGAAATTTGATTGCAGTTGGAAAACATGGAACTGGTATGATACTACCAATGGAGAAGTCATAACACTGCTTTCAGATCTTCAGCAAATACGCCACGTAACCAGGGACCAATGAGCTCAGTAAATATACATGAATTGGTCTGGATAAATAAGGAAGGAAAAGAAGCAAAAATGGAAGTGAACTAAGATAGAATCTACTAACATCTTATAACAGACTTAAGGGGAAATTTAGGTTTCAAAAATAAGTCACCATAAAATATATGTGCCAAGATATTAACAAATCCCTTCTGAACTTCTTGCCTGATTGTCATCAACCTCAGAATCTTTTCCACTTCAAACAATGTTTTATTTCTGACATTTTAAACAATAGGGGCTGCAGATACCCTTGTGGCCCACTACACATATAACCAAAAAAACAGCCACCTGTACTCAAATTCCTGTTGTTGTCATTATTGTTATTGTTAATTCAACATTCTGCTTTGAAAGGTGTCAGATGCATTCTACATCAGCTGTAATTTAACAGTGAACTGGGATTCCTGAAAGCACAAACCTCTGTCCAGACTTACCTGGAGTGTTACCTGGGATGAGGATCATCTTTTTTAAATTAATGTTTGAAAATTTTTAATGATTAGTTTCACAGCAAGGAGAAATGTATAACATCAATAACAATACTATGAAATCCTTTGGCTTAATGTGAAAAAAACACAAAGGCATTAAGAAATTGAGCTGTTAGATTTCTGAAATTCTTTAGATTCATATTTCTTGTTTTGTGATTTTGAAAGAAGCCCTGAAACACTTCAGTTTCCATCATCAAGTCAACTTTCCTTCTCTGTTCAGTCCTTCAGTGTTCTCCAGCAAGGCTCTGATCCTGCCTCCCTCACTGCCTTTTTTACTGCCTAGAACAGAGCTAGAATACACCACTTCAATAACAATCTGATATTATCATCTAGTTGATTTATCATATTATTCAAACTCTGTTTCCCTTTTTATCCTCTGTCCAGATGTTCTATCCAATGCTGAGAGTGGTGTTTTAAAGTATCCAACTATTATTGTAGAGACATCTATTTCTCCCTTCAGCTTTGCCCGTGTGTATCTCATGTATTCTGGGGCACCCAGGTTAGGTGCATAAATATTAATTACAGCCATTTCTTCTTGATGAATTGCCCCCTTTATTAATATATAATGACCTTCATTTTTTATAACAATTTTGCATTTAAAATTTGTCCAGTATTTTGTCCAGTATTAATACTGCTACTCTAGTTCTTTTTTTAGTTACTATTTGTGTGTAATATCTTTTTCCAGCCTTTCACTTTCAGTCTGATTGTGTCCTTACATCTGAGGTAAGTTTCTTGTACACAGTATATAGATGGCTCATATTTTCTTACATTCTGTCAGTTCATGTTTTTGCATTGAAGAGTTCAATCCATTAAGGTTCAATGTTACTACAATGTCCATTCTATCCTTTGACTTTTCATTGTGTTATCTTACTATTGTCTATCTTTTTTACCCTCTTAGTTACCCTTACTAATAATATTCATTTCTACACTTATCTCCAAGTCTCTCACCCTTGTCTTTTCCTTTCATGCTATATATAGCACTCTCCTTAGTATCTCTTTTCTATCCAGTATTTTTTTTTTAATTTTTAAAATTTAATAGCCTTTTTTAAAAAAAGATACATAGATCACAAAAAATGTTACATTAAAAAATATAAGAGGTTCCCATATACCCAACCCCACCCCACTTCTCCCACATCATCAACCTCTTTCATCAGTGTGGCACATTCATTGCATTTGGTGAATACATCTTGGAGCACTGCTGCACCACATGGATGATAGTTTACATTGTAACTTACACTCTCCCCCAGTCCATTCAGTGGGTTATGGCAGGATATATAATGTCCTGCATCTGTCCCTGCAATATCATTTAGGACAACTCCGAGTTCTGAAATGCCCCCACATCACATCTCTTCTTTCCTTTCCCTGCCCTCAGCAACCACCATGGCCACTGTCTCCACATCAATGATACAATTTCTTCCATTGCTAGAGTCAAAATAGTCCTATAGTAGAATACCAGTAAGTCCACTCTAATCATATTTTGTTCCTCCTTCCTGTGGACCCTGGTATGGTAATGTCCACTCCACCTCTAAATCAAGAGGGGACTTGGATCCCACATGGTTGATGGATGTGATTTTCCTGCTTGCTGTTGTAGGCACTCTTGGTTCCCTGGTGTGGTAGTTGACCTTCTTCACCTCCTTGTTAGGTGACCTGGGTAAGTCCAACAAACCAGAGAGTAAGAGCTGCAACACTGCTGAGGCTCAAGGTCCAGCTGGGACACAGCCAGTCCAGAGATTCAAGTCTCCTTAGTATACACCAAACCCAGCATCAATCACAGGTTCAGTAAAAGTGAAAGAAGAGGCATGTGTAGAAAGATCACATCTGAGTCCAACTTCATCACACTCAGGAACACAAATTACAAAGTAGGGCCCACTGACAAGGCACTGAACTCCAGAGCCATCTGCCATGACTGTAGAACATGTGTGTCTCCATAGCCCTCAGGAGAACCAGTACCTGGGGTTGTATCTACTTTGGCTGTCTCTTGGATGCTGCTGAGACATACATAAGCATGACCCCTCTGATGACCTCCCAACTCTTTTTTTTAAAAATTTTATTCCCTTCCCTGTGTGGCTTGCTTGTTGTCTGCTCTCTGTGTCCATTCGCTGTGCTGTTCTGTGTTTTTTTTACTTGTCCCCCTTTCTGTTGCATCACCTCACTGAGTCGGCTCTCCACGGTGCTTGTGGGCTGGCGACTCTCCTCAGTGCTTGTGGGCCAGTGGCTTTCCACAGCATGTGAGTGAGCCTGCCTTCACAAGGAGGCACTGGGATATGAACCCAGGGACTCCCATATGGTATACAGGAACCCAACTGATTGAGCCACAGCCGCTTCCCCTGACTCTTTTTTTGAAGACTCTTAGCCATATAAACTCATTTGTCTTTACCATTATCCCCCTTTTATTCAAGGTCTTTCTCTAGTTGCATCACCAGTTAGTAATCCCTTTGTGCCAGGGAGGTTCATCCCCAGGAGTCATGTCGCATGCTGGGGGTAAGGTACTGCATTTACATGCTGAGTTTGGCTTAGAGAGTGGCCACATTTGAGCAACACGGAGGCTCTCAGGAGGTAACTCTTATGCACCATGCAGCTCTAGGCCTAGTTGAAATTTCAGGCACACAGGCTCATAGCATAATCATCAGTATCAAGGACCCATCATTGGACCATCCTTCTTCACTGGTCTTTGCCCTTGCATTTGGGGGATTGTTGCTGTTCCATTGGGGAATGTGACAGAACTTCCCTGGCTAGGAACTCAGCACTCCCTCAGTTGTCGTTTCTAACTGTAACTACTATGAAAATACCCAGTCTTTTAGTAACATTCTCAGTTTCTGTTTGTCTGTGAAGACTTTAAATTCACCCTCATTTTTGAAGGATAGTTTTGCCACATAAGGAATTCTTGGCTGGCAGTTTTTCTCTTTCAGAACCTTAAATATATCATACCACTGCCTTCTTGTTTTCATGGTCTCTGATGAGAAATTGGCACTTAGTCTTATTGAGGTTCTTTTTTATGTGATGCATTGCTTTTCTCTTGCTGCTTTCAGAATCCTCTCTATATTTTGGTATTTGACATCCTGAACTGGAGGTGTCTCGGAGTAGGTCTAGTCAGATTCACTCTGTTTTCAGTGCTTTGTCCTTGGCTATTGATATCTATATATTTCATAAGGTTGGGAAGTTTTTGACCATTATTTTCTCAAATATTTTTTCTGCCCCTTTTCCATTCTTTTCTCCTTCTGGGACTAGTGTAATGCATATGTCTGTGTGTTTCATTTTGTCATTCAACACTCTGAAACCCTGTTCTATTTTTTCCATTCTTTTTTCATTCTTTTCTTCTGCCCTTTCAAGTCAGGTGCTCTGTCCTCTGATTCACTTATTCTGTGATCAACCAATTCAAATCTGCTGTTATATGCCTCCAATGTATTTTTAAATCTTAACCATTGTATCTTTCATTCCCATACGCTGTTACTTTTCTTTGTAAGTTTTCAAATTGTTCTTTATGCTCACCCAGTTTCTTCTCAATACCCTTTATCGCTTTAGCCATATTTTCCTTCAACTCCTTGAATTGATCTGGAAGATTTAGGTGAACATCATTGATTAATTGTCTTAAATCCCGTGCCTCATCAAGATTTTTTATTTGATCCTTTCGTTGGGCCATCTCTTCCTGTTACTTAGTATGGTTTGTAAAGTTTGCTGATATCTAGGCATTTGATCATGTTGGTGAATTTACTCTGATTGTCAGTTTCTCTCTCTTGCCTAGTGATTTTGTTTCATGGCTCTTCTCTTATATTTTATGGGTTCAACTTATTCTAAATCTTTAAGATTGCCTTGCGTAAGTGATCAGAACAGGGTCAGGGACCCACTAATGAGGCACAGAGCAGAATGCCTGGACATGAGAGACTCCAAAAGGCTCTTCTGGGGAAGCAGAGGTGGCTCAAGGGTTGGGCTTCCACCTGCCATATGAGAGGACACAGTTTCAATCCTGAGGGCCTCCTGGTGAAAAAAAAGGCACGCCCCCATGGCAAGCCAGTGCCCATGTGGCAAGTCAAGTGTTTATGCAGTGAGCCAGTGCCCATGTGGCAAGGCATGCAGCAAGATGATAATACAGCAAAAAGAGAGACAAAAGGGTGAGTCAAGGCAAGAGGAAACAAAAACTAGGAACTGAGGTGTCACAAGTGACAGGGAACCTCTCTCCACATCAGAGGTCTCCAGGACTGAATCCCAGTGAATCCTAGAGGAAAAAGACAAGAAGAGAAGACAAAAAGAGAAACAGACACAGTAGATCACACAGTGAATGGATACAGACAGCAAAAACAGCAGGGTAGGGGGAGAGCGGAGAACAAACAAATGAAAAAGCTTTTTTGACTTCTTGCAGTTTCCCAGCCTGCCAGCAGATGGCATTCTTCAGCAAACTTCTCCTGAGAGGTGTCTCTTTCAACCTCCACTCAACGGTGATTCTGGTCTGGCCCAAGTGGAGATTCAAACCAGGCTCTCCTGCCCAAACTCACCAAAGAGAGACCACTCTGCTGTACTCTCCCTCCTCCCAAGGAGGAAGATGTCCATTCCCCTCTCAGTTGGCCACAGCAAGCTGTGGGGTTTACCCAGGCTATTTCCTTGATTGTGAGGGATGGATGCCATTCCTGGCCATGGAGACTAGTAACTCACGATTTTTACATCAGCCTCTTTATCTCTCTGTTCCTCACCCTCCTGGATGATGCACAGCACTCTACAGGTCTGCAGAACCCAAAGCAGCTCCCTTGGGCAGCTTTTTGCCCTTCCTGCATTGTTTTTATAAGAGAGTTGAGCCCTGCCTCCCCACTCCAATGCCGTTTCCCTGGATGTCCTGTTATTATTGTCTTCAGGCCCAAACTGAGGTTCACATGGTCAGCAAGATCGCAGAATTCCATGATGATCCTTTACTGACTTTTAAAAAATCAATTTTATTGCTACATATTAATAAAGCATATCCATCCAAAGTGCACAATCAGTTGTATTTGATATAATTACATAGTTGATAATCACATAGTTGTGCATTCATTACTTCAATCACTATGAGAGCATTTTCATTATTCCAAAAATAATTATAATAATAAACAAAAAACAGACCAACAAAAAAAGCTCTACCCTTTAATAATCACTTCTCAATCTCTATGCTACCGCTCCTGTATAGCTGCTGTTCTGTTTCTGCCTTTCTAATTTATTTGTCTTTATATTTTGCATAGATGGAGTCAAACAATATGTAGTACCTTTTCTTTACTGACTTGGAATCTCCTTCTTTCATTCAACAAAGTTATTGAGTGCTATTATAGATTGAATCGCATCCCCTCAAAACACATGTTCAAGTCCTAACCCCAGGTCCCATGAATGTGATCCTGGAAATAGAATCTTTGAAGATGTAATTAGTGAAGATGGGGCCAAATTGGATTAGTGTGGCACTAGTCCACTATGACTGGTGTCCTCATAAGAAGACATAGTTTGTAGGAGACAGAAAAGATGACCATGTGACAGAGATCGAGCTACACCACAAGTGAAAGAACACCATGGACAGCTGCCACGCCTGCCTCAGGAGCCAGGAGAGACGCACCAACGCTTCCCTGCAGATCTCAAAGGAAGCATGGCCCTCGGGACACCTGGATCCAGACTCCTAGCCTCCAGAACCATGAGACAATAAATTCCTGCTATTTTAAGCTACTTTGTTTGTGGCACTTTGTTATAGAAACCCTAGAAAGCTAATACAAGTGCCTACTATGGAACAGATGCTGTTTTTGGCCTTGGAGATACGGCAGTGAACAAAACAAAATTTCCGTTCTCAAGGAGCCTACAGTTAAGTTTGAAAATACAGATAGTAAACAAATAAATATAAAATACGCCCGAGGGTTATAAATGCTATTGATGAGAAATAAAGCAAGGAAAGGGAACAGAGTACAATGGCACAGTGGGAAGGGAGTATTATTTTACATAGGTGGTCAGAGAAGGCCTTATTATAAAGTGACATTAGAGCAGATATCAAAAGGAAGTGAGAGGCCAATTGTGTAGGACTTTTGAGATAAAAGAGTCCAGCTTAGGGCATGTCAAGACCTGTGTTAGCTATCAATTGCTGCAAAACAAATGATCCCAAAACTTATTGACTTAAGTTAGTCTTGCAGAGTTTCTGTGGGCCAGGAATTTGAATGTGCCAAGTGCGTGGTTCTGGCTTAGGGTCTCTTAAGATTTGAAGTCAAGATGTTGTTCATGGGAAGCAGATTTGGCTCAACTGATAGAGCGTCTGCCTACCACGTGGGAGGTCCAGGGTTCAAACCCAGGGCCTCCTGACCCGTGTGGTGAGCTGACCCACGTGCAGTGCTGATGTGCACAAAGAGTGCCATGCCACGCAGGGGTGTCCCTCACATAGGGGAGCCCCACGTGCAAGGAGTGTGCCCCATAAGGAGAGCCACCCCAAGAGAAAAAAGCTCAGCCTGCCCAGGAGTGGCACTGCACACATGGAGAGCTGACGCAGCAAGATGACGCAACAAAAAGAGACACAGATTCCAGGTGCCACTGACAAGAATACAAGTGGACACAGAAGAGCACAGTGAATGGACACAGAGAGCAGACAACTGGTGGGGGTGGGGGAGCGGGAAGGGGAGAGAAATAAACAAAAAATAAATCTTTAAAAAAAAGAAGATCTTGTTTACAGTTGGAGTCATCCAAAGACTGGACTGAAGATCCACTTCCAAGATGGTTCATTCACATAGTACTGGGTGTTGACAGGACGACTCGTTTCTTCCCGCTGCAGTCTCTCTGTGGACAGCTTGAGCATCCCCATGATGGCTGACCAGCTTCTTCTAGAGCAAGCAGTAGGGGCAAGGTAGAAGCCACAAGTCCTTTAGGACCTAGTCTCAGAGGTCAAATTCCATCATCTCTGCAATACTCTGTCATTATGCAAGGCAAGCCCAACAGCATGGGAGGGGACCATATAGGGGCAAGATGCTGTGGAGGTTGGCCATCACAAGGCCCTAATCAGCACAGAGGTTGGCAAGTTCAAGGAACATGAGGGAGCCCAGTGTGATTACAGCGGCATGTGGTAAAGAGATAGAGTCAGGGGGCCAGAGGGAAACCAAGTCGTGTCGGGCTTTATGGGGCAAAGTAGAGGCTTCTGATTGTACACTGGTGAGAAGAGAAGGATCACCATTGGAAAGTAGCAGCATAATTTATTGATTACTAAATTCCATGTGTGTTCCAACATTTTCCCTTTCCCTCTCACTTGCAGTAGATACCTAGAACTTTGCCGTTATTGGCCCCAAAACTTCTGACTGGGCTGAAAGCAGAAACGGTATAAGACCAAGAGCTCTTCTAGAGATGACAGAAGCCTAATCTCTCTGAAGGGGTTTTGTTAGGTTTTTCCTCCAGGTGAGGGGAAGAGGAAACTTTGCTTTGGAAGACTCCAAGGCTGGGGGAGAAGATGGTTCCAAAAGGCATGGAAAACGACTTGAAATTCTGGGCTATGGTTTCCTGGCCTTCCTCTCTTAAAGTGGCCCTGGGAGGGTGTGGATAAAGGCCTCAGAGGGGAATGGCTTTGTAGGGCCCTTGAGGGGAGGAAGGAGCTTGAAGCAGCAGAGCCACAGGACCTGAAGCGCGGCTGTAAGGTAGTGAAATCATCAGGAACCTGTAAGGTACTATGTTAGCCCCAGGACTTTTTCCAAACTCTCCTTGGGGCAGCATTCCCCAAAATTCCGGTAGTTAAATTCCTCACCAGTCTGGTAAGAGAGGCTCATAGTCATAATTAATTTGATTTAAAGAAAGGAAAAAATGTAGCAGTTCTTAGATTACATTGGAAGTTTATGCTTTTGGTATCAACACCTGTGGGGGACTGAAGGACTATGCAGAAGAGGTTGAACTGCTATGCAGTCCTGACACAGGGCTCGGCCAATCCCACAAGGAGCTCTTGGAGCAAGAACCCCTCAGAATTGTCCTGTTTGAGGGAAGGGAGCTGGGCCTCCATTTCCCTCCCTGCTCCCTCCTCCCATTTAGATGAGGGCTTCCTCCAGGAAAAGGGTGAGGCCTTGGGCAATCAGCTCTCTGGTGAGTCAGCTGCCAGCTCTCACCTTCCATATTCCCAGCAGCTAGAGAAGTGAGGGCTGTATTTCTGAAAAGCAGGGAGGGAGGAGATGGGTCTCGCAGCACACCACGTCATCCACTACAAATCTTTTTCCCATTGTAAGAATAGATGAGTCCAATTAAGGGGCACTTATAATAAGATTACAAAACTGGGTGAGGAAACACAGGAAAGCTCTCAGCAGTTGCACATACTGACTCCATGTAAAACCCTAACATGAGCTGCTGAGGGCAGGAAGAGGGAAAAAGAGGTATGATATGTGGGCATTCTGGGGACTTGGAGCTGTTCTGAATGATATTGCAGGGACAGATGCAGGACATTATATATTCTGCCATAACCCACTGGATGGAGTAGAGTGTCAACTACAATGCAAACTATAATCCATGCTGTGTAGCAGTGCTGCAAAATGTATTCATCAAATGCAACAAATTTACCACACTAATGAAAGAAGTTGCTGATGCGGAAGGAGTGGGGGTTGTGGGGAATAGGGTATACGGGAACCTCTTATATTTTTTAATGTAGCATTTTGTGTGATCTATGTACCTTTAAAAAAAGAAAAAAGAAAGAAAGTCTATTTCATCAAAAAAACACACACCAGAACAAACCCTAACGTCATTCAGTATTCAACAATAATCATGTTGCCCAGAAACCTTGTTGCCTTCTCAGAAGCAGACCCTGCTGCTCCTAGTCCTATGACTGATAATCGAAAATCTACTTTTCTCTCCTTAGGCATCTCCCTTTTATATGCCTCTGCTTCAACCATTCTCTTGAAATTCCCACCTCCTCCAGTTTCTCTTCCTTCTGCAATTCACTTCTTCCTAATAGAAAATCTATTTGGGCTCTTTACTCTCCTTACAATACAGAGTGCACCCCCGCGCATTGATTTCCTGGGCAAGGCCACTCAGCCTGGAAATACTTAAATATTCGCCTTCAGTCGGGGAACCAGTTGTGCTGCAGGTCAGCTTTGGTCACATGACCAAAGCCAGGCAGGCCCCGCTGTGGTCAGGCTACTCAGAGAGAACCAGGAACCTGGCAGATATTTGGACTCTCTGGTACACAAGGGTTTTCAACTTCTCTCCTAGAGGGCAAGCTCTGGGTCCTGAAAGAGAAACAAGGCACAATGCTACATAAAAGTAAGGCTTCAGCTTTATAAATGCTCTTTTGATGCTATTTGTAAAGATCATTGATAGAAAGTAGAGTCTGGATGTGGGTAAGATAAAATGGAAGCAACGGAAACATCTGATGGTAGTACTATAGAAGAGTTACTTTCCAAAGAAACTCCTTTTTTAAGACCAAATTAATACAGATATGTAACACTTTTTAAATGGTAGCAGAAATAGCAAAATACTGTAAGATATAGATAGCATGGAAATAATCTCTTTCTGAAGAAAAATAATACTCTACCTTCTACCTCACTACTCACTTTCTGCTTTTAACTTTTTTTTAACCATTTTAAAGTTAAAAATTCAGTGGCCTTCAGTACATTCACAATATTATGCAAACACCACTGCTATCTAGTTCCAAAACATTTCCATCACTCCAAAATAAAACCCAAACACACCAAGCAGTTTCTTCCCATTTTCTCTTCCCTCAGCCCCTCGCATCCACCAATCTACATTTTTCCGTATGGATTTACCTGTTCTAGATAGTTCACATAAATGGAATCATATACTATGTGACCAGTTGACTTTGGCTTCTTTAACTTATTTTTTGGGATTTATCCACATTGTAGCATGTATCAGCACCTCAGTTTTTGATGGCTAAATAATATTCCATTGCATGTATAACCAAAATTTGTTTATCCATTCACCTGTTGATGGACACTTGACTTGTTTTCACCTTTTGCCTACTGTGAATGATGCTACTATGAACATAAGTATACAGGTATTTTTTCAAGTACTTATTTTTTTTTGGATATGCCCAGGAACAGAATTGGTGGGTCATATGGTAATTCTCCATTTAAGTTTTTGAGGACTTGCCACACCATTTTTGCTTATAACTCTCTTAGCTTTTTCTTTTGTTTGTTACAATTTATATTGCAATTTTTTATTTATTAATTTTAGACTCTATTTTTTATTATGCTATATGAAGATGAAGTTATTTTATACCTAACTTCTTTTGATTGGGGAATTGTATTAACCATCCTTAAAGATGCATTAAATTATATCCTTAAAGAACATTAAATTACTATTAGTCATCTGTACTTTAATATGAATAAGCCCTTCAAAATTTCTCATATTTCATAGTTGAGGACACTTCAGAAAAACTTTGGTATCTGCAGGGAAAGGCAAGCCTAGCAGAGAATCACGCAGTGAAGAGAAATGAGAGAAAAATGTGGTGATTTCTGCTCTTAGCTGATTGTTTGGGTGCTTGCCTCCAAATCCCTAAATAGCCAGTGTATATAGTTATTTATTGATTTTTTGGTTTTATGTACCAGTTATTGACTTCCTGGCAATAGCTATTGAGTGTGCAAGATAAAGTTTTCTTTTTTCATTTAATTAAGAAAATGTATTAAAGTATATCATTCATATATGAATATACATAAACAATGTAATTTATCTAACATGTACAATCAGTGGCATTTGGTATAACTACAAAGCTATACATTCACCACTTCAATCAATATTAGAGCATTTTCATTACTTCAAAAAAGAAAAAAAAACAGCAAAAGCAAACCACTATCATACCTACATGTTAGTGCTACTAATTACAAACCCTTTGATGTGCTTTTGTTAAGAAATAAAAGCATAGCCTTGCAAAAAATATCAAACAAACCACTCCTGCTCCTGCTTCTGTAAATCAGCCTGCAAAAACATGACCTTGCACCTGCCTTCTGCTTCCGTAATTCTGCTTGCAAAATTTTGCCTGGCAGCACATTAGCCATACTAGTCCCACATAAAATCCTATATAAACCGATGAAAACTGAGAAACAGGGCTCAGAATTTGGAGATTAACTCTTCTCTGGGCCCGTGTGTAATAGATCTGTTCCTCCGCCTCTCCGAGTGCCATTTGGGTTTTTCTGCCACTCAGAACTCCTGGCTTTGCTGCAACATTTGGATCCCTGGCCAGGAAACCCAACTGTGCTGGCCAGAGCCTCCAGTTTGGCACCGGTGGGTGCGGCCGGCAGAGATCTCCACACGAATGAGGCAGCGCCACCTGTCCTCTTAACAGGGCCTCCCTTGGGGGAAGGATCTCTGTGGGCCGTGTCTTCCACCCCCTCCGACTCAATGGAGAGGTGGACTGAACAACATCAGAAGACGCCAGGAAGGTAAGGCCCTGGGGTTCTGAGTCATAGTCAGGCCCGTCTTCAGACTGAAGGGGAGGCTGATCACCTCCCAAAATCTCAAGAGTTGAGATTTCAGGACAGGCTAGTCCCTTGGGTGGGACTGTGTAACCTCTGAGTGATGGGGCGAATGCATGGGACTGCAGAGGCTTGCCTCTGCTGATCCAGTTTATGGCTCCACGGCCTGCGCTACGGAGTCCAAGTGGGCCCCAACCTGCACTCCGTAGCTACATCATATGGCATAACGGCTAACCCAGACTCTACACAGATGCCTTAGCTAAGAAGAGCCTAAGTTCTCACGAGAGATGCAGACAGGTGGGCATCTGAGTGGCCTTGTGAGAGGCTCCCCTCCTTTGTTTGTCCTGCGACATGGGTTCAGGGGTGGGATCATCACAATCCAAATTCACCATCTTAGATTGTATGTTCTAAAACTTCAAGAAAGGCTTTTCTGGGGATTATGGTGTCTGTATGTCCCCCGGAACTCTCTGAACCTTGTGTGAGTTGGAGTGGCCCACATTTGGTGTAGACTGGCCCTCAGAAGGAACCCTAGATACAAGCAAGGTTCGTGCAGTTTGGCATGTAGTCACTGGGACCCCCGGCCACCCTGATCAGTTTCCCTACATTGATTCCTGGTTAGAAATCGCCCAAACCCTGCCCCCTTGGGTCCGATTCTGTGTTGGAAAGAAAGGTCAGAGTAGGTCCCTATTATTCTACAAGGACTTCCAGAGGAGGACACTTTACCCCCACTGTATGTTCCAGCCACTTCAGGGCACCTCCCTGCCCTGGAGTCTCCACGAGCAGATCTCTCAGAGACTCCTCCACCTTCAGTCTCCCCAGGCCCAACCCCCCCCCCCCAAGGGGAATCCTGAGACCCCTTTGGCGAGAAGACTTCAGTCAGTGCAGCCTGCACTCCAGATGCCTCTCCATGAAACACAGAGTCCAGCCCAGATGGGTGCAGACGAGACTGTCCAACCCAGAAGGCCAATCCTGTTTTATCAGCCTTTCACAACCACAGATCTCTTGAACTGGAAGAAACTTACCCCTTCATATTCAGAAAAGCCTCAGGCTCTTATCAACCTCATGGAGACCATTTTCCAAACCCACCGCCCCACCTGGGATGATTGCGGCCAACTCCTCCTAACCCTGTTCAGTACGGAGGCGAGATGCCGGGTCCTCACAGAAGTCAGAAAGTGGTTGTGAGAGGAGGCCCCTGCAGGTGTCTTGGAGTCGGCCTGGGACTTTAACACAGATCAGGGACGGGCTGCCCTTCAACGGTATTGAAAAGCCCTCCTCAGAGGGGTATAGGAAGGAGCAAGGTGGCCCACAAACATGTTCAAAACAGCCTCCATCACCCAAAAACCTGAAAAATCCCCAGGAGATTTTATAAACAACTCTGCGTGACCTTCAGGATCTACACCCCCTTCAACCCAGAAACCCCAGGGTCAACACAGCTTTCATCACCCAGGCGGTGCCATACATCAAACAGAAACTTCAGAAGCTAAACGGGTTCGCAGAGATAAACACCTCCCAGCTCCTCAAAGTTGCAAACACAGTATTCATCAGTCGGGACAAAACTGCTGAGAAGGAAGCAAAAAAGTGAATGAAACAGCAGGTCTGCCTGTTAGCAGCAGCCTTAAGGAATCCAGACCTGACCAACTGAGAAAGGCCACCCCAAAAAAGGGGGGAATACTTTGCCCTGCAACACTCTGCTGCTGCCGTTAAAAAAAGCCTAACAATCCCTCCCCCCCCCCAACCCCTCATGGTCCCTAACCCATACACCTTAATGCGGCAATTACCTCCTGGGGCTTCCTGGTTTACTTGTCTGAATTAAAGGACATTTTTTTCTGCCTGCGGGTAGCTCTCCAAAGCCAGTCTCTATTTGCTTTTGAATAGGAAAATCCCAGGACTCAACAAAAGAAAGTCTCAATTAACTTGAACTCAACTCCCGCAGGGCTTCAAAAACCCCCCCTACCCTTTTTGGAGAAGCCCTGGTGGTGGATCTGGCTTCCTACCCATGGGAAAAGTTAAGTTGCACTCTTCTTCAGTACACAGATAACCCCTTGCTGGCTAGCGAAGCAGAAGAAGTGTATGCCAGTCACCCCGACCTCCAGAACATGCCCCTTCCTTGCCCAGATCAAACCCTATTGACAGACAGTTTTATCAGAGCAGTTTTATCAGAGAAGGAAAGAGGCTCGCTGAATATGCAGCCACCACAGCTAAACAAGGAGTGCAAGCAGCTCCCCTACCTAAAGGGTGGTCTGCACAGTGAGCAGAACTCTGGGTACTACTTCGAACCCTACAACTGGCCTCCGGGCAAACGGGAAGCATTTACACTGACTCTAAGTATGCATTCGCTACTGTACATATCCATGGAGCAATTTATAAGGAGAGAGGACTCCTAACTGCAGGGGGAAAAGAAAACAAAAATGAAGAAGAGATCCTTCAACTACTGGAGGCAGGCTGGAAGCCAAGCTGGGTCTCCGTCATACACTGTCAAGGACATCAGAAGAAAACGGATGAAGTTACTGAAAAAATACACTACCCGATAAATCAGCTCAACAGGCAGCCAAAAAGCCCTCAAACTGCAGGCCCTGCCGCCGGTGCCTCACCTGTCTCTTCTAGGGCAACACTGTAAAAAACTAAACTACACCCAGAAGAAACAGGAGTGGGCAAAGAGAAAAGAAAAGCACCAGACCCGAGAGGGAAACTGGCTGCTCCCAGAGAGCCAAGTCTTCATCCCAGAGGGGGCCACCTACACCCTTGTTCACCAATGCCACCAGCTCACCCACCTGGAAAAAGAAAGCAAAACTGCTTTAAAAGATTACTACATTGCGCGGATGACCTCGCTCTGTACCACCGTTAGCAGCCGCAGCCGATGCCAAAGCTGTGCTAAAAACAACCTCTTCCAAGGTCCCCAGGCCCCAGCTGGCGTCCAACACACAGAAACTGCCCTTTTGAAAGCTTAACAATGGACTTTACAGAAAGAAAATCAAGTGGAGGGTATAGGTTCATATTAGTAATAATATGCACCTTCTCGCGTTAGGTCAAAGCCTTTTCCACCCACACTGAAAAAGCAAGAAAAGTAACTAAAGCTTTGCTCCGAGAAATAGTTCCCCAGCTCAGGATACCCTTATCCAAAGGCAGCGACAATGGCCTGGCTTTCATAGTAGCCATCGTCCAAGAGCCAGCGAAAATGTTAGGAATTAAGTAAAAGCTCCACACATTATATAGGCACCAGAGCTCAGGGAAAGTGAAACACATAAATCAAACCCTCAGAATCACCTTAGCCAAGTCCTGGCAAGAAACTGGCCTCCCGTGGGTAACTCTGCTCCCGTTAGCCTCCTGAGAGTCAAATGCACCCTCAGACCCTCAGGCTATTCACCTTTTAAAATTCTGTTTAAATGAACATCCCCAATTATTCAAACCTTCAAAGGAAATCTCAGACTCCTGGGAAAACTGGCCAAAGTTCCAGCAGTTAAAAAAACCCTAGCCCAAATACACAAAACTGTCCTGTCTCAGGATCCCATCCCATTAAGCCACCCAGTACACACACACTTACCTGGAAACCTGGTTTAGGTAAAAAAAACGGAAAAAAATAAAACCTCTCCAGCCCACCTGCATTGGCCCACATATTGTTATCCTTGTAATCCCCACTGCTCTCAAAGTTTCAGGTATTGATCCTTGGATTCATCATACTAGAGTTAAAAAGCACACTCCAATGAAAAACAAGAGGACTGGATAACTTGCCCTATACCTGACTGTTCCTTGAAAATCCAAATTGCCCCATGCCACCGAAAATCACCATCACCTAACTAGATGGACTCTTGCTCCCTGTAGTTCCTGCTCCTTTTCAAACTGCTTAGCTTACTGTTTAGAACTGAACTAGCAACTACCCCTCCCAGAGACTGGAATGTAGTTAAAAGGATACTAATCTTTTTTTAAAAATTAATTAATTAATTTATTTTAATGTTACATTAAAAAAATATGAGGTCCCCGTATACCTCCCCACCCCCCTCACCCCACTCCTCCCATAACCACAACTTCCTCCATCATCACGAGACATTCATTGCACTTGGTGTATACATCTCTGAGCACTGCTGCACTACATGGTCAATGGTCCACATTACAGTTTACACTCTCCCCCAGTCCTCCCAGTGGGCCATGGGAGGACATACAATGTCCAGTAACTGTCTCTGCAGCACCACCCAGGACAACTCCAAGTCCTGAAAATGCCCCCACATCACATCTCTTCTCATTCCCACCCTCAGCAGCTACCATGGCCATTTTTTTTCCATCTCAGTGCTACATTTACTTCCATTACTAATCACATTAGTTCAAGAATAGACTATCAGTAAGTCTTCTCTAATCTATACTCTATTTCTCCATTCTGTGGACCCTGGATAGTTATATCCACTCCACCTCTGTATCGAGAGGGTGCTTCAATTCCACTTGGATGTTGGATGCAATTCTCCTGTGTGCAGTTGTAGGCACTCTTGGCTCCCTGGTGTGGTGGTTGACCTTCTTCACCTCCATATTAGATCAGTGGGGTAAGTCCAATAAACCAGAGTGTAGGAGTTGCAAGTCTGTTGAGGCTCAGGGCCTGGCTATCACATGCTCAGTCCAGAGATTCAGGTCCCCTGGGTATACATTAAACCCCAGCACCAACTACAGTTCCGGTAAAAGTAACAGGAGAGGCTTGTGGACAAAGATCCCATCTGAGTCCAGCTCCATCATACAGAAACACAAACTCCAAAGTAGGGCCAACTGAGATGGCACTGAACTCCATCTGCCATGACCATAGAACCTGGAGGTCTCTGTAGCCCTCACAAGAACCAATACCTGGGGTTGTATCTACTTTAGCTGTCTCTGGGACTCTGCTGAGGTGTGCATAAGGGTGACTCCTCTGATGACCTCCTGGCTCTTTTTTGGAGACTCACAGCCATATAAACTCATTTGTCCTTTCCATTTCCCCCTTTTATTCAGGATCAAAAAGCATTTTTAACTCCTGATATTACATGTAGGTTGAGATATTCTGCTGGTCTGAGTTGATTCTTTTATTCAAGGTTGTTCTCAGCCACATCATCAGGTGGTACTTGGTAGTAATCCCTCAGTGCCAGGGAGGCTCATCCCTGGGAGTCATGTTCCATGCTGGGGGAAGGCAATGCATTTACATGCTGAGTTTGGCTTTGAGACTGGCCACATTTGAGCAACATGGAGGCTCTCAGGAGGTAACTTCTAGCACCCTGCAGCTCTTAGCCTAGTTCTTATTTCAGGCACACAGGCCTGCAAGCATAGTCATTAGCCTCAAGGGCTCATTGTTGGACCATCCTTCCTTATTGGTCTTAGCCATTGCACTTGGAGGATTGTTATTGTTCCATTAGGGAATGGGACAGAGCTCCCCCGGCCAGGAACTTAGCACTCCCTCAGCCGTCGTTCCCAGCTGTAACCACTATGAAAATATCCAAATATTTTTATGCACCCCACATATATGACCTGGAGAACTCCCTCCCAACCATGCGCCCCCCCACCAATAACACCCTGCACCAGTATTCCTCCCCCGCCACCACTGAACCCCTCTGTGGTTCAAAACCTCTCTGAAAATGAAGCCCAAAATATTGCCAGGTTCCATTAATAGTAAAATGGAATATTGTGATGGGTTTAGAGGTTAGATATAGAATACATACTAATTTAGAAAAATTAAAGTAAAAATAAATTGGGATATCAAAAAATTAAAAAATTAAAAAGCTTTGTTTTTGATGTTTTGCCTTCTATCACTGCAATAAGTGTTGCCCTGTATGCACATTGGCAAGGCAACTTCTTCCATCTCTTCCTCAGGGTCTACATCCTTTCTTTTTCTTTTTCTTCTTTTTCTAATTATTAAGCTTGTCTTCACAAAAGTTTTAGACCACAGTAATTCGTATATACAATATATGGTACTTGCACATATTCACCATCAGACACTTTGTCCCTTCCCCAGCAATAATCTTTTTACATGTTCATACTATATTTACTGCAACCAATGTACAGATATTGAGACAATAGCTTTCAAACAAGGTTACACTTGGGTTTACATTGTGGTTTATATTTTAGACTATACAATTTTCTAAATTTTTAGTTATCTTATGTTTTACATTATGATTTACATTTCAGCCTATAGGCCCCTATACATTTTTTGGTGTAATTTAACATGTCCTATATCCATCCTTGCATAATCTTGTGGAATACTTCCATTGCCCCACAGTTACACTGATTCCACCTATTCAACCTGTTTAAGATGCTTAAAGGGAAGAATCTGATACAGGGCAGGCTTCTAGGGAGTGTGGAAGTGCTCATTTTGTCATAGTGGGTTATATCATTGGATGGAAACCTGTACAATGAGAGTGAAGGTATACCCACGTCCTGGGGAGGACTGATGTTCTCAAATAGAGGGAATTGTATCTCTCAAGAGATGTTCCCAATGCATTAGGGCAGTCAAGCATATCAAGCCCTCAACATTGTTGCAAGTATCTCTGAACATGGCCCTTCAAGCAATGAAGAGTGATTGTCACTGTGGGCCCTGAGGGGAGGGGGAAAGAGGTATTAAAAGGATAAAAGGCATGGTGAAGAACAGATTTGAGGGCTTTTAATGTTGGAGTTTTGATTTTGGAGTTTAATGGTGAAGACTTTAACTGGAGCCCTGGGAAGTCAGCATGCAGAGGAAAGAGAAGCCAGCCTCAGGAAGGAAAGAATCTTGAGGCCAGAGTAAAGCAAGCCCCAAGAATATAGGAACCCAAGAAGCCTGAACCCTCACAGACGATGGCAGCCATCTTGCTCCAAATAGACTTTGGTGAGGGAAGTAATTTATGCTTATGGCCTGGTATCTGTAAGCTCCTACCCCAAATAAATACCCTTTATGAAAACCAGCCAACTTCTGGTATTTTGCATCAGCACCCCTTTGGCTTACTAATACACTACCTTAAGTTGTTTTTCCCCTTAGCTCGAGTAATACCCTATAAAAATATAAGGTTATTAAAGGGAGGAACTGATAAGAAATAAAAAGCATAATCTTGCAAGAAATATCAAATGAACCACTCTTGCCCCCACCCCCGTTTCTGTAATCTAGCACAAACCACTCCTGCTCCCGCTTCTGTAAATCAGCCTGTGAACGCATGACTTTGCACCTGCCTTCTACATCTGTAACCCTGCTTGCAAAATCTCACACAGGAACACGTTAGCCAATGAGCAACAGCCATACTAGTCCCACATAAAATCCTATATAAACCTATGAAAACTGAAAAACAGGCCTCAGAATTTGGAGATTAACTCTCCTCTAGACCCACAAGTAATAAATCTGTTCTTCCACCTCTCCAAGTGCCATTTGGGTTTTTCTACCACTCAGAACTCCTGGCTTTGCTGCAAAACTTTCACCATGTCTACTCATGTCCAAATATTTAAAAACAACTTATACCAGTTCAACACAGATTAAACATCAGCTTTCCATGATCTAACCACTTTCTATTCTCTGGGGACTTATAATCAAGCTATTAACTCCATGAGTTTTCTCATTATATGTATTAATAGTTCATAATAATGAAATCATACAATATTTTATTTGTCCTTTTGTGCCTGGCTTTCTTCAGTCATCAAAATGTCCTCCAGATTCACCTATGTTATCATATGATTCACAACTTCATTTCTTCTTACATCTGCATAATATTCCATCACATGTGTATACCACAGTTTGTTTATACATTTGTCAGCTGATGGACACCTGGGCTGTTTCCATCTATGGCAATTGTGAATAATATCACTGCAAACATGGGTGTGCAGATGTCTGTTCATGTCACTGCTCAGGTCTTCTGGGTATATGTACCTAGTAGCGGTATTGCTAGGTCACATGATAGATCTATATTTAATTTCTTTAGGAACTGCCAGACAGACTTCCACAGTGGCTGTACCATTTGACATTCCCACCAACAATGAATAAGAGCTCCTATCTAGTCACATCCTTTCCAACACTTGCAGTTTTCTGTTTTTTTAAAAATAGTGATCATTCTAATAGGTGTGAAATGATATCTCACTGTAGCTTTGATTTGCATTTCCCTAATAGCCAGAGCTGTTTTGTGGACCAATATGTGGTCTACCCTGGAGAAAGATCCATGAGCTCTTGAGAAGAGTGTATAACCCACTGATTTGGGATGCAATGTTTTATATCTGTCTGTCAAGTCCAGCTCATTTGTTATATTGTTCAAGTTCTCTGTTTCCTTGTTGATCTCCTACCTAGTTGTTCTATCTATTGATGTGAGTGGTGGGTTGAAGTCTCTGTTACTGTAGAGAGGTCTATTTCTTTTTAGTTTTGCCAGAGTTTGCCCCATGTATTTTGGGGCACCCTGGTTAGGTGCCTTGGCTGTTACTCCTACCCGGTAGATTGTCCCTTTTATTAATATATAATGACCTTCTGCATCTCTTATCACTTTTTAAAATTTAAAATCATTTTTGTTTGACATCATTATAGCTACCCCTGTTCTCTTTTGATTACTATTAATATCTGCATGAAATATCTTTTTCCAACCTTTCTCTTTTAGTCTGTTTGCATCCATGGGTCTAAGGTGAGCTCCTGCAGACAGCATATGGATGGCTTATGTTTTCTTATCCATTCTGTCAGTCTATGTCTTTTTATTGGGGAGTTTAATCCATTAATATTCAACACTATTGCTGTAAAGGCACTACTTCAACCATTTTATCCTTTGACTTTCATATATCATATCTTATTTTTGTCCATCTTTTAACCCTTTTGGTTACCCTTTTTGATAGTCTTCACTTCTTCACTCTCCTCTAAACCTCTCTATCTTGTCTTTCTTTCTTACAGCAGAATGCATTTTGTTTCCTGCAGAGCTGGGTTCTTGTTTATGAACTCTCTTAGTTTCTGTTTATCTGTGAATATTTTAAATTCACTGTGAAATTAGGACAGTTTGCCAGATAAAGAATTCTTGGGAAGCGGATGTGGCTCAAGTGATTGGGCTCCTGTCTACCATATAGGAGGTCCAGGGTTTGATTCCTGGGGCCTCCTGGTGAAGGTGAGCTGACCTATGTGGTGAGCTGGCCCATTCAGGAGTCCTGGCCCGAGCAGAGAAAGCTGGTGCGGCAAGATGACACAACAGAAAGAGACACGAAGGAGAGCCAGTAAGAGACATAGCAGACCAGGGAGCTGAGGTAGTGCAAGAGATTGAGCACCTCTCTCTCACTCCAGAAGGTCCCAGGATCAGTTCCCAGTGCTGCCTAAAGAGAAGACAAGAAGACACAGGAGAATGCACAGTGAAAGACACAGAGAGCAGAAAAGGGGGTGGGGGAGAAATAAATAAATCTTAAAAAAAAAAGAATTTTTGGCTGGCAGTTTTTCTCTTTCAGTACTGTAATTATACCAGACCACTGTCTTCCTGCCTCCATGGTTTCTAAAGAGAAATGTGCACTAAGTCTTATTGAACATCCCTTGTATTTGATATTTTGCTTCTCCCTTGCTTTCAGAATTTTCTCGTTATCTTTGGCATTTGGCATCCTGAATATTATGTGTCTTGAGGTAGGTCTATTGGATTTAATTTCACTTATTGTGTCTTTCATTCCCATAAGTGATGATACCCAGTGTCTTCTTAATGTCTTTCATTTCCTTAGTCAACTCCATGATTTATTTTAGGAGATTTGTATGAACCTCATTAGCTGTTTCAAGTCCTATGTCTCATCTGGAGGGTTTTTTTTGGTTTGTTTTTTTAAAAAAGATTTATTTAATTTATTTGTTTTTCCCCACCCCCTCATTGTTTGCATTTGTTATGTTTATTTTTTGAGTTCTGGTCTTCTTTTTAGGAGGCACCGGGAACTGAACCCAGGACCTCCAATGTGGGAGGGAGATGTGTAATCATTTGCACAACATCCTCTCCCTGCTTTGTTGTGTCTCTCATTATGTTTTCCTCATGTCTCTTGTTGCATCATCTTGTTGCATCAGCTCCCTGCACCTGCCCATCGCATCAGCTTGCTGTCTTGCTCATTTTTTTAGGAAGTACTCGAACCAAACCTGGGACTTCCCATGTGGTAGGTGGGAGCTCAATCACTTGAGCCACATCCTCTTCCCTCATCTGGAGCTTTGATTTATTCATTTGCCAAAGTCACATCTTCCTTTTTGTTAGTATGGATTATATTTTTTTTGCTGATGTCTAGGCATGTGATTATGATGCTGCATTTACTCTGATGTTCAGTTTCTCTCTCTTGCCTAGGAATTTACTGTTAAGTAGTGTGTGCTACCACTGTTCTTTGACTCTTGGTTCAACTTGTTCTAGATATTTAGGATTGCCCCTGTTTAACTGCTCAAAGCAGGGCTAAGGACCCAGTCGCAGGGTGCAGGCCAGTTTTCAAAGGCCTTGGAGAGGGGGGCATTAAAGACATCTGACTGCCTATTTATTACTTTTTCCTTATTTTGTGCACTTTTCTGGTCTGCCAGAAGATGGCGCTCTTTGACAGACCTCTCCGCTCAGATCCCAGGAGTTAAGGGAGAATGTAATTCCTCAGGGGGCCAGTTGGTGCAGAAGCAGTATCTTCAGGGCGGGCCAAGCCTCACAAACAAACTTTCTCAGAAGCTGTTCTCTTCCCTTGGCAGGCCATGCCCTCCCTCCTTCTGCCTCCTCAGTAACCAGTCCAGGTAATTAGGGAGGGTGTTTGAGACCGCACATTATCTTTGGCTCGCTGCTAGCTTCCAGGGCAAACAATACCCTGGCCCCACCCAGCCTGGAAGTTTGTGAGCCTCCACGTGCAGCAGACCAAGTTTGCTGGCCAAAATTTAAATTTTCTATAGGCGGTGTCCCTCCCTCTCCCCTCTCTTGGGGAAAGAGGACCCCTGGAACCCCCTCAGTCCACATCTGCTGTAGTCTGCAGGCTGCTGTTTGCTCCAAGGGTGGTGAGATGGGTGCAGCTGCTGTTGTAGCTCTACTCCGGGGATTTTTCCAGCCAGCCAAGACTGCTTTCCTTCACCCCTCTCTCTTCTGGGTGGTGTGCTGGCTTCCCCTGCTGACCTAAGGCTCAGAGCATCCCTCCAGAAAGTCTCTGCCTGTCCTCTAGCTATTTTTTTCTGGGAGAAAAGTGATCCCTCTGCCTCTCTAATCCTCCATCTTCCAAAATAAGTTTTATCTCCCTTTCTTCCCTCACACCCTCTCCTGCATACACCCTTCTTTTTTATTTCTTTTAAAGATTTATTTATTTATTTATTTCTCTCCCCTCCCCCCCCCCGCCCCCCGCCCCAGTTGTCTGTTCTCTGTGTCTATTTGCTGCATGTTCTTCTTTGTCTGCTTCTGTTGTTGTCAGTGGCACGGGAATCTGTGTTTCTTTTTGTTGCGTCATCTTGTTGTGTCAGCTCTCTGTGTGGGTGGCACCATTCCTGGGCAGGCTGCACTTTCTTTCACGCTGGGCGGCTCTCCTTACGGGGCGCACTCCTTGCACGTGGGGCTCCCCTACATGGGGGACACCCCTGCATGGCAGGGCACTCCTTGCACGCATCAGCACTGTGCATGGGCCAGCTCCACATGGGTCAAGGAAGCCCGGGGTTTGAACCACGGACCTCCCATGTGGTAGATGGATGCCCTACCACTGGCCAAGTCTGCCACCCCCATACATCCTTCTTAAGACCCTATTCTCCTAGTATATTTAATATAATTTTGGTTAATTCTAGTGTATCTACAATATAATTTTTAAAATATTATCATTATTATTCCCCACCCCCTGCAAGATGGCTCCCTTGTCTGTTTGCTTATTGTCTTTGCTCATTGTGTTGGCTCATTGTCTCTACTCATATCTGCTTGTTGTCTGATCTTTGAATCCACTTGTTGTCTGCTTGGCCTCTTTAGGAGGCACTGGGAACTGAACCTGGAACTTCCCATGTGGGAGGCAGGTGCCCAACTGCTTAAGCCATATCCACTCCATTTATAATATAATTTTATTAATCACTGTTTACACTGATATGACTATGCATGCTATTTATACATGTGATAAACTATAATTTCTTTTTCTTTCCTGTTCAACTTTTTGCTTTTCCTAGATTTAGAACTGTCTTTCCTCATTTGCTTTGTATTTATCACTAAATTGACACCAAGCACTTTGCCCATTGTCTAAATCTCTCAATAAATCCAATCCCATTAGGCATTCTTTCAATCTTATCTTCCTAAAGAAATCTATCTGAGATTTTTCATAGGCTTAGAACTGGACTGGTTTCCTTTGTGTTGCTACAGAGCTGTTCTTGAGTGATATTTCTTTATCATCATTCTGAGATCCTCTTCTGCTCTCTTCTCTCCTGACTCACCAGAGATTGAATGAGGGACCTCCTGTTTCCCACATCCTTTGCCTTCTTTCTTAGTATCTCTTTTATTTTTGTAGAGAACATCCTGCCATAGGCTCCTCAGAAAGTTTACATCAGAAGTAAATATTTTAAGTCCTTACATACCTGAAACTATCTCCATTCAACCTTTACATTTAATGGATAGTTTGACAGGGTATTGGATTCTAGGTTGGAAATAATTTCCCTCAGAATTTTAAAAGGATCCCTCCACTGCATTCTAACTTTGAATGTTATTCTTGAACTGTCCAAAGCCTTTCAGTGATTCTCGATCTTTTTAATGGGACCTGGGGTTTTTGTTTTTGTTTTATTTTTTTGTTTTTTTTTCTTTTCTAAAAACTTGTAGGATCATCTCTTTGCCCATGTTTTCTGGAATTTAATATTGGTATTCCTTGGTTAGGGTCTATTTTCCTCCATTGTACTGGCTACATAATGAACTTCTTTAATTGAGCAATTTATCCCTTTTAGTGCTAGGAAATTCGAACTCTTCCTTTCTAACTTTTCTTTTTTGGACTCCTACTTTCTAACTCTTTGTACTTATATGTAACAGATTTATTAAGAGATAATTCACATGCCATAAAATTCACCTTTTTTAAGTGTACAATTTAATGGTTTTTGTTATATTCACAGAATTGTGCAACCATCACCACTATATAATTCCAGATCATTTTCATCACTCCAAAAGAAACTTGTATGCAATAGCAGTCACTCTTCTGCTCCATTCCCTCTCCCCCAGCCTATAGAAAACACTAATCTACTCTGTCTCTATAGATTTGCCTACTAAAGATATTTTATATGAGTCAAACCATAGAATATGTGGCCTTTCTATTAAGATAATATTTTTGAAATATATCCATGTCATTGCATGTAGAATACTAAATAAAGATTCAGTGTCATTCTGAATATAAAGAAAGAATTTTTGGGAGAATCAGTTTTTTCTGTCTCAGTTTTACCCTTTGTGATGACAATACTCTAAACTGAATCTTGGAAAGGGGGTGTCGCAGTTGATATGGTTCATGAATTCCAAAAATAGATATTGGATTATATTTATAAACTAGTCTGACCCTGGGTGTGATTAAATTATGATTAGGGCTTTGATTGGGCCACATCAGTAGGGCGTTGAGTTCCCGCCCTTTGGTGGGTGGGGACTCAAGATAAAAGACATGACAAAGGACAGAGTGGAGTTTTGTGCTGCAGCATGGGAAGTGAACACACAGAAGAATACAGAGGAATAGAGACGGCTCTTCAGACACGGCAGAAGCCCCGGGGAGAGAGACAGAACCAGTCGCCTGATAGTCTACAGCTGATCTTGCCAGAAAACAGAGGAGCAGAGCCAGGAGAGAAATGAACCCCAGGGAAGAGAGGAACCCAGGAAGACTGAATCCTGGCAGATGTCAGCAGCCATCTTGCTCCAACACGTGGCAAGAGACTTTGGTGAGGGAAGTAACTTGTGCTTTATGGCCTAAACTGTAAGCTTCTACCCCAAATAAATACCCTTTATAAAAACCACCTGATTTATGTTCTTTTGCATCAGCACCCCTTAAGCTGACTAATACAGGGGGTGGGGAGGGAATAGAAAATCTTCAAAATAAAAAATTAGGTTTTTTTTTCCTTTGGCAGGGGAGTGGATCTTAACATTTCTATATAACTGAGTATAATAACAAAAAGTTTTCAGGACTGACTGGTTGATTTCTTAGCAATGGTGAGTATGATCTGCCTAATTATCAAGAATATATACCTTTACTTCCCTAATTCTTAGAGGTGATCCTCTATGTTCTTGATATTTCATTCTCTTTCTACTTGACCCATTTATTCATTGTGTTGGTTATGATTAGGTTCAGTAACATTTAAGAAAAAACTAAAATAACATAACTTAAACACATAAGGATTGATTTAATTTTCTCTAGTAAAAGAAGTCAAAAGGTAGATAATCCAGGCTGTTTGTTGTATGAGGCCCCTGACTTCTAGTTTCGTTTCTTTGTGGTTTGTATAACAGAGTTTGCTCCAGGGTTCAAGATAGCAGCTGGAGCTCAAGCAGCCACGTCTGTATTCCAGGTAGCAGAGAGGAAGAAGAGAAAGACAAAAAGGTATACCTCAGCTGTGTTTTCCCTCTTATAGAGACTTTCCAAATGTCCCACCCATCAATCTTTGCTTACATATGTTTAATCAGAACTTATTCATAATATCATAGGAATAGGAAACACTGCCTTTTAGTTGTACACACTGTCACTGTGAATAAAATCTTTGTTCTATTGAAATGGAAGAAGTAGAAAGCATGTATTGAGTAGGCAACTCAGTCATTGCCATGTCTATGTAATTCAAAATATTTTTCCTCTTTTTATAAACACTGGCCTCTGATTTTCTGTGTAAAGATAGTAGAGAATAAGGGGATTAGTAATCAAAGTATTTTTTTGGGAGAAAATAGTTCTAGGTTTCCTCAAGGAAAACATGCTTTATATATGTAGACTACTACTTGTAATAATACACTTGTAGAGAGCTATAAGGTTTTTAAAATGATTTCAAAGAACATTATAAAGTTGATAGTTCTAAGAGTCCTGTATGGTAGGTAGGACAGAAATTGTAACTTTTATTGTAAAGATGATGAAGCTGAGACTCAGAAAGATAAAATGTCTTTCAAGAGGTCACTTGGCTAGGAATTTTCAGAGCTGAGTTTAGAATTCCAGACTTTTAAGTCATTCTCCAGTTGTCCTACTTCAGCATCATGTGGTGAGAAGGGCTATCTTATATGAAGGGTTTTGGTAGTGTTGGGATAGGGAGCAGAGTTGATGCATGCCTTCTCCTCAAGAAGTTCTTCCTCAGAATTACTGCATATTTGTCAAATGGCATACAATCCCCTCATCCCATTTGGAGCCTCTATTCAGTAAGTAGGAATAATTTTTGACATCAAATTCTGTTGTACAGGTACTATGTGGATTTGGAATTCGCCATAAGGCAAAATACCAACTTGGTGGTTACGGACGTTTGGCCATTAGTTAGTAATATAAATGTTAGTGACTTGATCTCTGTATTTTGATGCATAAAGAGGGATCACCAATAATCAGATTATTTAGAGTTGCATATTATTTCATCATAAATTGTGAATATGAAAATAAGTCATTATGCAGAGTTTGGGGAAAATGAAAATACTGCATATATTTTATACATTTAGATGTCATGCCATTCTTGTTTTTGTGTGGTTATTCATTTGAGTTGTACTTGGGTTAGAGAAGCAATAAGTCTGGGGGGGGGGGATCAGTTTTAGCATTGTGCCTTAGGGGAAATTGTGGTTATTAAAGCTTGCTAATTTTTAACTGAAAAACGATTGTTTCCCTGGAAGGGTTAAGCAACAAAACTATTTAAAAATTAACTTTTATAACCACATGCCTAAAGCACTCAATTGCGGTTTGTGCTATCCTATGTACTGGAAGCACTTTACAGGCCACTACAATTACTAACAATATTTAAATATGAAACATTTGTAAATGCAAAACATATTAGAAATTCACAGCACTAACCTAAGGAAATGAAGCATTCTTCTTAAAATTCCAAGTACCAGGGGAGCAGATGTGGCTCAAGTGGTTGAGCGCCTTCTTCCCACATGGGAGATCCTGGTTGGTTTCCCATGCCTCCTAAAGCAAAAACAAAAACAAAGCAAAACAAACAAACAAAAAACCAGCTCAGGAGAGCCTATGTGGCTCAGTGATTGAGCGCCGACTTTCCACATACGAGGTGGCCCCTGGTACCTTAAAAAAAATTCCAAGTACTGCAGTTCCTACTCAGTAGTAATTTATTTAGGCTAGCTCAAAGTTCAATATCAGAAACATATATAGCAAATGCATAGTATGAGAGTTTTTACTGGTAGCCTTTGTTTTTGTGTTAGATTTTTGGGTAAAGAAAGTTTTTGGGTAAAGAAAACTTAATTTCTTGTGATGTCTTATAGAAAAAATCAAACATACAGAAATAGAATAATATAATGAACCCTTAGGTACTCATTACCCAGCTGCAACAATGATCAAGTCATGGTTAATTCTACTTCATCTACTTCCCTCTCCCCGCCTTCCCAATTATTATGGACATCAGACCTTTTCATCTATAAATACTAGCTCTAAAATACAAGGCATCTCCTTTTAAAAACAGATATCTCCACATTTTTTGCCCTGAAGAGAAGTGGTAATTCCCTTCACCTTGAGTTATAGTGACTTACTTGACCAAGAGAATAGGACAGAAAAATCATTCTGGGAGTTACAAGGTTAGGTCTTAAGACAAGCCTTGATGCTCCCATCTGGACTTCTTTGGGCACATTCTGAGAGAGCCCTGCACTGCCCTGTAAGAGGTCTGGCAACCCAGAGACTGTCACACTGAAGAGAGCACATGCAGGTGCTCTGGTCCAAAGTCTCTACTGAGTCCAGCCTTCCACTCTTCCTCTCCAAGCCACCAGAAGAAAACCATCTTGGACCCTCTAGATCTGCCCTTCTGTCAGCTGAATTCCACCTAATGGCTTTATTTGATGCTGCATGGCACAGAAAAATCACTCAGCTGACCACTGCTCACATTCCTGACCTACAAAATTGTGAAATTTAATAAAATGGTTATTTTAAGGTACTAAGTGTGGGGGTAATTTATTATTCTGCAGTAAAGTATAGCAGGTACAAAACTATTATCCCTCCTGCAGTAGTGTGAGACTGTGTGCGCCCCATCAAATCATGTTCTTCAAGTTGGTCCATTCCTGCAGGTCTGAACATGTTGTGGGTAGGACCTTTTGATTAGGAGACTTCAGTTAAGGCATGGCCTAGGGTGTGTCTTAGTTCTCTTACCAGAATCCTTTATAAACAGGATGACTATGGAGAGAGAAAGAGGAAGCCACAGAACCAAGAAGCCGAAAGCAATGAAAGCTGGGGACGGGGCAGGGGGGGTGGAGGGAAAGTCTAGCAGACACTGCCATGTGCCTGGCCATGTGACAGAGGAGTCCAGGATTGCTGGCAGCTTGTCTTCAGGGAGAGAGCATTGCCTGATGATATCTTGATTTGGACATTTTTCTCAGCACTGAAATTGCAAGCTTTACATGATAATACATCCCCATTGTGAAAGCCAACCCATTTCTGTTATATGGCTCTCAGCAGCCTAGCAGACTAAAACAACTCCTAAGACAATTAACTATTTCCCTAAAATATCGCATACCCAATGTTCAAATCGCAAGTCATCCTCCCTGTCCTATAATTTTTTAAAAATTGTTTTAATTGGGATTTAAATAAGGTCCACATGGTGAACTGGGTTGACTAGTGTCCTCTCCAGATTCATGTCCACCTGGCCTCAGAATGTGACCTTACTTGGAAACACGGTCTTTGTGGATTTAATTAGTTAGGGTAAGGTCCTACTGAATTAAGGTAGGTCTAATCCAGTGTGACTGGCATCCTTAAACTTAAAGTAGAAGGAAATGTGGACACAGAGGGAAAATGGCCATATGAAAAAAGAACCAGAGTCTAGAGCTATGCCCCCACGAGCTAAGGAATGCCTGAGACTGCCAGAAACCAGGAAGAGACAAGGAAGGCTCTTCCTCCAGAGCAGGGCTCTTAACCAGGGGTCTGCAAGCTTGAATTAAGGTTCAAAAAGACATTATTCTTGTAGGGGCGTGTTGGTGCGGGTGTGATAAATTTATTAAATAGTACACATATAGTATGGGCTTAGTAAGGGGTCCGTGGTTTTCACCTGACCAGCAAAGGGGGTTCGTGGAACAAAAGAGGTTAAGAACCCCTGCTCTAAAGGCTTCAGAGGTAGCATGGCCCTGGTAATACCTTGATTTTCGATTTTTAGCCTGCAGAAACTATAAGAGAATAAATCTCTATTGTTTCAAGCCACCCTGTTTGTGGTTCTTAAGCAGCCCTAAGTAATTAATACACATGGTGATTGATTTTTAAAATCTCTTACATCTCTTTGATCTATTGGTTCCCTCTTTTTTTTTCCCCCTTTCATATTGTTTATTTAAGAAACTAGATCATTTGTCGTGAGAGTTTCTCACAAAATGAATTTTAGTTTGTTTGATATGTTCTCCTGACACCTGTGTTTTCTGTAAACTGACAGATTTAGAGGTTTGATCAGTTTCAGGTTTGATTTCGGCAAGCCTATAAGGCAGGGTTCTTAACAAAGGGTCTGTGAGCTTGAATTGAAATTCCAAAAAAACCATTATACTTGTGGGGACATGTTGGTGCGGGTGTGATGTATTTATTAAATAATACATAGTATAGTGTGGACTTATAAGGGGTCTGTGGTTTTCACTTAACTGGCAAAAGGGTCCATGGAGCAAAAAAGATTAAGAACCCCTGCTAGAGGGTGTTGCTTACTTCGATCAGGAGGCATAGCATATATCAGTTTATCTCGTTTTGTGATGTTAGCTGTCATTCACAATCATTTCATACACCCATTTTTAAATTGGGGATTGCAAAACAGAGATCATGTCAGTTATTTGGTGCATAACAAAAGATCAAGGAATCTCAGCAGCATGACAATAAGTATTTAGCTAATGACTTGTGAGTGGACTGCTGGTCTAATCTAGGATTGGCTGGGGCAACTTGACTCTGCTCCACATGCCCCTCATCCTCTTCCTGGGTCCAGAAGACTATCCTGGATCATGTTTTTCTTACGATGATGGAAGAAACAGAGAGCTAGTAAAAGTATGCAAATTCTCTTGAGGCCGGAGTTTGTAATTAGCATACCATCACTTCTACCTCATCCCATTGGCCAAAGAAAGTCAGATGGCCAAATCCAAAGTCAAGAGGTAGGAAAGTGGTCCTGCCTTCCATGGGAGGGCACAGCAAAGATACGAAGGAAGGGCATGGACAATGGAAGGGGTGAAAAATTAGGTCAACAACATACTCAGTCACCGCGATATTCCACTACTGTTTGCCCTTCATTAATTAGCCAGAATACGTCTATGGAAAATAAGCACAAACTCCCCTTCATCAGCTACTTGGTTACCCTGAGGTACAATTAATTTAGGAAAGGGAGGATAGATGTTTGATTCCTTCTCTTTATTTACCAGTTTTTCAAAAGAGTTGATGCTTAGTATTTTCCAAAGGGGTCAAGTGAATTTTTCTTGTTTTGCATTTCTTATTTTTTATTTGATGAGTGATTTTTAAGTTGTTTTTTTAAAGTTACTTTTAAAAGTGGACTTCAAACACATTTATTTCAATCTGTTGCAATTACTATTCTTATTGTTGTTCAAATTTTCCCAACTTTTGCCAGTAGGAGCCTCTTGAAGCTGGCTCCTGAATTTTTTGACATGCCCACAGTAATCTTTGATATTTTCCTTGCTTCATATATGACAGACCTGAAAATAGGCATATAACACTTAATTTTTAAGCTGTAGAGATATATCTAGGGATGAAACGTTAATTTTTAATGTATCTGAGGAAAGTTTCAGTTGTTGAAAGACTAAGCAATTTTGTTACCAGGACAACTCATGTAAAAAATATATGCTCTAAAAATTAAAATAGATTAATATGGTATTATAGTTGTTTTCACTGTATTTTAGAAGGAAAACCAAGCACTATTTGATAAGGGCTGGGTCAGAGGGAATAGCTAAGGGTGAAGATCACCATCTTGTCTTATGTCAGCCTTCATTCTCTCTTCAGGCTTAAAACAGGCCTACGAGGTGACAGCTTGACATTAATGCCAAAGGCTAGAATTCATCTTTGGCTTTAGTCAGAGATGCCCCTCACAAAGCTTTGGTGCAGCAGCTGTAGCTCTCCTATAGTTACATGAACTTAGTTTATTACTTAATTCAAACAGTATCTACTAGTCCCAGGATTGTGTTAAAGCAGCCACTGGGTCTTTATGAAATATAGGGGAAATATAGGAGAAAAATAAATTATATTCCGTGTTTATACAGTCAGGTCATAGAGCCAAGATAAACTCTGGTACAATTAAATGATGACCCAGGATAAGATATACTTCAGTAGTCAAATGAGTGGTACTATCAGTTATTACTGTAGGATTTCATAGGTGAGATTTATTATCTTAGTATATGCAGAAGAAGGATTGATGGAAGAGCTGCTCCTTAATCCATATCCTGAGGAAATGTGTCATTTTCAAGGGCAGAAGAAGGGGTGGTGGTGAAGAAACACAGGAGCAGTTGTGAAGAGAGGACAGGGGGGAGGCCAGCCAGCTTGAAATGAAGGGTTCAGCTGGGGAGTTGGGTGGAAACATTTGGAACATGTTGGCTGAAGTCAATCTCATAGCAAGTTTGAAGGTTAGGCTGAAGAGATTAGGTTTCAGAAAAGCATCTGTGCCCCTCATCTCAGCTGCCAAGATCTTTACTCTTAACCAGTAGCTAGTATATTATTTTTTCTGTAAAAATTCCAGGAGTATAACTAAAGTAGGAAAAGAACTGTCAGCGTTGGAGTGGTAAGGAGAGTCTTTCAGAATAAGGACTTAAGGGAATGGTAAGAAAAAGGAGGTAGTAAACTCAGAAAGTTTACTTTCTAAGTTATTCATTTAACAAATATCTGTTGAGTGTATCTGTGAGCAAGGCAGTATGCTAGGTTCTGAGGATAGAGAAGAACACTATTCATTAAACACCTGTTAATGGTCTGAATAATTGAAGAAGCATCAATACCTTGATGTAGAAGAATTAATAATTTAATCCTTAAGAGTAGAATTTCAGACTATGTGATAGACCAATAGAGGAGGTATTTTTTGTCAGAGTTGTCTTTCCTCTCATCTCAGATAATAGTGTGTGGTATGGCACCTACTCTATTCCCAGGATGTAATGCTAAACTGTGACCCTCTCTCTCTGCCCTCTCATATTCTTGGCCTTTAAGAACTCCTAGGACAAGGAGCATTCTGAAAAGTTGAGGATAATAGCTGAGTAACATTAATTACTATGAAGCAGGAAGCGATTTGAAGAGAAATTGCCAGAGAGCAGCTGTAAGGCATTCATTCCATCAGTCAATATTAATTTAGCTCCTTCCATGCTTTAGGCACTGGTCTAGGTGCTGGAGTACAAGACAGAAAATGTTTCTACACTCACAGTGCTGACATTCTGGTGGGGAAGAGACAGGCAAAAAAGCAAAGAAATAAATATATACTGGATTTTCATGTAGTGATATGCGCTATGAAAAAAATATATAGAGGAAGGCACCAAATAGTGATGTGTGTATGTGGTGGGAGAGTTCATTTTAGATTGGATGAACAGAGGAAATATCTCCAAGGAGATGACGTTAGAATTACTTTAGGAATAGTGTTCCATGGAAGAAAAGAGCAAATGGAAAGGCCTTAAGACAGGAAGGGCTGCGAATGATTGAAGGCAGCAAGAAGGAGTATGTTTGGACACCTGTGACCTAGAGGTAGGAGAGGTGGGCAAGGGCCAGTGTATTTAGGCCTCAATGAGAAATGTGGAATTTTCAGTGTGATAGGTACTTTGAGAAGGTTTTAAGAATGGGAGGAACGTGATCTGATTTATACTTATAGAAAATCATTCCTGATAATTAGAATAAATGAGAATAAACTTATGGAGCAAGATTGCAAGCAGATCTGTTGGGAGGCAGTATTGGGGTCAAGGTGGGAGGTGATGGTGATTTGGACTAGGGTGTGGTGGTGGAGGTTGTGAGAAGTGACTGGTCTCAAGATGCATTTTGAAGGTGGAGCTGCCAGATCTTGCTGATGTACTTGGGGTGTGAAGAAAAAGAGGTTAATAAAGGGTTACCCACCTCAGGATGAGTGGTGGTCCCATTTACTGAGATAGCAAAAGGCTGTAGAGGAGGAGATTTGACAATAAATATTTGTTGAATCATTGAATGAATAAAATAATCAAGGAAACTTCAAACTTGAGGAGACAAGGAGAGGTTCTCTGGTTCTCCACGATTATGAGACAATAAGAACATATAATAGTCCAGAGTCATGTTAGATCATTATAGAGTTTCTAGAGTTTTAGCAGCTTGGGTGTACAGAAACCATTGAAGATTTACTGAGTACTTAGAAGTGGCAAAGCAGAAAAAAATTTAAACTAGTGGTCTAAAAGAATTAATACTGGGCTAGAGGTCAGACTACTTTTAGGACTCAAAGTGAGGAATGGAAAAAAGTTAATTAGGTATTTTCTGCCACAGCCCCTGACCTTTGCCTTGACCAGGTTCTTCTCTTGTTCTACCTATTTAGAGGCTCAAGAGGGAATGGAAAACAGATTTTTTTCTTGACATTGTAGGAATAATCAATTGGATGGCGCCACTTCAGCTGGCACCAGAAGACAGAATCCATCCATCCAATATTAAAGTCTGTCATCCAAATGTATCTTTAACATGTTACCCCTTAATTCTACCTTGCCCATGAGCTTTCCTGTAGGTACATAAATAAATCATGTTTACTGCAGATGGCAAAGGTATCATTTCCATTCCAGGAAACCATCTACCTGTCACTGTACTTTGCCACAGGTATCAAAGCATTTGCCAAGCCTCCTGACCTCTTGAGTTAATTTACCTCATGATTGCACATATATTTACTTTTTAATTTTGAAAATTTCAAACTAATAGAACAATCTACAATAGTACAATGACCTCTTGTGCACTCTTACCCTCGATTCTCTAATTGTTAACATTCTGTTCTGTTTGCTTTATATCCATATCTACATATCAACATGCATGCACACATGTCATTACTACTACAATTGCTACTATTGATGTTGCTGAACCACTGCAGGTACTATAACCCTTTACCTCTTCCTCGTGTATTTCCTACAAGCATGGACGTTCTCCTACAAAATCACAATACAATAATGAAATTCAGTAAATTTAACTTTGAGACCATATCACCACCCAATATACATATAGTCCATATTGAACATTCCAGCAATTGTTCCAACAATATTCTTCATTGCATCTTTTCTTCTGACCCATCACATTGTGTTTGTTATTTTACGACGTAGTTTCACTCTTTCCTATCTCTGCAGTCAGAGGCTTTATGTTTGATACGGGTCTTTGCTTCCCTTATTTAAGTCACTGAGCACCAGTTATTTAGCACCTGTCAAATGATGAACACTATATTAAACCAAGGGAGGACCAAAAATAACTAGAGATGAAATTTCCCAGTCTGCCAACCGTTGGGAAGGCAGTATTTCCATCCAAGAAACAACTGTGTTAATTCCAAAGCAATATACAGTTAAGTGTGAAATAAGGTATTGCAAGTGCTTAAGGAATTTGGAGTTTTGAAAAAATAGAAAGAAAAAGAAAGGAGCACTGTAGGGCCAAGGTTATCCTCTAACTCTGTATTGAGTATTGCTCTTCTCTATTGGATACTGAGTTGGGGTAAAATTTGGTCACCAGGAGCTTTTAAAGACTCCATATATGATTCTGAGGTGGTACTTGAGCTGGGAATCATTATACCAGACTCTAAGTCTGAGCAAAACAGCTGCTCAGCCTTCATGCATTCCTTTAGAAGCTTCCCTGACCTCTATCTACTAGACACCAATAACATACCCAGTTGTGACAACCAATTATGTTTCCAGACATTGCCAAATGTGTCTGGGGGTGGCAGGTGGGAGGCCAAATCAAAGGCAGGGTCACTTCTGATTTATTGTTGAATGACAAGCACCATGTCTGGCCCAGAGTAGGTATGTGAATCTCTGTTTAATCAAGGAACTAATGAATCAAAGCACGAGGTTTTTACTAATTTTCTCAGTATCCTCACTATGTCCACACTGAATTGTGCCAATTAAAGAATTTCCCAGGGAGTGAATGTGCAAGGGTAGCCCCCTGTAGTATTTATGATAAAACTGCATTTTGGTCAAAGTTGGTTTAAAGCAGTAGTGGACCAATTTTAAAGCATAGACCAATAAACCCAGCAAATGCAATTCATTTAAAAATATTTATTCTTTTCATTTATTTAAGCAAAAAGATGATGGATGGTTTAAGTCTGGCAGGGAAGGTGGTGTGATGAAGGCAACTGACACCTCCCACCAATGACTGGGACAGCATGTGAGGGATGTGCAGCAGCCCTGAGTGGTGCTCCCTGGGGTGTGACTTATTTGGTCTGTGAAGACCGAAGAGTCAGTCATGATCAACAGTCAGAAAGCCTGTCTAGGCTGCAACAATGGCACAATGTGAATGCAGTCTTCTACCCTGTGTTTTAGTTTCTTAGGCCCCGCAAGCAAATACCATGAAATGGGTCAGGTCAAGCTATGGGAATTTATTTGCTCATGGTTTTGAGGCTGGGGAAATATCCAAATCAAGGCATCATCAAGTCCTAAAAATATTCACATATCCAATAGTTCACTGCTTTGAAAAGAATATTTTCAGTAGGATTCATTCCTATCCCTTTCTCACTCATACATCAGAAGGCAGTTTTATGGTCAATATGTTCTACCTTAATGAATAATGTTGGCCCTTGGTTGTTGATTCATATCCTATTTCCTGGTTTGGAGCAGCACTCTGCTCCCCTTTGATAGCTGTTACTCTTACTCTATGACTTCCTTCCCCCCAGCTTGGGCTAGTTCACTACTATCTTTGTCTCTGATAGTCTATAACAGCTAATACAGATAACTGTCTGAGTGGGACTTGATAACAATGTCCACTGCTTATTGTTTGGCTCTTACACTTCTATGTCCTCAGCTAACTTAAAAAAATATGCATGATCCAATTACTCTTTTAGGAACTAAAGATCCACAGATTGTCTCTGCTGTAGGGGCAATATCTAATACTCTTCATGTCAATTCCACATCTGAGTCTGTGGTTTTAAAACCACTCAATGTTTTGGCTTAAACAACAGAAATTTATTGTCCCACATATTTGGAGTCTAAAAGTCCAACATCAAGATATTGGCAGGAAGGGAGCTGAGGTGGCTTAAGAGAATGATCACCTCTCTCCGGAGAGGTGATCGGGAAGATCCCAGGACCAGTTCCAGAGCTGCCTAATGAGAATACAAAGCAAACACAGACAAAGACACAGTGAATGGACACAGAGAGCAGACAATGGGAGGGTGGGGGGTTGGGGGGCATGGGAATAAATAAATAAATCTTAAAAAAAAAAAAGATATTGGCAGGGTTCCCAGAATCCGTAACTGATTCCTAACAAATCCATTGATCACTGAACTCTCCTAGTTGCTATCACATCTCTGTGTATATATCTTTCATAGCATTTATCACAAACTGTGTTTACTTATTTACATATTTGCTTGCTAATTGATTGTATATCTCCCTCTCCAGAAAATATAGTTCCAAAATATTAGGGCCTTATTTGATTTCTTTATTGCTATGTCTCCTGTGTCTTGAATAGAACATGGCACATATCAATAAATATTTATGGAGTCAATGACTATATCTTCCACATTATCTATGTGGAATGCTTGATAGTCATACAAGAGGCCATCAGTAAACAATTTTAGATGAATTCTTATGTAAGGGTCTGTGATAGGAAACAATAATACTTTTTTTCAATTTTATCTTTTATTATTTTTATTTGGACAATTCATATGCATATGTACAAAATACCTTACTGTCAGAATCCTCTTTTATAATTCTAGTTGATTTACAAAAACAGGGCAGAAAAATAACTTAGGTCACTAATACTGTACAAAAATAAAACTGATTAAACAGTTGTAAAGGTCAGTATCTTATAGTGTTACAGATCATTCATCTGTTGTGAAATAATACTTTTTAAGACTTGTAATATGTTTTGAGTTACTATTTTTTACTATTTTTTTCTTTGGAGATACTTTATTTATTAGTCAGGTTTTTCTAGGGAAACAGAATTGACAGGAGAGATCTGTAAATATTATGAGAGTTTTATGAAAATTGTCTCAACCAACTATGGGCCTGCATAAGCCTAAATTCTATAGAGCAGGCTGCAAGCTGGGAATTCCAATGAAGGTTTTCAACTAATTCCCCAGAAGTTGGCTCACTAAGTAGAGATGGAAATTCTCTCTTCTGACTGCTGAAATCATCACTTCTCCTTTTAAAGCCTTCAACTGATTGGATAAGATGTTTCTTATCATTGAAGGCAATCTCTTCCATTGATTATAGATGTCATCAGTCACAGGTGCAATCAATTTACTGATGATTTAAGTCCATGAAATGTCCTTAGAAGAATGTATCTTCTGCTGTCTGCTAGTTTAAGAGTATCATTCAAGTCTTCTATTTCCTTGTTGATCTTCTGTTCAGATGTTCTATCCATTATTGAAAGAGGTGTATTGAAGTCTCCAACTAATAATGTAGAACCATCTATTTCTCCCTTCAAATCTATCAATATGTGCATCATATATTTTGGAACTCTGCCATTAGTGCACATATATTTATAATTGTTATATCTTCTTATTGAATTGACCCCTTTATGAGTATATAGTGACCTTCTTTGTCCCTCATAAGAGTTTTTGACTTAAGGTCTATTTTATTTTATATCAGTATAGCTACCACAGCTCTCTTTTGGTTATTATTTACATGATACATATTTTTACATCCTTTCACTTTCAACTTACTTTTGTTTTCAAATTTAAGGTCAGTCTCTTGAAAAAAGCTTATAGTTGGGTCATGCTTTTTTATCCATTCTGTCAATCTTTGCCTTTTGACTGAGGAGTTTAATCCAGTTACATTTAAAGTAACTACTTGTAATGCAGGACTTTCTTCTGTCATTTTGTTGTTTTGTCTTTGTAAGTTTATATCTTTTTTGACCTTCAGTTCTTCTATTAATGTTTACTTTCATATTTAAGTGATATTTTGGTATTGTATTATTTTGCCTTCCTTTTTTTTTTTTTTAAGATTTATTTTATTTATGTATTTCTCCCCACTACCTTGCTGTTTTTCACTTGCTGTGTCTATTTCTATTCCTTGTTTCTTTTGGAGGTACCAGGAACCAAACCTGGGACCTCTGATGTGGAAGGGAGGTGCCTGATTGCTTGAGCCACCTATACTCCCAACTTTGTTTTTTCTCACTATGTTTTTTCCTCCCTGTGTCTCTTGTTGTGTCATCTTGTTCCATCAGCTCACCATCTTCTTTAGGAGGCACCGGGAACCTCTGATCCCTGCTTTGTTATGTCTCTTATTGTCTTTTCTTCTTGTGTCTCTTGTTGTGCCAGCTTGCTGCTCCTGCCCATCACACCAGCTCGCTGTTTTCTTCAGGAGGCACCAGGAACCAAACCAGTGACTCCCAAGTTGTAGGCAGGAGCCCAGTCACCTAAGCCACATCCGCTTCCCTCATTACTTTCTGAATACATTTTTCTTTATTTTCTTCATTGTTACCATGTGGCCAAGATCCTAAAGCTATAACAATCACATTTAATTTGATACCAGCTTAACTTCAATAGCTTGAACAGACGCTTTTCCTATACCTCTCTGTCCTCCCACCTTTTTGTTACAAATTGTATCTTTATATGTTGTATGTCTAAAACCATAGATTTATCAGCATTCTTTGTGCATATATACTTTAGAAACTATATGTAGTAAAAAGTGTAGTTACATACCAAAAAAAACCACAACAAACAAAACAATATAATAGTACTGACATTTATAATTACCAGTATGTTTACTTTTACCAGAGGCCTTTATTTCTTTTTGCTGCTTCAGTCCATTGTCTAATGTTCTCTCATTCCAGTCTGATCAGCTCCCTTTAGCATTACTTATAGGGCAGGTCTAGTGGTGATGAAATTTCTCAGCTTTGATTTACCTGGGGATGTCTTAATCTCCCCCTCATTTTTGAAAGCATGTCTCACTGGATATAATATTCTTGGTTGGCATTTGCTTTCTTTCAATACTTTAAATATTTTGTGGTTTCTGATGAGAAATGGGAAGTTAAACTTATTGGGATTCCCTTGTACATAACATGTTGCTTTTCTCTTGCAGTTCTCAGAACTCTTTCCTTATCCTTGTGCTTGGGCATTTTGGTTATTATGTGACTGGGATGGTTCTCTTTGAGTTTATCCTGTTTGGGGATCTTTGGGCTTCTGAATGTTTTTGTTCATAAGTTTCATTAAATTTGGTAAAAGTTTTCTGCCATTATTTCTTTGAATTTACCTTCTGCCCCTTTCTTTCCTCTCCTAGGACTCCTATAATGCATATATTGTTACGGTTGCTGGGGTCCTTAGGCCCTTAGGTTCTGCCACTTTTTAAAATTCTTTTTTCTTTCTGGCTCTTCAGCCTGAATCATTTCAATTGTTTTATCTTGAGATTACTGATTCTTCTGCCAGGTCCAATTAGCTGTTGAAATCCTCTAGAGAATTTTTCAATTTATTTATTGTGGCCTTCAACTTCACTATTTGTTTAATTCCTCATTCATTCATCATTTTCCTCACATGTTTTAGTTTTTTCTCTGTGTTTTCTTTTATCTCCTTGAGCATACTGAGGAGGTTTTTTTTTTGTTGTTGTTTTTTTTTTAAGTCTTTGTCTGGTACATCCAAAGTCTAATCCTCTTTGTAGGTGGTTTCTGGATTTTGATCTTGTTCCTTTGGATGGGTCATCATTTCCTATTTCCTGTTTGTCTTACATTATTTTGTTGCACACTGTAATTATAATATTTTAAAGTGTTAAGCCTACAATTTAATCCCTGAGCTCTCTGTTCCTTACATTTTTATCCAGCTAGCGATATCTTAAAGTATCTCTTACCTAAAGCCCTTAGGTTCTCCTCATATACAGATCAAAAGTTAAAACTCCCTGGCCTGGTTTCAAGAGTACACTATAGTTTCACCAGAATACACTTGTCCTCTTATTTCCCATTGCTTCTCTACATACATCATGCCGCAATCTCACCAGAACTCACCTGACCTGTCTAATTTCCCATTACTTCTCTACATAAATGCAATGCTCTGCCAAACCGGTTTAGTAACTTTCCTTTGAACACGGCTTTTTATCCCTTGTTCATACTTTTATTCACCTAGGGGAAAAAATCATCCCCAAATCCCCATCAAAATCCTACCCATCAAAAAAAAAACAAGTTCATATTCCACCTCTTTTCTCAAGTCTTCTCTAGCTACATGTATATGAATAGATCAGGCCCTCAGAACTCTGGTGCATCCCCTCAAGGGCACCGCATGAATGGCAATTAATCAAGCACTGTGTTGGGATGCCTCTTCTATCAATGTCTGGAATTTTATTAAAATCTTTGTGAAGATCTTTCTTTTTTAACCTGCCTATAAGCCTCTTGAAATTCTTAATACATTTTAAGGAGTTTTATTGAGATATATTTCACACACTGTACAGTCTATCCAAAGTGTATAATCAATGGCTTTTAGTATATCACAATGTTGTGCATTCATCAGCACAAAACATTTTAGAACAATGACATTATTCCAAAAAGTGAAACTCCAAAACTGCTTAGCAGTTACCTCTCAATCCCTTTATTCTTCCCCAGCCCTTTATTATACCAATATAATTTCATCTGTATAAACTGATTTGTATTTACATTTTATATAAATGGAAATATATCATTTGTAATACTTTGTGCATGGCTTATTTCACTTAGCATAATTTTTTGCCTGATATTAACATCTTGTAACATTAACATACATTTATTCAGTTTCAAAGAAAAACAGTCTTAAATATGCAATATTACCCATATTCATATTTCACATGAGGTTCTTAATAAATTTGATATCTCAGAAATTCCCAAGTTTATCACTTTTACTAAAGCTTATGATTTACTTCATAAAAGCAGTATGGAGGAAGCAGATGTGGCTCAAGCAGTTGGCACCTGGCTCCCAAATGGGAGGTCACAGGTTTGGTTCCCAGTGTATCCTAAAGTAGAAACAAACAGACAATGAGCAAACACAAAGAGCGAACAGACGAAGGAGCCTTGGGGGAGGAGGGAAGCAATGTAGTTGGGGAGCAGAGTAGTTCACGTGGTTGAGTGCCCACTTCCCATGTATGAGGTCCTGGGTTCAATCCCCAGGGCCTCCTAAAAACGAACGAACAAACAAAAACCTACTTCCAAATGGGGAGTGGATGTATCTCAGTGTACCTCCTTAAAATAAAAAAGCAGTACAGTTGAAATTCACAAGAGGTTTCTCATATACTATGATTTGTTTTTAAAAAATTGTTAGGTTTACAGGAGACAGAACGGGAGAAGAAGTTTGTATCAATGCCCATATGGGCAAAATCTATGATAAGGTGGAAGGGTATAATTGTGCAGTAGGTGGACATAACAGTGGTGGAGTGATGCTATTGGGTTGGGCAGTGCTGGTCTGTGAGGGGGTAGGATGGGGAGGATGGGTTGGATTGGCCACAGAACTGAGTGGACGATTGGAAGACGATGCAGGTCAACTCTGGGGATTTGCAGGCATGTGGTTGAAATTACAGCACTGGGAATGTTCTTTTGGCAAATACGGCAGGGGAGGGTTACTGGTTTAAGGTTTTGGATGTGGGAACATGTGGGACAGGGTGCACCTGGGGCAGGCTTCTAGGAAGTGTGTAGTGTTTACCTTGTCATAGTGTGTTCTATCAGTGGGTGGAGACCCACATAATGAGCAGGAAGATGTTGAACTCACATCCCAGGGAGTACTGCTATGATCTCAGATAGAGGGGCAGGAATCTCTTGAGAACATAAGCAGTGCCTAATAGGGGCAGACAGGCCAGTACGTCAAGCCTTCAATGTTGTTTCAAGTAACTATGAATCTTGTCCTTCAATGAGTTAATCTTGATGGTTACTGTGGGTCCCAAAGGGAGGGGGGGAGGGAGGAATAGAATAGATTGAACATGGGGTATTTTGGGGATGATGATCTTGATCTTGCAAAGATGGATACAGACCATATTAAATTTCATCAAAATCTATAAAAGTGTATGGTCCAAAATGTAAACCATAATGTAATCATTACCATGGTTAGTAGCAATGTTTCAATATTTGTGCATCAGTTGTAACGAATGAACCATTCACATATAAAATGTTATTAATACAGGAAAGGGGAAAAGGGGAAGGATGTTGATGTTGGGTATATGGAAATCATCTATATTCTGTATGTGACTTTTCTATAACTTAAGGCTTCTTTGAAGACAAAATGAAAAAAATAAGACACTGGAGGAATAAACAGAAGAAAATGTCACTGTACATACAAGACAACAGATCTTACAGTCATGAAAGATATAAGGTCAAAAATTTTTAAAAATTTTATATTTTTAATCTTTTTATTATTTCAGTTTTTTAAAAAACTTGTATTTTACTTGTTATTTTAAAACTATCATTATTATTTCATTTTCTTATTAATTGTATTTGGTTATTTTGTTGGCTTCGATTTTGAAGAAATTTTGGATCACAGAAGTGATACAACTATGGCAGGGGGGGATCATTGGTGCAGGGTGTCAGAGATGGATCACCTGGATCATAATTTTAAGACATATGAATGTGTTCAAGTGTTCATGGGGCTTTGTCACAATGGGTGAAGAGTCACACAATAACTAAAAGAATATTGAATTCCCATCCTGGGAAGCTCTGCCACATTCTCTACTGGGACAGCAAGAATCCCCAAACACAGGGACAGTGACAAGTGAAGGAAGATGAATGATTGACAGGCCTTTGATAGTGATGACTGTACTTATGAATCTTTACTTTTGAAACTGAAACATAGCCTACTTTTATAGGGTGCCTAAGAGTTACCTCCTGAGAGCCTCCTTGTTGCTCAAATGAGGCATCTCTCTAAGCTAAACTCAGCATATAAATGCATTACCTTCCCCCAGTGCGGGACATGACTCCCAGGGATGAGCCTCCCTGGCACCAAGAGATTACTACCAAGTACCAACCAGCAACGCAACTGGAAAAAAACCTTGAAAGGGTAAAGACAAATAAGTTTATATGGCTAAGAGACTTCAAAGTGAGTCAGGAGGTCATTCCAGAAGTTACACTTATGCACGTCTCAGCTGGATCTCATTGACTGACAAAGTAAATATTGCCTCAAATAGCAGGGTTCCTGAGCACTCTAGAGACACCCAGATATATAGTCAGGGCAGACACCTCAGGAGTTTGACACCCTGCCAGTGGGCCCTACTTTGGAAGTAATGCTCCCCAGTGTGACAGAGTTGGAGTCAGTTGTGGTTTCCCCACATGGGGCTCTTCTGCCCTTTGTATTTGAAACTGTAATTAGTACTATGTTGATAGGTGGGTCCAAGAGACTTAAGTTTTTGGGCTGTTCAAGTGCCAACTGGGTACTACTCTCCAGTTCATTCTCACTCAGAACAACTAAAAAAGAGACGATGGACAATGACTATCCCAAGGAACAGAGTCTACAACTGCAAGCAAGATAGTCCCTTCCATCTGCCCCATGGGATCTAAGCCCCCTCTCAATTAGAGGCGGAGTGGGCATCACCTGCCCAGAATCCTCAGGATTGGGAATGATGGACTAGAGTAGACTTACTGTTATTCTACTACAGACTTATTGTGATTCTAGCAGTGGAAGAACTGTTATCACTGATGTGGAGACAATTGCCACTGGAGGTTCTGAGGGGAGGGAGAGGAAAAATAGGTGTAATATGGGGGCATATTTGGGACTTGGGAGTTTTATTGAATTGCATTGCAATGACAGATACAGGGCATTTTATATCTTGTCATAACTTAAAGAGTTATGCAGGAGAGAGTGTAAATTGCAATTCTTAATGGCAATGCTCCAAAATGTGTTCAATTTTAACAAATGTCCCACAGTAATGAAGGATGTTGTTAATATGGGAAAATGTACAAGGTGTAGGGAGCAGGGAATATTCAAATCCCCCCAATATATGTATTTTTAAAGATTTATTTTATTATTTATTTCTCACCCCTCCCTCCACCCCGGTTGTCTGTTCTGTGTCCATTCGCTGTGTGTTCTTCTGTGTCAGCTCTCCCTTTGCGTGGCACCACTCCTGGGAGGGCTGTGCTTTCTTTGCGCAGGGTGGCTCAATGAGGGGTGCACTCCTTGCACGTGGGGCTCCCCTATGTGGGGGACACCCCTGCGTGGCACCGCACGTGGGCCAGTTCATCACACAGGCCAGGAGGCCCTGGGTTTGAACCCTGGACCTCCTATATGGTAGGCGGATGCTCTATCAGTGGAACCGCGTCCACTTCCCACCCCATAAATATTTTAATGTAATATTTATGTAAGCTAAGTATCTTTAAAAATATACATGTATATATACAAAAATAATTGTTTATCTCAATCCATTTAACAACATTGTAGAAGCAAATCTAAACATATTTTTCAAGGTGATCATTTAAAAGGTAAGAAAAGCCTTACATCAAGACAGCTGAAGTAAAAAATTAATTTACTGATCAAGAGGTTTAAAAAAGTGCACTGGTGGTAAACGACTCCAGTTAAATCACAGAGCCCTTTAGTCTTCCCTCCTCCCAAATACAAATCAGGACACTGGTCCAGTCTTTTTTGGTAGGTGATATTGAAGAGATAAAATTTAAGAAGGAACTGTGCAGCTTAATAATTGCTAACGTTTATGGAGTTCTTACTATGTGCCATGATCTAACCTCTTCACATATGTAAACTCAGGTAAGCCTGGTATACATAGGAAATAAGAGAGGAGGCAGGGACTAATATTATCCCCAATTTTTAAGATGAGGAAACTGAGGCCGAGCGAGGTGAACAGTTTGTACGTGACTCGCAGGGCTGGGATCCAGTTTATATACAAAAGAATCCAGGAAGAAAAAGTTCTCCCAAGCCACTTTGCTTTTTGGTTCATTCCTAGAGAAAGGGAAATCGAAAGTTTCGGTGGCGGAACCTTGTAAGAAAGGGAATTGACAGCTTTCGTTCCAGGGCGGGGCCGTGCAGCCGCCCAGCCACCTCGCACGTCTTTCCTTCTGGCTCCAGCCACCCACACCTTCTTCCCTTTCCTCCCCCCATCTCGCTCTGCTTCCCTTTCGCCTATCTCCGGATCCTTCCCGGCTTCACCGCTGCATCTTCAGCCAAATTATGCCACCTCGGTTTAGCAATTCCCCGCCCGGGCCACCGCGTCACCCTGGAAACGCGCCCTGGGGCGATCCGCTGTCGCGCGCCGTGACGTAAGTCGTGCGCTTCCGCTGTGCGCACGCGGGGCGGGGCCGCGAGGCCAGCCGCTCGGGGGCGGGGTCGGGGCCAGGGCCGAACTCCGGGCCTCGGCGGCCGTCGTTCACTGCTGGGTGTAGTCGCCTCGCCCGCTCCCTGCCCCCCAGGGCTAAGTGGAGCCGGGCGGCGTCGGCTTCAGGGTCTCGGCCTCCACCGCGGCGATGGCTCTGTGAGGCCGAGGCCGCGGCCGCAGCGCTGGACGGCGGCTGGGCCCGGCCGAGTCCGCTCATGGTGCCGCCACGACGCCAGCGCGGGGCAGGGAAGCCAGGTAGGCAGGCAGGGGGTGGGGGGCCCTGAGGTCACCCGGAGCCCCACCCGGCCTGAGACCCCGCCAGCAGCCCCACCTCCAGCCCCTGGTGGCAGCCGACTTGGCCCTCCCTGACGTGGGGTCTGTCTCTAGGGGCGTTTCGGGGGGAGGCTGACGGGCGTACGAGCCCCCTCTCTGCTCCGGCAATCGAGGAAGCTGCCGCCTCTCTCTCGCTCGCTGGTGGTCGCCCTGGGGAGGCGACCCTGGCTTAACTGTTTTTTTCTCTCTCCTGTTAGGAGGGTTCTCTTTGACAGCTGTTCCCTCTCTCCTCTTGAATTTGATCTAAAATAACGATGTTGTGACAGCAGTTGGGTGGGTGGAGCATGGAGGATCCTTTTCTTTTATCACGTGAGGTGATTGGAAAGTTGTCCTCAAGAGCCACAACAAATCACCTCCTCTCAGATAACCAAATTCCACTCCAGGAGATCGAGGACAGAAAAGACAACTTTGAGGAGCAGGCATTTGTCTAGACCCTGTGCCTGGGTTGGAGTTCTCTGGAGGGAGAGGCATAGGGAGTTCTGTATGTCTGAAACTTGGAGAGGCTGTTTTCTAGCAATTAACTATTTTAAAATATGCCATATGTTGACTGTTGCTTCCCCCCCCTTCTGCACCGGATACTCTATAACCTGAAGCTACAATGGATATGAAAATAGAGGAAAGCGTCCAATTATACTAAACACTTTGGTATTTTTTTCACAGTTGCTTTCATGATGAAGGTGCAGGGTAAAAAAAAGACGTGATGAATCTTATTTTGAGATGTTGATTTTATATAAGCATAATTTTGTTGTTTTTAGGTGTGTTGAGTTCTTCACCTCCTTTCAGACTCAGATCTGCCAAGTTTTCAGGCATTGCTTTTGAAGACCTCAGAAAAGCCCTTAAAATAAGGTAAATTCCACACCTTTAATAAAAAGTTTTTATACAGAACACTAAATGCTAGCAAATAGGAGATATTTCTTTTACAATAATTTTCTCATCTTTTCAAAAACATCTCTAATGTGATCTCTCTTTTCTAAATAACAGACTGCAAATGGTGTGTGTATTTATCATGAACCGAATGAATTCCCAGAGCAGTGGTTTCACTCAGCGGAGGCGAATGGCTCTGGGGATTGTTATTCTCCTGCTTGTTGATGTGATATGGGTGGCTTCCTCAGAACTTACTTCGGTATGTAATTCTTTAGTAGGAGTATTACTTTATAGGAACTTGTAGTATCTCTAGCCATTACTGTCTCTCATGCCTACTAAAAGCAGTATTTTGAATATTGGATTATTTTCTTTGAGATTGCATTAGTGTTAATTCAGGTTGAGACTGAAAGGGTACCCTTTTTGATTTCATCCAGTTTTCTTGTATCTTGTACCTTTTAGGGGGGAGGATAATTTAGAAATAGAGACTATACAGTATACATTTTCTTACTATATGAAGGTATTTGAATTGATCTTTTCTAAATTCAGTTTCTTTTTCTATAATATTATTTTTATCCTAAAAGAAAAACAATCTGTCACCATTTAGTAGAAAGTAAGAATGTTTTTGGGCAAATGAAGTAAAGTGATCTAACTTTTCACGTACATATCATTATTAATATGCATACATGGTTGCATGCACATTTGTATGTTTGCTGACTCACATTATTGTGACTTGCATGTTATACAATGATTGCCTTTTAGTTAAATTTTATTTTGTCTTTATTGATGACATATTGGTAGTAATGTATTTTGGTTTCACAGCTGACTTTTCTTTATACTTGTAATTACTTTATTCCATTTGGATAATGATCCCTATAAAAAGTTAAGCAACTCTTATTTTCAGAAATGACTGCATTTCAACTTACATGTTATATACTTAAGACAAATATACAAAAGGAAACTATCACTTATAAAGTGAACTTCCGTGTCAAAAGAAGAGGTATGATACAGTGCAAATCTTTTCACATAATAGCTAAAGAAATAGTTAACATTGAAAGTAAGTAGTTGACATTGACATTGTATACATGATCTTTAGCAAAGGTTTCATGAATAAATAGATTTTTAGCCTCTCTGGAATTAGGCTTTGAAATACAAAAGGCCATTTATCTCCCCCACCCCCCACCCCCCATCTCAAGATACACAGCTCTGAGGGCACAAATAGGAACTTGCATGCAATCTCTGCAAAAGACCATTTATTTTTCACTTAAAACTTCTGTTATAACCCTTTGAAGTAAATGTTTTGTCATTTAACCTCAAAGAAATCTCTAATGTTGACAGGGAAATAGTTTGTTTTTCATACAGCAGGTAATAAAATCTAGGACAAAGACATCTGATTATATTAATAAACTTAGCAGTCTACATCTAAGCAAGATAAAAAAAAAATACTTGTCTCTATTTTTGAAAATGAGAATCTGTTAGAAAGAAGACATTTTATAATTTTGTACCCAAGAACCTGTATAAATGTCCAGTTCTTCAGCCAACTGTGCTTAAAAACCTTGGAGATAAATTGTGTGTTTCAAAAAGAAAATTAATCTTTTTTGTCATGGAAGTTTTTTAACATAGAAAAGTAGAGTATAATCTCTGCACACCCATCACTCACTTTTCACAAATTACCAACATTGTTAATCTTGCCTTATCAGCTCCTCCCTAATCTTCCCCCCCCCCAGAGCATTTTAAAGCATATTCTAGGCCTCATGTCATTTCACCCATAAACTCTTTCATATTCTTCTAAAATGGAAAAGGACTTTATTTTTCAAAAATACAATCACTATACCATTTTCACAGCTAACAACATTAACTATAATTCCTTAAAATCATTTGATACCCAATCCATATTTAGATTTCCCCCCTTATTGTCAGAGACATCTATTGTTTGTTAGGATCTAAACAAAAATCAGACATTGCATCTGTTATCTTTTAAATCACACTTTTTCCTTATCTATCTCCCCCATCCCTTCAAATTGGCATACATACCTTTTTATTATCACCCCCTTAATCTTTTTGCTTTTGGCACAAAATCCCTGGGTTTATCTTAAACATCTGCCCCATTCCATGATGATTTGACCATTTCTTCAGGGAGAGGATTTCTTCTAGTGTGAAATGGTACAGACTACCATCTGTATCCTAGAGGTGCTCATTCCTCTTGAGTTGTCCTTTCTTCTAGGCCTTTTCAATGAATATTGGTGGAATTTTTTTTTTATTTTAGGAGGCAAAAAATCATGTGTTCCTAATGCTATTTCCAATTTCAATGAAAACTGCAGGTTTTCATATAAATTCATAACAACATTAAACTTCATGCAGTTTTCTTCACATTGCATTCTTTTTCATGGTTTGGTGCCTTGTTTTATGCTGTTTCCTCTCCTTGGGGTCTTATTAGCCTTTTAGTCACAGCTGAGAATTACCTCTCTAGGCAAACTTTTCCTTAACTGCAAACTGTTCTGTTTCCCTTTGATGCTCCCATGTACCTTATATACTTTGTCATGGTACTTGGTACATTATGTTGTATTCTCTTACATATTTCCTATACTAGATTGCTAGCTATTTCCTTAGCCTCCAGCACAGGTCCTGTTGCACAGTTGGTTCTCAGTGAATGTTGAATAAAACTTTTTTTTGCAGGTTGTTGCTGCTTTTTTAAGGGATATTATCCTTTATATGCAAGGCAAAAACAATATTCAGAAGTAAATCTAAAATTTTTTTGCAGATGAACTACTGAAGAGTTTTTAAAAAGCATGCATTAGCCCTATTTCAGTAGAGATGAGTAATAAGGTTTAAAGTACTCTCATAGTTGTCTCTGTATTTCCTCTACAGTATGTTTTTACTCAGTACAACAAACCATTCTTCAGCACCTTTGCAAAAACATCTATGTTTGTTTTGTACCTTTTGGGCTTTATTATTTGGAAGCCATGGAGACAACAGTGTACAAGAGGATTTCGAGGAAAGCATGCTGCTTTTGTGAGTTTTTTATTTTTAAGTGTTTGGTGGGGATGGGGTCTATTTTTTCAAAGTTTAAAGGTACATTAATTTCTTTAAGGACAGCCATATGTAAGTTACTCATCTGAGTGAAGGTAGCAGAAGAAAAACTTGATTTTGGACAAATGTTTAAATTTATTCTTCTGATCAACTTAGTATTGGAATATCTTACAAGAAATCAGAGGTACATAATTAGTGTCATTCCCTTACCCTATTACATCCTCTGAGTTGTTAAAATTTCTGAATAGCCAAAAATCAATGTGGAGAGGAAGACAAAAAGTAAGGAAAAGGAAAAATAGTCTTTAGTCATTTGCAGACTGGATGAGTGTCATCTGATTTATTGAAAAGCTGATTGTAAAAGTAAAATAATTGAAGATTTTAAATATTAAAATGAAAATAGCTTATTTTAGGACATGTTTCAGGTATTTGGATAATGAAATTATGTTCTTTCATTGGTGTAACATAACATGATGATTCATAGTGTTGCAAGAAATGGTAGTTTACATAGTGACGTATCTTATAGAAACAGAAACTTTGAATTTTGAGAATGAAGAATATAAAAGTGTCCCGTTTTTTCTTTTCTTTTATGTGTATAATTCAGAGAGGGGTGTTAAAATAGTATTATTTCTTGTTTTATCTAGTAAGTACATTCTTTAAAAATATGCTCATTAGATTTTTATCAGGGTCTTTTCAATAATCCTAGGTGAAACCTAGAGATGTACACTCATGTACCCATACAAATTTAATTTAGCAAAACTATAAATAAATTTTACTTTGCAAAACTAATACACGTGTATTATAGAAATGTATGTACATTTTAGTATTACATGTAGAAATACATTGTATGTGTATTAATATATGTACATTGTAGAAAGTTTACAAAATATAGAAGAACAAAAAGAAGATAATGATTACTTATAATTGTGCTATTCAAGGAATATCCACTGATAATATTTTGGCTTATATCTTGCCATATAGTTACACGTTTGTCTTTTCATTTTATCTTATATAAAAATGGAATTGGTGCTATGTCCTCTTTTATAACTTGGTTTTTGCACTTAACAGTATGTTATCAAAAACTTTCTCTCTTCTTTAGGAATACTAGAACGTTTTAAAATGTTTTTTAATTTTAGTAGTGATAAATGTTTATTGTTGAAGACAAACTATGATAAGAATAAAAATAATCTACCCATAATCCCACCATCTCAAGACTGCTATAAATATTTAGTACTATCTATAGTTTTATGTTTATGTGCCTGTATTAAAAATTATTTATAACAAATAGATTTAATCTGCATGTATTGTTTTGTAACCTGATTTCATTTTTCACTGAAAAGATACAATGAATATTTTTCCAAGATAATAAATATACATGTTATCATCTTTCCTATTTTATTTAAATAGCCTTTGGCAGTTGATTGCTTTTTCTTTTGATATAAGTAAATAGGAACATCTTTACACACATATGTAATTATTTACTTAGGGCAAATTCCTAAAAGCATAATTGCTGTATAAAATGTCATGTTTAAAGCTTTTGATTCCTATTGCGAAATTGCCTATTAGAATGGTTGTATCAGTTCATACTTGTTAGCAGTATTTGAGATTGAACCCTTACTAAAACCCCCAAATTTGGTAGTTCGATAGGTGAAGAGTGGCATCTTGTTTTAATCTGCATGTATTTGTTTGCCTTAATATGTGTATTGACCAATGGAATTCTTTTGTGAGTTGTCTGTGTTGTCCATTTTTCTACATTGATTCCATTTTTTATTTCCCTTAAGAGCACTGTTCTCTGTTGTTTAAATCCTGCTTGCTCTGACACTTGCTAGTTGTATGACCCTGGGCAAGTTATTTAACCTTCTGGTCCTTGGTTTTGTTTGTCAAAGAGAGATGATAGGGTAATTGTGGGTATTAAATGAAATCAAGCTTGTACAGCACTAGTACAGTTTTTCTCAAAATGTGCTCAAGACCCTGGGATCCATTCAGGGAATATTGAGGTCAAACGTATTTTCATTATAATACTAATATGTTATTTGCCTTTTTCACTAATCCACTCAGCCTTTCCCTTTTAATAAGCTTTGGAGTAAGACTAACTTGGGTTTTAATCCTGGCTCTGTGGCTTAGATGAGACCTTTAATCCTCAATTGCCTCATCTATAAATGAAGATAATAATACCTACCCTGCATGGTTGAATATTTGGCATATAGTATTCAGTCATAAGCTTTTATCTTTATTAATGATATCCTATTACAGGTCTATTCTTATTTTTTGGTTCTATTCCTTAGAGCTGTGTCTTACTAGTCCTGTTTTATAAACTGAATTTAACTGAAATTTATGTCCTGTGTTCTGTATTAGTTTGCAGATGCTGAAGGTTACTTTACTGCTTGCACAACAGAGACAACTATGAATAGTTCTTTGGTAAGTGTTTCTTAAGAAGAACAGATCATGTGGAGTTGAGCCATGGCAGGAAGAACTGGAACAGCTTCAATGGCATCATAACTAATAGGATATAGATATAGCTCAATATTGAATATTCTCTGTGAAAACTGTAATTTGGTACTTTCTTCCTTAAAGGATACCTGGGGCCTGGAGATAAGCAATTCCCCTCCTTCTGGAGACAGTGGGAAAGAGGGAACAATTTAAGAATGAAATAGTAAGGGACATTTCTTTGTTTCTTACCACCTTCATCACTTTGTATTCATTATTACATCATCATCATTTAGGAACAAATATTTTGCTTGGCACTGAGACTATATACCCAGATTGTTCATTAATTTATTCCATGGAATATTTTTAGAGCACCTAATATGTGCTAGGCATTTGTTCTAAGCTCTGAAAATACAGCTTATTTTCTAGTGTGTGAGAACATGTATCTGTCAGTATCAATTAATAAGCAAGTAAGTAATTTATAATTTTAATTTATAATCCTGTTGGAGAGATAGTGAATGTAAATCTGTTCTTTTTATGCCATCACTTAGAATCTCTTTAAAATGTATTGTTGGCAATACTTCTTTTTTTGCCAAATTTTGCGTTCTATCTGAGAAAAATTTTTTATTTACTTTAAAATTTAATACCATTTTGTGAAGTAGTGCCTTGGTGATCTTTTTTGACTATCTAGTTTTTTGTTTTTTTTTTTGCAATGACAGTGGCATGCAGAGTAGGTTACTAGGTATTGTGAAAAGTTTATGAAGCTTAGAGTAAACACCATTTCTTTTCTCTGAGACCTTAAGGGTTGATAAGATAGTTCAAAATCATTTCTCTTTATCATTGCTGAAGGCATGGTTAAGATAGCAGCTTACTTTTCTATCTACTCTTCTACTAACTCTTGCTATTACCTATAAGATGTATATGTCTAATTGCCCTAGGCCAGATGCTGTAATAGAGAGTTCAGTATAACAAAGAAACTGTTTAATTCCAAGTTTTGTAGTCTTTTCACTTACTGAGTATTTTTCATTGGTGGAGTTCTCTTCCAGAACTTAAAGGAGAAATCACAGAAAAATAGTATTTTCTGTTAATGTAAGAAATAGCCTAGTTGGAGAGTTGTGCCTTAACTATAGATCATCTGAGAAAATTTGCAAAAGTACTTAACTTTAGAACCACCTAAAAATAAGGAATTTTAGAGCATGGTCAGACAAACCTGGCTTTAATTTGCATATATACAACTTGGTTATTTTATATCTCAGGTTCTAGAAAAGTTCTTTTAAAATAACTTTTATAAGGTTGTTGTGAGGACTAATGAGAAATGTATGTTTAACTGTTTAGGACTTGGTACCTGGTACATAGTAAGAACTAGTAAATGGTAGCTTTTTTTTTCTTCTTAATTAAAACCAGGAATTTTTGGTTTCATTGAATCTTTTATTTTTTAATTTATTTTTAAAAGATACTTAGATTACATAAAATGTTACATAAAAAAATATAAGATTCCCATATACCCCACTCCCCACACCTCCTACTTTTCCCCACATAAACAACTTCTTTCATCAGCGTGGGTACATTCATTGTAATTGATGAACACATTTTGGAGCATTGCCACTAAGCATGGATTATAGTTTACATTGTAGTTTACACTCTTTCCCACTCAATTCTGTAGGCTAAGGCAGGATATATAATGGCCTGTATCTGTCATTGCAATGTCATTCAGGACAATTCCAAGTCCCGAAAATGTCCCCATATTAAACCTCTTTTTCCCTCTCCCTGACTTCAGCACCGCCACTGGCCACTGTGTCCACATAAATGATATAATTTCTTCCATTGCTAGAATCCCAATAAGTCTATAATAGAGTATCAGTAAGTCCACTCTAGTCCATATTTTATTCCCTAAGCCTGAGGTTTTCCAGGATGGTGATGCCCACTCTAATAGAGAGGGGGCTTAGATTCCATATGGCTGATGCATGGGACTCTTTTGCTTGCAATTGTAGACTCTCACTACCTTGGTGTGGTGGCTGTCCATCTTCACCTCCAGCGAACTGGAGAGGAGGTGGTGTAACTCTGCTGAGGCTCAGGGCCCAGCTGGCACATGTACATCTACCACCTCCAGCACCAACTGTATATTCAAATAGGGACAGAAGAGGCATGGTAGAGAAGTCACATCTGAATCCAATTTTGTCATACTCAGGTGCATGAACTCCAAAGTATGGCCCGCTGGCAAGGCACCAAACTCCAGAGCTATCTGCCATGACCATAGGACCTGGGTGTCTCTAGAGCCCTCAGGAGCCCCACTACTTGGGGTATCTACTTTGGCTGTCTATGGATTTCATTGAATCTTAAGCAATAAGAGGAAACAATTTGGCAAATATAAATACATAGCATATATTGTCTGTTGTCTGCCTTCCCCTTTAGACTCTTCAATCATTGAGGACAGAGACTTTGTCTTAATCTTATATAGCCTTAGGATCTAGAACAGTGACATAACAGGAACTCATAATATGTATTTGTTAAAAGAATGAATGAAAATAGCTGGAAGATAATCTGTTAATGGAAAGGTCTGTTTTCATGGCATTTAAATATTAAATATCATAATGTGCCAGTGTTGTATTAAACTACTAAATTTTAAATAGATTCTTTTCTGTCCTTGTGCCTATATGGATCAGTTGTTTTTTTGAGATACTGGGAATTGAACCTGGGACCTGAGTAGTAGAGCAGGTGCTCTACTACTGAGCTACATCTGCTTCCCTGAGTTTCCTTTTTTTTTAAAATACAGTGTAAAGAGTATTTTTATTATGTATAGCATATTATAAGTTAATAAATTTTTATTTACAGAATTCAACATATGATCATTCCACTGTTTAATTATCAAAGTCAATTTCATTCCTCTGAGGCTTTAAACAAGATTTATCTTCAAGATGGACCTTTTAAATGAGTTTCCTTTTTAAACCTTGAAAATGCATTTTGGGAAAGTTAATGCTGTAACATGATGGTGAACAGCTAGTTTTTGGATGGTATCATCCATTTAAAATTTATCCCATATATCAGCTATTCTAGTTGCTTTTTATATTTGTTTCTGTTACATTCCAGAGTGAACCTTTGTATGTTCCTGTGAAATTTCATGATCTTCCAAGTGAAAAACCTGAGAGCACAAACACTGATACTGAAAAAAGTAAGAAAAAACTTAGCATTTCATTACTGAGAAATGGGTCGAAATCTTATCTTTATTCAAGCCACCCCAAATGTGATTGTGCAGATTGATTGGGTTCACTTCACAATTTTTCTGTTCTACATAGTGTTTGCTAGGCCTGAAGTGTTCTGAATTGTGAGTCTGATTTAGTATAGCCCTTTTTGCATTAATTTAACAGAGAATAATTTGCAGATACCAGAAATCTCTATGGTGTGATCATGTATTTTTTTAATCCCCCACCCCGTGCCTTTTTGTTTTCTGTCTGCTCTCTCTGTCCATTTGCTGTGAGTTCTTCTGTGTCTGTATTTATTTATTTCCCCTCCCCCCTTGCGGTTTGCTTGCTGTCTGTTCTCTGTGTCCATTCGTTGCATGCTCCTCTATGTTCTTTGCTTGTCTCTCTTTTGTTGCGTCATCTTGCTGAGTCAGCTCTCCATGGCATCCGCGTGCCGGGCGGTGCTCAGCAGTGAGTAGGCAAGCCTGCCTTCACAAGGAGGCCCCAGGACGTGAACCCAGGACCTCCTGTATGGTAGATGGGAGCCCAGCTGATTGAGGCACAGCCACTTCTGTCATCATGTATTTTTAAAAAATAAATATCCTCTTCAACCATGCTTCCCAAAAGATCTGATAGCAAATTAGAGTAGTTTTGCTACTCCTGTCAATTTAGTAAAGAATTTCAGCTTCAATATAAGGCACAGTATTACTCATAGCATTCACCTGCAAGAAATGGACTTATAAAGGAATGTTCTACGTGTTTGCCTAAGAAAGTTTTACTATAAATGATTTAAAAAAACATACACAATCCTGAACTAGCTCGTTGTAATGCACACAATTGCAGAACCTTTTTTTAATAAAACTTTTTTAAAGTTAATAGATTACATAGAATGTTATATTAAAAAAACATGAGGTTCCCATATAACCCACACCCCATCCCCCACCCCCATCACTTTTGTCAATTGTATTTTTTTGAAGATACGTACATCACAAAAAAGGTTACATTATGAAAAACATAAGAGGTTCCCATATACCCCCTATCCCCCCAGCCCACTCCTCCCACACCACAACCTCCCCCATTATTGTGGCACACTCATTGCACTCGGCGAGAATTGCAGAATCTTGTTTGAATATTGGGCTCACTTTAAAACCCTTAAGAAATTTTTATAGAACAAACTTTTTCCTGTTAACTCTTTTGAATGAACAAAGCTGCCCCTGGTAATTATACAATTCTGGTTTATTTTGACTCTTCCATCTGATCATAGATGGATTAAATAATATGCTTTGTCAGTAAACTAAAACTTACAACTTTTGATGGATGCAAGGGAAACGTTTAATAATTTTGTACTATACCTTTTTTTTTTTAAGCTCTCAAAAAGTCTCGTGTGCGGTTCAGTAATATTATGGAGATTCGACAACTTCCATCAAGCCATGCATTGGAAGCTAAGTTGTCACGCATGTCCTATCCTGCTGTGAAGGAACAAGAATCTATACTGAAAACTGTAGGGAAGCTTACTGCAACTCAAGTAGCAAAAATAAGCTTTTTTTTTTGCTTTGTGGTAGGTCTCTTTCTTTTGTGTTTGGAACTTGAATTGTAAGGCAGTATTACATACCAAGAATATAGTATTGAAATATAAGACTATTAGGTTGCTTAATCATGACTTTAAACTCTGCTGTCTAGATTTCCTGGGGAATTAGGGTATCAGTTAATAAATATTTGTCCTTAGAGAATTAGAATTCAATAAATCCTGTAACACTAACACCAAATATAATTTGGGAAGTTCTTCAGAATTTTGCATTGCCTCAGAGTTAGCATTATGAATAGTTATTTCACACTGATATGCACAAGGGCTGGTAATAATTGTCAGATAGGGTTTCCTATATCATTAATTTCTTCAAGTAAGTGTTCTTGTGGTTTTAAGTTCATGTAAAACATGTTGTGTTTTAAGGTCATGTATTATTTTAGCAAGTACTCAGTAAACACGTCTCCAGAATTTCTTAGAATTTTGTTGATAGCTGCACTATTGTTTTAATATAGAGTTTTAATATAGAGACTGAAGAATATGCTTTAGGTACAGTAAATAAAATATTACTGTTTGAGGCTAAATTGGAAACTTGTATGAGTTAGTAAAAACTGAAGATTAGAATATAAAAAAATGAATTTCAGTGCTATTTTATGTATGGATCATTAGAAGGAGCCTAATCCAGAGTTTAATATGAGCCTTTAAAATTCAGGTTTATGCTGAGCATGTTAAAACACTAGACAATGCATTGTTACCTGGGTTGATATTTTACCCCTGGTTATAAGGGTTTTTTAATTTACTTCATGATTTTGCCTCATACTCATTGTTTACATAGCGCATTTTTCTTTTTCTCCATTCCTGAATAGTCTCTATTTTGGTGATAACTTGATTAATATATTCTATGCATAGCAAAAGAAAATCTTTGGGAGTTATATAATAATTGCATATATAATAAAAATAATGAAAAGTCTCGTATATTGGGATTATACTATTAGTTGTGATTTCTGTTTTAAATGAGTGTAAGACAGGATCAAAAAGTTTTAATTATATGCTACCTAATTTTTCAAAGAGGTGGAGTGATGGGTAATAAAAGTATCAGTATGGGAAAAGTTAAAACAATGGTGGAAAGGTAAGAGCCAGATTAAATGACTAATGAGGGTGGAGGGAGCTGGCTGGGAGGGGATGAGTCTATCAGGAACTTCAATTTAAAGGAAGAACTCTCCTTCAGGGGAGCACACAGCTTATTTCTTGGCAACTTGGCAGGCAGGGCAAAAGGGAAAACCACATGAGTTCAGCAGCTCGCTGTCTATTAAAAGGAAGAATCCCAGTTCACTGGGTAGGCATACTTTTTCTACTGCAAAACTCTACATGAAATTTATTACACACCTTTTTTTATAATAAGGTACTGTTCTGTATATCAGGTTTGCAAATATGAACAAATAATAGTCTTTTTTTTGTTGTTAACTTTAAATAATTCTGACAGCAAACAGCTATGTTAATCTTTACATACATTACTATAGGAAGTCAGAGTAATACAGACCAAGAATATAGCTTTCTGGAAACCTAACTTACTAAATGTTAACTTAGGTAAAGTCTAGAATTAGTTGCCGTTTAATAGAAGCATAAGGCTAAATATGTGTTTTAAATTTTTCTAGTTAGCCATGTTAAACAGAAAATAAGAAGAAACAAGGTGGAGTTCATTCTAATTCTCTTATTTAACCCACCATATATATTATTTAAACATGTTGCCAATATAAAAATTATGAATAATTTATGTTCTTTTTTGAGGGTATACTAAAATCTTTTATGCATGTTTTATACTTGTAGCACATTTCAATTCATACTAGCCACATTATAGTTGCTCAGTAGGCACATGTGGCTAATGGCTCATAATGTATTAGATAGTGTAGGTCAAAAGGAGTTAATAATTAATGTATTAACTAACCTCCTTAAATAATTTTGTCTCAGTAAGGCTTCTGATATTTTAATTTTTTTTTCCTGAAAAATATAATTTAGGTAATATTGGCTTTACCAAGGTTATCTTTTATAACTTAACAGTGAATCACCATATGTGAAATAAGGAAATATTATATATATTATTAGCTTATAATTTTATGAATTGACCATTTTTAAGTGGTTGTTCTCAACTCTGGAATAAATAAGAGAAACATTGTAAAGCTAATTTTTTTTTTCTAGCACTTCAAATTACTTGCAGATTATGGCTCTTTTTGCTTTATATGTTTGGTATTTCCCGTTTCATCAGTTGATACCTCCTTTTCCTGTTTAGATAGGCAAGTGAAATTATCTAGAGAGTCAGAGAACTGCAGATGGAATCTACTTGGCCACAGTTTCACTCTGGCTTTATCCTTTATAGACTAAATGGAGATTGTTAGACTCTCCATGATCATCTTCTTCTAGCAGTGCTCTAAGATCATGTTCTGTAGTGCTGCTTTGAAATTTAAATGCTAAAAATTGTACTATTCACTTAATTACAAGTTCTGAGAGATCCAGCGATAGCCCTCTCTTTAATAGAGATGAATTAGTCTTCAATGGAATATGATTATCCATACCTCTCTGTAAGTAACAGAGATGTCAAAAACAGCTAGACTAGCAGTTAACTTTCTTTATTAGTTCTATGTTGAACAGTTTTCCAAAAACGAGATTACTTAGTGATGTAGATTAACAGGAATTCTTTTATTCTACTGGGTAAGAGCATATATTATTACAGCTACTTTGGAAAACAGTTTGGCATTATCTAGTAGAATTGAGAATGCTCATTTCTAATGATCTAGCATTCCATTTCCTAGTATATACTTTAATGACACTCATGCACGTATGTACCAGGAGATATGTACTAGAATGTTCATAGCAATATAGTTTTGAAATTTTAAAAAAAAGTGTCTTATCAACAGAAAAATGGATGAGTTTTGGTAATATACATTGGAATACCCTACAGAAGTGAAAATAAATGAACTTTGGACACACACACACATCAGGCTTCATCAAAAGGAAGTCTGTTATTCCGTAAATTAAAATAGGTACAAGTTGGGAATATAAGAGTATCCTAGCCTTGAGGAAAAGAAGAGAAAAAGCAGAGAAGGGGGGAAAAATCCTCATAGGTGGAAAATTTCCTTCATATCGAAACCCTTGGATTTTGTCTCCAAACTGAGAATCAGAGAAACAATCACAATTGGTAAAGTCACAATTTTAATAGGATATTTCTAAATTTCCACAGTGAATGTGTAGCTTTTTATATACCAGTCTAGATAGCTAGCAAGCTGTCTGTCCCCACAGACATCACCTTGTTTAATTCTCATGCTGTGTTCATCTGTATATGTCATATTTTAAGACTTGAGAATTTTCTCAAATACAAGTTTGATTTTTTTTAACTTAATAGAGTGTTAGCAGTGCTTGGATAAAGCGTATTTTTATGTTGAGTATATATTTGATTTTAATATCATTTTTTAGAAACCTGATTACTAGTATTTAACCAACTATTATTATTAATTTCTTAAGGGAAATTAGATAGCAAAGATCATAGACCTGATGATAAAGTAGGTTGTCCTTTTTCAAAACCAGTGATTCTTTTCAGTACAAAGGAACTTGTAAAACTTCTTCTTATAACAATGTTTAGGGGGAGAAAAAGGAGGGGACTATAAATTGTAAAGGCAAATATATTAATAAACCTATGCCATTCTTTAGGTTTCACTTTGTTTTATTTTCTTTTAGTGGTTTTTGGCAAATTTCTCATATCAGGAAGCACTTTCAGACACACAAGTTGCTATAGTTAATATTTTGTCTTCAACTTCTGGTAAGATATTTATCTTTGAAACCTGCATTATAAATTTTTTTTTTTTACTTATTTCCCCCCTCCCTGTTGTTTTGTGCTCGCTGTCTGCTTTCTGTGTCCATTCGTCTCCCTTTCTTGTGTCATCTTGCTGCACCAGCTCACCATGTCGTGGGCTGTCAGGTCTCCATGGTGCAGGCAGCTTGCCTTCCATCAGGAGGCCCTGGGAATCGAATCCAGGGCCTCCCATGTGGTAGATGGGAGGACAGTTGCTTGAGCCACATCCATTTCCCTGCATTATAAATTGAAACCTATTTCTGATACATATACACACATATTTCTGTCTTTTTTATACATACTACACTAATTCTAACAATCTTTATAGTTTCATGCCATAGCCTTGTGCTATGTTTATTCCTGCAAATACTTAACAGTATTTTTTATACAAAAATATATGAAAATGTTATGGGGTGGTTTTTTGTATTGTAGTTGTCTTTTCCTTCAATATCCTTCCTAAGATGTTTTTGTAGACCCTGAGACTAAATGTAATTGCTTATTTCAGAACTGTAATTTGCCCTGTGAAAGGTGTTTTATTTTTAAAATTGAATCACCTTCCAAATCCAGATGAAAGAATTTTTTTAAAATTTAGATATATTTATCAAGTGCTTAGCTACATTTTAATTTTAAAACTGTATTTTTAAAAAATTGTAGAATACATGCTTACTATAAATTCAGTAAAGAAATTATATAACGTAAAAGGCAACAGTGCATGTTTCCACTAGCACAAACCCAAATGTAGTCACTGATGTGGGTTTAGTATATACTATTTCAGGCTTAAAAGAAGTATTTTTGAAGGTGTAAAAATAACTTTTTAGCACACAGGCTTGATTATGATGAGGCTAGAATGTCATTTTGAATGCTTGATTTAACTCCCTTACTAGTTTAAAATAAATAGGATGATACTTGATCTGTATTGTTGAAAAAAGCATGGTTTAGTTTAGAGACTATTTTTATTTCTTTGAACATTTCAGCCTAGGTAACATCAGTCTTACTCTCATTTATTGAAAAATGACAAGAAAGAGTTTAAAAGTTAGATATGTGATTTACTTATTTAAACAATCAAGTTGTTAGTAAATAATTTTCACAGTGTTTAAGCTAATGTACTTTTTTTCATCCTCTTCTCCCCATAGGACTTTTTACCTTAATCCTTGCTGCAGTGTTTCCAAGTAACAGTGGAGATAGATTTACCCTTTCTAAACTATTAGCTGTAATTTTAAGGTAAGAGTATAGTGTAATAGCTAGTTCACTGTAGTTAGTTCATTATGCTTAAAAATACATTTTAAAAATGTCTGGCAGTGATACTAGATAGTTTATATTATATTATAATGTATAGGCAAAGGAAGATGAGAATAAGAAAAGATTTTAAATGGCCATTGTGCTTCTCATCTCTGCCTCATAGCCTTGACTTCTTTTCCAAACTTTCTAGTAACAGCCATTGGGAGAAGGACCCCATGGCAGCTTTGATTCCAATGCAGCTTTTGATTCGTCTTAAGTAATTGCACTAATGTGCTTTCATATGAAATGCCACCTTAATCCTTGTAACCTCCCAAGTTTCTATTTCCTTAAGACAAGTTTTCTTTTTCATTTTTACTTTCTAAAACTATATTCTCTACTTCCTCTTAAAAACCTTAACTTGTAGTCTTCTCTAATTGTCTCAGCCTTAAGTGATCTTTCATATAGCTTCTGATTAATTGGCAGTTTTCTAATACTGTAAAACATCTGCATTGTTGATCTTGTCTTTTATTTAACTTTGTGTATGTTTGTCTTATCTTCTTTAGTGGCTTGTAAACAACTTAAAGACCCGGGCCTGGTGTTATACTTGCCAAAGGCTCAGCATAGGGCTTAGCCCACAGACACTACACAAAAAAGATACACTGGTTTGATAAAGCTGCTGTTTTTGTGAGAGGGAAAATGAGAAATCAGACAAGGTAGCAGAGTAGGTTAGTGGAGTGTTGTTAGCTTAAATCAGCTCTGCACTTTACCTCAGGGCAATTTTCTTAAACTCTGAAAGAGTTTTCAAGGAAATGGTGATAGTATTATTTACTTTGCAGCCTTGTTTTAAAGTTTAGAGATATGTGTGACCATGTATATGGTAGCTCTTTATTATGTGGTCTTCTCTTTTAGTTATAAGGATAAATTAACCATGGTAGTTTCAGTGGGCAGTCTGGTTGACCTACATAATTTGTCATCTAGACTCTATGGCCACTGTGAATTTATTCTTTTGCATGGTTGGTTAATGTTCTGGCCAAGAATTTTTTTCCTCCAGTAAAAGGATGATAAAATAAATCATGATTTATTCATACAGTAGAAAACTATGCAACTCTTGAACAAAATGACATGCAATTAGATGTGCTCATAAAAAGATACCAAGATATATAGCTAAATGAACAAGCAGAATAAAAATTTTAAAACCCAGAGAACTATACAACAGAAAGAGTGAATTCCAATATAAACTATGGACTACAGTCAGTAATACAACCATATCAATATTGTTTCACCAATTGCAGTTATCTTACCACACCAATGCAAAATGTTCACAATAGGGAAAACTATATGGGAGGGGGAGCCCTGAATCTTCCACGTGACTTCTTTACAGACCCACAGGTGCTGCAACAACCACCAGAATTTAATGGAAAACAAAAAGAATATTTGACCAAGCATATTTTTGCATTAGAGAATTACAATATATTTGTTTTGGGGAATTATGAGGTTTTAGCCAATTTCATTCACAATTTGTGGGAATTTATAACTTCTCTTTGCCCTATCTTAATAAAGAACAGTTTGATAAAGAATAAAATGGATGTAAAATGTTGAGCTTGCAAATATTTTGAGAGAATCCATTATATCTTATTAAAGTAGGTCTAGAAAAGGTCAGCGAACTATAGTGGTCCAGCTGCTTATTTTTGAAAGTAAAGTTTTAAAACACAGCCACTCCCATTGATTTATATGTTGTCTGTGGCTGTTTTAGAGCTACAACAGCAGAGCTGAGTTGTGACAGAAACAATGTGACTTGCAAGCCTAAAATATTTACTTTCTGTCCCTTTATGAAAAAGTTTGCTCATCCCTTGGTCTAGGAAAATTGTTACTTTGAAATTTGTTTTTTGCCTAAGTATATTGTATGTTTTTAAGAATACAGTATTATTCTTTGCTTTAATACTTTGTTTTGAACTGGACTTCCACAGGGAGAGTAAATTTCTGAGATTATAAAAAGAATTTGATACAGCAATAATCTCAAAGGAAATCTTCTGATAGGCTAAGAAATGCCCTCTTGTTAATTTAAGAGTCAAAATAACAGAGCATTTGAAAGTGTGACTTCAAACCAGACTACCTGGAATCCAATTCTGCCTCCATCCTTGCTAGTTTTGCCATTTTGTGCAGGTTTTGTACCTCCTTGTGCCTCAGTTATCTCATCCGTATGTTGGGGATAATATAGGATTCATCTCATTTCATTATTATGAGGATTACATGAGCTAAAACCTCAGAAGTGCTTGGAAAATGCCTGGTGCACAGCATATGCTCAATATATATTAAACATTTACTATTGTTATTTAAATGGAATTGAAACCTCTTAGGGATGTTGTAAAGAGAATATGACACAATATGACACAATATACAAAAGTTTCTAGTATGGTGTGAGTACTCAGTAAATTATAATGGAATGAATTTGACAAATGATTATGTAACAGAAAATTGTGATTATTTATTTGATAGGTATGTATGAAAGTAAGGACTACTTTTGACTTGGCATAATTTTTTTCGTATTCCTCTCCTATGACCATCTCGGTTTTTTTCTGATTAATAGATGACAGCGTTTTAGACTGATTTTTAAAAAATTAGTAATAGTTCATCTACTCATAAAACGCATAGAAATAGAAAAACTTGTAACCTCTATAAGGACAGGGACCACATCTGTCTTCACCGCTATTATCCCAAAACCTAGTTCATATTAGATGCTAGATAAGTAGTAACTGAATGAATACCTTCTGATTTCGCCCACATCCTTAATTCAGTCTTATTTTCATCCATTAAAATAATGGAATTAATGGAATTATTTAAGGATAGTTCTACCATTATTTTATTATTTTATAAACCATTACTTCAGGTTTTATCCATAAACAAGAGTAGTTCCACTAAGGTGTATGTGGGTTTCTATATGTATATCTACAAAGAAAGCCTGAAAATTGGTTAATTCTTCCCTAACTGAAAGGCTGTAGATAGCACAGTAGGTCAGGGCACTGGGCTCTGTAGCAGTCTGCCTGGGGTCAAAACCCAGCTGATGCTCTTGATCAGGTTACTTCACCTCTTTTTTTTTTTCTTTTAAGTAAACACACTATAAAGGCCCCTTTTTTTGTATTGCTACAAATATAGGGAAAGTGACTGTACATGACCAAGGCAGGGGCTGGGCAGTAGGAATGGGGGAATGATGCCAGCTCAGACATTTTGGGAGTGGGACCCTGGACCAATACTCAGGAAAACCCTAGGAAGGCACCTGGGAAGTTGCTAGGCTGGGTTTGGACCAGAAAAGTAGAGACCACTCTGCACCCACTTTCACCACTGGCCTGCACTGGCCATTTTAGCAGCATGGTATGCCTGCTTCTTGCATAGTGGGATGGTGTAGATGACTCTCTTGTCATTTTCACACTGAGGTTGGAATGAAGGAGGAACTTTTTCATCAATAACAAGGTATTTGACTTGTAACTTGTTAGCAAACAGCTTGCTGAGGCAGCAGTGGCAGAAACACAAACATGCTGATTCATGCTGCTGAACCCTGCAAGGCTCTGAACTGGTGACATCAGGTACCCTAGTGCCACAGTCCCTGGAATATGAGTATACTCTTCTTGAAAGATAAGGGGAAGTGAGGTTGGCATGAATTGTGTTTGGTGAAATCATGGTTTCTGGTATTAATTCCAGGGTATTAGTAATAATAACAAGAATGCTTCTGCTGTCAAGATGCCTAGTTTCGAGGCTGAGACAGTGTCCAAATCTAGACGACATCAAGGCAGGGCTTTCCTCCTGAAGATTGGCTGCTTGCCATCTTTGGTTCCTCTGCCACGTGGCAAAGCACAATGCAACATCTGCTGGTCTTTTCCTTCTAGTCTAGGTTTTGCTGATTTCATCTTCTTGCTTCCATGGCTTTTTCTTACTACACCTCTTTGTGCATTAGTTTTCTTTTGTAAAATGAGAATGACAGTCATAATACTTTCTTTCTAAGGTAATTGTGCATTTTCTGAGGATTCAAGTTGATTGCTTAGAATGGTGCCTGACACATACTGTTAGCTGTTAGCTATTAATACTTAAATCACTACATTCCTTGATAGCTTAGCCTGAAGTTGAGATTAGTTTTGATCACATGTAAATAATTTTTATCTTTATGATTAGTCTTTTAAGGGGTTTATTATTTTGCTCATCAGTAATGGCTCTTAATCTCATAGCATTGGAGGTGTTGTGTTGGTAAACCTGTCTGGGTCTGGAAAATCTGCTGGAAGAAATACAATAGGTAAGTACCTGACTCTGTGTTCTCCCTGTTAGAGTGTACAGGAAAGTTGTGGATATCACGCACATGCACACGCACACAGTGGCACGAGCTTGGGTTTTTCTTTTCCCTTGTATTTTTAACTTTTCCTTTTGAAATAATATTAAAAAAAATTTTAAACGGTTCATATAATTCTCAAAGAGCCTTTACACAGATTCCCTAAATGTTAGCATAGTACCTAACTGCAATACAGTAATAAAAGTCAGGAATTAACAATGATATAATATAATCATCTGTAGAGCTTATTCAAATTTTGACATTTTCTTCACCCATCTTATTTTGGTCCTGGATAACTTGCTGCATTTAGTCATCATGTGTTGTTTCCTTTAATCTGGAACCATTGCTTTGTCTTGCCTTGTCTTTTATGACTGAGCCTTTGAAGTACTGTTCAGTTGTTTTATAGAATGTCCCTCAATTTGGGTTTGTCTTATCTTTCCTCATTGTTAAATTCTGGTTCGTATATTCTGTAGAAGTGATATTGTATTTTTAAAATTTTTTTTAAGCAAATCAATTTTATTGGTATGTATTAATAAAGCATATAATTCATCCAAAGAGTATAATCAGTGGTATTTGGTATAATCATATAGTTGTACATTCATCACTTCAGTAATTATTAGAGCATTTATTATTTCAATAGTAAAAAACAGACAAACAAGTAAACAAGAAAATTCTTCACCTCTCAAATATCTCTGTTTCTTCTGCTGTACAGAGCTGCTATTTCTGGCTATTCTTTTTTTTTTTTTTTTTTTTTTTTTAAACTTCTACAATTTAATTTAGAAGACAGGCAATCCAAAAGAAAGCCAGCCAAGACTTTGAACAAGAACGTCACAAAAGAAGATACCCAAATATCTGGCTATTCTTGCAGTTATTTATTTATTTATTAGCAGTTTTATTAAGATATATTCGCATACCATACAAGCTATCAAAAGTGTAAAATCAATGCCTTTTAGTGTAATCACAATGTTGTGCCTTCATCACCATAGAAATTTTTAGATTAGTGTATTGTATTAGGATACACATGATGTTGATTTGTATTACTAGTGATACTAAATTTAGCTCTTGGTTAAGGTGGTGTCTTGCCATGTTTCTCCAGTGTAAAAAGTTGCTAGTTTTTCCCTTTGTAAGTACTAAGTGTCTTGTGGAGAGATATTTTGAAACAATATAGATAAACCTGTATCTATCATGTTTTTGCCTATTAATTTTACTATTCACTGGATTCTTATCTGAAACAGTTACCACTGTGGTGGAAGCTTAGTTTTTTTTCCTCATTTTTAGATTTAACAGAAAGGCAGTGGAGCACAGCTTAATGATTTACCTCTGAATAGTTACTATAGATATTTAAAATGTATTGAATAGAATAGTGTTTTCTAAGCTAGTCCTAGTTGTTGCCCAGTGAGCTATGTCTAGAATTGGCTCACCTTTTTCTCACCTAGAGCAAATTTGTGTATACGAAACAATATGTATTTTGTGGGGGGAGAGGTAGAGGGATTTTGTTGAAAGGATTTCCTGCTGCTTAAAGAAAGTTTGGAAATAAGTGGATTTAATAGAACAAAAACATTGCACAGTCGGATAATCGATTAAAGTATTGAATATGGTTATTTAGTAGACAGAATATTATTTGGCTGTTTTTAAGGTCTTAAATGTTTTTGAGAGTGAGTTAATAAATTAAAGAGAATCATTATTATTCATGTACTGTGAACCAGCATTATTAGATAACATGGAACGTTAAAAAGTATAAATTATTTATTTTCAGTTTTCAAGAAATTCTTAACTATTTAGTAAATGAGATTTATAAAATGAAGTAACTAGAAAATAAAATAATACCATATGTAACCATAGTAGGTATTAAATTATATAAAGCAGAAGACAAGTTGCATAGAAATTCAGCAGAGTAGAGAGATGTTTTGTGGCAGAACTGGGACTTTAACAAAGCCTTGAAAATGGGGATGGTATTGGTGGAATATATATTAGAAATGATAAAGAGAGTTCCATTGGGGGTGGGCGGAAAAATATAAGCGATGCCCTAGAGGTGAAAAGAGCATTCTAAAATTGTACAATCTCAGATATCAAAATTGTATGAAGGTAAAAATAGCAAGTATGCATTTCAAAATTTAAAAACAAAGTGTCACATACTTTGTGTTTTATTACTATAATGTGTATAAATGTCTGGCTTGAGCATTGAGGTGAATATTTTTGGATTCATTTATTTATGCATTAACTCCTTCCTCTACTCCTGGAGCATGTGGATGGGATAGGGTATACCTTATCCTTTCATTTCTGTATACTCACTGCTTAGAATAGTATCTGATAATTGTTTGCTTTTAAATGAGTATATGTTGAATGAATTAATAAATGGAATACTTTAAATATTATTTTGATTTTTACAGGTTCCATTTGGTCTCTTGTTGGAGCCATGCTTTATGCTGTCTATATTGTCATGATTAAGAGAAAAGTAGATAGAGAAGATAAGTTGGATATTCCAATGTTCTTTGGTAAGAACATGTTTAACTTGCTAGGCTTATTGAAGAATTAACTTAGGGTTTTATTTTGGCTTTTTGGAGGGAATAGTGAAGTCTTTTATTTTACCTTTCATAAGATTCTTTCTTTAAAAGTCATAAGATTTTAAAGATTATGAAACCGATCTCAATATTTTTCTTTTGCCTTTTCCTGCATAGTTTTGTGCACTTCTTATGAGGGAATACCTGTTCCCTATATGCCAGGTAAACAGACTTCTAAAACCTATTTTTGCAGCAATGTTTTCAGCTTGTGAGTCAGATACTTTCCTCACTGATATGGTAAAATTATGCTATTTTAAGCATGTGAGAGTATATCTGCTTTATTTTGCCATATTTGAATCATTGGAAGCATAGAATTGGGAAAACTGCCCTAAGGTGGTATTAGTAATACTGTTTTAATCTATTTGCTTATTTTCCCTAAAGATTGTAGAGCCATTTAAAAGCTTTGCATGTGCACATTATCTTGAAGACAGACTCTTTTATGGACTGATTGTCAAATTACCCAATTAGCATCAGTTCATCTATTTTAATAAACTACCTGTTATGACTTATAAATTCTCCTTTGCTTAAAATCAGCCCAGGAAAGAACTTGTGGCATTTGTGGGTTGTAAAGAAAAGCATATTAACAAGGTATCTTCCCAAAGATAACTGAATATCAATAAATCAAGAAAGCCTGTTGACGAAGGTTTAAGTGCTCCTTACAGGGAATCAGGAAGCTTGGATTCTAGCTTTTGTAATGTCGTTTATATTATATTCATCTGAAAAATGAGAAAGTTGGACTTGCTCCTGGGAGGATTGGGGGAAGTGGAGTTACACGTGGCCCTGGTTCTTATACATTCTTTGCTCCTTCAAGTGGAAGGGTTTGCTTGGTTTCTGCATCAATTTAATTTGTAGAAAATATTTTTTTTCTGCTAAAAATAGTTTAAATACCTGCACCTAAAGATAAGCAAAAATATAACATTTGGAAAACCACCAGACTGGGTGGTTGCCAGCTCAAGTTCCTTTTAAGTATAGAATTCAGCAGATCTACTTGTAAAAAAAATAAAGAGTGCTTTAATGGCGTCTTATTACAGAGTTATAGACAATTCCATCTGGAATGGAATGGAATGCTAATATTCTTTGAGTGTTCTCCTTATAGGTAAATAAATGGTTAGGTCAGTGGCACTTTTTTTTTTTTTTAATCATTGACAACTTGTAAGAAAAATTGCTTAATTGACTTTGGTTTTGTAATAGACAGGATTTGGATGAGAAGAAGTAGTTAGGACTGGGATGTAGAGGGTTCTTTGGGCAAGGGAGTGTGAGCAGAGGCATTTCAGGAAACAGTGAGTACAACTGAGTGTATGAATATGATTGTGCTGGAGGGTTCTCCTCAGGGAAGAGCAGGAAGGTATGCAGGACCAGGTTCTGGAGGGTCTGTAGTATAGGTGAAGCCATTTGAACATTAGTCTGTAGAGAATAAATGAGGACTGTGGACTGTGTGACTCGTTGTTAATTTATATGGGATTTCATAGCCTTGGCAGTTCTGGACCGGAAAATAGATATACCCACTTTTGGTGTTTCAATTAGAACAGTTTTTAATGTTATTCAAGCATTTTGAGGTCACGAGTTCCTTCTATATGTTCTTTTGTTTGTTTTTATTTTCTTTTTGCTATATATCTTAAGTTGTCTTCCTTAGAAGCAGAATCTGAGACAGGGATTCAGTGCAGGTAATTTATTGAGGGAGTGCTCTGCAGGAAAACCTGATAAGGGAGTGAGGGAAGCAAGATAAAGAAGGGGAAGCCTAGAGGTACAGACCAGTTTATAAACTCTTTTTGGAATTCAAAAATAATTCCAAACTGCCATAGACTGCATATTATTAGTTGTTAAAATCAGTAATCCCTTCTCTTCAAATTATTTTATTTTTTTCGACATTTAAATGACCGCAGTAGTAGTACAATGTAGTTGTTCCATACATTGTAGATAGTTGAGCCTCAAAGACTCATTGATCCCCAGTGAGTGTTTCATACAGTTTTGCTAGTGTTCAGATATTCATGGGACTGACTTTAAAACAAACAAATTTACATTAAGGAAACTTGTTGGAACCCTTGGTACAAAATCTAATGTTTTCTAATGTTTTCTAAGTCTAGAAAATCTAAATAAGTCATAATGAGTAATTTTTCTCTCTTTTATATATATTTAGGTTTTGTAGGTCTGTTTAATTTGCTGCTCTTATGGCCAGGTTTCTTTTTACTTCATTATACTGGATTTGAAGACTTTGAGTTTCCCAATAAAGTAGTATTAATGTGCATTGTCATTAATGGCCTTATTGGAACAGTTCTCTCCGAGTTCCTGTGGTTGTGGTAGGTCCTGTTTATTTATTACCTTATGGTTTATTAGTTTATCTAATGGACATCCAAATGTACTTGATTTGCATCCCAAGTATTAATGTACCAGTTCTGAACCTGGGGGACTTTGCTTTAGGAGTCTGGACATTGAGATCATCTGTTTGGTTGTTCATGGACTTTTTTGTCTTGTTTATTCTCAGAACATTTCATATGGGTAAGCCAGATATATAAACTCTGATTAATTTGTGATGTTAATGTATTTTTAAAGTGAATTGTTAAAGTTATCTTAAAATAGTCTGAAGGCAATATCATGAATGGGTGGTTGTTTTTTTTTTAAAAAGATTTATTTATTTAACCTCTAAACAAGAGTAGATTATGTGTATTTTTATGTACTTGGCATTTTCCACAAATTGTTGTCTTGAAAATCCATACACATCAGCACTTAGATTCAACTCATTTTTTTCTGAGGGCTTCATAATATTCCAATCCATGGAATATATCCAGTGGATATAGCATATGTTTAATCAGTTGCTTTCTGAGAGACATTTAATGTTTCCAACCTTTTGTTTGGAAATAATAAGATGTTGAACATCCTCATGTATCTTCACATATCTGTCCACTTATTTTATAGGATATATGCTTTTGAGTGGAAAATACTGAGTCAAAACATATGTGGACTTGAAATTTTGATAGTTGCAAAATCATTCACCAGAGAGGGAACACCATTTATATTTCCATTTGTATCTGAGTGTTTATTGTGAAATAGTTAAATTGGACACTCAAAGTCATACATTGTGATCAAAGCTTTGTTTATCCTTACTTAGGATGGATTCTTCAGGACCTCAAGAAGCTGTATTTTTCAGATATACCTCTACACTGAGGCCTTTCAGAGTACTTATGATAACAAGTCAGTAGCAGTAGGTTAATCAGTAAGCAGACATTACATCCCTCAAATTCTAGGTGGTGGTGTTAACTCAGAACAAGTATAAGAATCATGTCTACATATTTTGTCTCCTTTATGTCATAAAGAAATATTTAAATCAAAAGCCATAATCTTTGCACATTCGATGATTTTTTTTGGGAGAGGCAAAGGTAATGTATATTTCACTATAAAAGAACAATAAATGTCAGCTTATTTAATCAAGTCCTGTGTGGTATATTACCGATGTAAAAGTGCAGTTGATGAAATTTTTGTTAAAGGTGTGCACTTATCGCATTGCTTACTTTTTAAAAAAATCTAAGTGTGCTTTTAAGTCCATGTACTAATATAGATGTTAGATAATAAGATATAATTCTCTGTCTCAGCATTTCCCAATGTGTATGTCCCTCAAATGCATCAGCTATCTTGGAAAAAGCTGGATCAAGTCAGACAGGTTTCTTTTTTACACTGCCTCTCAGACTCTTTATTATAGTACTTTGCATTGTAAATCTCCAAGAACATGTGCTGCATTTTAAAAACTTATTTGACCCCTGAACCTTCTTTTCACAGAGGAGCTCATGAAACCACAAACTCTTAAATTCTCTTTACCACATCACTAAGAGCTAATGGGCCAGCTTCTGTTGAATACTTCTTGTGACACTTTATCAAGAAATAGCTCCTTTTATTGCAGGGCACCATTATTAATCCTAAAATATACTGAACTAGAATTTATTTGCCTCTAACTTCCATGAGTCTTTGTTCTTAATTCTACACATTCTGGTTTTATCTTGGCCTATAATTCTTTTTCCTCTTATACACCCAGATTATCAGGCTCTATAATGGCTGTCTCTCTTTGGTATAATATTTTCCTTCCAGTAAATCTAAATGAAATTATATGCAGATTGATTTTTCAAAATTCCATACCAACATTGATATCAAATTCAAGGTGAAAATAACATTAAGAGCTTGGCTTTTGATCAGGACGATTGCTAAAAAAAAACATAGACAACAAGGAAATATCCTTAAAAAAAATACTCAATTTTTTTTTGTGCTAATACAAACTAAAAGAAAAACACACATGTAAAGACTATTTTAGTTTTCCTGAGACTGAGATGTTTTGCTTTCGTGACAGAGTCAAATAAGTCAGTGTTGTAAGGTATTGTCCTGCAATCTAAATAAAGCTGTTTGCTTTGCTATGTATCGTTATTATAAAACTGTAAAGCTCTATTTGACAGTTTAAAAGAGTTAATGAAATATATACTGTACATATAAAGTTGAGTATAATCTGTAAGTAGATCTTGAAAAGAGTATTGAAGTACTTTGAACTTTTTATACTTGTTTTTATATATGTGGATTTTTAATATTTGAAGATAAACTTTAAGAATCTTGATAATTTTGTTATGTCTTAGTCCTTCCTCAGCTTTTACTTTTGCTCCTTAAGTCTGTATTTTAGGATAGAAAATCTTTATTCAGTGTTTTCCTTTGGTTCTTTTTTAAAATGTGGAAATGTATATTTTCTCCTTGTTTTTGTAGGGGCTGCTTTCTTACCTCGTCATTGATAGGCACACTTGCACTAAGCCTTACAATACCTCTGTCCATAATAGCTGACATGTGTATGCAAAAGGTAAGGCAAACTATAAGAGGTTTTAGGTATATTATTAAAACAGAGCTAATAAATGTTAAGGGATGTAACTACATAGTATGAGAACAACTGGGAATATAATAAATATCGAGGTGCTTACTATGTAGAAATATAAAAAGTTATTAAAAAATTGATACTCTTTTTTAGCTTTTCAATTTTTTTCTAAGTTTCTGAGTTAAGGGCATTATCTCTATATAATAGTTCTTCAGTTTTTGAGCTGATTATATTTCAAATGTTCTTTGCTAAGTCAGTCCACTGAAGCAGTTGATTTTTTTAACATATAAGTAGTAGCAGTTTAATTTCTAGGGTAAATGCCAAAGGTTCCTTAAAATTATCCTAATATTACTATAGATAGAAGCACCACATGTATAATGTTGCTTCACAGTGAATGCTCATTTCCATCAACCACAGCAAGTACTTCTTCCCTCTTCTGTGAAGTCCTGGTCTGGGTGTGGGGGTTCTTGTGACAAATACAAAGAGAATCTGGGGTATCCTTACCTACCAGCAGCCTAGAAGGGGGAGGCATTTCTTCAGTGTTCTGAGGGTAACAGGAAGAAAAGAGGTGTGCCATTAGCTAACGTTAAAAGATGTATTGTAGTCATTTATCACTTGGTCCAATATTTGTAAGCTTTTAACAACCAAGTAGTAAGTAACAAAAAGGGGTGTGTGTGCATAAATTTGGTTTAATGTAATTTGAAGAGGGAAATACTTAAAAGCTCATAGGCTTATAATTTGTAGAGGCTATATTCAGATTTTTAAATCTGTTTTTATTGAGGTTTTGTGCAGGTTTTAGGACAAAGGCAAAATACTCTCAGTAATTTGTACTGTATGTGCCTCTTTATTTAAAAAACATTTCTGAGCTGATATTTAATTTTGTTTTATGGCACAGTAAATTCTTACTTGTCATGGTTAAAGAATGGAAATCTCCTTAATTGAGAATTTTCTTATATACTGTGTATTTTCAAAGAATGTGGATATTTTAGCATATATACTAAAGTTGAACATCACTTGGTTCTTTTAGAGATTTAAATAATATCCAGGTCCTTTTACCTCTCAGGAATCATAATTCTGAATATCAACCAAAATTGAAATGGGAAGTGTGGCTTATTTTAGAGGATTTTGGTAGACTTCTGTATAAATTAGCTTTTATTATATTGATATTTTTAACACATCATTGTTTAAGGATTTGAAAAACAAATAGAAGATTAATTCCAGGGACTTTTCTTACAGAACTTCACAGAGGATCTAATTTTAGTAAATGATTTTATGGCAAAACATAAGAAAAGGGAAATGTTTCTGTAAACATAACTGATTAGAGCAACATAATCAAACAGTCTTTTCTTAATTGTCTTTACATCTAGAACTGGGAAACCAGTTAAATGAGTATGTGGCCTTTGGTGGGGACTGAGAGTAGAGACCCAACCAGACACCTGTAAAAAATAGTCTAAGAGCTGTAACAGAAACATGATAGGAGAAATATTCCACTTTCGCAGACTTTTTTTTTTTCCATTTTTAAAATTATCTTTTTTTTTTTAAAAAGATACATAGATCATACAAAATTTCATAGACTTTTTAGTTCTAATAGCCAGGCGTATTTGTATGTCGTTTCTGAAGTTTTAGCATTTATTGGCATTATTTATTATGCTTGAAACAAATTATTTTATCCTATTTATATTTGATATTTTGTGCAATATGAAGCTTTCCTGATCACATTCAGATTTTGTTTTAGACATATTGAGGAATTAGATTCTTTTGGTTTATATAGGCAGTTTTCTTTGCTAATAAATGTCTTCATTTCTTTTCATTGTTTTGATAGCTTGTTGGAAACCAAATTTAAAGTTTTTTATTATGTGGCAAAACATAAATTATTGCATTATTAAAGTGAACCTAGTCTTTAAGAGTCATCTAGAGCTTATCCAACTGGATATCAAGTATGATGTATTTTAAAGTTTGCTTTTAAGTTTACTTATGATATAAGGTTTTTATTTGAATGTTCATGAAATCATTTTATTAACTATATCTGCATTTTTAACCCTCTTTATTCATATGTTTTCATACTTTTTTTTTGGTATTGGGTCATTATTGTAGATTTTTAAACTCTGGCAAGTATTCCAAGTATGTGTTATCATTTACTGATAATTTGATAACAATATAAAGGCATTTTAGTTTTTCTTAATGATTGTTTCATTCCTGGATCTTCCTAGGGTGACTCAGCCTTTATGTGTGTAGCATACAAATAAGATCTGTGCATTAAAAAAATGTCAGAGTGATTATTCTTGTATTACTCATTTTGCGTCCCTCATAAAAAAACATTCTCACAAATGTCCCTTGCTCTGACTAGTGATGCTATGAAATGGAATAGGGTCTGTTTTCCACCAGAGGGAGCATTGCCTATGACTTCAAATCTCTTTTTAACACTCAAAAGAGGCTAAGCACATTTTCCCTTTCCTAAAGATAGGAGTAGTATTTTCATCATTTTTTGTTTTCATCATCATTCTTAAAGTAAACCACCAGTGTTTTGCACAAGTCTAAATAGTTGATCAGTGCATTTGCTTTTGACCCTTAGTCAAAATTCTAAGGTAGTGAAAGTAAATCAGTGAAAGGGAAGAAGGATCTTTTTGTGTGTGGTGACTTTATGGGATTTCATTATTTTTAATTTTCTTGATAAACTTGGTAAAATTATGAATTAGAGAATTAGACTTGGTGACTTATAAAGGTTTTTTACTGCTGAGGTTTAACTTGTTTTCGGCTAACATTTTCTTAGTAAAAATATTTTTTTTGTTTTATCTGGTCATTTTGTTTTGAACTTTTCTTCATTTGCTGTTAGCTAATGGTTTTGAGTGTCAGGATTAAAATTTGTTGCAAACTGTTAATAAAAGTTTTGCTAGGGTTACACTTGGAGTTTCATTCACTTTTAGTACCATCTTTGAAAAAAAAACATAATTTTTTAAAATGTGAGTTTCTGAAGGTGAAACCGAGGAGGAGGGATCAATTTGAGAATAGGCAATGAACACTGAACAGGAAGTGGGCAAAATGGTGTGCAAGACTGAAGCAGAAACTCTCATAGTGGATAAACAGCATGTCTTCTTGCTTTAGGCTGTTTTTCCAAGTAAGAAAAATTATTGTTGGTAATTTTGAGGTAAGTGGAATTGTAAGTTGAAGTCCTGAAAACTTACATTTAATAATAATAATATTATCTTCTTAGTATTTTAGATTACTTCTGCTAGTTTTCATAAATGGGAAATTTATGTTAATGGGAAAATTGTCTTATTGATGATAATTTTTTTTTCTCTTTTATTTTTAGGTGCAGTTTTCTTGGTTATTTTTTGCAGGGGCTATCCCTGTCTTCTTTTCATTTTTTATTGTAACTCTCTTATGCCACTATAATAATTGGGATCCTGTGATGATAGGAATCAGAAGAATTTTTGCCTTTATATGCAGAAAACATCGAATTCAGAGGTACATGGGAAGCAGTTGCTCAACCACTGAGCTATACCCACTCCTGTAGAGATTTTTATAAGAAATTATTGAAAGATTATAATTTATAGATGTACTATGCCTGATAAAAATAAAAAAAATTTTTCAGATTCTTTGGGTGATAAAATAATTTAACTTTTTTTTTCATTTGAATCCTCAGGTAAAACCAAAGTACTTATTCTTATTTTGCCAAATAAACTACGAATTTAGCTATAGAATACTTTTATTGGTTTGTACATAATTCACAACATATAGAATTGCCTGAAAATTTCCTTTTACAAGTGCTTTTTTTTTTTTAATTTATTTTATTTATTTCTCTCTCCTTCCCCCCTCACCCCCCATTGTCTGCTCTCTCTGTCCATTTGCTGTGTGTTCTTCTGTGACTGCTTCTATCCATATCAGCAGCACCAGGAATCTGTGTTTCTTTTTGTTGCATCATCTTGTTGTGTCAGCTCTCCGTGTGTGCAGCGCCATTCTTGGGCAGGCTGCACTTTCTTTTGCGCTGGGTGGCTCTCCTTACGGGGCGCACTCCTTGCACGTGGGGCTCCCCTATGCGGGGGACACCCCTGCATGGCATGGCACTCCTTGTGTGCATCAGCACTGCACATGGGCCAGCTCCACACAGGTCAAGGAGGGCCCGGGGTTAGAACCGCAGACCTCCCATGTGGTAGGTGGATGCCCTATCCATTGGGCCAAGTTCACTTTCCTACAAGTGCTTTTTAAGAGAGAAGGCTTTTTACATTTTACTCTAAAAAAAACCTGGGACCAGTTTTTGGGAGATCTCACTCTGCTTTTGATTCTGCTGTGAACTTGCATCTTGTCTTTACTGGCTTCAGCCAATAGCATAGATAATCTTTAAGAGTTCTTTTCAGATTTAAAGCTTTACTTAACCACTGCCTTTTTTCTTAAGAGTCCCAGAAGACAGCGAACAGTGTGAGAGTCTCATTCCTATGCACGGTGTCTCTCAGGAGGATGGAGCGAGTTAGCTGTTGTCCATAGCCCAGGTTTGTATATGAGCTGTTGTTAGATTTGAACAAGATTTTTACTCTTGTAATATTCAAATACAGAATGATTTTCCATAGTTAGTTGAGAGGCAGTTCATCGTGGAGGTTAAGGGCATAGTGTCTGGTGTCAAACTGACTTCCAACTCTAGCTTCTCTGTGTACTAAATGTGTGACCTTGTGTAAGGTTCTTAACATCTCAGTGCTTCAGTTTTCTTACGTGTAAAATGGGCATGTAGTAGAACCTCCTTCATGGGTTTGTTGGAAGTATTAAATACTTCTTAAGTTTAAAAAACATACGATAATGCCTGGCTCATAGTAATAAGTGACCAATAAGTTTTAACTGTTATTTGTATTTGTGCTAAGAGTCATCATTTTATTTAATGATGTACTTAAGACAATTTTTTTTCTTGTTGTAAAGTATTAAAATTCAAGAAAAAATGTAATGCTTGGGTGTATATCCCATCTTTTCTCTCTGTACATATGTGTGCTTTACATAACTGGCACAGTTTATATTTTGGTACTCTGTTCTTTTTCACCTGACAGTGCTTGAAGAATACTTCCTCATGTTTTAATTTTAAGAAATATTATTTGTTTTAGTATTTCTTATATGACAGAGTGCATGGATATGTTGGATATATTGGATTAAACATATATCCTTGACAGATACAAAAGTAATAACCTAAAATGCAAAATCACAATGAACTATTGGAATTCTGGAGATTCAGGTCCCTTCCTTCTGAAATATCTTTAGGAAATTTATATTGACAGGCTTTCTGGGAAGTGGATGTGGCTTAGGTAATTGAGCTCCTGCCTACCACATGGGAGGTCCCTGATTTGATTCCTGGTGTGTCTTAAAGAAGATGAGTAAGATAGCAAGCTGATGCAACAAGAGGCACAAGAAGAAAAAGCATAAGAGACAAACAAAGTGAGGAACGGAGGTGGCTCAACCCATTAAGTGCCTCCCTTCCACATCGGAGGTCCCAGGTTTGGTTCCTGGTGCCTCCTAAAAGAAACAGGAAGAAGAACAGACACAGCAAGTGCAAACAACAAGGGGGTGGGGAGAAATAAATAAAAAGATCTTTAAAAAAAAAAAAAGGCTTTCTAATGGCACTAAGCTGCTTCTCCTCACCTAGGACACTGTACATCTTCCATCAACTTCTAGTGCTCACAGGAGCCTTGAAGCTTAAGTTTCATTAGCTTCATGGTAAATTCATCTCTAATCTTAAGTGTCTTGCTTTTCTATTTTTCTTTGGGTGTGTGTGTGTCATTTTAATCTAGTTTTTATTATATGATAGTTATACATGCACATAGCTTAAAGCTTTATAGCTCTGTGAGACTTATACAAAAGAGCTATCCCCTCTGCCCTGTACTGTTTGTCCCATGCTTTCATTATTTTCCCATTCCCAGGAAGTCATTTTAAACTTTTAGCTGATTCTTGTGGTATTTACCTCCCTAGCTCGCTAAGAAACATGCTTATATTTCTATTTCTTGATTTTTCACTTTTAGGCATTTCTATTGATTTTCCCACTGTGGTTGATAAAAATGGATTAGTTAATGTTTATCCCTCCTCTGTTCCCACCCACATGCCTATCTCCCAACCCCACCTAATCCCTGCTTTCTCCTCATCCCAGTATAGTTGTTGCAAAGGTCTATATTGAGTATTCACCTTGTTTTGATTCCATGGTTTCATTCCTTTCCTGCAGAATGTTTTCTTTTTTTTTAGCATGTTCCTTTATGTATTTATCACTAATCTAACCCCAAACTCTTTCTCCAGTCTACTTTCAGAACACTGAAATGTATGCGGTAGTATGTGTCTAGTTTCATTTTCTTGAAGAAATGTTTACTGGCAGATTCTGCCTTCTCCATAGTGGACTGGTTGTCTCCAGGCCTGCTGCATAGCTTTTACTCTAAGATCTTCCTTTGCCATCCTTCCTTCGTTTTCTGTATCCCATGCCTTCTCTTTATTGATTTCCACCATTTTGTTAGCATATCCTCTGGTAGCTTCCTGAGAAAGGGTGCTTGGGGAAGTAAATTTTTTCAAGGACTAGCATGTCTGAAAATATTTTTATTTTACCATACCCCTGATTTATAGTTTGGCTGTGTATAGAATTCTACGTCGGAAATTGTTTTTCTTCAGATTTTTGAAGGCATTTTTAGAATTGAAAAATATAACGCCATTCTGACTCTTGATTCTTTGTACATATGATATCTTTGTCATTATATATTCTCACCATTCCCCATACCCTTCACCCTCTCTTTCCTTTACTCTCTGTCTCTCTGGAAATTTGTGGAGTCTTCTCTATTTCTGTGGTGTACTGAAATTTCACAATGATATGCCTTCAAGGAAGTCTTCCCAATTATTCTGAGCACTTGATGGGCCCTTTTAATCTGGAAACTTGTATCTTCTTTTCTGGGATACTTTTTTTCTTTATTTGATAATTTCCATTTTTTTTCTCTCCTTTCTTAACAGTACAGCTATTATTTGGATAGGGACATTTTGGACTGATCTTCTAAATTAATTTTTTTATTTTCCTTTATATCTTTAGCTACTTTCTGAGTACTTCAATTGTATTTTCAACAGTTTTGTTCTTTATATTTTTAATTTATTTTTGTTTTAATTTATGCTATTTTGCTTTAATTTTTGCTATAATTAATTTATAAGTACCTTTTTAGTCTCTCATTGTTTTTTTTCTGAGGCAGTACCAGGGATTGAAACCCAGGCTCTCATACATGGGAAGCAGGTGCTCAACCACTGGGCTATATCCCCTCTGCAGTAAGAGTTGGTTTTTTGGGTTTGTTTTTAGGAGGTACCAGAGATCAAACCGAGGACCTTATACATGGGAAGCAGGTGCTCAATCACTTGAGATGTATCCACTCCCCACTTAATGTTTTTCTAGCATTCTCTTTGTTCATGGATATTATAATGGATACTATATCTTCTTTTTTTATTTTTTATTTTTTTGAGTTACCAGGCCTGGGGATTGAACCTTGGACCTCATATGTGGGAAGCCAGCACTCAACTGCTGAGCCACATTGTCTCCCCTGAGTTGGTTTTTCATTTGTTTTTGCTTGTTGTTTGTTTTTTTTTCTTTCTAGGAGGCACCAGGCTTGAACCACATAGGACCTCCTATGTGGGAAGCAGGCACTCAACTGATTGAACTGCATTCATTTCTGTATCTTCTTTTATATCTCTCTATTTAGGTTCATTTTCCCCCAAGTTGCTTTTTTACATGCTTTTCTCACCTGTTTAGTTGGTGATCCTTGGCTCTGTGCTCATATTTATGAGTGGATGGCGCTTTCTAAATAGCTCATTTGCAGCTTTGTTGGAATGCATCAGGCTTGTCTGTTGAGGGTCGTCTGCTTGGAGTGTTGTTGCCTTACAGAATCCCTAAATATCAGTATCTTCACATCTTTTCTCTCTGATCAGATCAGATTTCTGTGTCATTGCCTGGAAGCTTATGCCTGATTACCAACAGTTTGAGGGAGAAGGGGAAGAAATTTGAGTGAACTGAAACTTCAGGCTATAAATTTTGGCTTTATTCTACTATTTTCAGGAGGAACTTTCCCACGTCCCCATACAATTGTGCCTGGCATTTCTTCAGTCCAGAGACCCTCTATTAGTACACTTCATAGAGAACAAACCTCAAGTCTTCCAGCTGGGATTGAGAAAGAGGCTTATAGACCAGCAGTAAGAAATAAGGATACGGCACCTGACTACCGAACTGCTTTTTCCTTATAGACTTTGTACCTTTTAGTTTCTGCTTCTGGTCTTTGTGTTTTTAGTTGTTTCTTCACCCCTTCTTACAGAGATACCTGGATCTTGCTTTCTCCATTGCTAAGTCAAAGTCAGCTGTTAGTCTCTTCTCTCTGCTTTTCTCTTTATCCATGTATTTATGCCTTTAAAAATGCCTTTATTTTTATTGAGATTTTGGAGAAGGAGGGAAACTAAATATATGTTTATTTGCCATTTTAAAATAAAAAACACATAGATTTGGGAAGCAGATGTGGCTCAGGCAACTAGGCTCCTGCCTACCATTTGGGAGGTTACTGGTTCAGATTCCAGCACCTCCTAAAGAAGGCAACTGGAACAATGGGTGGGCATGGCAAACTGACACAACAAGAGGGAACATAATGAGAGACAACAAAGCAGGGAGCAGAGGTTCTCATTGCCTCCTAAAGAAGACAGCGAGCTGACACAACGGGCAGGTGCAGCAAGACAATGTGAAGAGAGACTTGGGGAGGAAAGATAGTGATAGATACAACAAAGCAGGGAATGGAGGTGGCTCAAGCAATTAGGCACCTCGCTCTCGTGTCAGAGGTCCTGGGTTTGGCTCCCGGTGCCTCCTAAAAAAAAAGACAGACACAGCAAGTGCAAACAACAGGGGGGCGTGGGAAGAAGTAAATTTTTAAAAACAAACAAACACAGTTATTCTTTTTTCCTTCTCCATCCCCTCCTGCCAGCGGGTGGAGAGGAGCCAGGAGCCGCTGGAGGCCTCTGCGACTCCTCTCAGTGGCTCCGAGGTGTGGAGGGCGCGCGAGATCCAGGAAGAAATCGCGGAGACAGGCTGATGGCACAAGTCTGGTTTATTGTGGGAGGGGATGCGGTTTTTATAGGGTTAGGGACTACGTGGAGTGATTTGATAGGTGCAGGCGGGTACTGCCTTCTGATAGGTGATCGTAAGCGGTTGCTAGGCAGAGGGCTAGCTGAGAGGTATGGAATGGGGGAGCGGAGAGGGGAAGTGAGAGCCGACCAGCTGTTAGGCTAGGCGGGAGATAGCGGGAGGCGACTGTTATTGATGTATCTTGCCCGGGTAGGCTGAGGGCGCTTCGCCCGTACCAGGCTGAGGGCGTGATCGCCCGTTCCAGCCACCCTGAACTGCGGCTTCAGGCTGTGCGCACGCCTGTTGCCGGTTCGGCTTAGTAACGTTGGTTCGCACTCCCACACCCTCCCTCACCCTGCTGTGTTTTTTTCTGTCTGTGCATTTGCTGTGTGATTTTCTGTATCTATTTCTTTTTTTTTTGTCTTCTCATCTTTATCCTTTAGGAGGTACCGGGATCTGAACCAGCAACCTCCCTAGTAGTCGGTCTCTTTTTTTTGTCTTCTCATCTTCTCTGAGGTGGAGAGAGGTTCCCTGTCAATTGCACCACCTCAGTTCCTGGTCTCTGCTGTGCTTTACCTTGACTCTCCCCTTTATCTTTCTTTGTTTCGTCATCATCTTGCTGTGTGACTCATTTGCATGGGAACTGGCTCACCACACGAGCACTCGGCTTGCTGCGTGGGCACTCTGTTCACTGTGTAGGTACTCCAATCACCGCATGGGCTCACATGTGGGCACTCAGTTCACCACATGGGCACTTGGCTCGCTGTGTGGGCACTTGGCTCACCGCGTGGGCACTTGGCTCACCACGTGGGCATACAGCTCACCGCTCAGGCACACTTTCTCTTCTTTTTCACCAGGAGGCCCCAGGGATCGAACCTGGGTCCTTCCATATGGTAGGGAGAGGCCCTATCACCTGAACCACATCCACTTCCCACAGTTATTCTTTAAAGCTGTTTAATGCTAGAATTTATTCATTTTCCCTCCTTTTTACTCTGGATGTTATTCCCACACTCACACTCATAGCCATCCACCCAGGAAAGATTTCACAATTTTTGTGAGAGCTAGGTAAAGGGGAAATACTGAAGAATAAAGAAGAGAGGAAGAGAGATTACAATCAAGTAAAGTACACTAGAGTAGAACAGGTGAGGCTTGAGTTTTTGGTTTGATGTGGATAATGGTGGCATATACCAGGAATAAAACTAGCTGCTGTTATATTTAGGTAGTGTTGGATGTTGGCATTTAAGATTGCCTTAGAACTCACTTCCTTGAGTTTTTAGTACTCACCTCCATTCAGGTACCCAATTGTTAAGTGTTATTACTCTGCATGGTATATAATTTAATGTTAAGAAAATTTACTTTTAAAAAGTATTTGCTTTTTATAAAATACAGAGTTAAAATTATGGAAATTTTAATGTAATATTGATTTTATGTGTGTTTTATTTTTAGCTTGATAATGGAACATTATACAGCGAAGAGACAATCCCTGACAAGTCTTTATAGAAAACTGGATCAGTGCCTAGTCTGAAAAGTAACAGTTTCAGTTCTTTGAAACTCTAAAATGTATTTTCCACATATCTGTTTTCTTCATTTTCATAATGACGTACTTTGCTGTGTACATGTTCTTACAAGTATAAGAAGTCCACAGTCCATCGAAAAGACCAACTTGCCTTACATATCTCAAGGAACTCAGCTGATAAAACAATTTGAACCAACCAAGGAATAAAATCCTAACTTTCTAGAGATTTTATTTTCACATATTTGTTAAATGCTGGATTATATTATGAAAATGTTTTCAAGAAATTGTTTGAGTATATAGATCAGTGTTTCTTACAGGTAAAATGTTAAAGTAAACTGCCTGTAATAGGTACGGATTATATTTTTGTGTTTTGTAGAATATCGCAAAGTAATAATACAGAAAATGTTTAATTTATGCAACAAGTATGTTCAAACAAATTTGTGGGGCTTTTTAAAAAAATTAGTTTTTGTGAAAGGATCTGGTTCTCTTACACTACATTTATTGCATTATCCTTTCATAGCATTTGGTGCCTTGTACTTTAAATCTGTGACAAACCATGACAAAATTTTAAAGGGGAAGTATTATTGTAATATAAAGAATTATGTATTTCTAAGACTGTATTGCTCTAAATTTTATTGATAAAGCTCTGCTTAATTTAGAGTTTTGAAGATATATTACTCTTCAATTAAGAAATTTTCATAATGGAATGATTTAAATTGAAGTGATAAAGAGTATTATTAAAATAAAATGTTTAAAATATTTATATATATGTATTTGTGTATTATAGATATATGAAATGGTTTTTTGGTTTTTTCTTTCACATATAAATGTGTGAAATCACTCTAGAACTGGATGCCTCTTCTTTAAATAATTTTCCTAAATATATTTTTAATGATTGAAATGCCAAAGAGGGAAGCCAAGAAGGAATTCTATTGTAGAAATTACATTTGAATTTTTCCTCTACCAAGATTAAATTAAATATAAAACAGTTGTAATTGCAACTCTTAAGCTTTGGTCTCAAATATGCTTATTGTGTATCAGTCGATGAACATATGTCTCAGGGATTCATCCAGGATTTGATTAATCAAAACTCATTTCCTTTTCAATCTTTGTGAAAAGGTTTTTAATGAATCTGGTTTTTTGTTTTGTTTTGTTTTTAATTCCCCTTGCAGTGTTTTGCTTCAGTTTTTCTTCTTCACATTCGTAAAATTGTCTTGGTGTTACTGTCTATGAGTCTAAAATGAAGTTTGGCCCCCCCGCCTGCTTAGTCCTGAAACGTTATATTAATTTAAAAGATAGTCTATGACATTGAAATTTAAAAGACAGCTATCTTCTTATCTGGCACCCCAGCAATTCTTATTTAGCTAAAAATAACATTGATTTATTATACTTTTGACCTGTATAGCTTGACAGGTACAGTGATGTAAACAATGTGCACTTCTAAAGAATTTTCTTTTTAAAAAGTACTTAATGAAGCAGCAATTCAGTTATTCAAAGACTAATTTAGGTTGAGGTTTATTGTCTAGACACCTTTTCTGTTTTTGCATTTCATAGTTCACAAATGTCTTCAGCAGGTGAAACAGCTAAAGTAGTTGAAACAGAGGAGGTGAAACTCAAAATTTTATTCTATAAATATGCTAGCGAAAGAGGTTGAACTTGGAGATTTTGGTTGTTCATGTGCTCTGTGTTTGCATTATCATTAGACCATATGTTGTCACTACTCGGGAAGAGGTGAGACTTGGTTACCAATGCTTGATAGATTTTTTTTTCTTTTCATTTTGATAGCTCTTGAGCAGGTCTTCTACCACTAGGCTGCTTTTCTATTCAAGAGCACCTTCTTTAGAAGGAGGCACATTAAATTGGTTAATTCAAAGTCTGAATTACTGCTTCTTTGCTCATGCACCTATTATCTTTTTTGTCAGGGTTTATCTGAATGGTAATTGTATTTGAACACTGTAGCCAGAATGAGTGAAAAATTGAGGTCTTCCTTTCTGTGCGTTTTAGTTGAGATCATATTTTCAAGAAATAGAGTTGTGGTGGGTTACTTTCATTCTGTGGATATCCCCACCCCCCACCCCAAAATCTGGGTATATAGGGCCCCAGGATTGCAGCATCACAGGCTTGGGAATGTGGGAGAGCTTACATTCAAAGTTAACTGCTGATGTCGTTCATTGCTATTGGAACGGTGTTGCCCATAAATATATTTTTCTGACACTAAAGACACAGTAGAGATTTCTAATACTTGTTTTCAGGCATCTACTTTTCTTATACATATTTAAGTCCTATCATTGTATAATGTTTCAAAGTATGACCTTGATTGAAGGAAGTCTGCTATTGTGTCAGAAAGACTTTGTTAGATGAACATCAGACTCTCAACTAAAAACTGAAAAATGTGGCAGTCTTAAAAGTGCTTAGATGAATGTTTTTTGAAGCCCAGAAAAGCCATTAAGTGTATGTAATCTACCTATATTTATTCCTTAAATAAATCTTTATTATTATTTTTAATCTAAGTATTGGCTTCTAACAGCCTGGATTAATTAATTCCTTACATTCACTGACCCCCTCTCCCTTCCCTGCCGCTGAAGAATAATGTTCGTTGTTTCTGTAGAAGTGAGCTCACAAGGTTAAATGTGAACATTCTCAAAGGTACACAGCCTTGTTTCAGGATGAATGCTAATGCCCGCTTTGAAATCAATCATGGGGAGCCAATTGGGCGTTGCAAGATATGACTCTTGGGGAAACCAAATTTATCATAAAGCACCAAGGTAACGTCCATAGCGCCAGTCCTCATTGTGCTGGTTTCTGGTTAAAGATATATCCTTAAAGAAGAATAAGGGAGGAATTAATTACAAAATAATACTTTTTTCCAGAATCATAATAGCAAAGAAATGTTATTTTAATTTTAAGCTATTTTAGTTATGTTATTATCCTGTTTTATTTCTCCCTACTCTTTTGAAATAGTCCCTATTACTAAATAATATTTATTGGAAGAATTCACTGAAATATGAAGTGGTTATCTTTGTCATCTATAGAATTAATCTATATAGCTGACATATGTGCTATTTTGTGTGTTTTTTTAAATTGAAGAAGGGGAAGGTTTACAAAAATACTGTGTATAAAATATGTAGTTTCTACATACCACACTATTACTAACATTTTGCAATAGTCTGGTACAGTTATTATAATTCATGAGAGAACACTTATTAAGCAGTTTTTTAAAAATATATTCACAGACCATATCATCTACCCAAAGTGTATAACACCCAAAGCATGCTCAACTAAATAAAAAAAATAGATAAATGAGACCTCCTCAAAACTGAACACTTTTGTACCTCATAGGACTTTGTCAAAAGGGTGAAAAGGCAGCCAACTCAATGGGAGAAAATATTTGGAAATCACATACCGGATAATATCCAGGATATAAAAAGAGATGCTACAACTCAACAATAAAAAGACAATCCAATTAAAAAATAGGCAAAAGACTTGAATAGACACTTGTCCAAAGAACAAATACAAATGGCAAAAAGAACACATGAAGAAATGCTCAACATCAATAATGGTTAGGGAAATGCAAATCAAAACTACAATGAGATATCATTTCATACCTATCAGAATGGCCACTCTTAAAAAGACAGAACTCCAAGTGTTAGAGAGGATGTGGAGAGATAGGAACACTTACTCGCTCTTGGTGGGAATGCAGAATGGTATAGCCCTTGTGGAGGACTGACAGTTCCTAAAGAAGTTGAATATAGACTTGCCATGTGACCCTGCAATACCACTACAGGGTGTATACTCAGAGGAACTGAGAGCAGTGATGCGAACAGACAACACACCAATGTTCATAGTGACATTATTCACGATTGCCAGAAGTTGGAAACAACCCAGGTTTCATCAACGGATGAATGGATAAACAAACTGGTCTATTCACATGATGGAATATTACGCAGCTGTAAGAAGAAATGAAGTTGTAAAACATGACAACATGGATGAACCTGGAGGACATCACGCCAAGTGAAGCAAGCCAGATGCAAAAGGACAAATACTGTACAATTGTGTTACTATGAACAAAACATATTGTCTAACATGAGTCAAAAATTATTTATCCAGTACATTTAAATGAGAAATGTATGTTTTTATTCAACTGTTTTCTTTTTAGTTTTTAATTATATTTTCAATTATTAAATATACAAAATAAAGTTTAAAAAAAAAACATATAACCAATGGCTTTTAGTGTAATCACAATGTGCATTCATCACCACAAAACACTTCAGAACAGTTTCATTACTACAAAAGAAAAACTCCACACCCCTTAGCAGTCCTTCCCCAGCGCAACATAACCATTAATCTAATTATATCTTTATAAATTGATTTATATTTACATTCTCTATCAATGGAATCATACAGTATGTAGTATTTTCTATCTGGTTTCTTTTTTTGTCTGTTATTAACATCTCGTAGTATTAACATACATTTATTCAGGTTCAAGAAAAAGTCAAAAATGCAATTTACCCATATATATATTTTACATGTGGTTTTACTGTGCTATGCAGATCTATGTTATAACTTTTTTAACCTTATTTTGCACATTTAATAATTGAAAATAAAAACAAAAACGAAAAAGAAAGTGGAATAAAAAGATACATTTTTCATTTAAATGTACTGGATACATATAATATTTTTTTGGCTCTGTTACACAATAAATTTTGTTCATAGTAACATAATTTACAGTATTTGTCCCTTTGCATCTGGCTTGCTTCGCTCGACATAATGCCCTCCAGGTTCATCCATGTTGTCATATGTTTTATGTTTTGTTTTTTCTTAAAGCTGCATGATATTCCGTCGTGTGAATAGACCATAGTTTGTTTATCCATTATCCTTTGATGGCCACCTGGATTGTTTCCAACTTTTGGCAATTGTGAATAATGTTGCTATGAACATCAGTGTGTATCTGTTCATGTCACTGCTTTCAGTTCTTCTGGGTACATATCCAGTAGTGGAATTGCAGGGTCATGTGGCAAATCTATATTCAACTTTTTTAGGAACTGCCAAACAGTCCTCCACAGTGGCTGTACCATTCTGCATTCCCACCAACAGTGAATAAGTGCTCCTATCTCTCCACATCCTCTCCAACACTTGGAGTTCTGTCTTTTTAATAGTGGTGGTTCTGATAGGTGTGAAATGATATATAATTGTAGTTTTGAATTACATATCCCTAATCATTATTGATTTTGAGCATTTCTTCATGTGTTCTTTTTGTCATTTATTTGTTCTTTGGACAAGTGTCTGTTCAAGTCTTTTGCCTATTTTTTAATTGGGTTGCTTGTCTTTTATTGAGTTGTAACATCTCTTTATGTATCTTGGATAATAAACTCTTATCTGACATGTGATTTCCAAATATTTTCTCCCATTGAATGGGCTGCCTTTTCACCCTTTTGACAAAGTCCTGTGAGGTGCAAAAGTGTTTAATTTTGAGGAGGTTCCATTTATCTATTTTTTATTTTGTTGCATGTACTTTGGGTGTAAGTTTCAAGAAATCACCACTTACTACAAGGTCTTGAAGATGTTTTCCTACATTTTTTTCTAGTAGTTTTATGGTCCTGGTTTTTATATTTAGGTCTTTGATCCATTTTGAGTTGATTCTTTTACAGGGAGTGAAATAGGGGTCCTCCTTCATTCTTTTGGTTATGGATATCCAGTTGTCCCAGCACCATTCGTTGAAAAGACTGTTTAGTCCTATTAACATTGACTTGGTAGGTTTGTCAAAAACCAGTTGACTGTATAGGTAAGGGTTTATTTCTGGGTTCTCAGTTCTGTTCCACTGATTCATGTGTCTCTCTTTATGCCAGTACCATGCTGTTTTGACCACTGTACTTTGTAATATGTTTCAAGTTCAGGCAGTGATATTCCTCTTATGTCACTGTTCTTTTTTAGAATGCTTTTTGCTATTCATGTGCACTTTCCCTTCCAGATGAATTTGGTAATTGCCTTGTCTATTTCTGTAAAGTAGGCTGTTGGAATTTTTTTTTTGTCAAAAGGTTTATTTATTTATTTCTCCCTACCCTCTTGCTGTCTGCACTTGCCATGTCTCTTTGTCATCCCTGTTTCTCTAGGAGGCACCGGGAACCAAACCCTGGAACTCTGATGTGGGAGGGAGGCGCCCAATCGCTTGGGCCACCTCCGTTCCCTGCTTTCATTGCATCTCCCACCATGTTCCTCTTCTTGGGTCTCTTGTTGAATGAGCTTGCCATGCCCACCTGCTGGGCTATCTCACTGCCCTCCCCAGGGGGCACCAGGAACCAAAACAGGGACCTTCCATGCAGCAGGCAGGAGTACACCACCCAAGCCACACCCATCTCCTGCTGTTGGAACTTTGATTGGTATTGCATTGGATCTATAAATTATTTTGGGGAGGATTGACATCTTCATGATATTTAGTCTTCCAATCCATGAACATGGAACATCTTTCCATTTGTTAGGTTTTCATTGTTTTCTTTTAGCATTGTTTTGTAGTTTTCTGCATATAGGTCTAGTACTTCTTTGGTTAAATTTATTCCTAGGTATTTGAGTCTTTTTGTTGCTATTGTAAATGGAAATTTTCCCCTGAGTTACGCCTCAGATTGTTTAATACTAGTGTAGAGAAAATTACTGATTTTTGTGTGTTGATCTTGTATCCTTTCACCTTGCTGAACTCGTTTATTAGTTCAAGTAGCTTTGTCATAAACATTTTAGAATTTTCTAAATATAGGATCATGTAAGCTGAGAAGATAAGTATTATTCCTCTTTTCCTGTTTGGCTTCCTTTTATTTATTTTTTCAAATTTCTTTAGCTAGAACTTCTAGTACAATATTGAGTAACAGTGGTGACAGTGGGCATCCTTGTCTTTTTCCCGATCTTAGAGAGAAAGCTTTCAACCTTTCTCCATTAAGTACTATACTGGCTGTGGGTTTTTCATATATGCCTTTTATCATATTGAGAATTTTCCTTCTATTCCTATCTTTCAAAATGATTTTTATCAAGAAAGGATGCTGGATTTTGTTGAATGCCTGTTCTGCATCCATCAAGATGATCATGTTGTTTTGTCCCTTCAATTTGTTAATGTGGTGTATTATGTTAATTGATTTTCTTATGTTGAGCCACCCTTGCATACCAGGAATAAATCCCATTTGGTCATGATATATAAGTCTTTTGATATGCTGTTGGATTCAGTTTTTAAGTAATATGTTGAGGACTTCTACATCTATGTTCATTTGAGAGATTGATCTGTAATTTTCTTTTCTCGTAGTATCTTTATCTGGCTTTAGTATTAGGGTGATGTTGGCTTCATAAAGTGAATTGGGTAATTTTCCCTCCTCATCAGATTTTTGGAAGAGTTTTAACAGGGTTGGTGTTAAGTATTCGTGAAATGCTCAGTAGAATTCACCTGTGAAGCCATCTGGTCCTGGGTTTTTCTCTTTGTTTGGAGATTTTTGATGATGTATTTAATCTCTTTAAATGTGATTGGTTTCTTAAGTTCCTGTATTTCTTGTAGCATGTTTGTGCATTTCTAGGGATTTGTCCATTTCATATAGTTTGTCTAGTTTGTTGGCAAACAATTTCTCATAATATACTTAAAAATTTTTTTTAAAAATTTATTTCTCTCCCCTTCCCCCGCCCCTCCCGCCCCCCATTGTCTGCTCTCTGTATCCATTCACTGTGTGTTCTTCTGTGTCCGCTTGCATTAACCGGCAGCACTGGGAAACTGTGTCTCTTTTTTGTTGCGTCATCTTGCTGCATCAGCTCTGTGTGTGTGTGGCACCACTCCTGGGCAGGCTGCCCTTTTTTCATGCAGGGTGGCTCTCCTTGCAGGGTGCACTCCTAGTACATGGGGCTCCCCTACATGGGGATGCCCTTGCACTCCTTGAGTGCAGCAGCACTGCGCATGGACCAGCTTACCACACAGGTCAGGAAGCCCTGGGGATTGAACCATGGACTCTTCATTTGGTAGATGGATGCCCTATCAGTTGAGCCACATCTGCTTACCATAATATACTCTTATGATCCTTTTTATTTTTGTGGGTCAGTTGTAACTTCCCCTTTTTCATTTCTGATTTTATTTCCATCTTCTCTCTTTCTTTCTTTGTTAGACTAGTTTTATACATCTTCTCAAGGAACCAGCTTTTATTTTGTTGATTTTCTCTATTGTTTTTTTTATTCCCAATTTCATTTGTTTCTGCTCTAATCTTTATTATTTCTTCTGCTTGCTGTGGGAATAACTTGCTGTTCTTTTTCTGGTCTCTCCAGTTGTTTAGTTAGATCTTTGATTTTAGCACTTTCTTCTTTTTTTAATATAGGCATTTAGGGTTATAAATTTCCCTCTCAGGATTGCCTTTGCTGTATCCCATAGTTTTGAAAAGTTGTGTTCTTGTTTTCATTCCTCTCAATATATTTACTAATTTGACTTACAGTTTCTTCTTTGACCTACTGAATACTTAGGAGTCTGTTTTTCAGCCTCCATACATTTGTGAATTTATCTCTTATCTATTATTTCCAGTTTCATTCCATTATCATCTGAGAAGGTGCTTTATATAATTTCAATCTTTTTATATTTATTAAAAGCTTATTTATTAAAAGCTGAATTATGACCTAACATGTGGTCTATTCTGGAGAAAGTTCAATGAGCATTTGAGAAGAATGTATAACCCTCTGAGTCTGTTAGGTCTAACTTGTTTATCATATTGTTCAAGTTCTCTGTTTCCTTGTTGATCTTCCATCTAGTTGTTCTTTGTAATGATCTGAGTGGAGTGTTGATGTCGCCAATGATTATTGTTGAGATGTCTATTTTGCCCTTCTCTTTTGCCAGTTTGCCTCATGTATTTTGGGGTACCCTGGTTAGGTGTATAGATATTTATGACTTAATTCTTTCTCATGGGGGTTGTCCCTTTTATTAGTATGTAATGGCCTCTTGTCTCTCTTCTAACATTTTTGCATTTAAAGTCTGTTTTACCTGATATTAGTATAGTTACCCCTGCTCTTTTTGGGTTACTATTTGCGTGGAATATTTTTTTCTAAATTTTCGCTTTCAACTGGTTTACATCCCTTGGTCTAAGGTGAATCTCTTTTAAGCAGCATATGGATGGCTCATGGTATTTTATCCATTCTGTCAACCTTTATCTTTTGATTGGGGCATTTAATCCATCCACATTTGATGATATTACTGTAAAAGCATTTTTTTACTTCCACCATTATTTTCTTTGGTTTTCATATGTCCTAACTTATTTTCATTTGTCTTTTTACTCTTTTGGTTATCCTTTCTGCTATTCTTTCTTCTAGAGTCTCCTCCAAGCTCCTCTTTCTTTTCTTTTTCTTCAGGTTCTAAGGCTTCAATATTTCCTGCAAAGGTGGATTCTTTTTTTTATGAACTCTTAGTTTCTGTTTTTTTGTTTGTTTGTTTGCTTTTAATGTTTCATACTCACCTTCATATTTGAAGAACAATTTTGCTGGATAAAAAATGCTTAGCTGGTAATTTTTCTCTTTCAGAATTTTAATTGTATCATACCTCTGCTTTCTCACTTCCATGGTTTCTGACAGGAAATCTGCACTAAGTCTTACTGGCATCCCTTTTATGTGATGATTTGCTTCTCTTTGTTGCTCTCAAAATTTTCTCTTTATCTTTGACATTTGTCATTCTGAGTAATATGTGTCTTGCAGTAGGTCTGTTTGCATCTATTCTGATTAGGGTATGCTGCACTTCTTGGACATGTAAGTTCATTTCTTTCATGAAAGTTGGGAAATTTTCAGCTGTTATTTCCTCAAGTACTCTTTTAGTTCCTTTTCCCTACTCTTCTCCTTCAGAAACTCCCATGACATGTATGTTGTTGTGTTTCATGTTGTCATTCTACTCCTTGCGCTCCTGCTCAATTTTTTCCATTCTCTTCTCTGTTCTTTTCTGTTTTCTATTTCAGCTGTTCTGTCTTCTTATTCTTCTTCACATATTCTTCTGTCATTTCAAGTGTGCTATTGTATACCTCTAATGTGTTTTTGATCTCACCTATCATATCTTTCATTCCCGTGAGCTCTGTTACTTTTCCATTCAGGTTTTCAGATTATTCTTTGTGCTTGCTAAGTGTCTTCTTTATGTTTTTTATCTCTTTAGCCATATTGTCTTTAACTCATAATTTGATTTTGGAAATTTGTATGTATCTTGTTGATTAGTTTTCTCAAATCCTGTATCTCTTCTGGGTATTCCTTTTATGGGGGCCATTTTTTCAATTTTCTTAGTAAGAATTTGTAATTTTTTGCTGATGTCTAGGCATCTGATTATATGATGGTGAAATTACTCAGATGCTCAATTTATCTCTCTTTCATAGGGATTTAGCAGCAGGAGGCTGTGTGTTACTGCTGTTCTTAGATTCTTTGTACAATCTATTCTATTTCTGGGCCTTTAGGATTGTCCCTGTTCATTGCTCAAATCTGGACCCTGGACCCTGTAAAGCATTGAAAACCTGCTTCCTAGGGCCTTGAGACAGAAAGCTGTAGAGGCCAGAAAAAGTCTCTATTACTTATTTCCTTTTTTTTTTTTTTGAGTTACCAGGGGCCTGGGATTGAACCATGGACCTTGTGTTTGGGAACTCGTGCTCAACCATGAGCCACATCAGCTTCCCTATGTTGGTTTTTTAATTTGTTTGCTTGTTCTTTGTTTTTGTTTTTTCAGGGGACATTGGAAATTGAACCTGGGACCTCCCATGTGGAAGGTGGGCACTCAACCACTTGAGTGACATCTACTCCCCACTTAGTTTTTTTTTTTTAAAGATTTATTTATTTATTTCTCTTCCCCCGACCATTGTTTGCACTTGTTATGTCTGTTCATCTTCCTTTTTTTTTTTAGGAGACACTGGGAATTGAACCCAGGACTTCTGATGTGGGAGGGAAGCGCCTAATTGCTTGAGCCACCTCCATTCCCTTTGTTGTGTCTCTTACTATGTTCTTAGCTTCTTGTGTCTCTTGTTATCTTGTACCAGCTCATCACGCTTGCCTATCATGCCAACTCACTGTCTTGCTTGTCCTCGGTAGGAGGCACGAGGAACCTCTGCTCCCTGCTTTGTTGCATCTCTCATGCTTTGCTTCTTGTGTCTCTTATTGTATCATGTTGCTGCAAGTTCCCGTTGTGCCAGGACACTGTCTTATTTAGGAGGCAATGCAAATCGAATGAGGGACCTTCCCTGTGGTAGGTAGGAGCTCAATTGCTTGAGCCACATCCTCTCCCTCCCCACACACTTTTAATTTCCTCACATGCACTTCCTTGGCTCAACAGCAGATGACTCTTTTGGCAGTCCTCTCAGTTCAACACTGGTTGGAGTGTTTGCTGCAACATGGACCTGATCAATGTGATAAAGGATCCTGCCTTGAGTCTAAGACAGTTGGGGCCCTGAGATTTCAAAAGTGTCTATAGGGTGGGGAAGGATGCCGGCAGTTGCAGCTGCAGTTTTTAACTCATAGTTTTGCCATTGCGATTCTTTTCCTTTGCCCTTTTCTCTTCTGGGCAATGTCCAGCCTTCCTCTGGTGTCCTAAACCCTAGGAGATTTTTTTTCCAGGCTGTTTCTGTCTGTCCTCCAGGAGAGAAGAGAGTTCCATGTCTTTCTAGTCCATCATCTTCCTGGAAGTCCTAACTGATAACTTTTATTGTAAAATAATTTAAAACTTACAAGACAGTTGCAGAAATAATACAAACCCCATGCAGAGAATTCCAACATTTCCCCATCCCCACCGCCCCTTCCCCAGGTCTACCAATTTTAACCTTTTTTAAAATTCAAAACCTTAGTCTTTTTTTTTAGATTTTTTAGTTTTATTTCTCTTCCCTTCCCCTTCCTGCCCCCCCCATTGTTTGTTCTCTTATGTCCATTCACTGTGTGTTCTTGTGTTTGCTTGTATTCTCGGTGGCACCGGCAATCTGTGTCTCTTTTTGTTGCATCATCTCGCTGCGTCAGCTCTCCATGTGTGCAGTGCCACTCCTGGGTGGGCTGTGCTTTTCATGTGGGGCAGCTCTCCTTGAGGGGCGCACTCCTTGCACATGGGGCTCCCCTATGCAGGGGACATCCCTGCGTGGCATGGCACTCCTTGCGCGCGGCAGTACTGCGCATAGGCCAGCTCACCAGGAGGCCCTGGGTTTGAACCCTGGACCTCCCATATGGTAGGCGGACACTCTGTCAGTTGAGCCACATCCACTTCCCTCAATTTTAACATTGTGCCACCTTTGCTATTATCATTCTGTCATCTATTATCTACTTTGTGATTTGAGAGCAGGTGGTATGCTGATATTCTAATAGTGATACATCATTATGAAAGCTTCAGTTTACAGAACGTGGAGTCAAAATTCTATTATAGTGTCTCTCGGTTTGTACACAAAATTCCATTTAGATAAATTGTAGTGTATTTTTTACGAAGATTTGTGATTTTTAGGCCCCACATTTCCTTTTTAGAGCATCAACCTCATTTGTCTGTACAAAAATTAATAGTACAGTATTTTGTGGTTTGTGCTCTGTATATGTATGAGAAATTTCCCCTTATATCCTAAGAGCCCTTAATAAACTGGAGACAGAAGATGAATTCATTATAAATTAAAAGCAAATACTGACTGTTGGGACTTTGCTATTAATATAAAACTTTTTTTTGTTTTGCCATCAGTAGTAAAGATTGCATAATGGTTTAAATCTTTATTTTAATTCAACTTTATTTACTTAGATTTCCCATTTTCATTCTTCTTCTAAATGGTGTATATATCTTAAAAGCTAAACACCACTTAATGCCATTGTATTTAAAAAATGCCGTCCTATAAAATTTCCTATGTTTAATATATGTTGATTTTTAGAATGCCAAATAATGAAATCATTAATGCACATTTAAGAGGGAAAAATCACAAAATGAATAGTAATTAGTATTCTTGGGTTAGGCATACTTGCTGAAATGCTAATATGGAATGGCATCATCTCCAGTGAGAGAGAACATTTTAAGCATCTGATGGCATAAATGTGAATTTCTTTTAGCTGGAGGTTTGGGTTAGGGAAGCACTCAGATAAAGACAACATTCCTTTATGATATTTTAAAACTTGGAAAAATAAAAATATCCAAAATGGAACTTATAAAAAAAATCACTTCATGAAAAGTTTAATTTTCATATGATTTGTTTCATAAGAACTACTTTTATTAGCTTTAACTTACAAGGGATCCAGAGTTCTTTGTGTGATATGCTTTCGGTATTTTCAGTATTATTTTTCAACTTGGTTTTCCTATGCATTGTTTGAATTATGGCAAGTAACATAAAAGTCAGTCATCCAAGAGTGTCCATTCATTTCACTGGGTCCTTGCAAAGGCAGGCAGGAAGAGTTGTCTTCCAGGAGTCTTATTTTTGACATTAGTTGAAACAGTTTTTTAAGAATCTTACTATCAGTTTTTGTTCATGTGGAATATCTTTTACATTTTTACTTGTAATGAAAAATTCAATGTCAATCAAACAATAAAAGGTTTGTCAAAGAGAAACTGCACCGGGCAATGTAAGGCTAAGGGGCTTTATGTATAGCTAACCTGGTAGGAGAAAGAGAACTCAACTCTGAGGAAGGCAGGGGAGCGGTTGAGTTTTATTGTCAGGGTAAGGGTAGCGGGAAAGTTGCAGTAAGCCATCTGACAAAAGAGGAGGGGGAAGGGTGGTGACTTGGAATGCTAGTATCTGAGGTTGTCTTTTTTCCCTGCAGTCTGAGTTGCATGTTTCTGCAATCCCACAGCTGCAAGATTAACTGCAAGGCGGTCAGGGTGGGAGAGGGAACTGTTAGGGACGTGTCAAAAGCAAAGCTCCTGCAAGACAAAAATACTCTTGGTCATATTCAAAGCAAAATTTTGTTGACGACTACCCCTGCCTTAATTATGCTGGTATAAAGTATAATACACTAAGTTCTTTTGACTTTTGTAGTAGCTTAGTGTAAAACGATGTATTTTTAAATAGGCATGCTCCAAGCAAAGTTTCACAGACAATTGGTTATAGAGCAGTGACTGAAATGTCCAGATGCCTCCGAATCACCTGGAGGGCTGGGTAAAACAGTGTGCTGGGTCCCACCCTGGCTGTCTGAGCCAGTAGGGCTGGGTGGAGCCTCAGGAATTTGTATTTCTAACAAGTTTCTGGTAAAGCCCATGCTGCTATTTTCCAGACCTTGGTGAGCAGCACTGCTCCGAGGGGAGAGCGTAAACTCTGATGTTAGATTCCCTTCACACACACACACACACACACCTTGCCCAATTCCTCATTAACGGAATTTTTTGCAGGCGTTCTTTAAGCTGAGGAGGCCTATGCTTGCTTAGCTGTAGAATGGAGATGGGGCGGCCGCCTCAGGCCTGTGGGGAACGAGCTGCTGTAGGTGAGGGGCCGGGCCGGCAGCTCCATCCTCAGTGTCCTCCCCTGGAAAGGGGGAACTAAAGTCAGTATCTTCTCAGGTTCCTCTCAGCTCTAAAATTCTGTGTCTGTCCAAGTTCTGGAGAGCTGTTAAGACACCTGCCGTGTGCTTAGCGCTTTGTATAGGGACTCCATAAGCCACACTTTCATCTTGCTCTTAGGGTTTAGTATCTTGATGCTTTAAAAATTTCGGTCAGATTTATAAAGCAACATTTAAAAAGTTGCATTTGAGCACAGCTTGAGTCCATGACAGTTTTATGGAAGCTGAGTAAATCAAATAAATAGGCTATGGTACGTCCACACACTAATTTTCCACCACATTGTCTCCTAGTGGAGGCACGGAAAAATATGTACAGTAGTGGTCGTAACCTACTTGAGTTTCACAGCACACTAAATAAGCTGCAAAACAAACCCAAGCTAAAATTCAAGCATGTAATTGTAGTGCTTTATTTAAAAATAGGCACCGGCATACTCACTGTTGTGAATTTATAATCTTAAGACTTGGAGATGCTATAAAAATCCCAGGCAAAAATACTATTATTTTTTAATCTTTTAATTCCAATTCCAACTTGTCAGAAAAAGAAAATAATCAGACCCAGATCTGCTATACCATAATTATGGGAAAGAGGATGTACAATATCTATGTATGAACCTCCTTTGGGCTGGAGAGATATGAGACTTGAATAAAGAATTTGCATCCATCCAACATGGTTTCCTTAAGCTACTGATGCTGGGTGCCAGCAGGTTGAACGTGGGCTGTGGGTGGGAGAACTTTGCTCAGGCCTTGGATGATGCAATTGCATTTAAATATGTTTTTAAATGCTACATAGCAGAAAGAGGATAGAAAAATGCAGGCAGGACATTGAAAAGGCCAATTCCCTTTAACATGAAATATTTGATAATGGCAACAACCACCACTACAAATCAAATGCCAGACTTCAGTATAAAGTAAAGTTTCAATTAGTGTAATCTAAAGTGGGTCTTTATATTCAAATTAGTAGTAGAGGTTAGGAAACAATAGTGGTGTGAAATCAGATATCAATGTTTAGTTTGCTTTTTTTTTTTTGAGGCACCACTGGCAGGGATTGAACCCAGGACCTGGTATGTGGGAAGCAGCAGTTCAACCACTGGGCCACATCAGCTCCCCTGAATTGTTTTTTTCATTTGTTTTTGCTTGTTGTTTTGTTTTTGTTGCTGTTTAGCAGGCACCAGGAACCAAACCCAGGACCTCCCATATGGGAAGCAGGTAGTCAACTACTTGAGCCACATCCGCTCCCATGTATTTTTTTTAAAGATTTATTTTATTTTATTTATTTCTCTCCCCTTCTGCCCTTACTCTCAACCCATTGTCTACTCTCTGTGTCCATTTGCTGTGTGTTCTTGTTTGCTTGCACTCTCGGCAGCACCGGGAAGGTCTCTTTTTTGTTGCATCATCTTGCTGCATCACCTCTCCATGTGTTCAGTGCCACTCCTGGGCAGGCTGTGCTTTTCATGTGGGGCAGTTCTCCTTGAGGGGTGCACTCCTTGCAGGTGGAGCTCCCCTATGCAGGGGACATCCCTGCATGGCACGGCACTCCTTATGGAAGGCAGTGCTGCATGTGGGCCAGCTCACCACACAGGCCAGGAGGCCCTGGGTTCGAACCCAGAACCTCCCATATGGTGGGCGGATGCTCTATCAGTTGAGCCATGTCCACTTCCCCCATGTATTTCTTTATAGTCATGCTGGTAGACTGTAAATCTTTTCAAAGGATTGTTTTGCTTCTGATAGGTTTACTGCATTAAAGTGTGAAGTTACCAAGTGTAAGTAGCATACTGTGATTTGTTTTTTCACATAAAACAGTAGAGCATCCTTTGATCAAGTTTCAGCATTGTGATTTTATCTGATAGGTCCTCTGTTGAGTAATCACTGGCTATGTGCAAATACTCTCAGGGAGGTAGTGTGGAAATCATTTTATGTCAGAGTTCAATAACCAGACTCAGAAGGTGAGGGGTAGTGAAAGGGTATTTTAGAAAGATGAAATATGTTTATGATAAATTAAAGAAAGTTGTTTTTAATAGGCTTTTTAAAAAACAATTTTATTGAAACATATTAATAAAACATACAATTCATCCAAAGTGTACAATCAATAGTATTTAGTATAATCACATAGTGGTGCATTCATCACCTCAATCATTATTAGAGCATTTTCATTATTTCAATAATAATAATAATAAACAACAGGCAAGAAAATTCTTTACCTCTCAATTTCTCTATGAAGAAACAATTTCTTAAAGTTATTTTCCTTGGGGTGGGTATTGTATTGCAGACTTTTTAATTTCAAATCTGTTATAAAACTTGATCTTTTCATTTTTCCATCTATTTAATAAAATGAAGTATTGCAGATCCTGAAGTATTTAAAATTTAAACACAATTTTAAAACTAACTTTTTCTTTTTTGAGGAACCGGGGGTTGGGGACTGAACCTAGGAACTTTTATGTGGGAAGCCAGGACCACATCAGCTTCCCCGAGTTGGGTTTTCATTTTGTTTTGTTTGTTGTTTGTTTTTGATTTTTTCAGGAGGTACCAGGAACTGAACCCAGGGCCTCCCATGTGGAAGGCAGGTGCTCAACTGCTTGAGCCACATCCACTCCCCCAAAACTAACTTAATTCTTATATTTTTATGTTACAATTTAGGGACAAAATTATCATGGTTTGGAGGCATTTTGAAACATTTCCTATTTTTATACTATATAACTTGGAAAATGTTATTTTATACACTGAATAATGTGAACTGAATGAACTATTTAATGCATTATTTGTGAAAAATCATTTGTTTATTCTATGTATAACAGATATGTTCTATTTCAGTAAAAATATGCAAAAGCTCAGATCCATCCTTGTGCAAACAAGTATTTGATTTCTAAAATTTCCTTTCATTAAAACATTTCCACTCATTCGTTCAAATGCCTAAATCTCCCAAGATGCTAGAACTTCTAGTACAATATTGAATAACAATGGTGACAGTGGGCATCCTTGTTTTGTTCTGGATCTTAGAGTGAAAGTTTTCAACTTTTCTCCATTGAGTATGATGTTGGTGGTGGGTTTTCATTTATGCCTTTTATCAGATTGATGCTTTTTCTTTCTATCCTATCTTTTGAAGTGTTCTTATCAAAAAAGGATGCTGGATTTTGTTGAATGTCTTTTCTTCATCGAGATGATCGTGTGGTTTTTTCCCTTCAGGTTGTTAATGTGGTGTATTAACATTGATTGATTTTCTTATCTTGAGTCACCCTTGCATACCAGGAATAAATCCCGCTTGGTCATGATGTGTAAGTCTTTTGATATGTTGTTGGATTCTATTTGCAAGTATTTTGTTAAGAATTTTTGCACCTGTGTTCTTTAGAGAGATTGGTCTATAATTTTCTTTTCTTGTAGTGTCTTTATCTGGCTTTGGTATTAGGGTGTATGCCTGGGTCTAAGTTGAGTTTCTTGTAAACAGCACATGGATGGCTCGTGTTTTTTAATCCATTCAGTCAACCTGTATCTTTTGATTGGGGGGTTTAATCCATTCATATTCAATGATATTACTGTAAGTGTACTATTTACTTCCACCATTTTATTCTTTGTTTTTCGTATGTCATATCATATTTTTGTCTGTCTTTTTACTCTTTTGGTTATCCTTTCTGCTATTCTTTCTTCCATACTCTCCTCCAAGCCTCTCTCTCCTGTCTTTTTATTTCAGATTCTAAGGCTTCCTTTAATATTTCCTACAAAGGTGGATTCTTTTTTCAAACTCTTAGTTTCTGTTTGTTTGTGAATATTTTATACTCACCTTCATATTTTAAGGACAATTTTGCTGAATAAAGAAATCTCGGCTGGTAGTTTTTCTCTTTCACTATCCTTTTTGTATCATACCACTGTCTTCTCGCCTTCATGATTTCTGAAGGGAAAACTGTGCTAAGTCTTACTGGGCATTCCTTCTATGTGATGGTTTGCTTCTCCCATGCTTCTTTGAGAATTTTCCCTTAATGTTTGACATTTGACATTGAGTAGTATGTGTCTTTGAGTAGGTCTATTCAGATTTATTCTGATTGGGGTACGGCACATTTCTTGGATATGTAAATTAATTTCTTTTGTGAGAGCTGGGAAATTTTCAGCTAAGATTTCCTCAAATACTCTTTCTGCCGCTTTTCCCTTCTCTTCTCCTTTTGGAACTCCCGTGACACATTTGTTATTATGTTTCGTGTTGTCATTCAACTCTCTGAACCTTTACTCAATTTTTTCCATTCTTTTCACGTTTCACTCTCAGCTGTTTTGTCTTCTGTATTACTTATTCTTTCTTCTATTATTTTGAGTGTGCTTTTGTATGCCTCTAATGTGTGGTTTTTTTTTGTTGTTGTTGTTCACTTATTTTTTAAGTACCAGAGCCAGGGACTCAACCTGGGAGCTTGTATGTGGGAAACCAGCACTCAACCACTGAGCTACATCAGGTCTCTCTAATGTGTTTTTTGATCTCACCTATTGTGTCTTTCATTCCCATGAGCTCTGTTACTTTCCTGTTCAGGATTTAAAATTCTTCTTTGTACTTGCTCAATGTCGTCTTCTTTTTTTTCTTTCTTTATTTGTTTTTAATTTCTTATCTTTCTTTCAATGTCTTCTTTATGTCATTTATCTCTTTAACCACATTACCTTTCAACTCATTAATTTGATTTTGGAAATTTTTGTGTATATCACTGATTAGTCTCTCAAATCCTATGTCTCTTCTGGGGCTTTGATGTATTTCTTTTCTTGAGCCATGTCTTCTATTTTCTTAGTATGGCACATAATTTTTGGTGATGTCTATCATCTGATTAGAATGGTCGTTTACACAGATGCTCGATTTCTCTTTTGTAGGGCCTTAGTGGCAGGAGGCTGTGTGTTACCACTGGTGTTTGATTCTTGGCTCAACCTTACTTTGAGGATTGTCCCTGCTAGTTGCTTAAAACTGGGCACTGGACCCAGTAATTGGTTTTAGACTTGTTTCCTAGGACTTTGGGGAGGAAAGCTATAGAGGCCTGAAAAAGCCTCTCTTACTTAGTTTTAATCTTCTTGAGTGTACTTCCTTGTTCTGCCAGCAGATGGCACTCTTTGGCAGCCCTCAGTTCTATGCCTGGTCAGAGTGTATTTGTTGTAACACAGCCTAGCTCAAGATGATGAAGCTTCCTGTCTGGAGGCTAAGAGCCTTGTAATTCAAACTTCCTCGAGTCAGTCCTTCAGCCTTCTCTGCCAACCCCCTTCCCAGCTAGGAAACATGTCCACTCCCCTCTGTGTCCTCAGCAATCAGTCCCTGTTAGTAGAGGAGGAGATTGGGAGGGTCATATATATTTAGCCCTTGTCAGCTCCCTAGGCAGACAACGGCAGGGCCCCACCTGGCCTGGAAGGGCTCCTGGGACACAGCAGACCAATATTGTGGGTCAGAAGCTGAGTCAGCCCTAGGCTGTGCCCCTCTCACTCCCCTGTCCTGGGGTGGTAGACCCCTGGATCCTCCTCTGTCTGTAGCCGCCTGAGAATTCTAAAGTGTCTTTAGCGTGGGGGCGGGTGCCGGCAGCGGCAGCAGCTGGTGTCAACTCACAGTTCTGTCCTCGGGATTTCCCTCCTTTGTCCCTCTCTCCTCTGGGTGGTGTCCTGCCTTCTCCTGGTATCGAGAACCCTTAGAAGATCCTTTTCTAGGCTGTTTCAGCCTGTCCTCTAGCTGAGAGTCCCATGTCTTTCTAGTCTTCCACCTTCCCGAAAGTCCACTATTTATTTTATTGAGCATTAATAGCAGGCAGGATTTCAACGAGAAAACAAAAACCACTCCTGTATTTTAAGCAGAGGGAATTTAAAATAGAAGGTATTGAAAGAGCTGAGAAGACAAAAGACTGAAGCAACTCAGGAATTAGCATAGGAAACCCCTGCTTTGCCTAGGCTGATGGCAAAGGGAAGAAGTGTCAATTAAAGGCCAAGGCCAAGATCACCTAGAGGACACAGAACCACAGCAGGGGAGAGCTGGAGCCTTGGAGTGATGAGACTGAGGCAAAAAAAGAGAAGCAGAAACACTCGAGCTTCTCTTCTCTTTCTGCCACTAACACTCTGTACCAGAACCTGACTGGGAGCCAGCTGACACCAGAGCTTGGGAAATGTGGGCTTCCAGCGCCAACTCCAATTAGAGAGGGGAACAGGGGAAGATGAGGGATGGACCTGAGGTCGAGCTGGGCCAGAACTGGCACAAGCACTAAGTAGCTGGTTGCATATGGGCCCATATTCTATGAAAAACACATCTTTAAGCAGTAGAATCTGCACACGAAGGTTTTCCTGTACAAGAGATTCTGCAATCAAGATTGGTTTTGTCCATCTCAAGTTCCACCCAGAAAGTGGAGTTGGGGAAAATTGCCTGCTCTGGGGGTCTCTTGTTTCTTCACCCCTTACTCCTCCCCTTCCTGCACCCCCCAACCCCTACCTTAACTCTACTTTCCTAAACTGGGCTAAAGGGAAACATGAGGGACAGTATTGCCTCTTTAAAACCAAGTATAGATATAAAATATGAAAACTGTTTTCGGTGACTGAGAAGACAAGAGGTGAAGCATTCAGGATAGTCTTTTAATGGAAGTGGTGGGAGAGAGGAAGGAGAAGGATAATTTCCTAGAGACTCAGGAAAGTGTATTTTCTATTGGAAAATAGAATCTTAGGGAGATAGTATTCTCAGAACCTTGCTCTGACTATCTGAAACATCTTTTTTTCCTTTTGTCCACTGGATAAAATTCCAGTGGGCCCCTTCAGAGCCAAAAACAAAACAAAACAAAACAAAACCAACAACACATCCTTTGGAGTTTCCTCTTTATCTTTTAAAGTTTGAAATCCCCACCAAGATGACTGACTCAGATAGACAATCAAATCCCAGGTTCATTATCTTTGACCCAATAGGAAATAAAACTCACTTGCCCTGGATCCTCCTCCCCCAACATAAGATGGACAAGCCCTGATCCAATCAGGAGTCAAGCTAATTTCCTTTCTGTGTCTATAAAAATCCTCTGTGATCCCTAGATCCCCAAAGCTACTTCTATTTTGACTCCTTTGCTGCAGCAAAACTTTGGTGTCCCCCCCCAAAATGCTATAGTCTGCAAATTCAACTTCAATTTGTCTTTCACATACCTAGTTATTTTTAAAAGTCAATTAAATATTTTCGACCCCAACGTTTAGAAATAAAAATTTAAAACTGTGGTTCATTCATTATATTATCTTTGCTTTACAACTGGAAGGGTTCTTAACCTTTTTTTGTTCCAGGGACCCCTTTGCCAATCAGGTAAAACCACAGAATACTATTGTAATTTATTGCATACATTCATAAGTGAAAGAAATACTAGATATCAGTTAGTGTCAGAGAAAATACAGATAATAAGTTGACTTTTGTCTAATTCAAGCTCACGCATCCCCTGAAATCTTTCCATGAATTTCTTTTGTGGACCCCTGGTTAAGAACCCCTCATTTAGAGAGTAGCTAGTAGCAGAACTAGAGTGCCCATATGGCCAGTTTGCCTAAGGCAGTCCCAGTTTACAGGTTGTCCTGATATAATCATTAATAGCACCCTCTTTCACTCTCAAAAGCATCACAGCTTAGATAATAAATTAAATGGTCACCTCAATGTATCCCGTTTCCTGATGACTAGACCATTTACAACATTTTTTTTTTATTCTCAGTCTAGTGTTTTTTCACACTAGACTTCTGTGCTTCCATAAAGGAAGCAATATTGGCCAACAATCTTGGGTCTTTTGAGCAGGATAATAAGATTACTACCTGGAGACCATTCTCCTCCTGGGGTGGGCTTCATACAGATGCTGTGTTAGCCAAAGGGGTGCTGATGCAAAATACCAGAAATCTGTTGCCTTCTCTAAAGGGTATTTTTGGGGGTTAAAGCTTACAGGTACAAGGCCCTAAAGAGTCCAACTCAAGGCTGCTTTCTCACCAAAGTCTGTTGCCACTTGTTGAAGCAAGATGGCGGCTGATCTCTGCCTGGTCTCTCAGGCCTCTCAGCTGCTCAGCTGCTCTATTCTCTTCAGCTGCAAACTCTCAGGCAAGTGGCTCATCTCTCTTCCCAGGGCTTGAGCTCCTTTCATCACATGGTAGGACCGAAATGGCCAAGTTCTCTCCTCTTTTGCATGTCTTCTTGAGTTAGTGTCCATTTATATCAGCCTACCAATGGGGGCAGGGGGAGGACTCAACCCTAGGTCATGCCCTATTGACATGGTCGAATCAAAGCCCTAAATTGCTTTTATTAAGTAAACTTAAAACCTTTGAATTTAATGCAGTCAAAGGGTATCAGATCCTGATGAACTGACCTGTTTACAAACATAATCTTTCTCTTTTTGGGGGATTCACAAAAATAATCTCAAACTGCCACGGAAGCTAAGGTATTTCCCTGAGATAAGTGAAGAACCAGGGATCAGGTTGGCTTTACTGCTCTGAATTTTCCTTCCAGAAGGCCATAAGCCAGGTTATTATTATCTGGAAACAAAAATTAAGAACCAAATATTTTGTTTTAAATTGGCACTGAGGAGAAACATCTAGAATGAAACCTAGCCACCTGGGCCCAAATCACCCTGTTTGCCAAAGGGGTGCTGAAGCAAAGTACCAGAAATGGGTTGGCTTTTATAAGGGGAGTTTTACTTAGGGGAGTGTCTCACAGTTCTGAGGCCGTGCAATGTCCAAATCAAGACATCCGCAGAGACGGTTTTTCACCAGAGGTTGACTGCCAGCAGATCCCAGAGTCCCACCGCACGGTGAGGCAAGATGGCGGGGCTGCTGGGCGAGCTCTGCTTCTGGGCAATCAGGCCTCTCTCCCTGGGCCTCATCTCCTTGAGCCTCTAAGGGTTTCCCTGCCTTTCTGCAGGGATAGGCAAATGTGGAGTCCTCACTCTCACATGGCCGGGTCAAAATAGCAGACCTCCCTTTTCCTCTGTGTGTCTCTCTGTTTCTGTTTATATAAAACCCAGCAATAAGGCAGAGACTCAACCTGAGTCACTCAGTGACCTCACTGCTGTAGTCCAATCAAAAGCAATCTAATCAAGTGATCTAAAATGAATCTAATGCAATCAAAGGGTACCACAGGAATGGGTTAGTTCAAGAACATAATCTTTTTCTGGATTCACAAAATTCACACTCACACACCCTAAGAGCTAAGGAGATCTAAAAGACAGAACGGATGCTGCTTTTATAAAGAATCAATAAAAACCTTAAGAAGTAAATTGCTGTACCTTCAAATGAAAAAGAGCGAGCTTTGTTCGCTTCAAGTGAAAAAAAGCAAAAATTTGCTTTGGTTAAAACAAATGACCAACTACTACCCAATCTCTAAGTGTCTTGCATCCTTTCATAATGACCTGATTCCTTATTGAGATAACTGCTCCTAAAAACATTGAGTATGACTTTGGTGGATGCATTTTATGAATGACTTATTTACTTGTTTTAGGAGGTTCCAGAGATTGAACCCAGGACCTTGTACATGGGAAGCAGGCACTTGACCAGTGAGCTCCATCTGCTCCCCATCCCCATCCTCCCTTTTTTTTAAAGGATGCTTGCAAACTATTTATTTATTTTTGGTAGATGCGTTTTAAAGTGTTCTATTTTATTTTATTTTATTTTTTTTTATTTTAATTTTTTTATTTTTTATTGACTTTGTAATAATATTACATTAAAAATATATATGTGAGGTCCCATTCAACCCCACCCCCCCACCCCCCCTCTCCCCCCCCCCCAACAACACTCGTTCCCATCATCATGACACATCCATTGGATTTGGTAAGTACATCTTTGGGCACCTCTGCACCTCATATACATTGGTTCACATCATGGCCCATACTCTCCTCTATTCCATCAAGTGGGCCCTGTGAGGATTTACAATGTCCGGTGATTACCTCTGAAGCACCATCCAGGGCAGCTCCATGTCCCAAAGACGCCTCCACCTCTCATCTCTTCCTGCCTTTCCCCATACCCTTTGTCCATTATGTCCACTTTTCCCAATCCAATGCCACCTCTTCTATGTGGACATTGGATTGGTTGTGTCCATTGCACCTCTATGTCAAGAGGAGGCTCAGATTCCACATGGATGCTGGATGCAATCCTCCCATTTTCAGTTGTAATCACTCTAGGCTCCATGGTGTGGTGGTTGTCCTTCTTCAACTCCATCTTAGCTGAGTGTGGTAAGTCCAATAAATCAGATTGTAGGTGCTGGAGTCTGTTGAGGCTCAGGATCTGGCTATCACATTGTCAGTCCAGAGATTCAAATCCCCTAAATATATCTTAAACCCCAACATTAACTGCACCTCCAGCACATTAGCATGAAAGTCTTATGAAGGGAGATCCCATCTGAGTCCAGATTCATCACACATAAACACCATTTCCAAAGAGGGGCCATCTGCCCTGGTAGTTAACCCCATTGGCCATGACCATAACTCCCATGGGTCTCTTTAGCCCTCAAAGGAACCAATATCTGGGGTAAAGTGTTCTATTTTAATGAGGGGACATCACTTGTTGGGCCAGGGAACGTTTCTGATATATACCTGAAAGACTGCAAAGAGTGAGGGATGATCAGTTAGGTGAGCACAGGCAGAGAGACCTACAGCCTTACAAGGAATGTACGCAGGAAGCAGCACGGAGAAGGTGAGCAGGTGCTTTTTAAAAACATCGATTATTAAATTTCTATGAATGTGAAGAAGAGAAAAAGAAGACTGGCCTTGAACAGCAGCTGCATCTGTCTGGGCTGCGCAAAACCCATTCTGAAAAAATCCACAAGTTTAACGTAGAGTGCACTGAAGCAATGCAGCAATCAAAATGAGAGGCTAACTAATGAGACCTTTCCTCTTGGGTGCACTTAATTTAGGAGCACTATTAGCCCTACTTTCTTGGATAATGTTTACAAACCACTAAATCTCATGTGTACTTTTGTGTCCTATAATGTGAGTTTTCAACTCAAATACTTTTTTTCTTGACACTTATTTTTGCGATGAGTTATTTAAGCTTAAGTGTATAAAAATATATTCCTCAATTCAAATCCTGCTGAATTCTAGTCACAAGATTCACTTCATGGGTGTTCCAAAACAAAACACAAAAACAGATACCATGGTCAAATAAGTCAGTAAAACATGTACCTTTAAACAATACTCATTACTGTATGATTTTGTAGAATATTTAATATTAACATAAATAATGACTCCTTAAAAGGGATGAGGTCCAATTTTTTAAAGTTTTCTTAAAATTGATTTGATCCTCTTTCCCCCAAGCACTTACTTTTTTACTGAACATCTGCCCATATATGTAGACACCTGCCTTCCACAGAGTATGCTTTAGAAAATGCTGATATTGAAGGAAAAATGGCTGACAAAAGGTCAGGAACCTGTGTATTTTTTGGGCTTTCAGTTTTGAGTAGAAGAAATGTTGCCCATTCTGAGATAAAGAAGAAGCTGAATGAATGAGGCACCTTCTCAGACACACAGATGGCAGATTTGAAAAGCTCCCGCAAGCAACTTTGTGTCCCTAATAAGTACAATGTATTTTTACCTTCAGCTCATAGTAAAACATGGCATAACAGCATAAGATTGATAAGCAGTTCAACATACTATCTCCTATGCTTTCTAAATTGATTCGGAGGAACCTGCAGAAGCTCTGCAATTACTGCCAAAATGTCTCAGAGGGCATTAGGTTAATAGAAACTGGAGAAGGGTGGGAAAAGAGGCAGGTGCTAGTCATTGAGAATAAGGACTCTATTTGCAACCAGGATTTGTAGGGGCAGCACTTTGGTATTGGCGTGCAGCAAGTGTATTTGTTTTGAAATTGGAATTTACATCTCATTGAATTTAAATCATGAGCAGGGAAAGACATTTTCCTACAGGTAAGAATATGCATTGGCTAATTTGAGTCATAACTGGAAAAATCAGTGCCCTTAGCATACAGAATGCAGCGATTGTTTTTCCTTGGTTAAGTTTTGCTTTAAAACAGATTGCACTTATCAAGGGAGAGAAAGGAATGGAGGTCAAGCCCTGCTTATTTTTTGCAGACAATTGCAAGAGAGAGGTGGGAAGGAATTGATTCATCAAAATTTGAGCTCTATTTCATTAAGTAAGAACTTTGCTATTAGAAATGACTCCACACATCTTATTTTGCTTTCTCCATGAGCAGGCTGAGTGTTCTTTAAAATCTGCCTTTAAACCCATCCTAAATATATTAAACAGCAGTTTTCTAATTGAAAGTGATAATTTAACTTTACACATCCTTGTATGAGTATCTACTACCTGTAAAGCTGCAGGGGATATATTGATAAGACAGTCTTTAATCTCAAAAGAGTTTACAATCATTTGGGGGGGATGATAAGACAATTATATAAATAATATAAACAGGTTACAGTAATTGCCTTGATAGAGTATGGAGAAGAGAGGCATTCCTAGCTCCCTGAAGGGGTAAGGAAAGACTTTACACAGAGAGTGGTATTTGAAATGAACTTTGAAGGTTGAGGTCAAATTTTGAGAGGATGTGTAGGTAGGGAGGAGATAGAAAGCAAGCACATGCATAGAGGTGGAGAAATCTGTGGTTGTGTGTGTGTGTGTGGGGGGGGGGGGGGGGGGCAAGTAGTCCAGTTGGTTGGAATTGGAATAAGCAGTAAGGAGTAATGGAAAATAGAATTAAAAGAGCAAATCGTGAAGTGCTTTCCTCTGTGCATGATATGGGACAAGATCATGTCTTGGAGCTTCAATGTCTTCCCCTTTCAAACAAATAAAATAATTACATGTTGGAAGCGTGATAGTTGAGAGGTAAAGATAAGTGAGAAACACCCCAACAAAGAGCATGACAAACAGCACTTAACTGTTGCATTACTAAATTTTGTTTGTTTTAAGAGCAGGTAATATGGTGTATTTGGTGATGTCTGAAACAGCAGTTTCAGTAGAATGTTGAGAGGTGAAAGCCATATTGAAAAATTATTTTTACAGGGTGACTTTTTACATTTTGTGGGTTTGTGTATGTGTACACAAGAATTCTCTAGAGTCCTTGTTATAAACGTAGTTTCCAGAATTCCAGAAGGTACGATTCAGGAAGCCCAGGCATTTTTATCAAAAAGCCAGGTGGATAATAATGGGCTCATTTTAAGAAAGCCTGGATTAAGAAATGAGTCCGGAACAGATAAGGGCAGATGAGCCGGGGCAGTGAGGGAGGGAACGCAGGTTCGAGGGTGGGTTATTTGTGAATGTAGAGCCTTGGGTGCCCTTCGGGGCACAAAGTAAGTGGCCAGAACATAGGCTGGTACACAGAAAGAGGAGACCAGGTAGAACGTGGAGGAAAACGCACCAATAGCCAGGTAACACGCTAATGCGCAGAGCAAATCTCCACGGGGGCTGAGATGAAGAATCACAGGGAGTCTTGATCTTCTCTGAGAAACTAGGAGGCAAACCCATTGGATGAGAGAAAGATTCGAGAGCCTGAAGAGAGCAGAGGCAATAATTAGGAGTGAAATGCTCATAGAACAGCTATTTTACAAAGTGGAGACGCACAGCTACCCCTTGTTTGTTTTTACATTGGACGGCAGGTGGCGCTACAGCAGTACATATGCTAATGGTCTGCCTCTGCCTCCTAGACCAGCTCTTGTTGGATGGTATTATTAACCCGGTTTCAAGCGCAGTATTTGGGGAGCTTCATTTATTATTTCTCTAGCCGTGAACCTTCATAGAAGTAACTTTTAAGGTTTCTCTTTAATTATTAAGGTACCTAGTTTTTTTTTTTTTAACTGCCAATTGCTAAAGTCAAAAGGAAATTAATTCTGTAGAGCTGAAGGGAATTATTACTCCTGACTTATTGACTTCACTTGAGGCACAGAGTGGAAATTGTCTAGAACAGAGAAGAAGGAAGACTGAGAAAAGAGCAAAGTGCATTTGTAGAATGAGTCCTGGAAGCAGAATCGCTGAGTCAAAGGCTATGGATATCAGATACTTTGTTAGATGTTGCTCAATTACTTTCCATAGAGACTGTGCCAGTCTACTTAACAACAACGAACTTTCAATTTTAAAACAATTTCAAACTTACAGGAAAGTGGCAAAACCAATACAATATACAATATGTAGAATTCCAACATACCCTTCACCCAGATTTGTCAACTATTAGCATTTTGCCATATTTGTTATATCATTCTATTAATATCTATATATCCATCCATCATTCATCCATCTATATCATCTATCCCAGCTGTTATGAAAACATTTCAGAGTAGGTTATATATATTATGCTTCTTTACCACTTAAATTAAAAAATATAAAGCTCTTAGAAGAAAACCTAGGAATATGTCTTTAGAACCATGTATTAGGCAATGGACACCTAGATTTCACATCAAAAGCATAAGCAATGAAAGAAAAAAATAGAAAAACTGGACTTCATCAAAATTAAAACCTCTTGTGCATCAAAGGACATTAATAAGAACATGAGAAGACAACTACAGAATGGGAGATAATAGTTGGACCATATATCTAATAAAGTTTAATAGCTAGAATATAAAGAATTCCTATAACAAAAAGACAGCTAAATTGAAGGAAAAAAAAAAAAAAAGTTCAACGGGCTTGAATAGACATTTCTCCAAACAAGGTGTTTGGAGAAAATGGTCAATAAACACTTGAAAAGTTGCTCACTGTCATTAGTCATTGGTGGAATGCAAATCAAAACCTCAAAGAGATACCACCTCACACCCTCTTTAATAAGAAAACACCCAGCTTTTATTTCAAAGCTCCAGGGGGGGGCGGGGTGGGGGGGTGGGCTCATCTGTGCCAAAGAGAAGTCCATTTCATTGTCGGTTGACTCTCTGGATTAGTATATTTCCTTGCATTTTGCTATTTGTGCCTTAAGAGACTGGTGGTGTTCCACTGAGAAAGTTTGTTCCTCTTTCATATGATGAACCTTCAGATATGGGAAAATGGTTTCCTAGCCATGCCACAAGCTGGTTCTAGTTTGGACCTTTTTCCACCTTTCCCCAGGGTTGTGTCTCTGCCACGCTGGTCTTCATGCCACCAGTTCCACCTGCAATTGGTCTTGTATTTGACTGCTAGACTTACCTAAAAGCAGTTCTCTCTCTGTCAATCACTTGTTGAAAAATCACTGGAGGGTCCCTGTTTTGTTAAAACTAATCTCAAGCTAAGGCTTTTTCAACCAGCCCTTCCTGGTCTATGAAAACTTGTGTGTCTCTGTTTCCCAACAAGGCCATCCTGCTCTGGGTTATGCCAGCCTTCCCATGGCCCCGATTTTGTTCATCTGTGCTCCTATCTTTATTCTTTCTCTTTCCTGGTAGATTTCTCACCTGGCAAGCTTGATGCTGATGTCTTCAAAGATATAAATCCTGTGTGACCTTAAAGACCTTACTTCCTCCATAACATTTACCCTGGCCAAACATTAGCCTGTCATGGAATAACTTATTTTGAATTCCTGTCTCGTAAAAGGAGATGTGTATTCAGGGAGTTTGTGGGACCTATTTTCAGATATTCCAAGGGAGGTATAAGGGAAGTAGGATTGGGCTAATGGAAAATTTGAACTGTGGTGCAGTTACAAGAGGGGTCTCTGCCAAACCTTGGGGTACCTTGTAGCTAGGTGGCCCTTCAGAGTTGTCCCCACTGAGGCTGGGGGCTGGCCCTCGTATTCCTGTATGGATCAGTCATTGGACGTGTGATGCCCGGGAGAAGGAACTTAAACCTTCAGCAAGCACTTTCCTTTTACAGAGGACAAGTGGGGAGGGACTCCACCGTAAGTGCTCAGCTGGCAGCATTCCCAGCATCTGGCAAAATGAGTGCCCAGCTCTGAGGGAGGCCCTAGGAGCAATCCATGGCATCCTCTACAACGTATAATTCATAATAATTGGCTTGCACCTGCCTAGATGCACATGAGCTTCAGGTGATTCCCATGAGCCTCCTGGAAAGAACCATTGTTCTAGCCCCTTGGGGTGACTCGAGGGGCCAAGGCCTGTGGCTGTTCTTCCTCACCACCTAGCTCAGCAAATTGAGAGGCTCCAGGTGGGCTTAGGTCAGGACAGCTGATGAGGGTTAGCGCTCGAAAAGCCAGTAATGTTGTGTATAGTATGGATGCAGTTTTGTATGCAGTTTTACCTTAAACATTAGGAAATTCCTACAATTTAATTGAAGCAAATGTCTGAATATAATTCAGGAACCCGAAAACGATTCTAGGCTTTGACGAGTTGATTAATACAATGCTTTATTAGTACTGGTGTATTTTATTGGCATATTACATGCCAGAAAATATAGATTGTGAGTGTACAGCTTGATCTCTTTTAATAACCCATGTATCCAGCACTCAGATCCAGAAAAAGCACTTCCCCATACTGCAAACGCCGTCACCTGTGCCCTTCCAGTCCTTGCCCTCTGCAAAGGACAACTGCCCTCCTGGCGTCTTTCACCACAGGTTCATTTGCTTGCCCTTGAATTCAATGTAAATGGAATTGTACGGTGTGTCGCCCTTTGTGGCTGACATTTTTCTTGATGTTATGCTTGTAAGAGCCTTCCAAATTGTTATGTATAGATGTAACCCACTCATTCTCATTGCTGCATGGTTTTCCATTATAGATCTACCACGATTTACTTACCCGTTCTACTTTGTATAGACATTTGGTTGTTTCCATTTTGGGCTATCATGAGTGGTGATGCTATGCACATTCCTTTTCTTATTTTTTAAATGCATATGCACATGGATTTCTGCTGGGTATATACCTAGGAGTGGAATTACTGGGCCATATATGTACATATGTTCAGCTTTAGCTTTAGTAGTTACTGCAAAAAGTTTTCCACAGTGGTTGTACCAATTTCCAGGCCTAACAGCAGTGTATGGGAGTTCTAATTGCTTCACATCCTTGCTACCATGTGGTATTTTCTTTTTTATTTTAGCTCTTCTGTTGGGTACATAGAGGTTTCCTACAGTGGTTTTAATTTACATTTCCCTGATGATTATTGGAGCTGAGCATTCTTTTAATATTAATTGGTTACCCTTTCAAATAAATTTGATAATCATGTTTTCAATTAAAATAATAATATTAATTGGGTATTTTTCCAAAAAAGATTGTTTAAGACTTTTGCCCATTTTCTATGGGTTGTCTGGACAAAGGTTTCTTTATGGTATAATGTCATGGGCTTATATTTATTGACATGCAAAAATACGCAAGATACAGTAAGAAGAAACTAAAGGCTAAAATGGTTATAATGCAGCATATGTAGTAGAATTATTCTTTTACTTGTAATATAAACTTGAACAGTAAAACCTTAGTAACCATAGATTTCTCTGGTTGGGAAGATCATGGATGATGTTAACTTTCGACTTTAATAGGTATCCTTATTTATTATTTTCTAAGTTTGTTTTCATTGCAAGCATGGATTACTTTTACAGTCTGGAAAAACAATGATGGTGTTTACAGTTTGAAATAAACATTCGAAGACCAAAATGAAACAAAACCTTGTCAGCATGTGCAGGTTTGGCTTAGCCATCATCCTCTTCCTACCAGGAATGTTGAGAGACACTGAGGAAAAGTGTCTGGTTTGAAAGTTTGGATCAGAAGAAAGGGTACCAATGAAGAACAGCTTTTATTGTGTGACTGTGAGCAGCCTGCAGCACGCAGGAGAGGATCTGGCCCCAAAGAGTGGCTAATTACTTAAATTGCCTCTTCTTTGTGAGAAGGAACCTTCCAGTGCCATCGACTGACTGGGCTTATTTGGTCTTATACCGAGATCCTGCTGTTAGCTGAGATGAGAAAAGCACGTTATTACAGTGTGCAAGCATAATGCTTTTGTTTACATTTTGTGGGGCAAATAGGGTAACTTCCCGTCTTACGTAACCCTGAGTTCTACCAGGACCAGAGTGGAGCGATGTAATGTCAGCTTCCCTCCCTCTCTTTCCCAGAAATGGGAAATCAAACCAGCCGGTGCACTATCATACAGCTTTTTAAAGTTTTTGAAGCAATCTCAAAGTTTTAGAAAAACTGAGTACTGTAAAAAGAACTCTGTATTGCTGAACAACTTGAGAGTAAATTACCACAACATTTTTTTCTTCTCTTCCCTTCCCTCCCTGCCCCCAGTTGTCTGCTCTCTGTGTCCATTCGCTGTGTGTTCTTCTGTGTCCACTTCTATCCTTATCAGCAACACTGGGAATCTGTGTTTCTTTTTTGTTGCGTCATCTTGCTGCATCAGTTCTCCGTGTGTCCGGCACCATTCCTGGGCAGGCTGCACTTTCTTTTGCGCTGGGCGGCTCTCCTTACAGGGTGCACTCCTTGCTCATGGGGCTCCCCTACACGGGGGACACCCCTGCATGGCAGGGAACTCTTTGAGCGCATCAGCACTGCGCATGGGCCAGCTCCACACGGGTCAAGGAGGCCCGGGGTTTGAACCAGGGACCTCCCATGTGGTAGACGGACGCCCTAACCACTGGGCCAAGTCCACTTCCCTGCCACGATTCTTCAACGCTCCAGATTCTTGTGGGTCTTTCTGACAAAGAACGGTACTCTCCTGAACAACCACAATACAACCATTGAAATTGGGAAATCCACATTTCCCAATTACTACCATCCAAATTTCAAGTTCCTTGACTCCTCCCAATAATATTCTTTATAGCAAAAGAGGCAGTTCAGCCTTGCGTTTAGTAAGTTTTTTTTAATTTTTATTTTTTATGATTTTTTTCCCTCTATGAGTTTTAATTCTTTTTAAAAATTTTTTAAAATTTTTTGTCTTTATTTTTTAATGTTACATTAAAAAAATATGAGGTCCCCAAATACCCCCCACCCCCTTCCCCCCACTCCTCCCCCCATAGCAACAATCTCCTCCATCTTCATGAGACATTCATTGCACTTGGTGAATACGTCTCTGAGCACCGCTGCACCTCATGGTCAGTGGTCCACACCATAGCCCACCCTCTCCCACAGACACCCAGTGGGCTATGGGAGGACATACAGTGTCTGGTAACTGTCCCTGCAGCACCACCCAGGACAACTCCAAGTCCCAGAAATGCCTCCGCATCTTATCTCTTCCTCCCACTCCCTACTCCCAGCAGCCACCACAGCCACTTTCTCCACACCAATGCCACATTTTCTTTGATTACTAACCTGCAGTCCTTTAAAATGGGGTGTCCCTTGGCCAGGCCTCCTTGTCCTGGGGAGGTGGTGGAGTCTTGATTTTGAGGGACACCACCCGCAGGAGGGTTGAGCCAACCAGCAAACAAAGGCAGGCTCAGCCCTGCAGGGGCAAATGGGACGGAAACAGGGATGCGGGCTAAGGAATCTTGAGACAGGGACAGCACCCTGGGGATGGCAACTAAACCCCAGATAAAATTGCCCATCTTTTGTAAACTGGGGCAGAGTTGCCAGTCCTTTCTTCACCAGCCATGGGTTCTCACTTCCTTCTTTGGAAGAATGTCATCTCGATGAGAAGTATAATTATCTTTCCATACTTCACTTTGGGAAGAGAACACGTATCCATAACCACTGAAAGGAAATAGCCCAGCATGTGGCAATCCGTCTTGGCTGACCTAGTGAGTTGCTGCCGAGACGCTCTGTAAGGGTGATGGTCTGCCTGGAATGCCAGAGGCATCGCTGTTTCCAGACACCACGGGGAAAGTCACACATTTCTATGCATAATGGATAGAAATAATGCACCAAGCACTGAGCGCTCCCTCACATGTATCTCCTCATTCACTACTAAAATCTTTAGTTCCATTTTTGAATAAGTGATACTTGTCCGTGGTACAAAATCCAAAGATTCAAGAGAGAAAATTGTGAAAAATCTTCCTCTATGGGGAGCGGTGTAGATCAGTGGTTGAGTGCCTGCTTCGCACATACAAGGTCCTGGGTTCAATTCCCAGTACCTCCTTAAAAAAAACAAAACCAAAAAACCCCCCAAAACCAAAACTTCCTCCCATCCCTTTACCTATCACCCAATTCTCCTTCCTGGGGTTGCAAATCTTACACAATTCCCTAGGTACGTTTCCAGAGATAATCTTACCCATTTTCTCTCGATCATGTCTGTCTCTTGCTTCTTGAGGGTAGCAATTGTGCTTGACAATGAATATGGTAAAACTGCTTTGCAATCTTCGCTATGCACATAGAGCCAATGTTGAAGGACTGAAGTTATTGGCATGGTGGAGGGTATAATCTGGCCTATTCAACAAGAAAATATTAATATACATGGAAGAAGATCCACATCTCCACCTTTAAAATTTTTTTCTCTCTAATTCCCTTGTCTTCCCTTCCCAGTCCCTTTTCCTTACTTCTTCATTTCTCTCTCATTTTTTTCACATGCTTTGGCAACTTTTCACTAAATTCCCATTTCCTTTAAAATTCCTTCCTTAAGGAAATCCAGGGAACTATCAAAAGTTCTCTATTGGGGGTTGGGGGAGGTGAAAAACAAGATGTTCTCTAGCTGGCTTTCTATATTGTCTTGATTTTTAAAATCATTTTAGTATATCACCTTCTTAACAAGAACACATAATAACAAAATTACACCAAAACCAAAATAATCCTTGGTGTACCCAACCACGAAATAAATCTATTTAAGGTGGTAGGCAAAGAGCAAAACTATCATGTTTTCTAGGTTTATTGTTAGGGAATACTACATTTTTGGCCAGTTTCTCACCTCATGCCTGGGTTTCTTTTGTTTTTTGTGTTTTTTTTTTGAGGTCCTGGGCCGGGGATTGAACCTGGAACCTCGTGGGTGGGAAGCCGGTGCTCAACCACTGAGCCACATCGGCTCCCCAGGGAGGTCTTTTTTTCTCGTTTATTTGCTTTTTTTGGTTTTGTTTTTAGGAGGCACCGTGAACCAAACCCCAAACCTTCCACGTGGGAAGCAGGCACTCAGTTGCTGGAGCGACATCTGCTCCCTCATGCCCGCGTTTCTATGTGACGTTATCGTCACTGCCTCCGACCTTGAATATGAGCTGGGGGAAGGCACGGAGGGGACTTTTTATTTCCCTTTCAGCTCCGTGGCTTTCTCTGTCTTAATTCCTCCTCAGGCGCCTTAGGCTGGGTACTCTACAAGGTTCTGCCCTGGCCTGCTTGCTCCCACGATGCTCTCATCCACTCCCGAAATTTCATTTCCACACCGGCATCCTTCAGAGCGACACCTATCTGAGTACCAGGGTTCCAGTTCCAAAGCCTGTCACAAACCTCAGACTCCTCCAAATCATTTTTACTATTTTTCATTTTTTCATTCCCCTAAGGGCAGCTCAGCCTACGAACTTCTGGTGTGAAAACCTTTGTGGTACTTTTTTTTTTTTTTTTTTAAAGGTTTGTTTATTTATTTAATCCCCCCCCCCCCCCTTGTCTGTTCTTGGTGTCTATTTGCTGCATCTTGTTTCTTTGTCCGCTTCTGTTGTCGTCAGCGGCACTGGAAGTGTGGGCGGCGCCATTCCTGGGCAGGCTGCACTTTCTTTTCACGCTGGGCAGCTTTCCTCACGGGCGCACTCCTTGCGCGTGGGGCTCCCCCACGCGGGGACACCCTTGCGTGGCACGGCACTCCTTGCGCGCATCAGCACTGCGCATGGCCAGCTCCACACGGGTCAAGGAGGCCCGGGGTTTGAACCGCGGACCTCCCATATGGTAGACGGACGCCCTAACCAAAGTCCGTTTCCCCTTTGTGGTACTTTTTATCCCACCCTTTCTTTTACCCTCTCTGCTTCCAAACTTTAGCAAATTATCAATTCTTCTTTTAAAAATGTTACTTTTATCTTTCTGTCTCTGTTCTCACACCACTTGGTCCGTCGTATTTAATAAATATGTATTAATTTTCCCATTTTTATTCTAATGTTTAAAATTTTAACTAATTTCCTTTAACAGCTTTGTTGAGGTATAAATTTGTATAGCATAAAATTCACCCATGGTAAGAGTGGAGTTCAATTACTTTTGTGAATTTATAGACTTGTGTGATCACCTTGTCTTGATTACGATAGCTTTATAGTACGCTTTGAAATCAGATAGTATGGGTCCTTTGGTTTTGTTTCCTTTTTTCAAACTTGTATTGACATTTCCATCAACTCAAAAAGTTCCTTTGTACACATGTGCAGTTATTTCTCGCTCTCACCATCAGCCCCAGGCAACCACTGATTTGCTTTTTGTTTCTAAGGACTTCCTTTTCCTAGAAACCCCATATAAATGACATCATGCATGTAGACTTTTGTTTTGGCTTATTTCATTTAGCCTTACATTTTTGAGGTTTATCTGTGTGGAAGGATCAGTAGTTTTTTGGTTCTTGATGCTTTGTTTTGTTTTTGATTGCTGAGTAGTATTCCATTGCACTGGTATTCCACATTGAGTTTACCTAGTCACCACTTCACGTTTGGATTGGCTCCAGGTTTTGCCTATTCTGAATAAAGCTACTTCAAATATTTCCATGTTTCAAACATGCTTCTTTGTGTAGACATGTGTTCTTTTATTTTTCAGTAGATACTTAGGAATGAAATTGGTGGGGTTTTTGGTAAGTAAAACTTCAGGCAATTTTTGAAAGTGCCTGTACCATTTTAGAATCTCAGCAGCACATTCTTTATATATATATATATATATATTTAAAGATTTATTTTATTTACTTATTTTTCCCCACCCCCTTGTTGTTTACATTTGCTACATATTTGCCGTGTGCTAGTCTTCTTATTTTTTTTTAGAGGCACCAGGAACTGAACCTGGGACCTCCCATGTAGGAGGGAGGTGCCTAATCACTTGCATCACTTCCACTCCCTGCTTTATTGGGCCTCTCATTATGTTTTCCTCCATGTGTCTCTTGTTGAGTCATCTTGTTGCGTCAGCTCACTGTCTTGCTCATCATCTTTAGGAGGCACCAGGAACCAAACCCAGACCTCTCATGTGGTAGACAGGAGCTCAATCCCTTGAGCCACATCTGCTTCTCTCAACAGCACATTCTTGACAACACTTGGTATTGTCAGTCATTTAAATTATAACCATCCTAGTGGGTGTTTAGTAGTTTTAATTTAAATTTCTGATGATCACTGATGTTGGACATCTTTTCATGAACTTATTAGCTATTCAGTTATCTTCACTGATGAAAGGTTTACTAAACTCTCTTGCACATTTTTAAGCTGACTTCTAATTATTAAGTTGTAAGAATTCTTTGTATGCTCTGGATTTAAATCCTTTATCAAATATATGATTTGCAAATATTTTCTCCCAGTGTATGTGTATTAGTCAGCCAAAGGGGTGCTGGTGCAAAAGTACCAGAACTCTGTTGGCTTTTATAAAGGGTATTTATTTGGGGTAGAAGCTTACAATCCATAAGGCATTAAAGTATCCAACTTAAGGCACCATAAGAGATACATCCTCAACCACAGTCTGCTGCTACATTTTGAGGCAAGATGGTGGGCAATGTCTGCAAGGGTTAACTTTCCTCTTTCCTCTTAGGGCTCCATGGGCCCAGCTTCTTCCAGTCTCAACATAGGCTGACACGGGGCTTGTCTCTCTTCCTCAGGGCTCATTTCTTTCCTGGCTCAGCTGTTCCGTTCTCTTCACAAGGTCAGCTAAACTGTCAGACTCACCTGTCTTCCTGGGCTGTCGGATTCTCTGTGTATCTTCTTTCTGTGTATCTACTTCCCTGTAAGAATCTGTTTTATCAGACCACCAAGGGGCTGGGAATCAACGCTGATCACACTCTAATGATGTGGTTGAATCAAAGCCCTAATCTTGACATAATTTAATCACATGTGTCAGCTGAATCTAATACAATCATAGGGTTATTATGCCCAGAGGAACAGGCCAGTTTACAAACCTAATCAAATACTTTTTTGGAATTCATAAATAATATCAAACTGCTAGGTATGGCTTATATTTTTCTCTTGATGCTATTTTTTGAAGAGCAAAATTTTAAATTTTGGTGAAGTCCAATTTTTCAATATTTTCTTTTATTAACCATAATTTTCTTGCCATGTCTAAGAGATTTTTTTGTCTAATCTGAGGCCCCAAGGATTTTCTCCAATGTGTTTTTTTTCCCAAGAAGTTTTATAGCTTTAGCTCTTATATTGAGCTCTATGTTCCATTTTAAATTAAATTTTTCTGTACAGTGTGAGGCAAGTGTCATTTATTTATATATGGACATCCAATTGTACCAGCATGATTTGTTGAAGAGAGTATTCTTTTTCCTAGTTGTTTGTCTTGGCACCTTTCTTAAAATCAGTTGTCCATTAATATAAGAGTTTATTTCTCAACTCTCTTTTCTGCTTCATTGGCCAATATATACCTATGCTTATGCCAATACCACATTGTCTTGATTGCTATAGCTTTATGGTAAGTTTGAAATCAGGTAGTATGAGTCCTTCAATTTTATATATTATTTTTTCCAACTTGTATTGGTTATTCTATGTCCTTTGCATTTCCATATAAATTTTCAGTTCAACCTGCTAATTTCCTTCTTTCTTTTTTTTTTAATGCTGCTGGGTTTGATAGGGATTGCATTAAATCTATTGGTCAACTGGGGAATAACTGCCCATCTTAATATTGAGCTTTCCAATCCATGAATATGGTATGTTTCTCTATTTATTTCATTCATTTAAAATTACTTTAAGCATTGTTTTCTTGAAGTTTCCAGAGTATGGATCTTATACTTCTTACATTATATCCAGTAAAATGTTGAATAGAAATGGTTACAGAGTAAGTACTTATCTTGTTCCTGATCTAATGGGAAAACTTTCAGTCTTTCACCATGAAGTATAAGGTAGCTGTAGGGTTTTTTTCTGAACTGTTTTCTTTTCATTAATTTTTTTATTGAAGTATATCATTCATATATACATAAATAATAAGTGTATAGTAAAAGTTGTGAACTTACAAAACAAACGTATATATCATCATATAGGGCTCACATACATCATCCCACCACCATCACCTTGCATTTTTATGAAATAGTTGTTAAAAACTATGAAAGAACAATATTACTACTAGTTATAGTCCATATCTTACATTTGGTATATTTTTCCTCCACACATTTGTTAAACACCCCATATTAGTATTATAACTTATTATAGTTCATGAGAGAATGTTCTCATATTCTTTTAACTATAGTCCATCATCCACCAAGGATCTGTGTTATACAATCCCAAACTTTGTACAGTCCATTCAAAATGTACACTCAATGACTCTCATTTCCATCACAGAGTTGTGCTGTCATCACCTCAGGCAATTTTAGAACGTTTTCATTACTCCAAAAGGAAAAATCCTGTACCGCTTATACCCCACCCATTGTCCCTTAGAATGGATATAATATCTTCTTTGCCATTGCTGCAAAAATATTACAATATTACTGTTAGCTATCATCCATAAGTTACATTAGTTGTAATTTTCCCTTGTATCACCATATTCATAACACTTTGTAAAAGAACATTTTTGTATTTATACTATTAACCACAATCTTCATCCACCATGGAAATCACTGTTATACAGTCCCTAGATTTTTCTCTAGCTTCCTTTCTGTTCTCTAGCTTCCTTTTAATTTGACATTTACATCCATAGATTACCCTTTTCAGCCACAATCACATTTATAAGTTAGTAGTGTTAGTTATGCTCACTATAATATGTTACCATCAACTCTATTCATTTCCACACTTTCAGAGTGAACCTTATTGAAAGTTCTATATAAATCAAGCACCATCTCCCATTCTCAACCCACATTCTATCTCCTGGTAGCCTATACTCTAGAGTTTACCTCTGTAAGTTTACTCATCATATTTAGTTCAGATTAGTGAGACCATACAATATTTGTCCTTTGTGTCTGGCTTATTTCACTTAGCATAATATTTTCAAGGTTCATCCATGTTGTCATATGAATCCCAATTTCATTTCTTCTTATAGCTAAATAGTATTCCATTGTATGTATACGCCACATTTTGTTTATCCACTCATCAATTGATAGATACTTGGGCTGGCTACATATTTTAGCAATTGTGAATAATGCTGCTGCTATGCTCATCGATGTGCAAATGTTAGTTCTTCTGAATATGCTCCTATTAATGGGATTGCTGGATCATATGGCAGTCCTATATTCAGCTTCCTGAGGTACTGCCAAACTGTCTTCCCCAGAGGCTGCACATTCAACATTCCCCACCTAAATTAAAGGGCTTCTCCTATTTCTCCACATCCTCTCCATCACTCGTAGTTCTGTTTTTTTAAATAACGGGATTTTTATGAGGTGTGAAATCGTATCTCATTGTAGTTTTCATCTGCATTTCCCTAATAGCTAGTGATGTTGAACAAGTATTCATATGCATTTTGGTCATTTGTATTTCCTCTTTGGAAAAATGTCTGTTCAAGTCTTTTGCCCATTTTTAAATTGTGTTGCTAGTCCTTATTGTTGAGTTTTATGATCTCTTTATATAACATGGATATCAAATGCTTACCAGATACATGATTTCTAAATATTTTCTCCTGTTGAGTAGACTGCCTGTTTACTTTCTTGACAGTCTTTTGAAGAAAAAAATGTTTCATTTTGAGGAGGTCCCGTTTTTTATATTTTTTCTGTCATTGCTTGGGCTTTGGATATACTACCAAAGCCCACACACCTACCACAAGATCTTGAAGATGTTTCCCTACATTTTCTTCTAGGAGTTTTATGGTTCTAGCTTTATATTTAGGTCCTTGATCCTTTTTGAGTTAATTTTTGCATAAGGGGTGAGATAGGGGTCCTCTTTCTTTCTTTTGGATATGGGTATCCAGTTCTCCCAGCACCCCAGCACCATTTGGTTCCATTCATCAATACGTCTATCTTTATGCCAGTATCAAGAGTTTCGTTTGTTTGTTCACCACTGAAGCTAAGCAATATAATTTAAAGTCAGGAAACGAAGTGAGAGTCGTCCAACTTTGTTCTTCTTTTTTAAGACTTTTCTGGCTATTTGGGACCCCTTAACCTTCCAAACAAATTTGATAATTAGCTCTTCCATTTCTGGAAAAAAAGGCTATTTGGGATTTTTATTGGGATTGTGTTGAATCTGTAAATCAGTTTGGGTAAAATTGACATCTTAATGATATTTAGTTTTCCATTTATTTAGGTCTTCTTTGGTTTCTTTTAGTTTGTAAAACTTTCATCTTTCACCGTTAAGTGTAATGTAGTTTCTTGGCCTTTTGGCTAAGATCAAATGTAGTATCTGCTCTTATCAGTATAATTTTTATAAAAATATATGTTTCTGGATTTGGTTTGCTGATACTACTTTTTAAAGGATTTTTGCATCCATTTTCAAGTGGGGTATTGATCTGTAGCCTTCTTTTTTTTTTTTAAAGATTTATTTTATTTTTATTTAATTTCCCCCCCTCCCCTGGTTGTCTGTTCTTGGTGTCTATTTGCTGAGTCTTGTTTCTTTGTCCACTTCTGTTGTCTTCAGCGGCACAGGAAGTGTGGGCGGCGCCATTCCTGGGCAGGCTGCTCTTTCTTTTCACGCTGGGCGGCTTTCCTCACGGGCGCACTCCTTGCGCGTGGGGCTCCCCCACGCGGGGGACACCCTTGCGTGGCACGGCACTCCTTGCGCGCATCAGCGCTGCGCATGGCCAGCTCCACACGGGTCAAGGAGGCCCGGGGTTTGTACCGCAGACCTCCCATATGGTAGACGGACGCCCTAACCACTGGGCCAAAGTCCGTTTCCCTGTAGCCTTCTTTACTAAGGATGTCTTTGTCTTTCTTTGGTATCTGGGCAATAATACTGGCCTCACAGAAAAAGTTGGCAAGGGTTATTACCTTGCATATTTTCTAAAATTGGCAATATTTCCTCCATATATATATGTGATAGAATTTATCAGGAAAGCATCTGGGCCTGGGTTTTCTTTGTGGGAAGATTTTTAATTACTAATGTTATTCCTTATGTTTTTGGTCTTTTCAGATTTTTTTATTTCTAGTTTTTTTTTTTTAAGATTTATTTTATCCCCACCCCACCCCCTGCCCCAGTTGTCTATTCTCTGTGTCCATTTGCTGCATGTTCTTCTTTTTGACTGCTTCTGTTGTTGTCAGTGGCACAGGAATCTGTGTTTCTTTTTGTTGCGTCATCGTGCTACATCAGCTCTCCCTGTCTGCGGCGCCATTCTTGGACAGGCTGCACTTTCTTTCGTGCTGGGCGGCTCTCCTTATGGGGTGCACTCCTTGTGTGGGGGGCTCTCCTACACAGGGGGGCACCCCTGTGTGGCAGGGCACTCCTTGCGCTCATCAGCACTGAGCATGGGCTAGCTCCACACGGGTCAAGGAAGCCCAGGGTTTGAACCACGGACCTCCCATGTGGTAGACGGACGCCCTATCCACTGGGCCAAGTCCACTTCCCTCTAGTTAAGTTTTGATAATTTATAGCTTTTTAGGAATTTACCCATTTCACCTAAGTTGCAAAATTTAATTGACATAAAGCTGTTCATAATATTCTTTTAGAGTTTTAAAATTTCTTCAGGGTTAACAGTTATATCCCTGTTTTATTTCTGATTTGTTTATTTATGTCTTCTATCTTAACCATATTGATATGGTTGGATTTACACCTGCCATTTTTCATTTCTTTTCTGATTGTGTTATTCTTTTTTTGTTTACCTGCTTATCTTGTACTGGCATATTCTATGTTTAACAAATATTTTTAAGTGTCTATTATAATTCCTATGTTGTTTTATTGATTATAATTTTTTGAGTTATTTTCTTACTGGTTGCTCTAGGGATTACAATATATTAACTTATTGTAATATTAACTTTTTACAATCTGTGTCAGTTTAGTACTGACAATTCTGATATAATAGAGCAACTTTGCTCCCATATATCTCCATGTCACCCCTCCTCCTTTGTGCATTATTGCTATATATATTTCACTTATATATGTCATAAATTCAACAAAACATTCTTATAATTATTGTTTTATGCAATTATTTGTGTTTTTTTTTCCAGAAATCAAGAAAACCTATTTATACAGTTTTTATGTTTACCTACATATTTCTCATTTCCAGTACTCTTTGTTTTTTTTGTTTTGTTTTATTTTGTTTTTTGTAGATTCAAGTTACTGTCTGTGGTGTCATTTTACTTCAGTGTGAAAGTCTTCCTTTAGTATATCAATTCTGCTACTTACAAATTCCCTTAATTTTTTTAAACAAATCAATTTTATTGATACATATTAATAAAGCATGAATCTATCCAAAGTGTAAAATCCATGGTATTCAGTATAATCACATAGTTGTGCATTCATCACTTTGATCATTTTTAGAGCATTTTCATTATTCCAGTAAAAATAATAATACTAAAAAAACAAAAACCAACTAACCATACAAAACTCATCACCTCTCAATCTCCCTATGCTTCCCCTGTCATATATAGCTACTATTCTGTTTCCTTCTCTCTAGTTCATTTATATTTATATTTTGTAAAAACAATCTTATATATGCAATATCACCTATATTCATATTTTACATGAAGTTTCACTATGTTATATAGTCCCATGCTACATTTTTTAGCTTTCCTTCTAGTAATATACGTGTCCTTAGACTTTCTCTTTCAACCCCTGTCAATAATAGCTCTGCTAGTCACAAACACCATGCTGTCAATTGTTTTATTTTTAACCTGGGAATGAGTTTCTCTCACCTTCAACTTTGAAAAGTAGTTTTCCTGGGCATAGAATTATGGATTGACACTTTTTTCTTTCATTCCGTTGAGTATGTCATTTCAGTGCCTTTTGGTCTCACTTGTTTCTGAGGGACAGTTAGCTGGTTATTCAAGAGATTGTTCTTTTGTACACGATGAGTCATTTTTATCTTACTGCATTCAAGACTTTTCTCTCTTTCTTCAGCACTTGATTGTGATGTGTGACTCTTTGTGTTTATCCCTCTTAAGTTCATTTGGCTTCTTGGATCTATTGATTAATATTTTTCATCAAATTTGAGGTGTTTCTAGGCATTATTTATTCAATTTTTTTTCTGCCCTTTTCTCTCTCTCCTTTTCCTTCTTGGACTCCCATTGCATGTATGTTGGTTTGCTCATTGTTGTCCCATGGATTTCTGAGGCTCTGTTCATTTATCTTCCACATTTCTTCTCCTTGTTCTTCAGAATGGAGAAGAACAAATTTCATCTCTGCTCACATTTACTGATTTTTTCCCTTCTGCCCTCTCACATATACTCTTAAGCCCATTTTCACTTTGGTTCTTATATTTTCCAACTCTAGGATTTTTATTTAGTTCATTTTTTATTGTTTATATTTCTCGATTGAGATTCCCTATTTCTTAGTAATTGTCAAATTTTTCTTTAATTCTTTTATCATAGTTTCCTTTAATTCTTTGTGCATATTTATATCTGCTTTGATATATTTTACTGTTACATCCAACATATGGGCACACTCTGAGTTAGCTTCTGTTGACTGCTTGTGTTCCTGAATATGTGTCATACTTTTCTATTTCTTGTTAAAAAACCAGGCATCTCAGATAATATATTATAGCAATCCTAGATTCTGATTTTCACCCCTGAGGTTTTCTTTACTTCCTTCCTGTAACTTTCCTATATTTAACCTCCCTTGTGGTATATGGCCACCCATGCTCTGCTCAGTGTTATACACTTATTTTATTTTTTCAGCTTAACTTCTTAGGGGTTGCCCCCATGACTCAGTAGCTTAGTAGTTAGCTGGCCAATTGTTTAATCAGAGGTTGTGCTCAAATACTTCCAGTCTGTAAAACTCCACTCTCTGCCAATGGATCTGTGTGTGGTTTGAAAAGCACACTCAAAGTTCAGCCAGTTCTCAAGTCTGCTTTATGTCAGGCTCTTTTGAGTCTCCCTTGGCCACGCAGTTTCCTGGTCAGCCGGGGATGTGTGGAAAGTGTGTCTGGACCTTCCACAGCTCCCACTCCATAATCTCCTCACGTATTCCTGTTGGGACCTCCGCCTCAGCTTAGCAGAGCTGCAGGTTTTCCCAGTTCTTTTTGCACTAACTTTGTTCCTTTGTGTGACACCACCACCACTGAAGGTTTCCCTCAAGTCTTCTGGCAGCCAAGCTGCTGGTTTTCTCTGTCAGGCCTACGCTGCTAGTTAAACTCAGTGTTTTTACCTAATTTGGTGGGCCATCAGAGAACCCCAGGCAAGAAGCCTTAGGCTTCTTCTGTTTTATCCAGTTTGTGTAGGTTTTAATGAATAAATACTTTTCAATTTAATGTTAGCTTTGGTTGATTTCCAGCCCTAAAATGGCAGTTTTTAAACAATTTTATCGAGTTTTATACTTGCTTTCTGTGTTTCAGACTGCCATGACTAAGAGTCCCACCAATGTTATGTTGATAGTTTCATTTTTTTAATGTTTAAAACTTTCTCCCTCCTGGAGTTTTAATTTTGTATATAATTCGACATAGGGATCTAACTTTATTTTTACCCCAAACAAATAGACAGTTGTCCAAACAATTTTGGCTGATAGAATCCAGGACCAGCCTTACTTATTTGTTTATATAATTTTTGAAAGAGACTAATGTTTTTGAGTGTGTCTGTGGATGTTGGAGCAGCTGTGGAAGGAAATGCCACGAAGGGCCTTGAAATAGCTCAGTCACCTCAACATATCAAGATAAGAGGTAAGAATCTGCACGCAATAGATGAGACGTAGGAATCTTCCCAGAAATTACAAACATTAGATTGGACTTGCATTTGTGTCTGAATTTGGCCTATTTATGACTCTACATATTTGGCTTCCACATCCTGTCTATGTTTTTTCCTGTACCTAACCTCAGATCAACAGTTTGGTTTTTGCTTTTTCACTATCTCGGTATACTATTGAAAACAATGTAGAGCCCTTAACATGAGTATATTCAGAAATTCCTTCTCAGCCACTTGAGCCATGGATTATTTGTCCTAGCAAAAGGAATGAGATGGATCTCATCTTGACACTCCGGGTGCATTGGGCCTTCTCTACTCCTTGATTAGCATGTTAAATGATTTCATGTATATGTTAGTTTTTGCCATAAACCCAGAAAATGTACTTGGAATTATTTTTCCTCTAGAGGTGACAATGCACCTTCACTCTCCTTTATTTAGTCATCTTGTAGGACCAATGGTTTTGACTTGAATGTCATTGGTCCAGGTCACTCCTATTGTCATGATCTAGCCTAACAAATAGATCTGTGAGAGGCCAGAGGCTGCAAAAAAGTGGATGGTTCTCTAGACACTTTCCAAATAAGTTCCTGCCTGTCTTTTCTGAACAAGGTCAGGCTTGTTTGCTGACACAGATGAAAATGTGATGTTGGTACAACCAAGCAGTGAGATGGGACATGGCTCACTTGGCCTAACACACTACTTCTTTCCCAAAATAAGAGGACAAATTGGGAAAATCAGGCCAGAATAGGAGGGATTAGCTAACAGTTTAAGTCTTCCCAGAAGTAACAAATATTATGATGAGATTTGTAAATGTATTGTTTCATGTTGACATCAACAAGATTTCCCAAAATCTTATCAGACTGTTATCTGAAACAGCATAGCATCAAGGGGGTAGATGTAGTTCAGTGATTGAGCACCTGCTTCCCATGTATGAGGTCCTGAGCTCAATCCCCAGTCCCTCCTAAAACAAAACAAAACAAAATAAAACAAAAGCAAAAAAATCATAGCATAGATTTCTGTTCTAACTATTAAAGAGTACATGCACACTAAGAGTTAGTCTAGATTTAGGAACTGGTTAACATCTCACCACTTCTGATTTTAGATTTAGCCTGCCAAGTGTATATGTATATGTATATGTATATGTATATGTATATGTATATGTATAACCAAAATCAACTTTGAGTAAATTATTTTATGGCAGTGATCCTTCAGTAGAGAATACACCAGCAAATCACTGCAGAATGATATAACATACTCACCTCCTTCTATAACAATTCTTTGTTGACCAAGACTCTCTTAAGCACCACAATTCAACATGAGAGTGTTTCCTGAATGAAAATGGACTTTATCTCTTAGGCAGGTAGGTCTGGCTCTGTAATAATGAAAGATAGCACATGATGTAGAGCACATTACTTAATAAATGGTAGTCATCAATATCATCATCATCCTCATGATTATTATTTTGTGATATAGCTGATGTGATTTGATTTTTAAGGACATGACCCATGTTTAAATGAAATAATTTTGTGTGATCTATGTATCTTTTAAAAATAAATAAAATATATTCTTAAAAAAAATAATGAAATGATAAGGTCAGGTTTCTGACTCTGTCAAGCCAAGGTCCAGACAGACCCTAACACAAGGTCATCTTGTCATGCCGTCTCCACGGTGAGAGCTCAGCCCGACCTGGGTGCATCGGCCAACCTTTAGCAGTTGCACATTGTAGGAGTCAGCAATCTGCTGATATGGGGAGTGCTATGGGGTGCAATAGACCTGCTGGTGGGGAGAATCTTTGATGCTGCTTATTTGGGTGGAAGAATCTCTGGCTGCCTGTATGGGTAGCATAGAAGGGGGTACCACACAGGTTTTGAGGTTCACATCCAGCTCCAGTCATTTCCTAGCTGTGTGACCTTAGCCAGGTGCTTCAATTTTCAGAACCTCAGGTTTTGCATCTGTGAAACAGTGATGATGATACCCTACAGGAATTTGGAAGCACTCAGTATACCTGAAGTGCTTGTTTTTCATCTTCATCCATTCCTGTGGTGTGAAGCCATTGTATAAAGGACCTTTTGATGAGGTTCTGACCCCGATGGAATCAGGCTGGGTCTTAATCCTATTACTGGAGGCTTTATAGAGAAAGCCACAGAGTGAGGCCATGGGAAGCAGCCAGAAGCTGGAAACCAAAAGAGCCCTGAGGAGAAAGAAGATGCCACCATGTGCCCTGCCATGTGATGGAAAAGCCAAGGAACCCCAAAGATTGCCAGCGAGCCAGAAGATACTGACTCTATGCAGAAGCATGCCTGCTGGTCTCTGAAAACGTGAGCCAATAAAGTCCTGTTGTTAAGCCAACCCCTTGTATGGTATTTGTTTTAGCAGCTGGGAAACAAAGCAGTGCTACATATGCTATTATACAAACACTTCAGCTGCATCCATCCATGACCTCTTTCTTGGAGGTTTTATGTAGATGAAATGAAAAAAACTGTAAAGTGCCTGGTACATAATAGACCTTTAATAATTGCCACACTATTATGTACATCTCAAGGAATAGTTCTTTAATGGCCTCTTTGAAGTGTAACTCTCTGAATTGAGAGTTAAGAGACCTATTCTAGCCTTGGTTATAGCACTGATCAGCTGTGTGTTCTTGAGAAAAATCACTCTGGGCCTCAGTTTCCTCATTTGAAAATTAGATTTTGGGATAAATGAGAATCTAAGATGTCCCTTTTATTAAACTGAAATGGAAACTTTCTTTTGCCTTGCAAGGAAGGCTCTTTGGGATACTGAAGAACATTCCAGAAGCTCAGCTAACACTCACAAGTTAGGGTCCTTAAATTTTCAAAATGAATGAATTCATTGCAAATGAGACTAGAAGCAAATTGGTTTGTGCACAGCCAAGTTAATTCATTGAGATATATCTGCTGCACCTGAGTCCTGCGGAAAATTGCACTGGGCTCTACTGAATTCCTCCAAAAGGGATTTTTGATGGAGTCTTATAGGTTTTGCTTCCGTCTCACATCAAAATATTCAGCACACTTTGAATTTAGATGCAGCCTTTCCTGGTATTAAAGAAGCAGTGAGCACATCACCTTCAACCTTCTCTCTAACAATATTTGATGGAAGCCTAAACCCACCTGCTGTTTTAATTTTTTTTTTTTTTTTAAGAAAAACACCTTTTTGCAGTCAAAGATGGAAAGATCCATCTGTCTTAATTAAAAACCTACTAATGAAATGCTCTTTAAAACATCTCATTGAATTATATATCAAGGTCGGTGGGTGCAGGAGGGAGGGGCAGATGAAGAAAGCCCTGCTTTGGGGATTTTGAAACAAATTCTGTTAATGGGTTCTTTAGATGCCTGAGCCAACAGCTATATTCTTTTTCTTTCCTTTTGTAGCATTATTTTATTTAACGCTTTTTAAAAACACCAGACTATGACAGTTTTGTTGAGAATCATATGCTGCATATTCATTGTACCAAATGAAATCCACATATCATTACATCTCAAACCTGTCAGGAACTTAAAATTTTACATTGCAATGTAGCATTTTGTATAATAAACAGTAAAAAGGGGTTATACATTTAACAGATACATTCTTGATGATTCATTTATTTGCTATGGTATGCTCAGTGCCTGGCAAATGCTTGTTGAACAAATAAATGAAAAAAGAGAAATGTCTTCTCATTGTCTCCAGTAAGAATAGCCTTAAAAATCCTGAGTGTGTTCATGGTAGATGCTGTTTTTAAGAGAAGTTAACTGGTCCCCTAGGCTTTGGGAAATTGAATTTGGAAGCAGTTGAGGAAGGAGGGAGAAGGGCCTGGTACCTGCTAGAGCCTCTCGATGGAGGAAGGGATGGAGTAGCGTGGAAAAAGGGTTAAGCCCATTGCTGTGGGCTTAGAGTTCAGTCTTCAACCCAAATCAGGCCCTGTGGGCCTCCTCCACCAGCAGTTTGGCACTGGGGGTGCATGTGTTGTGGGAGGTGGTAGGAATGCCTGAGCCCTGCCTGGGCTATTGGAGAGAAGCCGAAGTTTCAAGAAGGAAAACATATGAGAGGAAAAATGTTCTCCTCTGTAGGGGTGGAGCAAGGGAACAACCCTTGAATTCTCTTGGAACTTGATTCTGTTCCTGTTGAGGATGACCCTTGCCTTCTACAGGGCGAGGGGTTTCTCTTTAACCCTTTACTGCTCATGGCAGCACCAGAGAAAGAGTCCTGGTGCCGTGAGGTAGAAGGAAGAGTATGGGACTAGAAATCATGACTAGCTGGTATGCTGGGTGACTTTGGGCAAGTTTTTTTAACCTCTCTGGGCCTCTGTGGTCACCTCTATAAGAGAAGGGGGTTGGATTTGGTGATGCAGAAACATATACCATATGGGAACCAGAATTGACTCACTCACAGTCCTGGTTTTCATTCTGACAGATAATAAAAAAGGCCTGTGGGCACATAGAAGGACATTGATTCTGTGGGGGAAGGCTTGGGAGCTGACCTTGGAAGAGTAGGACTGCATCAAAAATCCATTGGCCCATTCATCACCCATCCATTCATTTATCATTCATTCACTCATTCAACGAATGTTGACGGAGTACCTGCTGTATGCCAGGAATAAGGAAAGAGCATGAAGAAGACATGAAATATTTGCCTACATTTGGTTTACTCTAAACTGGAGTTGATAAGGGAGGTTAGGAAGAGCAGCTATTGGTGTCCAACATTTATTGGACATTTAGTTTCATCTCATTTCCCTCTCACAATATACCCACAGAAGAGGATTGTCCCCATTTTACAATAAGAAAACGGAGGCCTATCGCGGTGTTTACCTGCAATACAATTGCCCACTAGCTTTCCCTTGGAAAGCAGACCCCTCCCCTTCCCAGCCCCTGCCTTTCTAGCCGAGTTCTCACCCCTCCCCTACAGTCTTCGGCAGTGATGCCATGGCCCCGGCTGGCCTATCAGAGCACCCGTCCTCCTGTGCACTCTGATTGGCCCAGGAATGGGCACATGACCAAGCTGGGCCAATTGGAATCAACGCCTGGGCCTTCGGTGCTCTTTCCCACTGCTAAAGTGGAGAAAGTGAGGCTGGAGCTGCTAATGGCATCTTGGTCTCGTAAGGGAAGAGGGAGCCTGCTTGAGAATGAAGTGACAGAGGAAAGCAGGCTGAGAGCAGTATTTTCCAGACAATGTTCCTTGAGCCCTTGGATCTACTTTTGCCTGAGAGGAGCACTATTCCTGTACTTTATAGCTCCCCAGGCTAGCACGATACTTTTTATCCACTTAATATCGTCTAGGTTTCTGTCACTTCCAACCTAGAGTCCTGAAGAATACATCCTACAAGTGTATGTAGAGAGTTTTTATTTCCCTTTTATTTCCTTTTCTCCCTGGTGCATTCTTCTCAGTATCTGTAAAAGTCTCCATCAACTGCACCAAAACATTTGTCCTGGGATGTTATCAGGATGTGCCCTCTCACCTGGGGCACTCTGCTGTATCTTGGGGTTCTGTCCCCAGAGTCACATAATCTATACACTTGTGATGCTGGACTTCACATACCGGGGTGTAGACTGTGCAGCCTCCCTACTGAATGTTAATCAACCCTTCTCCTCTGTCCACCCCAGGGCCTCTGCCATGCCCACCCCGTCTCCTCTCCCTGTGCTGGGAACTCTGGCCCTCGCCCAACTCCTTCTAACTTGCAAGCCTCTGTGACCTAAGGGCTGACAGCTGCATGGAGAGAGTAAAGGTTGGCCAGAGGGGATGGGTTCTTCCCTGTGCCAGGTTTCCAGTAACATCCTTTCTAGACTCAGAATCCCAGAGTCCTACAGCAGGAAGCCTGCCTGCTGCAGCCCTGATCTGTCCAGTCTGAGGGCCAAAGAAGCCCTTGGGAAAGTGGATGTGGCTCAAGGGATTGGGCTCCCATCTACCATATAGGAGGTCCAGGGTTTGATAGCCAGGGTCTCCTGGTGAGCGCAAGCTGGCCCACACAGAGAACTGGTGCAGCAAGATGACGCAACAGAAAGAGACACAGAGGAGAGACCATGAGAGATGCAGCAGACCAGAGAGCTGAGGTGGTGCAAGAGATTGAGCACCTCTCTCCAATTCTGGAAGGTCTCAGGATCAGTTCCCCATGCCGCCTAAAGAAAAGACAAGCCGACACAGAAGAACACACAGCAAATGGACACAGAGAGCAGAGAGAGCGCCCAAAACAATGGGAGGGGGGTGGGGAGTGGGAAGGAAAGTAAATAAATCCTTAAAAAAAAGAAGCCCTCACTAACTTCCTTTTAGGAAGGAGGGCGGTTGTTGGATGCAGCATATTACCCTGTCTGGCCCCAACATCTGTCCTGCTCCTAACATCTGGGGGCCTATCTGACTGTTCTGCTCTTGCCTCTAGAGTTCCATCCTCCAGGGTCATCAGAGTCCATTCATTCCACCTCCCACCTTGTTTCCTGGTGCTCCCAGGCAAACTAGCCTCTGAATTGCTAGGCAGGCCATTGCTGTGCGCTGCCAGGCAATGCCCTCTTCTCTGTGAACAAATGGTTGTGCAGTTTCCCTCCACTGAGTCCTAAAGTTTACTTAAGAAATGTTCCACTTCGGGCTTGAGTAATGCTGGCTCTAGATTTGTGGCCTTTAGAAAGCCAGCCAGCTCTGCCTGCCTGGCCCTCCACAACTCCATGACTGTGAAGTTTGGCATCCTCTTTCTTGCTATCAGAAATAGTTAAAGACTGCAGCAAGGGCTTTGTTATGGGATGCGCAGCCTGATGTGTTGGAGGCTCCCGTGTCTAGAGCTCTCTGTAGTAGAGATTTAAACCCACCTTTTGGAAAGCATTGGGCATCTGAATTGCACAGTCCTGTGATTCTCAAAGCTCAACAAATGCCTCTGAAACCTCGAGCATTCAACTCCCACCAACAAAGCCCCATTCAACCTGAGGACACGAGGGCGCTGGCCTGCCAGCCTTGTAGCACTCTCTATCAGCCAGCTGCTCCTTGCACTGTGGCCCCTCCCTCCCTTTCACCATCTCGGTGTGGTGCTCAGCTGGGGATGAAATCTTCTCTCCTTGCTGCTCCATGGGCCTGCCCCAAGGCTGGTCTCAGTTTTTGGTAAGAAAGCACTGTGCCAGGCATCACTGGCAAGCATGCCAGGGCCTATCCGAGGGCATGGGTGTCAGCTCTGGAGGTTCCATGGGCCCATTTGGACTGAGTCAAAACCTCCAAGCAAAGCTACTCTAGAAGTCTGGCTTCCCTTTCTAGAATCAAGCTACCCTTTCCAGAAGCGTTCTGTACCTGGAAAGAGGTGCGATGGCAAACCGGATTCAGGGAGGGACAGTGAGTGCTGGGAAGAAGGGGTTGAGCATGGCCTGCCATGTTTTTCAGCAAGGCCTTACAGTGGTAAGGGAGTAGGATTCCAGTGTAGCATGGATACTGGTACCTACAAATCCCACCACACTGAATCCCAGTATCCCTTACTACTTAGGGCACTGGGCATCCTTCCTAAGTGCATTAGAAAAGGTGCAATAATTAAAGTGACTTTTCCTTTATAGCAGGCACTGTTGAACTTCTCTAAGACTCCAGCCATGGATCTGCACTGCCCCCCCACCCCCAGGATGACCGTGGTGAAAGAAGTGGGGGCGTAGCCTCCCTGCCAAGGGGGGAGGCTGCAGCCCCCCTCCTGGAACTCATAAGACGCACCCTGGGGATGCCCAGGAATCTGTGGAGCAGCGGAGAAGAACTGGCGGGATTGAAATTCCTGACCGTGTGAGCGGATGCTTAGAGCTGGTGAGACTCGGGTGTCCCTGTTCATGAGCTCACCTTTGACTCGTCCAGGGACTCCTAGGAGACCCCCACGCACCGGCGGGGGTGGGGGCGGCGGGGAGGCGGGTGACGCGAGGAGGAATCTGTTCGTTCTGGGCACGGTGGGAATTTGCACCCGAGTCGACCGTGCAAGCCTCGTCTCCCTCCGCCCTTCCCTTGGCCTGTCCTCAGGCTCTGCAAGGGCCGCCCAGGGCAGGGGAGGGGAACCGGGCTGGGAGTTGCAGGGGCTGAAGTCAGGAGCGGGCGCTCCCCCGGGGCCCTTCGCGGGGCTCGATGGACCTGCGGAGGTGACAAAATGCCGAGTGGGTGCTCGGGTCCACAGGTGACTAGAGACTCCCCCCCCCCCCCGGAAATGTTTGGGAGCCGAACCCCAGCAGTAAAGGGCAGGGGAGCCTTGATTCATCTTCTGTACCGGTCTCTCCAAGAGGCCGGGGAACCCCTAGTATGGACTTTCCACCAAGGTCTAAAAGATCTCCATTAAAATGCAAATGAGGCTTGCTAAGGACAGCCCACGGAACCATTCCCTGCAATGAATGCCTTAGCTGTCCCTCCTTTCTTAGGTGGGAATTGACCCTAGGAGAAGGGAACTTAAGACAGCCAAGTTTTGGGGAGCAAGTGTGGCTCAGTGGTTGAGCGCCTGCTTCACATGTGTGAGTCCTGGGTTCATTCTCTGATACATACCAAAAAAAAGTTTTGATGGGGGAGGGTAAGAAAATGATCTCCGCAAGGGTGAGGGTGGGAATGAAGACACGCTAGGGAAATCAGCAGCAGCAGGAGAACATGGGTTTCCAAAAGAGAATGGGAATTGCTTTTTAGGGGTCATAATGTTACCGGATTTAGTTTAGGATCTTTGACTATGCTGCAGAAATGAATTTCAAGAGCACGTTGGGTGAGTTAGGCCAGTAATTTATTCACAAAGGGAGGAAGGAAAAATGCAAGAAAATAACAGAGCAGAGGTTCCAGGGAGAGAGGAAGGGGCTGAAGCGTGATAAAGAGGGCTGAGTCACAGGCTACAATTTCCCATTATAGGTTATAGATGCCCAGGTTTTAGTTGCGTGGAGATCCAACTAGGGAGAAGAAGCTGGAGCCCAGGTCCAGAGGCAAGAGAGCACCAGAGGGCAAACTCAGGCCCAGCACCGCTGTTTAAACTGCTAATTATTCCACCCTTTGCTACTGGCAGGGGAGGAGTTCCAGCTGTTCACCGCTTTGGTTGCCTATTTCCCTGTCAATCTTCCAGGAGGGCCCAAGGATAAAGTCCTGGGGAGAATATGGGGGGGGAGTACTCCTAGTTCTGGAGTGAGTCTTCTTCTGAGTGGCAGAATCTTGGGGGAGGTCTTCCAGCCACATCTTGGGGTTGCTGATGTCCACGTGGACTCTGCCATCCAGATCCATCTCTTGAGTCCCTATCTTACTAGCCTGCTTCAATAAGACAGAGAGAAAAAGGGAAATTCAGACCAATTTTGCCATTTTCTGTTTCACCTAGGGTTGAAGTTGTCTATAGCACTTGGCACAACCCTTTTTAAAGGCATACTTGACCCACTCAGGAGTCACAATTTCCCTTCAGAAATACGTATTTCAAGGGCATTGGATGTCCAAGCTTCACGTGCCAAGCTCACTGCTCAGGTCCACTCCCAGCAGCTTCCCCTCTACCCATGAACAAGCTCTGTTCAGGTGCTTCCCAAAGATGAGTTCCCTCAGCTACCCCAGCCAGCCTTCCGAATGGCATGATTTTTAGCTTTAAAGAAAAGGATTTTTGGAGGCCCACACGTAGAGAGAATCTCTAGTTTGCAACAGTCTTCACTGTATAAACAGTCAATATGAGACATGTTGGTCTTTCTTTCAGCCTGGAACTTTCCATCTCAAATAATGCTCATAAATTTGGACTCTGAATTTTCTGAGCCCTTCAGTGTTTCCTACACACCATCGTATCGCCTAGTGGTGAAAAGTGGAACTGCAGGATGTATTTTTCAAAGCGCTGCTTTGCCGCTGGAGGATTTAAATTGTATTCGAGGTGTTGTGAGTTAACAAAACCATCATGCATACCATTTATCTGTTTGCTACTGGACGATTTATGGAAGAAAAGTAAGATATGTTTCAGAAATTCCAAGTTGAAATTTTGTTCTCATTTTGGCAGCATACAAATTGATCCTCCGTTTGACTCAAAATTCTACGAAGGCAGATCAAATGCATAATGCTTAAAGCTTGCATATTAATTTTATAACAAATTTATAATAGGATTATTGTGAGTTATATAATTTATAAAACATCGGGTGTCCTTTGGGTAATCAATATATAAGGTTCATTTATGACTATTTTCTAGGAATAGAAGCATAATTTTGCTCCTTTAATATTGTAGACATTTATAGTTATTTCATTGTATATTGCTGGTCCTCTCTGTTATCTACTTGAAGTTAATTCCTTTTTTTTTAAAGATTTATTTTACTTATTTATTACCCCCCTCCCTCATTGTTTGCGCTTGCTGTCTGCTCTCTGTTTCCATTCATTGTGTGCTCTTTGTGTCTGCTCCTCTTCTCTTTTGGAGGCACCTGGAACTGAACCCAGGACCTCCCACATGGGAGAGAGGAGCTCATCGCTTGAGCCACCTCTGCTCCCTGCTCTGTTGTTGTGTCTCTCATTGTGTTTCCTCTGTGTTTCCTTGTTGCATCACCTTGTTGCATCAGCTTGCTTGTGCCAGCCTGTCAGACCAGCTCGTTGTCTTGCTTACCTTCTGTAGGAGGCACCGGGAACCGAACCTGGACCTCCCATGTGGTAGGCGGGAGTTCAATCCCTTGAGCCACATCTGCTTCCCAATGTTAATTTCTTGACCAGAGTGTAGCCTTCCCTCTCCTTCTCTTCCCTATCAAAATCTTCCGAATCTGGCTAAATTCTGCTTTCTAGTGTTAGAGTGAGATCAAGGGCTTCTAAAAATATGTGACTATGTATACTAGTCAAAGGGGTGCTGATGCAAAATACCAGAAATTGATTTGTTTTTATAAAGGGTATTTATTTGGGGTAGGAGATTACAGATACCAAACATAAGGCCTCAGTTACTTCCTTCATCAAAGTCTATTTTCCCATGTTGGAGCAAGATGGCTGCCGACGTCTGCAAGGGTTCAGGCTTTCTGGGTTCCTCCCTTCCCGGGGCTTGCTTTTCTTTCCTCTGTGAGCTTACTTCCTGGGGCTCCAGCTTAAGGCTGCAGCATCAAACTCCAACATCAAGAACCCTCAACTCTGGCCTTTGCCAAGCCTTTTATCTGTGATTAAGTAATCAAGTAAACCCCTGAATCCAATATAATCTCATATGCCCAGAGGAAAAGACCAGTTTACAAACAAAATCCAATATTTCTTTTTGGAATTCATCAATAATATCAGACTGCTACATTACGAATACATTTTAAACAATGGGAACCAAGTAGCCAATGTTTTTGAGACATTCGCAATCTCGCAGAGCACAACAGACTCTTAAAATGCATCTCCGCCCTCCGCCTTTGGCATCCATCTGTGTGCCCAGAGTCGCAGTTGGGGAAGGAAAGCCCAGGCTGTGGCTTATCTGGAGTGCCACCTCTGGGCAGGTCACACATGCCTGTGCCTGCCTGCCCTTCTCTCCCTGGCTTCTTTTGTTTGGCTTGGTTTGCTTTCTCTCCTTTTTCTTAACAGCTGGTGGGCGTGTGCTGGCAAGAAGGAACAAACAAGCAGGCTTGGCTGAAACCTTAAAGTTAAAATGACTCCATCCCTGAGTGAGGGCTGTTTTCTGTCTGGTCACCTCTGAGCTTTTCTTCTGTTTTCAGCCTGGAAAGGCCAGGTCTTGACATTCCTTGGACACATCAGTGCTATGCCTAAACATGGTAACACTGGGATTTCATGGCAGCCTGTGACAGATCTGAAACGGTGGCAGTCTCCTGGAGAATAAATTAGGGATTGGTATTTAACAGTGCGGAAGAGTGCCAAAATAGGCTTCTCTTTTACTCGAAGATTGGTTTGACGCGGGGAGATTTTTATGGTGCCAGAAACCACATGCTAGGCTGTAATTGAGCATAATTATTGCCCTGCATGTTGCAAAGTGCTGGACTCGACGCGTCCTACAGAATCCCATTAATTTCTTGATTGAGTTCTAAAAACCGATGCCCCTGGCAGGGCCAGGAAGAGCTGTGTGTAATCTGCCCGGTCTTTAAGTGAGGAAGTAACTGGCTGGCCAGTTGGAGGTGGTGTCCCCTCCCAGCTCTGGGCTTCCAGCTGGGAGCCAAGGGTCTTTCGCCAACACCTTTTCTTAGAATTCTGTGGTGAGGGCTTCTGAGACTTGGACTCTTTCCACCCAAGAAAGCTGAAGTGGACAGTGGGAGGATTCACGTGAATAAGTCAAACGCCCACACAAAATACCTCCACGATAAAAACAAGCCTCTGGCAATTCTCTGGTTATTTCAAGTAAGAGGTTTGAGAAAAGCCTGAGTTATTTGGCTTTCTTTTTATTCGACATTCACAGTGCCCCCCAAACTTCAGAAACACTGCCCAGAACTCTCGCACACAAGCAGAAGTCTGAGTTTTTCCCTGGCATTATGTGGTAGGCTATGTGGGAATGTGACAGTTTCTCACCCAAATATCATCCTCAGAGATCAGTCAGGTATGTTGCCCAAAGACAATTTTGTACCACTATTAGTTGTTTAAAAATCTCTCAAAAATGTCTGTGTTTGGAGTTCTGCCTTCATAAATATAATCTGGGGAATGAAAGGTAATCTTTGCTGATTAAGGATTGGGTATTGTCTTGATCCTTATATTTCACAGTTCAGGTTGTCACTGTGAACAGGACTGAAAACTGGGAGGAAGGCATCCTGACCCCAGGATCTTTTTTGGAAGAAGCATGTTTTAAATCGTCAAACCTAAATATTGGGTATTGTTTTCCTGTGGTCTGTCTCTTTTACCCATTAATGGAAGCAATGCCAAATCTTCAGTCAACTGACTAAATTCCAGTGAATTAATTTTTCTAGGAGGTGCTGGGGCTTGAACATGGGACCTTGTGCATGGGAGGCAGGTGCTCAACCATTGAGCTAAAACTGCTACCTATCCAGTGAAATTTTTTTAAAGATTTAATTTTTATTTATTCCCCCCCCCCCAGTTGTCTGCTCTCTCTGTCCATTCACTGTGTGTTCTTTTGTGTCCACTTGTATTCTTGGCAGCTGCACCAGGAATCTGTGTTTCTTCTTGTTGCATCATCTTGCTGTGTCAGCTCTCCATGTGTGCGGTCCCACACCTGGGCAGGCTGCACTTTTGTCACATGGGGTGGCTCTCCTTGCATGTGGGGCTCCCCTACGTGGGGGACACCCCTGTATGGCACAGCACTCCTTGCATGCATCAGCTCTGCACAGGGGCCAGCTTTACCATACGGGTCAGGAGGCCCTGGGTTTGAACCTTGGACCTCCCATGTGGTAGGCGGATACTCTATCCATTGAGCCAAGTCCACTTCCCCCATCCATGAATTTAAATGCTAAGTTAGACCTCTAGAGGTGCCTTTAACCCTCACCTGATTAGATCAGGCCCACCCACAATACTGTCTCTTGTAAAACTTTAGGTGATCCAGATAGGGCAAATGTGGCTCTCATGTTTTCTTCTGCGGGGAGTATATTCTTATCACTTCATCAGGGAGTCTTTTTTTTTTTAAGATTTATTTTTATTATTTATTTATCCCCCCCTTGCCGCTTGCTTGCTGTCTGACCTCTGTGTCCATTTGCTGTGCATTCTTCTGTATCTGCTTGTTTCCCTTTGTTGTGTCATCTTGTTGTGCCAGCTCTCTGCAGGTGCAGGCCGGCGGCTCTCCTCAGCGTGCGGGCGAGCCTGCCTTCACAAGGAGGCCCTGGGAAGCGAACCCAGGGTCTCCCATACAGTAGACGGGAGCCCAATCAGTTGAGCCACGTCTGCTTCCCAGGGAGTCTTTCTTCTCAACATTTCATATGGGGAATGAGGAAGAATTCCTTCTTGCCAATGTGCAAAGATGCAGTATCTTTATGCTATGGATTCTATGCTATGGATGCTATTTTTAAAAACAAAACAAAACACAATCTGAGTGTTTTGAATATGGGACATTGGGAGCCCATCGCTGCCTCACCCTCTCTGTCAGGACGGCCCGCCCCGCCCTTTGTCCTGCGTAGCACGGGATGTCCAAGCACTGGTTGGCCGTGTCCCGGAGGAGGCCGCAGAGCTCTCTACCCAGGGGCCAAGTCCATGCTCGCTGCGGTTAACTGTAGATGGTGGAAATATGTTCTTCTTGTTATTGGAGTTTAACAGTATTTATGATGAGTTTTTATCATATAGCCATTTTAACATATGAACTAAAATTAATCAAAACTCATCTATAGACTCTGGGTTTCACATCTGCTTTAGAAAGACTTCCCCAAACTAAGAAAATTAAAATAGTACAAGAGAATACAATTCATTCGTTTCTGTATGCATTGGTTTTCCATGGCTGCATAACAAATTACCACAAACTCAGCAGCTTAAAACAACATGCTTTTATTACTCAGAAATTGTTTCTATTGTTGTCCAGAGCGGGGATCTTATCTGAGGCTTGAGGTCCTCTTCTATGCTCGTAAGGAAGAATTCGTCTCCTTGCAGCTGTCGTCGTGGCTTGCCACTTAAGGGCCAACAGGAGACTCTCTGACTCCTCAGCTTTCTGCCCTCTAGGGCAGGGGTCCATGGACTACTTGGGGACTTTTCAGGGGGCCCATAAACTTGAATTGAGAAACCATCAACTTACTATCTTTATTTTCTCTGACCTCTAAGTGAAATCTAGCATTTCCTCCACTTACAAATGTATGCAATAAATTACAGTAGTATTCATTTCATATCACATTACAGTTATTGCTTATCTCAAAAAATCTCTTAGGCTCATCTATACTTGGAAATTACAGTAACTGTTAGACCTAGTTGAGTGGCATAAAACTATCTGCTGCTACAGTCTGAGAAGGGGTCCATGGTTCACCTGACTGGGAAAGGAGTCCATGGAACAAAAAAGTTTAAGGACCCCTGCTGTAGAGGCTCTTAGAGAGTCTCACCTGATTAGGCCAGGACCACCGTGGATGCTTGCTTATTTGATTAGCTCAAAGTCAACTGATTAGGAATCTTAGTTGAATCTGCAAAACTCCCTTCAGCTTTGCCATTTAGAGATAGACATAACTGCCATCATATTTGCAGGCCCACCCACACTTAAGGGGAGGAGATTATACAGGGCTTGAGTACCAGGGACTGGGAATCTTGGGGTCCAGCTTAGAATTCTGCCTTCCACATTCTGTTTTTATAGCTTTTAAAGAATGGTTAGAATTTAAATCATTTGATTATGGCATGGAGTAGGTAGAAGAATTTCTGTTATAAAATGATAAAACTTTCCTGAAAATGCTCATATTTTGCAAAATTACAGCTACATATATGATGGCTCATAGAAAAAAATAAGGTTAAGGGAAGACCACTCAAAACCCAAGCTATTTTGTAACCAGAGCACTAGAAAAGACAATAAGAATTCTAATACAGCTACTACCACCATTTAAAAGACAGTTTAACCATCCCATAAATAATGATATACTACAGTAAATATAGAATTCAACCTAAAAAGAAAAAATGAATACAGCTTGATGGTTGGGGAGTAAGGAAAGATTGAGGCTGCTAAATATGGCAATAATGGGAAAATGCAAAGATGGGGGAGCCTTGCAGTGAGCATGTTACCAAAACTAAACCAAGTGAAAACTGCAGGGCCAATAGGCACCATGTATAGAACCATATTCCTTTGCAGATTGTGCATTCAGCTATTTCAGTGTATTATTGGGGTTAGCTGCTGTTACTTGATGGCAAAAACTTTAACTTCCTGGGAAACATTGAATATGAACCTACATGACTTCCACACTATACTGACCTGCATCTTTTATTTACCAATAATATATGAGTTGATTTGTATTCTAGAAGCACATGTTATAGCAGAGAGGCTGAAAATACTTTAAATGTCTCCCCTATTGTTACAGCATGATTTATTGAGTAGTTTATCTTTTCTCTTCTTATTTTTTTATTTGCCTTTATTTTCTTGAAGTATACATGCACATAGTCAAATAGTTCTGCAGGGTTTATTGTGATGGTTAACCTGGCTAGGTTCTGGTGCCCAGTTGTTTGGTCAAGCAAGCACTGGCCTGCTTTGTGGGCTTCAATCATCAGTAAGTTGATTGTATCTATGGTGATTACATCTGCAATCAATTATGGAGATTGCTTTCGGCAATAAGAGAAATCTCATCCAATCAGTTGAAGGCCTTAAAGGAGAACTGATGATTTCAGCAGTCAGAAAGAAGAATTTCCATCTCTAATTCAGCCAGTCAGGTATTCCTGGGGGATTCATCGAGTGCTTCATCAGAGTTCCCAACTTGCAGTCTGCAGTTTGGAATTTATATCCCCATGGTTGTATGAGTCAACTCCCATCATAAATCTCATAATATATTCACACACACATACATACACACCTGTATATACACACGCACACACACACGCTGCCATTTCCTTTCCTTATCCCTATGGCAACCATTCCAACTATTTTAGTTGATTCTTTTGGTTGTTACCTCTGTATCTTTAAGTGACATGCTTATATTGCTGTTTTTGTTTTGAAGTTTTTTTTCAGCTTGTCCATTATCTTTTGTCATCCTATGAGGGAAGGTAATATTTAGCTCATGTTCATTCTTCTGTCTTGTCCCAACTATACCACACCTCCACCCTCCATTCCTTCATCCTCCCAATATAATTCCGTTGTAATTTTTGTTAGAGACATATACAGTATTTGCATTGGTTTGACTATCTAAATGCTAACCGCACCCAAGCCATGAAGTTGATGGTGATTATCCTTCCTTTCCCGTCCAACATTATATATTGTTCAGAGTGAATGATTAACTTTTTAAAACCTTCTTTAGTTTTTGGGTACATATTAATTCAACCCTCAACTCTCCCCCATTTATGTAAATCTCTTTCAATACATTACCATATATTAGCTATTCCATTAATTTAATCTTTAAGAATCTACCTTGGAGTCTTCTTCATTTTCACCTTGGAGTCTTCTGACCTTCTTCATTTTGGATTGGATTGGCTGCTTTTTAGTTTTGGCTACTCTGTCTCAAGCTGTCATATCAAGGCTTCCTGTCATTATCATCTTGGGGCTCTTTTTTATTTGGGTTCCCTGTTTCTTGGATCTGGGATCTTGTTTTTCTTCTTTTACTGCCTTGTTTTGGTAGAGCATGCTCTTCCATAGCTTCCTCAGGTAATATGTCTGGTTGGTAAATTTCTTGATGTTTTGTTTGTCCTAAAATGTTTTATTTTACCCAGATATTTGATTGAAGGTTTGGCTGGGTATAGAATTCTATATTGGAAATCATTTTTTTCCTCAAAATTGTGGAAGCTTTACTCACTGTCTTCTTGCTTTCAGAAAGCTGTTGAGAAATGCAATGACATTGCAAGTCTTAATCATTTGTATGAAACCAGCTCTAAGAATTTTCATTCTGGAAACTCACTGGATCATCTCTTTGTCTCTTATGTTCCAGAATTTTATGATGCTAGGCCATTTTCTGTTATTATGCTGGGCATTTGGTAAATCCCTTTAATCCAGAAATACATGTCTTTCACTTCTTAGAAATATGGAATTATTTGTTGGATAATTTCCTTATCTTCATTGTCTTTGTTCTCTCACTCTGGGAACTTTTCTTTCTTTGCTTTGTACTTTCATTTTGGGGACGACTCCTACTCAAATGATGGACTGGCTAATCTGTTCTTTTCATTTCCTCTTTGCTTTCTTCTGTGATATTCCCTCAACTTTATCTTCTCTTAAGATTTGTATTTCTGCTGGCATATTTTATTTCAAGAGTTATGTTTTGTTCCATGTCTATTCTTTTGTATAACATAGTGATTTTGGAGGTAGGTAAAAATTGTGGTTAATACCACAAATACAAGATTGTTCCTCTACTACAAGGTGTTAAGAATATGGCAACATGGGAAAAATACAACTAACATAACTTATAGAATATAATTAACAGTAATATTGTAATATTTTTGTGGCAAAGGCAGAGAATATACTGTATCAATGCTAAAGGTAAAAAGAAAAGAACATGGGATTTGGTTTTTTGAGATGTGAATATGATCAAATTTTTTTTGGTAATTTTTTTCATTAACAAGGAGACCTTGGTCACGTCATTTAACCAATCTGTGCTCATTTATTCATCTTTCTGAACACTGGAGAGACAAAGTTGTTTTTAGGATGAAATAAGATGTGCCTGGACAGATTTTTTTAAAAACGTAATGCTTCCATAATTAGTTGTTTTATTTCTGATACTTTTTCAAACTAAATAAAGTATAATAAAAAGAGTTAGGCTTTGCTCCATGACTTCCTTTTATACCATCTCCTTATGTCTTATGAATGCAGAATTTTCTCTATCTCCTGGAGGATATTAATTATAGTACTTTCTTTCAGTATTTTTCCTCAGCACAGTTGCTCTTCCATTTTGCTTTTTTTCAGTCTCTGTGTTTCACAAGTCATTAGATTTATTTTCTTGAGTGGGGTTCTAAAAAACTGACGTGTGATTGTGTGTGTGTGCCTGGGCCCACTGGGTTATTTCTCTGAACTCTTCCCAATGTTGCAGACTTCTGGGTTAGTATTTTCAGGGAATCATCTTTCAGTCTCTTGCCTAGAGATTACATTGTGGGCTGCCAGTGTTTGGGGAGGCAAGTGGAAAAGACCAAAATTCTCAGTATCTGATAAACATAATCTTATTTTATCCCCTGCTTTTAGCATTATGCTCCAACCTCAACCCTACTGGGTAAATACACCTCCAGTCCTCTGCTGGAATGAAAGGAGGCAGTCACCCAGCTTCACACAGTGTGGGAAGGATCTGGGTGTCTAATTTCTTTGTAAATAAAATTTCAGGTAACCCTTCTACTTCCTTGGTACCTAGCAGGTACATTCCTGAGCCCTTTGGGGGGTTCCGTGTTATAAGTTAGGTTAGTTCTTAGTTTTCTCCACTACTGATTTTTAGGATTCAGTTTTCTAAGGGATGCAGAGTTGATTACCTTTCCAGTGTTCCACATGTGATGGTGGTTATTTCCTGTACTATTTGTTCTTAAGGATTTAAAAATCTCTTATTATTCTTAATAAAATTTGTTCTTAAAAATTTAAAAATCTCTTATTATTATTTTAATGCAGTTGGACATAAGCAAATGCTTACGTTTAAAGTGTCATATTGAATAGAAAGTCTCTTTCATCCAATTATGATTTTTGTGAAAGAACATTTTAATCCTGACCTGATTCTTGGCAGAAATGAAAGGAATGAAAACAAGCCTTTACTGAGTGTCTGCTACATTCCTGACACTGCTGTGTTTTTTTACATTTATTTTCTCATTGACTCTTTTCAATAACCCATGAAATAAATGCAATTATCTGTGTCTTATAGTTAAAGAAACAGAAGCTCCGACAGGTTAAAAAGTCACCCATGGTCACCTAATCAGAATATAGATGTGCTTAGATTTAAACCAGGTTTAGCTGATTCAAACCCTGAACCCTCTGCAATAAAACACCTAAATGAAAACGTGTAACATCTGATGTCTCCATCAAGCTCAGGTATCCCTCGGCATCTGTGAACATGTGTTACAATAGAAGTGGTCTTGCCTCTAAAAGCCTATACATGTCACTGACACACATACACATCTCATTGTCTTTGGCCAGATTTCAGATCCCATGGAAGGAAATCAGGAGCTGGTTTCAAAGTTTCATATTTCCTCCAACACCAGGTCTGCATAAATGTAGCACAATATGATTACACTTTTAAAGCCTCCTGGAGCTTATCATTTCAGGAAATTGTTGGGAGGTATCATCCAGTATACTCTTCTTATCTTTTTGCACCCCCCACTTTTCCTCCATTGCAATCCTTCCATCAGCTTAGACTGGAAGCTCGAGGACCCATCTGCTTTTGCACATCCTTATCCTCCTGGTAGCAGTAATAGTGCCTGGCATAAGAGGAAACCCAGTAGACCTCTGTTGAATGAATGAATGTGTTAGTGCATGATTAAGTAAATAGTATTATCTTCTTCTCTCTACCATGTTTAATAAAGAAATTGGTTTTAGTTGTTTGCATCTGTAACTGGTAAAGGGGTACATGTTGGCATTGAGTTCTCTCCCTCATTTGTACAGTAGCACCGTTGACACCTTTGGTAGTCATTGGTGTTGTTGCCAAAAGTTTCTGGTTCTCCCCTCTTCTGGACTCATGGTCTCCTTGTGGTTGGGCAGGACAATCTGCTCATGCTAATATGTTGTGAATGGAAACAGTGTGTTGAGAATTGAATTGCCAATACTAGACCTTCCAGAACTTTCTTTTCCTCTACTATAGTGAAGCAATGCTCTAGGTAGTGGTTCCCCCATCAGTCAAGGTCCCAAAATAGATAATGCTGAGTTGAGCTGCCAGGTGACCATAATGAACAAGAACAAATCATGAAGGTGTTGAGGTTGTTTGTTATGCAGCAAACCTAACCCACCTGATACAACCCCAGCTCCAGTGGAGCCGCCTGAAATTCCATCCCTTTGCCAGTGATGGGTTCAGGATTCTAGACATTCTGGGACTCAGCATTCCTCTCATCATCTGTTTTCCTAAATGGTTTTTGTTTTTGTTTTTCAGATGAAAGGAACAGAGCTTGTTTGATGGTACGGGGAGAGGTACTCTATCTTTCTCACTGAGAACATAGATGCCAAATGAAGGGAATCTGCCTTAAAATTCAAAATTCAGCTGATATTACAGATGACAGAATGGAGAACCAGAAAGATCTAGAGTCCTCAAGTAGCTCATTAAGCAGCTAGATCAACCATCCCTGAAGTCTGCCTGCTGTTTTGACTTCTAGCTGTGAAATGAGCCATGTCTTTAGTGCTTGGGCCTCTTTGAAATTGGTCCTCTGTTACTCGTGGCCCCAAAGAGTCTAACGGACACATGGAATAGTAACACCTACCCCATAGCTGGTGGAGGGTAATTAAGAAGACACGTGTTAATATATTTAATTAGTCCTTATATTTTATGTTTAGAGTCAGTCTTGCCCATTAGATTCATTAAAGGAGAGAAGTTGTAGATTAGGTTTAGCAAATGATGACATCACTCTTTTTTGCATCTAATTCCTGTGAATGGTTAGGTGATATTTTGTACTGATCATTTATCGCATTATACTCTCTTTGGGGTACCTTACTATTTGATTAGCACAGCCTTAGAGTTGGGAAAGATTTGCCTAAAATAAAATCACCAAGAAATCGCTAGAGTTGTATGTAGAGAACTCATTAAAACTCCCAGGGAGCAGGAAAGTTGACTTTAGGCCATCCTCACATTTCCCAAACTCCTCTCTTGGGACTGCTTTTCAACCCCATTGCAATGATGTTCCTGAGACAGAGAGAGGAGAAGTGGTCAACGCCTCCCGGTAGGGGCCTGGTGAATTCAGAGCAGGCGTCTGTGGACCATAACCTGAGCACCAGGCCAGGCTGTGACCTGATTTTGTTCTTCTCAGTGAGCTAAGAATGGTTTTTACCTGTTTATTGGATTGCACGAATAAAGCATGTGACACAGGCCTAAAATAATTGCCATCTCATCCTTTACGGAAAAAAGTCTGCTGACTCCTGGTTAAGAACCCAAGCTCTAGACCCAGACAGACTTGGATTTGAATTCTAGTGAGACCCCCGCCCCCATCAATTGACTTAATGCCTCTCTGCCTCAGTTTCCTCATCTGTAAAATGAGGATCATGCTTCCAACTTTTCTGATGTGAGGATTGAATGAAATGGGGTCTGCAGATCTCTTCCCACAGAGGTTGGATAGTATTCAATACAATGACTTACTTATGTTTATTATTTTCATTTATGCAAAGCCCCCTAATACCACCTAGAATGGGCTGTGCCCACTTGCTACCCAGGCTGGCGCTGCCTGTGCGTGGTGCCCTGGCCGTTCTCTTCATCTGCTCCCACCTATACTCAGGCAATGAAGTCTGCCCTAGCACCTAAAAAAACAATTTTGCCATTTTGCATTCAGATACTCCATGCATTTCAGACCATTCTGTGAAACCCATATATTTTCATTAAGAGTTGATAATAAACTCTAGCACTGAAAGTTTTTCCAAGTTCATGATTGATGACAGTGTGATAGGGAGCTGAGTGGCTCCAGTTGCCAGCTCAGGCGAGAATCTGCTTGTGGTAGGCAATTGCAAGGCCTCCTGGCTCTCCTTCCCACACCCTTCCAGCACCCCTGCCTGCCCAGAGCCATCTGGAGACCATTCCCTCCTCCAGGCTCAGTTGACGAGTAAACAACCCCGGCTTTTGGTATCCCTCTCTCCCCCTTCTTTCTGTGTCGTTCTGGAGGCAAAATATTCAAGGCAGAAGGCAAGATGGGACCTTAATTCAGAAGGTCTGTAAATTTGGTCTGTATTTTTATTTGCTTCTGTGATAGCAAATGTTGAAATATGTTTTTTCCCCCACTTCCTTCCCTTATTTATTTTTTGCTGCTTTGATTCTTCCTTTTCTTTTTAGAACTTGGCCATCCTCTGGAGTCTGAGTGTGCTGCCTTCATTGAAGACAGGGCAGAGCTGCCCTTCTGGAGGTCTGTTGCAAGAGCTAAGGAGTGAAGGATGCTGAGAGAAGTCAAGGGGCCAGGGTACCCTCCTCTGGGTGCTGAAGGGCTTGGGGGCTTGGGGGCTGGGTGTTTATTTCCCTGCCACCTAGCAGAAGTAGGAGTTACCCACACCTAGGTGCTCCACATCCAACCCAGCCTCTCCTTAAGAAGTCGACACATTACCCAGGACTCCTGTGATGTTTGGGGGGTGTTCTCTTCTTCCATGCCAAGGCAGGAAAGCCCTCCCTTTGGGGGCACTCTGCCAACTCCCTAGTGGGAGACAGAGCCATTTTGAAGGAAGTCTTTGGTGAAGGGAGGTGGAGAGAATGTTCATAGCCAAGCACACATGGGGAAGGGGTGAAGAAGAGAAAGCGTTGGATTCCTCTAGGTTCTTGACTATGTTGCATAAAAGAATTTAAGAATACACCAGTTCAGTCAGGCCAATAAAAAGAATTTATTGGGAAATAGGGGAAAAGAACAGAGTCGGCTGAGAAATGCAAGAGAAGGACGGAAACAGGCACCGAGAATTGTTATGGGCTCCTCTAGACAGAGAGCAAGTTTTAGCTTTTATCGTCACCTTTAAAACTATTAATTATTCCTCCCCTACTAATGCTAAGGGGAGGGGCCCCAGCGTTATTGGGTACCCCACTAATGGTGGGGGCCAATGGTGAGTCCTGTTTGAAATATCCAGGGTCTCCCCTTGCCCCGGAAAGAGTCCCAACTGGGACCTCGAGTCAAGGTCAAGGTCTTGGCAGCCATGTTGTCTCTTGGTCATGTTGTCTGTAGGGCCAGCTGCCCTTCCCCTTTCACTCTATTAACCTGCCTCAGGGGTCAGGTGGCAAGGACTGGGATTGTCAGATTCTGCCCAGGCTTGTGCAGTCAAAACTCAGCGACACTGAGAGGTGAAGAGCTTGGGGACTCTGGAGAGAGGAGACAGCCTGAGGGCATGCGTGCCTGTCCAGCTCTGATTTGAGAGGGGATGGTTTTGTTTTATTGAGGGAGGGGCATTTGTTCCCTTCCCCCAAGAGAAGCTCCTGGGCTGTAAAATCACCCCAGCCTGCCCCCTCCTCCTTCACCTCCACACCCATCACCTTTACCCTCATCCAAAGGTAAGAAGGACCTCGAAACCACCTGTGTGTCTGACCTTTGCTCATTGACACAAACTGTTCACGGAGAACCCAAAGGTACTGGAATGGGAGCTGGAGTCACTGACACTGACTAAAATGTATGTGTGTGTGTGTGTGGGGGGGTATCGATCAGATGTATCCCCTTTTTATCCTTAAACTTGGGGTTTTTGTGTTTTTTTTCCAGAAAGTTCTTTCAAAGGCATTGCTTTCCTTTGTTCCTACTATATTTTCATTCATGTGTTTGCCAAGTCGCAAGGCTGCCAGGTGGGAGCCAACCTGCCAAAACAGTTAAGGATCTCCCTCTGCCTTTGCCTCCCCCAGATTAGACTGGAAGGGAGAAGATTTAATTCTCAGTCTCCATAGCAAAACCTTGGCAATGTTCCTAGGATGGCAGAGAGGAGAATGAGAATGGGGGCCTGGAGAGGCTTTTATTGCTCCATGCAGAAAGAGCATCAAGGACAGAAGATGCAGGAGAGGCCGTGAAGCTTTGGCTGAGGGAAGGCAGCAAACCCTGGGAGCCAGTGTTACCTGCCAAAGAGCCACCATCTTGCTTTGGGGAATCCTGGAACTTCCTTCTCTCAAAGGTTCTAAGAAGGTAAGGACAGTCCCCGCCTTTGTGTTTAGCTTGCCTATCTCCAGATTGGCCTGGTAATTTTTCACTTCTAAGATCCCTTTTGTGGGGGGTGGGTAAGGTGGTGAGGGTTGTTGTTGAATGGGAAGTGTAGGAGTTGATAAAGCATGTTTCTTTTCTTTCTCCCCTCCTCTCCCGTCCCCTCCCCTCTCCACCAGGGACCAGGGATTGAACCTAGAACCTTGTTATGTGGAAAGCCGGCACTCAACCGCTGAACCACATCAACTCCCCAGAATTTTTTTTTTTTTTCATTTGATTTGCTTGTTGTTTATTTTTGTTGTTGCTTAGGAGGCACTGGAAACCAAACCCGGGACCTCCCATGTGGGAAGCAGACGCTCAACCATTTGAGCCTCATCTGCCCCTGAAAGCATATTTCTTCAACTTCCACATTGAACAGTCCACTCCAGTCCATATCCTTTCCTCTCATCTCCCATTCAAAATCTGTTTCTTCCATAGCCCACTATAAGAATAATCTGTCTTTTCTTATCCATACACTCTCTGGGAAATTTGAATATCCCTGCCCGCAAGGCCACCTATTCTCTGATGTGGGATGGCAGGGGGGAGGTATCTAATTTACCCTAAAATGTGAATGACTACTAATCCTGCTTTTTAAGCCTTGCACAGAAAGATAGATGTACACAAGTTTTACTCCCAGAGTGTTGGCATGCCTGAAACTGCTCTTGTTTTATATGGTAATGAGTTTGGAATTCATAGAGGAAGTTACAAAGGAGAACATTTGGTGAACTCCTTTACTCCAAACTAGCCTTATCCCTTACTTCTATAAAATGTAATAACACATTTATTCTTTTTTTTTTTTTTAAGATTTTGTTTTTATTTATTTCTCTTCCCTTCCCCACCCCCACCTCAGTTGTCTGTTCTCTGTGTCCATTTGCTGCATATTCTTTTTTGTCCGCTTCTGTTGTTGTCAGCGGCACGGGAATCTGTGTCTCCTTTTGTTGCGTCATCTTGTTGCGTCAGCTCTCCATGTGTACTGCGCCATTCCTGGGCAGGCTGCACTATCTTTTGTGCTGGGCGGCTCTCCTTATGGGCGCACTCCTTGCGCGTGGGGCTCCCCTACGTGGGGGACACCCCTGCATGGCAGGGCACTCCTTGCGCGCATCAGCACTGCACATGGGCCAGCTCCACACGGGTCAAGGAAGCCCAGTGTTTGAACCGCAGACCTCCCATGTGGTAGACAGATGCCCTAACCACTGGGCCAAGTCCACCGCCCTCACATTTATTCTTTTGAGGCTGAGTTAGATGCCTTTAGATCATAGGGCATCAAAAACCAAAGAAGTTTTTACAGAAGGACAAGAGGGAGCCGTAAGTCTTGAATTCTTCTCATGTGGTTCTCAAATTCATTAAAATGGGTATCAGAATCATCTGAAGAATCTGTTAAAGAAAAGGTTGCTGGAGCCTAAGAATTGGCATTTCTAACAGAGTCCAAGAGCTTGCTGCTGCAATGACCTGGGGATGACTTGTTGAGAATCAGTGCATGACAGACTTCTTCACCCCAAGTTCTTTTCCCAACTAAATCCATCAAGTGCTTTGTTCTCTTAAATGTATCTGAAAATATTTCCAGTGGACATGTGTTTTCCTTTCCTTTACGTAAGAAGTCATGTAAATGTGTGGCAGACTGCAGTGGCTTGCCTGGGCCTGCCTAATTTGGGACATGGCTGGTAAATAGATTCCACTATCAGGATGGTTTCCAGAAGCCTGAGGAAGGGAGAATGTGCTTGTTCTCCCCAGCCCTTGCTGGGATATACTGGGAATTCCTGACGTTTTCTCCTAGCCAGGCCCAAAGTACCTTTATTGTCTGGCCTCAACTCCAGGGATGGTGGGGCCAGCAGAAGGGGAACAAAGATTCTGTCTCTGCCAAATGCTCCAGAGTGGAATTTTCCTATCCCATCTGGTTACTTTCAGGCTATATTCATTAGTATTCTTTCAGTGATAAGTGAAAAAATACCCAGCTCTAACAGTTTTAACCAAAAGAGGAAAAAATTCAGTGGCTCCATAACTGAAAGGCCAGGGAAAGTTGAATCCAGAGGCTCCCAGTCTTTATCGAACGAAGTCTCTGCATCTCAGCTCTGCTGAGATAACCCGCAACCCACGAAAGCTTCCCTGACTCCCCAGCAAGAAGTCAGGTCTCCTTCTTTGAACACCACCAACCATTTCCTCGTGGGAGTTGTAATAGTTAAACCTCTTGGCTCTGTGGGCATTGCCTGGGCACTTGCTAGCACTGTATCTTTGGCAAGTTAACCCCTCTGTGCCTTAGTTTTCCAATCATAAAATGAGGATAATAAGTATCCCCCTCCTGGCATTGTGCGAATATCAAAACTCGCAATATGAAAAGCACTTAGTACAGTGCCGGGTACAGAGAAAGCACAGAACCAATGCTTCCTTTCATTTATTTACTTTTCCTTCTGTGGCACTGCCCATCTTCCGCTTTATTGTTTCTGGTAAAAGAACTCCACATCCTCCTTTTTCCAGGCTAGGTTCCTTGGCTACAGAAAGTGTCCTGGTGCACAGACTGTAGGCGATTCCATTGCGGTCACGGTGTCAGTTGGCATCTGTCATGATCGGGGGCCATATCTGTCTCCAGCTTGGTTCAGAGGAGTGCTTAGTAGGGCACTGCCAGTCGTGCCTCATCTTCACCATTCTCCTCCCATCATCAGAACTGAACAGCTGGTTTTTGTTTTGTTTTTTTTTTTGTTTTTTTTTTTTTTTTTTGTGTGTGACATCTTAGGCTGGTCTTCTCATGGATCATCTTTCCATCCTAAGCTTTCTTAATATCTCATGATATTTACTGTCAGCAATTAAGGGTTAAATTCCTAGACGAAGCCAACCATTCCAGTCTTCCTGGTACTGGTAGATTCTTCAAGCGCTTCTAGTTTCCCATGTCCACAAGTGAAAACATGGATTTTCATGACATCTCACATTCAATTAAAGGAAAGACAAATGCTCATGTCTGCTCGGGAATTCATCCTCAGACCCTAGTTTTTTGAGAAACACTACCTTAAAAAATAAAACAAAACAGAAACATATTTTACTCTATGGGCATCTTTCCCTTGCCCATTATTGCTGTTAAAGAGAAATGTTCTTATTGTAACTGGAAAAGGAAAAAAATTAAGATAAGAGTTGAGGGAAGCGGGCTTAGCCCAGTGGTTAGGGCATCCGTCTACCACGTGGGAGGTCCACGGTTCAAACCCCGGGCCCCCTTGACCCGTGTGGAGCTGGCCCATGCGCAGTGCTGATGTGTGCAAGGAGTGCTGTGCCATGCAGGGGTGTCCCCCGCGTAGAGGAGCCCCACACAAGGAATGCACCCCGTAAGGAGAGCCGCCCAGCAAAAAAGAAAGAAAGTGCAGCCTGCCCAGGAATGGCGCCGCACACATGGAGAGCTGACACAACAAGTTGATGCAACAAAAAGAAACACAGATTCCTGTGCCACTGACAATAACAGAAGTGGACAAAGAAGAACACGCAGTAAATAGACACAGAGAACAGACAACTGGGGGGGAGGGGGGAAGGGAAGAGAAACAAATAAATAAATCTTTAAAAAAAAAAAAGCTTTGAAAGAAAACACAGGGTAATTCTCTATCCTGAGTGTTAAAAAGAGAAAATGCAGACTGCAGCGAGAGAATTCCAAAGCATTTTTGGGGGGAAAACAAAGGAAAGAGGCAAGCATTTAGGGGATGAAAAGGCCATTCTGCACTGGAGACACTAACAGATTCAACCTGAGGGTCCTTTCTGAGAACTCAGAAAAAAACCAAGAGGGCAGATTTGAGAGGCTTCTCTCCTTCTCAGCAACATTCTCTCCAGCGCTGAACACTGGCATTCCTTATGGTGAATTTTAAGTCTCTGCAAGGTGAGCATTCATCATTTATGTTCATTTCCTGTCTCCCTAACTAGATGATATTCCTGAGGGCAGGGTCCACACTTGGTTCAAACAAACAGAAAGACTTCCTATTATGCTGTTTAGGTGATAAATTGCAATGGTGAATTTTAAAGCTATGTCAACACTTCATCTCATCAAAGATTCTTTTCAGCTAATGTTTTCAAATAGAAGGGGAGGAGCAAAGACCCTCACCAGGGTGTGTGGCTGGTGGTGAGAAGGGGAGATGGAAAAGGGAGACAGGTCTGAAGGAATTAGCAGAGGTAAGAAGTTCACGCTAGAGACTGCTTTGAAGGACTGCATCAAGGAGTGGACTTGCTGATGCTCTATTCTGGAATTGTGATTAGTGTTGGAAGTAAAAGTGGCGTTGAGGTGGAGAAAGTGGCCATGGTGGCTGCTGGGGGTGGGGAGTGGGAAGAAGAGATGTGATGTGGGGGCATTTTCAGGACTTGGTGTTGTCCTGGGTGGTACTGTGGGGACAGTTACTGGGCATTGTGTGTCCTCCCATGGCCCACTGGGTGAACTGGGGGAGAGGGTAAACTATAATGTGGACCATTGACCATGTGGAGCAGCAGTGCTCAGAGATGTCTTCACCGAGTGCACTGAGAGTCCCATGATGATGGAGGAGGTGGTGGTTGTGGGAGGAGTGGGGTGAGGGGGGTGGGGAGGATATATGGGAACCTCATATTTTTGGCATGTAACATTAAAAAATAAATAAAGACAAAAAAACAAAACAAAAGGAACAAGGAAGGATGTGTTTACTTGGAGAAGTAAGCAGTATAAACATTTCTTTCCAGAGGCAGTCTACAGCATTTTTTATTGCAAATTAGTTAAAAGATGGGACATTCCTTAAAGTACAGGCAACACAGAGACTCGTCAACGAGAGAGCTGTCCTTTTTGCCCCTTTCTTCTCCATCAGTGGGCCTCAGTATTTGTCAGACACTCAGGAGCCTGGGGGTACATAAAGCAGTCTCCCCCTAAAGTGCCCCCAATACAGCTCTCACCAATGTCCCTGGAAGCTTCTAGTAGCATAATCCCATGGACACTCCTAATGCCTTAGCCCAGGGGTTGGTAAAGTTCTTCTGTAAAAGGCCAGATAGTAAATGTATTCCAGTAAAACCTTATTCCTGGGCTCTGAAATCTGAATTTCATATAATTTTCACATGCTGTGATGCTTCTTTTGATGTTTTTTCAACCATTATAAATGTAAAAACGATTCTTAGCTTGAGGACCGTACAAAAGCAGGTGGATCTGCTGACCACAGTTTGCTGGCTCGGTTTTAAAGCTTCCCAGCTGATGCTAAGGTCCAGTCAATGGTGAGAACTCCTAGTTCTTTAAGTTTCTTGAACCAAAGACCTCATTTGTCTTTGTACCCCACATGGTAGGTAAACACTTGTTCAAGGTTGTTTGAGTTAATCTTTGTGGTTTCCTTGAGCCCTCTGCTTAAATGGTATTTATTAAAATAGTTCATAAGCAAGAACTAAGAGAATTAGTGAGCAAGGGCGGTTATGATTGGTAAAAGATGAGGGGTGAGGCAGCAGCAAGTGCTGCTGGGATTTATGGGGGGCAGAGATGCGTGTGTGTGGAGGGGAGATGTGGGGGACTGGAGGTACACCACTCAGCTCTCCCTTAAAGCAGCCTGCTGCCAGCAGATAGCTGGTGGGCGGCCATCAGCTCTGCACGTTCAAGTCCACCCATGCCCAGATGAGGCTACGTTCTCCCTGGGCTGCTCTTGGCCTTTCTGATGGGCAGCCTTTGTTCTGCAGCTCTCTCTCTGCCTGGCTGAGACCTTCCCAGGCTGCATTGCAGCATGATGCTCCTGCAGCCCCATCCTTCCTTCCCGCTCTCCTTGCACAGGTGTCAGACCTGCTTGCCTGCTGAAGCCTCTCCCCACTGCCCCCTACTCCCTCACGCCTTTATCCTTCACAGGCATTTCCCCCAGTAAGTCTCCTCTTGCAGTACCCGAACTGATACAAGGGGCACTCTGAGAGGTCAGGCAATTTAAAAGGGAAGTCATTTGAACTGTTTCATTGTGGAGATTTTGTGAAAAGTGGGTATAGCTCATCTTATCTTGAGTTTGGGATTTCTTTATATTTCTTTTTCTATCTGCTCTTCATTTCTCCAAGGATGGAATCAGCAGGGTTGGCAAATGGCTACACCGATTATAATGGAATTGTTGAGAGAACTGCAATTGTGGGAGATTTCTTCTTGAGTGCTCAAGTGTTCTTGGATCTGACTGGTGATTCCTTAGGGAACTTTTGCACTGAGCTCATGGCTTCAGGTAAAAATGAATCCTTGTTCCGCTGTTTGCACTCAAAGGCATGGATTTCCATAAACCTGGAGGCAGGAGGAGGTCCTTCAGGTGGGAGCTGTGCCGAGTGTGGCAAACTCAGGTCTGGCCCCAGCAAGGGATGCATTGAGCAGAGTGGCGTGTCCGCCACGGCTTTTATCTGTCCACGTTGTCATTCCCTAGAACCTATGTGAGAAGGATACTAACTTAAAGCTCATCCCGGGAATAAGTGATGGTCAGAGCGAAGCACAAGCTTCAGGGCTGCCTGCCAAGGGCCTGCAGTCCGGTGCTGGGTGCCTGCCCCGCAGAGGACCAACGGGCCACGTGGGGAGGAGGGCCTGGGGCAGAAGGACCAGTGGGGAGAACTGGTTGCACACAGTGGAGAGAGGAGACCGAGGCAGAGCTCAGGTGCCTCTCCCAGGCGTGTGGGTGCCGGTTTGTGGGGCAGCCCCCAGCTTTCATTCTGGGGCTGAGGCTCCTTGCCTGGGTCCCCTTGTGCCAGGCCCTGGGCTGCCACCTTCACGAGGGGCAGCTGTGAGTCGGTCTGGGCTGCCAGGGGCTGGCGGGCTCCAGCCAGCAGGCCCTGGACTGACCAAACTGAGGCTAGCGGCCACTGGCAGCTCCTGGGCGACGGGATGCAGACGCCCAGACACCCCACTTCTCTGACAGTTTCTTCGAAGTTCCAGAAAAGGGCTTTGATTGACCAGGCAGGCCCGAGCCGTGCACCGGTGCCTGTATCAGAGGGCCCGACGTGGAAGGGGCTCTGCAGCAAGGAAGAGGAGGTGACGCTGCCAGAAAAAGGGGGAGCGGAAGGCTCGCCACCCCTCTCCTCCGCGTGTGGCGTGCAGCAGGTCATGTCCAGGCCTTGAGAGAAGACTAGGAAGTGCACAAACAGGGAAGGCAGCTGTCCCAAGTTCTGGTAGCCGGCCAGGAAGGAGGAGCCCCGTGGGAAGGGGGCAGAGGGAGAGCAGCAGAAATAAAAACGCCGTGATATGAGCATGTATGGAAGGCTGTATCAGCTAAGATGCTGTTACCTACAAATAATGCACAGTCATACTCAACGAGGTGAAGCGATGAAAAGGCTGGAGGGAGAGCGGCTCCAGGCTGCTTTGCTCAGTGGCTCTAGGAGGTCTTCAAGGTCCAGTCCTCTCCGTGGCCCCACTTGGCCACCTCAGCAGTCTGGCCTCGCGGCCGGCTGGCCCCCCTCATAGTCACGAGATGGTCACAGCAGCGTAGGCGTCACTGCCTCGCACAACTCCAGGAGCCGCTCTTCCTTGAGCCCCCTTTAAGTCTGCAGCACTTCCCTTGGGAGCCCACCAGCAGACTTCCCTTCCCGCCTCACGGTCCCGATCGCCTCCCATGCCCATTCCAAAGCAGCCGCTCGCCAGGAGGGCTCTGCCTGGTGCAGGCACGTGGAGGGGTGGCCGCCTGAGTGGAATTGTAATGCTGTTATGAAGAAAGAAGGGGTGAGCTGTGCCTGCTGGGGTCTCATCCAGCAACTCTTTCTGTTCCTCTTCTTTCCTGCTAGCAGTGTCTTCTGCCCACGATGGAGACAGAATTTTCCATGTTCCCTTTCCTGGTCTCCTTCGTAGCCAGGGGTAGCCATGTCACCCCTTCTCACATGAAGTAGGTGGCTAACTTGTCCTGATTTGCCTGGGACTTTCCTGGTTTTAAAACTGAAAGTCCTGTGTCCCAAAGGGCTCTGGGAAATAGTCTCCTACCTGACTGTAGAGGAGAGACACATGAGGGGAACTCTTCCTAGCCCTACTTCTTCCCTGTCTTGGACAAATTGGTGTGAGGACCTGCTGTGTCTCTGGCAGCCATCTTGCCATCATGAGGTAATAAGCAAGCTTAAGGATGAAAGCCAAGCTTCTGAGTGGAAGATGGAAAGAACCTTTGCCTTCAACGACTTAATTGGGCAGTGGATTCAGCCCTGGGACTGTCCCCAGCTCACAGCTCCAACTGCCCTCAGGGGTCAGCCCTGTGCTTCACTATCTTGGCTGTTATTCGAAAGCATCCTCTGAGGCAAGGACTATCAACGGTCTTGTTTTCCAGGTAAGGAAGCTGATGCCCAATGTGTTCAGTACCTTTCCTGAGGACACATGCTCGTATGTGACGGAGCTGGGATTTGAACCTAGGCAGTCTGTGTGGAGAGGAGGGGGGCACAGAGAGGAGGATCAGTGCCAGGGCAAAGGGTATGCTTGTGGGGGTGGGGGCTAAGGGAGAGTAGTCTCTGTTGGAGAGGAGCTACTTTCTTTCTCAGTAGCTGGGTGGTGGTAGTTCTCGAAATACCAATCACCTCTCCCCAAAGACACCCTTCCTCAGAGAATCAGCTTCACCTCCAGCCCCTCTGGGTAGACCCAGGCAGTGAATTTGCGTTATAATCCCACCTTCTGCTCACAGCTGACTGGCCCAGGACTGAAGATTTGACACAGGCGAAGTTAATAAGAGCTCTCTTCTGGGACTTTGGATTTAGGATATTGAGGCCAGGATTTATTTGCTGTGGGAAACCAAGCTGCAAGGCCCAGGCTGGGTCAAGGTGAGAATCAAGCTTTTGCTAGGAAGATATCCTTGACTATAGTTTATACTTTACCTTAACTTTGTTGGCCTCAGCTCTTAAAACACACACTCAGGAATACCAGAGGCAGATCAAAGCAGGGTGAATCAATTGCTGCTACTTTTGTATTCCCAGGTGCTCCATCCTTAAAATGGTGGAACCCATAGGCTAATAACTGCAGGAAAAAAAAAAATTACCCTGTGTCTGGCTACTCTCCCTCACTCTGGCTTGCTCAGACCTCCAAGTGCCCAGTTAGGAAGGGCTATACTCATTCTGTGAGAAGGGCAAGTTTTAAAATCTTACTGTGGTAGTGTGTATATATATATATAGCATAAAATTTGCCATTTTAACCATTTTCAGTGTACAATTTACTGGTATTAATTACATCCACAAGGCTGTGCTAATGTTACCACATCCATCACTAAAAGATTTTCACCACCCCAAACCAAAACTCTTTACCTGTTAAGCAATAACTCCCCATTGTCCCTCCTCCAGTCCTGGTAACCTCTAATCTATTTTCTGTGTCCATGAATTTCCATACTCTAGATATTTCATAGAGGTAGCATCATATAATATTTGTCCTTTTGTGTCTGCCTTATTTTGCTTAGCATGTTTTCAAGGTTCATCCATGTTGTAGCATGTATCAGACCTTCACTCCTTTTCATGGCTGAATAGTATTCCATCATATGACCGTACCACATTTTGTTTAGCCATTCATCTGTTGATGGCCATTTGCGTTTCCACCTTTTGGCTATTGTAAATAATGCTGCTATGAACACTGGAGTACAAGTATCTGGTTGAGTCCCTGCATTCAGGGACTGAAGTATATTCCTAGGAGGTATATTCCTTGGAGTGGAATTGCCAGGCAATGTGGTAATTCTATGTTTAACTTTTTGAGGAACCACCAAATTTTTCCACAACAGCTGCACCATTTTCCACAGTGGTTGCACATTCCTACCAGAAATGCCCAAGGGTCCCAATTTCTCCACATCCTTGCCAACACTTATTTTTCATTTAAAAAATAATAACCATCTAGTGGTGGGATGTGATACTTCATTGGTTTGGATCGCATTTCCCTAATGGTTAATGACATTTGTATGTGCTTATGGGCCATTTGTAGATCTTCTTTGGAGAACTATCCAAGTCCTTTGCCCATTTTTAATTGGATTATTTGTCTCAAGTTTTATATAAATTTTTAACAAAGGATTTTGATTTCTAACCAGACATTATCAAAACCTTATTAGTGGAAAGTATAATATACACTATTGCTATTTCTTAAGAAAATAAACTTTGGACAGAAGTGAGCACCTAACATTCTGACAGGATGTTCTAGCTTACACCAAGTTCTTAGGAATTTTAGCTGTCATGATAATTTTAGCTACCTTTTTGTCATTCTCTTTTTAGTCTTTGAGTAAAATTTCAATATTTTGCTCAGCTTCTCTCTGGAAGAGAGGTACAGAATGCCCTTACAAAGTGGTTTTGAGGGTTGAAGGTGACTGTTTTAGCTTCCTGGCTGCTAAAACCATATCATGCAACTTGGTTGGCTTAAACAATGGGAATTTATTGGTTCATGGTTTTGAAGCTAAGAGAAGTCAAAATCGAGGGATCAACAAAGCAGTGCTTTCTTCCTGAAGACTGTGGAGTTCTGGGCTGCTGGAGGTCCTTGGGCCTTAGCTTTTCTGTCACATGCCTAGGCACATGGTGGCCTTTCCTGGCTTCTCTCTCCATCTGACTTTTGCTCTGCCAACCAAGGACATCAGTAATTGGATTAAAGCCCAACCTGATTCAGCAGAGCCACACCTTAACTGAAGTAACATCTTGAAGAAATCTTATTTACAATGCATCCACACCCATCAGAAGGCAGACCAAGACCAAGAACATGTCCGAACTAGAGTTGACAATTTCAGTCCACCACAGTGACCTAGGCAGAAAATTGTGAGTTTTCTAATTTTACCCATGGCAAGGCAGAGCCACATCGAAGGTCAACAATTAGTAGGGAGCAAAAAATTGAAAACGTTTCAGAGGAGGCCCATCTATGGAGAGGAGACTGGAGCAGATGTGCAGGGGAGAGGAAAAAAAGAGACCACTGCAGAGACAGAGAACTTGACACTGTTTAGCGATCATCTGAATTAGTGACCTAATTCTTTACCTCTCCTTGTGTCCTCACCCTTTGCAATGTGTCTTTGGCCAAGTTCTCCAAAAGTAGATACTGAAATGGGACTTTTTTTTTTCTTTTTTTCAATTCTATTTATTTATTTATTTAATTCATTTTTTAATATTACATTTAAAAAAATGAGGTTCCCATGTATGCCCCAACTCCCTTACCCCACTGTTCCCCCCATAGCAACATTCTCCTCCATCATCATGACACAGTCATTGCATTTGGTGAATACATCTCTGAGCATCGCTGCACCTCATGGTCAATGGTCCACATCATAGCCCACACTCTCCCACGTTCCATCCAGAGGGCCATGGGAGAACCTACAATGTCCGGTAATTGTCCATGCAGCACCACCCAGGACAATTCCAAGTCCTGAAAACACCTCCACATCTCATCTCTTCCTCACATTCCCCACACCCAGCAGCCACCATGGCCACTTTTTCCACACCAATGCCACATTTTCTTCGATTACTAACCACAATAGTTCATGAATAGAATATCAGTAAATCCACTCTAATCCATATTCTATTCCTCCATCCTGTGGACCTTGGATTGGTTGTGTCCATTCCACATCTATGTCAAGAGGGGGCTTAGATTCCACATGGATGCTGGATGCATCCTCCTGCTTTCAGTTGTAGGCACTCTTGGCTCCATGGTGTGGTGGTTGGCCTTCAACTCCATGTTAGCTGAGTGGGGTAAGTCCAATAAACTAGAGTGTAGGAGCTGAAGTCTGTTGAGGCTCAGGGCCTGGCTATCATATGGTCAGTCCAGAGATTCAGATCCCCTGGGTATATCTTAAACCCCAGCACCAACTACAATTCTGGTATAGTAACAGGAAAGGCTTGTGAAAAGAGATCGCATCTGAGTCCAGCTCCATCACACAGGAATACCAACTCTAAAGAAGGGCCAGCTGACATGGCAGTGAACTCCATCTGCCATGACCATAAAACCTGTGGGTCTCTGTAGCCCTCAGAAGAACCAATACCTGGGGTTGTATCTACTTTATCTGTCTCTGGGACTTTGCTCAGATGTGCATAAGGGCAACCCCTCTGATAACCTCCCGGCTCTTTCTTAGAGACTCATAGCCATATGAATTCATTTGTCCTTTCCGTTTCCCCCTTGATTTAGGTCAAAAAGCATTTTTAACTCCTGTTATTATATGTAGACAGAGATATTCTGTTGGTCTGAGTTGAACCTTTTATTCAAGGTCATTTTCTAGTTACATCATCAGCTGGTACTTGGTAGTGATCCCTCAGCGCCAGGGAGGCTCATCCTCAGGAAGGCAACGCATTTACATGCTGAGTTTGGCTTTGAGACTGGCCACATTTGAGCAACACGGAGGCTCTCAGGAGGTAACTCTTAGGCACACTGCTGCTCTAGGCCTTGTTCTTATTTCAGGTGCACAGGCTCACAAGCATAGTCATTAGTATCAAGGGCTCATTGTTGGACCTTCATTCTTTTTTGGTCTTTGCCATTGCACTTGGGGGATTGTTGCTGTTCCTTTAGGGACTGTGATAGAGCTCCCCTGGCTAGAATCTCAGCACTCCCTCAGTTGTTGTTTTTAATTGTTTCCACTATGAAAATATCCAAACATTTTTATGTACCCTGGATATATGCCCTGTAGAACTCCCTGCCAACCATGTGTCCTCTGTCAATAACATCCCACACTAGTATTCCTCCGCTGCCCTTGTTGAACCTCTCTGTGATCCAAGACTTCCTGAAAAGTGAAGCCCAATATATTGCCTGGTTCCCTTAATAGTAAAATGGAATATAGCGATGAGCTTAAAGGTTAGATATAGAATACATATTAATTTGGAAAAATTCTATATCCTATCTTTTTCTTTTCTTTTTTCTAATTATTAAGCTTATCTTTACAAGAGTCTTAGATCACAGTAATTCATATATACAATATACAGTACTCCCACATATCTAACATAAAACCTTTTCCCTTCCACAGCAATAATCTTTTAACATATTCATACCATATTTACTGAAACTGATGTGCAGATATTGAGACAGTAGCTTTCAAACAAGGTTACACTTGGGTTTACAATGTGGTTTATATTTTAGACTATACAATTTTCTAAATTTTTAGTTATCTTATGTTTTACATTATGATTTACATTTTAGCCTATCAGCCCCTATATATTTTTGGTGTAATTTTACATGTCTTATATCCATCCTTGCGTACTCTTGTGAAACACTTCTATTGCCCACACAGTTACATTGGTCCCATCTATTCAATACCTATTTCCCCCTCCCCTTAGAGCCTACAGTGACAGTCAATCTTCATTTCTTGAAGAGCCAAGTTCAGAGATACTTACAACAGTGTTGAGGGCTTGACATGCTCAACTGCCCTAATGCCCTGGGAGCCACCATTTCTCTAAAGAGATACAGTTCCCTCTGTTTGATGGCCTCAGTCCTCCCCAGGATGTGGGTACCTTCACTCTCATTATTTGGGTCTCTACCAAATGATATAACCCACTCTGGCAAAATGAGCATTCACATATTCCCTAGGAGTCTGTCCTGTGTCAGATTATCCCCTTTAAGTATCTTAAACAGGTAACTTCCCTTATTATATTTTTGAAAAGGTTTTCTCAGCATTATACTCTCAACAAACACCTGACAATCTCCTATGTTTGTATGTTGCCCCACCCTCCCCCCAATTTCTTGGGCAATATTACCCATCCTCCCATCCCTAGCCCCCCTCAAGCCCGCAAAGCCCCACCCAAAGGTAACCCTATGCCCCCATTTTATCCCTTCCATGTACACATACTTACCTCCAGCTTATCAAAGATTTCACCCATGTAGATGTCAGCTTACGTCCTTCTTCTTCCCTCTTCCCTCCGATTTCCTGTAAGCCTGTCATCCAGTCTCTAACTCTCTGAGGCAGCTTGGTTTACTTATTTCATATCATTGAGGTCCTGTAGTATTTGTCCTTCAATGCCTGGGTTGCTTCACTTAACATAAGGTTCTCAAGATTCATCCATGTTATCATGTGTGTTTGTAGTGTATTTGTTCTTAAAGCTGAGTAGTATTCCATTGTATGTATATACCACATTTTATTTATCCATTCATCTGTTGATGGGCATTTGGGTTGATTCCAACTTTTGGCGATAGTGAACAATGCTGCTATGAATATTGGTGTGCATATATCGGTTTGTGTCCTTGTTTTCAGTTCTACTGCGTATATACCCAGCAGTGGAATTGCTGGGTCATATGGCATATCTATGGTTAGTTTTTTGAGAAACCGCCAAACTGTCCTCCAGAATGGTTGGATCCTTCTGCATTCCCACCGGCAGTGGATGAGTGTTCCCATTCCTCCACATCCTCTCCAGCATTGGTAGTCTTCTGTTTTTTTCATAGCTGCCAATCTTATGGGAGTAAGATGGTAGTTTTGATTTGCATTTCCTAATAGCTAGAGATTTGGAGCATTTTTTCATGTGCTTTTTAGCCATTTGTATTTCTTCTTTGGAGAAGTGTCTGTTTAAATCTTTTTCCCACTTTTTAAATGGGTTGTTTATCTTTTTATTTTCAAGATATAGGAGTTCTTTATATACACAAGTTATAAGTCTCCTATCCGATATATAGTTACCAAATATTTTCTCCCATTGTGTAGGCTCCCTTTTCACTTTCTTAACAAACTCCTTTGAGGTGCAGAAGGCTTTACTTTTGAGGAGGTCCCATTTATCTATTTGTTCTTTTGCTGTTTGTTCTTTTGGTGTGAAGTTCATGAAGCCATTTCCTATTACAAGGTCTTGTATATGCTTCCCTACACTGCTTTCCAAAGTCTTTATGGTCTTGGCTCTTATATTTAGGTCTTTGATCCATCTTCAGTTGATTTTTGTATAAGGTGTGAGATGGTAATCCTCTTTCATTCTTTTACATATGGATATCCAGTTCTCCAGGCACCATTTGTTGAATCGGCCATTCTCTTCCAGTTGGGAGGGTGTGGTGGCTTTATCAAATATTATATGGCTATATATATGAGGATCTATATCAGAACTCTCAACTTGGTTCCATTGGTCTGTGTGTCTCTCCTTGTGCCAATACCATGCTGTTTTCACTACTGCAGCTTTGTAGTACGTTTTGAAGTCAGGTAGTGTGATTCCTCCAATTTCATTTTTCTTTTTCAATATGTCTTTGGCTTTTGGGGCCTCTTTCTTTTCCAAATGAATTTCATAGTTAGTTTTTCTAGTTCCTTAAAGAATGCTGTGTTGATTTTTATTGGGATTGCTTTGAATGTGTAGATCAGTTTTGGTAGGATAGACATCTTAATAATATTTAGTCTTCCTACCCATGAACAGGGAATATTCTTTCATTTATTTAGGTCTTCTTTGATTTCCTTGAACAGTCTTGTATAGTTCTCTGTGTATAAGTTTTTTACATCTTTAGTTAAGTTTATTCCTAGGTATTTGATTTTTTTTATTGACTATTGTAAATGGTATTTGTTTCTTGATTTCCTCCTGAGCTTGCTCATTATTGGTGTACAGAAATGCTACTGGTTTTTGTGCATTGATCTTATAACCTGCGACTTTACTAAACTCATTTATGAGTTCTAGAAGCTTTGTTGTAGATCTCTCAGGGTTTTCTATGTATAGGATCATGTCATGTGCAAATAATTAAATTTTGACTTCTTCCTTTCCAATTTGAATGCCTTTTATATCTGGTTCTTGCCTCAGTGCTCAAGTAAGTATGTCTAAGGCAATGTTAAATAGAAGGGGAGAGAGTGGGCATCCTTGTCTTGTTCCTGATCTTAGAGGGAAAGATTTTAGGATTTCACCATTGTAAATGATGTTGGCTGTAGGTTTTTCATATATACTCTTTATCATGTTCAAAAAATTTCCTTGTATTCCAATCTTTTGGAGTGTTTTTATCAAGAAAGGGTGCTGTATTTTGTCAAATGCTTTTTCTGCATCTATAGATATAATAATGTGATTTTTTTCCTTCAATCTGTTTATATGGGGTATTACATTGATTGATTTTCTTATGTTGTACCATCCTTGCATACCTGGAATGAATCCCACTTGGTCATGGTGTATAATTTGTTTAATGTGTTGTTGAATATGGTTAGCAAGTATTTTGTTGAGTATTTTTGCGTCTAGGTTCATTAGAGAAATTGGTCTGTAATTTTCCTTTCTTGTGGTGTCTTTATTCGGCTTTGGTACTAGGGTAATGTTGGCATCATAGAATGAGTTCGGTAATATTCCTTCTGTTTCGATTTTTTGGAAGAGTTTTAGCAGGATTGGTGTTAGTTCTTTCTGGAATGTTTTGTAGAATTCACCTGTGAAGCCGTCTGGCCCTGGGCTCTTCTTAGTTGGGAGGTTTTTAATGACTGATTCTATCTCTTTACTTGTGATTGGTTTGTTGAGATCATCAATTTCTTCTTTCATCAATATAGGCTGCTTATGTGTTTCTAGGAATTTGTGCATTTCCTCTGAACTGTAATTTTTGTTGGAATATAGTTTTTCAAAGTATCCTCTTATGATAGTCTTTATTTCTGTGGGGTCAGTGGTGATATCTCCTTTCTCATTTCTTATTTTGTGTATTTGCATCTTCTCTCTTTTTTTCTTTGTTAGTCTCACTAAGGGTTTGTCAATTTTATTGATCTTCTCACAGAACCAGCTCTTGGTCTTGTTTATCTTTTCCAGTGCTTTCTTATTTTCTATTTCATTTAGTTCTGCTCTTATCTTTGTTATTTCTTTCTTTCTTCTTCCTGTGGGGTTACTTTGTTGTTTTTTAAAACTAACTCTTCCAAATGTGCAGTTAGTTCTTCAATTTTTGCTTTCTTCTTTTTTGATGTATGAATTTATGTCTATAAATTTCCCTCTCAGTACTGCTTTTGCTGCATCTCATAAGTTTTGGTATGTTGTGTTATTATTATCATTAGTTTCAAGGTAGTTATTAATTTGTTTTGAGATTTCCTCTCTGACCCACTGTTTTTCTAAGAGTGTGCTGTTTAATCTCCATATCTTGGTGTGATATCTGGGCCTCTGGCCCTTGCAGATTTCCAGCTTCCCTCCACTGTGGTCAGAGATATTATTTTGTATGATTTCGATCTTTCTGAATTCATTGAGCCTTTCTTTGTGGCCTAGCATATGGTTTGTCTTGGAGAATGATCCATGTGCACTTGAGAAAAATGTATATCCTGCTGTATTCAGGTATGATGCTCTGTAGATGTCTATTAGATCCAGCTCCTCTAATATACTGTTCAAAGTTTTTGTTTCTTTAGTGATTCTCTTTTGAGATGTTCTGTCCAAAGTTGATAGTGGTGTATTAAAATCTCCCACTATAATTGTAGAGGCATCTATTCTTTCACTTAATTTTTCCAGTGTTTGCCTTGCATATTTGGAGGCGCCCTTGTTAGGAGCATAAATATTTATGATTGTTCATTCTTCTTGAGTGATTGTCCCTTTCACTAATATGTAGTAGTATTCTTTGTCTCTCACAATTGTTTTGCATTTAAAGTCCATTTTGTCTGACATTTTATAGCTACTCCTGCCTTTTTTTTGGTTATTGTTTGCTTGTTAGAATGTTTTCCAACCATTTACTTTCAGCCTTCATGAGTCCCTGGGTCTAAGATGTGTTTCTTGTAGACAGCATATAGATGGGTCATATTTCCTTATCCAATGTCCCAGTCTGAATCTTTTGATAGGTGAGTTTAATCCATTGACATTCAGTGTTATTACTTTCAAGGAATTATTTATGTTAGCCATATTTTGATTGGACTTGTGTTTGTCATATTTTGTTTGTTTTTTCTTCTCTTTTTGTCTTTTTTGTTGCTCTTACACTCTCCTCCAACTCTGCCTCTCCTGTTTTTTCGTTTCTTCCTGCAAAACTCCCTTTAGTATTTCTTGAAGGGGAGGTTTCTTGTTGGCATACTCTTTCAATTTCTGTTTGTCTGTGAATATTTTGAACTCTCCATCATTTTTGAATGCTAGTTTAGCTGGATAGAGTATTCTTGGTTGGAATTTTTTTTCTTTTAGTACCTTGACTATATCATACCACTGCCTTCTTGCCTCCATGGTTTCAGATGAGAAATCAGCACTTAATCTTATGAAGCCTCCCTTGTATGTGATGGTTTTCTTTTCTCTCGCTGCTTTTAGAATTTTCTCTTTGTCTTGAGCATTGGATAATTTGACAAGAATATGTCTTGGGGTGGGCCTGTTGGCATTTATGCTGTTTGGGGTGTGTTGTGCTTCCTGGACATGTACATGCATCTCCCTCAATAGGTTTGGGAAGTTTTCAGCCATTATTTCCTGCAACACCCCTTCTGTCCCCTTTCCCTTCTCTTCTCCTTCTGGGATGCCTATAATACATATGCTTGTGCATTTTGCATTGTCATTCAGGTCCCTAAGTCCTAGCTGGATTTTTTCTATCTTTTTATCAATCAATTCTACTATCTGTTTGATTTCCAATGTACTGTCTACCACATCGCTAATTCTCTCCTCTGCCTCTTCTAATCTGCTGCTATTTGCTGCTAGTGTATTTTTGATTTCTTGAACTGTGGTGTTCATTCCCATCATATCTGTTATCTTTTTGCGTATGTCTGCAATTTCCTCTCCAAGTGTTTTCTTCATATTGTTAAACTCTTCCTTTACTTCATTAAGTTGGTCTCTAATATATGTTCTGAGATCTTTAATTACTTGTCCGATGTTCTGCTCCCCTTCCTGGTTTTTAGTTTGTTCATTGTTTTGGGCCATGTTTTCCTGATTATTGGTTTGGTTTGTAGTTTTTTGTTGCTGTCTGGTCATCATTTTATCTTGACAGGTTTAATCAGTTCCTTAGCTTCTTTGTCTAGTCTTGGGGATTAATTAGTTGTTGTTCTTGTGTAAGTGTTATGTCTTCTCTTTGTCACTTTGTTCTTCTTATTCTAATTTCTTGTTGCTGGCTGAGTTCACTTTGAAGGAAAATATTAGGGCCAGGGAAAGGCAATTGTGTAAGAAAGGAAAATGTGTAAAGTAGTATTGATAGTAAATGTTAACAGAGCGACAATGTGAGATCTGGGAGAATGGATATTAGACTCATGTAATTTGTGTACAGTTATAGCAGTAAGTAGAGTACCTATAATGAGATAGTCAAGTGAATATGGGGAGGAATATAGTATGAATTAAAAAGCCAGTGTTTTCATGAAAGAGGGAAAGACAAAAGAAAGACAATAATATCAAGTGGATAAAAGACAGAAAACAGAACAAAGGTATTTTAAAAGTTAGACAATTTGGGAACCAAAGAAAGGGAGGTAGAATATAAGAGAGAGAGTAGATGATAGAGGATAGCAAGATGTGGGGGAAAGGGGATAGTATAGGTGGCCAAAATCAATTCATGCAGAAACGAGGAAATGGAGGATGAGGAAACACAGGAAATGTGAGGCACTCCCTGCAGCATCTATTGTATAAATAAAATAAAATAAAATAAGAAGAAAAAGAAAGAAAAGAAAAAAAAGAGAAGAAAAAAGGGGGGTGGGCAAAGAAAAGGGAGGGAAACAAGCAAGAAAAAGAAATGAAGAAAGGAAAAAAAACCCTAAATAAACAAAAAAGGACCTTGGGGGATACAGTGGGAGAAAAGACCAGGAGATAATGCAATATTAGCAACCAAGATAATTAAAAAAGAAAAAGAAAAAAGAGAAAAAGGAAAAAAAAAACCACAAACGCCGAGGGCTAGGACAATTAAGGACCTCAGATGGACCTCAGGGCATGGTGGATTCAGGGATGGGAAGTCTGTGATATTGCAGACTCAAGAGGTGTGAGTCTCTGGGGTGTGGGCCACCAGGGTTTAGGGCACACAGACCTGGGAACCACGCATCTATTTAACAGGGAGCCTGGAAGCACAGCAGCACAACACAGCCTTCAGGGATCCCCGCAGCTGGGCACCAGCCGTAGGGGGAGGGTCTCTAGCTAGAAGCTCTGATCTTTGTGTCAGAAACCCAAAATTCCACATCTCGCAAAAATCTCCTCCATCTCTGTCTCACCGAATCAGGTTCCAGACACCTCCCACCCTGCAAGCCCCTGAAACAGCCTGCTGGGAGCACCGCTGTACTACAAACAATTCAAGGACCGCTGCAGATGGGCCATCTGCCCTAGGGGGAGGGGCTCTAGCCAGAAGGTCTGATCTCTGTGTCAGAAACCCAACACCTCTTGCAAGAATTGCCTCCATCTCTGTCTCACCAACTCAACTTCCAGACACCTCCCACCCTGCAAGCCCCCGAATAGCCTGCTCAGGGCTTGGGAACTCCCCAGTGCAGCAAAGCCTCCAGGAATCGCCACTGCCAGCCCACCGGCCTCAGGGGGAAGCGTCCTGTGCACAGTCCCGATCTCCGTAAAAGAGACCCAAAATCCTACCTTTTACAAGAATCTTCTCTGTCATCATCCCACTAAATCGATGTCCAGACACCTCCTGCCCTGCAAACAACCAAAACAGCCCAGTCCAGCAAAATTCCAACCCTACTCAGCCACTTCTTTGCAGGAGAGATTATAAGGTGCACTCACTCAGATGCCATCTTGCCCCTTCCTCAGGGAATACATCTGAAATGGGGACTTGTTTGCAAAATGTTTGTTAACGAAGTATTTCAGGGAGAAACCAGTAAGGAAGAAGCCAAGCAAGGATGTAATGTCAAGGGAAGTTCTAGCCTCAGCCTGATCCCATGGGGTGCTCCAGAGTGGAAATTCAACCACAGGGTTTTTTCCACCATAAAGCAAAGGAGCTGGCCTTTCATCCATGGACAAGAGCTGGCTGTTAGGGATGAACTCTGCACAGGCTAAGAGATGGTCAAACAGAAAGGTGAAGGTGATTCAAGGGCACAGAGTGAGAGTGCCTACAGCATCCTTGCATCATGTAACCTTGCAGTTCTTCTCATAAAAGGTGGAGTCTACTTATGCACCTCTTGATTTTTGACTCAGTTTTGCTTTGCCAATGAACTTTGAATAGACATGAGTGTGGACCAATTCCAAGCCTAGACAAGAGGAGGTCTTGGGTTTCCACTTGTTCTCTTGTACCTCTGCCATCATCATGAGAAGATCATGTCCTTTCTCATCAGCTTTTCCAAGATGGACAAGAGACATGTGAAGCAGACCCATAGAATCACGGCGTGCAGTAGGCCTGATGCCACCATCGTGATCCTAGATCGGCTGACTCTGGTCAACCAGCAGACATAGGAATGAGCCCAGCTAAGCTGAGATCAGAGCTGAGATCTAGCCAACTTCCAGATGTGTGAGAAATAAAGGTTTCTTGTTCTATGCCAGTGAGTTGTTGCCATCTGTCATGCAGCACTGTGGAAGCAATAGCTAACCATTTGTTATTGAGATTTTCTGGTTTCTAATGGTTTTCCTGTTCCTTTGAGATCTGAATAGATTTTCTGTCACTGGTTTCTGTGATATACAATGGATTCTAATTTAAAAAACAAAAAACAAAAGCCAGTTCAACTTGAGTTAGTTTGAGTGGGTTTCTCTTCCTAGCAACCAAGATTCCCTACCTAATAGCTATGCAGTTGCTGCCTTTCAAGTTAACATATGATTCAGCCCTTTGTGACTCCTTAAATCAGAATTTTCCTAGATAACTCTTAAAATAATATCCTTCTGAGTTCAGCTCAGCTCACCACTGCCCTCCTGCACACCTCCACGCAGACAGTGTCTGCCCACTCCTGGGACCTGACAACCTCAATGACCTAGTGCCTAGTGAGGGGCCTGGAGGCCATGGTTGCTGTGAAGAGCAGGCATGTTCACATTCTTGAGCTGCAGCCAGGGCTGTCCACTGTTGATCCTTAATTTAAAAAACCCTGTTGGGCATCATGGTAGAATGTGGGGGAAACTGGGGCTGTCTACCTCCAAAGGATAGTATACCTCACCGGGTCTTCATTCCCAAAGGAGCTGGATGCTTACAGACCCTGCAAGTTTTCTTTAGAAGATCTCCAACATTTTTTTCCCCATTAAGATGATAGTGACTTAAATAGTAGCTTAAATCCCTCTTTGTGTTTGCTGACACCTCATGTTACCAAAAACAAGAACACAGTTGTGCCCTCTTAGATTGGGGAGAGGAGACATCAGGACCTCTGGTAAGACCTGGAACTGAGAAGCTCACTGGAAAAGGAATGAAAACTGCCCCCATCTTCCATTCCATCACATCACCTGCTATTTCCCATGCCAACTCTTGCCTGCCTCTGACTGGTTGCCCCCTCTCTGTTCTCTACATACCAGATCAGCATTGCTTTGGAAATAGGAAGGGGATTTATATTTCTTCAGCATCTGCCACTTGTACAATGCCAGGCACATGCCAGGTACTTGGTTTATGTTCTTTTCATCTCAAGCATTAGGTATTATTAGTTCCATTTTTCACAGGTAAACTAAGACTCAGTTGAGTCATTTGCCCAAGTTCCCACAGCAAGTATTGAGTGGCGCTGAGATTTTGTCCACATTTATCTGGTTTAGATAGATAGAAAGTGTTGGAAGAATTAGAAACAGTGCATTTCAATGCCTAAAATTGGGCCCAGCACACAATAAGCTGTTGATAAATGGTCACTTATTTTACTTGTCATAGTCTGTATCATGGTACCATATTGACCTACTGACAGAGACAAGGATTTGAAGTGAGGTCTACAGGGCCCCAAAGCAAAATAAGATTTGAGCTGGACATTTGGTCCAAGCCAACGGTCACATTGTCCTTGGCAGGGAGGGTCACCTAGGCTCAGACAAAGGACAGGGACAGAGGGCGAGGAGTGTGAAAGGCATGGGCTGGCTGAGAGAGGAAGAAAGGAAGAAGAGGCAGAGAGTGAGAGTAAAGGTGGTAGAGCACTGGAGGGCCCTGTTTTGCTTATTTCAAAAGCTTAGGAGTGATTCTCTATTCTACATGGGCACAAAAGTTAAAATATTTCGTGAATAAACTTGAATGAAAAAAAAATAGTTTTCAACATCACTGAGTTTTGATAGTATCCATTTACTTCATTAGTATAGCATTCCTAGTTGGATTAGAGATTGGTAAACTACAGCTCACAGGCCAAATGTGACCTGTCTCCAAGTTTCAAACAACTTGCCAGCTGTCTAAGTATGCCAGGCTGCTATGGCAAATACCACGCGATGGGTTGGCTTCAAAACCAAGCTTTTATTGCCTCTTCAGGGGCAAGAAGTCCAAAATTAAGGTGTCAGCACGGCCTTGGTTTTTCCCAAAGTCTGCAGCCTTGTAGTGCTGGCTTGAGCAATCCTCATGGCTGCTTAGCTTGCATCTCTCCTGTCACCCCACCACCTCTACTCCAGGATTCCTCTGACTTCTTCACCTGGGGCTTCCTTAACTTTTGACTTCCAGTTTCTTCTGTTTATAAGGCCTCTAGTAATAAGGACTAAGTCCCACACTGATTTGATTGGCCACACCTTTACCATAATATCATCATCAAAGAGTCCTATTTACAAATAAATTCACACCCACTGCAGATTAAGATTAAGTCTTTCACTGGGAGTATATAATTCAACCCCCTGAAGCCGGATTACTCTAGGGTCTTGGCTATGGTACGTAAAAGAATTTAAGAAGGAGTGCTGGTCCAGTTAGGGTGTAGTCTATTAAGAAAAATGGGAGAAGAGACTAGAAACCCGAGAAAACAACAGATTATGCATCTCCAGGTGTAGGTGCGGGCTCCTCCAGGCAAAGGGAGATTCGGTTTGTGAGTTTACTTTTTAAGCCATTAATTATTCCTCCCCTTGCTAATGTTTGGGGGTGGAGTCCCAGCTGTTTGCTGTTCTGATTGATTACCCCACTCATCAGTTCCCAGGAGGCCAATGATGAGGCCCCTTGAGGGCATCTGGGGCTTTTCCTTGACCCCTGATGAAATCTAGTTCCAAGTGGTGGGACCTCATGGACCTCAAGGCCAGGTCCTGCCGCAGCCTCCGGTGGGGTCTTTCCCTCAGGGGGTTTCCAAATGTTTCAGGGCCATGCCTGCCTCACTACCTTTCAGCTAAGAACGACTTTTACATTTTCAAATGGTTACATTTTAAATGGTTATATAAATACCTACATATTACTCTGGATTTTGAAAAGCAAAATTGTTATTATCGATTGTGCAAAGCAAACAGAGGGCTGTCCACATGAGCCTTTATTGGAAGACACTGGACTCAGCTAAAACTTTGAAAAATCTCTAAAGAACTAGATGTCTTTGGAAATTCCTCAGAGCTAACATCCCAAAGTCTTCCTTTTCCAGCCAATTCAACTCAGAGGGAGTTAAGGTTAAGTTCATTTGAAGACTTTTAAGTAATTTGATGTTTTTTTAAAAAACTGGAACATACAAAATGGAAAAAAATACTAACTTTGTAAAAATAGAAAAAAATATTTTTAAAGCAAAGTTTTTGCCCAAAATATCTTTGGTTTCTTGTTTTTTTGTTTGTTTGTATTTTGTTTTTTTAAGTTTACTACAACAGAAAGCATACTTCAAGGAAAATCTTGAAAATTGCAAAGCATTTTTGAAGAGATTTGAAAAAATGGACTAAAGTTTTGGCGTGGACTCACACGCCCCACCCCGCCCCACCATGTGGGAGATCCATCTGTGCCTCTGGGAGGCAGGCTGAGCTTGGGGAAAGCAGAATGACTGTTGTCAGTGTGATGAATTCCCTCTCTCCTACCTAGAACACCTCCTGTTTTCTAAAGGTGAAAAAAATTCACGTTTAAAAGAAAATGCATTTTCAGATCCCAAGTAAGTTTTTTTTACCCCTTCAGAGTGAAACTTCACTTTATTGAGTCTTTTTCATTTTACATATTCATTTCCTTTCTGAAATGTTTGACTCCTTAAGTAGGCTGACAAAGCCGACCGCCATTCGCATTCAACTTCTTTGCATAATAGTCTCTTTTACAATTGATGAGAGCTCTGAGGGAACTGTCAATGGACCACCGTCTCACTTCCTTCAGCAATGAGCCCATTAGTGAGTTGCCAAGTAACCAGCAGGCAGGAGTGACTTCTGACTGTCAAACTCCAGCTTTCAGACTCTAAGAAGGCGGCAGTTGGACTCTTATCAGAGCCACTGCGTTACCCCAGAAGCTCCTCACAATAAACTTCTGTACAAAATTAATTAAAGAAATTCTTGATAATTCCATTCCAAGGCATTCTAATGAAAACAGTAATTTCAGGTACATGATGCACAATTGGCTTTTCCCCTTAACTTCCATGGGGTATTTCGTACCATTCACATTAATCAGCAAAACCGTGGAAGCCTCAGGCAGAAGGGACAGACGACGCCAGGAAATGGGGAAGGTCTGGCTGAAGAGTGGTGCTCATTGCTGCAGCGAGGATGAAAGGCTACCGGGTGACCTACTCTCTCTTGAAGAAGGAGCAGTTTTTGAAAAATAGGAGAGCTGCTCTTGTTATTTTGTGTCCGAATAACAGAAAGTGGGCTCCTGAGGAAATTAGAAGGTTCATCGTTAGATGCTTGGGAGGAGTTCTCCCTGTGAAGGTTATCAGTGAAGGGAACTAGTGAAGCCTGTGGAAGCCTCACTAAGCCAGGCAGCCTTTCAACCTCAGAGTCGCCTCTGCCTGTGGGCTGGTGCAGGTATTGTCTGCTGGAAGCCCTGCCTCCAGCGACAGGCTGTCGGTGCTGCCCTTGGTTCCCACCCCAGCAGGAGGAATGCAAAGGCTCCTGGGCAAGGCAGGAACCTGTCCCTGGTTGGTTTCGCTAACAGGAGCATTTCCCAGCCGGGCTCCTGCTCCTCTTGCCTTATCTCTTTAGTTTTTGCAAATCTCCGATGTCCTGCTTCTCTGTCATTTATCCAACTGGCTAGTTCTGTCTTCTAGGGTCTGGTCTGTTTGGCTCGCCTTTGCTGGTCCAGTATCAGAGACAGAATTCTTTTTTGTGAGAATGTGTCCGAAGCCCATAAACTCTAAAAATCTGACTTGCTCACTCTCAGAGGCCCACAAATGTCCTTATGCCCTATTCCTACAATTGCCTCATTCGCAAAGCCCTGGAAGGGCATCACATGAAGAGGTCATCTGCTAAAGGTAAGCCCTTGCTTGGGGAGATGCAACAAGGAATAGGTCACATCAAGACAGGCAGAAGGCAAGTGAACGGAATACCTTGAACCCTGCTTTCAGACCTGGGGCTGAACAGGGGCGGTGACTCCCCACTCATGTGAGGGTATTGAAAGGCATTCCCACTTTTTACTGCAGATGGCTCCCTCATCATTTGTTTGCTCATTGTTTGTGCTTGTTGTCTGCTCAGGTTTTGTTGTTGTTGTTGCTGTTCATTGTTCATTGTTTGTCTTCTTTAGGAGGTACCAGGAACTGAACGGGGACCTCTCATGTGGGAGGTGGGTGCTCAACTGCTCGAGGTACATCCGCTCCCTGCAAGGTATTCTTAACACATCAAGGATCAGACAAAAAACCCACATGGGAAGTGGGCTGACTTGCTTCTTGCAGTCATCTGCAGTGCTTCTGGCAGCAGTGGGGAATTGAGGACAACAGCAGCTCCAATGGCTGAGGGCCAGTTCTGGGCCCCCCAAGGCCACCACTTGAGATCCATGCACAATTTTGAGGAAGTACCTCACAGCCCTGACCTTTGTCTTCCAGTGTGGCCTGTCTTAAGTTACTTGCCCAGGTCTGACCCTGATCTGGCATGACCTTCAGGAAGTGAGCCCTGGCTTCGTACGTGGTTTTAAGCTTCTGATGCCTGTTGAGCATTCTTCTTTCCCCAGGCCCACAGGGTCCTCTGTGTCTGTCCTGTGTCTCTGGAATCAGGTGATATCTATTCATCTCTCTATAAAATCTCTCTGGCTTGGATTTCTCCTGGTAGAAATGAACTCTCCTTTCTGTTTGGGAATTTCAGATTCAACACTCTAGACTTCTTCCTCACTTACCCTGAAACCTTTCAGGAAATGAAGGGTAGCTCTTGCTCAAAGAAAATGTAGGAGTCTGCTCCAGTCCAAGTCTGTGGTCCAGCTCTAGTCTTTTGGTCTCCTCCTTTATTGCAGTCTTGACTTGATGCCACTTAAGGTCGTGCATGCCTGAAAGGCAAAGGAGTGGTGCTGGGAAGGCTGGGGGGAAGAAGCTTTGTTGCTAGTCCTGCCTGAGCACCTGCTCCAAGTCCAGCTTTAATTATCTAGTCTTTCTCCATTGATTTCACATATGACCTTGATTCACTCCATTTTGCTTCCTTTTAATTCTCTTGTAAAAACGGGTTGGCCGAATGCTTCAGTCATTTATGAGAATGGCGTCTGCTGTCACACTGTTCACTTTCTCCAGCCCTACTGCTGGCACCTATGTTCCTTCCAGCCACCATCATTTCTTTTGAGGGAACCAGCATTCTCCACAGTGGCGACCAAAGGGGCATCTTTAACACTCCTCTTCCATGTGCTAATTTTTCCACTTTGATTGGGAAGTAGATTCCCCCACTGGGTGGCCCAGCTGTATTTCCTGTGTAATAATAAACTTCTCCCTTACATCGTCAATTCAAGCCCATTATTGCCAAAGTCACAAAAGATACTGAGGCAGGTTAGTTTAGGAAAAGGGGAGATGTGTTTGAGACCTGGCAGAAAATCATGGACATGAAATATGATTGCCATAGAACCCGCCTGGAAACTCCCTGAGGGAAAGACCCTGCCAAGGGTGACAGAAGGACACCATGGGGACCCTATGTGGAATGAGATTGGAACGAGATCTCATTCGGGGTCAAGGGAAAGACCTGGATACCCTCAAGGGAGCTCACCATTGTTCCCCTGAGAAATGACATGTGGGGCAACCGATCAGAACAGCAAACAGACTTTAAAAAGCCCTGACCTGGGGGCCCATGCATGCAACTTACCCTGCAGTACACCTGCGGTCCGAGCCCTGGCATGGACCATTGTACTTTTCTCGTTTTCTTGTTTCTTAATAAACTCTTTACTCCCTTGCCTACCTTATGGTGTGTCCTTAAATTCTTTCATGCAACATAAGTCAAGAACCAGAAGCCCAGAAACCAGAGCCATCGAGTAACAGTATAAAGTATTCTAATAAATGAATTGGGCATAGATGGCAACAGTATAGGACCAACTCTTGGTGTCTCTGCACAAGGGCATGTGGAAAGACGTGCAGTTGATGCATCTGCAGTCACAGTTCAGTCCTGAGTGAGCTACAGATAATGAGATGGATTGAGGTTGGTGACACTTGAGAAAGGCTTCATCAGCAAATGCTCTCACTTATCAGCAACTTCAGAGCTAAAATAGAAGTGGAATTCAAGGCTCCCAGACACTAATTTCTCTTCAAAATAGAACAAGAATTCAAAAACTGATTGGTAGCTAGGAATATACATATCAACAGGCACTTGTAGCTGGGATCCTAGAGGTCTGCCCAAGTGGTATAACTTGCAAAATCAGAGCTGCACCGCTATGTGTAGAAGGTTCGGTGGGATTGCATTTGCACAAAGAACTGGGGAGTCATGGGAAAGGCTCATGGCAAGGAACCTGTGCTGAGGGAGAGAGACGAAAAGTACTCACACTTGGCCTAAGGACAATGGGTTAAGGAGGAAAGAGAGGAAGAATGTTTTTGGCAATAGTTTTATTGAGGTGTAATTCAAATCCCATACAATTCCTCCACTTAAAGTGCATAATCCAATGGATTTTAGTATATCAGAGTTGTACAATCATCACAGTGAATTTTAGAATATTTTCATTACCCTCAAAAGCAACCTCATACCATTTAGCCACTACCTTCTACTTCCTCACACTCTCCAGCCCTAGACAACCACTAATCTAATTTATGTCTCCATGGATTTGCCTATTTTGGACATTTTATATAAATGGTATCAAACAATATGGGCTTTTTTGTCTGGCATCTTTCATTTAGCATAATGTTTTCAAGGCTCAACCATATTGTAGCATGTATCAATATTTTGCTCCTTTTTATGGCTGAAAAATATTCTATTGTTTGGATGGATTTACCACATTTTCTTCATTCATTCATCCATTGATTTGAAGAATATGAGTGGGAAGCAGTTTTCTAATTGGGAAGGAATGAAAATCTGTAGGTCCCAAGGGGGATAGTCCTATAGAAGAACTCTTGGCAGGGGGGTACTTAGAGGGGGTGGCAGCCTCTAGCCACAGGGCTTATACCTTGATGGAGATTTTAGAGTCCCTGGTGTAGCCTGTAACGGGCCAGGAGAACAGGGACACTACTCCCCTGGTGGAAACCTTTATCGTCTCCCCACTCCATGCTTTGACAATGTATAAGACCCTGAAACCTTAACATTACTCCAGGAATAGGGAGATTCCCTCAGAAAGATTGAAGCAGAATTTCTCACCAGTCTTGCAGGAAAGTAGTTAGGAATAGATAATGTTGATTGATAGAAAGGGAGAAAATGTGACATTTCCTAGACGTTCGAGTTTATGAGCTGAGATTCCCACCTGCTGCTGATCCAAAGGAGGAAACAGGAGTGATGGATTCCATGGTACAAGATGTGGATCAGCTCTATTGAAGTGGAGAGCTCATGTAGGGAGGAATAGGTTTGAGGATGTAAAAGTAAATCAGAGCCTGAGAGTGAAGGCCTTAGAAACTGCAGAAGAATTTGGGCTTTCTTCTGTAGCTGTGCACAGGCATTTGAGCATTTATCCTGGGCAGAACCCAGACAAAGGCTCTTCTCCTTTCTCTTTCCAGTGGGAGTAGCCAGAGCTCCTGTGTTCTCAAAAGGGAGAATCAGGAAAGTGAAATGAGCATTTATTTTGAAATTAGAATGTATAGCCAAACGATGACATGAAAAGATGACCAGCACCATTAGCCATTAGGGAAATGCAAATCAAAACCACAGTGAGATACCATTTCACACCCACTAGGATGGCTACTATTTTAAAAAAAACAGCAGAAAATGACAAGTGTTGGTGAGGATGCAGAGAAATAGCTACACTCACTCATCATTGGTGGGAATGTGAAATGGTGCAGTGCTGTGGAAGACATTTTGGGCAGTTCCTCAGAAAATTAAGTATAGAATTACTACATGACCGGACAATTCCACTTCTAAGAATATACCCCAAGGAATTAAAAGTAGGGACTTGAACAGATATTTGCCCACCAATGTTCATAGCAACATTTTTCACAGTTGCCAAAAGACAGAAGCAGTCCATGTGTCTATCAACTGACGAATGGATAAACAAAATACAATGAAATAATATTCTGCTATAAAAAGGAATGAAGTCCTGAGACGTGGCAACACAAATGAACCTTGAAGACATTATGTTGAGTGAAATAAGCCAGATGTAAAAGGTCAAATATTGTATGATCTCACTGATTTGAAACAATTAGAATAAGGAAATTCATACAGTCAGAAACTAGAATACAGTTTACTAGGGATCAGGGTAAGGGTAGGCAAGGGGAGTTAATGCTTAATTAGTATAGGGTTTCTGTTTGGGATGACGGGAAAGTTTTGGTAATGGAAGGTGGTGATGGCAGCACAATATAGTCAACATCGTTAGCACCACTGGATTATGTATTTGTATATGGTTAATGGATACAGGCTTCTTTATTTTTTCCTTTGTCTTTATTTTTTAATGTTACATTAAAAAAATATGAGGTTTCCATATACCCCACCACCCGCCTCACCCCACTCCTCCCGTAACAGCAACTGCCTCCAACATCATGGGACATTCATTGCACTTGGTGAATACATCTCTGAGCACCACTGCGCCACATGGTCAATGGTCCACATTATAGTTTACACTGTCCACCGGTCCACCCAGTGGGCCAAGGGAGAACATACAATGTCTAGTAACTGTCCCTGCAGTACCACCCAGGACACCTCCAAGTCCTGAAAATTCCCCCACATCACATCTCTTCTTTCCACTCCCTACCCTCAGCAGCTACCATGGCCACTTTCTCCATATCAATGCTACATTTTCTTCGATTACTAATCACAGTAGTTCATGAATAGAATATCAGTAAATCCACTCTAATCCGTACTCTATTCCTCCTTCTTTTGGACCATGAAATGGTTATGTCCACTCCACATCTATATTGAAAGGGGGCTTAGATTCCACATGAATGAAGATATAATTCTCCTGCTTTCAGTTGTAGGCACTCTTGGCTCCCTGGTGTGGCGGTTGACCTTCTTCACCTCTCTGTTAGCTGGCTGGGGTAAGTCCAATAAACCAGAGGGTAGGAGTTGCAAGTCTGTTGAGGCTCAGGGCCTGGCTATCACATGGACAGTCCAGAGATTCAGGTCCCCTGAGTATACACTAAACTCCAGCACCAACCACAGGTCTGGTAAAAGTGACAGGAGAGGCTTGTGAACAAAGATCACATCTGAGTCCAACTCCATCACACTCAGGAACACAAACTCCAAAGTAGGGCCAAGTGACAATGGCACTGAACTCCATCTGTCATGACCATAGAACCTGTGGGTCTCTGTAGCCCTCAGAAGAACCAATACCTCAGGTTGTATCTACTTTAGCTGTCTCTGGGACTCTACTGAGGTGTGCATAAGGGCAACCCCTCTGACTTCCCGGCTCTTTTTTGGAGACTCATAGCCATATAAACTCATTTGTTCTCTCCATTTCCCCCTTTTATTTAAGGTCAAAAAGCATTTTTAACTCCTGATATTACATGTAGGCTGAGATACTCTGCTGGTCTGAGTTGACCCTTTTATTCAAGATCATTCTCCAGCCACATCATCAGCTTGTACTTTGTAGTAATCCCTCTGTGCCAGGGAGGCTCATCCCCAGGAGTCATGTCCCAAGCTAGGAGGAAGGCAATGCATTTACATGCTGAGTTTGGCTTTGAGACTGGCCACATTTGAGCAACATGGAGGCTCTCAGGAGGTAACTCTTAGACACCCTGCAGTTCTAGGCCTATTTCTTATTTCAGGCACATGGGTTAAAAGCATAGTCATTAGCATCAAGGGCTCATTGTTGGACCATCCTTCCTTATTGGTCTTAGCCATTGCATTCAGGGGATTGTTGCTATTCCATTAGGGAATGTGACAGAGCTCCCCCAGCCAGGGACTCAGCACTCCCTCAGCCATCGTTCCCAACTGTAACCACTATGAAAATATCCAAACATTTTTATGCACCCTGCACATATGCCCTGGAGAACTCTCTTCCAACCATGAGCCCCCCACCAATAACACCCCACACTAGTATTCCTACCCCTGCTACCATTGAACCCCTCTGTGGTCCAAAACCTCCCTGAAAATGAAGCCCAATATATTGCCAGTTTCCATTAATAGTAAAATGGAATATAGTGATGAGTTTAAAGGTTAGATATAGAATAAAATGAAGCCCAATATATTGCCAGTTTCCATTAATAGTAAAATGAAACATAGTGATGGGTTTAAAGGTTAGATATAGAATACACACTAATTTAGAAAAATTAAAGTAAAAATAAATTGGGGTATTAAAAATGAAAAAATGAAAAAGTTTTGTTTTTGATGTTTTGCCTTCCATCACTGCAATAAGTTTTGCCCTGTATGCACATTGGCAAGGCAACTTCTTCCATCTCTTCTTCATTGTCTACATCCTTTCTTTTTCTTTTTCTTTTTTCTAATTATTAAGCTTGTCTTCACAAAAGTTTTAGACCACAGTAATTCATATATACAATATATGGTACTCCCACATATTCAACATCCGACACTTTGTCCCTTCCCCAGCAATAATCTTTTTACATGTTCATACTATATTTACTGCAACTGATGTACAGATATTGGTACAATACCTTTAAAACAAGGTTACACTCAGGCTTACATTGTGGTTTATATTTTAGACTATACAATTTTCTAAATTTTTAGTTTATGTTTTACATTATGATTTACATTTTAGCCTATAGACCCCTATACATTTTTGGTGTAATGAAACATGTCCTATATCCATCCTTGCATAGTCTTGTGGAACACTTCCATTGCCCCACAGTTAACACTGATTCCACCTATTCAATACCTCTTTCCCTCTCCCCTCAGGGCCCACAGTGACAACACTCTTCATTGCTTGAAGGGCCATGTTCAGAGATACTTGCAACAATGTTGAGGGCTTGACATGCTCAACTGCCCTAATGCATTGGGAGACACCATTTTTCTAGAGTGATACAATTCCCTCTATTTGAGAACAACAGTCCTCCCCAGGATGTGGGTATACCTTCACTCTCATTGTATGGGTCTCCATCCAATGATATAACCCACTATTACAAAATGAGCACTCACACACTCCCTAGAAGTCTGTCCTGTGTCAGATTCTCCCCTTTAAGCATCTTAAACAGGTAGCCTTCCTTATTATATTTTTGAAAAAGTTTTCTCAACATTATACTCTCAACCACATATCTGACAATCTCCTATGTTCATATGTTCCCCTACCCTCCCCACAATTTCTTGGGCCATATTAGCCATCCTCCCATCGCTAGCCCCCCTCAAGCCCAAAAAGTCCCACCCAAAGTTATCCCTATGCCCCCATTTTATCCCTTCCATGTGCAAATACTTGCCTCCAGCTTATCATATATTTCACCCAGGTAGGTGTCAGCTCACAACCTTCCTTTACCCCCCAAATTCCTTTAAGCCTATCATCCTGTCTCTAGCTCTCTGAGGCAGCTTGGTTTACTTATTTCATATCATTGAGGATATGTATTATTTGTTCTTCAATGCCTGGGTTGCTTCACTCAACATAAGGTTCTCAAGATTCATCCATGTTATCACATGTGTTTGTAGTGTTTTCATTCTTAAAGATGAGTAGTATTCCATTGTATGTATATACCACATTTTATTTATCCATTTATTTGTTGATGGGCATTTGGGCTGATTCCAACTTTTGGCAATAGTGAACAATGCTGCTATGAACATTGGTGTGCATATATCAGTTTGTGTCCTTGTTTTCAGTTCTACTGGGTAAATACCCAGCAGTGGAATTGCTGGGTCATATGGGCAAATCTATTGCTAGTTTTTTGAGAAACTGCCAAACTGTCCTCCAGAATGGCTGGATCCTTCTGCATTCTCACCAGCAGTGGATGAGTGTTCCCATTCCTCCACATCCTCTACAGCACTTGTCGTCTTTTGTTTTTTTCATAGCTGCCAGTCTTATGGGAGTAAGATGGTATCTCATCGTAGTTTTGATTTGCATTTCCTAATAGCTAGAGATTTGGAGCATTTTTTCATGTGGTTTTTAGCCATTTGTATTTCTTCTTTGGAGCAGTGTCTGTTTAAATCTTTTTCCCATTTTTTAAATGGGTTGTTTGTCTTTTTATTTTCAAGATATAGGAGTTCTTTATATATGCAGAATATAAGTCTCCTATCAGATATATGGTTACCAAATATTTTCTCCGATTATGTAGGCTCTCTTTTCACTTTCTTGACAAACTCCTTTGAGGTGCAGAAAGCTTTAGTTTTGAGGAAGTCCCATTTATCTATTTGTTCTTTTGCTGCTCGTGCTTTTGGTGTGAAGTTCATGAAGCCATTTCCTATTACAAGGTCCTGTAGATTGTTCCCAACATTGCTTTCCAAAGTCTTTATGGTCTTAGCTCTTATATTTAGGTCTTTGATTCATCTTGAGTTGATTTTTGTATCAAGTGTGAGTTGGTAATCCTCTTTCATTCTTTTACATATGGATATCCAGTTCTCCAGGCACCATTTGTTGAAGAGGCCATTCTCTCCCAGTTGAGAGGGTGTGGTGACCTTATCAAATATTATATGACTGCATATATGAGGATCTATATCAGAACTCTCAGTTCGGTTTCATTGGTCAGTGTGTCTATCCTTGTGCCAACACCATGCTGTTTTCACTACTGCAGCTTTGTAGTACATTTTGAAGTCAGGTAGTGTGATTCCTCCAATTTCATTTTTCTTTTCAATATGTCTTTGGCTATTCGGGGCTTCTTTCCTTTCCAAATAAATTTCATAGATAGTTTTTCTAGTTCATTAAAGAATGCTGTGTTGATTTTTATTGGGATTGCATTGAATGTGTAGATCAGTTTTGGTAGGATAGACATCTCAATAATATTTAGTCTTCCTATCCATGAACAGGGAATATTCTTCCATTTATTTACGTCTTCTTTGATTTCCTTGAATAGTGTTGTGTAGGTTCTGTGTATAAGTCTTTTATGTCTTTAGTTAAATTTATTCCTAGGTATTTGATTTTTTAGTTTACTATTGTAGATGGTATTTGTTTCTTGATTTTCTCCTGAGATTGCTTATTATTGGCATACAGAAATGCTACTGATTTTCGCGCATTGATCTTATAACCTGCGACTGTACTGAACTCATTTATGAGTTCTAGAAGCTTTCTTGTAGACTTCTCAGGATTTTCTATGTATAGGATCATGTCATCTGCAAATAATTAAATTTTGACTTCTTCTTTTCCAATTTGGATGCCTTTTTTATCTGGTTCTTGCCTCAGTGCTCGAGCAAGTACTTCTAAGACAATGTTAAATAGAAGGGGTGATAGTGGGCATCCTGTCTTGTTCCTGATCTTAGAGGGAAAGATTTTAGGATTCACCATTGTAAATGATGTTGGCTGTGGGTTTTTCATATATACTCTTTATCACATTCAGAAAACTTCCTTGTATTCTGATCTTTTGCAGTGTTTTTATCAAGAAAAGGTGCTGTATTTTGTCAAATGCTTTTTCTGCACCTATAGATATGATCATGTGATTTTTTCCCTTCAATCTGTTTATATGGTGTATTACATTGATTGATTTTCTTATGTTGAGCCATCCTTGCATACCCAGAATTAATCCCACTTGGTCATGGTGTATAATTCATTTAATGTGTTGTCGAATACGATTAGCAAGTATTTTGTTGAGGACTTTTGCATCTAGGTTCATTAGAGAAATTGGTCTCTAATTTTCCTTTCTTGTGGTGTCTTTATTTGGCTTTGCTACTAGAGTAGTGTTGGCATCATAGAATGAGTTAGACAATGTTCTTTCTGTTTCGATTTTTGGGAAGAGTTTCAGCAAGATTGGCATTAGTTCTTTCCGCAATGTTTTGTAGAATTCATCTGTGAAGCTGTCTGGCCTGGGGCTCTTCTTAGTTGGGAGGTTTTTAATGACTGATTCTATCTCTTTACTTGTGATTGGTTTGTTGAGATCATCAATTTCTTCTTTGGTCAAAAGAGGCTGCTTATGTGCTTCTAGGAATTTGTCCATTTCCTCTAAATTGTCCTTCTTATAGAGTATAGATTAGAGTGGACTTACTGATACTCTATTCTGGAACTAATGTGATTAGTAATGGAAGTAAATGTAGCACTGAGATGGAGAAAGTGGCCATGGTAGCTGCTGAGAGTAGGAATGGGAAGAAGAGATGTGATGTGGGGGCATTTTCAGGAGTTGGAGGTATCCTGGGTGGTACTGAAGGGACAGTTACTGAACATTGTATGTCCTCCCATGGCCCACTGGGTGGACTGGGGGAGAGTATAAACTGTAATGTGGACCATTGACCATGTGGTGCAGCAGTGCTCAGAGATGTATTCACCAAGTGCAATGATTGTCCCATGATGATGGAGGAGGTTGCTGTTATGGGAGGAGTGGGGTGAGGGGGGTGGTGGGGTATATGGGGACCTCATATTTTTTTAATGTAACATTAAAAATAAATAAATTAATTAATTAAAATTTTTTAAAAAATAAAAGTGATTTAACAAAATGATCAAAAATCAATTCTCTGTTAATATTTGAAAATTATAATGTATACTTGGAGATATTGCATGTTCAATCCAGACCATCACAATAAAGCAAATATCAGAAAAATAAATAAATAAATAAATAGTCCTTCTTGTTGGAATATAGTTTTTCAAAGTATCCTTTTATGATAGTCTTTATTTCTGTGGGGTCAGTGGTGATATCTCCTTTCTCATTTCTTATTTTGTATGTTTGCATCTTCTCTCTTTTTTTCTTTTTCAGTCTGGCTAAGGGTTTGTCAATTTTATTGATCTTCTCACAGAACCAGCTCTTTGTCTTGTTTATCTTTTCCAGTGCTTTCTTATTTTCTATTTCATTTAGTTCTGCTCTTTGTTATTTCTTTCTTTCTTCTTCCTTTGGGGTTACTTTGTTATTTTATTACTAATTCTTCCAAGTGTACAGTTAGTTCTTTAATTTTAGCTCTTTCTTCTTTTTTGATGTATGAATTTATGTCTATAAATTTCCCTCTCAATACTGCTTTTGCTGCATCCCATACATTGTGGTATGTTGTGTTATCATTTTCATTAGTTTCAAGTTTGTTATTAATTTCTTCTGAGGTTTCCTCCTTGACCCACTGTTTTTCTAAGAGTGTGTTGTTTAATTTCCATATCTTGTGAAAACTGGGCCTCTGTCCCTTGCAGATTTCCAGCTTCATTCCACTGTGGTTGAAGAAATTATTTTGTATGATTTCGATCTTTCTGAATTCATTGAGACTTTCTTTGTGGCCTAGCATATGGTCTATCTTGGAGAATGATCCATATGCACTTGAGAAAAATGTATATCCTGCTGTATTCAGGTATAATGATCTCTATATGTCTATTAGGTCCAGCTACTCTAATATACTGTTTAAAGTTTTTGTTTCTTTATTGATTCTCTTTTGAGATGTTCTGTCCAAAGTTGATAGTGGTATATTAAAATTCCCCACTATAATTGTAGATGCATCTGTTCTTTCACTTAGTTTTTCCAGTGTTTGCCTCACATATTTGGAGGCGCACTTGTTAGGAGTATAAATGTTTATGATTGTTTGTTCTTCTTGAAAGATTATCCCTTTCACTAATATGTAGTGTCCATCTTTGTCTCTCACAATTGTTTTGCATTTAAAGTCTATTTTGTCTGATATTAATATAGCTACTCCTGCCCTTTTTTGGTTATTGTTTGCTTATAAGATTGTTTTCCAGCTATTCACTTTCAACCTCCTTGAATTCCTGGGTCTAAGATGAGTTTCTTGTATACAACATATAGATTGGTCATATTTCTTTATCCAATCTTCCAGTCTGCATCTCTTAACAGGTGAGTTTAATCCATTGACATTTAGTGTTATTACATTCAAAGAATTACTTATATTAGCCATATTTTCTTTGGATTTGTGTTTGTCTTATATTGTTTGATTTTTTTGTCTTTTTGTAGTTTTAGTTGTTCTTATACTCTCCTCCAACCTCTGTCTCTCCTGTTTGTTTCTTTCCTCCTGCAGAACTCCCTTTAGTATTTCTTGAAGGGCAGGTTTCTTATTGGCATACTCTCTTAGTTTCTGTTTGTCTGTGAATATTTTGAACTCTCCATCATTTTTGAATGCAAGCTTTGCTGGATAGAGTATTCTTGGTTGGGAATTCTTTTCTTTTAATACCTCGACTGTGTCATACCACTGCCTTCTTGCCTCCATGGTTTCAGCACTTAATCTTATGGAGCCTCCCTTGTATGTGATGGTTCTCTTTTCTCTTGCTGCTTTTAGTATTTTCTCTTTGTCTTGTGCATTGGATAATTTGACAAGTATATGTCTTGGGGTAGACCCATTGGGATTTATGCTGTTCGGGGTGTGTCGTGCTTCTGGGACATGTATATCCATCTCCCTCAATAGGTTTGGGAAGTTTTCAGCCATTATTTCCTCCAAACCCCTTCTGTCCCCTTTCCCTTCTCTTCTCCTACTGGGATGCCTATAATACATATGTTTGTGTGTTTCGCATTGTCATTCAGGTCCCTAAGTCCCTGCTGGATTTTTTCTTATCTTTTTATCAATTAATTCTACTATCTGTTTGATTTCAGATGTATTGTCTTCCACACCACTAATTCTTTCCTCTGCCTCTTCAAATCTGCTGTTATTTGCTGAGAATGTATTTTTGATTTCTTGGATTGTGCTATTGATTCCCATCACCTCTGTGGTCTTTTTGTGCATGATCACTATTTCTTCTGTATGCTCTCCAAGTGTTTTCTTAATATGCTTAATCTCTTCCTTCATTTCATTGAATTGATCCATGATACATGTTTTGAGAGCTTTAATTACTTGTTCGGTGTTCCACTTCTCTTCCTGGTTTTCAGTTTGTTCATTGTTTTGGGCCATGTTTTTCTGATTATTGGTATGGTCTATAGTTTTTTGTTGCTTTCTGGTCATCATTTTATCTTCTTGGGTTTATTCTGTTGATTATCTTCTTATTCTAGCCTTGGGGTTTATTTAGCTGTTGTTTTTGTGTGCGTGTTAAGTCTTCTCTTTGTCACTTTTTTCTTCTTATTCTATTTCCTTGTTGTTGGCTAATTTCCCTCAAAGGAAAATATTAGGTCCAGAGGAAGCAAAAGGGGTAAGAAAAGAAAAATATAATAGTAATATTGATAGTGAGTGTTAGCACAAGAACCATTTGAGATCTAGAAAAATGTATATAGAACTCATGGAAACTGTGTATAGTTAAAACTGTAAAAAAGTGGAGTATCTATAATGAGATATTAAACTGAATATGGGGAGGAATATACTATGAATTTAAAGGTCAGTGTGATCAGGAGAGAGGGAAAAAGAAAAGAGAGGACAATAACATAAAGGGTGAATAAATGATAGAAAACAGATTAGAGGTATTAGAGATAAAAAGTCAGAAATATTGGGGGTTAAACAGAGAGAGGTGGAATGTAAGAGAAACAATAAATAATGGAGGAGAGGATGATGTAAAGGAAAGGGGATTGCGTTGGTAGCCAAAATCAGTACACAGAGAAAAGAGAAAATTGAGGATGGGGAAGCACAGCAAATAAGAAATGTTTCCTGCAGCACTAATATAAAAAAAGAAAAAAGGTGGAAAAAAAGGAGAAAGAGAGAAGAATAAAAAGCAGAGAGAGGTGAGAAAAAAGAAAAAGAAAGGGTGGTGGGAGAGATAAAGAGGAAGAAAAAACAAGAAAACAGACCAACAGGGAAGACCAGATAAGGCCCCAGGCAAAGAATCCTCTTTGCAATTGAATAAACTCTGACCTTCCTCCTTTCTCCCTTCCTCACTTCCTTCTCTCCCAAGGCAGCAGGAAGGATGCGTGAGGGCTCCTGTAGGAAATTCAAGTGGGTCCCTGGTGAACCAAATCACCTGAGAAAATAATGACTCTTAATTTCTTGAGAGAGCACCCACCCCTTGCCAGGAACCTTAAATATGCTATTGCAAGCCTGTAAAGCACGTCCCACTGTCCCTCTCCCTTAGGTGTGCTACAAGGAGGCTGGTTAATTTTCTGACTCCACCTTCTCCCAGACCAAGTTTCCTGTCCCAGGGCGTTTAGGTAAATTGGGCTCTCTCACCAGGTTTAAATCTTCTCTATTCCTAGGCTCTCCATAAGTCAGCTAATATCTCCTCCAACGTCGATAGAAAGGGGAGGACCAGAAAATTGACCCTACGCTCCTTGGGCCCCTCTGCACCTCCCACCTAAACTCTCTTACTTCCGGAGTTAGTCCGGGTCTGGAGGGGTAGGGCAATGCCAGATTTCCGGGAGTGCTGGGCTCGGGAAACAGAGACCCAGGAGAATGTGGACTCGGGATATTTAGCATGGGCCACGGGGGTTCACGTGTTTGGGGGACACAGGGCTTGGAAACTCCACCCCATGCCTGGCAGTTCTCAGTGAATGCTGTGGCTCTTAACCCTAGGGGGTGTTGGGATTTACCTTCCCACAGCTTCCACGTTCTGTGTTAGAAACCCGCAGTTCTACCTTGAGCAGGCACCAATTCTGGAGCAGTTTCTCCAGATCAATGTCCAGACACCTCCCACCCTGCAGGTTCCCGAAACAGCCTGCTCCAGCAAGACTCCGTCACCACACAGCTGGTCTTTTGTAAGAGAGATGAGGATGGTGTACTTACTCAGACACCATCTTGCCCCGCCTCACAGGCTTCTTTTCATGGTTAAGTAAAGTGTTCTGGAATTAGATAGTTGTGGCTGCACAACTTCATGACTATACAACCTCATGAATACACTAAAATCCACTGAATTGTATACTTTTAAGTAAAAAAAATGTTGCAATCAGCAGAGATCTCACAGATCATCCTCAGATTGTGTGCTAGCATGAGAAATCTTCAGGTTTGGCCAGGACTGAGGAGGTTCCTGGAATGCAAGACTTTAAATGCTAAAATCCATTAAGTCCAGGCAAACAGGGATGAGCTGGTCATTCTACTGAGTGCCTTGGCAGTGCTCAGGAATGACAGTGATGGTTTCCCAACTTCACATATTACAGAGCATTTCTCATTCACAATGCCATTTGGTCCTTACTATAGCCTCGTGAAGCAGTTTGGGCAGGTTTTTCTTATTTCCAGGTGATACACAAGAAATCAAGTATCTGATAGACTAAGAGATTTCCTAAAGTTGCAGGAAAATAAATGACAAGGTTGGAAGTCCAGTGAAGCCTCACGTTTCCAAGCCCAGACCCTTCCCATACACAGGTGATAACTGGTGCCCCCCCCCCGGCAGAGCTGGGAAGCATGATTCTCCCTCACTCCATAGTTGCTGGCCCTCTGGCTTCTTTTTTTTCTTTTTCTTTTTTATGATTATCTCTTTTTTTTTTTTTTTTTTGGTCTTTATTTTTTTTAAAGTTACATTAAAAAAATATGAGGTCCCCATATACCCCTCACCCCCCTCACCCCACTCCTCCCATAACAACAACCTTCTCCATCATCATGGGACATGCATTGCACTTGGTGAATACATCTCTGAGTGGTCCTCTGGCTTCTGATACAAGAGTGTCTCGCTCATCTCTCCTTCCCATACCCAGAGGTCGCATGCTGTGGGACTTCTCCTGACACGGTGATCACACTCAGCATCATCTCCAAGTTCCTTCTCCCCATTACTCTGCATTCTCTGGAGGCGGGGACGGTGTCTTCTGTTTTGTTCTGGGTGCCTTTTACCTTGCCTGGTCCATCAGAGGGGCTCAGTAGACCTCTGCTGAATCCTGGCTTTTGTTCCAAAGAGCTAGCTGGGAAAATGGCCCAGAGAAGAGAAATTACTGCTATTGATCTTTTCTAGTTTTTTCTCTCACTCTTTCTCTCTTCAGGCTGAATTAGTCTCCCTTTCTAACATGTTAGGCCTTTCATAGGTCTCATTTTCAGAATTGCTTGCCAGAGGAGCTGGCACATCTGTCTTCTTTCCTGAGTTTTGATATGCAGCATTTCAAAATGTGTTATAAGCACACTTCAAAGGTCAAACTAAGCCAAGACATCTGCAACGACTTCGGATTACATGGGGCCTGCATCTGCCCATCCAGGACAGAGTGCAGTTGTGTCCAAACTGAGTGACTGAAAGACGGCACTCTTGGGTTTTAGAAATTCCGTGAACATCATGACCAACAATTTCACGTGCACAGGGCCAAAGGCTCTAGCGAGTTCTTATGCGAAGAATCATGAAGTAGAAGGTAACGTCCTGGTCCATCTTCTGACTTTGACCAGGTAACCTTGGGGAGTTATGTAAACTTCCTGAGCCTCAGAAAGTTTCCTTGTCTTTTAGATGGGAACAATTATAATTTCCCTACCAAATCCTTAGGGTGTTTGTAAATTTCAGTAACAGATTGATGGTTTTGGGGTCAACTTTGATGGAGGCTTAAAGTTCTACAGAGGTTCCTTAGAAGGGAGAATGCTACTTCAATCTGTGCAGTTGCATATTTATTTACTTTCTATATTGGGGTGTTATATATACTATTAATAAAATATACTTGTTGCAATTTCCTGCAGAAGATTATATTTCTCTGCCTCAGTGATTCCAGATATGGTCATGTGATTTACTTTGGCCAATAAAAAGCTAGCAGATATGACATGAGTCATTTCTGGGCAGAAGATTAGGAGCTAAGGTATGGGTTGCCATACTCTCTTTTTCCTCTATGATGCCAGTAGTCTTACAGATAGAGGCTAATCCATGACCCTTGGTCCTGAGGTAAAGGGCACATGAAGCACAGCATCATCTGACCATTGATGGACATGAAGCATGAATGAAAAAGAAACCTTTGTTGTTGTAAGCCACTGAAATGCTAGGACCATTTGTTACTGCAGCATAGCCTTGCCCATCCTAATTGATACAGGTGACAAACAAGATTATTATTCAAAAAAATTGATTTACATGCTTAGGGGAAAAGTTAGAAAATCACTGTAATAAATGATAGTAGATCATAAACTCTTGGATAAAAGGGACCTTGCTTTAATGTTCTATTGTCTTGTTTCTTCAGTGACCAGTCCAATGTCTGATTTAGTATCTGGGGTATAGTAGGTATTTAATAATGTTTGTTTTACAAATTAAATGAAAGTAATCTAGAAATATTAAATAGTTTCAGCAGGAAAGATACTATTGTTATCATTACCATCTGCCACTTTACCTGTTCTTTTCTTTGTAAGCCTTATAAAATGTATTGTCAAAGCAATAAATCTGATCTAAAGTAGCATTGAAAGTATTCTTATTTTCTCTAATAGGAATTTAAAAATTCTCTATTAAGCATTCATTCCAATGTTGAGAATACAAATGAAAAATAGAGGAGGCAAGGAGACCTAACTTAACCTATGAATTCTTCTCCATGGGATCAGTTCCCCCACCGTACTATTTCAAATCAGAACCAGCGATGGTCTAGTTAACTGCATTGGGACACAGCAGCCAGGTAGACCTGGAACACGAACTAACAATCAAGTTGGGCAGAAGCTAGGGAGGTACACTTAGCAGGTAGACTTGACATAGAGTTGGGATGCAAAATAGTCCTGCAGGCAAAACATGGGCAACAGGAATGAGTGATACAGTTCCTGCAGTGTTTGTGGAGCTGGAAAAAGGGTGTCCCAGAAGGCAGCTAGGCATCCCAAGAAACAGGTGGGCAGTATCATCCAAGGAAAAGCCAAGCAGGCATTAAACAGTAGGGTAGTCTGCCATCAGTCTTATCCATAGAATAATTCTAGTTTGAAGAGGGGGCAAGGGTAGGTCAGGGGCAGGCACTGCTTCCAAAAATAAGACAGGATCCCAGATCCATAGAAGGAGAAGTGCTGGGAAGGTTATAGGGCAGGGCTCTGGGCCTGAGGTTTCAGAGATGAGGCAAAAGGAAAAGTTAAAGGACAGACTAGCAACAAGTGTGGCTCAGTGTCAAACCCTAGAGTTCTGGATTGGAAGATGAGGTGGGACACAAGTGGCCAAGAAGTTCTATCTGTGGAGGCAGGTAGGTGGAAACTGTGAATCAGGAAGAGCCCAATACAGAAGACCCTTTTGCTTATAGGGAATGGAGCTGCTATTCCTTGTGAACCAATGAAAAAGCCAATCCAATGCAACGGATCCACTTGTCCCTCAAATAGACATTGAAAGTGTGACTGGGGAATGTGCCATAAGCATACAGCAACACACGCATACTCACACATGCACACACACACACACACACAGAGGAGTCCAGGAGATCCACCTTCTCACATTTGTTTTGCTTGAAACCATCAATTGGTGCGGGTCATTGGTAGCCCAAAATATACTGGACAACAAATGAAACTTGCCTCAGATGCCACTTAAGACAGTTCTCGCAAGGTTTATTAAGTAGTGACTGTGTTTACTTGTCTTTTTTTTTTTTTTTAACTTAAACATATCCCCATTAAGAGGAAGAAAGTTGAGAAGCAAAATGAAAGTCCTTTATACTAGACTGTACCTTTCATTGACTAGTCATGATTTAACACTAATTATTTTCACCACAGAGTTTTGCTTTGCCTAATCAGATCACATCACAAAAATGACACTAAGATTTTTTTTTCTCCATAATTTAAAAAGCATGGATGAAAAACAAGCATGGGCTCTGGGACTCCTCAACCCCTGGGAAATCTTGGGCCTGGTATTTATATTTCCTGAGGGTAGAAAGGCTCTTATCCTTTTGGACAGAGATGTCAAATTTGTCATCTATTAGCTGCTTCCAAACTGCTGACCTGTTTTGTTTGGCAGCACAAGAAAAACTGAGAAACTGAGCTCCTTTGAAAAATTTAAGACTTGGCCACAGTGAGCTGTGCTTGAGTGCTGGCTGCCCCTTTTTGACAGATATGGGTTCTCTGCAATCCCCACCCCTCCCTGTTGCCTCTTGCCAACCACATCATTTGCTTAGGTGTACCTGCCTGGGTCCTGGAGGCATCTTAGTTTGCAAGCTTATGAAATAAGCAGTTACCTGAAACTGCTTGATGGATGATGGACAAATCACTATTATTTTTTCCCATTTGAAATATCTTAAACCACAGTGCTGCCCTCCTAGCCTTTCCTCTCTCTTCTGGTTCTTCTCTGTATCCTTCTTTCTCCAACTGCTAACTCCCCATTGTTAGGCTCCACGCCTCTGCTTTTCTCTCTGGATCTTTTCCCTGAGATCTTTCATACATTTCTTCCATGGTTCACCAACTGACTCTTGGCTGATGACCTCTAAATCTTTCTTTAGTCTCCTCTTTATTCTCAAGTTCCCAATCCAGGGTTAAACTTGGAAAGCAACAGAGGCTTTCTTGTGGAGCAGACCTGAATTAAATCCCTGGTAGGTGGAGTGAACGCCAGCGAACACTGAACATCACTGAGCCTCCACATCTACAAAGTAGGCATAATATAACTTCCTAAGGTGGTTGATAATACTAAAGATAATATGTATTAAGTGCCTGGCAATGGCAATTGTTTTCAAACCCCAAAGTCATTGAGCATCAATGCCTTATTCTTTCTACAGAAGCACACTGCCTCAGTCCCAGTTGCCCTTGTCTTCAAAAGTGGCTTTTTAGATGTCAGTGTTGTGCCAGGGATGAGCCCACCAGGGAGGGGGCGTGGATGAGTGGGCAGGCCACCTTGAAAAATGGGACAGGGCAGATTTACTGGCTAGACAAATGGACCACAGATCTTCGCACGAGTCTGGGAGTGACAAGAATGGCAAATTTGCCCAGTGGTGCCCTGCAATCGTGCCCCATCAAGTTGGAGTGGTTAATTTCTATCATTAGCCACAGAGTAAGCAAATGAATGCTCCACAGCTTTTCCTTATTAACAGTTATGACCAGCAGATAAACAAAGGCAGAGGAGCGGAGAGCCTCAATGATGACCCGGGGCTCCCTCCACCCGTTCTCACACTGCTTCCTAAGCAGAGGTGCCCCTTCATAATGACTTATAAACACTTACAGCGAAAAACGTTGTTGCTGTTGTTGTTTTGATGTGCTCTTACACTTTTTTATTTATCTGCAGAAGTTTCACAGAACTGGGGGAGAGTTAGTGAAGGGAGGGGAGAGGAAGGAAGTGATGATTGGTACACTTCAGGGTTTTGTGATTTGCATTTCTTATGTCATTTGTCATTACCTGGGCTTATATTTTTAACATCCCAGAGTGGGCTTAATTAGAGAAGTATAATGTCATAAAATATGATACCTCAGAATCCTTTCATTCTACAGACGAGAAAGAGGTTATATGTGGCAGCAGATCTTCTCCTCTAATGCCAGTTGCCAAGAGCCAGAGGCCCCGGGACATTTGGGACACTGCTGACAGCTCAGAGGACATTGGTGAAGAAAATTGTGCAAGCAAAGAAAACTCCAACTTCCTTGTCTGTGAGCCAATATGTGCATCTCCTGAAGTCAGTGAAATGTGCAGAAGTATTGAAACCCGTACTAAAATATACATTGATTTTCTTCCTAATAAAAAGATAACCTAAGGGGAAACTATCTCTTTTCTTCTGGACACTGTCAGGTCTATGCTGGGTACCTGGAAATGAGGCAGTGAACAAAGGTGGAAAGAACCTGGTTTTGAATGGGGAGCGACATTAACCAATCTTGGAAGTGAGGTAATTCCAGATTTCCTGTTATATGAGATATCAATTTTCTTTACTTTTTTTGTATATGTCTGTGCTTTTACTTATAGTTAATTTCGTGTTTGTATAATCTATTTCTAGCTAGAATATTAGTCTCTATGAAGAGAACTGTCTTTTTTTAATTGAAGTATATCACTCATACATAAACAGTAAGTGTACAGTAATAGTTGTGAACCTACAAAACAAACATATATAACATCATACAGGACTCTCATACTTCACCTTACCACCAATACCTTGCATTGTTGTCAAACATTTTTAACTAATGATTAAAGAGCATCATCAAAATATTACTACTAACCAAAGTATTTTTCCTCCAACCCACCCTATTACTATCTTTATATCATTTATATGTGAACATACATAAACAGTACATGTATAGTACAAGTTGTGAACTTACAAAGTAAATAGGCATAACATCATACAGAGCTTCCAACACCTTGCATTGTCATGAGACATTTGTTACAAATTATGAAAGACTATTATAAAAATCTTACTACTAATTATAATCCTTATCTTACATTTGGTGTATTTTTTCCCCCAACACACCTTATTATTATTTTTTAAATATATTTTTTATACTATCATGCACATGTGCAGAATTCCCAAAAAACACCCATCTATCAAGACACCACACTGGGTGGAACATTTGTTACAGATTATAAAATATCACCCTATTGTTACTACATCCATAATGTGCATTTGGCACACATTTTACATACTGCCCCATTATCAACACAGTACATCTTTGGCATAGATGCAAGAATATTGCATTATTACTGCTAACCACAGTACATAGGTCACTCCAGTTGTATTTTTCCTATGCTTCTCCACATTCCCACCACCCTGCTGTAGTGATGTACATTTGCCCTAGTTCACAAAGGACACTCTTGCAGCCACAATTCTCATTCATTTCTTGGTTTACTGTGCTATTCAACTCCTAGATTATTCTCTAGCATTCTGTCAATTGACGTTTACATACCTAGACTACCATTTTCAGCCACATCCCCATTTATAAACTAGCTGTTACTCACTATTTGTTACCATCTACAAACTCCATACATTTCCACAATTTTACAGTAAACCTAATTAAAACTTCCCCATTCATTAAACATCAATAGTCATCTCAGTCCTCTTATCTCCTTTAAGAATCCATCACCTACCACCAGGCCTTGAAGATATTTTCCTACATTTTCTTCTAGAAGCTTAATGGTTCTTGCTTTTATTTTTAGATTTTTGATCCATTTTGAGTTAATTTTTGGATAAGGTGTGAGATAGGGGTCCTTATTCCTTCTTTTGGTTATGGATATCCTGTTCTCTCAGCACCATTTGTTGAATTGGCTGTTCTGCCTGAGCTGTGTGGGTTTGACAGGCTAGTCAAAAATCACTTGACCATACATGTGAGGGTCTGTTTCTGAACCATCAGTTTGGTCTATGTGTCTGTCTTTTTTTTTTTTTTTTTTTTTTTTTTTTTTAAATTTTTTTATTTTTTATTGACTTTGTAATAATATTACATTAAAAATATATATGTGAGGTCCCATTCAACCCCACCCCCCCACCCCCCCTCTCCCCCCCCCCCCAACAACACTCGTTCCCATCATCATGACACATCCATTGGATTTGGTAAGTACATCTTTGGGCACCTCTGCACCTCATATACATTGGTTCACATCATGTCCCATACTCTCCTCTATTCCATCATGTAGGCCCTGTGAGGATTTACAATGTCCGGTGATTACCTCTGAAGCACCATCCAGGGCAGCTCCATGTCCCGAAGATGCCTCCACCTCTCATCTCTTCCTGCCTTTCCCCATACCCTTTGTCCATTATGTCCACTTTTCCCAATCCAATGCCACCTCTTCTATGTGGACACTGGATTGGTTGTGTCCATTGCACCTTTATGTCAAGAGGAGGCTCAGATTCCACCTGGATGCTGGATGCAATCCTCCCATTTTCAGTTGTAATCACTCTAGGCTCCATGGTGTGGTGGTTGTCCTTCTTCACCTCCATCTTAGCTGAGTGTGGTAAGTCCAATAAATCAGATTGTAGGTGCTGGAGTCTGTTGAGGCTCAGGATCTGGCTATCACATTGTCAGTCCAGAGATTCAAATCCCCTAAATATATCTTAAACCCCAACATTAACTGCACCTCCAGCACATTAGCATGAAAGTCTTATGAAGGGAGATCCCATCTGAGTCCAGATTCATCACACATAAACACCATTTCCAAAGAGGGGCCATCTGCCCTGGTAGTTAACCCCATCAGCCATGACCATAACTCCCATGGGTCTCTTTAGCCCTCAAAGGAACCAATATCTGGGGGTTGTATCTGCTTTATCTGTCTCTCTGACTCTGCTCAGTTGTGCATGAGGGCAAACCTTCTGCCAGCCTCCAGACTCTTTTTTAGAAACTCGTAGCCATATAAACTCATTTCTCCTTTCCATTTCCCCCTTACTTTAGGTCAAACAGCATTTTAAAGTCATGGTATTTTATGTAGACATGGATATTCTGCTGATCCGCATTGAACCTTCCGTATAAGGTCATTTTCCAGTTGCATCATCAGTTGGTAGTTGATAGTGGTCCCTCGTTGCCAGGGAGGCTCATCCCCGGGTGTCATGTCCCACGCTGGGGGGAAGGCATTGCATTTACATGCTGAGTTTGGCTTCGAGACTGGCCACATTTGAGTAACATGAAGGCTGACAGAAGGAAATTCCCAGGCACAAAGTTGCTCTAGGCCTTGTTATTATTTTGGGTTTATCAGCTCACAAGCATAGTCATTAGTATCAGGGGCTCACTGTTGAACCCTCACTCCCTCCCGGTCCCCACCACTGTACCTGGGAGACTGTCGCTGCTCCCCTAGGGACCACGACAGAGCACCACTGGCCGGGAACCCAGTACCCCCCCTACTGTGGTTTTTAATTGTTGCCACTATGAGTATATCCAAACATTACCATGCACCCTGGACATATGTTCTGTACAGCTCCCTGTCAGTCATATATCACCTGTCATTGGTATCCCATACCAGTATCCCTCCATTGCCCTTGTTGAAACACTCTGTGATCCAGAACTCCCCGAAATTTGAAGCCCAATATAATGTCATGGTCCCTTACTAGGGAATGGCACATAGCGATGAGTTTAAAGGATAGATAAAGAACTTGGATAAAGTTAGATAAAGAACTTAGATAAAGAATGTTGACTTGAAAAAATTCCACATCCTATTTTTTTCTTTCCCCCCCCCCCCCCCCTAATTATTCAGCTTTTCTTCACAGGAGTCCTAGACCACAGCAATGTATATATATAATATACAGCACTCCCACATATCCACCAGAAAACCTTTTCCCTTCCACAGTGATACTCTTACGCCCTATTCATATCATATTTACTTAAAGTGATGTACAGAGTCTGAGACATTAGCTTTCTAACAAGGTGACACCTGTATTTACATTATGGTGCATACTTTAGGATTATGTGTCTGTCTTTATGCCAGTACCATGCTAGGTAATAAAAGATTTAAAGTCTGCGATGAGAGTCCTCCAAATTTGCTTTTCCTTTTTAAGATGTTTCTGGCTATTCAGGACACCTAGGCCTTCCAAATAAGTTTGATAATCATGTTTTCCATTTATTTAAAATATGCTGGTAGAATTTTTATTGGGATTGCATTAAATCTGTATGTCAATTTGAGTAGAGTTGACATGTTAATGATATTAAGTCTTCCAATCCATGAGTCTGGAATGTTCTTTCAATTATTTAGGCCTTTTAAAATTTCTTTTAACATTCAATTGTAGTTTTCTGAATATAAGTGCTTTATATCATGGGTTAAGTTTATTCCTGAATATTTTGGGTTTTATCTGTCTTATTTTATTTTTATCACTCTTTTATTAACATTTTTAGTTGATATAATCTTTGTTGATATAATCTTCATTTTTTGACTTTCTTCCAGGCCTCTCTCTTCTGTCTTTTCTTTTCAGGCTCTAGCACACAATTTAGTATTTCCTGAAAATCCAGTTTCTTAGTTAGAAATTATCTCAGTTTCTGTTTATCTGTGAAAATTCTAAACCCATCTTCATTTTTGAAAGATAGTCTTGCTGGATATAAGATTCCTGGCTGGAAGATTTTCTCTTATAGTATCTTAAATATATCAGACCACTTCCTTCTTGCCGCCATGGTTTCTGGTGAGATATCAGCACTTTATCTTATTTGGTATACCTTATATGTTATGCACTGCTTTTCTTTTGCTCTTCTCAGAATTCTCTCTTTGTCTTTGGTATTTGACAGTCTGATTATTATGTGTCTCAGAGTTGGTCTATTTGGATTTTGTATTAGTTAGCCAAAGGGGTGCTGATGCAAAATACCAGAAATTGGTTGGTTTTTATAAAGGGTATTTATTTGGGGTAGGAGCTTACAGATCCTAGGCCATAAGCATAAGTTACTTCCCTCACCATTTTCACATGTTGGAGCAAAATGGCTGCCAACATCTGTGAGGGTTCAGGCTTCCTGGGTTCCTCTGTGCCAGCTCCTCTGTTTTCTCCACAAGGTCAGCTGTAGACTACGCACCTCTCTGTGTTCTTCTCCTGGCTCAGGTTCTCTCTTCCTGGGGCTCTTTCCTCTGTGTGCTTACTTCCTGGGGCTCCAGCTTAAGACTTCAGCATCAAACTCCAACATCAAAAACCCTCCCACTTTGTCTTTTGCCATACCTTTTATCTGTGAGTCCCCACCCCTTGGTGGGGTGCCCTAATGATATGGCCCAATCAAAGCCCTAATCATAACTTAATCACTTCCAGATACAGACCAGATTACAAACATAATCTAATATCTATTTTTGGAATACATAACCATATCAAACTCCTACATATTTTTTCAGATGGGAGTATGTTGTACTTCTTGGGCATGGATATCTATGTCTTTCAATGGTGTTGGGAAATTTTCTACCATTATTTTTTCAAATATTCCTTCTGCCCCTTTTCCCTTTGCTTCTCCTTTTGGAACACTCATGACATGTACGTTTCCATGTCTTTTGCTGTCATGTAGTTCCGTGAGACCTTGTTCAATTTTTTCCATTCTTTTCTTCATCTTTTCTTTTGTATGTTAGCTTTCAGAGGCAATTTCTTCAAGCTTACCAATCCTTTCTTCTGCCTCCTCAAATCTGCTATTATATGATTCCAATGTTTTTTAAATTTCATTTATTGCGCCTTTCATTCCCATAAGATCTGCTATTTTTCTATGTATACTTTCAAATTCTTTGTGCTCATCCCATGTAGTCTTTTTTTTTTTTTAAGATTTATTTATTTATTTATTTCTCTCCCCTTCCCCCCACCCCAGTTGTCTGTTCTCTGTGTCTGTTTGCTGTGTCTTCTTTGTCCGCTTCTGTTGTTGTCAGTGGCACGGGAATCTGTGTTCTTTTTGTTGGGTCATCTTGTTGTGTCAGCTCTCCGTGTGTGCAGCACCATTCCTGGGCAGGCTGCACTCTCTTTCGCACTGGGCAGCTCTCCTTATGGGGCACACTCCTTGCACATGGGGCTCCCCTATGTGGGGGACACCTCTGCGTGGCAGGGCACTCCTTGGGCGCATCAGCACTGCACATGGGCCAGCTCCACACGGGTCAAGGAAGCCCGGGGTTTGAACCGTGGACCTCCCATGTAGTAGATGGACACCCTAACCAGTGGGCCAAGTCCACTGCCCCCATGTCTTCTTAATATCCTTAATCTCTTTAGCCATCTCATTGAATTTATTAAGGAGATCTGTTTGAATATCTATGATTAATTGTCTCAACTGCTTTATGTCATCTAGAGGCTTATCTTGTTCCTTTAAGTGGGCCATATCTTCCTGTTTCTTGGTGTGGATTGTAATTTTTTGGTGGTGTCTTGGCTTCTGGCTTACTAGATGTATTTATTTTGGGAGCAGTTTTTCTCTTTAGTTTAGGGCTTCTTGCTCTTTCTCCCTTGCTGGTTGTGCAGTAGGAACCAAGGATGTAGTTGGTGCTATAAGCTCTGGAGGCTCAAGCTGCCGTCATTGCCCCAGGGACTGATGAAGCTTCTCCCAACCTTCTCTTTGCCAGGGGTAGATGCAGAGTCACAACTGTGTGGAATAATCCAAGTCGTGTAGGCCTAGATCGTAGTTGTCCAGAGAGACTGATGAAGCTTCATGCCCCTTTCTCCCCTGCCTGGAGTGGGGATGGAGCTGCAGGTATGGGCAGCAATCTATGCAGTGCGGGTCCAAGATGATCGCTTTTGGCCCGGTAGGCTTCCGATTATTCAATCTGTGCCAGCCTCCTCCATGCCAGAGGCGGGGCTGAAGCCTAGGTTAGGGCGGCAAGCCAATCTGGGTGAAAGAAACCAGTTTCTACTGTCACTGTGATTTTTGGTCAGTCTGGCTTCCCCTCAGACTGGGGGCAGAGTCAAAATGGCAGCCACTGACCTCTCCAACCTGTACACATTCATACCCTAGCTGTTCTAAGGTTATACTTTAGCCAGCCGAGTCTACTAATCAGTAGCTGAAATCAGTGGCAAACCATCTCTTCCTCTCCTGTTTTTGGGAAATGGAGCTTCAAATTCCAGCCACAGAACACCTCCTAGGGTGGCTCATGCCACCACAGTAGAATAATCATTGGCTTGGCCAGTAATTTCCCAGAGAGGCTGGCGCAGGTCCCTGCAGCTTCCTCCCTGCCAGAGATGGTAATGGGGTCTAGGCCTGAGCTGCAATTGGATCTGGATGGAAAGAAGCCAGTCCCCACCAGCACTGTGATTTTCAGTCCATTCCGCTTCTCCTCACGCCAGGTATGAAGTTAAGATGTCAGCTCCCAGGCTCTTTCTGACCTGGACAGGTTCAAACTTTAGCTGTTCTCAGGTTTACACTTTAGCCTGTCGATTTACTCATCAGTAGCTGATGTTGGTGCCCAACCATCTCTTCCTCCCCTGTTTTTGGGAAGTGGAGTTTCCAATTTCAGCTATAATCAGCTCCTGAGGTGGCTTGTGCCTCCAGTGGAGGATGGGCACCAGCCTCCAGGGCATGGAGCACTCTACTTATGAGTCTTCTCTGCAGACAGGCAGCCTCCTTCTTCCATTCCTTCAAGGATGTTGCAAAATCTTCTTCTGGTCTCCTGGAGCCCCCAAATGGGTGCCTCAGATAGCTCTGGGTGTTTACTAACTACCCTGTAGCAGGAGATGACTCTAAGAGCTCCTTATTCTGCAGCCATCTTGCTGGTTCAATTTTCCTATTTTTAAAGACAGTGGAGTCAGAGTTTTATGTTTCTTTGCAATGAAGGCATTCCAAGGAGACCCTCAGAGTGGAAATAGAGGGGTGTCGTAGCTGGCACACAATGGCCAATTATTAGCATATTTTCCCTACTCTATGTTCAGTGGTATCACATTGATACTTTCAGTGAAGTTACTTTGGTAGGTTGTATTTAGTCATGGTGGAATTATTTATACCATGGAAATTGGCAGTTGTGCAAATCAGAACTTCTTTTTTGAAGCTTGATTTACCAGCATACCATATAAAACTGTGCAGAATTGTTAAAAGTATCATATATAATACTTTTAAATGTCTATTGATGTGCTTGTTGTACATAATAGAATTTAATAAATGGCAGTGATTTTTATTCTGTACATCAATAGTATTCTTGTTCCAAATCAATAATAAAGGGTTATAATCGCAAATGCATACGATTTTTGAGGACAGAACTATGTGTTATTGTTTGTAGAAAGAACTCCATTCCAAAGATATGAAACAATATTAGTCTTGATCTTTGTGAGTTCAGCCTTTGGTTATTCAGAACATTTTACTTCCAACTGTGGACTGAGTGAGGCAGTGTGGTGTCAGCTTTAGGCTTGGGGGTGGTGAGTGAGCTGGTCAGAGCACCTGCCTGTAGGACAGCTGTGAGGGCCAAGCTCACCAGTGCCACAATGCTGGCTCTGCTTGTCTAAGAAGAGACGAATTGGTTCCTGGAATGGAATGGGTCTTATGCTGGGTTCGTGGGAAAACACACATAGCTGGGGATTTGTATGGGGGCGGTTGACTGGGGGGCACTCTCAGAAACAACACCAGTGGAATAGTGATGGCAGCAGAATTGGGCTGAATGGCCATGCAGTGGATTGATAGGCTTCAGCTGATCCCAAAGAGAGCTCTGTTGTTGACAGAATCCTTCAGAGTTGTTCTTGAATGCATCAAGGACCAGTCATTGGAAGTGGGCTGTCCCAGGCTGGGGAGGGACATAGCCATGCAGAAAAACTCCTTTTGGCTGAGGGTCGTTCCCAGAATTACTGCTGTGATCCATCCATAGTGAACACTCAGTAGTTGGAGAGTTAGTACCTTGATTCTGAAGGAGGATTTGGTGGTGCATCCCGGCATCCTCCACAGCGGGGTTGGGGAGAATTTCCTAGGTTTCTCTGTTTGAGCCCTTCTCCCTCTTGGCTTAAACCTCTCTAATCAGCCAGTCCATCATTTAATTTATTGGTCCTAAAATTTAAGAGCATAAAACCCAGCTAAAATATCATCTGTCCCCAATACCCTCTGTATAATTCCTGCAGACTGACTACTGATTTTCCTTGCAACACCTATCAGTCAGAGATCTTGGTTGCAAGCAACATAAACCAATAAGAGATAACTTAATCATGAAGGGGATTTATGGGAAGGATGGCTGGTAGCTCTTTGTGATGATTAAGTTCATGTGTCAAGTCTGGCTAGGTGATGGTGTCCAGTTGTTTGGTTAAGTGAGCACTGGTCTGACTGATATTGTGAGGATATTTCATGGGCTTAAATCATCAATAAGTTGATTCCATCTATGGTTGATGACATCTACAATCAACTGAGGATATTGACTTCAACAATGAGAGAAATCTCATCCAGTCTGTGAAGGCTTTAAAAAGATAAAAGATGGTTTCAACAGTCAGAAAAGAAAATTTCCATCTTTACTTCTTGGCCAACTTCTCCTGGGGAATTCATCAAAAACCATCAGAGTTCCCAGCTTGTGGCCTGCCCTAGGGAATTTGACCTTGCCCATCCTTACAATTGTGTGAGGTCATTCTTCTAAAACATTTCATAATATTCACAGATATCTCCTGTTGGTTTTGTTTCCCTGGAGACCCTGGACAAATACACTCAGATCAGCAGGAGCTAGTAAAACAAGCCAAGAGAGGATGAGCAGCTGAAATAATCTGGATGGGAAGAGCTAGCCAATTGTACACCCCACTGCTCCACTGCTTCGGAACTTGGCCCCCATTGTACACCCCGCTGCTCTTGAACTCAGCCCTCACTCAACACCCTACTGCTGTTGAAACCTGATCCCAATGTACACCCCACTGCTCCTGAGCCAGTAGCCCCACTATAATACTTCCCTGCTGCTCCTGAACTAAGCCCACACTCTAGCCTTCCCTGCTTCACTCAACACACTCACCACTGCTATATGTGGCTGCCACTGCAAATCTAATGCAATGGTTTATTTTTTTTTGTAGCTGTCACTCATTTAAAATTCCAAGTCCTTATGCGAGCCCTCAATGGCCAACTGGAGGTTATGTGCCCATGAGCTCAACACCAGGGGATAGGAAGTAGGTTAATCTCTCTGTGATGGCTGGCTGTGCCCAACACAGTGAGGTTGTCCAGGAACTAGGAAGGAGGCTCATTTGCTGGTTTAGCATAAACTGATAAGCGCCCACTCCCCAATGTTCCATTACCGTATGATTACCTTCAAGGTATTCTAGGTGGCCCCAGGTCATTTCACAGGTCATTTCACTCTTTACCTCTTCAAATAAATAGAGACTGCTCATTCCAAACTTCACACCCATTTCTTTCAAACAGGAAAGCAACCTCTCTTCCATGAAGGTATGATGCAAGACTTAGGTGAAAAGTTCTTTGGCTCCAAGAAACAGAGTGATTCAAACCTACTTAGGCAAAGGGTGCTTAGGGTTAGGAAACCGCTGGGCTGCTACTGGATCTGAGAATCCAGTCACTAAACAGACTGACTCCAGCAATAGCTTCTGTCTTTCGGGGTGGCTTTGATCTCACTCTTGAGGCTCACATGGTCTGTGGTACTTGGCATCCCTAATTTTCCCCTGGATCAGTGCATCTCCAGCTCCAGAGACCTGGCTCAGATTCTGCAGGAAGGATCTCATTGATTTGGCTCGTTATTGTTTTCCCTTTGGGCAGAGAACCTCACAGATATTTCTCCAGGCAAAGGTACAAGTCTAGTGTCCACCCCCTAAAACAACCACCCATCCGTGCACAAAGAGCCACCTGGAGTGGCTATCCTGAGCACCCTGGATTATCATGGGATGCTGTGGTAGCAGGCAAAGTGTCTGACATGTCTGGTTCAGGGTCCTCTAAGTGTGACCCAACTCCCCTTCCAGTTCCTAGGTAGTCAGAGCCTCCTTTTAGCAAAGAAAGGAACCATCGTTTAGTAAGCTTTGTACTTTGCACCTGCTGCCATGCGTTACATACTTTATCTCACTGAATCCTCATCACATCCCTCTGAGGCTGGCATCACTCCTATTTTACATAGGAGGAATCAAGGATAGGTTGGTAAAGCTGGACTTTAAACCCAAGGCTGTAGCTTTTCCTTACTCCAGAAGACCTTGACAATGCCAAGACATTGAAGTCATAGCCATCAGTGGCTTTTTGAAGGAAGCTTCCAATTAGGGCACTTTTCTAGTAGGGAATAGTTCAAAAGTAACAGAGACTAAGGTAAGGAGGAAGATAAAGAGAAGCAGTGGCAAGACTAGATAGAGGAGTGTCAGCCTGCTGAGCTGAGGCTGCTAGAGAGAAGTGTTTTTGTCTTCGGTCTTTGGTCTTTGACAGCTGGCCTTTCAGATGGCTGGAAAATAGCCTCCTCATCAAGCCACAGGACGCTGCTCCTGACTAATGAAGGGAGACTAACTTCACCCATCCCGAGGTGGGCACGCCTTCCCTTGTTTGTCCAAAACCATTTCACAGACAATTATAACTATTGGGAGCCTCCAAATAAACACTCCCCAACACCAGTAAGATGAAAGTGAAGCCTTTTTAGAAGTAGAACTTTAAGCACTTTCCTGTAACGGCCTCACAGTCAGGAAAATTGGGTTTGTCTGAAAAGTCCTGTTATTTACAGTCTTGCTCTTCTTCATCCATCCATATGCTGTGCAGTGTGAATAATAATGAGGAATAAAAGGTTGTTGGGAAGGGAATTGGAATGTGTACTTGTACATGGTATGTGAGCATCTGGCATCACCTATGAAGTTAATTCCCTTTCTATTTTCTCTCTGTCAGTCTTCAATGCCAGCCATAACTTTCGTTGTCTCTAGGAAGTCTTCCTAGATTAAGCAAGCCTGAAATAGATGATTAGTTCCTTCTCCATCCCAATCTTTTGCAAACTTTGTGCATTGTGGGAACTTACTATTGTGTACTTACTATGGTAGGAGGGGCTGGATTAGAGGATTTAAATAAAGGCAAATTTACTAATTTCATATACAGATTGAAACCTCACTTAGTCACTCTAACATCCAAATAATGAGACAACTGTATGTGTTTTCTTAAATAGAACTTGTGTTTGTTGAATGTCTTACTCCAGAGGATTGTACTAGGCACATTCATGTATATGAAAAGTTGCACAGCTGGTAGGTGGGGGGATGCAGGATCTAAACCCCAGATCTTGGGGCTCCCACCCCACATCCAAGTCCACAATCTTGGCATTGCATCTTTCTTAATTTCCAACCCCCTCTCACCACGGCCTCTCAAATGTTGATGCCAACTAGAATTTAAGTTCCACACTGCTAAGGCTGTATTTATCCCTTTGCTCTTTACTGTTTTATTCAACAGTAAACTTTATTAAATTATATTCACACTCCATTCTCGTATACTTGCGACATATTTCTGAATTTATTTTTCTTCCTGCTGAAATACCTTCTACCAAAGCCTTTATAAAGAAGTTCTTTTTATGGTGAATCTATTGAAGCCTTGTATGTTTAAAAATATCATCTCCATTGTATCCTCAAGATAATTGATGTTTTAACTAAATACAAAATTCTAAGTCCTATTAGAAAATGGACAAAAGTTATGAAGAGATATTATACTAAAGACGATATAAAGACGGCATATAAGCCCATGAAAAGATGATCGTATCGCTAGTCATGGAGGCCATGATGAGATGTCACCTCTCAGAATGGCTAAAATAAAGAACAGGGACAACATTAAATGCTGGTGAAATGTAGGGAAACTGGATCTCTCATCCACTGCTGGTGGGAATGTAGCGTGGTGCAGCCGCTCTGGAGTATAGCCTGGCTAAGCATGCACTTACCATATGACAGCAATTTTACTCCTGAACATTTATCTCAGAGAAAAGAAAATTTACGTCCACATAAAAATCTGTACATGAGTGCCTACTGCAATTTAAAAATATATATATTTTTAAAAGATACTTAGATTACACAAAATATTACATAAAATAATATAAGGGATTCCCATAAGCCCCACTCCCTATATCTCCCATTTCCCCCCACATTAACAACTTCTTTCTTTAGTGTGGTACATTCATTGCAATTGCTGAACACATTTTGGAGCAATCCCACTAAGTATGGATTAAAGTTTACATTGTAGTTTACACACTCTCTCACTCAGTTCAGTTGGTTATGGCAGGATATATAATAGCCTGTACCTGTTGTTGCAATGTCATTCAGGACAATTCCAAGTCCTTAAAATGCCCCATATTACACCTTTTTCCCTCACCCTGCCTTCAGCACCTCCAGTGGCCACTGTCTCCACATCAATGACATAATTTCTTCCATTGCTAGAATCACAATAAGTCTATAGGAGAATACCAGTAAGTACACTCTAGTCCATATTATAATAGCCAAAAACTGGGAGCAACCTCAATATATTTCAATAGGTAGAAGATTAAACACACCATGGAACACATACTTGGAATATTACTCTGCAATGAAAAGGGATGTATTAGTGATGCACACAATCCCTTGGTTGGATCCCGAGGACATTGTGCTGAGGGGAAGAAACTGTAAAAGGTCACATCCTCCATGATTCCACTGATAACACATTCTCAAAGTGGCAAAATTAAAAGGATGGAGAATAGGTTGGTGGTTGGCAGGGGTTAAGAATGGGAAGGGGAAAGTGGGTGGGGGTGACTGTAAAGGGGCAGCATGAGGGAGATGTTTGTGGTGATGGAGTATCTTGACATTGGTGGTGTTTCATGAATCTGCACACAGGAAAAGAACAAAGAATTGCTACAAATGACTTCTTAAACACTCACAGGCACGCACACACAATTCTAAGGGCTGAGTTATGTTCTATTAACACTTTGCAAGTATTAGTCAGGATATCTTTTCCTCTGGTGGTATTGATAAGAAGAGTGATCCTTCAGGGTGATTTTTGTGTCTGTAGCTAATCTGCTCTCTCTCTCTCTTTTTAACCTTAAATTTCTCTCTAATGTGTCTATGTGGGATTTCATCATCATCTGGTGTAGTATTATTCTGACCCTTTAATTCTAGAATTTCCCCCCCTTTTATTCTAGGCTGTGGTTATTATTTCTTCTGCTTTTTTCCTATCTTCTATTTTCCCTCTCCTACTGGTACTCCTATGATGTGGACTTTGACACTGTCTTTTTACACTTCTTGTATATTTTCTATTTCTTTCTGCCCATCTTTCCTGTCCATATTGTACGCATTTTGCTCTTTATTCTTTTATTTCAACAATTACATATATGACAGTTTAATATTATCATGAATTCCAAAAAGAGATATTGATTATGTTTGTAAATTGGTCTGTTCCTCTGGGCATGATATCTTTGTGGTAGGGTGAGATATTATATATGTTTGTTTGATATTATATATGTTTGTTTTGTAAGTTCACAACTATTATGTACTTATTGTTTATGTATGTTTATATATGAGTGATATATTTCAATAAGTTTTTAAAAAACTAAAAAATAAATAAAAAAATAAATGCAAAGGCTTTATGTTTACTTGATTAAATCAAGATTATGGCTTTGATTCGACCATGTCATTAGGGTGACTCAGTTTGAGTCCCACTCCCTTTGTGAGCTATATAAATGGATACTCAATCAAGAAGACAAAAGTAGATACACAGAAGCAGATCTGAGAGGAAGAGAGAGAGCTCGGTAGACATGGAAGAGGACGCGGATCCTGCAGCCCAGAGAATCAGGGCCAGTCACCTGATACAGTTTGCAGCTGAAGAGATCAGAGTTCTGAGCGGCTGAGCAGGCACAGAGAACAACTAGCCCTCCAGCCTATAGCTGAGATAGGAAGAAGCTGGGCCCACGGAGCCTTAAGAGGAAAGAGGAAGGCAGAACCCTCGTAGACGTCACCTGCCATCTTGCTTCAAACATGGCAACAGACTTTGGTGAGGAAGTAACCTTGAGCTGGACTCTTTAGGGCCCTGTAACTGTAAGCTTTTACCCCAAATAAATACCCTTTATAAAAGCCAACAGATTTCTGGTACTTTTCATCAGCACCCCTTTTGACTGACACAATGTATTTCATTTTTTTGTATTTATAACTTCTTGCTTGTTCCTACTTTATGTTATGAATACTCACTTATCACCCAGGATATTTATTATGTTCAGTTTAAATTCTGGATCTGCCTCATGTACTGGACAGCATAATCCAGTGGGATGCTTCCCAACCTTCAATGTCAAAGGAATCACCTGGGTCTGCTCTTCAAAGGTCTGGGGTTTTGCTTCCGAAGGTCTGGGGTGGAGGCTTAGCATCTGCATTTCCAACAAGCTCCCAGCAACACCAATGTCAAGGGCTCCTCTGCGCACCGAGGCTCTTTTTGGCATTGTTCAGCTTGCTCAGAGAGCTGATGATTTTTCCCTGTGACCTCAATTTCCTCCTGAGGTTATCAACTAGGTTGGCTAAAAGTTTGTATCTAAGAAGACAGGCCAAAAACTAGGCCCTAACTTTTGCTACTTCTGGTGCTTTTAAGGCGAGGTTGGCCAGGACAGAGAGCCTTGGGCATGGATACCGTCTTTTCCACACCCTCACCAGGCTACTCCGCTCCTTAGGGGTCTCTTTATCAAGAGCTTGTTTTTATCAAATGTAATAACCTAGCCATCCACCCTGGGATTGTGGAGAAGAAAAAACTTACAGTGGCGGGCTAGCCCCCGGGGTCAAGGTTCTCTCCTACTCACTCCCTCCCTACCTAAGTGTGACAACTTACCCCAGCAGGGCAGGGCCGGGCTATTTTTCTGTCTTCCAGTGGCCATACAGCAGCCCTGGGGGTGGAGAAAGTAGCACTCTCAACCTTTCCCCCTCAGCCCCAAAGCCTACCCAGCTCTGCTTTGCTTTGGACTGACGTTTCCACTTCATCTGGGGCCACAGCACTCTACCTTCGGCTACCCGTGGGTCTCTCCCAGTGTGTATTTTGGCTTTTGCATGTCCTGGGTTTGGTTTGGATAAAGAGCCAGCAACCCATGCCATTTGGTAATGTTGTCCTCAATGCACAAACATGTTTACCCAATTAATTTCTTCATTTTTTCTGCACAGTGTCGACAAGCCGGGGCAGTGCTTGTCTGGTCACACATTCTGATTTGCAGAGCTGGAATTAAAAGAGCGTATTTGTTTCCTAGGGCTGTCGTGACAAAGTACCACAACCAGGTGGGTTAAAACCACAGGAATTTATTGTGTCACTGTTCTGAGAGGCTGAAAGTCCTAAACTGAGGTGTGATGGGACCATGCTCCTCTGAAACCTGTGGGGGAGAATCCTTCCATGCCTCTTCCAGCTTCTGGTGTTTCCGAAAATCCTTGGTGTTCCTTGGCCTGTGGTTGCACCCCTCTGGTCTCTGCGCCCTCCATGTCACACAGCGTTCTTCTCTGTGTGCCTGGGTCTCTTCTTGTGTGGACACCGGTCATATTGGATTAAGATCCTGCCCTCCTCCAGGGTGACCGCAGCTCAACTTGTCCATGACCTCCCTCTTTCCAATCAGGTCACATTCACACTGACAGGGTGTGAGGACCCTAGGAGCTGTTATTTGAGTGTCTGTTACATGCCAGGCACTGCACTAGTAACTCTTGATATCATCTCATTTAATGCTCATAAAACCCTATTAGTAGGCAGATGAGGACACTGAGGTCAGATGGATTAATTAATGTGCTCAGGTTCATGAAACCAGCAACCCTGACAGCCAAGATTTGCTCATAGGCCCAGAGCGCCTTTTTTAGACACTGGAGAGCGTGTGTGAGGGTTTTCAGGGGAAGTGTCCTTGGGTCAACGCCTGCTGGGCCGTGAAGAAAGCGGAGTCGGACAGAGGCGGAAGTTGAGCTGTGATGCAGGCCTGGACAAGAAATCCACTGAGTTTTCCATGGAGACAATTAGAGCAGGGATGGCTCTTCAAAACTGCCCCCAGTGAAAGCAAGGGGGCTGGAGTTTTATTCCCCCAAATGTACCAGTCACTGGGCCTAAGCTGCCCTGGGAAAGGGCCATGACTTGGGATGAAGCAGGTCTCTTCATCTGAGATCAGACCCTGGAGAGCTGCCGGTCGCCATTCCTGTGGGGGACTAGTGGGGCGTGGCAGTTTGAGATTATATATGAATTCCTAGAAGAGATACTGGATTGTGTTTGCAACCTGGTCTGTTCCTCTGGGCATGATCCTGTTTGACTATATTAGATTTAGCTGAGATTTCTGATTAAATTATGTAAAGATTAGGGCTTTAATTCAACTATGTCATTCGAGTGTGACTCAGAATTGAGTCCCAGCCCCCTTAGTGGGCTGATAAAACAGACTGTCACACAGAAGTAGACACACAGAGGAGAAAAACACAGCAGAGGAGAGACAGCTCGTTAGACAAGGCAGAGGCCCCTGGCAGAGAGAGGAGCCTGATAGGTCTACAGGTGACCTTGTGAAGAGAACAGAGCAGAGCAGCTGAGCTGGGAAAGAAATGAGTCCTGGGAAGAGAGATGAGCCTTATGCCAGCCTACGGCTGAGATCAGGAGGAGCTGGGACCCTGGAACCTTAAGAGGAAGAGGAAGGCTGAATCGTCTTGCCTTAACACGTGGCCAATGACGTTGGGGAAGAAAGTACCTTTCATGGCACCTTGAGTAGGACTCTTTAGGGTCTTGTGACTGCAAGCTTCTACCACAAGTAAATATACCTTTATAAAAGCCAATAGCCGTCCTGGTACTTTGTATCAGCACCCCTTTGGCTGATTAATACATGGAGGGAAATGAGCATTTCATTGCAGAGGTGGGGAGTCTAGGTCAGGGGTTGGCAAACTGCAGCTGGTGGGCCATCACCAGTCTGCTGCCTGTTTTTATAAATAAATTTCTATCAGAATACAGGATGTCTATTCATTTTTGTACTGCCTATTGCCAGTGGCAAAGCTGAGCAATTGAGATAAAGACTAAATGGCCTGCAAGGCCTAAAATATTTCCTGTCTGGCCCTTTACAGAAAAAGTGTACCAACTCTCGATCTGGGTGGCATGTCAGAGCATCTCCCATTAATGATCGTTAGCAAGGGGATGAATTCTAACCACACTTTACACTGTGAAAAATAGTGTCACCATAGACATACGTTTCTTTCTAGGATTTCAGGAAAAGGACATACTGGGTGAAAATAACATCTAGTTTTAATGTATCAGGTAAAAGCCCACATACTCAGCTGCTATTTCCTATATTCCTACATATTAATAAAGCACACAATCCACCCAAATTGTACAATCAATGGTATTTGGTGTATCACGTAGTTGCCCAATCATCACTTCAGTCATTATTAAAACATTTTCTTTATTCCAATAATAATAATAATAGATAAGCAAAGAAAGCTCTACCCCTTAATAATCACTCTCAATCTCTATGCATACCCTGCTGTACATAGCTGCTATTCTGTTTCTGTCTTTATAGTTTATTTGTATTTATATTTTGTATAGATAGAGTTGAACAATATGTAATACCTATTGTCTAATTTTTCACGTAGTATATTTCCTTTCTTTCTTATCCTTAATGAAAGATTATTAATATATCACTATACACTACTGTCCAATAATGCTTTGGTTGTATTTTTGCCCTATTGTAATATCTTGTAAAATTAATGTACATTTATTCAGTTTCAGAGAATAAGTCTTATTTATGCAGTTTTACCCATATTCATATTTCACATGAGGTTTCACTATATTCTACAGTCCCATGTTACATTTTCAGCTTTCTTTCTATTAATATAGATTACCTTAGACTTTCACTTCAACTACTGTCATGCCTATATATAAGCACTGTTAGCTACAAACACTATGATGTGCTTTCACCATTTCTATTCATTTCCAAAGATTTATGAACAAGCTTTTTATTAATTCTGCACAGATTAACCCTCAGTTTTCCATTCCCTAACCTTATTCTATTTTCTGGTAACCTATATTCTAGTTGTTCACTCCATGTATTTACACAAAATATTTAGCTCATAGTAGTACAATCCTATCAATATTTGTCTTTTTGTGTCTGGCTTGCTTCACTCAACATAATGTCCTCCACATTCACTCATGTTCTCATATGCTTCATGACTTCATTTCTTCTTACAGCTGCATAATATTCCATCATATGTATACACCATAGTTTGTTTTTCTATCCATTGGCTGATGGACATCTGGGTTGTTTCTACCTTTTGGCAATTGTGAATAGAGTTGCTATGAACTGCAGTGTGCAGAAATGTCTGTTTCTCAGTTCTTCTGGATATATACCTAGTAGTGGTGTTGCTGGGTGAAGTGGCAAATCTATATTCAACCTCCTTAGGAACTGCCAAACAGTGATGAAGCACCTCTTGTGATGCATTTTTTTAAAAGATTTATTCTCCTTTTCCCTCCCCCTCTCCCTCCCCTCCCCCTCCCCCTGCCCTACTGTTTTTGCTGTCTGTGTGATCTTCTGTATCTATTTCTCTTTTTGTCTTTTTGTCTCATTTTTTTCTCCTGTGGTTTCACCAGGATTCGATCCGGGAGACCTCTGATGTGAAGAAAGTTTCCCTGTCAGCTGCACCACCTCAGTTCCTGGTTTCTGTTGTGCTTCACCTTGACTCTCCCCTTCATCTCTTTTTTGTTGTGTCATCACCTTGCTGTATGACTCACTTGCATGGACACTGGCTTACCATGTGGGCACTCGACTTGCTGTGTGGGCACTGGCTTGCCATGCAGGCACTGGCTCACCATGCAGGCTCTCGAATGGGCACTTGGTCCACCACATGGGCATTCATGCAGGCACTTGGCTCACCACGCAGGTGCTTGGCTTGCTGCATGGGCACTCAGCTCACCACCTGGGCACTCAGCTCACCGCATGGGCACTGGCTTGCCACGCAGGCACCCTTTCTCTTCTTTTCACCAGGAGGTCCTAGGGATCAAACCTGGGTCCTCCCATATGGTAGGCAAAAGCCCTATCACTTGAGCCACATCAGCTTCCCACTTATGATGCCTTGGTTTGGATTTTCACAGACTTGGAACTGTAACCTTTTACCTGAAATAAATCCCCATTATAAAAACCAACCCATTTCTGGTACTTTGCATTAGCAGCCCTTTGACAAACTAAAACAGGTCATTTGTATTTTTATTGTTGAGTTGTAGCATCTCCTCATGTATCATGGATATTAAACCCTTATCTGATATGCGATTTCTAAATATTTTCTCCCATCAAGTCAGCTGTCTTTTCACCCTTTTGACAAAGACCTTTGAAGTATAAAAGTGTTTAATTTTGAGTAGACCCCGTTTATCAACTTTTTTCTTTTGTTGCTTGTGCTTTGGGTGTAAGGTCCAAGAAACCACCATCTGCCACAAGATCTTGAAGATGTTTCTCTAAATTTTCTTTTTGTAGTTTTATGATCCTGACTTTTACATTTAGGTCTTTGATCCATTTTGAGTTGATTCTTGTGTAGGAAGTGAGATAGGGTCCCTCTTTCATTCCTTTGGTTATGGATATCCAGTTCTCCTAGTATGACTTGCTGAAGAGATTGTTTTGTCCCAGTAATGTGAACTTGGTAGATACATCAAAAATCAGTAGACTGTAGAGGTGAGGGGCTCTTTCTAGACTCTCAAATCTATCCCACTTTTAATGTGTCTATCTTTATGCCAATACCATGTTGTTTGGACCACTGTAGCTTTGTACTATGTTTCAAGGTCAGACAGTGAGAGTCCTCCCATATCACTTTCCTTTCTTAGGATGTTTTTGGCTACTTGGGTGCCCTTTCCCTTCCAAATAAATTTGGTAATTGCCTTTTACATTTCTGTGAAGTAGGCTGTTCAAATTTTGATTGATATAGCATTGAATCTAGAAATCAGTTTGGGTAGGATTTACACCTTCACTATATTAATCTACCAGTCCATTAATATGGAATGTCTTTCCATTTGTTTAGGTCTTGTTTTCTTTTAGCAGCGTTTTGTAGTTTTCTGAATGTAGGTCCTGTACATCTTTGGTTAAATTGATTCCTTGGTATTTGAGTCTTTTTATTGCTATTGTAAATGGAACTTTTTCCCCCTGATTTCCTCCTCAGATTGTTCAATACCAGTGTACAGAAATGTTACTAATTTTTGTATGCTGATCTTGTAACCTGCTACTTTGCTGAGCTCATTTATTAGCTGAAGCAGCTTTGTCTTAAATATTTCAGAATTTTCTAAATATAGAATCATGTCATCTGAGAAGAGTGAGAGTTTTACTTTCTCTTTTCCTGTTTAGATGCCTTTTATTTTTTCTTCTCTAAATTCTCTAGCTATAAATTCTAGTAAAATGTTGACTAGCACTGGTATCAGTGGGCATCCTTATCTTGTTTCTGATCTTAGAGGGAAAGCTTTCAACCTCTCCCCACTGAGTACGATATTGGCTCTGGGTTTTACAAAATATAACCTTTATCATTTGAGGAACTTTTCTTTTATTTCTATCTTTTAAGTGTTTTTATCAAGAAAGGATGCTGGATTTTGTTGGATGCCTTTTGACATCAATCGAGAGGATCATGTGTTTTTTCTTCCTTTCAATTTGTTAATGAGATGTAAAACATTAATTGATTTTCTTATGTTGAACCACCCTTGCATACTAGGAATAAATCCCATTGGGTTGTGGTATATAATTCTTTTGATATTCTGTTGGATTCTATTTGCAAGTATTTTGTTGAAAAATTTTTTTAAGGTTTATTTTTTATTTATTTCTCTCCCCTTCCCCCCTTCCCACCCCCCCAGTTGTCTGTTCTCTGTGTCCATTTGCTGCGTATTCTTCTTTTTGTCCACTTCTGTTGCTGTCAGCGGCACAGGAATCTCTGTTTCTTTTTGTTGCATCATCTTGCTGTATCAGCTCTCCATGTGTGTGGTGCCATTCCTGGGCAGGCTGCACTTTCTTTCGCGCTGGGCGGCTCTTCTTATGGGGTGCACTCCTTGTGCACGGGGCTCCCCTATGTGGGGGGCACCCCTGCATGGCACGGTACTCCTTGTACGCATCAGCACTGCATGTGGGCCAGCTCCACACGGGTCAAGGAGGCCCAGGGTTTGAACCGTGGACCTTCCATGTGGTAGATGGATGCCCTATCCATTGGGCCAAGTCCGCTTCCCTTTTGTTGAGAATTTTGGCATCTATGTTCATTAGAGAGATTGATCTGTAACTTTTTTTTTTTCTTGTACTGTCATTATCTGGCTTTGGTATTAGGGTAATGTTGGCTTCATAAAATGTGTTGGGAAACTTACCCTCTTCAATTTTTTTGAAAGAGTTTAAGCAGCACTGGTGTTAATTCTTCTTGAAATATTTAGTAGAATTCACCTGTGAAGTCATTTGATCCTGGACTTTTCTTCGTTTGGAGATTTTTGATGACTGATTCAGTTTCTTTAAATGTGATTGATTTGTTGAGTTGATTCTTTTAGAGTCAATGTAGGTTGTTTGTGAGTTTCTAAGAATTTGTCCATTTCATCTAGATTGAATATTTTATTGGCATACAGTTTCTCATAATATCCTCTTACGATCCTTTTGATTTCTGTGGGGTCAGACATATCCCCCCTTTCATTTCTGATTTTAATTATTTGCATCTTCTTTTTTTCTTTGTTAATCTAGTTAGGGGTTTGACAAGTTTATTGATCCTCTCAAAGAGCCAGGTTTTAATTTCATTAATTTTCTCTATTGGTTTTTTGTTCTTAATTTTATTTATTTCTGCTCTAATGTTTATTATTTCTTTCCTTCTGCTTGCTTTGGGATTTGTTTGCTGTTCTTTTTCAAGTTCCCCCAGTATTCAGTTAGGTCTTTGATTTTAGCTTTTTCTTTTTCTTTTTCCAAATCAAATGATCAGCATTATTTTCAATGAACATTGATTGGAGAATAAACCTTGGACCTGTGGCTGCAGCCTTGCTACTAACCCCGACTCAACTGAATTTATCTGAGACAACCACAAACAGAGAGGCAGGTCAACTAAGCCTACTCCTCTGTAGAGATTTCCAGGGCCTTCTTTTTAAATATAGGCATTTAGGTCTATAAATTTCCCACTCAGCACTGCCTTTGCTGTATCCCGTAAGTTCTGATAAGTTGTGTTCTTTCTTTCATTCGTCTTGAGATACTTACTAATTTCACTTACAATTTCTTCTTTGACCCACTGATTGTTTAGGGGTGTATTTAGTTTCACACATTTGTGAATTTCCCCCTTTCATGTCTATTATTGGTTTCTACCTTTATTCCATTATGATCTGAGAAAGTTCTTTGTATAATTTCAGTCTTTTTATATTTATTGAGACCTGCTTTGTGACCCAACATGTGTCTCTTCTGGAGAAAGATACATGAGCACTTGAGAAGAATGTACAACTCCCTGATTTGGGATGCAGTTTCTGTATATGTCTGTTAGGTCTAGCTTGTTTATCTTATTTTTCAGGTTCTCTGTTTCCTTGTTGATCTTCTGCCTAATTGTTCTATGTAATAATGTGAGTGGTGCATTGAAGTCTCCCACTATTATTGCAGAGAGGTCTGTTTCTCCCTTCAGTTTTGCCAGAGTTTGCCTCATGTATTTTTGGGCACCCTGGTTAGGTACATAGATATTTATGACCATTATGTCTTCCCAGTGAATTTTCCCTTTTATGAATATATAATGGCCTTCTGCATCTTTTATAAATTTTTTGCTCTTTGAAAGTCCTTTTTGTACAATATTAGTGTAGCTATCCCTGCTCTTTTACTATTTGCATGTTTTCCAACATTTCACTTTCAGTCCATTTGTATCCCTGGATCTAAGTAGCCTCTCTTGGAGACAGCATACAGATGATCCAAGTTTGTTTGTTTTCATTCTGTCATCCCATATCTTTTGATTGGGGAGTTAATCCATTCACATTCAATGATATTACTGTAAAACATTATTTACTTCCACCATTTTATTCTTTGGCTTTCATATGTCATGTCTTATTTTTATCAGTCTTTTTACTTTTTTTGTTTTCCTTTCTGATAGTCTTCCCTTCCATACTCTCCTTCAAGCCTCTCTTCTTTCAGACTGTAAGGCTGTCTTTAATGCTTCCTGCAAAGCTAGATTCTTTTTTATGAACTCTCTTAGTTTCTGTTTATTTGTGAATATCTGAAACTCACCTTCATCTTTGAAGAACAATTTTGCTGGATAAAGAATTCCCAGCTAGCATTTTTTTTTCCTTCAGTGTCTTAATTATATCATATCACTGTCTTCTTGCCTCCATGGTTTCTGATGAGAAATTTGCACTAAGTCTTACTAGGTACCCCTTTTATGTGATGGTTTGCATCTCCCTTGCACTCTCAGATTTTTTTTTTTCTCTTTGACATTTGACATTCTGAGTAGTATGTGTCATGGAGTAGGTGTATGTGGATTTATTCTGATTGGGGTGTGCTGTACTTCTTAGACAAGTAAATTTATGTTTTTAATGAGAGTTGGGAAATTTTCAGCCATTATTTCCTCAAATGCTCTTTCTGTCCCTTTTCCTTCTCTTCTCTTGAATGTCCATGAAATGTATTTTGATACTCTTTGTGCTATCATTCAAATCCCGGAGCCCCTGCTCAGTTTTTTCCATTCTTTTCTCTCTGTGTTCTTTTCTCTCTCCAATTTCAGCCATTATGTCTTTTGCATCATTTAGTCTTTCTTCTATTATTTCGAGTTTACTGTTGTATGCCTCTAATGTGTATTTGATCCTGACTATTTTGTCTTTTATTCCCATATTCTCTGTTATTTTTCTATTCAGTTTTTCAAATTCTTTTTGTGCTCACCCAGTGTCCTCTTAATATCCTTCATCTCTTTATCCATGTTGTCTTTCAACTCATTGATTTGATTTAGGAGATTTATGTGATTATCATTGATTAATTGTCTTAAATCCTGTGTCTCATCAGGACTTTTTGGTTTGTTCCATTGTCTTGGCCACCTCTTCCTATTTCTTAGTATGGCTTGTAATTTTTTGCTGATGTCTAGGCATCTGATTATGATTATGAGTTTACTCTGATGCACAATTTCTCTCTCTTGTATAGGGATTTCAGTGGCAGGAGGCTGTGTGTTACTGCTGTTCTTTGATTCTTCATTCAACCTGTTCTATCTCTCTAGGATTATCTCTGTTTAGTTGTTCAGATATGGGCCATGGTCCCAGTAATGGCTTGCAGACCCACTTCCAAGGGCCTTGGGGAGGGAAGCTGAAAAGGCTGGAAAAAATCCCTTATTTATTTACTTTTAATTTCCTTGCATGCACTTCCTTGGTCCACCAGCAGATGGTGCTCTTAGACAGACTTCTCAGTTTAAAGCCTGGTCAGATTGTGTTTGCTGCAACACTGACCTCAACAATGTGACAGAGGAGCCTGCCTCAAGTCTAGTCAGAGCCTTGTATATCAAAGCTTCTCAGATGCTGTTCTCTAATCTTTGCTGGCAGCCCCTCCCTTTTCCCAGGTAGGGATTATTCCACTCCCCTCTGCATCCTCAGCAACCAGTCCCAGTCATTAAGGAGGGTACTTTTGAGAGCTGGATCTCTTTCATCCCCTGACTGCTCCCAGAGCAAACAATGCTGTGTCTTACCTAACCTGGAAGGGACACAGCCTTAGGCTGCATTCCTCTTTCTCCCCTTTCCCGGGAAGATGGATCCCTGCATCTCCCTCTGTCCATTTCCACTGGCCAGAGACTGAATAATTCAAAGCTGTCTGCTTTGAGGGTGGGGAGATAGGTGCCGGCAGCCGCAGCTGCAGTTCTAACTCACAGTTTTGACATTGAGATTCTTTTCCTGTGCCCCTTTCTCTCCTGATTGGTGTCCAGCCTTCCCCCTTGTGCCCTAAACCCTAAAAAAATTTTTCCAGGACATTTCTGCCTGTCCTCTAGTTATTTTTCTGGGAGAGAATTCTAATGTTATTTTCTTAATAGCTCAAATTAATCTCTATTTGAGTCCCCAATCCACCAAGGTTGAAGAATATTAATTTCAGTCAGTTCAGGATTTGTGTACCCCCTCTCCCATTACCTGCTTCTGATGACCTACCCTGGAGTTACAGCTAATTCTGGAAGGCAAACAAAACCTCATCTTTGGGGATTAGCTGGTGCCTGATGTCACCTGTCCACATTGGGACCTGCTGAGATGGCCATATTATTGGTGGCCAGTTGTCATCAAAGGCTGCTCTTCCTTATTTCCTTCCACAAGACTTTTTACCTGGATTGCTCTCTCTACTTCATTTATGCCTCTTCCAGGTACATAAGAGCCTCTCTGTTGCTTCTAGGACATGCATGTCTTCCTGAGGCCCCAGCTGCCCTAGATAGACATTGGAATCATTTCTTCCCCCTCTCTGAGCACTAGCTCCATCCCACTCTCTCCACTGAGGCTCTGCTTTGAACATAAGTCCTGGGTCCCTTTTGCTCTCGTACCCCACAAAATATCTGGAGCGTCTTCTACTCCCTGTGGGTTTGGCTGAATGCAGGGCATGGTCCCTTCTCTCCAGGACCCACCAAGTTTCTCTTTCATTTCTTTACCTCCAAATCTCCTCTTTACTATGAACCTGGGGATTTTTATCAAGTCTGAGGCTGGGTTAAGGAATGGTGTCTGGGTAGTAAGGAGGAAGTCTTACTCTTGTTCAAGATATTTTCTTCCAAATCTTTTTTACTATGTGATCCTTCCCCACTCTTGAGGCAGTGAGCGTAGAGTGGCCTCGCTGCTTAAGGGCAGGCAGGGACAAAGGAGTGAAGCAAAGAGTAAAGGAAAAACTATAACCTGAAACTGCTGGTTGCTACACTAGTTAAAATGCCAAATATGCCAGAAAACATAATCATTTTCCACTTAAGGAAACCACTGCAAGAACAAACCTTGCATCTGTGTTGCAGAATTAATAATAACTCAGCTCTTTCCCACAAGCAGGTGAGAGCAGAGCAGGCAGGAGTGGCACAGGTGATTCACTTTTCTGTTGTTCCTGGTGCCAAAGACCTGGAGTCAGCAAACAGATTTCTCCCCAGTCTGACTACTGAAGCCCCTGGAATTGCTTAAGCTTATCTTTAGCCACCATCTCAGGCTTGCAAGAGTTTTGCAACATCCTTCCTAAAAAAAAAAGTCCAGCAACCACAAGCTGTCCACAGTAGAGCCAAATGACTCATAGCCAGCAATGTTTTACATGTCTTCGGAAATCATTATCAACTTTCCACCAATATTTCCAATTATTTTCTAAAGGGTATTTATTCCCAGAGAATCTATTTTCTTTTTTCTTTTAAGGAGGTACTAGGGATTGAACCCAGGACATCATACATGCAAAGCAGGTGCTCAACCACTGAGCCATACTTGCTCCACAGAGGATCTATCTTTTCTTTAAAGATTTATTTGGTTTATTTATTTTTCCCCACCCCCTTGTTGTTTGTACTTGCTGTGTCTGTTCATCCTCCTTGTTTTTTTTATGAGGCACCAGCAACCCAGCCCAGGATCTCTGATATGGGAGGGAGGTTCCCAATCACTTGAGCCACTTCTGTTCCCTTCTTTGTTGTGTCTCTCATTATGTTTTCCTCTTTGTGTCTCTTGTTGCATCGGCTCGCTGCACCTGCCCATTGGATCAGCTTACTGTCTTGCTTGTCTTCTTAGAAGGCACCAAGAACTGAACCTGGGACCTCCCATGTGGTAGGCAGGAGTTCAATTGCTTGAGCCACATCTGCTTCCTGAGAGGATCTGTATTTTGAAGTGACATCATCCATCCCAATAGTTAATCCCATTATGGGGACCAACCGAGAGGTATCACCAGTGGTTTTCTGGTCAATATTTAACAATTGAATTTCCTAAGAAAGGTGGCCAAGAGAGCCCTGATTTGTGGCATTTGCCAATTTCCGTTTGCTTGGGCTTGGAACACTCAAATAGCTGAAGGCTGGAATTGCTGGAATAGCTTTAATCCTACGAGATCTCTCTGCCTGGTCTCTGCAGCCTCCTGTAAGCTTCATCTCTTACATGTCAGTTCAGCGCACCCTTGGTGTGTATTCTAAAGAGAGCCAGGAGGAAACAGCAGCTTTGGGCTGACCTACACTTGGAAGTCACACAGCCTCACTTATGTCATACCCTTTTGGTCGAAGAAGTCACCAGAAGTTCCTGCTCAGATTCAAAGAGGGAAAACACAAAGCCCACCTCTCCGTGAGAGGCGTGTCAGTCATATCACAAGAAGAACGTGTGGGGAATGTGTATACGTATGCACAGACACATACACATACATATATACACATATATGTACTGGGCTAGCCCATCTTTTCTGAGAAGTTGCCTACATATTGGTTGCTGATTATCCTCTAGCATCTCACACGTGTAGGTTCATCATCTCTAGCAAGCCTGCACGACCAACAGGCAGCAGCAGTTGGTTCCTATACAGTATATATATTTAATTTTTAAAAATTGCCCTGACTTGGTATTCCATGGCTCCTCAGTACAGGAAACCCAAGTGCCTGCCTGCCAAGCGAGCATTGATGGCAAATCAGACCAGGTGGGACACATTTTTTGCATGTCTCCCAGCAGACACAAGCCCACGTGTTCTAGCACTTTTGCAGTAGTTCTCTGAGGTGGTAATAATGAGGTGGCCCATGATGGGATAATGGGTGATACCCCTGAGTGCCAAAACTGCCAGAGCAGGAGCCAGTGTAGCTCAGTGGTTGAGCGCCTGCTTCATATGTATGAGGTCCTGGGTCCAATCTCTGGTACCTCCTGAAAAAAAACACCCAGACTGCCAAAACACATCTACATTGACTCTGGGTTTGCTACCCATCCGCTCAAAGGAGAGGCCACACCTACAGTGCCAGTTCTTGCGGAACATGCAACACCTGACACTGGTGCCACCTGACAACACCTGATCCAGACATAATGGAATCTTCTATAGTCAGGGACCCCAAGCCCCCAGTTGCTTTCATCCAAAGTTCAGATCTCTCACTCCAGCCTGCCTGAAGGATGAGAGAGGAGGAAATAATTGGCTTTGATTATTTTTTTCTGAGACAGAGGTGGGGAGGAGGTGGCGCTTGAGGTTTGGATTCGTGTCCTCCGTTCCTACCCGCCTTTCCTGGTTGCTTATTGTCTCTGCAACAGCAGAACATTTGTTTATGGCTTTAAGACAGTCACTGGAGGAAGCACGAGAGAGTCTGCTCTTTCTCATATTTACCAAACCTCAGCCATTCCCCGTGGAGAGAGAAGGAGTTGTCAGAACAAGAGGAACATAGATGATACAATATCCCTCCTAACCTAAAATGGGCTGTGCTCAACGTGTGGAACTCCGAATGGGTTATCCCGTAGGAGATCAGTGCCCGGCCTGGTTCACAAATGCACGACGTGTCTGTAACGTTGGGTGAGGGTGGAAGGTAGCAGCAGACGGGGTGACTGGGCTTCAGCGCCTGAGGCCAGCTCCCCTAAGCCGGTCCTGCCTTCCACAGCGTCTTCCTTCCTGTACTTTTGAACCCATCCTGCAAGTTCCTCGTATGCTGCATGCTCTGACAGCAGAGGCAATGCGTGTCTGACAGCTGGGAGCACAGGGGTAGCCAGAGGTAAGTACAGTCATTTATAGGACAGGCTCTGCCTGCATTTTTTAAAAATAGTGAAATGTGGTTTTGAGTAGCTAGGAAATGGTTTTTTGCCTTTTTTTTTTTTTTTGCAGCAAAAGCACGTTCACAATGAAACCTACATGAAATCGGGGGCAAGGAGGGATGGGGCTGCTGGTTCTGAAGTCTACTAGCCCACGAGAACGGCCATTTGGTTTGCACTTAGCCCGCACACTAGGTGTTTAAGCTGATCTGTTGCTGCTTGACTGCCACAGTTCTGAAAAGAACCCGAAGCTCATTTTTAGTGAAGGTCAAGTTGGAGTGTGCAGATTCCCTGTTGTTCAGCAACGCATTCTCTGTGTTCGGTGGTCTGTTTGAAAACAGGGAGCTCTGCCGGGTGGAAAATCCTGTTGTTGTAACGATTCCCTATGTGTCATGCATACATCCCCAGCTTGAACAAACTAGGACTCTTGTCTTTCCTGCCTGGATGGATGCCTCCCCCAAGTATATGTACACCTTCCTGCAGCTACCGTTAATTGGGCAACTGCTGCCTTGTGCTAACTAACAATTTCTACATTCCTGGCTTGACATGTAGGTAACTCCATTCAGAGAGGTGACTGTTTTATGAAACCCACAGTGCTTTCTCAAAGGATATGCTTAATGGGTATCTGTTGATTTAATTTGAGTGGAATTCAGGAATTTGCACTTAGCATTCAAACAATCCTGCCTCACACAGTAATGGTGCCTGGGGTTTTTGCAATGAGCTTCAGGACCTTGCAGGCTCAGGTTCAAGGGCAAGTACAGCAGCAGCTAGTGGGCCGTACACGTGATGTTGAGGACAGCTCTTCCCTAGCATTTTTGGGCCTGACGTTGTTCTAAGTGCCTCACTTATTTTTATTTGTGTATGTGTGTGTTCAACAATATACTTCACTCTCAGAATTTTCCCTGCCAGAGGTAGAAATAGATTTAGGAGGACCAGGAATGTGTATCTGAGTATCAGTGCCTTTGTCAAGGATCTGTAGACTTCTGTAAGGCTGCCTCCTCCTCCTTCATCCACTTCCATACTTTGTTCCATAATCACTTTCTCACCTGAGATTTCTGTAGCTGCTGTTTATTCTCTTTTTTTAAATCAATTTTATTGATATGTATTAATAAAACATAATTCATCCAAAGTGTACAATCAATCATATTTGATATAATCACATAGTTGTGCATTCATCACTTCAATCATCATTAGAGTATTTTTGTTATTTCAATAATAATAGTAATAAAAACCAGACAAACAAAATTCCTCACCTCTCAATTTCTCACTGTTTCCCCTGCTGTACATAGCTGTTGTTTCTGGCTATTCTTGCACTTTTATTTATTTATTTACTTAGTGCTTCACTTACACTATTCCATCTGAGCCTTCCAGTAACTCAAGTTTACAGATGAGGAAACTGAGGCACAGAGACATTAAGAACTTGCCCAAGGTTATGCAGTCAGGGAGTAGCAGACTCGAACTTAGGCAGTGGGGTTCCAAAGTTGGTGCTTTTGTCCAATATGCCATCTTGGGAAAAGGACTGATACTGCGAGGTACACCAATCACATAGCAGGCACTTGTACTAGCTGTTGTTATCTACATTTTACAGATGAGTAAACTAAGGTGCATAGAAGCCAAGCAAGTATTAGGACCCAGATTTGAATCCAGGGGGTCTGGCTTCAGACGACTGTGCTATTGCAGTCTCAGTGCAGCCAGATGATCCGTAGCTGCCCAACCTGAATTGTTTTGTGCAGGTTTAACCAGCCAGAGATGGTGCACCATAGACTCTTTTTACAAGAAGACACCACCGAAATTTCCATCAAGGCTAAGAATCACAATGTCCTTGAAGATCAGTGGGGCAGAGAGACATGCCAGGTTTCTTCTCAGATGAGGTGAGAAAATCGTCCTGGGCAAGAGGGAATGGCTAGTACTTTACTTGGATATTTTAAGATAAGACCAAAGCCCAGGGGTGTTTGTGCCTTCCAGGGTTACGATGTGTGAGGAGCCAGGGGAGTTGAAGGGTAAGCCCTGCCATTTCCCTGGGTTCACAGCAGGCAAGGGGGGCCTGGGATCGGGAGCGGCCCAGGTGGAAGGTTTTCTGACCCGCCTGGCCTGAGGAGCCACCTAGGGGCCAGGTCTGGGTAGGCCAGTGCTTCCTTGCTCTGGCTCTCCTTGGACTCAGTGGGCAGTCTGCTCCCAGAGCCCGTCCACCTTCAGGGCTGGAGCACCTAACTGCAGGTAACGGGGAGAGTCTCCTACATGCAAGTGCTCCATTGCAGTGACACCACATCAGAGCTCTAGGCAGGAAAAAGGACTTGCTGAACCGAAATGATAACTCATTAGTTGTGCCTTAACCAAACCAATGGGGCACTTAAAATTTTTGCTTATTCTAGTTAGGGAAAGGGAGGCTGTTTTAGTTTCCCAGCTGCTAAATATCAATAACTACCAAAGAATGGGTTGCCTTAAGCAATGGGAATTTATTGGCTCACAATTTTGAGGCTAAGAGAAGGTCAAAATCGAGGCATCAGCAAGGCAGATGTTTCTCCCCAAGACGGCGGCATCCAGGCAGTGGCTGCTGACAGCCCCCGGTCCCTGGCTTGTCTGTCGGATGGCAATGCACGCTCTGGCATCTTCTCCTTTCTCGTTCAGGTTCGTGGATTTCCAGCTTCTGGCTGTGTCCCGGGCCTTTTCTCTGTGTGTCCAGTTTCCGTTGCTTATCGGGACTTCTTTGCTGTTGGATGAAGCCCACCCTCGTTCAGTCTGGGCACGCTTTAAGGAACAACATCTTCAAAGGTCCTGTTTATGAATGGGTTCCCACGCACAGGGCCAGGGTCTGGGACCTGAGCATGCCTTCTGGAGGGGCCACAGTGCAACCCCCAACAGAACCCAAAATGTAAACAGTTACATTAAAAAGAACATGATTTCCCATGAAGAAATCTGGTGCCTCTCTGCTAGGGCTTTATCTAGCATTCCCTTCACTGAAAGGGCACAGCTTTGTATTCGGCGTTGGGGAAAGACCATCCGAGCACTGGGTCTTCCAGCTGCCTGCCAGGCAGCACTCAGGAGGGAGGATGAAGGAGAGAAGGAGAGAAGGAGGGAGGAGGGAGGAGGGAAGGCCTCTGGGTTGATGGCTCCTTGGGACTCGCCATAGCTCCTATGCCCACCAGCAGTGAGCACGGCAGGGGATGCGCCCACCAGGCTATAGGTCCCTAGTCCCTAGGGAAGACTAGAGAGGAAGCACATGATGGTTGTTTTCCAAACATGGAATGGGAATAATGATGCTCAACTCACAGGGCTAGTGTGAGGACTGAACAAGCACGGTGCCTGGCACAGAATGGGCGACTGAAAGTGGGCACCGTCTTGTCACTGTCAATGTGATTTAGCTGAGGGTGATCTGGCTGCAGCACTCCCTCCCCTGAGTTGATGCAGCTGATCTCACTGGCTAGGTGGGTGCTCTTCCTTTTTAAAAAGTTTCTTTTAAAAAATTTATGAAATATAACACACAGAGTTCATAAGATATAAATAACTGCATAATGAAAAACATAAAGAAAAGTCCCATCTAACTACTAAACTGTAATTACTACCCAACTCAGGAGCTCCCATCCCCACCTAATGGGTCTTGTCCAGGCCAGGCACCCCCTCACCCCCACAGAGGTGACCTCTCTCCCTTCATGGGAACGACATCTTTGCTTTTATATATATATGTGCAAATGTTCTATATGTATGCATATATATATATTTATATATAATTTTATCACCTGTTAATAGATATATCCTCCAATATTATTTTGTCGTTTTAAAAGTTTACATAAATGGGTTCTTATGTATTCTTTTGTGTCTTACTTCTTTCGTGCATCATTACAGTTTTTAGATGCAACCACACTGTTTTGGTAATTGTAGTGTGTTCATTGTCATTGCTATGTAGGAGCTCTCTATAGGAGTGTGCTACATTTTGTTTATCCATTCTACTGGAGATGCACATCGGGTATTTTCCAGGTTGGCATAATTACTCACAATGTTGTTATAAATAGGAATTTTGCAAACAGATTGTTGAAGTCTTGGTAGCTTGCAATCAGCCATGGTGGGAGTATTTAAACCATGGAAACTGGCAAATGCTACACATCAAGCCAGGAAGTTGGCTAGCCACAGCAATGGAAATAACCATGTGGTGTCATACCTGTCAAAAATCCTGTCCACACACGTGTGGATTTATTTTTATGAATCTCTACTGTTTCATTCTTCTCTTGGTCTATCCCCAAGTCAACATCACACTGTCGTATCAACAGTAGCTTTATAAGACCAAGTTTTGATATCTCGTAGAGATTGTCCTTCCACTTCTGAGGGTAACTTGCTCATTCTTGCTCTTGGATTTCTTTGTAAATTTAGATTCAGCTGGTCAAGTTTTTACAGAAAAATCTGTTGGAATTTTAATTGAGGGGTTCCATTGAATCTGTCAATCAGTTCTGGGAAGAAATTTTTAAATCTATTTTAATGAGTTTTTTATGGATATTACTCATTACTGTGTAATATTGATTGATATATTTTCCCTCAGTTTGTCATTTGTCATTTACCTTTTCCACAAGGTTTTTTTAAACTTGCAGAATGACTTTATTTTTATGAAACAAAGTCTATCAACCTTCTCCTTTATAGCTTCAAGGATCTGTGTCGTACGATTAAAAATCCAATTTAATTTAAACAATTCTCTGTTTTATTCTATTATTCAGTGGTTTCCTTAATGATTAAAATCCAAAGATTAAAATTTTTGATCCATCTTGAACTTATAGTAAAGTGTGGAGGTAGGTGTTCTTTTTCTTTTTCTCTCCCATCCTCCCTGCCTCCCTTCCATCCTACCTTCTTTCCTTCCTTTTCTTCTTCCCCCCTTTCTTTCTTTCCTTCTTTCAAGATGGCTAACCTATTGTTCCACACCATTTATAAAATAGTCTATCCTTCCCTGTTTGATGTGAAATGCCACCATTATTATAAACTAAATTCCTATAAGCATTTGGGTCTATTCTTAGACTTTTTCTTTTGCTTCATTTACTCATTCTACAAAGCCCAGGCACATATAATTTAAAATATTCCAGTATCCACATTTTTAAAAGTGAAAAAAAGTCAAATTAATATTACTAATATATTTAATTCAATTCATTTTACCCAAATATCATAATTTCAACATGAAATCAATATAAAAATTATTAATGATATAGTTTATATTCTTTTTTTTCCATACTAAGTCTTCAAAATTTGATCTGTATCTACTAAATTAGATGCTCAAGACTTTATCTTTGTTATGGTAGATCTTGAGTAGTCTTAGCTCTATGACTAGGTTAGCCCTGGACCTACTAGTTCTGTCCCTTGCAGACTCAGTTCAATGATGTCTCTTCACTCTGGTGGATTGGAATTTTAACATCTTCCTGTGACTTTGTAAATCCATATTACTCAGGGGTCTCCAGAAAATAGAACCAACATGAGATATGTGTAAGGAATTTGCTTACACAACTATTGGGCCTGGAAAGTCTGACCTATGTAGGGCTGGCTGCAGGCTGGAATGGTGATTCTGAAGTACTGAGTCCAAATTCCCCAGAGAAAACTTGCAGGCTGGAAATTCCAAGAAGACTCCATGCTGATGTCTTGGGGCAGACATTCTTCAGACCTCTGGGACCCTTAGTTCTTGCTATTAAGATCTCCAACTGATTGGGTAAGGTCCACCTACATTATGGAGATAATCTCCTTTATTCAAGTCAATTAATTGTAGAGGCTAATCCCATCCACAAAAAACCTCCACAGTAAAGACCAGACAAGTATTTGACCAAACACCTGGACACCATAATCTAGCCAAGCTGACACAGAAAATTAACAATCCCAGTCCACTCCTTGTCAACTTGGTACCCATACACATCTTCTTAAATCATACTTAAATCTCCAAATAAAGAAAATAACGAAGTCATACTTTCACCTAACATGATACAATTTTCCTGCATACAATCAAAAATACACTAACCCCTTCATCAGAAGAGAATGCAAATCCTTGGGTGATAGTCATGCTTCTCCTTGTTATCTTGAAACTTAAATATTATCATGTAAAGTGAGTACAACTTATGCTAAAAGATAGGGGAATAACAAAGGGAAGGAAACAAGAGATTATATATATACACACAGAGAGACATATTCTTAATAAAATAAGGAAAATATTCATAAAAATGACAGTTCTTACTTCTGCAACTGGTTCCATGGTCATAGCTGACATTTATCACCACCTCTCCCACTACCAATCAATATTCTCTTTCCCCTCAGCAAGCACCTCAGCTGGTTCTTGCCTCATGCAGTCACCCAAACTTTCATTTTTAAGGGTCTGAGCCATTGGGAGTCCTGCCCGGATTGGGTTATTATAGTTTTCATTGACTTTAATCATACCCTAAAGGATCTTCTATATTCAAGCATATGCGTGCTTACCTCCATGATGTGATAGCAGTCCAATTTCTCCTTGGTAATCAGGATCAATCATCCCAGGGAATGCAGTAACTCTCTTCTTTGTTGAATCAGAGGAGCCTGAACTGGCTAGTGGGCAGTCTAATTTCCAGTTCAATGGAATCATTGTTGTGTTTCGTAGTGGAAGCACTACTCCCTTTGGAATGAAGATGACTAGACTAAAAGCACATAAGATTTTTAGAACAGGAAGCGAAAATTTTGCTAGTGGATCATCTGCGTAACAGTGAGTAGTGCCACTCCCATTTCTACTCCTTGATTCCTAGATGATGGTGTAACAGTTGATATTATTTATGAATTCCAAAATGATATATTGATTAAGTTTGTAAACTGCTCTGTTCTTCTGGGCATGATGACCCTTTAACCTCTGTATTAAAATTCAGAGGTTTCACTTTTACTTTATTAAAGCAAGATTAGGGCCTGATTTGACCACATCATTATGGCATGCAGGGTTGAATCCCCATCTCCTTTGCAGGCTGATCAAACAGACTCTCACATAGAGGTAGAAATATAGAGAGGGAGAACACAGAAGAAGAGGACAGCTCATTAGACATGGCAGAGGCCCTGGGAAGAGAGATGAGCCTGATAGGCTATAGCTGATCTTGTGAAGAGACCAGAGCAGTTGAGCCCAGAAAGAAATGAGCCCCAGGAAGAGAGACAAGTCTTACGCCAGCCTACAACTGAGATCAGAGGGAGCTGGGACCACAGAGCCTTAAGAAGAAGGAAGGCTGAACCCTTACAGACATCACCCACTGTCTTGCTTAAACATATGGCCAATGATTTTGGGTGAGGAAGTACCTCTTATGGTACCTTGTGTTGGACTTTTTAGGACCTGGTGACTCTAAGCTTCTACCCCAAATAAATACCTTTTATAAAAGTGAACACATTTTTGGTACTTTGCATCTGCACCCCTTTGGCTGGCTAATACACTTGGCTACATGACAAACAACACTGTATATTGGGTATAATTTAAAGCACATGCAGCTTCCAGGAAAACATTGCCCTAGCCCTGCAAGATATTGCCACCAAGTGTTACCATACTTGAATCTTCAAAAGGCCATTCTGCTGTTCTATTAAATTTACCTGTTACAAGATGATGGGATTCATGTTAAGACCAGTGATTTCCCTGAGCATGTGCCCATTCCTGCATTTCATTTGTTATGAAAGAAGTTTCTTGACCAGAAGCAATGCTATGTGAAATACGATGATGATGGATAAGGCATTCTGTAGGTCCAAGGATGATAGTTTTGGCAGAAGCATTGTGTTCAGGGAAGGCAAGTCTATATCCAGAGTGTCTATCCCAGTAAGAACAAAATGGTGCCCCTTCCATGATGGAAATGATCCAATGTAAACAATCTCTTATATGGAATAACTTTAGGAATAGTGTCGTATCAGGGACTGAATGTTGGTTTCTACTTCTGGCAGAGTGGGCACTCAGGAGTGACTGTAACCAAGCCAGCTTGGTTAGTGGAAGTCCATGTTGCTGAGCCTGTACATTTCCTCCATCCCTACTACCATGGCCACTTTGTTCAATGAGCCTATTGGGCAATGATAGGGATGATAGGGAAAGAGGCCAATTGATATCCACAGAGCAAGTCATCCTATCTACTTTATTATTAAAATCTCCCTCTGCCAATTTAGAAAGGTTTATCTACATACATCTCCTATGAGACTTCCTTATTACCAATTTTCCAACCATGTTCCTTCCAAGCCCCTGAACATCCAGCCAAACCATTGGACACAGTCCATGAATTGATATACAAATGTACTCCAGCCATTTCTCCTTCCAAGTAAAATGAACAGCCAGGTACATTGCTAAAAGTTCTGCCCCCTGGGAAGATTTCCCTTCAACACTGTCCTTCAAAGACATCCCAGAAAGTGGCTGTAGTGCTATAGCAGTCCACTTTCAGGTGGTGCTTACATATCATGCAGAAGATTTCTCTTCCTCAGTCAATGGATCATAGGATACTCTCCAAGAAGCCGTAAGTGCAGAAACAGAAGGGCCATGGGCACTTCCTCATGTAACTTGTTTGTACCTTCAGGACCAGCTCTAGCCTATCTATCTTGTCTATACCAGTTCCGTTTGATGATAGAGTGCTGCTGTGCACTCCCAGCTTCATGGCTTGGTGGGTCAGACAATACCCAGTTCTTGATGTGCAGCTCAGGTCTCATGATAACTTAGTGTCCCATGGCTAAGTGGTTAAATGTTCAGTCTCTACCAAGGCCAAACCACAACTTGTTTCTCAGAATGAGTGTAATTATTTCTGGAGGATAGCAGGACTTTGTTCCACAATCCTAAGGGTTTGTGCCGTGGTTCTCCTATAGAAGCCTGCCAAAAGTGCCAAGCAGCATCTCTATTTGGCAATGATAATTTCAAGTATCATTGGATCTGCTGGACCTTATGGCCCAGGTGGCAGAGCAGTTTGTATGGCAGGTTGAATCTGTTGCAGAGTCTTCTCTTCTGGTTCCCACTCAAAGCTAGATGTTTTCAGGTCATACTCAAATGAGGAATATATTGCCTTCAACATCCAAAGAGGTCCATAAGCATTGAACCTCGTTTTGTTTGTAGGAGGGGACAAATACAGCAGCTTATCCTTCATCATTGAAGGGATATCTCAACATGTCACATGTCTTTGCACACCTAGAACCTCAGAAAACATTTGCCAAATCAGTAGCTTCCTATCAGGTACCAGGGGATCATTGTTACTTTGCTCAAGCAATTATACCACATCTGGAACAGCAGCTGCAATTGGATTCACTGCCTGGTTAAGTTTACAATAATCCACTCTAATCTTCATGATCCATCTGTCTTCTGTACAGGTCAAATAGGAGAACTGAAGGAAGATGTGGCAGGAATCACCATCCCTGCATCCTTCAAGTCCTTGGTGATGGCACTGATCTCTGCAATCCCACCAGGAATGTGATATTGCTTTTGAATAACAGGTTCCTAGGTAGAGGCAGTGGCTTGCTTCCACCTAGCCTTTCCTGCCATATTAGCCCTCACTCCACGGAACAGGGGAATCAATGTGGGGCTTCTGCCAGTTGCTGAGAATCTCTATTCCAATTACGTATTCTGCATCTGGAGAAATAACCACAGAATGGGGTTGGGGAACCATTGTGAAAAGAACTTGAATGAAAACTCTCTTGATCCCATGACCTCCATAAGCCCCTACTCTCACTGGTAGAACAGTGATGTTTTGGGCCTCCTGGAAATAGTGTCAGTTCAGAGCTGGTGTCCAGTAAGCCCCGAAAATTCTGAGTATTTTCTTTTCTGATTAAAAAAGAACCCTGGTAAAAGACAGACATTGCCTTGGGGAAGCTGGGGAAAAAGATTAATAGTGTAGTAGGGTAGCAGGGCCCTTCCTCAAGGGGACTTGGCCTTCACTTCATTAAGCGGTTCTGGGTGTGTAAACTCTCAAGTCTTGGATTTAGGGACCATGGCTTTTTTTGTGTGTGATTCAAGTTACACTTTTGTTCTCTTGACCTAGAACTCTGCCAATTATACAGATCAAGTAAGAATTTAATAGACTGCTCATCTGTTTTGCTTATAGGTTCCCAAAGATCAACTAGCCAAAGCCATAGGTCTCTACAAGTCAGACTATTCTGATTACTGCCTTAACTGTGCTGTCCATTCTGGTACACGTTTCTGTGTTTTTTTTGGAGATTAACTGCCCCCCCCTTAGGTCCTGACACTCTGGAATTCAATTATCCCCATTGCATTTAAGAGTCCCACTTCAGGCAGGCTTGTAGGGAATGTATGAGTGCTCATCATGTCATACTGTATTATATCAGTAGGTGGAGATCCATACAATGAGCGGGAAGGTGTCATGCCCCACCCTGGGGAGGCCTGATGTTCTCAAATAGAGTAGAGTGTATCTCTAGAGACCATGGATGGCTCCCAAAAGAGGAGGACAGAGTAGTATGTCAAGCCCTCAGCATTGTTGCAAGTATCTATGAATCTTGTCCTTCAAGCAGTGAAGCTTGGTTTTTGCTGTAGGCCCTGAGGGGAGACAGAGAGGAATAGAATAGTTGGAAGAGGGGTAATGGGGGGCAATGGAAGTGTTCTGCATAATCCTGCAATGATGGATACAGGCCATGTTAAGTATCACCAAAAGTTTATAAAGGTGTATAGTCTAAAAGGTAAGCCATAATGTAAACCATAATGTAACCAAACATTTATAAAAGTGTACAGTCTAAAATGTAAACCATAATGTAAACCATAGTGCACACATGGTTAGTAGCTATGTTTCAATACCTGTACATTAGTTGCAGCAAATGAAACATCCACATGTAAAAAGATCATTGCTGGGGAAGGGGGAAAAGGGTTTGATGTTGAGTATATGGGAGTTCTTTATATTCTATATATGATTTTACTGTGAACTAAAACTTTTTTGAAGACATGATAATAATAATTTAAAAAAAGAATGTAGACACCAAGGAAGAAATGGGAGAGATTGCCTTGCTACTGTACATACAGGGCAACACCTATTACAGTGATGAAAGGCAAAACATCAAAAAAATTTTTTTCTTATATTTTTCATTTTTTTTAATACCCTGATTTATTTTTTACTTTTAGTTTTTCTAAATTATTATGTATTCTATTTTTAATCTTTAAACCTATCATTACCATTTCATTTTCCTACTAATTGTATTTGGCAATATATTAGACTTCATTTTTGAAGACATTTTGGATCACAGAGGAGTTCAACTATGAAAGGAGAGAAACACTGATGTGGGGTGTCATTGATGGTAGATGCTTGGGTGGGAGTTCTCCAGGGCATGCATATAGGGTATATAGATATGTTTGGATGTTAAATGGGTATTGACATGGGAGTAGAATTTCACATGGCAACTGAGGGCATGCTGAATTCCCATTCTGGGAAACTGCCACACACCCCAATGGAACAGCAGTTGTTGTGGGAAACTGGCTAACCTGTTCCTTATTGTAAATGTTACTCTATTGTAGATGTTGCCATTGTTAGATGTTGCAGTTGTTCCCTATTATTGTAGATGATGCTGCAGTTCTAATAGCAAATAGCTTCTTGGTAGTTTCCAATAAATACGAGGTGGAAACTAGGGTCGAGGCTCTTAGTTCCAGAAGTTATATGTCCCCTGATCACATCTTTATCTCCTCTCTTGTCTCTCTCTGTCCTTTATTTTGTAAAGTTTTGTGTTGCCTTCATTTCATGCCAACCTATTGTGAGCTGATTGCAGCAACAACAATGCCCCAAATACAAGGGCAATGACCAGTGAAGAAGGAAGGTCCAGTGATGGGCCCTTGACACTGATAACTATGCTTATGAGCCTGTATGCTTGAAATTTCAACTAGGCCTAGAGCTGCAGGATGCCTAAAAGTTACCTCCTGAGAGCCTCCATTGCTCAAATATGGCTACTCTCTAAGCCAAACTCAGCATGTAAATGCATACCTTCCCCCCAGCATGGGACATAACTCCTGGGGATGAGCCTCTCTGGCACCAAGGGATTACTACCAAGCAACAGCTTGTGATGCAACTAGAAAAAGACCTTGAATTAAAGGGGGAAACAGTAAAGACAAATGAGTTTATATGGCTAAGAGACTTCAAAATGAGTCAGGAGGTCATCAGAGGAGTTCCACTTATGCACATCTCAGCAGGACCTCAGAGACAGTCAAAGTGGATACAACCCCAGGTTGCTGAGGGCTAAGGAGAACTCAAGGCCCTACATTCATGACAGGTGGCTCTGGAGTTCAGTGCCTTGCTAGTAGACTTTACTTTGGAATTTGTGCTCTTGAATGTGATGGAGTGGGACTCAGATGTGACCTCTCTATGCATGCCTCTTCTGTTACTTTATCCGAACCTGTGGTTGGTGCTGGGGTTGGTGTATGTTCAGGAAACTTGAATCTTTGGACTGTCTATGTGCCAGCTGGACTTGCCTCAGCAGAGTTGCAACACCTACTCTCTTGTTCATTGGACTTAGCCTGGTCAGCTAACAGGGAGGTGGGGATGGTCAACAACCACACCAGGAAACCAAGAGAGTCTACAGCTGCAAATAGGAGAATCCCATCCATCAGCCATGTGAGATCTAAGGCCCATCTCAATTTAGAGGTAGAGTGGACATCACCTTCTCAGGGTCTTCAAGATGGAGGAATAAAATATGGATTAGCGTGGACTTACTGGTATTCTACTATAGAAATATTGTGACTCTAGCAATGGAAGAAATTATATCATTAAAGTGGAGACAGTGGCCATGGGAGTTGCTGAAGGCAGGGAGAGGGAAAAAGAGGTGTGATATTGGGGCATTTTCAGGACTTGGAGTTGTCCTCAATGAAATTGCAGGGACAGATGAAGGACACTATATATCCTGCCTTAACCCATTGAATGGGCTGGGAGAGAGTGTATACTACAACATAAACTATAATCCATGCTGTGTAGCAATGCTCCAAAATGTACTCATTAAATGTAGTGAATGTAACACACTAATGAAAGAAGTTGTTGATGAGGGAGGAATGGGGGATGTGAGGAATAGGGTATATGGGAACCTTTTATATTCTTTAATGTAACATTTTGTGTGATCCATGTATCTTTAAGAAAGAAAGATAATTATAAACTGAAAATTTTAAAAATTGTAAATTTGAAAAGGTGGAAAAAAAAAAGGAGTCCCAGTTCAGTATAGCAGTTTCCTACTATAATAGCTGAGCAACAGAAAAGAGCAATGGCAGAGCTCTTCAGGGATGCTGGCACTCCCCTCACAAATTTATTTCTCATAGTCATGGTAAAAGGTGTGTCCTCAGGACACTCCTGAGGTGGCTGAGCAGGTTTAACATGATAGATCCACTCTAACATTCCAATCTCCCTAAGTCTTTGGAAGTGTTCTTCTACAAAATATCTTAGCAGTTTTGGCATCTCAACTTCATTTAATGCAGGCCACCTTTTTGGTTCATGCTTCAGCCAGCCAGCTAACCAACCAACCAACCCACCAACCAACCAACTAGTCTGAGCCTTTTCTATCCCCTGTCCTTCCCAACCCCCCGCCCCATTTAAAACATTAAATTCAGAAACTCTGCTTAGTAGGCCCAGATCAATAAATTCAGTCTGACCCAACTTTATCATCGTTCCACCATTGTCCCACACCCTGAATAACCATTCCCAGACATATTCCCCTGATTTTTGTCTATATAAATTGGAAAAATCAGAGTTCTTTTGGAGTGTAGTATACCTCCCAATAGGGCACACTTTTTGCTTCACGTTTCAGGGCCTGTTGGGGTGGGTTTTAAGGAAAATTAGCAGTGTCTTGCAAGTCAACTGCTTCAGGGGATTCCATTATAGGTTCTTCTGGCAAAGCAGGCTTAATCTTTCCATGTGGTGGTAGAAGGGCTGCCATTATGGGTTCATCCAGCAAAGAATACTCAGCAGAAGTTAGGGGCTCAGTGCTCCATCATCATCTGCCCATATGTCCTCAATCCAATTTTCAGGATTCCATTCCTTCCTAAACAATGCCCTTACTTTAATAGCAGACACCTTGCAAGGTTGGAAATTCAATTTGCTTTGTAATTCAGCTACTTGTACAATGAAACTCCGTATTTGGTTTTCAGAAATCTCAACTCTCAGGCCACAGAGATAAGTTTCTTTCAGGCCACACATAGAAACTTTCATGTCATTTATACCACACTTGAGCTTGGAATTTGGGTATTTTATCCAGCATATTTAGGAACAACCAGCCAATCTCATTATACTCATTTGCTTGAAAAATAAAATGCTCCAATTATCAAATCCATGGTCACCCAGAACCTATAAGTATTTTAGTAGCTGTATCCATGGTGATATTTAGCATATGTGTATTTCCATATCATTCCATGGATGATCAGTGCCTTCTTTATCACTGAACATAGAGTCATTAGTACTTTTCAATCAAATCAGATGAAAGAACTAATTCCCAAAACTCCAGGACCACTTCAGAAAATTCATCTTTAAGATTCTGTTCCTTCAGAGTTACTCTCGGTATCAAAATCTCTATCAGTGTTCTCCAGAGAAACAGTACTAACAGGATATATATATATATATATATATACATTTATATATATTCACAGATATACATATAACACATATATGAGTATATTAAAAGATGTATTACAAGGAATTGGCTCATACAACAATGAGGGCTGGCAAGTCCAAATTCCATAAGACAGGCTTTAGGCTAGAAACTCCAGTAGAAGTGATGCTCAAGTCCTGAGTATCAATTCTCCAAGGGAAGCTGGCAGGCTGGACATTCTGGCAAGAGTTAATGTTGAAGTCTTGGGGCAGAAATTTTTCTCACCTCTGGAACCCTCCCTTCTTGCTGTTAAGACCTCCAACTGAGGACCACCCACCTTACATAAGGTAATCTCTTTTACTTAAACCCAACTGGTTGTAGATGCTATTCTCACCTGCAAATTAACCTCCTCAGCAACATCTAGGCTATCATTTGACCAAACAACTGGACCCACAACCTAGCCAAGTTGACACAGGAAATTAATCATCACAAAATCATGTGGCGTAGAGTGCCCAGTATTTGTTCTTTCCCACGTAGCTGTACTTTGCCTAGGTCTTCATATTTCACCTCTGTATGCACACTGCATGTACACATAGGTATCAGTCAAATACTCAAGAAAAACTTTGTCCAGATTTCTGGTGCTCTTTCTCTGTGGAGCCCCCTCCTTTCCAGTATTCCACCCTGTAAAGTCCAGCAGGTCAAGTCTCCTGAACTCCAGTCTCTATCAACTTATCTCAGAGAGATGACTGTGCTCTGCTTGGGGACCCCTCCTTGTGCTGTGACTTGGAAAGGTCCTTCAGGCAGAAGGTCTGGGTGATGCGAGAGTTCACGTATTAGTATTTTTTTCTCTGAGGGATAACATGCCCTGCTGGTGGGGGGAGGGGTGCGAGTACAGTACTAGTTATTCTTGATGACCTCAGTGGCAGTTTAATATTATTTATGAATCCCAAAAAGAGATACAGATTATGTTTGTAAACTGGTCTATTCTAACCCTTTGATATTATTACATTCAACTGAGACATCTGATAAATTATGTTAAGATTAGGGCCTTGATAAACCATGTCATTAGAGTGTGACTCAGCATTGAGTCCCAACCCCCATGGTGGGCTGATAAAACAGACTCTCACAAGGAAGTAGACACACAGGAGAAGGACACAGAGACAGTTCATTAAATATGGCGGAGGCCCTGGGAAGAGAGATAACCCTGATAGCATACAGCTGACCTTGTGAAGAGACAAGAGCGCTAAGCCCAGAAAGAAATGAGCTCCGGGGAGAGCGATGAGCCTTGTGCGAGCCTACAGCTGAGACTGAAGGAGCTGGGTTTCTTCGTTGGGTACAAAGAAACCAGAAACTGATTCCGGGAATTCCACGCCTCTGGATATCAAGCCCCAGACAATAGTGCTCCATTTGAGGAATTCGCTAAACCTGGGACATTTAAGCCAGGATTGAAAATGCAGTTATCTAGGAAAGACTTGTAGAAAAGCTTACTCTCTGATGGTTTGGACCCCTGCTTCCTGCATGCTAAACCAACAAGCTTTTTGTAAGAGCTATATGAACAAAACCACTGTAAGCCCAGACTAAAAGGGACACAGTGGGGAAAGATGGAAGGGGAAACAGCTTTAAGAGGAAAACCATGGAAGCAGATATCTGGAATTAAGATATCACCTTGGGCCAAGAGAGGAACCCCACGCGTATGAAGAGTGGGTGAGTTTGCCCTGGCAGTTGAAGAGGGTTGATGCTCCAGCTCACTATTCAGGGAGCGCTTTGCCACCCAGGCTACAGAGAGAGTGGAGCACATTCCCCAAGGGTTGAGGAGGGTGAGGTCAACACCCCATAGGTCTGAGAGGGGTAGGCTTGACCCCCATATATCAGGGAAGGATAGGTCACCAACTCATTGATCTGAAAGAGATGGACCTATAAGTCAGAGATTAGGGAAAATGTTGCTGCCACCTCACTGTACTAAGGGGCTGACATTACACCCCAGAGATCAGGGAAGGAGTGGCCATCACTCCAACATTCTTGGAGGGAGAGGTCTGGAGCTTGGTCACCATTCAGATGCTGGATGAGGGTGGAACCAAGTAAATGGCCATTGGGCAAGCCTGTGGAAAGGGTGGCCCTCATGAAGCCCCAGGGAGAAGAAACCATCGTCTTGAGAAAGACTCTCAGACTTTGAAAAATAATGGAGTGTGCCCTGTAGGTTTTTGGAACTGTAGGGGACCTGTGACTCAGATTTCCCCTCCCAATTTCTCCTTATGGTAAAGCAAATGTTTATTCTTTATCTGACCCTTGGTATATCAGAAGCAGATAAATTGTTTTATAAGTTTCAGAGGTCTACAGTCAGATGGGACTTTGGCCCAAGACAAACTGTATTTCTTTAAACTGATTGTAATATGATTTTGTACTTAGCATTGTCACTGATTTAAAGTTTTTTGGAATACTGTAATATGTTTTTGGAATTCAGAGGGTGGAGTGAGGCAGTTTGATATCATTTATGAATTCCAAAAAGAGATGTAGATTATGTTTGTAAACTAGTCTGTTCCTCTGGGCATGATAACACAACCAGAAACAGTGGTCCTTCTTAAAAACAAAACAAAACAAAACAGCCTTTAGATTTCCTTGTTAGGCTACTCTCTAGTTCCTTTACTGTTACTTTTATCTTTATGAATTCCTTCTTATTGTCTTCCTTAATTTTGTTATTCCGATTACAACTTCATTTATTTATTTTTTCTTGTTTATTAGACTATCTAGGGCTGTGAATTTTTCTCTGAGGACTGCTTCAGCTATATCCCACAGGTTCTGATATGCAGTATTTTTGTGGTCATTATTCTCAAGATTATCTGCAATTTTGATTTTGATTTCTTTTTTGGCTAAGAGTTATTTCAGAGATTTAAAAAAATATTGAGATGGTAGAGTTTTTGTTTCAATTTTGTTATTAACTTTTAGTTATATTGTATCCAAAATAAAATTATCTGCACTATTTATAATTTTTGGAAATTATTGAAGTTTTCTTTGTAACTTAATGTATAGTCACTATAATTTTACTATGGATCTTTATAAACAAGTTATTCACTTTTTAGGGTACAAATTGTTGATTGATTTCAAAGGAATAAATGGTAACAATTAGAGCATACAAAATAAATGTGAGCTTACAAAAATACCACTTGTGGGTGCGTATGTATATATTTTTATATTGGGTGTCAGTGTAAGATTCTACTTTAAAAGATTTCCTACTAAAATAAGTATGAAAATCATGAGCCTAGGTGACTTCAAAGGTCACCTCAAGTGGGTATCTGAGTGTGCAAACGCTGGAGAGACCCCTGGGTAGCTCTGAGATCAAAGATACCTAACGGTGTCTTTCCTCTCTCTTTTCCTTCCTTTTCTTTCTTTCCTCTATAAAATACACTAATGAAAAAATCTGGATAACACAGATCCAGGACAGGTGCTAGACCAGCCTGTTATCAACAAGCAAGATCACCTTGGACAGTTTTAATTGGTCTTTGGAAAAGCAAAGGTGGAATGAAAATTTAATTGTCCTGGAACTTTGTTCAAAATGCCCTTTTTCCATCTCTATTGTAAGGAGAGAATTTTAATTAGCTTGATTCTCGCCATTTGGCCATGAATTTATTATCTTTTTTCACACTTTGGGGAAGAAAAATTTGATGAAAAGAATTGGACAATAATGGAACTCTCGCCTGAGCAGAACAAATTGGAATTATCAAATAGTCTGCATTCCACAGTTGAGATGAGTAGCACGAGGGCTGGTGCCTAAAAAAGTTCCTTTTCCCCCAAAATGCCGCTACTCCCCCTGGCACAGACTTGTCTGGCATAGGACGACAGCACAGCCAAACAAAAGGTACTTTGGCTCCAGACAGACCCGTGCTGGAATCTTGTCTCTGACCCTTCCTGGCTGCTCTATTAACCTCCCTGAACCTCAATTTCCTCATCTGTAAAAGGGGGAGAATAATATCAACCTTGCAGGGCTGGGAGGACTGAAAGATGGATTGTGTGAAAACCCTGGCAATTAATAGTGGCTCAGAGAACGTTGTAGAGACTTTTTTTAAAAAGGAAGGAATACTTGTGAGATTCTCAGTCTGCTTACAGATTTAGAGTGAAGTGGGCTGGGGGGTGTGAGTGTTTGGGGGTGGGGTAGACCTTCACAGCCCCTCAGGGGTCTTTGCCTGAGGGTCAATTCAGGATTCTAATCTGTAGTTATGAGAGCCCAAGCGTCCACACTCACCCACGTGAGCGCTGTGGGGCAGATACAACGCTGCCGTGGCCCTGCAGCTTTGTAAGGCAATGGGTAGAGGGGTCCTGGTCTGCCGACAGGTGGGTCCAATAGCCCACAATGGGGGGGGGGGGGATTCCCCTTCAGCAAAACATGCTATTTAGGGTGCTGTGGAGGTGTCAAAGTCCTTAGCCCTGGAAGCTTGTCATTTAACATAGGGAACAAAAAGGGAAGATAACTATAGTCACATAAGAGCTAATTTTAAGGATCCAATGGCCATTTGGTTTAATCTTTCTCCTGAGAGTGTTAAAATCAAACATTCCCTGAGGCTGTCAAATTGTGTGTCTAGGGTTTGGTTCAGAAAACACGGTCTCCACTACCTCTCTGTGCGTGCATTCAGGACACATTTGCCCAGCACCTATGGACTCCTAGAATTTAGTTCCTGTTAGAGGTCTGGTTTCAGGAGGTGAGCAGTTCTGGGTTAACTTTCAAGACTTCCACTCACTGGCTTTTGGACTTGGGGAAGGACCAAAACTCTTTAAAGTGATTACCTCTCAGGGTGGTGATTGTAATCACTTAAAGATGTTTTTAGTACAGGGCTTGCCACATGCTAAGCACTCAATAAAAGCTAGTTGCTGGTAATATTGGTCAGGAACTGGGCTGGGCTTTAGGGTGTGAGGTAATTAGGACCCTTTCTTCCTCCCAGGCAGTGGCTCTTAACCGGGGTAATTTCCCCCCACCCGGGGACATTTGTCCACGTCTGGAGACACTTTTGGTCGTCCCACTGGGGGAGCCGTGCTACGGCATCTCACCTGCTGGGATGCTGCTAAACATCCCTGGATGTTCCCTGCCCCACCCCCAGTCTCCGGTTTTTTAATTAGAAGATGAGAATGCACCGAGTTTGTCTTCTCTGTCGACAAGGGAGAACTTGAGGCACCAACAAACACCCCTCTTCTGAAAAAATGCCATTGTCCCTCAAGCCGCGTGTACACTGTGACTTTTTGGACTCCTGCCCCCAACTTCCGTGTTGATGGTCTGGGCACAGGCGGCTCCAGAGGGGCAGGTCCCCACCCAGGCCGTCCCGGTCGGACTGCGCCATCGTGCGCGCACACCTGTGCCCGGTTAAAGGCTTCCCACAGGTGCGGGCAGAGCGGCCTGGGCGGCTGGGGCAAGGGAACTCAAAGGAGGGACCCGGCGCAGGGAGACACCGGGAGGCTTAGGGTTAAGGCAGAGCTTTTACGGGGATCCTATCAGCCAGCCTGCGGCCGACTTTCCGGGCAGCGGCTCTAGGGAGCGCCCAGCCCTGTCACGCCCTAGAAACAGCACGAGTGCCCCCAAAGGCCGAGCCACCGAGCGGCCGGACCCTGGCTAGCTTCTCGGGCGGGAAGCCCTGTGCGGGGGGCGCAGAACGGGGGCGCCCGGGCCAGGCCGCCCTCAAACTGGCGGTGGCCCAATCCTTGAAGGGGCCTCAGGGCAGTTAGGGGACCGCGGGTAGAGGGAAGGCGAGAGGAAGTGTGTCTTTCTTGTCGCCAGCGCACCCCAGCGTCCCCGGGGCCGCACCTCCGCGGGAATGCCCCTGGGGCAGGCGGCGACGCGGGCGACGCGGTGACCGTGGTGGAAGAGGTGGGGCCACACCTTCCCGGAGCCAAGATCCGACTTCTCCGACCATGCCTCTGCGCTGAGTCAAATCTCACCGCCCGCCTGGGTCTGCGGGAGGGCGCCTGAGCAGAGTTTGCGGTGGTTAATGAATAATCCCTGACCACGCTCCTCCCGCCGCCGCGGAGAGGAGGCTCCCGGGGGCAGGGCCGGGGGCGGCGCGGGCCAGGCGCGCGGGAGCGGAGCTGAAGGCGCGCGCGCGCGGGGACCCCGGCCTCCTCCCCGCGGGTCCGGCAGCTCAGAACCCCCTTCTTCAGTCCTCTTCCCGCCTCGCTCCAGCAAGAGAGCCCCGAACCCCACTCCCGCCCGTGCGGGGCGTCTCCGAGGTTGAGCCGCTCCAGGAAGTTTCCATGAAAGCACCTGAAAGCACCTGAAAGTATTTAAGTTACCTATGCCGGGTGAAATCCGGCGAGCGCACGTCCTGCGCCCACTCTGGTGAGTCGCAGCCAAGAGCCCGGCTCCTCCGGGAGGAGGAAGTTGAGGTCTTTGGACCTGGCAGCTGGCCCCCGTCCACATGGCTCCACGGGACGGCCCCGGGAGCGATTGCTCCCAGTTCATCGATCACAGCCATGTCCCCGAGTTTGAGGTGGCCACCTGGATCAAAATCACCCTCGTCCTGCTATACCTGGTCATCTTCGTGGTGGGCATCGTGGGCAACAGCGTCACCATTCGCGTCACGCAGGTGCTGCAGAGGAAAGGCTACCTGCAGAAGGAAGTGACCGACCACATGGTGAGCCTGGCTTGCTCGGACATCTTGGTGTTCATCATTGGCATGCCCATGGAGTTCTACAACATCATCTGGAACCCCCTGACCGTGCCCAGCTACACGGCGACCTGTAAGCTGCACACCTTCCTCTTCGAGGCCTGCAGCTACGCCACGCTCCTGCACGTGCTCACGCTCAGCTTTGAGCGCTACGTCGCCATCTGCCACCCCTTCAGGTACAAGGCAGTGTCGGGCCCCTGCCAGGTGAAGGTGCTGATTGGCTTTGTCTGGGTCACCTCCTTCCTGGTGGCGTTGCCCTTGCTTTTTGCCATAGGCGTGGAGTACCCCCTGGTGGGCATGCCCAGTCACCGGAGGCTCACCTGCAACCGCTCCCTCACCCACCACCACCGGCAACCCGAGGCCTCCAACATGTCCATCTGTACCAACCTCTCCAACCGCTGGACCGTGTTCCAGTCCAGCATCTTCGGCGCCTTTGCCATCTACCTGGTGGTGCTCGTCTTGGTGGCATTCATGTGCTGGAACATGATGCGGGTGCTCCAGCGGAGCAAGCAGGGCACGCTGGGCGGGCAGGCGCAGCTGAGGAAGGCGGAGAGCCAGGAGAGCCGGATGGCGAGGAGGCAGACCATCATCTTCCTCAGTGAGTCCTGGGTGGGGGTGAGCTGTGGGTGCCCCCCGACCCACAATGGCCATTGGCCCTCTTAACCAGGGGCCTTGCCCTAAACTTGCAGCTTCTCTGGTCCTTTAGGTAGAAGAATCCTAAGACAGAACTGGGGAACTGAGCTGAGTCTCTGGAGGTTTCTTTATGTGTTGAGGGTTTGCGGTGGGTTGTGGTGGAAAGGGCACTTGCCTAGAAGGTCTGGGTATATTCTAGGACCATAGGCAAGTCAACAAAACATCTCGGGTAAATGGGAAGTGGGAGGGTCAAATTAGGGCATCTGGGTGAGGTGAAAGTCCTTTCCCTGGAGATAGAAAGGAGCATTTTTATCTAGCCCTGGAGATCCTTTCTCAGCGATTAGATGTTCCCATTTTTCTCCTCCTTTGGAGAAGCAAGGCTGCCAAGGGTACACACTCTGCAGGCTGCTCTTTTATCTCCCTAGAGTGATCTCCTACCCAGTTAAGAAGCAGAAGTTCTCAAATTTGCCCTCCCCAGGGTACTGCTTGGTGTCTGCTGTGGTCTGCTCCTTATCAGAGCAGAGAAACAAGGGGGAGGCCAGTTCCTGGGACTTGATTGCACGTCGAAAACGCCCAATTCACATGCAGAGAAAGCAGTTTGTTTTCCAGCCTTTTGTTGTGGTGGAAAGATTTAAAGTTGGAGCCCCTCTCCTGGAAGGGAGCTCAGTTTATAAGTGCGAAAACCTTCAGAAGAGGGGCCAGCCCACTGCCTCTGGGAGATGTGGCTTTAACGGTGATTCAAAGCAGTTTTAAAAATGTGTGTGTGTTACATACATTAGCAGAAACAAGAAAAAGGCATCGTTGACGGGGTGTGTGAATGTGCGTCAAGGGGGAGTTGGTAAAACAAATGTTTTCCCTTCTCCCCTCTCCCATGTAGCCCCGAGGAGAAGGAATAAATCCTGGCGTTTGTTTTCTGGTGGGGGAAACCTGAGTCACAGGTTCCAGGGCCAGGAGTTAGAGCTGAGAGTTAGCGATGAGAGCTGTCCCCTCAGGAGAGATGGAAAGGAATTGGTTCCTGTCATTGAATTTTGGTGTGTCTGACCAGCTGACGTGACTTCTCTGTGTCCGTGCAAAATGAGAGCCAAGTGCTCACAATGTTTAGATGCCTACTCTCATCAGGTGCCTTGCCAGTCAATTCATACCCCCATTTTATAGAGGAGAAATTCGAGGCTTAGACAGCGCCCAGCTGACATTCACGAGGTGGCTCATGAGCATAGCGTTAACGTTCAAATCCTGCTTCTCAGGGCAGGAAAGTGAGTTTCTGCCCGTGACTTTTACAGGTATCTGGTGAAGGTAAAATAAGGCAGGACTTTCACAACAAGTGCTCCATAGATTGGGATGGTGGTGGTGCTACCACCGCTTCCCAGAAGTTGGAGTTAGGAGCCCCTGGTAGGTGATCTCGGCAGACTTGGGAAGGGTCCCTCAATGCAACTCATTCTCTTTCATCCATTGGCTGCTGCCCAAATTATTTCAGGAAGGAATAGACGTCGGTTTTGCTTAAAACTTAAATACCCATTTAAAGATTAGCTGCCCCTTCCCCATATCCCCTCAGGCATATCTTAAACTGTGGGCAGTCATTTATTCTTCAGTAGAAATGAATTTCCTTCCCTTAAGCTTTTGATGAGGGTGCTAGTCTTGAGTGGATAAGAATGAGTGAGTAGGATTAGAACCAGAAAGACAGGAATTAAGAATGGTTGAGGTGGTTTCCAACCACCTCCTGGTCTAACTTAGAAACTGAGGCAGCCTTGGACCAAAAGGAAAAATGATTGGCTTATCTTTGTTCTCTGACCAAACTCTTTGAAGAGATAGCTTTTCTACCCTTGGTGGGTATTGCGCCAAGTTAAAGTCATCTCCAGTCTGCCACGGATTTTTATTCAGTGGCGGAAAGAATTGTGGCGATTCTCATCCCATTAGTATCTGCCAGCAATGAGTTTGTTCTCCCGGCTGCTCTCGTTCTTTCATCTAGCTCTCTCACTTTTCCTTTTAACAGCTACATATTAATCACTCACTGTGTTCCGGGCATAGAGATTGTTGAGTGGCCATCAGGTGCTCAACGTGCTCCAATGCCTTGGGGGGAATTTAATGCTTCTGTTTAGCCCATTTCCCCTGCAGTAGGTTTTCAAAGCAGTTCTTGCTAATGTCCCCCTTCTTCCCCTCAATGAATTTCAAAGAGCTTTAAAAATAGGAACCTGACTAATTAACTCAAGTTAGGAAATAAATTAATGAAGTGAAGAAGACGGAATCATGGGCTGTAGCCATCAGATTAATACAATGCAATTTACTTTGTGGGTTTCATAAAACGCATGCTTTGGGGCATTTTTAACCCAGAACGAATGAACATATAAATTGTTTACAAATTGCTGAATTTAATATAGTGATTTAGCTGTCTTTTTAGTATTTCAGTTAACAGATGGATCGAATTAAAACAAATATTTGCTTATTTCAAACATATTTTGCATTTAATGTGAAATGTAAATGACGACATGGCACAAGATGTCTTTGGAATTCTTGAGGCAATAAAAAAACAATTAAGAATTTTCTCCCCCTCATTGTTAAAATGCTAACTTCTGTGTAACAGAAATGAAATTCATAAATCTACTCGAGATGAGGAAAGCCATGTAGAAAATATTAATTTTCCTTTCTGCATCTTTTGCTTTTGTGCCTCAGTCTAGTTGAGGTTCTGGGCCGGTGAATAATGAAAACAAATTGGGACCTCTGGGGGAGAGCAGCAGAGAGAGCAGAAGGGAGAAATACCAACTAACTCTCAAGCAACTTGCAGGAGAAAGCAATAATGCAAAAAGTGCATTCTCTCGGAAATGTGTTTCTCTCTGCTCTTGTCAAGTCGATGAGAAATATGTACGAGACCTGTCTCCTGGTACGAGGTTATGGCTACTGTGGTTATGGTCATACTTGTCTGATGGCAGAGCCGAGAGGTGTGGACTCCTGCCTCTTCAAGAGGTAAGGAATTGGAGCATATGGTTCTTTGTGCCTTGGATGCTAAGGATATGCAAAGTGAGCCTTCCTTTTAAGAAGCCTTTCCGGACCTTCCATCTTACTCTTCTCAACTCTCACCAGGAGTTATTCTCCTTGCACATAGCATCTTGGTCTATGGACACCCATGGGTTGCCGTCAATATCATCTATTCAAAGAGGAGGGAGAGAATTAGGGAACAACAGAGTAGTTTAAAAGAAATATAGTTTTAATGTGTGACTTTCAATAGCATAAAACGATTGGGATTTGGTTATAGCTACCACCTGGAGATCTGTAGGGCAGTGCTTGGCTTTCAAGTACAGTCATAAGAAAATACTTTTTTCCCCCCACAGATAATTGTGAAATTACAAAATTAAAGAAACATTATAGGAGATTCAAGTTCTTTATAGTAATTCCACTCCTTTGCATTCTGGTTTGTTCTCCTGAGTGGGAATGAAAGGGAAGGAGTTACATCTAGTGGCAGGAATTACACATCAACCTGGGTTGCTCTTGAGAGATTATCTTAATTATGGATATTCATCATATGTCCCTGGGTGGATAAAAGGTTGAGAATTACTGCTATAGTAGATTACTCTAAAAGTAAGGGTAGTGTGCCTTTAGAGATTTGTGGAGTAGGTCAGGGAGGGGAGGGATGAAAGAGGGAGATCAGTATCACACACTTAAGGTTTTGAGAGCCCAGATCTAGAGACCAAACCAGCTACGGGAGGATAGAGGGCAGGGAATGGGGAGAGGTGAGGGTGGGAGAGCCCAGAGGCTGACAGGGCTGGCCTCTTTATCTAAGGACAATTGGTATGAAAAGGACTCTTAAAGTGAGCTCCTTTAAAATGGAGTCCAAAACTTCATGAAAAGAGATTTGATTGGGACTTCATTCTGAGAAATGAAACATATCTATTTTATAAAATATAGATTATAATTGGAACTATACATTCGTTCCTACAATACTTACTCAGAATGAAACCAGTGTGGCATTTTTGAGGGCATAATTTTTCTGAGAAAACTCTGATAGCCTTTGTGTTAGCTTTTGCACAGCAAGATAATAAAGAGGGCTTTACTATCTTCTCTTAATTCTTTGCTATTTAAATCACCCTTATTGGTGCACCTGTCCTCTCATCACCCTTGTCCGTCTTTCACTCTTCCAGGATTAACCTGTCTAGTTCTGCCAGGCCCTCCGTTGTCAATCACTTGGCATTTGATCCATGGTTTCCCACCTCCCCTTTCATTGACTTCATGAAACTCTGCAGCTTGTGGGCAGGCCATAACAAAAAAGGTATATATTTAGTTTAAAAATCAAATCATAATGGTGTTAATGAACAGTGGGTGTGGGGTTTCTGTTTGGCATGATGAGAAAGTTCTGGTAATGGATGGTGGTGAAGGCAGCACATTTGGAAAGTGACTAATTCCACTGAGGGGTATGCTTGGGAGTGGTTGAGATGAGAAAATTCACATTGTGTATTTCCATTAAAGACAATGGCAAGTGAAAGCAATGTATAATCCTGGAATGGCTATAATAATGGAGGCGAAAAGGCCCAAAGGACATTATTGGAACATTCAGGAAAAATGGAATATAAGCTTTATATCAATGTTAAATTTCTTGAACTTGAGACCTGTACTTAAAGTTGTTACTTATGTGAATGTCCTTGTTCTTAGGAAATGTGCTTGTAGTATTAACTATTCAAGGACCATGATATATGCAAACTTCTCTCAAAAGTTTAGAAAACTGATAAATGGATGGAGAGATGGGTGAGTAGGGGGACAGATAGACAAATAGGAGCACATTTGTTCGTAATTCTTTCTATCTCACTTGGGAGGTATAATAGAGTTCTCTGCAACTGGCCTATGGGTTTGAAATTACTTTAAATTGAAAAGTTAAAAATAAAATCAATCCTTAAGTCCTAGTGAATATCAACTGATGATGTGGAAACAGGTGCCTTAAAGTACTTCTAGGGAAACGGACTTTGGCCCAGTGGTTAGGGCGTCCGTCTACCACATGGGAGGTCCGCGGTTCAAACCCCGGGCCTCCTTGACCCGTGTGGAGCTGGCCCATGCGCAGTGCTGATGCGCGCAAGGAGTGCCGTGCCATGCAAGGGTGTCCCCCGCGTAGGGGAGCCCCACGCGCAAGGAGTGCACCCATAAGGAGAGCCGCCCAGCGCGAAGGAGGGAGCAGCCTGCCGAGGAATGGCGCCGCCCACACTTCCCGTGCCGCTGACGACAACAGAAGCGGACAAAGAAACAAGACGCAGCCAAAGACACAGAAAAAAAACCAAACAAACAGACAACGGGGGAGGGGAGGGGAATTAAATAAATAAAAATAAATCTTTAAAAAAAAAGTACTTCTAAAGTGCCACTAGAGTTTTAAAAATGTATGTTTTCTTAATTTGTTTAAATACCAGTCATACAATCATCTTTATTTTTTAGCACAGACTCCTTTATTCCTGTGGTGTAAAAGGATATACCAACAGTCTCTCATGGAAATATCACCAACATTAAATTAGTGACTTTTTAGTAACATAGTATTTTGAGTCAAATATTTGGCTATTTCAGGAAAATGTTTTGCCTCAAGTGTCAAAATTACTGCCTGTATTCTCTCTTCCCTTTATTGGTGTAGATCTGCCTGTAATAAGTGTTGTTTCATGTTTATTTTTCTATTTGTGATATCTGCCATAAATTGCAAGTGTCCTGTGATCAGCATGGCAGACAAATATAATAATGCTGGTTTATGTTTATAATCAGGCTGCTTCAGAGATTTCATTTCTCTCTTAGGGAGATACATATGTCCCTTGGAAGGAAATATTTGAATCCCAGTCCCCATTCATTAGCAAGCCTGTTCATCTGTCTTAGTTGCATCCCTCATGGGGGCTGCCAAAGTGTAATAAGGCAGCAGAGGCCTCTGTTGAGCAAAGCATTCAGCTTATTAATCCTAAAACCACTCAGAATAAAAGCCATTTACGAGTGGAGACAGCACAGAGGAAGAATATAGAATTGGGAGTCAGGGAGCCCCCTCCTGCCTTAGCAGACAGGGCCCCCTGAGTCACCGCTTGGGTAACCCCCACCTCTCATCACCTTTCCTTCTACCCATCCCCACTGCAGCCCTCCCGACTCACTTCCCCTCTCCTCGGCTACTTCCTGGCACTGCTGGGGAGAAAGGTGATCCTCATGTCCTGTAGGTGCTTGTACATACAGGGTGTGCAGTCCCAGGTGGGCCCTGCTCTCTGGCGGGCACTTTCAGAGAGCTCGAGCTCCTACCTGGCCCCTTATGGTTTTGTTTCCAGCAAGCCTGCTTCCTGGGTGAGGGTCCTGGACTTCAGGCACCATTACCAGAAGACTGCCTGCGTCTCCTCTTGCCCTCATCTGTTCTTCACACTGCGGCCACTGGGATCTCTTTGACACCCTTTCCCAAGCCCATCAAGGTAAAGCCCATCAATGGCTTCCCAATGCTTTTATGTCGTAACATCTTCCTGCTTTTTCTTTCCCCTGGGAAGCCTCTCCCATCCCCTTTGGCTCGATTACACCTCTCCTAAAACAAGACTCACAGTTGCAAAATATATATATTAGAGAAGTTGTGAACTTACAAAACAAGTGTGCATAATGTGCAGAATTCCTGAATAACACCCCTCCACCACCACCTTGCATTATTGTGGAACGTTTGTTACCGACTATGAGAGAACATCGTCTGACTACTACCAATATCACAGGTGCAATTTTACACTTAATTGTGTGGTCATGTGATGGATGTCTGTCCCTAATTCTGCCCAACAATGGTACCTCCATCCTGAGCATAGTGCCAGGCATATAGCAGATGCTTCATGAATAATTGTTGATTGAATAAATCAACAAATGAGCCTCTGGTTGGAATCAGAAAGCAATGTTCTTTTCCCCTGGGCATGCGTTCCTTCAGAAGATGATCATTTCTCAAAAACTTTCAGGTTAGTTTGAAGCTAATGATGTTCTCTTTGAAAGGGATTGGTCCCCTGAAACCTCCCCAAAGTCAAGCCATCATGGAACGTGCTTACAATTCTCTCTCTGAGCAAATGAACAGTCTTGGTTACTCAGCTTCTGAATATTAGCTTTAACCGTATGTACCTCCAGAAATAACCATGGAATGAAAGTGGTTAGGGTAGTGTTTAACAAGATGTTAAGGCAGTGAATGCAACTTTCAAAATTATTTCTTGTCAGGTCATTTCGCCTCTTGTTAACAAGGGGACTCGTAGGGTAGTGGAAAGAGGATGTAGTGGGGGGAGCATTTTGAAAATATTAAACTAGTGTATTTTTATTTTCCTCTTAAATTGCATTCATTTGCAGCCATCTCCCTTAAGGCTGAGCCTTGAGGCTTATCAGTGAGGGAAGAAAATGGCAGGTACTGCCTGGTACCAAGGTGGTGCTGATCAATTTAGAGTCCAGAAGCTGAATTTCTTGACCTGTTTAGCTAGGCAATTATCTTGAAAGCAAGGCTTTGTGAAGGGTGAAAAAGGATCGCTAAACCCCACGGCTCTCCCTTTAATGTGTCAAGAGCTCAGCCCAGTGGACCAAATCCGCCACCAAGCAGCTAGCTCCAGGCAAGACCACAGCTAAGGGGTTTGGAAATTATCCTGGGGTTTTTAGGAGTAAATCGGCACAGTTAAATCAGTGGCGCTGCCTTTGGGGTGACAGCATCTGTTGCATTGCACTTTGAGTCAGAATACAAAGTCCAGTTGTTTCTCCAACATTGAAGAGAAATAGCCCTTCATTCAGATCCATTCAGATCCAGTCCTGGTAGAGCAGTTGAGGCCAGTTCGTGTTTTGTTCATATTGCCTTGTATGAGATGTGTACAGGCCGGTGCTGGTCGAGAGAGAGACTGGAAGAGTTTGAAAGACTTATGCTCACAGTTTCCGGGGGAGAGGGCAGCATGCCATGCAGGGCTACATGGGGGTAACACCAGAGTTGGTCACGAGGCTGAGAGAGCAAGTAGGGCAGAGAACAAGTCTTTATTTGGGAAGCATGCAAGGATGGGATGGGGACATGCTGGTGTGGGATTGCCTGATTGTATTTGAAAGTGTTGTGCCCACAGCTGGGGTTAGAATTATTTAGGAGAAACAGATATTTTGGAAGGAGAGGAAGGCTTGGCCACCTGGGGACACATCCATTTATAGAAGAGAGAAAATGTGGTTAATACAATTAGCTCTTCCGCCATCAGTCGGAGCTCCAGCTCTTGGTGTTCCCAAGTCTTGCTGCTGCCACACCCTACCATGGCCAGTGTGACATGGCTTCCATGAGGTCCTCACACTTTCCCAGCACAGGGGCCCAGGCTGCTCCAATATTGCTTCAGCTCTTGCTAGGAGGTAGCTCTGAGGAGCTAAGCCAGATGGGCACAGTGGTTGTGTACTGATAAACTGATGGACTGAAACTGACCAATGGGTGGCTGCTGCTCTTGGAGAGACAAGAGAGGGCTCTCGCTACGATCCTCATGACGCCACCCTCTCCACCTGCCTTTCCCCTCCTTCCAAATGGCAGGCAGAATTCTAGGATGGCTTCCCAAATTCCTGGGCCTTCCTGTACACACACCTTCTCCCAGTTATTCAATCAAATATTCAGTTAGGTGCTGTGAAAGGGTTTTGCATAAGTAATTAAGCTTCCAAATCAGGTGACTTTAAAACAGGGAGGTTTTTTTCTGTGGACCTGATGAAATGTCATGACCCTTTAAGTCTGTATCTAGAGGTCAGAGACGGAGGAAGTCAGGATTCAAAGCATGTAAGAGATTTGATGAGGGAGAACTTCTCTGTTGCTGACTTGGAAGATGGAGGAGGCCATGTGGCAGGGAAGGCAGGTGGCCCCTAGAAGCCGAGAATGGTTTCCAGCAAGGAAGTGGGGATATCAGTCCTACATCTGCAAAGAACTGACTTCTGCCAACAACCTGAATGCACGTAGAAGCATATTTCCCCCCAGAATCTCCAAGTGAGAACTCAGCCCTTTGAAGTCTGCCTTTGAGATCCTGAGTGAGATCCCCGCCACACTGTGCTTGCACTTCTGACGTACACAACTGTGAGCTAAAGAACAGGGGTTGTTGTAAGCCACTGTGTTTGTGGTAACTTGTTATGCAACAGTAGAGAACTGTTAATAATACATTCTCTGAACCCTGACAGGGGGCCCCAAGTTCAACACGTTACCTGCCTTTATTATGCACTCCAAGTCAGCCCAGACACTAGACGCTTCTGTCTGAAAAGGTCTGCCCTCCAGGAACTGCACTCTTAGCCCAACCTTTCATGGATTCCACCAGATGTGCACTGAGCACCTGCTCTGTGCCCGATGATCAGGACGTTCATCGGTAGCGGGCACCATCGAGCGCTCACTGGGCTTTTTGAGTCTTGTTTGGGGAATTCAGAATTTGCAGGTTTGAGTTCCACCAGCTAGAATTTGGAACCCTAGATGCCTCATTTGTCAAAGAGGAAAACTGTAGTGGATTGTGCTTTTCGCTGTCATCCTTTCCATCTTTTTCCTCAGAGCCTGGCACTCAGTCGGTGCTAAATAAATGTTTGGTCAATCAATTACTGACTGGGCTGCCTTGCTACATCTGTGAGGCTTTTTCACCAGAGGAGAGAATGCCTACATCCTTCATCTTTTAGCTTCAAATGGAGAAAGGAAAAAAAGAAAAAAAACCACAACCCCAAGGCTGAGAGCAAGTCTGAACGAGAGAGAGATCTTGGGCTAACAAACTTCAGCATTTTCTGACTTTAGGGTTTCCTGCCAATTTAGAAACCTGACAGAATTTCCCGTTTGCACTTTCTGTGTGTAAGAACCATTCTGACAGGCAGAGGGATTCTTAGACATCTCATCACGCTGTTTTACACATCTCATAGTGGCGGGGTAGTTGGAGAGCCGTGGCGTTACCAGGACCTGACAAATGAGGATCAGAAGGCAAGGCTGCGGCGGCAGGTCTCTATTGGAGTAGTTAAATGTCTAGCTGGCTGTGAAACCGAAGGCAAGGAGAGATGGGACTCAGCCTTGTAAGGAGAAAGGGCGCTCAGTGCCCTTGTGGAGAGAAGCCATTCTCTTTTCCTAGCAAAGGGGAAAAGCCCATCCTATGTTAAAAGTAAAACACAGGGTGTTCTGACCGAGAAGAAGTCACTTGGTCATTGGCTTTTCAGTTGTAATTCTCTGGAGGGCATGGTATAATTAGAAAAACTCTTTCTGGGAAATTTTTTTATGGGTCTGCTTTCTATATGCCATAGTTCTAAAGGATTAAACATCACATCCGATGAGAGCTGTGTGTTTTGTATAAAGGACAGCTGATGGATTGTGGGTTTCTCAAGTGCAAGTTTTTCTTTTTTTTTAAAGATTTACTTATTTATTTCTCTCCCCTTTCTCTGTGTCTATTTGCTGCATGTTCTTCTTTGTCTACTTCTGTTGTTGTCAGTGGCATGGGAATCTGTGTTTCTTTTTGTTGCATCATCTTGTGTCAGCTCTCCGTGTGTGCGGTGCCATTCCTGGGAAGGCTCAACTTTCTTTCGTGCTTGGCGGCTCTCCTTACGGGGCGCACTCCTTGCGCATGGGCTCCCCTACACTGGGGACACCCTAGCGTGGCACGGCACTCCTTGCGCACATCAGCACTGTGCATGCGCCAGCTCCACACGGGTCAAGGAGGCCCGGCATTTGAACTGCGGACTTCCCATGTGGTAGACGGACGCCCTAACCACTGGGCCAAGTCCGCTTCCCTGCAAGTTTTTCTTGACAGGGGAGGCGAATGGGTTGCCTTGGTGATTGAAAGTTGCATTCTACAGGATGAAGGAAATTTCCATAGAAGCAGGTTGTCCTTCTTCATGGAATTTTCCTCATTATCAAGCCTACTTCCTCCAGGAAGCCTGCCTGGACTGGCTTTACCCCTGCTGCAATCACTCTGGTAGGCCTTCATATTTTCATTTGGTGGTTCATTCATCGTGTATTTATGAAAGGGTAGAATGCTTGTTCTGCAGGGATTAAGATGCCAGTTCAATATATACCAGCTTAATGTATCTCTAGTTAGGGCATCAAAGTAGAAAGGTAGAGACTTGTAGAAGGATGTATTATTAAAAATACTACTTGGTAAGGGGGAGAATGGTGACTGCTTATGAAGTAACCTGGTTCTGGATGCCACATTTTTTACTAGAGTGGCTCCATGATGTTGCATACTATATCGTTGCAGCGTAGTTCAGGGACCAGCAGTGACCACATCTCCTGGGAAATTGTAAAAATGCAGAATGTTGGGCCAACACCCCACGTGGTTGAATTAGAATCTCATTTTAAGCAGATCCACCTGATTCCTGTGCATGTTGAAGTATGAGAAACTCTGCTGTACACCATTTGGAAGGTATTCTTTGACTTACAAAGACTGGGAACGGATCAACTGGGAATGACTAAACTCACCTTTTGCTGTAAGAACTATGCAGCGCTTTCTATGTGGTCCTAACAGGAGGGAGTTTGTTCTACAACCCTTAGGTGCAAGAAACTTTGTTATTTTTTAAAAAAGAAAATTAAATCTGGCTCCAGGCCCCTATTTTCGAGGTGATGAAAATTCAACCTCAGTAAAGTTTGGAGGGGCCCCTTCCTTTTCCTCACATGGCAGAATTCAGGGGTCGTAGGAGGTACCAAGAAGGAGAAGCATTTCGTCCTTTGTTCAAAGTAGACCGTGTCCTTCCTGTCTGCTCTACAATTCTACTGCCAAGCCTGGCCAGGGCATTGTGACTAGCCAGCCAGAAGGTCAGCCTTTATATTTTATTTCCATTCTTCCTAACACCTCCACCATGAGGGGAAAATAAACCATTTTTCAGAATTGCTCAAGGTCATCAACCATTGAGATTTGAGCTGGGATCTGACCCCAAAGTCCACATTATTCCCGCAGCAAAGACAGGGACACTTACAAGAGGATGTGCTTTGGCTGGAGGACTTACTGTGGGTGGAGGAGCAGGAGAGGAGAAAGCATGCCACCAAGACTGGTTTTCGTTTTCTTGCTTTTAGGCTACCAGGCAGCTTTTGGGTACCCTTCTTATATTTGGGACTTTCGCTTTTTCTGAGTCCTGCTTGCCCGAGGCAGTATTGGAAACGTGCTTTCCCAGCATCTCTTGCAGCTAGGCTGCATCATGCCATCTAGGCTGTGCCAATCATCAGCACTGAAATTTTCACCTGGAAGAGAGCAATGGGAAGGAGCAGCTACTACAAGGAGTCTAGGAATAGTGTGTGGCAAAATGGCATTGGGAAGCCCATTTTTAGAGACAGCAAAGACAGAAGTCCGAAGAGAAGCATCTTCAGCCAGATGTTGGCCTTATCTTTGCAGGACTGTGCCTGGTAATGAGATCAGTAGGGTCTCCACCGGCATAGTCTGGGAGGGCATCTGATAAGATTCCTGGCTGCATACCCAGTTCTTTGGCTGCCAGGGATTCTGTGAAACAACTAATAGCCTTATGTCAAGTTTAAGCTGGAATGGGCTTTGTTTTCTGCACTAAGAAACACAGGGTATTTCAGTTTCCTAGGCAGCTCTAGCAAATACCATGAAATGGGTCAGGTTAAACAGTGGAAGTTTATTTGCTCAAGGTTTGAGATTGGGAAAAAGTCCAAATCAAGGCATCATCAAGGTGAGGCTTTCTTTCCAAAGACTGTGACATCCTGGGTCTGGCTGCTGGTGATCGTTGGTCCTTAGCTTCTTGTCACACGGAAAGGCACATGGCAGCCTCTGCATTCTCTTCCAAGTTCTGTTGAATGTCAGCTCTTGCTTCTGTGGCTTTCTCTCTGTCTATCTGAATTTGACTGTGCTTATAAAGGACTCTAATAATAAGCTTAAGATCCATCCTGTTTGGGTTGGGCCATACCTTAGCCAAAGGTATGTCCAGAAAATAGGTAATAGAACAATCTGAGTGAAGTGGAAAGACTCAGAGGGGAACAGTGAATGATGACTGGAGATTGGAAAGTAGATTGGATCATATATAAAGGAGCTTGATAGCTGGGCTAAAGGATTTGGACTATTATTAGAGGCAATGGGAAGTCATGGAAGGCTTCTGAGAAGAGGACCGGCAAGAAGGAGTTCAGGGAGGTGAATGTGGCCATGGGGCTTGGTGCAGGCAGGTGGAGGCAGGAAGAAGAGTGAGGTGGGAAGCTGGCCTTGGTGCTTGGGTTCTGAGGATGGTGAATGGGCAGATTTGGCTGTGAGAGTCATAAAAAATGATGGTTATCAGAGTACAATAAACCCAGATCTTTTCTTTGGGAGTCGGGCCCTGGACAGGTGATTCCAGTGTGCAGCCAGGGCTGAGAGCAGTGGAAGAGTGAGTTGGCAAGGTGCGCTGGGCCAGGTCATGGCAACCTTGAATTTGGTGGCCATGCCAATGTTCTTGGAAGGCAAGTCACAAAATATGATGCTGGCTTATTGAAAGTTTGAGGGCTAGTTGATAGCATCAAAGCAAAAGCTAAAGAACCAAGCTGTTTGGGGTTCCCGGGGGCAGAGATTCATGGACAGTCCACTTGGATTCCACCATCAAGGATACATCAGCTTTAGGCATTTTCCCATCTTTGTGGTCACTCCAGCCAGGGTCAAATTCCCAGGGTCAAGAATCTTATTAAATAGGGAGTGCTCTGGCTCTCACACCGGTGAGGCTGAGCAAGCCTGCAGGCAGGAAGCTTGGCCCCCAAGGACAATGGATCCCTTATAGAGCTGGGGCAGAAACAACGCCCCCCCCCCCCCGCAGGCCTGTGAGTAATGCCAGCCTTGTTGGGGTTCTCCTGCTTTATTCTGTTGGTAGCTGAGGTGACAGCTGCTTTTGTCGAGTCCTCTGCCGGGTGTTATTCTGCAGGGGTCATGACAGTATGAGTGAGCGAGCACCTTAGAGGCAGGGAAAGGGGCTAGCTGAGCCTTCTAGATCTGAGATGCTGCTATCAGGGAGCTGGTTAATGCCAAATCCACAGGGCACATTTCCTGTCTGGCAACCTGACTCATCCACCCGAAATCACTGATCAGGTATGAGATAGTGACTTTTTGTCACCACAAAATCAATTTGTGCTTGAACCTTGGCCTCGGGGACAAAGGTCTCTGGCTGTGCCTAGCAGTCTGATGCACTCTCCACTTAAACTTCTTTTGGCCTTTTCCAGGTATGTCTTCATATGATGCTGGCCTGCAGTTGGATATTTATCATGGAGGAGAGGGAATAAATGAGAGGCATTCATTGCCTTGAGGAAATCCCAAAAGTTATTTAAGAAAGAAAAAAGGGTAATCTATTTCCTTTTGAAGGATTTTGTGCAGAGCGCATTTTGGTTTCATGTTGAAATGCTGATTACTCTTGGCTGTTTGCATCAACCAGACTTTCTCTCTGGGAAGGGGGCTGCTGCGCGCACTTCTGTGCGTGTGTTCCCAGAATGGGGGTCGCCGTGCACCCCCCTGGGTCTTCCCTCTGGATCCTGACAGCGAGAAGCGTGTATGAGGATGGGACAAGGTGGGGGTGATGGGCGTGGGCCGGCGCCCCGTGGGCAGGGCCGTGGCACAGGAGGTCAGTGCTGTGCGGTGCTGAGGGAGCACATTTGTTTACTGTGGCTGCTGTAACTGATGGCCACAACTTGGTGGCTTTAAACTGCAGAGAGGAGTTCTCTCACGGTTCTGGAGGCCAGAAATCCAAAGCCAGGATCTCTGGGCCCAAGTCATGGTATGGGCAGGGCTGTGTCCCCTTGGCAGGCCCTAGGGGAGCGCCAGGCAGTGCCCCCTGTTGCTTACCACCTCCAGCTTCTGGTGGCTGCCGGCATCCAATCTCCAAGGCCAGCATCTCCTATTTCTCTGCTCTGTTTTTATCTCTTTTTTAATTTTAAAAAATTTTTATCCACCCCACCCCGAGATGGCTCCCTTTTCTGTCTGCTCGTCTTCTTTAGGAGGCACGGGGAACTGAACCCGGGACCTCCCATATGGGAGGCAGGCGCCCAACCGCTCGAGCCACTTCTGCTCCCTCTGCTGTGCGTCTTCACATCACCCTCTCCGTTGTGTGTGGCAAGTCTCCCACTTTCTCCCTCTTATAAGGGATGTGATGGCCTTTTGGATCATCAGATAAGAGGCTAATCTCCCCATCTCAAGATCCTTAACTGAATCATATCTCCAAGGACCTGTTTTCCTTATAAGGTAACATTGATAATTTGAGGGATTAGAGCCTGGTAGCTTTGGAGGACATTTTTCCAGCTTACTACCAGTGGCAAAGGGATACCAAGAGGTCTAAATACAATGCAGTGCATAAGCATAATCTCCTGGCTTTCCAAGGGATACTGTGGAATGGTACAGAAGACGAAAGCATATGTTTAGATCCCACTTCCATTGCTTGCAAGTGTTTGTTACCTTGGTCAAATTCCTCAGTGGCTCAGAACCACAGTTTTGTCCACTCTAACTTGGGCATAATGCCAACTTCAGAGACTGATCAGAGCATCCAGTGGGCTGCATAAGGAGGCCCCGTGCTCAGTGCCTGGCTTGTAAGAGGTTCTCAGAAAAGCCTAGTTTCCTGAATGACTTCATGATTTTGCAAAAAGAATTCTGGTCGAGGACTCAAAAGAACTTTGTTCTGGTCCTTGCCAGACCACTGATTTATATCATCTGGAGCAAATCTCAACCTATTTTCTTGTGTGATGCATGGGGGGTGGGTGTGTACTTGTCCTAGTCTTAATCGTCCCATGGGGTAGAAAATTCTGAAGCCTCCGCTTTATTATAAAAATGCACGGACATTTGCATTTTTTTTTTTTAATTTTAATTTTTTTATTTTTTATTGACTTTGTAATAATATTACATTAAAAATATATATGTGAGGTCCCATTCAACCCCACCCCCCCACCCCCCCTCTCCCCCCCCCCAACAACACTCGTTCCCATCATCATGACACATCCATTGGATTTGGTAAGTACATCTTTGGGCACCTCTGCACCTCATATACATTGGTTCACATCATGGCCCATACTCTCCTCTATTCCATCAAGTGGGCCCTGTGAGGATTTACAATGTCCGGTGATTACCTCTGAAGCACCATCCAGGGCAGCTCCATGTCCCAAAGACGCCTCCACCTCTCATCTCTTCCTGCCTTTCCCCATACCCTTTGTCCATTATGTCCACTTTTCCCAATCCAATGCCACCTCTTCTATGTGGACATTGGATTGGTTGTGTCCATTGCACCTCTATGTCAAGAGGAGGGTCAGATTCCACCTGGATGCTGGATGCAATCCTCCCATTTTCAGTTGTAATCACTCTAGGCTCCATGGTGTGGTGGTTGTCCTTCTTCAACTCCATCTTAGCTGAGTGTGGTAAGTCCAATAAATCAGATTGTAGGTGCTGGAGTCTGTTGAGGCTCAGGATCTGGCTATCACATTGTCAGTCCAGAGATTCAAATCCCCTAAATATATCTTAAACCCCAACATTAACTGCACCTCCAGCACATTAGCATTAAAGTCTTATGAAGGGAGATCCCATCTGAGTCCAGATTCATCACACATAAACACCGTTTCCAAAGAGGGGCCATCTGCCCTGGTAGTTAACCCCATCGGCCATGACCATAACTCCCATGGGTCTCTTTAGCCCTCAAAGGAACCAATATCTGGGGGTTGTATCTGCTTTATCTGTCTCTCTGACTCTGCTCCGTTGTGCATGAGGGCAAACCTTCTGCCAGCCTCCAGACTCTTTTTTAGAAACTCGTAGCCATATAAACTCATTTCTCCTTTCCATTTCCCCCTTACTTTAGGTCAAACAGCATTTTAAAGTCATGGTATTTTATGTAGACATGGATATTCTGCTGATCCGCATTGAACCTTCCGTATAAGGTCATTTTCCAGTTGCATCATCAGTTGGTAGTTGATAGTGGTCCCTCGTTGCCAGGGAGGCTCATCCCCGGGTGTCATGTCCCGCGCTGGGGGGAAGGCATTGCATTTACATGCTGAGTTTGGCTTCGAGACTGGCCACATTTGAGTAACATGAATTCTGACAGAAGGAAATTCCCAGGCACAAAGTTGCTCTAGGCCTTGTTCTTATTTTGGGTTTATCAACTCACAAGCATAGTCATTAGCATCTGGGGCTCACTGTTGAACCCTCACTCCCTCCCGGTCCCCACCACTGTACCTGGGAGACTGTCGCTGCTCCCCTAGGGACCACGACAGAGCACCACTGGCCAGGAACCCAGTACCCCCCCTACTGTGGTTTTTAATTGTTGCCACTATGAGTATATCCAAACATTACCATGCACCCTGGACATATGTTCTGTACAACTCCCTGTCAGTCATATATCACCTGTCATTGGTATCCCATACCAGTATCCCTCCATTGCCATTGTTGAAACACTCTGTGATCCAGAACTCCCCGAAATTTGAAGCCCAATATAATGTCATGGTCCCTTACTAGGGAATGGCATGTAGCGATGAGTTTAAAGGATAGATAAAGAACTTGGATAAAGTTAGATAAAAAACTTAGATAAAGAATGTTGACTTGAAAAAATTCCACATCCTATTTTTTTTCCCCCCCCCCCCCTAATTATTCAGCTTTTCTTCACAGGAGTCCTAGACCACAGCAATGTATATATATAATATACAGCACTCCCACACATCCACCAGAAAACCTTTTCCCTTCCACAGTGATACTCTTACGCCCTATTCATATCATATTTACTTAAAGTGATGTACAGAGTCTGAGACATTAGCTTTCTAACAAGGTGACATCTGTGCTTACATTATGGTGCATACTTTAGGATACACAGTTCTTTACATTTTTAGTTATCCTATGTTTTACATTATGGTTTACATTATCAGTCCGGACATTTGCATTTTATTCTGTCAAATAGCATTGCCTGATACTCTGAAAAAATGTTTGAAGTTCCTTTGCACAAAGTAGAAGTGGTGACCAAGGAAAGGTGATTCATGATGGCCCTGTGGCTTTGAGGAACCTGGAACTCTCCCACGTGTAGCCCTAGCTGTGTGCATATCCCAGGAGGAGAAGTGTAGACTCAGGGACGCCCCGAGGTCCATGCACTTCTGAAATTGCTTGCCTTGGACTTTTATTCTATAAGAGGTACTGCAGGAGCAGCTCCGGGTCCTGGCAGCACCGTTGTGGTGGGAACTTTTGATAAATGTACATGCTGATGTTTTCTTCACATACCTGGGAGGCCAAAGCATCATTGGCTGTGGCAATCAATATATCAGAATGAACTTTGGGAAGACTGTCATCGAGATCAGCTTTATTTCCACCCTGGGGAGGCAAAGATGACTTTCATTGTGAAATAAACAAAGTTGATGGCTTAGACATTACAATTTGGGATGCAGGTGCCGTGGTAACCAATTGTTCCCAGAATCCACTTGCCTGATGCTCATTAGGACTTGGGGGGCTGAAAAATCATGTTCTCTCCATTTTGCCCAGTTTAATACTAATAATGAGAGTGTTAAAACGACATTCTGAATTTATATGGCTCTTGTCTGCGAGGTGCTCTAAGCACTTTACAGACAGTGACTCATCCATCGTCTTCATACAGCAGCAAATGTAGCAGGTAAAATGTAGCTCCTCTGGGGCTGGACAGCATCTCAGCGAGGCGGGTTAGTGCTGCCTGTGGGTGGAGAGGAAGCCAGAAACCCTGGGTTCTGGTTTGGCTCTGCTATTTTCTTCATCTCTGTCTGCCTCAGTTTTCATCTGTCAAAGGGCACGATAGTAGATGCAACCCCTTCTCTTGCAGGGATGTTATGTAGGTTATTTTTAGTAATTCTGATACTAGCCTTTTTTGAGTGCTTGCTGTGCCAGGTATTCTAAGAGTTTTTACATATTCATTTAATTCTCATAAAAATCCCAAGAGGTAGGTATGGTCATTAATCCTCTTTTACAGATTGGCAAATTGAAGCACAGAGAGTTTAAGGAACTCGCCTAAGATAAAAGAGCAGTTCAGAGGCAGACGTGGAGTTTGAACCCAAGCAGACAGGCTTCTCGAGCTTTTGCTATTAAGCACTTCATTAGCATTGCATAAACTGCAACACGGCACACGCGCGGGCAAGCACTTCATTAGCATTGCATAAACTGCAACACGGCACACACGCGGGCACACATGTACACACGTGATCACACAATACGCACACACATGCACACACACATCAGACCCAAGTTTCACTGGACAGTGTGTGTACCTGTCCTTATTTTGAAATGTGAAATGCCCTTTGCTGTTTTCTATTTTATTCATTTCATTAATAAAAATGCCAGTCTTGACTCACTAAATTGATTTTATCATTCCCTAATAAGTCTTGATCCACGGGTTGAAAAGCTTTTGTACTGCCCCATACTCCTCCTGGGATGGCTCGTGGGGACAGGCTTTGAAAGGGCGATGCAGCGAGTGGCCTGCCGTTAGCTGGGGAGACATGAGAAAGGGAGAGGTGCACAGTGCTGGCTCTGCTCCCCCAGGGCACCTCCTGCGTGGCCCTTTGCACCTGCCCTGGTAATGCGAGCTTGGGCAACACACTTGACCTCTCAGAGCCTATCTCTGGGACTGTAATTGAAGTTCCAGTGAGAGGATGCTGGTGAAAGTGTTTGGTGAGCCGTAAAGCACTCAGAGGCTGCAGGTAGCTCTTGTCCTAAGCAGTATTACTAAGGACTGAGAGACCCGTACACCAGTGGGTGCTTGAGGGCTCAGGGAAGGGATGTGTGTGCTGCAGCAGTCAGGGAAGCCTTCCTGGAGGAGGCAGCATTGGAGCTTAATCTTAAGAGGCATTTGCAATTCCTGGCCTAAAGGATCATGGCTGTGCTCAAGGGATGGAGACCAACAGTTATACCAGGTCCAATCAGATGACTCAGGCTTACATATAATCAATTGATAACTCTATTCACAGAGGAGGATCTGAGTCTTTTTCCCCTGAATTGTACATGCCCCATTGAGGTCCTGACAAACAACCCTTAATTCTCTTTGGCCAAGGGGCCAGCAAACTACACATGAGGCGAGACTTGTTTCTATATAGCCTATGAATTCTTAATATAAGAATGGCTTTTAGGGAAGCGGACTTGGCCCAGTGGTTAGGGCGTCCGTCTACCACATGGGAGGTCTGTGGTTCAAACCCCGGGCCTCCTTGACCCGTGTGGAGCTGGCCCATGTGCAGTGCTGATGTGCACAAGGAGTGCCGTGCCATGCAGGGGTGTCCCCCGCGTAGGGGAGCCCCACGCGCAAGGAGTGCGCCCCGTAAGGAGAACCGCCCAGCACAAAAGAAACTGCAGCCTGCCCAGGAATGGCACCGCACACACGGAGAGCTGACACAACAAGATGACACAGCAAAAAGAAACACAGATTCCTGGTGCCGCTGATAAGGATAGAAGCAGTCACAGAAGAACATACAGCAAATGGACACAGAGCAGACAACTGGAGAAGGGGAGAGAAATAAATAAAAATAAATCTTAAAAGAAAAGAATGGCTTTTACATTTTTAAAGAAGGCTGTTTAAAAATAAAAATAAAAGAACAAAAGACAAAGGGAAAATTTCACAGTGACTATATGGCCCCTTAAAGCTTAAAAAATTTACCCTCTGGCCCCTTCCTTCCTGTGGAAGCCCTGACTTAGTCTGAATCACCCTCGAACCATCCTCCCTGCCCTTCTGGCACACCGTAGGGGCACACACTGCGTGGAGGGCGAAATGCACACTCACTGGCTCATTTCCTCTCGACAGGGCTGTCAGGACCTTCCCTGCTTTGCTCCCTCCGCACGTGCTATGCAACACGGAGCAAGTGTGTGTTTAGTTCTTCTGACTGTGCTGCATCCGTGATTAGTGCCAAATGCCGGGCTCCAGCCCCGATGCCGTCTATAATAACCTTCATCAGAATATTCCCCCGTGATGCAGCTCTCCTTTGTTCCAACATAAATAAACCTGGGAGGCCCTATTGCAAACGTAATTTCTCTTCATGTTCACCCTGGCGTTTGTAATAAGCACGCCACGTGAAATTTGATCTAAACATGCAGTTCAACCTGGAAAGTCACAGTGTGTTCAGGAGCATCGTTTATTTTTTAAAACTCAAGAGAAAACCAAAGGTGATTAGCTCCTTTTTATTTTCTTTTGGTAACAACAGTATCTTGATGGTGACTAACGTGTAGGTCAAAATAAAGGTATTGCTAGTGGAAATGGTCTTTCCGACATCACTGAGGCCGTGCGCCCAGAGGCTTGGCAAATGGCTGCGAAGGAGGACAGATTCCTTTAACAGCGCTGCCGAAAATACAGAGTTGTCTCTTGCAGGCGGCACGCTCGTGGCTCTGCTTGACAGTGGTGAGACTTTTGTTACAGGAAAATTAGATACCTTTTGATGGGTTTGAGATTGTCCTTATCTCTTCCATATAGCAAAAAGCTACCAGACAGAAAGTCGAAGGCACATCCTGATTGAATGCCTTCCAGTAAAAGGATAGTTTTGGGAGAAACACTTTAATTTGCTTTGGATGATTCTTTGAGGTTCATTCGTGAAGTGGTTCCAGTCCAATACAGGTGGCTCTGAAGATAGAAAAGGTTTTTAAAAAATCCTGTGGAATACAGAGAGTTTATCCAGTTTTCTGAGTAGTCTGGAAGATCTATCAACACAGTGGCCGAAGGGCTAGAGATGGCCAAGGTATGTGTTGGTTGCCTGGCCCAGTGTTTTTACTTTTATTTAAGATTTGCACACCATCAGACTGCCCATGCTATGTCCAGTTTCTCTCTAGCTGGACAGCTGGGGTCCAATCCCCTTTGGACCCCTTTCTAAGGAGTGTGAGTGCAGATGCGTGGCCACCTTCCCAAAGGAGGGGATGGTTTCTTTGGGTGGTAGAGGAAAGGGGAATAGCAATGGAAGGTACCCTAGATATTAATTTCAGTTCCAGAGTGGGCAAGTAAATGCCAGCTCCATGCTTGGATTAGTGAGCTGGTGGAAATGAGAAAGAGATCCACTAGTTAACAGAGCTTACCAACACTTGTTCAGGTCAACGGGGGATGAAAAACTGTATGATGAGCATGTCCTGGTTTAAAACTCTTAACCCCTGGGATAAAAAAAAAAGTAATGGTGGGGTCATCATTAAGAGGCTAAGGGAGCTGAATTGTAAGACGATGGAGATGAGACACACCTGTGTAAAGTGGGACTTCCAACAACTCCGGCAGGCCAGGGCCCTCTAGAATGCCGTTGCCTCTGGCCTGCTCCCTCTGTCCTCCTGAAAGTCGCTGTCCTCCACTTTTTGTCTGTGTGTGCAAACCTTCCCCAACAGAATTCAGTGTTAAAATTAAAAGCCCAGGTTGGGCTGACCTATAGCCAGGCTTATAAGGAGCCCACCTTGAGTGACAATTTCTATTCTCCCTTCCTTGGTTCTTTTTACAAATAGCTCTAGTGAGAGGGGCCCCCCCTGCCCAGTGTGCCCTCGAGGAGCTTCCAGTCCAGGAAATAAGAGGTGTTCATATGCACGTAACCAGAAGGCAAAGCCACGGCAGGTGTGATAGTCGAGGCAGACAATTCCAGCTTACAAATCAAATGCTTCATCCCAACAGTTAGTATACAAACTCTTGGTTTAGAAACTGGATTCATTTTTCTGTAGAAACCTTTTTATGCACGTGTGCATGCATTTGTTCAGGTAGTAAATATTTGAGTGCTTACCACTGAAGGAATTGAGAATGCTGGGAGGAAGGTGACTTTGAATCTCCTTCAAGTAGGGGAGACATCTGAAGTTAACAAGTCAGTGCAGAGGAAAGCTAGGGTATGCTGTAAACTGGGAGGAGTCCAGGCAGGGCCCTAAGGATTGGAGTAACGAGTGCATCTCCATCACTTCTTTTCCCTTCCTCTTCACAGTCGAGTGAAATTTCATTTCTTCAATTCGGCAGGTGTGTTACGTAGGAAGAGGAATGTGGCTTGTTTAAATCATTTAAATTTATATGTGACCATTTGGGGGGAGGGTGCCAATAACACTGAAAGGAAACTTGATGTGTCTTCATGATCTAAGACTGCTCTGGTCCTGGAGGGAAACCTTTCAGGCAGTGAGGAATATCTTCCCATGTGCTCTGACTCATTTTCCTGAATTTCACCTGCTCCTTGAGATCATGTTGCTCAGGCTCCATCCTGCCAACTCACAGGGTGCTTCTCCCTTAGAGGGACCATCTCTTATTTGGGGACTGGGTTCTAAAGTCAGTGTAAAGGCAAGAAGGCTATATAGTCACAATTGCCTTTGAAAAATCCCTTAGGAATGTACCACATTGGAGACCAAATCGCCCTTTCTCAGTAAATCCAACTGCGGTGGTTTGAAGCTATATGTACCCCAGAAAAATATGTTCTTACATTTAATCCATTCCTGTGGGTGTGAGGCCTTTGGAAGTAGGCTCTTTGGATGAGGCTGCTTCAGTCCAAGTGTGACCCACCTCATTCAGGATGGGAACTAAACGTATTCCTGGAGTCCTTTCCAAGTAGAGTGAAATTCAGAAAGAAATAGCCAACAGGAAACAAGAAGCTGAAATGTAACTCAGAATAGAAGGAAGAGCCAAGAGATGTCCTCATGTGCCTTGCCGTGTGACAGGGGATCCGAAGATTGCCATCAGCCAGCCCCACAATGCCAGTCTTTGGGGAGAAAGCATTGCCCAGAAATGCTTTGATTTAGACATTTACCCAGCCTCAAAACCATGAACGAATGAATTTCCATTGTTTAAACTGATCCCATTTCATGGTCTTTGCTTGGGCAGCCTCAGAAATTAAAACACCAACCCAACCTTCTTTTCCTTCAGTGTTTGGAACAGACCACATGATTGTTCTATTGGAAACCGTGAAGTAGTTAGGGCCACCAAATATAGAAATGCCTCAGACCAGCAGAATATCTCAGCCTACATGTAATATCCTGTGTTAAAAACTGCTTTTTGACCTTGGATAAAAGGGGGAAATGGAAAGGACAAATGTGTTTATATGGCTATGAGTCTCTAAAAAAAGTTGGGAGGTCATCAGAGGGGTCGCACTTATGCATGCCTCAGCAGGGTCCCAGAGACTGCCAAAGTAGATACAACCCCAGGTACTGGTTCTCTTGAGGACTACAGAGACCCACAGGTTCTGTGATCATGGCAGATGGCTCTGGAGTTCAGTGCCATGTCAGTTGGCCCTAGTTTGGAGTTTGTGGTCCTGAGCATGACGGAGTTGGACACAAATAAGACCTTTCTACACATGCTTCTTCTGTTACTTTTACCTGACCTGTGGTTGGCGCTGGGGTTGGTGTATACTCAGGAGACCTGAATGTGACAACTAGGCCCTGAGGCCCAGCAGACTTGTAACTCCTACTCTCTGGTTTATTGGACTTACCCTGGCCAGCTAACAGAGAGGTGAAGAAGGTCAACCACCACACCAGGATGCCAAGAGTGCCTACAACTGCAAGCAGAAGAATTATAGCCATCATTCATGTAGAATCTAAGCCCCCTCTAGATATAGAGGTGGAGTTGGACATAACCATCCCAGGGTCCACAGGATGGATGAATAGAGTATGGATTAGAGTGGACTGATGTTCTATGGAACTTTTGTGATTAGTATGGAAAAGTTCTATGGAACTTTTGTGATTAGTAAAGGAAGAAATTGTAGCATTGATATGGGGAAAGTGGCCATGATAGTTGCTGAGGGTAGGGAGAGGGAAGAAGAGATATGATGTGGGGGCATTTTCAGGACTTGGAGTTGTCCTGGGTGGTACTGCAGGGACAGATGCTGGACATTGTATGTCCTGCCATGGCCCACTGGGTGGACTGGGGAAGAGCGTAAACTGCAATGTAAACCACTATCTCTGTGGTGCAGCAGTGCTCCAAAATGTATTCACCAAATGCAATGAATGTGCCACGATGATGAAAGAGGTTGTTGATGTGGGAGGAGTGGGGTGAGGGGGGTGGGGGGTATATGGGGACCTCATATTTTTTGAATGTAACATTTTAAAAAAGGGGGGAAAAAAAAGAAATGCCAATCTTTAAACACTAAAATGGCTTGTAGGGTGGTGATTGACTCACTTTTCTAGAGACTGCAAGCCATTGAGACAACCGTAGATGCCCAGGTTCCATCTCAAACTCACTCCTAGGTTCATCAAGTGACATGGAGACCCAGACTCCTTACACTGGGGCTTGAGGGGCCCCAGTCCTGGGCTCATGCTTTAAAGACCGGCTTGTCGACAGAGAGCATACGGCTGCCTCTGTCACTCAGGATCTGGTTTGTGATCCCTAGCTCAACATCTGCTCTCCCGGTTTTGTGATTAACACTGCTCAAGTCCCAGTGAACTGTCTTGCCTCTTTTGCCCTGTGTTGTTGAAACAAAAGATGAGTGCTTCTCATTGCTGGAAGGGTTTCTGGGTTATGCCACTGCAAGAGGCAAAGTCAGACAGTGCTTTGGAGTGCAGGGCAAACTTGAGTGGCAGAAGTGCTTAGGTAAGAGAAAAAAACAAATTAATTATCTGTCATATTCTTCCTCTGGATAGCACAAAAGCAATAGCTTCGTGCATAATGGAGTGTGGTTTCCCAGGAGTGCTGAGCGCCCATTTTCTTCTTTTTGTTCCAATTTATGAATCCAGAGGTACCAATGGGTTTCCACCAGTTGCACATGGCAAAGAAGGAACACTTTTCAATATTGGAAAGTTCATACTACTCCTAACTCTGTATAGTGTATGTGACATTGATTTTATACATTGGTAACCAGGAGGGCATTAAGTGCTACAATTAGGAATTTTATTTTTTAAATATTCGTAAGATTTAATTTAAATAAATAATAAAAAATTTGTTTATTTAAATAATTCTGATTTAATTTGATATGTTTTCCATATAATTCATGATTTGCCTTTTAATTTTTTATATTTTACATTTTTGATGAAAGTATGTTCAAATTTTACACATTAAATATCTCATTTCATTTTTTAATCATTTAGATCATTACTGTCAATAGAATATATTTAACTCTTGATTTTAACAGCATAGCTAGCAATTTTGCTCTAATGAAGGTGAGATAAAATTTATGAATGTTTTATGAATTACTTATACTTATTATTCATCCAAATATTGCTGAAGTAGTAACAGAATACCCAGACATGTACAATGATCAGTGTATTAGTCAGTCAAAAGGGGTGCTGATGCAAAGTACCAGAAATCTGTTGGGCTTTATAAAGGGTATTTATTTGGGGTAAAAGCTTACAGTTACAAGGCCCTAAAGAGTTCGAGGTTAATCCCTTACCAAAGTCTGTTGGCACGTTTTGAAGCAAGATGGTGGGTGATGTCTACAGGTGGTCAACCTTCCTTTTCCCTCTTAAGGTTCCATGAACTGGGGGGCTCATTTCTCTCTCAGCCTGCTTAGCTGCTCAGGGCTCTGGTATTTTCAGAGGCAAACTATCAGGAGAATGGCTCATCTCTCTTCCTGGGGCCTCTGCTGTTTCTATGGAGCTGTCTTTTCCTCTGCATATTTTCTCTGTGTGTCTACTTCTGTGTGTTTCCTTGACTGAGTGTCCATTTATATAACCCACAAAGGGAGCAGGGACTCAGACTGAGTTACACTTGACTTGGTCAAGTCAAAGCCCTAATCTTATTTCTTTTTTAAATTTATTTTTATTGTCTTTTTTTTTTAAAGATACATAGATCACACAAATGTTACATTAAAAAAATATAAGAGGTTCACATATATCCCACGCCCCACACCCCTCAATCCTCCCACATCAACAACTTCTTTCATTAGTGTGGTATATTCCCTGCATTTGATGAGTACATTTTTGGAGCATTGCTACACAGCATGGATTATAGTTTATGTTGTAGTATACACTCTCTCCCAGTCCATTCAGTGGGTTATGACAGGATATATAATGTTCTGCATCTGTCCCTGCCGTATCATTCAGGATAACTCCAAGTCCGAAAAATGCCCCCATATCACACCTCTTCTTCCCTCTCCCTGCCCTTAGCAACTACTATGGCCATTGTCTTCACATCAATAATACAATTTCTTCCATTACTAGAGTTACAATAATTCTATAGTAGAATACTAGTAAATCCACTCTAATCTGTATTTTATTCCTCCATCCTGAGGACCCTGGGATGACGATGTCCATTCTACCTCTAAATTGAGAGGGGAGTTAGATCCCACATGGCTGATGGATGGGATTATCCTGCTTGCAGGTGTAGACTCTCTCAGTTCCCTGATATGGTGTTTGACCATCCTCACCTCCCTGCTAGCTGACCTGGATAAGTCCAATGAACTGGAGAGTAGGTTTTGCAACTCTGCTGAGGCTCAGGGCCCAGCTGGCACATGGACAGTCCAGAGATTCAAGTCTCTTGAGCATACACCAACCGCAGTGCCAACCACAAGTTCAGTAAAAGTGACAGAAGAGGCATGTGTAGAGAGGTCACATCTGAGTCCAACTCTGTCACATTCAGGAGCACATATTCCAAAGTAGGGCCCACTTACAAGGCATTGAACTACATGACTGTAGAACCTGTGTGTCTCTGTAGCCCTCAGGAGCACCCCTACCTGGGGTTGTATCTGCTTTGGCTGTTTCTGAGATCCTGCTGAGATATGCATAAGCACCACCCCTCTGATGATCTCCTGACTCATTTTGAAATCTCTTAGCCAGATCAACTCATTTGTCTTTACCATTTCACCCTTTTATTCAAAGTCTTATTCTAGTTGCATCAACAGCTGGTGATTGGTAGTAATCCCTCGACACCAGGGAGGCTCATCCCTGGATCATGTCCCATGCTAGGGGGAAGGTAATTCAAAGCCCTAATCTTAACATGATTTAATCAAAAGTATCTCAGCTGAATCTAAAACAAACAAAGGTGATCACACCCAGGGGAACAGGCCAGTTTACACACATAATCTCTCTTTTTGGAATTCATAAATATCAAACTGCTACAATCAGTAAATTCTTTTATCTTTAACATTTTGTCACTTTGAATCATTTAAAAAACGTAACTGTATACCTATTTTTAAATTGTCATATGTATGTGTATTTGTCAAGGCAGTGGGATAGAACACATTTTCTTCTTTTTTCTTTTTTTCTTTTTTAATTATCTTTTTTTAAAAGTTAATGATCACACAAACATTACATTAAAAAACATAAGAGGTTCCCATATACACCACTCCCCACCCCCCCACCCCCATCAATTTTTAATTGTACTTTTTTGAAGATACATAGATCACAAAAAATGTTACATTAAAAAAAATAAGGTTCCCATATACCACCATCCCCCCTCACCCCACTCCTCCCACATCAACAACCCCCCTCATCACTGTGGCACATTCATTACATTTGGCAAATATATTTTGGAGCACTGTTGCACCACACTGACAACAGTTTATATTGTAGTCTACACTCCTCCCCAATATATTCAGTGGGCTATGGCAGGACATATAATGTTCAGCTTCTGTCCCTGCAACACTATCCAGGACAACTCCAAGTCCCAAAAATGCTCCCACATCACATCTCCTCCTCCTACTCCCTGCCCCCAGCAACCACTGTGGCCACTCCCTCCACATCAGTGCTACAATTTTTTCCATCACCAGTCACAACAGTTCCATAGCAGAATATCAGCAAGTCCACTCCAATCCACATTTCACTTCTCCATCCTGTGGATCCCAGTATGGTCATGTTCACTCCACTTCCACATTGAGAGGGGGCCCAGACCCCCCAAGGATGATGGATGCAATTTTCCTGCTTGCATTTGTAGGCACTCCCAGCTCCCCAGTGTGGTGGCTGACCACCCTCACCTCCCTGCTAGCTGAGCTGGGCAAGTCCATCGAACCAGAGGGTAGGAACTGCGACTCTGCTGAGGCTTAGGGCCCGGTTGGCACATGGAAAGTCCAGAGATTCAAGTATCCTGAGTATAGACCAACCTCAGCACCAATCAAAGGTTCAGTAAAAGTGACAGGAGAGGCATGTGTAGAAAGTTCACACCTGTGTCCAACTCCATCACACTCAGGAGCAGAAACTCCAAAGCAGAGCCCACTGACATGGCCCCGAACTCCAGATCATTCACCATGACCATAGAACCTGTGGGTCTCTGTAGCCCTCAGGAGAACCAGCACCTGGGGTTGTATCTACTTTGGCTGTTTCTGGGATCCTGCTGAGGCATGCATAAGCGCAACTACTCTGATGACCTCCCTACTCTTTTTGGAAGACTCTTAACCATATAAACTAATTTGTCCTTTCCATTTCCCCCTTTTATTCAAGGTCAAAAAACAGTTTTTAATACATGATCCTACATGTAGGCTGAGATATTCTGCTAGTCTGAGTTAACCCTTTTATTCAAGGTCTCTTTCTAGAGTGATTGGCAGTAATCCCTTGGCACCGGGAGGCTCATCCCCTGTAGTCATGTCCCATTCTGGGGGGAAGGTAATTCATTTATATGCTGAGTTTGGCTTAGAGGGTGGCCATGTTTGAGCAACATGGAGGCTCTCAGGAGGTAACTCTTAGGTACCCTGAGGCTCTAGGCCTAGTTCATACTTCAGGCACATAGTCTCTTAAGCATCAGTATCTAGGCAGTATCTAAGCATCAGTATCTAGGGCTCATCATTGGACCATCCTTCTTCATTGGTCTTTGCCATTGCACTTGGTGGACTGTTGCTTTTCCATTGGGGAATATGATAGAGCTTCCCTGTGTAGGAACTCAGCACTCCCTCAGTTGTCATTTGTAACTGTAACTACTATGAAAATACCCAACATGTATTTGAACATTTTTATGTACCTTATATTCATGCCCTGGAGAACTCCCTCCCAACCATGTGCCCCCCATCAATACTAAAAGAAAAAAATTTCCAACCAAGAACATTCTTCACATTTTATTCAACAGCTTATGAACTTGATATGTAACTTTCAAATGTTTATATTTCTCCCTTTATACTCAGGCTCTGGGCTCACCAGTGTAAGGGGCAGGCCTCCAATGCAGAATTACCCAAACCATTCATTTATACACTAGTCTCAAGCAAATCATTGAATTCTGTAAAGCAACTGGTGTTTAGTATTATGAGATTGATCTTCCCTACTAGAGGCTGGATTAGACCTAGAATTCAGAGAGTGCATGTTTTGCAGGTGCCCTTCAAAACTTGATGCTAATAGTCAAGTAATAATTTCATACTGAGCCATACCCCCTCCCTTCAAGTAACTCACCATTGGTGAAGTACCTTGAGCAATTCCCTGAAGGGCTGTGAAGAAGGAGAGAATGACTTAGCAACTCCTGTTTCCATTGGCATGGCAGTAATTTCAGTTAGATAGCAGTGGCCCTTCCAGATTTGAATGATCTAAGAACTTTGGAGATGATCCAGTGGATGAATATTGGGTCAATCCTTATTAAAGAAAAAATGGTTTGGGTGCATGCATCCCAAAGAGTACCTATTTACTGAGCACTGGGTAACTTACTGTACTAGTCAGCCAAAGGGGTGCTGATGGCAAAATACCAGAAATTGGTTGGGTTTTATAAAGGGTATTTATTTGGGGTAGGAGCTTACAGATACCAGGCCATAAAGCATAAGTTACTTCCCTCACCAAAGTCTATTTTCATGTGTTGGAACAAGATAGCTGCCGATGTCTGCAAGGGTTTAGGCTTCCTGGCTTCCTCCCTTCCAGGGTTCAGGCTTCCTGAGTTCCTCCCTTCCAGGGTCTTGCATCTCTCTGGGTTCAGGGTTCCTCTATTTTCAGGGCTTGCTTCTTCCTGGGCTCAACATTCCTCTCTTCCTGGGGCTTGCTTCTCTGCTCTGTGAGCTTACTTCCTGGGGCTCCAGCTTAAGACTTCAGCATCAAACTCCAGCATCAAAATTCCAACATCAAAAAACCATCTCACTCTGTCCTTTGCCATGCCTTTTATCTGTGAGTCCCCACCCACCAAGGGGTGGGGACTCAACACCCTACTGATGTGGCCCAATCTAAGCCCTAATCATAATTTAATCATGTCCAGGTATAGTATAGTTTACAAACATAATCCAATATCTATTTTTAGAATTCATAACCATATCAAACTGCTATACTTGCACATGACTCTAAGGCCAATCAAGTCACCTACTGCCCAACCTCGTCCTCAGCTCCCCTTTTTGAAACTAAACAGCAATATTACGGATTTTTGCAACTATAAAAGAATCAAATCATTTTTGATTCATCATCCTGACACAACTGTTTTTATTACATATTAGCTGACTCGTTTGTACATATACATATATACATATATGATTGCATAGTTTCAATCAGCATGTATAATTTAAATTCTGCTTTTCAGTTTTAAATATTTTGTCATAAATTTTTTGTTACTTGGAAATTTGAGAGCAAAAGATGGCACTAGTTAATACTCTTTAGGTAGCTTTGAGTTTTTATTAATCCTGAGGCATCCAAATCACTCCTTAAAACCCCTACTAATTTCAACAAGGCAAGCAAAAAATGATTTGGTAATTAAAGGTTTAATTAATGCACATTTTAGAGTTAACATTTATTTCAGGTCAAGTTTTTTTTTTTTTTTCGGGTCAAGTTTTATGCTATACTAGACTTTACTTTGGGGTTAAGGAAGCCCAATTATATGGAACCCCCATATCATTGTGTAGAGGACATTTATGCCTGTTTCCTAGGTATTTTCTTTCAGTGTTTTATGAGGCTTTTAAACTGTTTACGTAGATTTATAGTTATGTCTTTGCTTTTATGACAAATTGTTGGTCATAGCTGTGATTTATATTTCCACCAATTTGTTCTCAGAGATCAACCTTGAAATGTAACTCTCCAATGCAAGGCTGATGGTATGGGGAATGAGGTCTGAGTGGGATGATCTGCCTTCTGGAAACACTTGAGGGTAAGAAGGAGACCCTGCTCATGCTTTGTGAGATCCAGGTCAAGGACAGGTCCATGGGGTTGATGAGAGGCAAAAGTCAGTGGTCCAGGAGAGCTTCAAGGGGAGAGGGCATTGTCTCTGGGGTAGCCCACTACCACTCACATTTGTTCAGTCCTGGGGGTCAATGCAGGCAAGTCTGGCGGAGGGACGGCAAGCCAGGAATGGGGGTGAGGGGGTCAGCTTTGAGAAGGTGAGAGCAGAGAGGCTGTGGGCAAGTCTTGAAATAATAGGGAGGGAAAGCTAATGGATTAAAGTGGATTTTCAAGTCATGTTAAAAACAACTCTCCTAACTGACATAGACATCTCTGGGCTGGAGTAGAAAATACATTTTTATTGAAAATCTGTACTCAGTGCCCAGCAAGGGCTGACTCCTCTATTCAGCTGTTTGTTCATCCATCAGTTGATGAGCACTTACTAGGTGCCAGACCCTGTGCTGACCTTAGAAGTCCAAGTACATTAAGAAATGGTCTCTGCCTTCTAGGCTCCTCTAGTTTAACGAGGAAGAAGGATGGATGGGTGTACGCATAAGCCAGCAGTTACAATTCATAACAAAAAGCAGTAAAACAGTTATGGGTAAAGTGCTATGGAAACATTTACTCATCCAACAAATATTTATTGAGGTGCTGTTGGCCAAGTTGTACATTAGATGCTGGAGATACAGGAGAGAACAAAGCTGGTGAGAATCCTGGCTTGGTGGAGCCTATAACCTCATGATGCCAGAATTTCCCCAGAGAGAGGTATCTGTGCTTCCTGCTGGAGAGGCTTCTTGGAGCAGGTTCTGCCAAGACTGAGTTTAGGGGAAGGTAAAAGCAAGAAGGTACAGAATGGAGGTGGGGGAGGCGGGGAAGAAGAGACGCATGTGGCATATCACAGAGATGTGGAGCAGTATGATCAGGCCTGAACATGCAGTCTGCATCTAGGGAAGGAGATGGCAGGGTCTTGTTCCCAAGGAGCTGATGGTGGTGTCAGGCAGACAAAGTGAGTCTATGAAACAGACAAAGCACAGTGTGGCCCAGGTGGCTGGACATGCTGAGTCTTGCAGCTCTGATGGTAAATTGTGGATTAGCAGAATCTGAGTTGGCCAGTCTATTGTAGTGTCCTCCAACCAGGTCTCTAAACCCTAGTTTCTCATCCCTGTCCCACCTCTCCAGTCATTCACTAAATATTTACTGGCACCCCCTAAGTCCCGAGCACCTACATTCTGTTGTTACAAAGATACAGATGATTTAAAGGAAAAGCCCTAGGACACAGGTAAATTTGTCTATTGCCAAGGAGCTAAGAGTTTTTCCTGGAAGAGAAACCAAATCTGATGGGAACATAGAGAAGTGATCTATCCTTTGTGGTGGTGCTTTGTTACTTAAACATGCCCTAAACTTTAGTCTTATGATCTGAATGTTTCTGACATTCCCTTCATCCTTGACTGCCATGTTTGCTGAAGCCTGCTTCCCATTCTGGGGCTCACAGAGACCCTCAGCTGCTGGACTGACCCTGTCCAGCATCACAAATTTCTTTAGAGGCTTATATTGTAATACTTATCTGAATATGTACCTGATATGTGCTGTCTTAGGTTGGAAGCTGCTTGAGAAGAGACCTTTCCCCTCCTCAAAACCTACTTTGCAGGTGTTCCAAAATATTTTGCTGTATAGCATTGGAGTGATGAGAAAAGAATTCATCGGAAAATATTTAGAAGGTCAGGGAACTAGAGATATGGCTTGGCTTTTTGAGAAAGCTGTGAATTCTGATTCCTTTGTCGAATGGTGGCTCCCCAAGTATCACCAGCACAACCTGTTGGAAAGACAAAGCTGAGTTCATTGACTGCATTGAGGATGAGCCTCCGTCTCTACAGCTTTGTGGTGTTTTGCAGGGTGGAAGGCAAGACTGGAATTTGTTGAAGATTGGAAGTTTGGTTTAAGGCTTCTCTAGGTCTTTCATGGTGGTAGGGCTTGGCTAGAATGAGGATTGACAAGGGTCATGATGTAACAGTTCAAGACTGGTAGAACAAGCAAGGCATGAATTTATTTATTTATTGGAGGTACTAGAGACTGAACCCAGGGCCCAGTAGATGGGAAGCAGGTCCTCAATCAATGAGCTATACCTGCTCCCCAAGACATGGATTTTTGAGGCAAGGGATTCAAAGAATTTTAGGACATAAGTGTCCATCATTAAATGCTCTCTATGGAAGAAGCATTAGTGGGTCTTTAGGGAAGTTCCTGTAAAGAACCATCAAGTTATTGCCCTGGCCAAAAACCTCCTGGAATGGGAAGATCATACTCAATCGATGACAACGAAATAGTGAAATCATGTTCCTGTAGACACTGAGCTGTGCATGGGATGGATAGTTTGGGTTCTCAGTCACTAGCCAACCTGGTAGTAATTGATGGCAGGGAGATCGTTTTAAGAAAGAAGAATTGGCGGCAGACTTGGCCCAGTGGTTAGGGCGTCCGTCTACCACATGGGAGGTCTGCGGTTCAAACCCTGGGCCTCCTTGACCCGTGTGGAGCTGGCCCATGCGCAGTGCTGATGCACACAAGGAGTGCCTTGCTACACAGGGGTGTCCCCCGCGTAGGGGAGCCCCATGTGCAAGGAGTGCGCCCCGTAAGCAGAGCCGCCCAGTGCGAAAGAAAGTGCAGCCTGCCCAGGAATTGTGCGGAGAAACACAGATTCCCGTGCCGCCGACAACAACAGAAGCGGACAAAGAAGACCCAGCAAATGGGCACAGAGAACAGCCAACTGGGGTGGGTGGGTGGGGGAAGGGGAAATAAATAAATAAATCTTAAAAACAAAAAAGAAAGAAAGAAGAATCGACAAAGAGGCAGGAAAACCTTTCTCTAAAATTTTGTTTGTGAGCTGGATCTTTGGCGTAGGCACATGTTGACGTAGAGGGACCTTCTCCATGAAAATGTGCTCCATGGAGGAGATGAGGTTTGTTGACAGGTTGCTGGGTGCTGATCCCTGGGAGTTGTCAAATGCAAGTGGGAGACTTGACTTTCTGTCCTAAGTCATAGCTAATGCCAGGCCTGCTGCAATTCGGTGACATGGGGAGGCTGTCTTCCCTTGTCACTGTGTCACATCTTCCTCTTGATATTAATCCAGGTTAAAATGTCTAATAACCTCAGGATACTTTTTCATACTTCATAAAGTCAGAAAACTGGAATGCATCTTCCATTTCATGCTAACTGCCACCAACTTGCCTCTAAGTACTCTAAGAATCATTCCTTTCTTTAATCCTGCAGCAAAATCTTACCCAAGGATTCTGAAATTAGTTTTTCTTCCCTTCTGTCCAGACAGTGCAGCCCCAGACACCTCTTTGATACCCTGCCCTGGTGAAATAGGAGGTGTTATATGGGGTGATGTAAATTACAGGGTAGGGATGAGGGGGAAACTTTTCCTGTCCCAGCCAGCTCGCTGCAAATCCCCACAGGCTGTTTGTAAACTGTCGCTTTTCAAATACCACTGCAGATGGTATTAAACCCCTCTACTTGCAGCCCTATTTGAGCATTGGAGAATAGTCAAAATAAGTGATTGAGTTTCTGAGTAATAGCAGGTGACCTCCAGCTGGAGCTGGAGCTGTCATCAATGCACAGCAAGATTTCTGCAAATCACCTTCCTCTCCAGCAAAAAAATTAGGCCCTTGTGCCCACTTCCTTAATGGAGCTGTTTGGATTGTCAGTTGGTTATCTTGGATTCCAGGGCTTTGCATCAGGCTTCCTCCCCCAGGCCCCCCACCCCCCTAATTTTTTGGTTATTTGTACTTTTCAAAAATATTCCACTTTAACTCTCATCATTTTTGTTCCTGAGTTGAACTGAAAGCAAAGTGTGTTTTAAATGAAGCACGGAACTTGATTTTTTTAAAGTGTTTTTCAGCTGGCCTAGAGGGTTGGCATTTATCACCATTTTCTGTCTGCTTTCTCTTTCTGCCTGGCATATAAAGGAAGCTTGGAATTATTGTCTCTCTCCTCCCAGGGATCCAACATGGTCTTTCTTCTTTCTTTTGTCCTGCCCCCTACCTCTTTCCTCCCTAAACTTTCTACCATTCCCTGATCTTGTCTTTCAGAGACCCTTCAAAAGCTTTAGGGCAGGAGTGGCGGGCCTGCGGCGGCTTGCAAGAGAGAGGGCCGCGCAGAGAGGATGCATGGCGGAATGGGGCTGTCACCTTGCTGCAGGTGGCTCTGGCACGTGAAGCCACTGGGGCTCCTTTTGCCCTTCATCAGTTCCAACATCCTTCTGGCTGTGGCCTGGGCCCTGGCACCGCTAAGGAAGGCCTGATGTGCCGGTCTGGGCCTGAGGTTTGCACAGGGTGTGCTGTAATCCAAGCCGACAGAGAGGCGTCTGCCGGAAGCTCCTCTATTGTCCGGTCATAACTGTACCTGCTGAGGCCGCCGTCCCTGATCAGCTTTGATGCAGAGCAGATGGTCACCAATGTTGTGCCTTCTGCTGTCACCCCCTCGCGGCTGTATCTCATTGATTCCAAAAGCCAGCGGGAGAGACATCTGCCTCCCGCCAGCACCTAATTTATCCTGTACATTTTTATTTTAGGAGCGCCTTGAGAGCTGTGTGTGGTGGATGAGTTTTTAACCTTCTCACCTCCCCTTTTCTTATCTCCATTATTGATACGACCTACTCCTGGGATTTGTTAAAGTTCACCGAGAAATCACATGTAAGGCCCAGCGTCTGACCTGTGGCAGCTTCTCAGTAACTGTTTACTGTTCCCCACCTCCTTCCCCACTTCCTTCACCTGGACCCTCTGAGGCCCCAGCCGGGGTGCTAGGTGCTAATCGGCACCCAGGGAATTGAGACGGAAGCTTTCTGTGCCGTGTTTGACCTTCTTGCCTCCATCTGCCAGCCAGCTGAGCTAACATCAGCTCAATAAAGGGCCAGCCATTTCCTTTTCATTGGAATCCCTGGTGGCGAGGCTTCAAACAGCTCAAGCGGACTGCGGGGTTCCGTTTGCCTAGAAAATACTCTAGAGCCAATTCGGTAAAAGGCGGTTGACCCCAGCGGTTAGGGCGTCCGTCTACCATATGGGAGGTCCGCGGTTCAAACCCCGGGCCTCCTTGACCCGTGTGGAGCTGGCCATGCGCAGTGCTGATGCGCGCAAGGAGTGCCGTACCACGCAAGGGTGTCCCCCGCGTGGGGGAGCCCCCACGCGCAAGGAGTGCGCCCGTGAGGAAAGCCGCCCAGCGTGAAAAGAAAGTGCAGCCTGCCCAGGAATGGCGCCGCCCACACTTCCTGTGCCGCTGACGACAACAGAAGCGGACAAAGAAACAAAAGCAGACAAAGAAACAAGACGCAACAAATAGACACCAAGCACAGACAACCAGGGGAGGGGGGGAAATTAAATAAATAAATAAATCTTTAAAAAAAAAAAAAAAAAAAAAAAAAAAAAGGCGGTTGAGTTTTCCACAGCAACCTGTCTCTATTTGCCTTATATGCTTGGTTTTTCCCTTCAGCTTTCAGTCCAGATCGCAGCTTTTTCCAGGCCCGCCAGGAGGGGCCAAGGGCAGAGGGCTGGTGCCATCAGGACCTGCCCCGTGAGCTTGAACCCACCCTGGGAAAATGAACGGGACCAGGACCCTGTTCCTAGAGTGGGGCGGTGGGGAGAGCTCGAGGCAAGCTGGGAGCAACTGGAGGCGATCACCAGCAGGATGTATTCTTGGGGCGAGGGGGGGTTCAAACGTACAGAGGTGAGTACAAGACACCCCATTTTCTGCCCCTATTCTGAGCCCAGCTAGTGCATGCACTTGCCACGTCATATTCTCACCTGCTTCCCAGTCTCTGCCCTTGAGAGTCCAGCTACCTCAAATGCTTCCCCTTCAGATATTTATTTGCATGGCTCACCTATCCTTTCATTCTGGCCTCTGATACCCTCTCTCCCACCCCCATATTATACTCTGTCCCCACCCTGCTGTATTCTTCTTCAGAGTATTTATCACTTCTTGACATGAAATCACATAGTTATTTGTTAACATTATGTCTTCCCCATTAGAATATAAGCTCCATGAGGGCAGGGATCTTGTCTATTTTGTTTTCTCCTCTATTCTCAGTGCCTTGAGTAGTACCTGCCACATATTAGATGCTCAATAAATATCTGTTGAATGAATGAATGAATGAATGAATCAGTAGGTAAGTAAATGCTATCAGTGTCTGGGGCAGCAACCAGCCAGGTGAGAGGTAATTATATAAAACAGGCCTAACAGCAGGCTATGTGGAGAGAAAAGCTGGCAGATTAACCTCCTTTTGTTTGTTCTTCCTTTTGTTTCCTTTCCTCATCCTCTACTAGATTTCAGTTGGTTATATTATTTTCCTTAGTTACCATTGTGATGTTAAATAAACATGTCAGCTTTAAATGATATCTTTGGTGGAAGCAGATGTGGCTCAACTGATAGAGCATCTGCCTATCATGTAGGAGGTCCAGGGTTCAAGCCCAGGGCCTCCTGGCCCACGTGGTGAGCTGGCCCATGCACAGTGCTGCTGCGCTCAAGGAGTGCTGTGCCACACAGGGGTGTTCCCTGTGTAGGGGAGCCCGAGGCGCAAGGAGTGCATCCCTCAAGGAGAACTGTCCCCTGCAAAAAGCATAGCCTGCCAAGGAGTGGCGCTGCACACACACAGAACTGACACAGCAAGATGACTCAACAAAGAGCCACAGATTCCTGGTGCTGCTGAGAATGCAAGTGGACACAGAAGAACACACAGTGAATGGCTACAAGAGAGCAAACAACAGGGGGGTGGGGGAGGAGAGAAATAAATAATTTTTTTAAAAAAGCAAATTTCCAAAAAAAAAAAAAAAAAGACATCTTTTGACTCCAAGCTATAAAAGATAATGAATACTGTACCTTCTTCCCTCTTCTCTTCTGTTCTGATATAAGATCCACATTGTTGGAGTTTATAACAGTTACAGCTCATTTTAAAATCATAAGTAACAAATTGTTTTAATTCTCATTTAAATAATTCAGTGTTTCCCAATAAGTCTTTGCTATTATTATTAATTCATCTCTGGTATAGATAAATTTGTTCTCTAATGGGTTTGTGAGATGGGTTCCTGGGACCATAATGCCTTCAATTCTTCCATGTTCAAAAATGTTAGTTCATTATCGCTAAAACAAATGATAGTTTTGCTGGATATAAAATTCTCAAATCAAAATTTTTTTTCCTTGAGGGCTAGTGCAAATGTATTACCTCACTGTCTTCTAATAGTAAATGATGCACTGGTGAAGTCAAAAGCCAACGTGGTTCTTCCTCCCCCTGCTCTAGCCCCATCATAAGCAAAGGTACCTGACTGCTCAAAGGATCCCTTCTTATGAAGCCTCATAAATTTACTAGAAGATGTTTGTCATGTTTTTTTTTCCTGGATACTCTCACCTTCCATGCAGTTAAGACTTATTTCTGGAAAGATTTATTGAATTATGTCTTTAAATATTCTATTATATCCTTTGATAATCTTCTTTCCTTTAAACTCTTCATTTATTTCCATTTTATTTTTTCTCATTCTTTCCTTTTTCTGTCCTCTTTGGTCCCTTACTATGATCCAGACAATTTTTGTTTTCTTTTGTGTTTTCAATTATGACTTATTTCTGTAATGTTTTTATTTTTCATTTAACTTCTTTCCAGATTTCTGCTAGCTCATGTTTCAAGTTTTTCCATGTCTTACTACATATTCCCTGAGCTCTTATATATATGCTTTATCCTTTTTATTTCTTTATATTTCTGTGGATGAGTGAATGCTTCATTAAAATTTTAAAAATCCATAACAGTATTTAGTCACACTTTTAAAAAAATATCTACTGCATGGCAATATTTTTTGGTGAATATTCTTTGCTATTATTTTTCCTGTTTCTTATAATATCTTCACATAGATTCTGTATTAGTTCCTTTTTGATAACTTCATTTTGAATTTGTTGATTTCTTTTTCCTCAACTATTTATACCAAGCTTGTGTAGAGGTGAGACCAGAGCCATATTGCATACAAGGCGGGTTTTTCCTTAATTCCATTGTTTTGTGAGTCCTTTCCTTTGTGCCTTTACTTCTCTCCCACTGATGAACAATAGCAGTTATAAGGTTGTTGACAGTGGTATGTCTCTTTCTTCTCCCTGTGTCTTGGTTGACCAGGCCTGCTATAACAAGTATCACAGACTGGCTGGCTTAAACAACAGGACGTTATTACCTCACAGATTTAGAAGTTGGGAGTCCTCTAAATCAAGGTATCTGCAGGCCATGCTTTCTTTGAAGTCTATAGCATTCTGATGACAGCTCAATCTCTGCCTCTAAAACATGGTGATTTTTCTCCTTCTGTCTTCTCCTCTGGCTTCTACTTCTATATCCAAATTTCCTTTGCTTATAAGTACACCCATCATAATGGATTAAGGCCCATACTGATTCAGTTTGGCCTCATCTTAATAGGATCTTTGAAGATTCCATTTACAAAAGAGTTCACGGTCATAGGACCAGGGGTTGGGACTTCAATATGTCTTTCTGGGAACATGATTCAGTGCCCAGCACCTGTCACGTGGAAAGAGAGCATTCTGCACATATGTTGGTATGACTTCTTATTCAACCCATTTCTCATCTCCTTCTCAGAACAAAACTGTCCAGTGAGGCTTGAACTGACAGCATTTGCAACCCAATTCTATTGTTGCAAACAAGGGACATTGATTGTATACTTGAGAGTGTGCTCCTCGCCTTAGAATGTACCTTTCTGGCTTGGTCTGAGAACAGCAGCCATGGATATCCTCTCTCTGCTCCTGGTCTCCTCTATTTTTGATGCCTTTTCTCCCAGTTTGTACTTCCCAGTTCTGTATCCTCTTGTTCCATCAAAAGTGAAATTTATGTTCATGTTTCTTATTTTAGAGTTTTTTTTTTTAAAGAGAAGAATGAATGCCAATTTTACGGTAATACATTCAAAGGGAGCCATCATCCCAACTGTTTTATAGCTGTCCTTCTTATTCATTAGCTAAGTCTGTCTTTCTACAAATCTGGTTCCCTGGGGGAGGAAACATTTTCTATTTCCTATCTGTCCCTCCCCAGGTTTCCAGTTTTTACGCCCCTAGGAAGTTTTTCCCTGAGCCCCCACTGTGCTTATTGCCATACTGGGCATAGCATCTACTGCTATGTCTTGCAGCATCTTTTATATGTCTGTATACTTCTTTAAATTGTAGGGCATTTGGGGACATGATCTAGGCAAGCAAGTCCCCATGTCCTCTAATATCAAGCATAATTATGCCATGTGGAAAGGGCTGCATAAATGCTTATGGATTATTCCTTTGCCTTCATGCTTTGCCCTGCTATTTGGAATGCTTGAGTTCTGCTTCATTTCTGATCTTGTGTATTCTTTTCCTGGGAATTCTTACTGAAATAGATAGCTGTGAGCCTGTTGAGTATCATATGATGTGTACACAGTCATGGGGTCTTTATAACACATGCACTGCCTCTGAAAAATAACTGTGGGTAGGCACCCTCCTTGAGTTTAGATGACACTGGAAAGTGTCATTAGGAATTTATCTTATAGCTGTCTGTAAGGTTGTGGAGGTCAGTGCTTCTTCTAAAAAACTTGCACTTAGTTAGAGCCTTTGTTGTCCTGCAATAATGTTTCTTGTAGACTACATCCTGTAACCTTTAGTCATGTTCCAAAGTGTCATACCTCAGCCAGTGATTCTCATATGTGTCCCTAAAACCTGGGATAGGAGGGTGGACAGTTTGAAAAACAACAACAACAAAAACCTCCAGGTGATCCTGGTATAACTTCCTGGGACTGGACCTCCCCACCTGAAACCCTACTACCAGACTCCTAAAGATAATCCATTTAATTGCATGACTTTTTTTTTTTTTAGGTGCCAGCATGGAGAATGAAACCAGGACCTTGTACGTGGGAAGCTGGTGCTCAACCAATGAGCCACATCAGCTTCCCTGAGTTGGTTTTTCCATTTGTTTTGCTTGTTGTTGTTTTTTTAAGGAGGCACCAGGAACTGAACCTGGGACCTCCCATGTGGAAGGTGGGAGCTCAACTGCTTGACCCAAATCTGCTCCCAAATCCCATGACTATTTTAGCAAGCACAGGGAAGGGAAATGACTTTTTCAAGGTCATTCATTTCCTGTAAGTACCTCTTGATCTGCTTTGCTTTCTTGTCTTTTATATGATAATCTACAAACCACAGAAGGACCATTTCTCTGTTGGATGACTCTGTTGTGTCTGAAGGTCAGGCTTGATGGCTGGGCTGGGCTGGGCTGGGCTGGGTGGAGGAAGGAGACACTATTTTAGAACAAAAGGTGCCATTGGAGCAGAATGGAAAATGTGCCTTTGACACCAATCTAAGAGCCTGTGCTCCAGCTGAGCTGAGCTGCTCAAACATGAGGAAGGGCCAGAAAACCTCAAATGAAATTCTAACTTGAGCAGTCTCTTTGACCTCAGCCAGTTGGAGACTCAGTGGAACAAACCATTGCTTCTCCAAATGAGAACAAAAGAGGAGGGAGGTTAATATCCAGTTTCGGGGAAGGTATTCTTACTTACAATGTGAAGGATTTGAAAACTCTGCTAAGTCTCTCTGGCAGACTTTTCCCCCCCTTTATCTTCTTTGTTGCTGGGATACCAAGTCTATTAATTCCATTCAATATCAATAAGTTACCCACCACAATTACCCTATACGGGAAGGAGATGCACTGTCAGCTCTGGGCAGGAGCTTGTTCTGTGTTGGGGCTTCAGGTGTATGTGTTGGCAAAGTTGAGAACATCCTAGAACTCATTAGCTCAGCTGATGAAACCCAGGACTTTGTGTAAATGGTGGGGAGAGCATGGGGACATCTGAAGGCTTGCCCTGTACTGGGTTTTGGGATGGGCAGCTGGGATATAGAAGGAACAGAGAAGGTGTGGGTGCTGCCTCTGCCAAAAAAAATTTCCAAAACCATCTGGTGCCTTTGATGACCCTGGCCTAGAATAGTAATGTAGGCTCCTTTTGGGTATTATTCTCACTCAACAGTTGAGAACACTGAGATGCTGATGAATAAAGGGATCTGCCTGTAGTTACAGAAGTAGATCCTGACAAAGCTTGGTCGAGAATCCTAGCCTCTGCAAAGCTTGCTCTCTGTAATCGTAGGTATTTCCTAAGCACTTGTTAGATGCCTAGCATTGGCTTAGTGGTAATGCCATGTAGAAAGTTGTTACACATTAATTCCAGCCTAAAAAGAGCTATTTAAAAATATTAGTCAGTGTATTTTCAATTTTGAAAGTAACATAAACACATTTCAGAAAATTTGGAAACCAGCAAGAAGAAAACTTTAAAATAATCTCAGCCTGCTAACACAATTGTTGTAATCATTTTGGTATATGGCCTCCTAGTCATTTTCCTCATCCATTTAAGTTTTTAGAAAATCTAGTGAGAACCATATAGCATGCACAGTTTCATTTCTTGTTGTTTTCATGTAGCTTTTTGTCATAAGAAAGTTCCCCCGTAACTACTTTAATGGTAGTAGGATATTTCCAAAGAGCTTAATCGTGAAGCATTTCCCCACCATACTATTAAAAACATTTTGTTTTATTAATTCAATAAGTACCTATTAAGCACTTCAAGCCCCGGCTCTCCTAGCAGCTCTAACCCCATGGATACCCACCTATATGTGCCAGGAGATTTGGGACTTTGAGGACCGTGTTGGCAGGAGCGCCACCAGAGTTCATGGGAATCCCTGCTTTTGTTCCGGCTCTTCCTACTGTCCGGTGACACCCGGTGGCACAGACTGCAGTCAGGCTGGTTGGGCCTAAGGTGCTGAAGCCATAAGATGATCTAGGTTCATCAGCCATTTTTCCTGTAATTAATCCTCATAGCAAAGAATTTTTCCTCCCTTGCCAGCCCGCCATGTCTCCCCATTCTTCTTTCCTAGGCTTATCTTTTTAGTGGCCTCGTCTTTGCTGACTTAGCTGTAAGAGGCTGTGTAATATACTGGTTAATATAATCGCCTCTGAAGCCAGATGGTCTGAGTTCAAGTCCAGACTTAGCCCTTGTAATAGGGTTCTCTAGGGAAACAACTGCCGGGATATATAGGTAGTTATATATTATGTAGCTATTATAAGATTTTTCTAAGAATGGTCTCATGCAACTGTGGGGATTAACAAGCCCAAATTCCATAGGGCAGGCTGCAAACTGAGAACTCCTGTGAATGTCCTTGATGAATTCCCCAGGAGGAGCTGGCTGCCTGAAGGAGAGATGGAAATTCTCTTACGACTGCCGAAACTGGTTGGATGAGACTCCTTTCGCTGTTGAAGGTGATCTCCTCAGTTTGTTGTAGATGTAATCAGCCATAGGTGCAATCAGCTTACTGAGGATTAAAATCCATGAAATATCCTCAAAGTAACAAACAGACCATGCTTGTTTGGCCAGACATCTGGACACCATAATATGACTGAGTTGACACTTGAACTTAACCATTACAGTTCGCCCCTTGTCAACTTGACACTCGTACACATCTCCTTAAACCAAACAGTATCTAAATAAAAACAGTTAACAGTCATATTGTTGCCCAACAATACTCAGCTGTCCTGCATGCAACCTGAAATGCACTAACTTTCCCCAGAATAGGGTACAAGTCCTTGAGTAATATTCACTTTTATACCTGATATCCTGTAGCTTAAATAATATGTGAAATTAATGGAACTTATCTCATATGATAAGACGATAAGATAGGGAAGAAAGTAGATATTTGCTTTCTGTGTAATAGAAACATATGCAAAGCATGAAAGATGTAACCATTACAGTCCTCGTTTCTATAACTGGCCACGTGGTGTGTGTGTGTGCGTGTGTATAGCAGGTTGGAAGTTGGAGATTCTGGGAGGAGAGATGAAGTTTTTAGTCTCAGTCTGTAGGGGAGGCCAGGGAGGGGTGGTGGGTGTAGTCTCCAGGCAGAATTCCTTCTCATTCTTGATAGGCTCAGATTTCCTTTTAACACCTTCAACTGCTTGGATAAGGCCCACCCGCACTATGGAAGGGGTCTTCTCAAAGTCAACTGCTATGGATGCTAACCTCCTCTATGATATACCTCCATAGTAACGACCTGGCCAGTGACTGACCAAAAAAACTAGACACATAACCTGGCCAGGATGATGTATAAAATTAACCATCACAGCCATGCACTTGCTGGGTGACCTTGGGCAAATCATTCCCCCTCTCTGTGCCTTGGTTGCCTTATTTGCGGAATGGAGATGATGGTAATAAAACTACTTACCTCACAGGGTTGTTGTGAGGATAAAGGTTTAATATATGTAAAGCATTTATAACGGTGCCTGGTTCATGTTATATAAGTACTAACACTATTATCTTGACAGGGGGAAATATTATAATATTATTCTGCTTTTTCTAGCCTTTCTTCCTACTTCCTTTCTCCAAGGTTAAAAGTGTCACAGACTCATTTCTGGAAAATGTACTCTTTCCATTTGTTCCTTCATTTGTTCATCTATTCAGTAAGCAAATATTTCAGAGCCTCTTCTGGAATCCCTGGAAGGACAAGATGGACAAATGCCATAGGAACTGAGGCTTGCAACCCACACAAATAAAAAAGATAATTAGAAGTGGTAATAAATGCTGTGCGAGAAGAAAAGAAAATAGGAAGGGGACAGCTGAGGGACAGCTGGGAAAAGGCAGTCAGGGTTCTCTTTTATTACAGGGTTCCCTTGAGGGCCATAGGTTCTCTGTTCTCTTGTGTGGTGACAGTGACAAGATTTATTAATGTTGTCTTCCATAGAGTATGTTTTGTCTTCTTTGATGCTTTCCCCTACCCCCACCTGGCCACGTCCTTTCCCTCTTGTCAAGGAAGGGCTTGTCTTAGTAACACAATATATGACTGATTTTGGTCCAAATCAGGAAAATGGGTAGAGAAGGACAGGAATGGAGAGGTAAGGAGAGAAGCAGAAGGAGCTACTTCAGGAAGTTAACCTTGATATATAAAATAAAAAACTTTGCAGGATTGCAGAGCAAGGATCAAGAGAAATCAGCTTCACTGTTTTTGATCAGCTAGTCATTGCTGTTTAGCAGACCACCCCAAAACTTAGTAGTTTGAAATACCAACGATTTATTTTTTAATCCCCCAATCCCCTCCGCCCCCCATGAAATGGCTCCCTCGTCTGTCTGCTCGTTGTCTGCTGTCTTCCTTAGGAGGCACTGGGACATGAACCCGGGACCTCCCATGTGGGAGGTGGGCACCAATTGCTTCAGCCACATCTGCTCCCACAACAATTTATTTCTCAGGATCCTGTGGGTTGCTAGTCAGGTCCCCTGCTGGTTTCGCTTTGGCTCATACATTCCGTTGCAGGGTAGGCTGGGCTGGAAGATGCCACATGGGCTTGCTTACATGTCTGGCAGTTGGTGCTGACTGTACTCTGGGCCACCTTGGTTCTCCTCCATGTCAGTTCTCATCCTACAGGTGGCCAGACCAGTTTCCTGTAGGGTGGACTCAGGGTAGCATCTCCAGGTGATGAAGGCAGACTCTGCAAGGCCTCTCAAGTCCTAGGTTCTGGAACTCACCTAGTATCACTTCTAACACATCCTTTTGGCCAAGGGAAACCTAGATTCCACAAATCCCAGCCTAGAGTTTAGCCAGGGAGACAGATGTTAAATAAAAAGCACATGGTTCGTGAAATTGAAATTCAGCTAAGAATGCTGAAGAAGTGCTATGAGAGAGTGCCTGTGAAGAATGACACACTCAGTGCCCACACATCAGCTGTGTTGGTTTTCCTCTCCTTGGTCAAACGAACTTCCCTGGGAGGAAACACTGAACACACATCCCTGCCTTCCGTTGCTGGGAGAAGACTGTGCCCAGTGTGACCCTTTCTGGGAGGGAGAGACCGTAAGGAAGCCTGTGCTTGGATCCCTTCAGACTCCATGTGTGTCTTTTCCTCTTATGCCCTGGCCGTGTAGCCTTCCTATGTCGCTGTAGTACAGATTAGCCCTGAACACAACCATGCGCGGAGTCCTGTGAGTCCTTCTAGCCATTCTCCAAAGATGACCCGCTAGTCTTAATCTCTTATGTGTTACGTCTTCTAAGAAGATCATAGCCAATTCCCAGGTGTCCAGGGGCAAATACCAGTAAATCATTTCAAAGTCTGGACAGGAAATGAGGTCATGGCTCACAGACCTGGTGGCTGTGAACCAGTGTTTTGAAATGATGATTTGACTTTGTTCTTAGAAGCAGGATTGGTTTGGATTTTTGAGTGTAGTTCACTTAATTGATAATAAGAAGGTAGCAGTTTGGGATATATGGAAGTGTTGGTTCTCTCCATAACCCCTGGGAACCACAGCTTTCTTAGTGAAAAGGCATTGATTGAGACCAAAACAAAAACTAGAAACAAAAGACAAACCATGAAGGGAGTCACTTTGCATCTACCTGATCTAGGCAGTTGGCTAGAAAAAATCTGTTAAGGATGGTTTCCTGGACTTACCTTGAAAGAGGTATCCCCTTTGTCCTCTGCTCCTAAGCCTGGTGGCAGCCATCACCCACGCTTCTGGAGCCCAGGGGCTGCTGGGACATGGAACGACCACAGAAGGAAGGTGGACCAAGGAGTGCACATTCTCCCTGCACCCCCATCCTTCTCCAGCTCATCCTCCCAGCAGTATTGGCAATGAAGGTGGCTGTGAGGGTAGCTGCATTGTTGGCCACCGTGCAGTCCTTTGGCTAAACCATTGCTACTTCCTGGGGAGTCCCTGGATAGCAAAGAGACCTGTGGCCAAGAAGAAAGCACAGGACTCTCCCTTGGCAGGTTTAAGCTGGAGTCTACCCAACTTGTTAGGGCAGTCACAGCATTTGAAGAACTACTAAGCATTTAGGAATGGGAAGAGAGTTGTATAAAGAGAAGAGTATAGGGTTTGGACTTTAACAGGGGGATTCTTTTTCTGACCCTGCCATTTAGTAGTTGTGTGACCTCGGGCAGATTAATTAAGCTCTCTGATCCTTTATGTCATAACCTCACAGAGTGGTTACACAATTAGAATGAGATTGTATATATAATGCATCTAATTTGATGCCTAGTGCAAGGTAAATACTTCTTAATCTTGAGTCCCTTTCAAGTGATGGGAATCTGAGAAATATATATATTTTTCTTTCTGATTATATGTGCAGGATTGGTCAAATTTTCTGTAATAAACATGTATTTCTTTTAAAATGAGAGTGAGGGTTTTTAAAAAATCTCCCTTTCCTTCACTTTTAGTTTAAAGCCCATTTCCTTACCATGCTTCCACAGACTGTCTTCTTGAGTTGTGCTTTCCCTGGGTTTCCCATACTTTGTGTATTTTGACCTTGAGTATCTTCTTAGTAGTCATTGTACCTTAACAACAGCAGGAGCTTGGAAAAGCCTATTTTTTTAAACTGGGTGACTGAAGAATTATTTGTCACTGACATGGGTAAAGTACCCACATATTTTCCCAATCTCTCAGTCATTATAATTGAATTGATTTTCCATCCCAAATTACTTTCTCTTAGCAGGGTCACTACCAGGACATCAAACAAAGAAAAAAAGAATAAAAGAAGCCTGTTCTTTCTGTCGGCGTGTCCTTTCTTCTAACATTATTTTCCTTGTGATTTAGTTTTTATTTAGCTTCTGGCTGGTAGTGAGGTGCACTTTGCAGGAGAGGTCACAAAGTTTGGCAGAAAGCTTTGCAGCTGGGAGGGTCATCCACAGGGCCAGAGTTGAATGCCTTCTGTGGAGTGTGTTGAGAAAGTCCTCGGGGTGCCAGGTTAGTTAAGAAGGAAGAGGACAGCTCAGCCCGGGCTCACAGGCCTGGGCCCCTTTCAGGAGACAGCACAGAGGCAGGTGAGCCATTGGTAAATCAGTTGCCGGGTCAGCTCTGGTGTTCTCTTCAACTCTACCAAACTTTAGATGGAGAAGGACTGGTAGAGAATTTCAGTGCTATTTGTTTGTTCACAGAAAACTTCTGGAACACCAAGAACGGTGTCTGCGCTTACCCTCTCAACAACTGACTTGAGCTTGCATGCCCTGTCTTGCTGTGAACTTAGGCATGTAGGAGTTTTCCCTTCCATGTTAGACTATGAACTAACTCCTCTTGCAGGACAAGCCTGTCCCATATCATGGTGCTTTGCTTTTTTAATTTTTAACATCTTGAAAAGCACCTGTCAAAAAACTGCTTATACCTATTTACTTATTGACAATGAAGCAGTTGTAAGAGTTGGAGAAATGTTAAGCAACAGCAAGCATCACATGAAATTTTCTCCAATCTCTTTCAAAGCCAAGTAGAGTCATTATCGTATCTGAGCTCAGACTTTATGGGAAGTCCAAGAGCAAAGTCCTCTATCAACTCTATAATGAATCAGTGTAATTTTGAATTACTTATTTTGATTCCATCAAATTTCTTTTAAGTTGGAATTATATGAAATTTTGTATATATGTGAAAGAAATCAATATGGACAAATAAGAGACATACTCAACTATCCTTGAGTGTATCTAAGTTAAGCACCTACTTGAATGTGCAATAGAGTGGTTTACATAAAGGAGAAAGACAAAAGGAAGAGGAAGACGCTGAAAATGAAGAGGACAAGCCTTAAGCCAACCATGTACTTAGCTGGGTGGTGGCTGCTGTGGGGGATTCAGAACCTTCACATATGACCTTCGCATAGCCAAGCTGATGAGCAATGGTTACTGCCTATGAAATGTGAGTGAATAATGAAAGCAATGTATCATTTAGCACCAAGTTATATAGCACTAAAGTGAGTGAAGGCAGGAAACATATGGCACAGACCAGTTAGGAAGGTTTCCTGGAGGAGGCTGGGATGAAACTGGAACCTAAGGGTCAAGTATTGTCTATACTAAAGAACTCTTCAGTACCCCTTCAGCCTGAATCTGCTTCTACTTCTCTTAAGCCTCAGAATTTCCCAGGAGAAATTAGATTATTTACACAGGAAGCCTGCGCTAATAAAATCTGCCATTATGTTCTACCCCATTCTCGTCCTACCCTAAATGTCTTCTTATACAACCCCAATGTCTTTTCTTGAAGCCTTACCCACTGGTCTGCTATCCCTAGAATTCTTGTTGCCCAAAGTTCTGCCTAATGCTTGGCATGATAGGAGATCACTCTCTTTGATAAAATAAAGCCAGTCTTTGTGCAAGCCCCACAAAAAATCTCTGAAATTAAATTCTACCTAAACAGCGTTTATCAAGTATCTATGGTTTTACTATGTATATATAACCCAGTTACAATGATCCATAGTTCCCTGCCCTCCAAAGAATTTACCTTCTAGAAGGGGAAAAATAATTTCTTTTAAAAAATCAATTTTATTGATCCATATTAATAAACCATGAAATTCATCCAAAGTGTATAATCAGTGATATTCGGTATAATCACATAGTTGTGCAACCATTCACTTCAATCATTATTAAAGCATTTTCATTATTTTAATATTATAAATGAAAACCCACTGTTACAATTTGATATGGTTTATGAATTCCAAAAATAGATATCGGATTATGTTTGTAAACTGGTCTGTCCCTCCAGGAATATTAGAGTATATTGGGTTCAGAGGTTTTGCTTTTACTTGATTAAATAATGATTAAGATTTTGATTGGGCAACATCAGTAGGATGTAGGAGAAACTGTACTGCAGAAAAGGGAGTTGGAGTTTTTGAGCTGGAGCCCTAAGAAGTAAGCACACAGAGGAATAGAGATGGGTCCTTAGATGCAACAGAAGCCTTGGGGAGAGAGACAGAGCTGGTTGCCTGATAGTCTACAGCTGGCCTTGTAGAGAAAACAGAGGCACTAAGCCCAGAGAGAAATGAACCCCAGGAAGAGAGGAACCCAAGAAGCCTGAATCCTGGTAGATGTTGGCAGCCATCTTGCTCTAACACATGGCAAAAGACTTTGGTGAAGGAAGTAATTTATGCTTATAACCTGGTAACATAAGCTTCTACCCCAAATAAATATCCTAAAAACCAACCAATTTCTGGTGTTTTGCATCAGTACTGCTTTGGCTAATACACCAGACAAACAAGAAATTCCTCAGCTATCAATCTGTTTTCCCTGCTGACATAGCTGCTATTCTGGCTATTCTTGCACAATTATGTTTATTAAGCAGTTTTATGAGATGTATTCACACACCATATCATCTATCTAAAGTGTATAATCAATGCCTTTTTTTAAGCTGTTATAAAGTCCTTTATTATAAAATACAAGATAAATAGAAAAATAGACTGAAAGAAATTACACATTTTAAAAGAGTACAAGGCCAAGTTAGATTTAATATAAGCAATTACAAAAAATAGCATGGCAGCAAACATTTATAAATGTAAATAATAATTCAAATATAGTAGAAATTATTCTAAGTTTTACATTATAGCTGTAAATATTGGACATAATCTCTAAGAATGAAATAAATTATTGGTTTAGTTATTTAATTTCCACTTAGGCCATATTTCTTTCTAGATAATCAAATTCTATTTGGGAATTCTTGACATCTTATTGGAATGATTGCTGCAGATAGCAATTTGCCAACTCATAATTTTGTGAGGCAGAAAAACTCAATCTTGTTCAGCAGTAGTCATGCTAAATCATTATTGATCCAGATAGGTTATTTTAATTAAAGAGTATGAATAAGAAAGGGTTAAAAGAAATGACATATCCAAAAATATCTCTTCTCTGGTTCTCCTCAATTAAAAGCAAATGTTTATTTCGTATGAAAAAATTACAGAATACTGATCACAGGCACAATTTGCCAGTTGCACTGGGAAAATATTGTTCATGTACTATAATGTTATCATTTTACATTTATCTGGTCTACTTCAGCTCTTTTTTGGTTACTATTTGCATGGAATGCCTTTTTCCAATCTTTTACTTTTAACCTGGTTGTGTCCTTACATCTGAGGTGGGTCACTTGTAGACAATACACAGATGGCTCATATTTTTTTATCCATTCTCTCTATTTTTTGATTGTGGAGTTCAATCCATTAGCATTCAGTGTTATTATTGTAAAGGAATTACTTAATCCATTTTGTCTTTGACTCTCTGTTATCATATCTTTCTATTGTCTGTCGTCAGTCTATCCTTTAGTTTACCCTTCCTAAAAATCTCATATCTGAACTCTTCTCCAAATCTCTCACCCTTATTTTTTCCTTTCAGGCTGCAGCATCCCCTTTAATATCTCTTGCAAATCTGGTGCTTTGGTAACATATTCTATCAGTCTTTATTTGAGAAGAATTTGAACTCATCCTAATTTTTTTTTTTTTTTTTTTTTTTTGAGATACCTGGGGCTGGGGATTGAACCAAGGACCTCCTATGTGGGAAGCCTGCGCTCAAACCACTGAGTCACTTTGGCTTCCCTGAGTTTGTTTTATCATTTTTTTGTTGTTGTTGTTGTTTCTTTCAGGAGGCATGGAGAACTGAACCTAGAACCTCCCATGTGGGAGGCAGGTACTCAAGGGATTGAACCACATCTAGTCCCCTCACCTTCATTTTTCTTTAAATCTCTTTTTTTTCATTTAAAAAAAATTTATTGAAGTACATCACTCACACATAAACATACATAAACAATAAATGTATAGTAATAGTTGTGAATTTATAAAACAGACATACATAGCATCATACAGGACTCTTATAACTCACCCTACCACCAATACCCTGCATTGTTGTTTAACATTTTAAACTAATGATTAAAGAGCATTGTCAAAATATTACCACTAACCAAAGTATTTTCCCCCAACCCACCCTATTATTATCTTTATATCATTTATATATGAACATACATAAACAATAAGTCTATAGTAAAAGTTGTGAACTTACAAAGCAAACATGCATAACATTATACAGGGGTCCCATATATCAACCCTCCACCAACACCCTGCAATGTCGTGAGATATTTGTTACAGATTATGAAAGATTATTGTCAAAATCTTACTACTAATTATAGTCCTTATCTTACATTTTCCCCCAACCTATCTTATTATTTAAAAATTTTTTTTTTATGACAGAAGTTGTAAACTTATAAAACAATCATGCACATGTGCAGAATTCCCAAACAACATCCATCTATCAACACACCACACTGTGGTGGAACATTTGTTACAGATAAAATAATATCTGATTGTACCACATCCATAGTTTACATTTGGCACACATTTTACATACTGCCCCATTATCAACACAGTACATCTTTGGCATAGATGCAAGCATATTATATTATTACTGCTAACCACAGTCCATAGGTCACTCCAGTCTCCAGCTGTATCTTTCCCATACCTCTCCACATTCCCACCACCCTGCAGTAGTGATGTACATTTACTCTAGCTAACAAAGGACACCCTTGCATCTGCACCACCAACCACAATTCTCATTCACCTCTTGGTTTACTGTGCTATTCACTTCCTAGATTATCCTCTAGTATTCTGTCAATTAGCATTTACATCCCTAGACTACCATTTTCAGCCACAACCCCATTTATAAACTAGCTCTTACTCAATATTTGTTACCATTCACTCTATACATTTCTACACTTTTACAGTAAAGCTAATTAAAACTTCTCCATACATTAAACATCAGTAGTCCATCTTAATCCTCCTCTTATCTCCTTTAAGAATCCACCACCTACCACCAGGGCTTGAAGATATTTTCCTACAATTTCTTCTAGAAGCTTTATAGTTGTTGCTTTTATATTTAGGTTTTTGATCCATTTTGAGTTAATTTTTGGATAAGGTGTGAAAGAGGGGTCGTCGTTCCTTCTTTTGGCTATGGATATCTAGTTATTTCAGTACCACATTTTTAATTGACTGTTCTGCCTGAGCTGTGTGGGGCTAGTCAAAAATCGCTTGACCATACATGTGAGGGCCTGTTTCTGAAACATCAGTTTGGTTCCATTGGTCTATATGTCTGTTTTTATGCCATACCATGCTGTTTTTACCACTATAGCTAGGTAATATGATTTAAAGTCTGGACATAAGAGTTCACTTTTCCTTTTTAAGATGTTTCTGACCATTTAGGACCCCTTACTTTTTCAAATAAATTTGATAATCATGTTTTTATCGGGATTGCATTGAATATATCAATTTGAGTAGAACTTACATCTTTATGATATTTAGTCTTCTAATCTATGAGCATGGAATGTTCTTCCAGTTATTTAGGACTTTGATTTCTTTTAACATTGAATTACAGTTTCCTGAATACAAATGCTTTACATCATTAGTTAAGTTTATTCCTATTAGAGTTTTGTCTGTCATGTTTTATTTTCCCACTCTTTTGACACTTTTGCTTATTTTTATTGATATTATCATCATTTCTAGATTTTCTTCCAGGCCTCTCTCTCCTGTCTTTTCAGGTTCTGGCACACCCTTTAGCATTTCCTGAAAATTTGGTCTCTTGCTTAGAACTTCTCTCAGTTTCTGTTTATCTGTGAACTATTCTAATCTTGCACTCATTTTTGAAAGACAATCTTGCTGGATATAAGATTCTTGGCTAGAAGTTTTTCTCTTGTAGTATCTTAAATATATTATACCACTGTCTTCTTGCCTCTGTGGTTTCTGATAAGAAATCAGCACTTAATCTTATTGGACATCCCTTATACATTGCTTTTCTCTTGCTGTTCTCAGAATTCTCTCTTTGTCTTTGGCATTTGGCGTTCTGATTTGTATGTATCTTGGAGTTGGTCTTTTCAGATTTTTTTTTTTTTGGATGGGAGTATGTTGTACTTCTTGGACATGGATATCTATGTCCTTCAATAGAGTTGGGAAATTTTCTATCATTATTTCTTCACATATTCCTTCTGCCCTTTTTCCCTTCTCTTCTCCTGGGACACCCATGACATGTATGTTTCCATGTCTTTTGCTGTCATTTAATTCCCTGAGACCTTGTTCAATATTTTCCATTCTTTTCTTCATCTGTCCTTTTGAGTGTTCACTGAGGCCATTTCTTCAAGCTCACCAATCCTTTCTTCTGACTCCTCAAATCTGCTGTTATATATGATTTCAATGTTTTTAAAATTTCGTTTATTGTGCCTTTCATTCCCAGAAGATCTATTTTTCTATGTATGCTTTCAAATTCTTTGTGTTCATCCCATGTCTTCTTAATATCCTTAATCTCTTTAGCCATCTCATTGAATTTATTAAGGAGATTTGTTTGAGTATCTATGATTAGTTGTTTCAACTCCTTTATGTCATCTGGAGGCTTATCTTGTTCCTTTAACTGGTCCATAGCTTCCTGTTTCTTGGTGTGGATTGTAATTTTTTGTTGGTGTCTTGGCATCTGACTTACTAGATGTATTTATTCTGGGTGCAGGTTTTCTCTTTAGTTTAGAGCTTCCTGCCCTTTTGCCCTTGCTGGTTATGCAGTAGGAACCAAGGATGTAGTTGGTACCATAAGCTCTGGAGGCTCAAGCTGTCCTCATTGCCCCAGGTACCTATGAAGCTTCTTCCAACTTTCTCTTTTGCCATGGGTAGGGCAGAGTCACAGCTGTGTGGAATAATCCAATTTTTGCAGGCCTAGACTGTAGGTTCCCAGAGAGACTGGTGAGGCTTCACACCCCTTTCTCCCCTGCCTGGGACAGGATGGCGCTGCAGGTGTGGGCAGCAATAAATGCAGTGTGGGTCCAAGATGACCGCAGTTGCCCCAGCAGACTTCTGATTATTTGGTCTGTGCCAGCCAAATGTACCTGCAGTTACCTGGATAGGCTGGTCCAGGGCCCACCAGCCTCCCCTCTGCCAGAGATAGGGCCAAAGCCCAGGCCAGGGTGCAGGCCAATCTGGGAGAAAGAAACTGGCTCCTACTGTGACTGTGATCTTCAGTCCTGGCTTCTCCTCAGGCTGTGGGCCAAGTCAAAATGGTGGCTACTGGCTTCTTTCTGTCTTGGACAGATTCACACCCTAGCTGGTCCTAGGGTTATACCTCAGCCAGCTGAGTCTACTAATCAGTAGCCAAAATCAGTTGCCAACCATCTCCTCCTCCCCTGTTTTTGGGAAATGGAGTTCCAATTCCAGCCACAGAATAGCTCCTGGGGCAGCTTGTGCTACGAAAGTAGGATAGTTATCAGCCTCCGCAGCTTAGCCAGTAATTTCCCTGCGAGGCTGGTGCAGGTCCCCCCAGCTTCCTCCCTCCCAGAGGTTGGACTGGGGTTTTAGGCTAGACCTGCAATCTGCCCTGGATGGAAAGAAGACAGTCCATACCAGCACTGTGATTTTCAGTCCTTCCTGCTTCCCCTTGTGCCAGGTGTGGAGTTAAGATGGCAGTTCCTGGCCTCTTTCTGACTTGGACAGGCTCAAACTTTAGCTGTTCTCACGATTATACTTCAGCCTGCTGAATTTACTCATCAGTAGCTGAAGTTGGTGCCCAACTGTCTCTTCCTCCCATGTTTTTGGGAAGTGGAGCTTTCAATTCCAGCTGTGGAACAGCTCCTGAGGCAGCTTGTGCCTCCAGTGGAGAATGGGCACCAGCTTCCATGGTGTGGAGTGCTCTACTTATGAATCTTCTCTAGATGGGCAGTCTCCTCCTTCCTTTCCTTCAAGGATGTGCAGGATGCTCTTCTGGTCTTTTGGAGCCCCCAAATAGGTGCTTCAGCTATGTTCACATAGCTCTGGGTATATACTAACTTCCCTGTAGCAGGAGCTGACTCTAGGAGCTCCTTACTCCACCACCATCTTGCTGGTTGTCTCACCCTCATTTTTCAAGGTCAGCTTTGCTGGATATAGAATTCTTGGCTGGCAGTTTTTCTCTTTTAGTACCTTAAATACATCATACCACTTTCTTCTCTCCTCTGTGGTTCTTGACGAGAGGTCAGCCTTAATCTTATGGAGTTTCCCTTGTATGTGATGCTTTGCTTTTCTCTTGCTGCTTTCAGAATCCTCTATTTCTGATATTTTTCATTCTGAATAGTAGGTGTCTCAGGGTAGGTCTATTCAGATTTATTCTTCTTTTGGTGCATTGTACTTCTTGGATATTGATATTTATGTTCATCATAAGGGTTGGGAAGTTTTCAGTCATCATTTTCTCCAATATTTTTTCTGCCACTTTTCCATTCTTTTCTCCTTCTGGGACACCAGTAATGTTAATGTTTGTGCGTTTCATGTTGTCATTCAATTCCCTGAGACTTTATTCCATTTTTTCCATTATCTTTCTGTTCTCCTGTCTTTTCCAGTTCAGATGTTCTGTCTTCAAAATCACCAATTCTGACTTCAGGCAATTCAAATCTGCTCTTATGTGCCTCTAATGTATTTTTAATCTCATCTATCATGTTTTTAATTTCCATAAGGTCTATTACTTTTCTTTGCAGGCCTTTAAATTGTTCTTTATGCTCTCCCAGTGTCTTTTTAGTATCCTTTATTTCTTCAGTAATATTTTCTTTAAATTCCTTGAAATGATTTAGGAGAGTTGTGTGATTATCACTGATTAATTGTATTAAATCCTGTATCTCTGCAGGATATTTGGTTCTTTTGGTTGGTCCATCTCTTCCTGTTTCCTAGTATGGCTTGTAATTTTTTGCTGATGTCTAGGTATCTGAATATGTTGGTGAATTTACTCTGATGTCTAATTTCACTCTTGTCTGTTGTTGCTGTTGTTTTCCACAGCTCTTCTTAGATATTTGGTTCAACTTATTCTCAGTCTTTAAAATTGCCCAGCTTAAGTTATCAAAATCGTGCCAGGGACTCACTAGTGGGTGGCAGATTATCTCCCAGGGTTTGGATACTGAGATTGCCAAGTTTTTGTCCATGCAATTTCCAGACCATCTAGCAGATGGCGGTCATCAACACACCTTTCCACAGAGGTGTTTTAGTCTCAGTTCTCCTGTGTTCCTGTGTCAAATCTCCAGATCAGAGATTCAAAATCGGCTCTGCTGGCTGAAGTCACTGAAGAAAAGCACCCCGACCTCTCCTCCCTTTTCTCTTGAAACAGCTGACAGGAAGATGTCTGTTCCCCTCTCAGCTGGCTGCAGTGAGCCAGGTGATTTACCCCAGCTTAATATCTTGGGGGTGGGGAAGGGGAGCTCTTCCCGGCCACCAAGGAGGCCATTTGACTCGCGTTTGTTGTTTCAGCTTCTTCCTCTCTCTGTCCCTCTCTCTCCTGGGAGTTGTATAGCACACTCCTGGTCTGCTGACCCCCAAAGGGGACAACTTTTGGCCCTTTGTTGTTTTTGTGAACGCATTCAGCTCTGCTTGTTAGTCCATTGCGATCTTCTCACAATCGTCTAGTAACTATTTTTTAAGACAGGAATGTGAGAGAAGCTATAACAAAGAAGGAAAAGATTAATCCCAGTGGAAGAAGGCTTCATGGAGGTGGTAGGATTAGAGCTAGCCCAACACATGCGTGGGGTCTGACATTCCTTTCCGAGGGCACTTTGTGAATGAACACACAGGGGGCAGGTGCAGGGCATAGTCCTGGTTTGAGACTTAAGGAGGTGAATGGATGTTGTGGCACCTAAGACCTGAATGGTGGCTGGAGCCTAGAACTGTGAGGCTGAGGTGGGGCTCTAGCCTTTGGCAGGAAAATGCTGGCAGCATTTTGAGTAGAAAAGGGGCATGAACTTCCGGCAGGTTATGTGTGCAGAGTGGATGAGGGTGATGGTGGTGGTGTGATCTGAGGCAAGGGGAGCGATGGGCGTGGGGAGGACGATCCCAGTGCTGTCTGGCAGTAATGCAGACCGACAAAGGCTCTAAGTAGGGCAGGTGGCAGTGGGCCTGGAAGGGAGTGGGTAAGGAAAAACAAGAAGGCACTGGGACCTTTTGCTTGTCTTTCCCCTCCCCAGGTAAGATCCATTGCCACTTAGGCAGTCACCTCAGGATCGCAGGAATAGAATGACTTCTGCCCTCAGTGTTTCTGGCTTCGAACCAGGTACGGCTGCCCTTGAGATTTGATGACGGCTGTTGCCTCCTTGCCAGCGATTCTGAGTTGAGGGCAATTGTTGAATTTATTCCAAGGCCTTAGCAAGTGTGTGTGCTGGTGTCAGCTTTTTGAGGGCTGCTCAGATTTCCCCCATGTACATACGATTCCCCCCTCTAGGGGGCGCCACCTCTTGCTGCCTTCATTTGCTTGGCAGATAGGATGCAGAGGAAAGGCTTATAGCATCTCTTTTTATCTTAGAGCACTTTAAAGCCCCTACTATCAGAGCCTATCAAGCTAAGATGAGTGGCTGGGGGCAACTCATACATAATTTCCCTCTATTTAGTGACTTCCTACACCATGGGGTCCGCGTGATTTCTGTTCACTTAATTAAAGGTTATATTGGCAAATTGTTATCCTCGGGAGTGTGGGTGTGTAGGGAGCACATTTGGAATACATTACAGGGTAATTCCCTTTGCCCTCTATTGCCTCTGCAGGCCATATGAAATTGAATGGCAAATAGTACATTTTAGAAACAGGCAGAGAGGCTGAGGGCGTGCTTCCTTTGGAATTTAATAAGAGAGTGCATGTACATATGTAAACGGTCCTCTGCTTCTGTGCGAGCAGAGGGAGGAGGTAGCTCCGCATAACTAAGGGGCGTGGTTTCTCCAGTCCAGACAGGGAGCTTACCAGCCATCACTCCCACGGGACTGTCTGAATCCAGTAGCCCGTTCTGTCTTTGAAACACTTGGAGGGCCCATTACCGTTAGCGGGAGCCTCTTGTGAGCACCAACTGGAGACCAGTCCCACTTACACACCAGCTAGAAGAAAGGCAGGCAGATGCAATGTTGCTGTTCTAATCTCCCTGCAGATCCCAAAGGATTTGCTCCTGAGGGAACAGGTGAAAACTGTTAAGGTAACACTGCCCACCGTCAGGGCAGCCGACAATTCTGTCAAGTTCAGAGGACACGAGGCCTGCGAGTGTTGGGAAGGGAGGGTTAGGGGTCGGCATGGCTTCCTTGAACACACAGCAGATATGCTCCATGTCGGCAAGGGCTATAGTCATGGGGGGTGTGCCTGCCGCTGGCCCAGCATGCATTTGTTCCTGAGGCTGAGGGACAGGAGGCTAATACCTTCACACCCCCATAGCGTCCTCACGGGCAGAGGACAACACTCTCTACAGAGGGATGGAGAGTGCTGGAGGGAGGATGAAGGGAGACAGGTTTAAATATTCAGTTGGGGCAGGCCTCATCGAGAAGGTGACATGGGGACAAAATCTCAAGGAGGTGAGGGACTCAGCGATGGTGTCTGGAGGACAGCTCTTATGAACAGAGGGTTCCGCCAGTGGTACGAACACTTCCTAAAGCGGGAGTGTGCCTGGGTGTCCAAGGAATTGTTGGAGCAGAATGGGCAAGGAGGAGAGGTCTGAGAGGCGGGACTGGGGGCAGATTCTGAAGTGCTCTGTTTGCCATTGTAAGGACTGTGGCTTGACTCCAGGTAGAATGGGGAGCCATTGCAGGTTGTTGAGCAATGGAGTGATATGAGTCAGGTAGGTAAATAGCCAGTTTACAGTAGAATGAGGTAAAGGTACTGATTCAGCAGTATAAGGGGAGTATATGTGAGGGAGCACAGAGAAGGGGTATCTGTCCTTGCTCAGAAAGAGGGCAGGGAAATGCTTTTTAGAGGTGTCAGCTGCACTTGAGCTGGATCTTAAGTGATGGGGCAACTCAGGACTCCCTAACTTTCACCTGATGTCCTTTGTGCACCTGTTACCAGGGCAGGAGAGCTGCAGTGCTCTTCTTGGGAACTTGGTGTGGGCCTGCCTGCCCATCTCTGACCACTTGGTGTAGGACCCAACCGTCGCCTGATCCTTTGGTCATTAACCTTGGCTTGGAATCCAATGCCTATGCACTGCCTCTTGGAAACTTAGTTCCCATGTGAGCGTCTCATCCAGCCGGGTTTCCGCCTGCTGAGGCTTTAGTGACAGCTGCAATCCCAGGGCTGTGAAAGTGAGGAGGAGAAAAAGGAAGTGAAGCGGGGAAGGAGGCAAAGAGGAAATGAGGGTGTGTGTTACCAAGCTGGCCACAGAATCATAAGCAAGCATAGCTAGTTTTCTGGGTCACATGAAATGTCTGCGGCCAGGCCATGAGGATTCGCTGTGCCTTGAAATAGTCCATTGAGGTAGAGTTGGGAGGGAAAAGACTTTATTTGTTGGCACCTTCCTGTCTCCTGTCTTTTCATTGGTAAAACTACCCCATGAGGAATCCTTTCTTTGCCTACTGGTCTACAGGAATGAGGAACCCGAAGTGACCAGGGGTACTCATATCGTTAAGCTCGGCAGAACCCTTATGGTGTTCTCTGATGGGTGTGACCTCCTCTGGAACTTGGTAGACCGCAAGCATGTGGGGAAGTACAGGTTACAGATGGGTCAAGGAGTGCATCATCCGCTCTATCTTAGGAAACTTGGTTTCATAGTCTCACTCTTTTGAGACTGGTTTTGGGGCTCCGATTTTGACATGAGAGATATGATGAGGGCTACACATTTATCTCCTTTGTACGATCTCTGCCACATGTAAAAATCATATTCCGGGCCTGATTTTCAGCACAGTCTGCCCTGCAGCTGCAGGAGATGAGTCTCTTTTAAACTGACAGGGTCTTCATGCTTTTAGACTATGCTTAAATTGGCTGTTAGCATCCCTGAGCCTTTAATTTTCTTTTTGTAAGGCCTCCAGCGCTTTCAAATATAACCCTTTCATACTATCATTGTTATAGTTACCATTATCCCCGACCAATCAAATGCTGAAACCACTTGACCACCCAATACCTTGCACTTCACCTATATCTCATCTCAATCAACCACACATGAAACTTACTAATTATGATGCCACAGCATGCCAGGGGTTATAACCACCCCAATGCATCACCAGCAATGGGTTTCCTCCTACTTTCAGACAAGTGGATGTCAAAAGCTGTGAAGGGTTTGAGATTATACCTACTTGCAAGCCAAAAAATTAGTCTGCCATGGTTTCATGGATGCTGGCAGAAGATATGATATTACCCATTCAGACACGAAGAACTATAACTCAGTGTCATCATTTGTACTCTGTGGCAGTTTGAAATTATTTTATGAATCCCAAAAAGAGCAAGATTGTTTTTAAACTAATCTCTTCCTGTGGGTATGGTACCCTTTGATTGCATTAAATTCAGTCGAGGGGCCTTTGATTACCTTACAAGTTAAGATCAATTTAGGGCTTTTGATTGGACTACATCAGTGAAGTGTGAGCCAGCTTGAGTCTCTGCCCTCTTGCTGGGTTGATATAAATAGAAACACAGAGACAGACACAGGAAAATGAAGCCGCTCTGTTTAATCCTGCCATGTAAAAGAGAGGGCTGGAGGTTCACCTAAGCACAAAGCTCCAAGAGGCTGCGTCCAGAGAGCAGCTCAAGAGGAGACGAGCTGAGCCATGCAATACGCCTGGTAGCTGATAGCTGAACTCAGGAAGAAAGTGGAACAACTGAGACTGGTGTTGGAGGCAGGGAAAGAGACAAGCCCAATGCCTGGTTGCCCTCAGCTGAGCTCAGACCTCCACAGAGATGGGTGGCCATCTTGCTTCAACACGTGGAAGCTGACTTTGTTGATGGTGCCTTAATTTGGATATTTTACATCCTCAGAATTTTAAGCTTTTACCCCAAATAAATCCCCTTTATAAAAGCCAACTCATTTCTGGGGTACTTTGCATTGGCAACCCTTTGGCAAACTAAAATACACTGGTCCTGTGAGTCCCAATACCCACAGGACGATTCAGAGAGGGCAAGGAGACATCTGTAAACTTAATGGATTACAGTCCAGGAAAACAATCCTGAGTTTAGTAAACCCGAATCTTTTATAATCATGGGTCAAGTTCCTAGGAGAGACCCATGGAGAACTCTCTCTCAACAGTGAGTATTCTAACTCCAAAGTTCAGAGGGTCTCCATGGCCCAATTTTTCTAGGTCAAGGCCTCTAAAAATTAAAGCTGAGGCAATGCTTAGGTGTTAATGTTTAATTGAGAGAAAAACAAAATAAAAGCAAAAACATAAATTTAAAAAGTTTAATTGAGGGATATAATAACTCTCGCAGTGAGAATGTGCGAGGTGAGAAAGGAAGTGAGGTGGGATGGAGGAAAGCATCCTTTACCAAACTGGCCACAATATCACAAACAAAGTAGTCAGTTTCGCAGTTGCATAGGACAGACCCATAAGACTGTCATAACAATCAAACCTTTGTGGAGAGGAAAATAACATTGATATCTGCCCCTTCCTTTCCAAGGGGATATGCGCAAACCTACCCTTCTCAGTTGTTGCTTTCAGCCCATCCCGGCAGCCTCCAGGGAAGGAAGATTCACTGCCCCCCAACATTTGACTCCTGCTGTGATGGGAGGACCCAGAGCCCCTGTGGTCCTTTCTCCTTCTTGGCACTAGTCCATATGGGATTCTCAAGAATTATTGCTTCAAATTTTCATTGGCTCCGTAGGAATTCCAATGCCGGCATTGCCTGTTTTGTAAGATGGTTGTGTGAGCGAAAAACCTTAAAATTACAAGGGCTATAGAAAAGTTATTAGTTATTTGAAAGTTTTTAAACTTGGATCAGAAGAGGAAGAGGAAGAACTTGAACAGGACTTTGAACAATACATAGAAGATACATAGATGAGGATACAGGGAAGGGCTTCTCACACACATAGCATGAGCAAGGGAGCAGAGGTGAGAGATGGTGTGAAACAGGAGTTGGTAAACTACTGTTCCAGGGCCAGATCTGGTCCTCCATGTCTTTCAGTAATAAAGTTTTATTGGAACATAGCCACACCCAATCATTTATGTATTGCCTATGGCCGTTTTTCACAATGCTGTGGCAGAATCGGCTAGTTCCCACAGAGACTGATTTGGCTCATAGTTTAAAATATTTATGATCTGGCTCTTTACAGACCCCTGAAATGAAAAAAAAATACCAAATATAAATACAGTGTGGGTAATTAATAATTGCAAATTGCCTTTCTTCTTTCATTATTTTTCTTAGTCTCACAAAAAAACTGACCACATAATGGCTACTTAATAAAGGCTAATTGGTAGTCTCATTCTTTAGAAAGGTATTTATCATGATTTTCTAAACAGAGTTAATTCTGCAATTTACAAATTTAGAATCAATACCATAACCTACAAAAATAAACCTTCAGTTTATTCTATTCCCTTTCCACTAAACTTAATAATTGAGACTTTGTGGGACACATAACTGGGTTCAGGATCAAGTATTTCAAATCTGACTATTCTAGAAAATCTGGGATTAATTTGGACTTGACTTTAAAAACCACAAACTGCTGAACACTGAGACTGTGTTTCCAAAAGAAGCCAAGCAGAAGCTAAAACATTTCCTAGATTCCTTTAGGGTAGGAGTCATATATCTCATGTGACTTGGGATCTTCAACATTCGGCCTGATGCCTGGCACATAGAAGGAATGAAATAAGGGGTAGTTGAATAAATGAAGGGTTTAGTATAGTGCAGGGTAGGTTCTTGGTAAATTTATGTTGAATTATCCGACAAAATTATTATTCAAATAAATGAGAATTTTCAGGCCACGGAACAGAGCATTGCTGGACCCAGGTTGAAGATCTTTGAAGGGCGCACACAAGTAATTTAAAATCTACATCTAATTTATTTGTCATTGGTTAGTTTCAAATATTGCGTGAGCTACCCACTCCACGCTATTTAACAAGAACAGGTATGTGTCAAAGATGGAGCGCTTAGTCAGGAGGGGCCTCGTGGCTTTGCTGCTTTAATGCCAATTAACTGGAGCCTGACATCTTCCAGTAAATCTAAATGAAATGCATTCTTGTGAATTCTAATTTCAAGTGAGTTTAATTGAACTTGGGAGGAAAGCTACCATTTAGTGAGCAAAATGAAAATGAAGCTAAGCATTTTTCCAGGATTGTACTTGAAATGTGCCCCATCAAAGGTTGTTTCAGAACCCAAATGACCAGCTGCACATAGTTAATATTTGAGAAGAGAAGAAGAGTATTTAAATGTCAGCTTGTAGCCACTGGGAGGGTAAAGGCAACAGCCAGCTTTTCAATTACTGGACGTGGCCCTGCTTGGCATTCAAAATCTTTTCTCTTTTTCTTTTTTTTAAAAATTGGATGACTAAAAAAAACAAAAAATGTATACCCTCACCACCCCACAAACACACACATGAACAGGAAGGCAGTACTGTTGATTGGAATTGTAGACATTTTGAAGGACTTAACCAATTGATTCCACTTCAGAATGTTAATTGCTTTATTCAACAGCTATTCATTGATGGTCTACTGTGTGCCAAGCACTGTGGGAAGTAGGTGATTGAATATTGGCCTAAGGGAACTTTCCTTTCGGTAAGTGCGATGCAACCTAAGAATACATCAGTATAGAAAAGGTCAACTACAACACATACCAGTGAGAGCCAGCTCTTCGTGATGAGGGATTGTAGCCTTCTGGCTGGAAACAAAGGACTTCTCTTAGGAGAGGTGGTATTTGAGCTGTAAATGTTTGCAGGATGAAAGGAAAGCATGGGACTTGTTTGAAGGATGATGAGCTGCTTAACTGGGCTGGTGTGGAAGATTTGTGGGAGGAGACACTATGAAACAAGATGGATGTGGTGTGATTATAGAGGGCCTTGAATGGGTTTGTACTTGATGCATTGCAAGTTCTAAGCAAGGAGAGGGGTTTGACCAGAGTCAGGGAACAAGAAGATAGATGTAACAGTGTGGTGCAAGTTGGATTGGAGTCGGAAGGGAGAGAAAGTGAGGTCTGTGCCCATAAACTTGGTGAGAGGTACCCAGAGCAGGAACAGGAGGAAGAGATAGATGGCATCAAGGAAGAACCAGTAAGATTTGGCACCTGCTGAATACTAGAATGAAGAAATGGGAGTCAGAGATGGTGTGAGGTTCCCAACCTGTGCTAATGAGACCATGATGGAGCCTTTCCCAGAAAAAGTGACTTCTATAGAGGGATATAAGGAATTTGGCCGTAAGTTAATTCTGATTCCAGATTTGTGGCTAACTGTGCTAGAGCCGATCTGATTATAGCATGTAAAGGGCCTTTGGAAGCTCTTTTTTGCTTGTTTCCTTGTTTTACATTTTCTCTCATTCTTCCACATGTCTGATGTTTATCTTCTTAGTTGGTCTTGCTAAATGGTTTGCTCCTCATTCTTCAAATTTAAGGATGGGTTACACATTTTGTGTGTGAACTTCTTAAGTGTTCTTTCACCAAAGCTCTCAATTGAAGGTTGCATGTTCTGAGGGAGTGGTTGTGATTGTTAGGGAGCTGGGATGGGCTCCTTTACGGGAAAATTATCTTTTTCTCTCTCCTTAAAAAAAATGCCCATCCCTTTTCATTAGAAACTTTATTTCCAAGCTGGTCAAATGGACACAATGCCCTAACCTTTTTTTCTATAGCGTCTCACTAAGCTAAGCTGGAAGCACCCTCAGAGGCGTGAGTTTATTTCTTTACCTTCGGCCTTGCACGGAGCCCAGAGGTTTTTACAGGTGTCCTCACGTCAGTGCTTTATAAGGTCACAACCTTGAGATTCCCAGAGTGGGGGCAGGAGATTTGTAATTCCAAATCTATGTTTTCACAGTTAAAAGAATTCTGTGGAGGATGGAAAGGGAGAGCAATGAAATAGCCTGGTTCACCCCAGCATGGGCTGGTTGGTCACCCATTTGAATATGGGCAAAGTGTCTTTTTAAAGCTGGCTGTACCAGGAGGGAAAAGAACCAGCTGGGGGCATTTTCAAAGGCCAGAATGTGGAATTATAATGGGATGCAATTTTATGGTCTTCATTGTATCACTTAGGTCAGCAAGAATTTTTATGACCGATATTTGTGGGCAATGATTGCAAATGCTGAAGTGAGGTTGATCTTTGTTTAATGCATTGCATAAATACTTCCTCCCTGAAAGGCTCGAAGCCTTTCATCTGAGGATTGGGAGAACAGGTTTAAATTCTGAGACAAGAGATTTAAAAAACAATGTTTAACTTTGTATGGGATTGTAAATAACTTTTTTGGAATTGCAAATGTTAACATAGTTCATTATCGAAACTTTAGAAAATATAGATAAATAGAAACTGTCCATATTCCCAGCCCACAATAATAACCCCTGTTAACACTGTGTCATCTCTCCCTCTGGTATGTGGGGTATGTGTGTGCACGTGCATTTTTAATGGGACCATATTGTGCATATGAGTTTGCAATCTGAATTTTTCAGTTAACGTATCAGGCACACTTTTTCATCTACCTAAATTTTCTCTTTTAAGATCTTTTTAGAGGTTACAGGGTTGATTTTTTTTTTTTAAAGCAGTTCCTCCATTGCTGAAGATTTAGGTTGTTTCCATTTTGTACTATTAGTCGACATCTGTTGTCCCCTTGTTTAATGATTAATAGCATTTCCTTTTTTGCCTCCAAAATGTCCTGATTTGAACAATAAAGAATATGGCTATCCTAATTATTAAGGAAAACCATGAAAACAGTCTTACAACTTATTTTTGGTGTTTATCCATTAATATTTAATATATTAAATTTCTTAAAAATAAAATTTCTGTGTCAAATGGCATATACATTTAAGGGTTTTTTGATGCATATCTCCCAATGCCATGTTCAGAAGTGTTATAAAGACGCTGTAACTTTGGCTGGGCCTAATCTGTCCACTAAGCATATATTTATGTTTCTAACTATGAGCTTTCTGTTGACTTTGTTCAAAGTCATTTTGATCTTGAACAAGCAGGAAAATAAGCATAGATAATGCAATCTTTTCTCATATGTGAATATGAAGTGTTAGGGGCTGGAGGGAGGGAAAAATGGTAGAAAACATTGACTTACATGGAGAATGGAGAGGCTATATTCCTACAGCAATCTGATGTTAAACAAACTGTATCGTGGCCTTGATGTCACTCATCATTATCATAATAGTGACAGCTCATTTACTGATGCGTAACAATTTCAGTAAGTGAGTGAGTTCTCAAAGCAACTTACAAATAGGTATTATTTTTACCAAAGAGGGAGTTGAGGCTCAGAGACACTGAGCAAGTTGCCTAAGGACATGCAGCTAATAAGCAGCAGGACTGGACTTGGAACCCAGATGTGTTCCTCTCCAACACCCAATTTCTTTCCATTTGGCCCTGTTTCCTCTCTTGGTTCCCCAATCTCCTGTATCTGCTGGATTTCCTCATTTTATGCCATCAGACATTAGAGATGGATAAGAGAGGGGTTGGTAAAGGAGGGCTGTGGTCCCAGCTTCCCTATCCTGGAAAGTAGCTATCCATAGTTCTCTCTAGGAAAACTCAGGAAACCTCTTTACTTTAATGGCCGCCTAAATTTCATCCTAGAGTGCTAGTATGTGACAACTTTCTTGTTAATTCTTTAAAAGCCTAACAAAAAGGTGAGATGATCGAAAGAGAAAGTGGTGGGATCATTTTTCTCCTCCCTTCCTTGAATAGTCCTGTTTTCTACCTGTTAGAGGACAAACTGAGATTTTCTCCTCTTTTGAGAATCAGAGTACTAGGACATAACAGTAGAGCACACAGAGCAAATGTCCTTGAAAGGAAAAAAAAATTAGATATGTCCTTGATGATCACAAGCAAGCATTATTTAGCTTCACACTTACCAATAGGTTGAAGATTTTAAAGCACAGTCTCAATTAAAAATACCTGTTGGTAATAGATATATGAGGAGTCACACTGCTTTTTTTTTTTTTTAGATTTTCATTTTATTTATTTATCCTGCCCTCCCTCCCCCCACTTGCTTGCTGTTTCCTCTCTGTGTCCATTTGCTGCGTGTTCTTCTGTGTCTGCTTGTCTCCCTTTGTGTCATCTTGCTGCGCCAGCTCTCCGCAGCGCACAGGCCAGCCTGCCTTCATAAGGAGGCCCTGGGACACGAACCCAGGGACCCCATATGGTAGGTGGGAGCCCAATTGACTGAGCCACATCTGCTTCCCTCATATTGCATTTTGATGGACTACCTTCCATGGAAAATTATTCTTCATTTGCAGTCATCATCAACTTAAAATTTTTGTTAAAAAAAATAGTAGCCACTGAGTTATGACGTACAGAAAATGGTTGAAATAGGCTGAGATGGGGCAAAGTTGGAGGGACGTACTAGAATCAAAGTCAGGTTATCTTTGGAGGCAGGTCTTATGTAACTTCCTTAACTGCTGCTTTGAGTACTCTTCGTATTCACCGCAAAACCCCAGGCTCAGCTAGCACCCCATCCCCCCAGCTTCGCCCATGGCCTTATCACAGAGTACAGTCAGTTCTTGTTACTGGAGGTAGTTATGTTCTATAAATTTGCTTCAAACACTGAATAAGCAAATACTGAATCCTTGCTCCTAAGGGAAATACAGGGTTAAGTTCCTGAGAGCCTCTGGTCACAGTTTCATCTACTGATCAATACATAACCTTGTTTTATGTGTGTTTCTGATTAAAAGTACCTTATTTAATACAAATTGTTGCTTCATTAATATTAAACTACAGCCAGCCGCACTCTAACTAATGCCTGGATGAAACTTATCTAATATATCCATTTTCTCCATAAGGCACATCACAGCACTTAGGCATTTGGGGTCTATTTAAATAAAGAGAGAATCAGCAAAAGCACGAAAAATGCAAAAGTTGTGGCACTAAATATACTGCGAAAAGGACGTGAATTCCCAGTATCAGAGCTGAAACAAGAAGGCAGAGCATTGCCTCGCTTGACCTCAGCTGGGAACACGCGCGTTAGGCATCTTCATTTTTTGCCTCTCTGTGTGTGTCCATGAATGACCATGACAGTGTCTTTATTGATCTGGGGGTTACAAATAGGTGCATTCACAAGTATGGAATCTGTGAATAATGAGGATCGACTGTACTTTCCTGCAAGTTATGGCTGTAATTGCAGAATATGGGCCAAAGGGAGCCTGCCTTATTTAAACTCAGTTTTGACACACACACAGCACAGGGCTCCAGTGGAGGGTAGCTCCATCTTTCTGGACTTAGGATGACTTGCAGACTGTCCTTGGCGATGCTGACTTTCCCTAAGCTATGGATCTGCTTGAACCTGTGGTCCAGGCTGGGGGTGGGGGGTAGGTAGCACCCAGTCCCTTTTCTTGCCCTTCTGCCTCTATTTGCAGCCCAGCTATTAAGGGGTTAGCTCCAGACCTGAGTATTTGGCCTATTTCCTTCTCCCTGTATCAGGTGGGTTCATTTCCTCTTTTACGAGAGTCCCCTTTTTTGGCCTGATGAACTCAAGGAATTTTTACTCAATCATCTTATCCCTGTAGCCACAGGTTTTTACCTTGACATGTCTCTGGTGCCCCTAAATTCCTCATTAACAAGAGGTCTCTGTAATTCCTTTCCCGAGATCCAGAATCACTGATCCTTTCTTTTAGTGGACACTGGGTTTTCTTGGGAGAAGATACCAAGAGGACTGGAGCCCAGGTGGCTGCACAGGTCTAGGGCAGCTGCAGGAGGCGGGCAGGTAGTGTCAGAGAGGCAGTTTGGCTTTGTTCTGGAATGGGATAGGGTCTCTCATATGTGGCATTCATTCATTCCTATGCTTTTGATTTAACTATCATTTTACTAAGTCTTTATCTATCTGGATCTAAACCAAAAGCACATCAGTTTTTATTCTTCCTTTATTTGAGCAACCAGCTTTCTCCTGTTATTCATCAACAGCATCCTGATAATAGATTTGCCAGGCTCTGCTAAGGCTTGTCACAATTAAACTATATATTTCAGCCATCCTTTTCTGTGTAACAGACAACCTTAAAACTTATAATTTATTATTTCTCATGGTTCTATAGTTTGGGCAGGGTGTAGCTGGTGGCTTTTCTGCCCCATTTGGTACCACTTGGCTGCATTTAACTGGTAGCTGGGCTAAGGTGAAGGTCCAAGAAGGTCTCACTCATGTGTCTGGGGTCTCAGAGCTCTTCCCTGTGTCTTCTCCACAAGGCTAGCATGACCTTCTTCATAGCAGGTTCATCTCAGCTGTAGTTGGGTTTCTTATCTATGGCTGCTGGTTTCCGAAAGCACAGATGTAGAGTTTGCCAGCCCTCTTAAGGCGTAGGCCTAGAATTGGCACAGCTTCACTTCTGCTACAGTCTATTGATCAAAGCAAGTCAAAGCTTGTTTTAGTTTGCTAAAAGCTGCTGGGAACAATATACCAGGAATAGGTTGGCTTTTATAATGGGAATGTATTAGGTTAAAAGCTTACAGTTCTGAGGCCATTGGAAGCATCCGACTCAAGCGTCTTCAAGAGATGCTGTCTCACCAGGTTGTAGCTATGGGCCATCAGGTATATGGCTCGTTCCTCCTCTTTCCTCTGGCCTCATCACTTTCAGCCTCTCGAGGGCCTCTTTCTGTGCCTCCATGCTCCACTGATTCCAGCCTCTGGCTTCTGGGACCTTTCTTTCAGCCTCTCGGGGTTTTTTCTGTTTGTAAAGGATGCCAATACAAGGATTAAGACCCACCCTGGGTCACGCAATCTAATCAAAGGCCTTTAACAGAAGTTCATAAATCAACAGTTCCCACCTTCAATAGGTTTACATGCATAGGAATCTTTTCTGGGATCCACAAAAAGCTTCAAATGGTCACAAAGTCCATCCTAGATTCAAAGGGAAAGGAAATAGTCTCCAAATCTGGATGGGAAAGACCAAAAGCAAATGCCTGGAGGGGAGGAATAGTTGGCCCTCGGGGAAGAACATTCTGTGTATTGATTTACTCTGCTGCCCAAATCTTTGGAAACTCCAACATTTTATGCTAAACTGTGAATATATTTTGGGTGCCAGTGAAGATATCTTTTTAAGACTTCTCATTTGAAAAACCTAGATTCCTTATTAGTATAGTTTACAGATCAGATGGAATCAAAATAGATTATTAAAATGTCAGTTTCTCCTCTAGTACTTTTACAGAATCGAACTTTGTTCACATGTTCTAAACAAAGAATACTTATAATGTAAGTGCTTAATGATTTAAAAATTAACCTATAGAGTTATCTCACCCACAATATTTAGTACTGCAGGAATATCTTATCTAGTCCTTGGCAGTAAGGGTAGTGAGTCAGAAGAAAAGACTTGGGAGTCAGATTGCCTGAGTTATATGGTGAACTCTGCTACATACTAGTTGGATAGACTTGAATACATTTCTTAACCTCTTTGTTACTCAGTTTCCTTATCTTTAAAATGAGGAAAATAATAATACCTACCACATAGGGCTGTTGTGAAGATTAAATGTGTTCAGAGCATAAGTAACATACAGGAGAGGTTAACTACAACGATTACCACTATTAAGTATTATTATTTATCATTATGAAAATACAGGATGAACAGCACCAAACAGCCAGGGCAGGTTGTGTGTGTGACAATTGAAGTAACAAAAGTACAGGATCAGCTTTCATGGAATCCCACGGGTTCTGGTCCACACTCGTGGTCGGTCCCTTTTGCTCATCCAGGTCACTGGTGGACACATGCACAAACATGAGAGAGCTGCTCAGCCCTCTGTAGTTTTCCCTTCTACATAATGATTGATTGCTGCTGTACCCTTCCCTCAGGCTGTGATTGGCAGTTTTGGTCTCGTGGTTATATGGCCAATGTCGGTCTTTTGGTGTCACACCAGAGCCTAACGGTAGGCTGGTATATGGCCCTGGAAGAGGTCTGTAGCCCTCAGCCATTGCTGGCATTATTTTACTCAGGACTCAGTGGCTCTTCAGTCTTTTCTCTATCAGATAGACCCAACAGTGGATCCAATTCATCATGGAGAATTCTAGTACCACAGCCTCACCTAGGGTATATGTACAAGCCTCAAGCCTGCCTGTGGTGTTTGGAGGGCCACTTCCTGGAGTAGATCCTAGGAAAAAAATAAGTATTTCTGGGTATTTTGGATAGAGACTACTGAAAAATTCTGTCCCTGGAATCCAAGGAGTACATTCAGTTACCTTCTTGTTAATTGGTGAGAGTATAAGAGTTTTCACTGACCTTGATGAGAATGTCACCATTCAGTCCTATACACTTACTCCTGATAAATTCAGTGCTTAATGCAGGACCTGGATCTTACCTGGTTAATGACCCATCTTTGCTCCCTTAGGCAATTCTCCAAAGCTAAAAGTCTACTTTTTAGTATAGTTTCACCTTCATTCATGAGCACTGATGTATTGCACTAGCTACAGGCATGTGGCCAGTTCCAGAGGCCAATGTTGCAGTGAACACATCTATGGCAAATTGCAGGAAGTTAGCATATCCCTGGGGTAGCACAGTAAAGAGAATGCTGTGTCCTTCATATCCAGTTGTTGAGCAGACTAGAAACTCTAATGACAACTTTCCTGCTTAAAAGAAGTGAAAAAAAAAATGCTGGTGAAAATATTAAAACATTTTTTTTCAAAAGGCATTTGTGAGCTGGCAAAAAGTAAGGAACCTCAGAGGCCACAGATGAAGTGAAAGTAGGAACCAGAAAGTTGCTGGGATCTCTTGTGGGCATTTGCAGGATTAGGTGAATTCAACCATGGGTTTGCACAGCCACAGGAGACAGCTGAAAAAGCCCAGAGTCTGTTCAAAATGGGAAGTCTAATAGAAGACTCCCACTACTCTAACCAATATTAAATTTAGGACCCCAGATAGCTGTACCCTCAGAGAAAGGATGAACTAGAAATAAGCCTCAAGGGATAAGGAAAAAATTTCTGTGAACACTTGATTGTGAATTGAAAGGGAAAAAAGCACCGAAAACTCTTATAAAATTCTTCTACCTACATGCCATCACATGGATTTGTAGACAGAATGTGCCCTATATGGGTTGTCTAAAAACTTCCAGTGGAAAATTGAGTTTTAATTTCAAGTCCAGGATTGGTTGTGCCACAGGCAGAAGGAAACAAATCCTCTGTGCAGGAGCTCATTTTTAACCTAGGCCTTCAGGAATTCCCACAGATCATGTTCTGGGAAAAAACAAGTATATACTTTGAAAAAAAAAAATTAGAAACAAAACATGGAAACAAAGTTCTAAGAGTAAGAGCCTGAAAAATAATAGACAAGTGAATCACATTCACACTGATTTCAGATATTGGCTTTATAATAAGCAGGTTCAAAAATAATTATATGTAATATATTTAAAGTAATAAAGAAAAGGAGTTAGAAAATAAGAAAGGAACATGAGACTATAAATGATCAGGCAGATTTGACAAAGACCAAATTAAATTTTGGAAATTAAAATTATAATAGTTAAAATATAACCATTATGGTTAACAGATTTAACAGCCAATTAGACAAAGCTGAAAAGAAAATTAGTGAGGTGGAATAGATCTAAAGAAATTGTTCATAATGTATTTCAGAGAGGCAAAGAGATGGAAAAATGAGAGAAAGGTTAAAAGCCCTGGAGAATAGAATGGAAAGGTCTCTACTTATCTAAAAAGAATTTCAAAAGCAGAGAAGAAAGAATATAGTTAGCTAAAACTTTTCCAAAACTGATGAAACAGATTCAGGAAACCTATTAAATCTCAAGAAGGACAAATTTAAAAATCCACATCTAGATGTATCCCCGTGAAACTATAATATCAAAGACAAACATAATAAAAGTAGGTAGAGAAAAAACTGTATATATAAAATATTTCATTTTTACATCCTATTACTTTTCATATTGGTCTTCAGGGAAATTAAATTCCAAGTAGACAAACTTGGTTATTTCCTTCTCCTGAACTTTCCTGATAGTGTGGCTACATTCTTAATTTTCTCAGAAGACTTCTCAGTGTCCCTTTTAGAGAGCTCAGTTGACTTCACTGTGGCTATCACTGTGGTTTACATGCCCTGGGTGAGGGAAAAATTGAGTGTGTATGGTGGGGAGCAGGGAAGATTTGTTTTATCAATGATCATTAAAAGAGTATTGTCATTGGGCAGATCAAATCTTTAATTCTTTTCATAAACATACACACATGTCTTGTATATGTACACTGCAAGGTGAGAAATTTTGCCTTGCCAAGAGTGCTCTATATTTTGTCAATTTTTAATCACAAAGGTAAATTGAATCTGTGACTGGCAACTAGAAAGCTCTTGCAGAAGGTGTAAGAGGCTCAAGCCCAAATTCCCTTTGGACATGGGCCCAGGAACTTTGGGGGGCAGAGGGATGGTTCTGGGGACCCTTGGAGAGGCCGTGGAGGGCTGTGTATGTCCCCAGGTTGTTCTCTAGACATCCAGCTGGCAGCCTCCCATCTCCCCCAGCCCCCCCTCCCTGCTTTCTGTCCCACCCAGCCAGCAAGCCACTCTGTTCTGCCAAAGCCCAACTCACAGAGGGTGCAAAGTTCTCCCCCACTTCAGCTGAGAAAAAACAAGTTTGTCCTCTCTAAGAGAGAAATGGAGGGTCAGTGGGAAGGAGGCAACCCACTGATACAAATATACTTTAGTTTGCTCACCCTAATGTTTGGAGAAAGACCAGAGATGAAAGGAAGAAGAAGGGGATATTATGAATAAGGAAAAAAGAAATCCTGAGAATGAGATAGTCTTAATAATGCCAACACACATAGTTTTCTGTCACAACCCTGCTTCTCCTTGGAAATCTCCAACAAAACATCTCTAAAGTTCGGCTGAGGGGATTTATTCAGTATGTAACGTATATTTATTGGGCTTCCCCTATATTCCAGGTACATTTCTCGGCTATGTGGATAAGAGTGAAAAAGACACAGAGCTCACCTGGTAATGGGAGAAACAAAGGACAAGCAAGTAGAATATAGAGAACTTCTTGTTGCTGATAAAGCTAGAGAAGAATCAGGGAGGGAAAAGAAAGGAGTGTGACGTGGGAGTCGGGGAGGAGGGCATAGTGGCTATTTTTTTTTCTTTTTTCTTTTTGTAAAGATACATAGATCACAAAAATGTAACATTAAAAAATATGAGGTTCCCATATATATCACCCCGCATCCCCCGCCACTCTTCCCACAACCTCTTTCATTAGTGTGGCACATTCATTACACTTGGTGATTACATCTTGGAGCACTGCTACACCACATGGATTATAGTTTACATTGTAGTTTACACTCTCCCCCAGTCCATTCAGTATGTTATGGCAGGATATATAATGTCCTGCATCTGTCCCTGAATATCATTCAGGACAACTCCCAACTCCTGAAAATGTCCCCCACATCATACCTCTTCGTCCCTCTCCTTGCCCTCAGCAACTACCATGGCCACTGTCTCCACATCAATGATACAATTTCTTCCATTGCTAGACTCACAATAGTTCTATAGTAGAATACCAGTAAGTCTACTCCAATCCATATTTTATTCCTCCAACCTGTATTCCCTGGGATGGTGATGTCCACTCTACCTCTAACTCGAGAGGGGGCTTAGATCCCACATGGCTGATGTATGTGATTCTCCTGCTTGCAGTTGTAGGCACTCTTGATTCCCTGGTGTAGTGGTTGACCATCTTCACCTCCCTATTAGCTGACCTGGGTAAGTCCAATGAACCAGAGAGTAGGAGTTGCAACTCTACTGAGGCTCAGGGCCCAGCTGGCACATGGCCAGTCCAGAGACTCAAGTCTCCTGAGTATACACCAACCCCAGTGCCAACCACAGGTTCAGTAAAAATGACAGAAGAGGCATGTGTAGAAAGGCCACATCTGAGTCCAACTCTTTGTCACATTCAGGAACACAAATTCCAAAGTAGGGCCCACTGGCAAGGCACTGAACTCCAGAGCCATCTGCCATGACCGTAGAACCTGTGTGTCTCTGTAGCCCTCAGGTGTACATGGTGGCTATTTTAAGGCTGATCAGTGAGGCGTCAGAGACCAGGTGTCATTTGAGTGGAAACCTGAAAGAGACAGGGAGCAATGGTTACAGAGAGTGGGTGTGCTTGCCTCCTGCTCTGCAGAAGTCCATGTAGCTCTTCCCCAGCCAAGGGATCCTGAGGCAGCGTCTGCTGGAGATGCTTCTGTGCCTGTAGCAAGAGCCTCGGGGAAGTTCCCCAAGATCCTTCCCAGGGAGGAGAGAGGTCACCAGGCCTGTGTGGAATGTGGAACTGGGGTGGGGACTCAGGTGTTAACTGATACCTGGAAGGAAATGCTCTGATCTGCAAACCTTGAACCAAGCTGAGCCCCAAATTAATCTGCCTCCTGACACACACACACACTGAGCTGAGCCCTGAACTAAGGATTTTTCCAAACATGAGCACCTAGTAAGCCATTTTGAACCAGAACCAAACCTATTCATTTTCTGAAAGTATTGAACTGGAATAATATGGGAATATTAAAATACCTTTCAAACTAAACTAGAATTGAACAGATTGTTCAAGAGTGCCTGACGTAGTGTGGGAAAAAATCTTTTTGAAGAGACAATTCTGTTTATGTTGAATCCCTTGGATCTCTATATTTAGAGTCACATATCTGTGTTACATGAGGGTCTGATCTCTTATTACTAAACTTGACTTCCCATGACCTCTTTATTATTGTAATCTTGGGCATAAAGTATTTAGCTTTTCATTTATATATTTCATGTGCCTACTTAACATTTTCTTGAAAACATGAACCACATTTTATTTATTTATTTTTAGTATTTAAAGAAGCTTTAGATTACATAAATGATACATTGAAAATACAGGGCATTCCCATATACCCCATCCCTCCCTCCTCCCACCTTTTCCCCCATTAACAATGTCTTTCATTAGTGTGGAACAATTGTTACAATTGACGAACATATATTAATGCATTGCTACTAACCATGGTTTATAGTTTACATTATAGTTTACTCTTTGTACCACACAATTTAATAGGTTTTGATAAAATGTATAAAGGCCTGTATCCACCATTGCAATATCGTGCAGTCCAATGTCCCCCAAATGCCCCATGTTACACTTATTCTTCCTTCTCCCTCCCCTCAGAACCTCTGGTGGCCACTGCCTTTATAGCAATGATAAAAAAGTTCCTCCATTGCTAGAAGAATAAGTCTACTTTAGTTCATAGTTGCATCCCCCAGTTTATGTTTGATCATTCCCCAATCTTGAGGATTTCTGAATGGTGGTATCCACTCTGTTTCTGATTGAGAGGGGGCTTAGATCCTATGGGACAGATGGATGGAGTGATCTTGCTTGCAGTTGTTTTTTTTTTTTTTTGATAAACATTGTCTACCATCATCCTTTTGTTAGTTGTACTGGGTGAGTTCAATGAACTGGAGAGTTAGTGTTGCAACTCTGCTGAGATTCAGGGCTTAAGTGGCTTATGAACAGACTGAAGATTTGTCTCTGGGACATATAGTTAATGAACATAGTGTTCATTATAGATTCAAATAAAAGGGGCAGAAGATCCCTGTGTAGGGAAATTATAAATGACTGTAACTCTGTTACATTGGGGAGCATATGTTCCAAAGAAAGGCCCACAGACAGGTTGCCAAATATTTGAGATTGTCTGCTCTGCCTAGAGTATCTAGATGTCTCTAGAGCTCTCAGGAAACCCCCTGTTTGAGGTGCTGTTTACTGTGGCAGTCAATGAGATCCTGCTGAGACGTGCATAAGTGTAGCCTCTGAAATGACCTCCTGACTCATTTTGAAATCTCTTAGCTATAAAAACTCATTTGTATTTAACATTTCCTCCTTTCAGTTAAGGTCTTTTTCCAAATGCATTGCTAGTTGGCCCTTGGCAATAATCCCTCAGTGCCAGGGAGGCTTATCCCTAGGTGTCACGTCCCACACCAGGTGGGGAAGGTAGTGTGATTGTAGAATCAAATTTGAGTTTTAGACAGATCACATGTGGGGTAACAATGGGGAGAAGGGAGGAAACTGGGAGCCAGAGAGATTGGTTAGGAAACTATTACAATAACCTGGACAAGAAGTAATAAAAAGCAATGGGGGGAGTAGGTCCCAGAGTGAGAAACTGTTTGTATTTGAATTCTGACTTCACAATTCCTTGCTTTGTGACCTGGGGAAAGTCATGTAATTTATTTGTGCCTCAGCCCTACTCTGTGACATATGGATGCTAACAGTACTTACTTCATAGTGTGGTTAGGAGCAGAAAGCAGAAAGTATTTAGAACAATACCTGGCACATAATTGCTCAACAAATGTTAGTAATTTTTATGGGTGAGAATGGAGAAAAGGTAATATATAGGAGTTATGTTTAGACAGAATCAACAGACTACATATGGGTGATGAGAGAGAGGTGTTTGGGATGAGTTTGAGGTTTTGATTCAGGCAATTGGGCATATAGGGGATTCGGGAGATGAGCAGTTTAGCTTGGGAGAAGAAAATAAGTTTGCTTTTGAACTTGCTGAGCAGGAGGTACCTATGACCCATCCACGTGGAATTCTCCAGCAGACAGCTGCTCTTGTGGGTCTGGGCTATTAGTAGAGTAGTAAAGGCTGCAGCTAGAAAGAGAAGAGCTAGAAGGAATGAGAACAGAGGGCCCAGGCAACATTTGGGGCAGGTGGCATATAAGAAGCAAATGAAAGAAGAGGAGCCTCCAGGACTAATGGAGAAAGGGTGGCCCAAGAGGTAGGAGAAAAACCAGAAAAAAATAGGGGTCACTAAGACCAAAAGAAGAGGGAAGTTCAGGCAGAGAATGATGAATGATGACAGACACACCGAATGTTTCCAATGAAATGAAGACTGAAAAGTGTTTCTAGAGGCAATAGGCTTCACTGATACCTTAACTGCCATGGTTTCCTATGGAGGGAGAGGGGCCAAAGGTAGGCTGAGGGAGCCAAGGGGCATCTGGGAGGTGGGGAGTGGAGAGAGCTCACGCAGGTGACTCTAAGAATCTCAACCATGAAGAAACAGGGACAAGATACAGGCTCCTCATAGACTTGTCACTAAATCACATTTTGGATTCACAGGCCAGGAGATGTTATAGAGGCAGTTCAGCACTCCACCTGGCTGACACCTCTTATTCCTTGTGGTGGGGGGGTGGGGTGGGGAACCTTCTCCTGAACACCCTAAGTGGGGTACCCCTCTCCCACCTCTCTCCATTGAACCAATATGAAACAGGCTTATCCTCCTCTCTCCCTAGTAAAGTCTAAGACCCACGACAGCAGTAATTTTTTCCTGTCTTGTTCCCCTCTGTGTCCCCATCACTATGTAATGCCTGGCATAATTAGGTTGGTGATAATTCCTGTTACTCACAGCATCACTCCATCACACCAGCTTCCCATTATGGGAACCCACAGGAGAACTTTCCTTCAGGCCTTAATTCCAGGCATGACCATTCATTTCCTGTTCCCTGAAGAGCGGAAAGGTTATCATCACTAGGACACTATGCTTTATTTCATATTTCCCTCTGATTATGTTTTTCTCTTCAATTTGGTCACTGGAAAACTGAGTCAAATTTACATGCCATTTCTAGGAAATAATAGAACTCGCCAGCACATTAAAAAAATATATTCCCCCCCCCCCACCCAGACAGCTCCCCCATCTGTTTGCTTGTTGTCTTTGCTCATCATCTGTTTTTACTTTAGGAGGCACTGGGAACTGAACCCGGGATCTCCCACATGGGAGATGGGCACCCAACTGCTTGAGCCACATCCACTCCCCTTGGCACATTTTATGCAAGATCATTCAATGCTTCCATAACTTCAGCTTATTTTTCCATTCCCTTTATCTCCTCATTTCTTTATATTTACTTTCTTATCTTGCATGTGGTTTACTAAATTTCTTCAAATACAGTTTGGAACAAAGTGAGGCTATACATCAATCATGGGAGAGATCAATGGTAACTGGAAGAGGTTGTGTGGAGTTGGTGTTTGAGGCTGGAGAGAAGTGGAATGGGGAAGAGGCTGAGACTGTAGGTAAGAGGATCCCTGTGAGGAGGTGGGAGGGGGTGTGAGCCACAGCTCTGGTAGGTTTTCTGGATTTCAGCCTTGTGGGAGTGCAGGCAAAGACACCAGGAAGACAGTAAAACATAACAGGGCTATATAAGAGTATTGCGTCACCAAGGGTTTGGTGGGAATGTATAGGGGTATCAGAAAGGAAAGGTTGTCATATGGTTGGCACATTCCAAAAGGCTTCCTGAAGACATGGTACACATTCAACCTTGAAGAAGATATAGGATTTAAATGGAGAAGGTGAACCTCACCTGTTGAGAAAGACTTGGAATGGCAGGAGCCTTTGGGCAGGTGACTGGGCATCCGCTGGGAAGGAGGCAGCAGCAGGAATTAGGCATGCTGTGTCCTGGATGGGGCAATGTTTGGATCTGGGTTTGGAAGTCCAGGGGGGAGCGTCTGCCAAGGCTAGAAGGGACGGGATGCTCGACTCCTTCACCTGCCTTTCCCGGCCAAGCACTTTAGGTAAGCATTCTCACTCCTGCTTTCTTTGCTGACCTGGCAGCAGCCAAGAGACCAGGCTGGATTGAAATTCCACTTAAGGTACACACAGCTCACCTTCTTTGCCGACTCATCAACCAGCAATAAATGGAACTTTTGACAGCTTTAAATTTCTTGCCAGGGAGCAGCTGGTGTGTGTTCCTCGGGAGAAGCAGTCTTGGAGAAGTTTTATCAGTACCTTGCTAGAGAATGTATTTTCTCTCCTTCCCCCCTTCCTTCCTCCCCTCCCCTTGCCCCTCCTGTCTTACCTTTAAACACTTCACTCCTATTCAGTCCCTAGCCACTGAAAATTAATTCAGGGACAAGGAAAGTCTTCCTCTGCACAGCCTGCCGAGTTACTCATTACTGTCTTTAAGATTCAAAGAGCAGACCTCTTTTTCAAGGTTCTTTTAATGACCATTTTCAGCATTGGACTCCCAATTTTCACCTCTGCCAGACAAGAGCTGCTGGGAAGGCCTGGGAAACAAGCCTCACTTTCCGAGACTTGGAGCTATTGGGCCACAGGAGCGAAATAATTATTCCCCATTAGTGCTCCGTGAAAGCGCAGATGGCGTGCAGATTCCTGAGGCTGGCTTGCCTCCCCCACCGCCCCCCGCCCCGAAACATTTTGGTTTCTGCTCCTTCATTTCAGAAAACCAGGCCTGGCTCAGCACGTTTAGCCATCTCGCCGGCTGGACAGGTTAATATCGGGATACAGTATTGGCAATTTCCTGTGTGGAACCTATAATTACAAGTTCTTTACCCAGACAGAGGAAGACACACAGCCTCCAGCAGGAAAACGTGTTCAGCAGAACTCCCTTGGCTGCTGCTGGAAGCACACGGTCTAAAAAAAAAAGGTCACCTTAAAACAAAGGCAGCAGCCTGAACAACACCCGGTAATCATTTGTATTAGTGACCACCAACAAGGCAACTAAAGCAGAAGCATAGCTGCTGCATCTGTGGGAGCAATTTCAGACCTTTGCCAAGCTCAATCATCCCCTCTACCCAAACCGCTTTGCCCTCTCTCTGCTCGTCCTCGGCTCGTGTCTGAGATTAGAAGTGCTTCTGACATGCTGTGCAAATATATGCAAATTTGATGTGAGTTCTGGTCCACTCCACTTTGCCCTGCGTTGCTGGGCTGCCTTGGCGGGGATTGGCCTCTTGGAATCTCAGCAACGTGGCCTGTGCGCCTGGTGCCAGGAGCTGTTAGAAACCTTGATGAATTAGATCCGGAGGTTCTGACGGTGCTACCGTGTCAGAGACGGATACCCCGGCTCCTAGGGTGCAGGGCGGTTCGTGACGATGTCAGAAGCTAGAGAGAAAGATGCTGTCACGGATTTTTAACATATGGGCTTGGTTTCAGAATTTTACTCTCATTTCTAAGCAGCCAGGGTGGAAATCTGTTCCCCTGTCAGGGACAATTACTTGATGCTGTGCTTTTTTCATGCTTCTCTTTCAAAGCTGGTCTGATATGCCAGTGATCACTGTTGCGATTTTCCCGAACGGCACACTCTGATGTATGTGTGGTGGGATGTGGGGAGATCTGTGTATACATACATATTAAGAGCGTGATCATCACAAGGTCAAAATTGCATTTACACATGAATTCCAAATAACCAATCGATGGCTTCTAAGACAGGCATCCTCAAGCAATTGGAAATCTTACTCTGCTTTTCTTGAGGTTTTCGTGGGTCCCCCTTCCTTTCCTCTGAGATTCTTCTCTCCTTGCTTCACTCACCCTCTTCTGTCTGTTCTTTGAAGGCTGAATGTTAGGTACAGGTCCTAAGGATTGATTCTGGTTAGGAGGAAGAGGCCATAGAAAAGGTGCCAGCAACTGGAAGGGAATTTTAAGAACTCATACAACCATCACCTTCAAACAACTCTTCTTTTTTTTTTTTAGATTTATTTTTCTCCCATTCCCAGCCCCCCCAGTTGTCTGCTTTCTGTGTCCATTTGCTGTGTGTTCTTCTGTGACTGCTTCTATCCTTATCAGTGGCACCGGGAACCCGTGTCTCTTTTTGTTGCGTCATCATGTTGTGTCAGCTCTCCGTGTGTGCGGAGCCATTCTTGGGCAGGCTGCACTTTCTTTCACTCTGGGAGGCTCTCCTTACGGGGTGTACTCCTTACGCATGGGGCTCCCCTACGCAGGGGACACCCCTGCATGACAGGGTACTCCTTGAGCGCATCAGCACTGCGCATGGCCAGTTCCACACAGGTCAAGGAGGCCCAGGGTTTGAACCGCAGACCTCCCATGTGGTAGACGGACGCCCTATCCATTGGGTCAAGTCTGCTTCCCCAAACAGCTCCTCTTAAACCAGCCCAGATTGTGACATGAGGGGTCTCTCTTGGTATCTGTTTTCTTATCTGCCTTGCCCCTATGTCATTAAGCAAACAATAAAAAGATCAATGTCGGACTTGTATGGTACTTTTATGTAATTGTCATAAGGAAGAGTCGCAATTATCTCCTATTTTGGAACAAAGCTCTTTCTAACACCCTTTGCATTATTCCACTGTTGGGAGTGCATATGAATGAATTCCAGCTGCTGCTCACCCTGCAGCTGCCCAATGCCAGAGGCAGCTCAAAAAAGTTCTGACACCTGCGTTTGGAGTGTCGGGCCTAATGACTTAGGGAAGTCACTCAGAAAACAGACACTTTCTGCAAATGCCTGCAAAGGGAGCACTTTGAAGGGCTCTGTAGTGTCTGGGGAGTACATCAACACAGGTTCCCCTGAGCTCCGCCCTATGGAAATGCACAACTGTTACTTAGAAAACCACCTGGATTCTGGGCCCCGTAATGAACTCCAACCTGACTTCATCACTGGAGCAGCATCATGTTAGGCTCATTCTCCAGTTACAGGAGAAAACACAGGTGTGGGCAATTGTGTCAAATTCTCATTGTTAAACTGATGTATGATTCTTCAGCACCTGGGGATCTGGAGCCATCTTTCATTTCCTCCTGCCATGGGGTCTAAATATACATTTCATGTATCCCCAGTTTGGCCATGAAATGTCCCTCCATTGCAACTTTAGTTTCAATTACCTGTGAAAGAACGAGCAAGCCATTCCCAGCGGCCCTGGTTCCAGCTGCTCTGGGCAGTGACTGCCTGTCTTTTGAGTGCTTAGATGTTCCTTCAGTTTGACATCCTCAAGAGAGAAAGTTCATCCAGACTAGTTCCAAAATGTTCTTCCTGCAGGTTGGCCCTTGTTCATCCTCAGAAGCTCCTGGGTCTCCTGATGGCCCCACAAACAGAGATTCCCATCAGAGTGAACTCTGGAATTCTCTCGGCCATCTCCATTTGAACTCCTGATTATGGCATTTTGTGTGGCATAGTTTGTGTGTGTTTCCACATAAAATAGAATTAAAGCAATGACCTAAAAACTTTTAACAAACATTTGGTGACTCCCTGTCATACCTGTAACATTTTAGCACAATTTAAAAAAATACATATGTTTGTTTATTGAAATGTTTAGAACAATGTTTTCTTGGTGTAAAGGAAAACAAGGTACTTTCAGGGTTGCTCAAATGAATTTTGTGTGTATATTGCCTAGCTTATATTTGGAGTCATAGCACCCCAAAGGACCTCTCCAAATATGGCAAAAATCGTCCGTCTGTTTCCATGTAATAGACTAATAAATAGGTGTGTCAGCAGGAAATTTCTGTATAGACATCAGGTATAAATGTTTCTCTGAGGAATAATATAAGGGAGTGCTCGGCGAAATGTGAAAACATGTGGGGCAGACTAGAGTATTCTAACTGGCCAAACCCTTAAAGGAGAGAGGAGAGACATTGGAAAGGGGCATGTGTCCCCATCACGTGGCCACACAGGACGTAGGTCTCAGCATTCAGTTGCATTGCTGAATGCTTCGCAGGGCCAGCACTCTTCTGAGCATTTTTGAAGTATTTTCCTCCATTGTTTGAGGTTCAGGTACTGAGGACTGGAAAGGATAAGAATTTGCCCTTGTAGATGGCACAGCCCCAAAGTAGCAGGGTCAGGGTTTGAAGCCCACGGTCTTAACTCCAGAGCCGCATCCCAGCGCACAGGAGACTGCTCCTTTCTCACCAAAGTCCTTCCTTACGCCTCTACAGGGCACCTCCTCCTGGCCCCATGTCTTGCTTCCACCCCATCCTGGGGTGCGTGAGTCTGAGGAATCAGAGACCATTAGCCCTGGGCCCTAGCGAGAAGACAGATTCCCCTACAAGCACAGGAAGCCACCCATCTGGACAGCAAACACTTCGACACACTTTAAACGGAAACCACAAGCCAGAGGGGCTTTTCCAGGAAGCCAAGTGCAGCATCTCAAGTGCAGTAAAAATCCTCTTTATGATCTGTCCCCAAGTAGAGGTTGGCTGTTCCTTGCCACCGAGGGTGATGGGCAGAAGTTGGCTGTCCCTTGCCGCCGAGGGTGATGAGTAGAGGTTGACTGTCCCTTGCCGCCGAGGGTGATGAGTAGAGGTTGGCTGTCCCTTGCCGCCGAGGGTGATGAGTAGAGGTTGGCTGTCCCTTGCCGCCGAGGGTAATGGGTAGAGGTTGGCTGTTCCTTGCCGCCGAGGGTGATGGGTAGAGGTTGGCTGTCCCTTGCCGCCGAGGGTGATGAGTAGAGGTTGGCTGTCCCTTGCCGCCGAGGGTAATGGGTAGAGGTTGGCTCTTCCTTGCCGCCGAGTGTGATGGGTAGAGGTTGGCTGTCCCTTGCCGCCGAGAGTGATGGGTAGAGGTTGGCTGTCCCTTGCCACCGAGGGTGATGCGCACCTGCTTGGCTCTCACGGGCTGTTAGTGCTCTGGGAGCCCAGGAGAGGTTCCTGGTTCACCATCTTACAGGCAGAAATGTTGGTGAAGGAAGATGGAGTCACACATGGTTGCAACAAAGAGATGCCTGCTCCTGCCTTACATTCCCACCGGCCCACCAGCCCCTGCCCTAGGGGACCCAGAGCTTTTAGGCCTCAGGCTTTCGGGGCCTTGGACTACTCACTGGTTACACACGGGTCCTCAGTCTCCCAGGAGAGAGGACGCGAGTATGGAGAGAAGGACTCCGCAGAGACCCAGAGCATCAAGGTGGTAGGGGGTGGAGGCGGGACCCAGAACCAAAGTAAATTCTGGAAGGTTTATGCACGAGCCTGGAGAGGGTCCTCAAGCTGGGAAACGATTTCCTGAGTCTTTCTGGTTGGCCCCTGTTCTTCCCAGTGTGGCTTAGGCCTCTCACCTCCAGGTTGGCTGGATCCAGGAAGCAGGAGCCTTTCCTCCCTGCTTTGGTGGGGAACGGGGAATGCGCAGATCAAAACGTGTTATCTGGACGAAAAATGAAAAGCCCTCCTGATTGTTAAAGTAAGACATGTACATTAGAAAGAAAGTGGAGAAGGTACAGAGGGGGAAGCCCTGAAACGGTGCCCGTTCTCCAGCCCAGAGATAACCACCTTGGGAAGCTGGGGCTTTTCCATCTAAAGCCAGTGTCATCCCTATCCCCAGACACCACCCGTGTGCACTCATTCATGCACAAACGCATGCTTTCACACACGTGCACACTCATACTAACACCTGGATGTTCACACACTTGTACACACCCACCCTTGCAGTCTCACACTCGCACACGTGTGTGCACACTCACATTCTCACACATTTGCCAACACACGTACTGACACGTGCACATGCACACACAAAAACACGTCCACACGTTTTGCTATCTAATTGCTCCCTGTCTGAACTCGGAAACTGAAAAGATTCAGATGTGGAAGGCCTGCTTCCAAGTCATATTGGAAGAATTTTTCTTATACTGTAACTACTCTTCCATGCCGCATAATTCTTTGAAAACAACATTTTGGATGGCTGGGGCCTTGACTGCTCTGGCTGTCAGGTTTTTAAATCCCTAAATGGGTGTAATGACCCCACCTCCCAAAACTGGCTGTTGGAAAGTGTTAGCCTACGGCTGTGAAGGTGCAGGCGGCAAGCTTGGGGGCACGGCAGGTCCTCCGTCACCATGGTCGCTCTCTCAGCTCCATGCTCTCATGCTCTGTCCTCAGCCCTGCCCCTCCTGGTCTGGGCAGCCATATGGAAAATGCTGGGGCACAGCTGGGGGACAGGCAGGAGCTGTGGCCTGGGTGTGGCTGGTGGAGGTGGTTCTCAGGGGCTGTTCTCGTGGGTGCAGGGAGCCCCTTACGAGGGGTAGGAGAGGCATTTCCCACCCCGTGGTGTAAGAGCCTTAACTTATACAAAAATCTCTTTGTCCCCCAGGTCTGACTGGGAGACCCCTTGGGCCGTGCTTGGGTCAGCTGGTCATTATGCTTGGCCACAGTTCTGACAGGTCACTTGACTTGCCATCTCCTGTCATCGAAACTGCAGTTTAAAATTCTTTTTGTGCTCGGTTTTATTTTGTTTATTTTCCTACTTTAATGGATCTGATAAAATGGATAAGGAACATTGAGGTTAAAATGTATGGAATGAATGAGGAGCATAAAGATGATGATAATTCTTCACATGTGCCTCAGGATGCCCTTACCTGACTGCACATCACACGCATTTGCTCGCACCCGTACACCACATGTCAGGAGAGCTCCAGGACTCCGAAAGCCAGTGTTAAAAAGGGAAAATAGAGTGATGTTTATATCCAGTTTGGCTTTTCATTTATTCAGAATAAAGAGTTTCTTTATCCAAAATGTGTTATTTGCAGAGAGAGGCTTTAAAAAAAAATTCTCTTTTAGCTCCTCATTTAGAAGGAAAACGCAAAAATTATAAGAATAAATGAGTTTATTTTTAAAGTGCACATTGCAAGAATTCCCAGTCTCACATCCTGAAAGCCACATTTGTCTGTTTCTGAGGCAGCATTAAATTGCAATCTGCATTTTAATATATATTCAGTCCCCAAAACAAACCTGATATATTCTAACACTTTGGAATTTACTATTAACAAATCATGCTTTTCTTAGGCAATTAATCTAAAGCAAGCCATGTATATCACTTGGTAAACGGAAATAAGTAAAAATCTGACTATGTATTAGGAATATTATTAAATACAATTAAAAATAAAGTTTATGCCATCCTTAATATCCTAACAATCTAAATAAAATATTTTTTTAACTTAATATCAGGTCTGTATGATATTTTAAACAAAAAGGACAAAATGGGTTTTAAAATTCTGAAAGCAGTTGGCAAGATTAATATATTACAGTGCGCAGGATGCAAGAGTCAAAAAATGTCATTTGAAATGTGCAGAATGAATGAGGAGCATAAAGACAGTGATAATTCTTCAAATTTTCAGGTAAGGATGATCCTCACCTGATTGCACATTACATTTATTTGCTCACTACACTCACATCACACATCAGAGAGAAGGCTCTGGAACTCTGATGACAAGGATGGGGGGGGCACTAATTTGGTCTCCAGGAGCCACTTTAGGGTTGGGAGCCATTTGCTGTCTTAGCAGATCAGAGCAAACCCTGATTTAGCACTTACTACATGCCAGGCATTGATGAAATATTTCTTATCAACTATTTAATCCTCCCAACCACTCAGAGGTAGATAATGTTGAGTAATGTCCTCCCCATTTTACAGATGGGGAAAAGGAGATACAAAGAAATTAAAGAACTCACCCAAGGAAAGCTATGGCTCCACAGACTGTCTGGCTTCCATCTCCATACACTGAACCACTGTGTCATGAACTTCTTAAACAGCCCATGGACTGCTGCCAATTTGTCACAGTGTATGGGGTTGTCATTTTTCCTCATCCTTGACCCCCAACTCCCAGCCCCAAATCAAATACCCTGTCTTAGCCAAGTAGAGAAGCTGGTCCTGTGTCAGCCTCAGGGACCTCCCATTCTTCTTCTGGAATGCTGCTCTATCTTGGCTCGCTGTCCGTCGAGGGGCTAAGTGTGTGCCGTGTGGGTAATTAAATATTTTTTCACTCTTGCCTCTATGGTTCTGCACATATAAACTTTACAAGAACTGCTGAGCTGTAAGTAAATCTAAGTCATACAGATCATTAGGGGACATTTTGAACCATTTGCTGGGAGAAAAGACCTGGACTAACCAGGCCTGGCTCAGCATGCTGCCCGGCCAGTCCAGCAGTGGGGAAGACTTAATGGATTCTGGAAGAGATACTCATGTGTCAATGAGGGGACCTGGAAAGATGAGGAAGGGCTGTAGGCATGTTCCCACTTTCCTTGGTGATGGTGGTTTGTTTTAGTGAAACTACTTAGACAGGGTAGAGGATGAGGGTTCTGGCTTTGGAATCATATTAGAAACCATGCTCTGCCCTTTATCAGCTGTGTGACCTATCAGCAAGTCACCTAACCTCTCTAGCCTCTGTGGCCTCTTCTGTAATATGGGGTTAACAGTAGTTTTACCAGATAGAGTGGTTGGGAAGATTGAGTGAGACTGAGCACAAAGTGCATACTAGGATCTGGCCCAGAGTAAGTACAGTGTATTGTAAAAGTCATACATTTACATACACTACATATATATATCTTCTTTTTTCTCCCTTCTGGGTAACTAGGACACTTAGACTTGTCATTTAATAATTTCATTATCTACTGCTACATAACAAACCATCGCAAAAATAGTGGCTGAGAACAACTACCATTTTATTGTTCCTGATTCTGAGTTGAATAGAATCTATGAGTTGAGCTGGCTAAGCTGGGCAGTACTTCTGGGGCTACTGCCAGCTGGGGCTCACCTGGGCTGGTGGTGTCCAAGATGGCTCAATCACATGGCGGCGTCAATATTGGCCTCCAGGGAGCATGGTGGTTGGGTCAAAGAAGAAACATCCCGAACAGTGAGCTTTCCAAGAGTCCCAGTGGAAGCTTCAAGGGTTCTTATGACCTAGCTTGGGAAGACAGGTGGCATCACTTCTGCACTGGTCAAACAGGTCACTTCAGCAGCACAGGTTCAAGGAGTGGTGGGTTGAATTCCACCTGTCCACATGAGGAACAGCATAGGTGTGGAGAGAGGGAAGGAATGAAGGGCGCCAGTCAGGGGAGTCTACAACATACATTGTGCTTAGGTATGCAGAAAAATGGCTATATGGTTCTTTGCTATTTTCTCTTCCTCTTTTCTTCCCCAGTAGCTGCTAGGACTTGCCAATTAACACCTGTCTCTTCCAGCTTGAGAGGTCTCTTTTCAGTTCAAACGTTCAGTGTAATCAAAGCTAAATTCCCCTACAGAGCCGCTTTAAGTAGCTTATTTTGGATGACATGGGACCCACCTTCCCTGTCTTCTTCCCAGAATGGCTCTTGGCGGAAGCACCCATGCCCCCATCGCAGCAGGGTTGATGCAGTTTCCCCCAGTTATCGCAGCGCTGACGAGGAATGGCTAAGATCGTCCCGGTTCTGCCTGGTCTTGGGGGACACGATGACGCCTTTCTGGAATCCTGATCCTGACATTTGCACCTGTTCTCGGGGCCTTTCCACCCCTCCCTGTCACTTTAGTGGATCAGAACCCTGGGGTCTCCATCCTGCTGCAGGCTCGTCTTGCCCCTGCCTCTCACTTCCAGCCTCACGTCATTGCTCCTGCACCATGATGGGCCCTTTGGTTGTGGTTCCCTAGTGCCCCATGTGCATGGGGAAGGGGATGGCCTGGGGGTCTCAGGCTCCCCTGTACCTGCCTGGCTATGTCTCGCTCCCTCCCACGCCCACCCTCTTTGAGGTGTGGCCTTGGGTCTTTGATCCCTGCTGGATTTCTCCTCTCCAGTGCTGCCCTCCCCTGCTCTCCAGTCCTCCAGCCCATAGGGGCAGGCCTCGGACTTTCCAGGCTCCCGACAGCATCTGTCTGCCCCACAGCCACATGGCTTCGAGCCCAGCAAGCTCCTGCGGAGGAGGCATCCTTCCTATGCCGTGGGAAAAATGAGGATCTGTGTCCTCTGGGCTTCACCCTAAATATATTAAATGAATGCTAGAGAAATTTGGAAAGTCTTTTATTCCTGGCAATGTCTAGCACTCAAGATTAACGTCTCTGCTAAACAAGAAACTTATTTTGGTAACAACTTTTTCTCTTTGAGTTTTTTTCATAACAGTCTAAATACTCCAGCTCTGTGACCCTCACTTTCTCGTACCCCCAACCTATCAGGCAACCCTAACCTATATAGGGTTCATACCTCCTGTATTAGTCAGCCAGAGGGGTGCTAATGCAAAATACCAGAAATCTGTTGGCTTTTATAAAGGGTATTTATTTGGGTTAGAAGCTTACAGATACCAGGCCATAAAGTGTAAGTTACTTCCCTCACCAAAGTCTGTTGCCACATGTTGGAGCAGGATGGCTGCCGATTTCTGCAAGTGTTCAGGCTTCCTCTTCCTCTTAAGGCTTCATGGTCCCAGCTTCTTCCAATATCACCTATAGGCTGGGATAATTGTCATCTCTCTCCCAGGGCTTATTTCTCTCCAGGCTCAGCTGCTCTACTCGCTCTAAAAGGCCAGCTGTAGACTATCAGGTGAACGGCTTGTCTCCCTTCCTGGGGCCTCTGCCGTATCTCATGGAGGCTTCTCTCTTTTCTCACATTATCTGCCTCTCTGTGTGTTTACTTCCCGGGCTCCAATATGAAAACTCCAAAGTAATTCCTCTGCCTTGTCATTTTCTCTGTGAGTCCCTGCCCACCAAAGGGGTGGGGAATCAATGTCCTACTGACATGACCCAAAGTCTTCTTAATCATAATGTAATCAACTAAGAGTGAAACCTTTGAATCCAATACAATCTAATGTACCTAGAGGAACAGACCAATTTACAAACATAATCCAATATCTACTTTTAGAATTCATAAATAATACCAAACTGCTACACCCCCTAACCCTATCAGGCAGAATAACTATCTATGGCTGATATAGAAGGCAACTTAGTGAAATGCAAAGAGAAAACCACAATAATATGTATTTTTAGGAAACACATTCTATAAATAGGAGCTACAATGGCAGTGGCCATTATCCTGGATCAAGGCCACTCCTTGCTGTCTGGGACCAGTTTGGGTTACTCTGTCAGCCTGCTGTGTGACTTGGGGTGACCACCATAGGAGGTGGGGCCCTGTAGAGGTCTTCACACATCTCTAAGGCTCCTTTTGGCCCACTGTGCCTCACTCTCTGACTCTTACCTGGTCACAGTGCCTGTCCATGAGCAGTGGGTAAGCAGATGCTGGCTGGTTGACCAACTGACACTTAGCAGATCTCTTCTATTATATATGTATTGACTGTCTCTCCAGCTGGAATGTAAGCTCCCAAAGGCTGGGATTTCATCTTTCTCGTGGTGTTAGCCCCAGCAGGTAAAACAGTGCCTGACCCAGAGTCCACACTCAGTTTTATTGTTGGATATTAAATGACTCTTGATGCCATCCCACCGATTCTCCCCAGGAACCTGTCCTGCAGGTGGCTTTGTTTCCACTTTCTGGGGCCCTACCATCCCACAGACGCTGCCTCCTTGTCCAGTTCTTGCTCACCAGGCCGCTGGGGAAGTGGCATTCTCAGCATCCTTGGCCACTCTTTACACACCTCCATAATGAGATGTGCCTCTTGACGGGGTTGAAGTGGTGCCCCTGAAGACTGGAACACGTTCTCTGGCTAACTTGGAGCTTCTGTGCAGACAGTTCCCCAGTTTCTGGGAAATGAAGAGAAGGTCCTGCTCAGGTTTTGGCCGCAGGAGGATGCCTGGCATGGCCCAGACTATGGAATACTGTCTCAGGCTGGTGGCGACCCTCAGGAGGCCTGGCACTGGGAAGGGAATTACCTAAAAATAATGGAGGTTGTCTAGAGGGGGTGGGGAATGCAGACGACTCACATTTCCTTTTCTAAATAGTCACCCATCACAAAGTGCGGCACATAGAACCCCAGTGCCGGGAGGCCAGCCAGTTACGAAGCTCTCCTCCTGTTTCAGCTGGATGTACTCTGGTAACCATCAGGCGGGGTGGCCTCTCATCAATAACTAGAATTATCCCCCAGATAAAACCTGCCACAGCTTATGGTTCACTGCCCTGAGCTGCCACTCTATCCTCCCCCTGTTGAACCGAGATGGGCCAAGTTGATGTTTCCTCCACCCAGGACCAAGGCACGTAGTGCAGGATGTTGGGGGAATAAATGAATGAATAAAATAAAGAGAGGGAGGGAGATAGGAAGGAGGATAGGAAGCTAGATAGTTACATTGTTCCATAAGGGTGTGTTAGTGCTAGGTTAGATGTCCTTACATTTTTGTAATAGTAAAAAGATTTCAAATAACCCAAACATCCATCTGTAGGACCTGGTTTTAATTGCATAATGGGATACAATGCAGCAGTTAAAAAATATGAGGACACTCTCTGTGTGCTTATACAGAGAAAGGTCCAAGCAACTAAATGTAAAAAAGCAAAGTCAATGGGTGCATGTGTGTGCATATGGGATTACCTTTTGTGTTAAAAAGGGGGTAGGTGTAACTAAACGTCTATGTAAACTATAATCCATGCTTAGTGGCAATGTTCCAAAATGTGTTCATCAATTATAACAAATATACCACACTAATGAAGGATGTTGTTTATGAGGGAAAACGTAGGAGGTGGAGGCAGAGAGGCATATGGGAATCCCCTATATTTTTTATGTAACATTTACATACTCTTAAGTATCTTTAAATATATATATGTGTGTGTACATACATTTAAAAAGGAATAGGAGAAAAATAAAAAATACATTTGTGTGTCATATATGCAAAAGAAACTGAAAGAATACACAAGATCCTGATAAAAGTAGTTAACTGTTCTGGAGTGTTAGGTGGCTAGTAAGGCACAAAAGAGGTTAAACCAGGGTAGATTTTTTTTTTCATCTTTTATATTTTTATACCTTTAAAATATTTTTGCACCTAGAAAATGAATTATTCTTTCAAAAACATTTTTGAGTCCCTCAGGTCAGGGATGCATTCTGGTTGAATTTTCTTTGTCTAGTGCCCAACGTAGCATGGGACTGGAGCTCTTCCTCCATCGTGACAAAACTGATTTCATAATAACATCTGTCTTCCTCGTTCAAGCCAAATCTATCTCATCTGAATTGTTGCCTTCCAGTTTTAAGAGAGGAAAGAAAATGGTTTAGCTAGAAGGAAATGTATAGATACTGGTATATCTTTTTACTTCTTAATTGGGGTGAATTATGTTATTGATCTCTGAATTTATGGACTGTTTTCACTTTTAAAACATTACTATTAAAAATGTTTTTTCATTTTAAAAATTTATTGAAGTCTATCATTCATACATGAATATACATAAACAATAAATTTATAGTAAAAGTTGTGAACTTATAAAATAAACATGTGTATTATCATATAGTGCTCCCATACATTACCCCACCATCAACACCTTGCATCATTGTGAAATAAATTATGCAAGAGCATCATCAAAATATTACTAACTGTAAGAACCAGCAAGATGGCGGCAGAGTAAGGAGCTCCTAGAGTCAGCTCCTGCTACAGGGCAGTAGGTAAGCCCCTAGAGCTCTCTGGAGCTAGCTGAAGCACCTGTTTGGGGGCTCCAGGAGACCAGAAGAGCATCCTGCAATGTCCTTGAAGGAGTGGAAGGAGGAGACTGCCCGTCTGCAGAGAAGATTCATAAGTAGAGTGCTCCGTGCCATGGAGGCCAGTGCCCATCCTTCACTGGAGGCACAAGCCAACTCGGGAGCTGTTCTGCAGCTGCACTTGAAAGCTCCACTTCCCCAAACAGGGAAGGAAGAGATGGTTGGGTACCAATTTCAGCTACTGATGAGGAAATTCAGCGGGCTAGAGTATGATCCTGAGAACAGCTAAAGCTTGAGCCTGTCCAAGTAAGAAAGAGGCTGGGAGCTGCCATCTTAACTCTGCACTGGCACGAGGGGAAGTGGGGCGGACTGAGGATCCCAGGGTTGGGGGAACAGCTTCTTTCCATTCAGGTCAGATTGCAGGTCTAGGCTAGGCCCCAGTGCCACCTCCAGCAGGGAGGAAGCTGCGGGGACCTGTGCCAGCCTCTCCAGGAAATTACCAGCCAAGCTGGGCAGGCTAATGATTATCCTGCTCTGGCAGCATGAGCCACCCCAGGGGCTATTCTGTGATGGGAATTGGAAGCTCTATTTCCCAGAAACAGGAGAGGAGGAGACGGTTGGCTGCTGATTTTGGCTACTAATTGGTAGACTCAGCTGGCTAAGAGATAACCTTGGGAACAGCTGGGGTAAGAACCAGCCCAAGTCTGGAAGGGGCCAGTAGCTGCCACTGTGACTATGCCCCCAGCTTGAGGGGAAGCTGGGCTGACTGAAACTCTCAGTGTCGGCAGGAACCAGTTTCTTTTGCACAGATCAGCCTGCAGCCCACCTAGGCTTCAGCCCAGCCTCTGGCGGGGGAGGAGGCTGAGGAGCCCTGCAACAGCCTATACAGGTAACTGCAGGTAACTTCGGCTGGAATAGACTGAATATCAGAAGTCTACCAGGGCAACTGCGGTCATCTTGGACCCACACTACATAGATTGCTGCCCACAACTGCAGCTCCATCCATGCCCTAGGCAGGGAAGAAAGGGATGTGAAACTTCATCAGTCTTTCTGGGCACCTATAGTCTTAGGTCTGCACTTGGATTACTCCACATAGCTGTGACACTGTCCCTACCCCTGGCAAAGGAGAAAGTTGGGAGAAGCTTCATTGGCCCCTGGTGCAATGAGGGCAGCTTGAGCCTTCACAGCTTACAGCACCAACTACATGCTTGGCTCCTACTGTACAACGAGCAAGGGAGAAAGGATAGGAAACCCTAAACTAAAGAGAAAAAACTGCACCCAGAATAAATACTCTAGTAAGCCAGATGCAAAGACACCAACAAAAAATTACAATCCACATCAAGAAAGAGGAAGCTCTGGCCCAGTTAAAGGAAGAAGATAAGCCTCCAGATGACATAAAGGGGTTGAGACAACTAATCTTAGATATTCAAACAAACCTCCTTAATAAATTCAGTGAGGTGGCTAAAGAAATTAAGGACGTTAAGAAGACATTGGATGAGCACAAAGAAGAATTTGAAAGCATACATAGAAAAACAGCAGATCTTATGGGAATGAAAGGTACAATAAATGAAAATTTAAAAAATTGGAATCATATAATAGATTTGAGGAGGCAGAAGAAAAGATTGGTGAGCTTGATGAAATGGCCCCTGAAAGTGAACACTCAAAAGAACAGATGAAAAAAAAAAAAAGGAAAAAATTGAACAAGTTCTCAGGAAACTAAATAACAGCAAAAGACATGGAAACATACATGTCATGGGTGTCCCAGAAGGAGAAGAGAAGGGAAAAGGGGCAGAAGGAATATTTGAAGAAATAATGGTAGAAAATTTCCTAACTCTATTGAAGGACATAGATATCCATGTCCAAGAAGCACAATGTGCTCCCATCCAAAAAAAAAAAATTCAAATAGACCAACTCCAAGACACATACTCATCAGAATGTCAAAGGCCAAAGACAAAGAGAGAATTCTGAGAGCAACATATGCATAACATATAAGGGATATCCAATAAGATTAAGTGCTGATTTCTTACCAGAAACCATGGAGGCAAGAAGACAGTGGTATAATACATTTAAGATACAATAAGAGAAAAACTTCTAGCCAATAATCTTATATCCAGCAAGACTGTCTTTCAGAAATGACGGCAAGATTAGAATATTCACAGATAAACAGAAACTGAGAGAAGTGCTAAGAAAGAGACCAGATTTTCAGGAAATACTAAAGGGTGTGCTAGAGCCTGAAAAGAAAAGGCAGGAGAGAGGGGCCTGGAAGAGAGTCTAGAAATGAAGATTATATCAATAAAAGTAACTAAAAGTGTCAAAAGAGTGGTGAAAATAAAATATGACAGATAAAACTCAAATAGGAATAAACTTAACGAATGATATAAAGCATTTGTATTCAGAAAACTGCAACTTAATATTAAAACAAATTTTAAAAGTCCTAAATAACTAGAAAAACATTCCATACTCATGGATTGGAAGACTAAATATCAAGGTGTCAATTCTACTCAAATTGATATACAGATTTAATACAATCCCAATAAAAATTCCACCAGCATTAAAGAAAAAATTGAAAACACAATAATTAAATTTATTTGGAAGGGTAAGGAGTCCTGAATAGCCAGAAACATCATAAAAAGGAAACGTGAACCCTCATCTCCAGACTTTAAATCATAATACCTACCTATAGTGGTAAAAACAGCTTGGTACTAGCCTAAAGATGGACACAATAGACCAATGGAACCTAATTTATGGTTCAGAAACAGACCCTCACAGGTATGGTCAAGTGATTTTTGACTAGCCTGTCAAACTCACACAGTTCAGGCAGAACAATCCATTCAACAAAAGGTGCTGAAAGAATTGGATATCAATAGCTGAAAGAAGGAAAGAGGACCCCTAACTCACACCTTATCCAAAAATTAACTCAAAATGGATCAAAAAACTAAAAATAAAGACAAGAACCATAAAACTTCTAGAAAAAATTGTAGGAAAATATCTTCAAGACCTGGTGGTAGATGGTGGATTCTTAAAGGAGATAAGAGGAGGACTGAGTGGGCTACTGATGTTAATGTATGTAGAAATTTTAATTAACTTTACTGTAAAGATATGGAAATTTATAGAGTAGATGATAACATACAGTGAGTAATAGCTAGTTGATAAATGGGGATATGACTGAAAATGGTAGTCTAGTTATGTAAATACCAATTGATGGAATGCTGGAGAATAATCTAGGAACTGAATAGCACAGTAAACCAAGAGGTGGATGAGAATTGTGGTTGATGGTACAGAGGCAAGAGTGTCCTTTGTGAGCTAGAGCAAATGTACATCACTACTGCAGGGTGATGGGAATGTGGAGAAGCACGGGAAAAATACAGCTGGAGTGACCTACGGACTCTGGTTGGCAGTAATAATAAAATATTCTTGCATCTGTGCAAAAGAGGTACTGTGTTGATACTGAGGCAGTATGGAAAATGTGAGCCAAATGTACACTATGGACATGGTAATAATCAGATGATATTATTTCATCTGTAGCAAATGACACATCACATTGTGGTGTGTTGATGGAGGGGTGTTGTTTGGGAATTCTGCACACGTGCATGGTTTTATAAGTTTACAATTTCTGTCATAAAAATATATTAAAAAATAATAATAGGGTGGGTTGGGGGAAAAACACACCAAATCTAAGATAAGGATTATGATTAATAGTAAGATTTTTACAATATTCTTTCATAATTTGTAACAAATGCCTCATGACAATGCAAGGTGTTGGTGGAGGGTTGATGTATGGGACCCCTGTATGATGTCATGCATGTTTGCTTTGTAAGTTCACAACTTTTGCTATACACTTGTTTATGTATGTTCATATATAAATGATAAAAAGATAATAGTATTGGTTAGGGGAAAATACTTTGTTTAATAGTAATATTTTGACAATGCTCTTTAATTATTAGTTAAAAAGGTTTAAAACAATGCAAGTTATTGGTGGTAGGGTGAGATGTTATATATGTTTGTTTCATGTTATATATGTTTGTTTTGTAAGTTTGCAACTTATACACTTATTGTTTATGTATGTTTGTGTGAGTCATATATTTCAATATTTTTTTAAAATTACTAACTCTAAGACCATATCTTACATTTGGTTTATTTTTCCCCCCACCCACCCAATTATTAACACCCTGTAATAGTATTTTATATTTGTTATAGTTCATGAGAGAATATTCTTGTCTTTGTTCTGTTAACCATAGTCCATCTTCCATCACAGGATTCATTGTGTTCTATAGTCCCATGCTTTGTACAATCCATTCAAAATATACACTCGGTGACTCTCAGTTTCATCACAGAGTTGTGCTGTCATCACCTCAGTCAATTTTAGAACATTTCCAATCTCTGAAAGGAAAAATCCCATACCTCTTTATGCCCCTTGTTTTAGTTTGACAAAGGGCTGCCAATACAAAATGCCAGAAATGCATTGGCTTTTAAAATGGGGTTATATTTGGGGAAAAAGCTTTTGAGTTCCAAATAAAGGCATCAGCAGACATGCTTTCTCACCAAAGCCAGCTGCTGCGCAGTGAAGCAAGATGGCCGCCGATCTCTGCTGAGTTAGGTCTCTGCTGGCCCCCCCTGAATCTGCCATCTCTGAGAGCTCAGCTGAGGGCAACCAGGCATAGGACTTATCTCTTTCTGCACCTCCTCTATCAGTCTTGGCTGCTGTGCTTTCTTTCTGAGTTCAGCTGTGAGTTATTAGACATATGACTCATTTCCCCCTGGACCTCGGCTCCTGATGCCTTTGGGGGGTTCTGTTCTCCTGTAGTCCTCTCTAACATGGCAGGATCAATATAATAGGGGCCTCCCTTTTCTACATGCCTCTGGTTATAATAGACCCAGGAAGAGGGGCTGGACTGTCAATCCTAGTCACACCACACTGATGTAGTCTAGTCAGAAGTGTCTCATACCCACAGGAATGGATTAGTTTCTTTTTGGATTCCTAAAAGACCTTCAAACTGTCACACACTCCTTTCAGTGTCTCTTATAAATTCAGTCTTTTGGTAACATACTCTCTCTGTTTTTGTTTTTCTGTGAGGACTTTAAACTCACCCTCATTTTTTGTAAGATAGTTTTGTCAGGCAAAGAATTCTTGGCTGGCAATTTTTCTTTTTTAGTATCTCCAATACATCATACCTCTTTCTTCTCTCCTCCATGGTTTCTGGAGAGGTTGACACTTAATCTTATTGAGGTTCTCTTGTACATGATGCTTTGCTTTTCTCTAGCTGCATTCAGAATTTTCTCTTTATCTCTGATATTTGTCATTCTAAATAGTAGATATCTCAGAGTAGGTCTATTTGGATTTATTTTGTTTGGGGTGTGTAGTCCTTTTTGGATATTGGTATTTATGTCTTTTATAAGGGCTGGGAAGTTTTCTTGTCATGATTTCCTCAAATATTCTTTTTGTCTCTTTTTTCATTCTCTGTTCCTCCTGGAATACTGATAATGCCTATGTTTGTGCATTTGGCGTTGCCATTCAATTCCCTGAGACCCTGTTAAATTTTTTTTCCCATTCTTTTCTCTATCTGTTCTGCAGGCATTTCAAGTTCAAATGATCTCTCCTCCTGTTCCCTAATTCTATCTTCCACTAGTTCAAATCTGCTCTTATGTGCCTCTAACGTAATTTTTTTTAAGTGGCGGAGCTGAGCTTTTTTTATCTTTTTAATTTAATTGTCTTTTTTTAAAAAAAGATACATAGATCACAAAAAATTTTACATTGAAAAATATAAGAGGTTCCCTTATACCCCACCCCCCACCCCACCCCCACTCCTCCCACATCAACAATCCCTTTCATTATTGTGGCACATTCATTGCATTTGATGAATACATTTTGGAGCGCTGCTACACTGCAGATTATAGTTTACATTGTAAATTACACTCTCCCCAGTCCATTCAGTGGGTTATGGCAGGATATATAATGTCCTGCACCTGACCCTGCAATATCATTTAGGACAACTCCAAGTCCTGAAAATGCCCCCACATCACACGTCTTCTTCCCTCTCCCTGCCCTTGGCAACTGTGTCCACTGTTTCCACATGAGTGTTACAATTTCAACTATTGCTAGAGTCACAATAGTTCTATAGTAGAATACCAGTAAGTCTACTCTAATCCATATTTTATTTCTCCATCCTGTGTTTCCTAGGATGGTGATGTCCACTCCACCTCTAAATCAAGAAGGGGCTTAGATCCCACATGCCTGATGGATGGGATTCTCCTGCTTGCAGTTTTAGATACTCTTGGTTCCCTGGTGTGGTGGTTGACCATCTTCACCTCCCTGTTTGGCCCAATTGACCCATCCTCCCAACAACAGCTGCCTCAAGCCTGCAAGGCCCCACCCAATAGTATCTCTCTGCCCCAGTCTTATCCCTTCCCTGAACAACTACTTACCTCCACTTTATCATAGATTTTGCCCATGTAGGTGTCCGCTTACAACCTTCCTCTCCCCCATCCCCCAATTTCCTGTAAGCCTATCATCCAGTCTCTACCTCTCTGAGACAGCTTGATTTGTTTAATTCATATAAGAGAGGTCATGTAGTATTTGTCCTTCAATGCCTAGCTTGCTTCACTCAACATAAGGTCCTCAAGATTCATCCATGTTATCCCATGTGTTAATACTGTATTCCCTCTTACAGCTGAGTAGTATTCCATAGTATGTATATACCACATTTTGATTATCCATTCATTTGTTGATGGGCATTTGGGTTGATTCCAACTTTTGGCAGTAGTAAATAATCCTGCCATGAACATTGGTGTGCATGTATCAGCTTATGTTCTTGTTTTCAGTTCTTCTGAGTATATACCCAGCAGTGGAATTGCTGGGTCATATGGCAAATCTATGGCTAGTTTTTTGAGGAGCCACAAAACTGTCTTCCAGAATGGCTGTATCCTTCTGCATTCCCACCCACTGTGGATGAGGTTCCCATTCCTTCCCATCCTCTCCAACACTTGTAGTCTTCTGTTTTTTCAATAGCTGCCAGTCTAGTGGTTATAAGATGGTATCTCATTGTATTTTTGATTTGCATTTCCCAAATAGCTGCTGATGTTGAGCATCTTCTCATGCATTTTTTAGCAATTTGTATTTCTTCTTTGGAGAAGCAACTGTTCAAATCTCTTGCCCATTTTTAAAATGGATTGTCTGTCTTTTTCTTTTCAAGATATAGGATTTCTTTATATATGCTGGTTATTAGTCTCCTATCAGATATATGGTTACCAAATATTTTCTCCCATTGGGTAGGCTATCTTTTCACTTTCTTAAAAAACTTCTTTGAGGTTCAAAGGCTTTAATTTTGAGGAGGTCCCATTTATCTATTTTTTCTTTTGCTGCTTGTGCTTTGGGTATGAAATTCATGAAGCCATTTCCTATTACAATGTCCTGTAGATGCTTCCTATATTGTTTTCTAAGGTCTTTATGGTCTTGGCTCTTATATTTAGGTTTTGATCCATCTTGAGTTGATTTTGTGTAAGGTGTGAGATTGTAATCCTCTTTCTTTCTTTTGTGTATTAATATCCAGTTCTCCAAGCACCATTTGTTGAAGAGTCCATTCAATCCCAGTTGAGTGGAATTGATGTTCTTGTCAAATATCAGATGACTGTATATGCAAGGATCTATATGAGAACTCTCAATTCAGTTTCATTGGTCAGTATGTCTATCCTCGTGCAATACCATGCCATTTTGATCACTGTAGCTTTGTAGTGGGTTTTAAAGCCAGGTAGTGTGATTCCTCCAATTTCATTTTTGTTTTTCAATATCTCTTTGGCTATTTGGGGCTTCTTTCCTTTCCAAATAAATTTCATAGTTAGTTTTTCTTGTTTATTAAATAATGCTGTGTTTATTTTTATTGGAATTGCATTAAACCTATAGATCAGTTTGGGTAGGATAAACATCTTAATGATATCCTCTTATGATAGTCTTTATTTTTGTGGAGTCAGTGGTGATATCCCCTTTCTCATTTCTTATTTTATGTATTTGTATCTTCTCTCTTTTTTTCTTTGCTATTCTAGGTAAGAGTTTGTCAATTTTATTGATCTTCTCAAAGAACCAGTTCTTTGTTTATTTTTTTCTAGTGCTTTTTTATTTTCTATTTCATTTAATTCTTCTCTGATCTTTGTTCTTTCTTTCTTTATTCTTCCTTTAGGGTTAGTTTTTTCGTTTGTTTTTTACTAATTCCTCCAAGTGTGCAGTTGGGTCTTTGATTTTTAGCTCTTTCTTCTTCTTTGATGTATGAATGTAAGGCTCTGAATTTCCCTCTCAGTACAGCTTTTGCTGCATCCCATAGGTTTTCATATGTTGTGTTGTCATTTTCATTGGTTCAAGGTAGTTACTGATTTCTTTTGAGATTTCCTCCTTGACCCACTGTTTGTTTAAGAGTGTGTTGCTTAATTTCCATATCTTTGTGCCTAATCTTGCTCTCTGGTCTTTGCAAATTTCCAGCTTCATTCCAGTTTGATCAGAGAAATTATTTTGTATGATTTCAGTCTTCTGAATTGAGACTTTTTCTGTGGCCTAGCATGTAGTCTGTCTTGGAGAATGACTCATGTGTGCTTGAGAAGAATGTATATCCTGCTGTATTTGGGTGTAATGTTCTGTATATGTCTATTAGGTTCAGATCCTCTAATATATTGTTCAAGTCTTTGTTTCTTTATTGATTTTCTGTTGAGATGTTCTGTCCAATGTTGATAATGGTGTATTAAAGTCCCCCACTATAAATGTAGAGGCATCTAGGCCTTCAGTTAGTTTTTCCAGTGTTTGCCTCACATATTTGGAGGCACCCTGGTTAGGAGCATAAATGTTTATGATTGTTCTTTCTTTTTGAAAGAATACCCGTTTTACTAATATGTAGTGTCATCTTGTCTCTCACAATTGTTTTACATTTAAAGTCTGTTTTGTCCAAAATTAATATAGCTATTCCTGCTCCCCCTTTTTTTTTTTTGGTTATTATTTGCTTGTGAGATTGTTTTCTAGCTGTTCACTTTCAACTCCTTGAATCCTTGGGTCTAAGATGGGTTTTTTGTAGACAGCAGACAGATGGGTCATATTTTTTTATCCATTCTTCCAATCTGTATCTCTTGTCAGGTGAGTTTAATCCACTGACATTCAGTGTTATTACTCTCAAGGAATTACTTACATTAGGCATATTTTCTTTGGATTTGTGTATGTCACATGTTGTTTTTATTTCTTTTTTGTCTTTTTAGTTGTTCTTATACTCTTCTCCAACTCTCCTTTTTTTTTCTTTCCTCATGCAGAACTCCTTTTAGTATGTCTTAAAGAGCAGGTTTCTTATTGGCATACTCTCTTAGTTTCTGTTTATCTGTGAATATTTTGAGCTCTCCGTCATTTTAAATGCCAGCTTTGCTGGCTCGAGTATTCTTGGCTAGGAATTTTTTTCTTTTAGTCATCACTGTCATATCCATTATCGTTTTGTGTATATTTAAAATTTCTTCTGTGTGCTTTCCAAGTGTTTTCTTAATATCCTTAATCTCTTCTTTCACTTCATTAAGTTGACCTGTGCTATTTGTTTGGAGAGCTTTGAGTAGTTGTTTGATGTTTTGCTCTTCTTCCTGGTTTTTAGTTTTTTTTATTGGATTGGGCCCTGTCTTCCTGATTATTGGTATGGTTTGTAATTTTTTGTTGCTATGTGGTCATCACTTTATCTTGATGGGTTTTTCTAGTTGATTAGCTTCTCTGTCTAATCCCTGGGTTTATTTACATGCTGTTTTTGTGTGTGTGTTAAGTCTTCTCTTTGACATTTGTTCTTCTTATTCTATTTCCTTGTTGTTGTCTAAGTTCCCTTGAAGGAAAAAGATTAGGGCCAGGGAAAGCAAAAGAGTTAAGAAAAGAAAAAGTAGTAGTATTGATAGTAATTGTCAGCGGAAGGACCATGTAAGACCTAGGAGAATAAATATTATATTCATGTAAGCTGTGTAGAGTTATAACAAGAAAGTGAAGTACCTACAATGAGATGGGGAAACTGAATATGGAGAAGAATATAGTATGAATTAAAGGGCCAGTGTGACCTGGAGAGAGGGAAAGAAAAATGAAAGGACAATAACATAAAGAGTGAATAAAACATAGAAAACAGAATAGAGGTGTTAGAAATAAAAAGCCAGAAAAATTGGAGGCTAAACAAAGAAAGGTGGAATGTGAAAGCAACAACAGAATATGGAAGATAGAAAGATGTAAAGGAAAGGGGATAGCATTGGTAGCCAAAATCAGTACACACAGAAAAAAAGAAATTGAGGATAAGGAAGCACAGCAAACAAGAAACACTGCCTGCAGCACCTAATAGAAAAAAAGAAGAACAAAAGTAAAAAAAGGGGGCAATGGGGGGATAAAGAGGAAGGAAAGGCAAGAAAACAAACAAAAAAACCCAGATAAGCTCTCAAGTAAGGAGTCCTCTTTGCAATTGAATAAACTTCTCAGGTGTCTGTCCTTCCCCCTTTCTCTCTTCCTCCCTTCCCTCTCTCCCAGGGCAGCAGGAAGCCCATGTGAGAGCTTCCCTCTGAGATTCAAATGGAACCCTGGTGAACCAACTCACCACAGAGAATAATGACTCTCAGTCTCTTTGAGAGAGAGCACACACACTTTGCAGTGAATCCTAAATATGCTGTTGGAAGCCTACCAAGCACGTCCTCCTGTCCCCCTCCCTTAGGTGTGTTGCACAGGATTAGTTAATTGCCTGACTCCACCTTTTCCCAGACCAATTTTCCCTATCTCAGGGCATTTCGGTAAATCGAGGAATGCCTCAGCAAATTGACCTCCCCTCTCTTCCTAGCCTCTCCCCAAGCCAGCTGACATGCTCCTCCAAGCTCAGAAAAGGGGGACTAACAATTGAACCTGCCCTCCTTGGGCCCCTCTGCACCCCTCACCAGAACCCTCCCGTTCTCGGAATTTGTCTGAGGCCGGTGGGCTAGGGGAATGCCAGGGTTCATTCCGGGAGCACTGAGTTCAGGGACTGCGGGCTCAGGGAGCGCAGGTTCAGGGAACGCGGGATATGGGGAATGCTGGATTCGGGGAATGCGGGGTTTGGGGAATGCTGGATTCGGGGAATGCGGGGTTTGGAGAATGCGGGTTCAGAGATTGCGGGAACAAGGGGCTCGGGAACGCCGCCCTGTGACTGGCAGTGTTCAGGGAATGCTGCGGCTATTAGCCCTAGGGGAAAGGTTTAGCCTTCGCACATCTTTGGGCACAAGTGCCAGAAACCCTCTGCTTTACCTTGAGCAAGCACTCCTTTTGTTGTGCTTTCTCCAGATTGATGTCCAGAATTCTCCTCCTTTGTGGGTTCCCAATACAATTCACTTGGGCAGGATTCTGTCCCCACTCAGCCGGTTTTTTGCAGGAGTGATGATGAGGGTGCAGTCACTCGGATGCCATCTTGCCCCGCCTCCTCTAATGTATTTTAATTGTATCCATTGTCTTTCATTCCCATAACCTCTGTTACTTTTCTTTGAAGGCTTTCAAATTGCCCTTTGTGCCACCCAGTTTTGTCTGCTTTTTTTTTTTTTTGTAATTTAAACTTTATTTTCTATCATTTGTTAAAATACACAAAATCAGTGAGTGGTTTGTAAAGCTCCACCATTGGACTGATGTTTACAGTTGAAATCATGGAATTTACATGATAATGACAAAAAGGTATATTTATAACATCCCCTATATACAATAATCAGCATAGGTAAAGAAAATGCATTTAATCTCTGCAAACCATGTACAACATAGCAATTACACAAGATTTTTTTTTCTAGGAACAAGCTTTTCTGCTGGCTTATGCTCCATCCTGCTTTCCCACAGTTGCTATCAACTTTAAGAACAAGTATTTTCAATTAAAACTAAACAATACTGAGATTCCGTAGTCATCTATAGAATGCTTATTTTAAAAACACACTGTACACAAAATAGTTTTACTTCAAAATACTTTGACTTCAATTTGTTTGATTTTTAAAAATTCCTTCCAGTTTTTCAGTTCCCTCACAGCCCAAGGCTACATTAGTTACACAAAACAAAATGTTGATATACCTATACAATTGTAGAGTCAAGAATATCTATTTTTAAACTCAAATACTCAGATTGTTGTCCTGCTTGTGACCATAGTATTACAGATGGAACCAGATCATGCAGTTGAGCAGATCATACAAGATGTGACTTTATGGTCACACCTCTGAGCATACCTCTCCTGAAAACAAATGCCATTGCTAGTCGTCTTATAGACTGTGGTTGATTGTCATGGGGTTAATGTAAGTTCTTACAAAAATATAGCAAAACCTGTAAAAATGGAAACTGCCCAGAATCATGATGCTTCATAGCACCATGAGCCACATAGTTTTTTATTTTACCTTGCTCAATTCATAATTGATTTCTTGAAACTATTTTTTGCCAAATCACTCTCCTCAATGCATATGCTCATGGCACATAACCACACTGCCAAACACTCTTTCCTTTTGTTTTTTCTTAATACAAAATCTGGTAGAAGGGCTAACCCAAAGTATTGAGGTATACCTTTTAGTGTTACTGAATAACTCTGGATGTCCTAATGCTTATTCTACTATTTTTTTCCCTCTTGTAATAGTCTAGAATCTGTCAACCTCAAAAAAGAACTAGTAGGCTAGAAATAGCCACCTCAACCGAAAACATTGCAATAAACATGTATAAAAAGTAAATAAACAGTTCACATTCAGGTTCAGTTTTCTTTGATCAAGAATAAATTCAGTCAGTCTTTTTAGACACATTTTCCTGTTCAAGAGTTTCTTGATAAGGACTTTATTCCACGAACATTGATAAGACAAATCTGTAGAAAGTCCAACTCTTATCCAGGATTATATACCACAACGAATTCAACAACACACCAGTTAGATAATGAAGAAAGATTCTATAAATGCGTTTGTTTGGAATGAGTACAACTTGAAGAATTAATGAAAAGTAGTACCAAAATATTCTAGAATAGTTGAAATTATAGTGTTGTGAAAATGTCTGGAAATTAAATCTTTACATTGGTATTCCAATTAGTAAAGAAAAGTTGTTTTGTTTCATATAAAATGTACTCTGCTTAATACTTTTAAACAGCAGAAAGTAGAAAAAGTTTAAAAATTTAAACATCTCTTAAATAACAAAAAGGAGTTGAAAAGCCAATGTTTTTTACATAAATCCCCTCATATTGTGAGAGAAATTTCTCATTTTCCTCAATTTTGTAAAATTTCCCATCCGTTATTCTATTTAAATGATTCTTTGTTAAAATTGAAGATAATAAAAGCTTTCACGTCTCATTTTATTTATTTTGTTTTATTCGTTTGCCTCCAAGATTGCATTTTAACAGTGTATCATGAATAATTTAAAATCCATTTCTTAGCAGTAAGTTAAACAGTAGCATTCTGTTTTCACTTTGTCTCTGTAACTAATTTAAGAACTTCTTAAAATATCTAAGTGGCAATTTCTGGTGAGTCTATTTGGCTTTTGGATGGCATTCATAGTCCAACAAACTCAAGAGAGACAATTTAATTACATACTGAGGTTGGTTTTACCTGTGCACGGTATCCCATTCCCTTGAAAGGAGACATCTTTTTAACTTCCCAAATGAAGGAAGCAGGACGCGTTTGGACTCCTCATCTTTTAAGATCTGTCACATTTTTCTGGAGCTTTGGGAGACAGTGCCAGCGTCACCGCGCCTGCTCTGGGTCTGGCTCCAGCCTCTGGCGGTCCCTGCGTCTCCTTCTCGTTCAAAGTCCTTCTTGAACTCTGAGTCTCGGTCAGATGGTGATTTGGCTTCTGGCACGGATTCTGGCTCTCGCCCTGACTCTGGCTCTGGGAATGGGTCTGAAGGAAGCATCCCTTCAGAAATTTGCTTTGTTCCTGAGGCTCCTATCTGGCTTCCTGATGTTCTTTCTGACTCATAAACTGATTCCCCTGCAAAAATTGTAAAGCCTAGCTGTATAATTCCACATCCAGAAAATCCAGTCCTTCGGCACGTTTTTGGATTTCCACACTGATTTCTACACTAGGTGCCCTAGTGGTATTATATTGGGTAAATGGTGAAATAAAATTCATGTTAAAGGTTTTCTCAAACAGATACTGATCTTGCACTGAAATTCAGTGAGGCCAGAGAATGCCATGTGCTTCAGATTTGATTTGGCGTTTTCCAAGTGGACCTTGTTTCTTTACTTTTTGGTCTTTACAGAGAGGTTGAAGCAGCTTATGGGGGTCAGGTCTGAGAACATGATACCTGGCAGTTGTTGGCTAGGTTAGAGGAACAGTCCTCAAAGTCCTTGAATTGTTTGAGGAGGCAGCGAGACCAGTCATTCCCAGTGGGAAGCTCGTCAGAGGTTGGGAGCCTTCCATTGCAGACATGCAGGGACACTTTCCATGTTGTCCCTCTCTGGACATGCCTCCACTTGCTCAAGTGCCAGGACACCAGGTCTCAGAGAATGATGATGTCGCTGAAGTTCCTGGACAGTCTCAGCATGATGCTTTGCTTGCGTCCACCGTGGCGGCACGCAGCTGGTGAGCTTGGTCAAGTCAGCCTGTAGTCTGCAACTCCAGCTCATGGAGAACCTGCAGCAGAGGCAGGTCTTCCACTTGCTGGACCAGTGGTAAGTACATTTCTTCTGACCCACGCAGCACTCGCACAGCTGGATGTCGTGCACCAGGTGGAAGCTGAAAGTGGTGCCTGAGTCTTCTGGATGTGTGGGAACATATCAGGTCATTGCCCTTGATGTCAAAGTCTGCCTTGCTCAAGAGGTCGCCACGGCTGAAATTGTGGTGGGGCACAAACCCGGCAGAGCTCTCATCTTCCAAGTGGAAGCGGGATGTCTGCAGGCAGAGGAACTGGCACTATGTGCTGGTATACATGTAATGGAGGATGATCATGACAATTAGAAAAAGCATCACCAAAGCTAGCAGCAGCTTGGTGGGTTTCTCATCCATGTTCTTGTCACTGGCCAGGGAACCAAAAATCTTGGAGAATACTGTACTGAGTACCTGCTTCAGCAGGTGGCCCAGGTGGCCAGGCCCCTACTGAGCAGGGCCCAGAGGAGGGAGCTTAGGTCTCAGTGTCACCTGAGGCTGTGCATCCTTCGGTAGCAGCCTTGGGGCAGCAGTGTGAAAAGTGGGGTGCATGGGGCTCCTGCTGGAGCAGATGACACCGTTAGGGGATCATCCAGGAATGGCTGAGAGTTGAATCCCCCAGTGTCCTCTTAATATCCTTTATCTCTTTAGTAATATTTGTTTCAACTCCTTGAATTGATTTAGGAGATTGGGTGTTTACATTGATTGTCTTAAATCTCGTGTCTCATCAGGATTTTCCGTTTGTTCCATTGGCTGGGCCACCTCTTCCTGTTTCTTAATATGGCTTGTAATTTTATGCTGATGTTTAGATACCTGAATATGTTGGTGAACTTACCCTAACCTTCAATTTCTCTATTGCCTAGTGGTTTTGCTTCTTGGCTGTTCTTTGATTTTGGGTTCAACTTATTCTAAGTGTTTAAAATTTTCCAGCTAAAGTTATCAAAATAGGGTTAGCAACTCATTAATGGAGCTCAGAACCGATCAAAGGGGTCCAGCTCGAGAGATTCCTGAAAGTGGTTTTTCTCCTTGCAGTTTCACAGCTGGCCAGCAGATGGCACTCATTGGCAATTCTTTCTTTGTAGGTGTCTCCACTTTCCCAAGATTCTGGTCTGGCCAGAGCTAAGATTCAAAGTCGGCTTTGCTGGCCAAACTCACTGAAGCTAAACTATTCTCTGCCCTCTCCTTCACCCTTCCTCTTCCCAGGAAGACATCTGTTCCCTTCTCAGTTGGCTGTAGTGAGCCACAGGTTTCATCCAGGCTGTTCACCTTGAGGGTGGGGGATGGTGCCATTCCTGGTCATGGGGGCAAGTGACTCACAGTTTTTATTTTGGCCTCTTCATCTCTCTGTCCCTCACCCACCTCAAGGATGTGCAGCACTCTCCTGGTCTGCAGATCCCCAAGCAGCCCCCTCAGACAGCTTTTTGCCCTTCCTCAACTGTTTTTGTGAGAGTTCAGCCCTGCCTATCTACTCCAATGTCATCTTCCCAGAAGTCTCCATAAATAAATGTTTTTCTCTGTTGGAAGAATTGATAAAATTCTGGTATGATACCACTTACTGTCCTTCCTGCAAAGATGGCAAGAGAGAAACAAATTTCCATTCCATTGACTTTTCTTCCTTTCTCTCCTTTATTTCTCTTTCTTAGAACAAGTTCTGCTGTATATCTATGATGGGTGAACTTTTTAATTTAAAAAGTCAGATATTGATGTGGGTATGTAGAAGCTATTGGCACATCCTTAGGGTTTTTCTTACTGTATTACAAATTTATTGGTTTAATAATTGACTTATATTCTGAACTTTGAAACAATTGGTATTTTCCTGAGTCTTAATAATCAGGCTTTAACATATTATCTCAGTGAAGACTTGATCAATGTCTTTACTGAGAAAATATGTTACGACCTAGTTCATTATCATCTATTATAATGTTCTTGGTCAATAATCGTAATTTTTATTGTAATTAATGAAAGCTGGTTTTTCCTCTTTTGCAGAGTGTTGTAAATTCAGATGTACAAGATTTTGTAGGATCAAGGTGTCACACATAATGGCACATTCAGCTGGATTTATCTCTCTCTCCAATTAGGGGACAATCAAGCTCAAATTAATTTAGCTGACACCTATTAATGAGTAACAGCAAAGTGAGAGCACTATAAAAATTGTTATTGAATTTTATTTTCTTCAACTTGAACCCTGATGCACCATCGAGATAATGCATTTTTGAGGTCTGGTGGTAAGAGACCTTGAGGGTTCTCGAATTTGCCCCGACAGTAGACTTCACGACAGCTCCATTTCTGGGGTAGAACAACACAGGATGGGTTTCCTCTACTGACTGATTCTTGATGGTTATCATTCTGAGTGAATTCTGTGGTCTAGGCCATTGTCTGATATTAAGGTGATGCAAGCCACATTGCAATTTAAAATTCTCTAGTAGGTACATTTTTTTTTAAACTGTGAAAAGAAACAGCTGAAATAAAATTTAACTTATTTAACTTAGTGTATCCCAGATACCATTTTTGCAACATGAAATGTTCCCTAGCTAGTTTACATTCTTTTTCGTACTAGGTCTTCGTAATCTGGTGTGAAATTCACATTTCTAGGACAACTCAATTCAGACTAGGCCCCTTTCAAGTGACCAATAGCCTCAGGAGACCAGGGGCTGCCCTCCTGGGTGGTGCAGGTCTAGACTCACTGTGGTTGAAACTACCTTCACCAGCCCCTGGAGAGTTTGCAGGTTGGGGGTGTGGTAAGCGGGGGCTTTGGGTTCTCAGTGGCGGTAAAGAATAGCCAAAACGCAGCAGCAGGAGAAGATTCTACATTTTCATTTTCACTGTTAGTCTTGGAAGTCCTTGGCAAATTTACAGTCTCTCTGAATTGGGTTACAGCTCCTGTCAGCACCCCCTTTCCACACTCATAACGGTGCTTGGATCCTCATAAATATCCCGTCGCCTCGTTATCAGAGCTTGGCTTCACCAATTGCGGCCTCATAAAAAACAAAGTTGTTGTTTTTTTATTATTATTTGTTGCCATGAAAAAAATGAACATTTTTATTTTTTTTTTGAAGCCCGTGGCTTTGGTCTCTGACAGAGCCTGCAGCATATTGTCAAGGATATGTTTGTGGCCTGAGGAGCTGTTGAGGGTTTTATCTCAGTGGCAGTGTTCCTGCAGAAAGTGCAGACTTAAATCTGGCAGAATGTTTTAATTGTTTAACGTTATGAAAGTTTAATAGGGATGCTGAGGCGTGAGGCAAGGACTCCATTTTTCACTGAACTTGATTACTGCAAACTAGGAGACAGCGTGCAGGGAGCTGGGAGGTCGGCTGTTTGCATGGCTAGGAGACCCCTACCCTCTAGTGAAATGGGGTGCCAGGGAGAAGAGGAGGAGGGAGAAAGGCCCTGCCCCGCTGCCCACGTGGGGGTTCCCAGCTCCCTGCCGTTAGCTGGGGCAGGGGTCTCGGGGGCAGGATCCCATCACGGCCATTTCCACCCTTGCTTCGCTGCTGGCGCGCGTCTGCAGGCTCCTCCCTGGCCTTCCTGTCTCCAGCCACGTGCTCCCCAAATCATCCTCGCGGGAGCCGTCTGTCTAAGAGGCAAATGGGCCCCTCTCACTCATGGCTGAAATCCGTCAGCGGCTCCCCGTTGCCCCTGCGCTGGAGATGGTCTGCCTCTTGATCCGCAGGCTGTCCTGCAGCCTGGCCCCTGCCGACCCCCTGGTCTCCCTCTCTTTCTCCCACTTCCTGCTGATGTATCAGTTATGCTCCTACAACACAGCAGCCCCACGGCCCTCGGACCCAGTGCTTTCTTCCCCCAAGACTTTTTTAGTCCAGCTCCTCTCGCAAGACTCTCTTCAGGCTCTGTCTGCTCCAGGAAGCCGTCCCCAAGCCGCCGCCATCCCACGCGGGGCAGGTGAAACGCCCGGGCTCCTCCGCGCCACGGCCACTGCGGCGCGTCACCACGCACGCCTCGGCGTGATGCGGCGCGTGCGCCTGTCCTCTCTCGCCGGAGCCATCTTGGAAAGCCTCCTCCCGGTCAGGATCTGACATGCGTAGTAGGTGGTCTGGGCGTGTCTGCTGATGGACTGGGACTGTCCCCTGGGACAGGTTCCGGGGCCTCAAGGCACTGCCTTTTCCATCCGCTCTGCTGGCAGGTGAGCCGCGGCCTCTGTGAGCTCTGGGGGAGGCTGAAGCCAGGCACCCATTCCAACTCAAGATGGGGCTGATGAGAAGCTGAGTTTTCAGCTCAACTCCCGGCTTTTGATCCTGTCATAGCCAGGGGCCGCATCCCACGCTGTGCACGGCAATGAGCGTGCATGGCTCTGGTTGGCTTTGAGGGGGCCTTTAAGGAACGAATGATATCTAGTAGGCAACTACCATCCCGACTTTCTAGTGTCTTCCTGTGCATTCGATTTTACTCTCCACATAGCACTAACACTCTCTGAAATCATCTTGTCTAACTATTTACTTGTTGGTTGGCTGTGTCCACCACTAGTCCTCTCCATGAGAAAAGGGGTCTCGTTTGACATGTCTCTGACTCAAACCACAGAGGTACGTCCCCACCACCACCGTGCTTTCAGATCCAGAATGAAAATCGTCAGTTTGACTCCCCAGTGGGATACTTGGAAGAGTTTCCCAAAGGTCATGCAGATGTTTTGTACACAATTGATTTGACTGTGCTGGCCTCCTCGTCTCTCTCTCTCTGGGATCTTCACCTTTTTTTTTCTCTTGTGGAACAAATTAACCAACATGACACTGGATACTGATTAGCAATTTGTACAGCAATAAAAAAAAATTGGCAGAACTCCATTGTTTTGCTATTTAATTCTTAATTTGCATTTTAATGTACTGTGTCTACATCCCGATTATGGGGTTTCTTCTTCTGTGTACATCTCTAATGGAACAAAGGACTCTCTCGCCACTCTCCCCAAATAATTATGAATACCTAAAGGTTACTTGCATGACTCAGTCATTTTATAACTTGAGTTGAGAATATTTACGGCTCTTCCTCCTTGCCAGTGTGATCCAGCATGGGGCGTGGGCTTCTCCCTCCAGAGCCTTTCTGTGGCCGCTGCACGCTGGGGGTGGGGAGTCCCCGTCCTGCCCGGAGGCCACTTCCGTTCCGTTCTATGGCGCATCGTCCTCTCCTCGGGGCAGCCCTTCACCTTTCGGGGCTTGCGTGTTAACCTGTGCTTCTGCGCACAGAGTTCTTCCTCCCTAATGAGATCGTGTGTTTATTTGTCTTCCGGGAGTTCTGGAGGGGGTGGGGACTTGATCCCATCTGTCCCTGTCTCCCTGGAGCCCCTCGAGAGCTTGGTAGGCATCAATAAATGTTTCTGTGCTGAACATGAAGAACTGAGTAATCATGAAAGCCAACTTCCAAGCGTAATTTATATTACGGGCACTGCTCTTAGTTGCTTTTGATATACGAATGCAGGTAATCTGTACAACTGCCCTATGGAGCGGGTACTATTGCCCTGATGTGATGTAGGAGGAACCTCGGCCAGAGACAGAGATTCCCAGCACGAGGGCACAGCAGGGTGGAGCCCAGGCTGCAGATGCCGGCGGTCAGGCTCCTGCAGATCCCCGCAGCTCTGCTCCTGCAGATCCCTGCGGTCTAACTCCTGCAGATCCCCGCAGCTCTGCTCCTGCAGATCCCTGCGGTCTAGCTCCTACAGATCCCCGCGGCCGGGCTCCCGCAGATCCCCGCAGCCTGGCTCCTGTAGATCCCCGCTGCTCTGCTCCTGCAGATCCCCACGGCCTAGTTCCTACAGATCCCTGCTGCTCTGCTCCTGCATATCCCCCTGGCCCGGCTCCTGCAGATCCCCACAGCCCTGCTCCTGCAGATCCCCGCTGCTAAGGCTCCTGCAAATTCCCGCGGCCTGGCTCCTGTGCTGGGCTGCCTTCTGAGCTGGCCGGAGCCACCGTTTGTTTCTCTTGCACTGGGGCCTGGAAGCAGAGCCTCCCTCTCTCTGACTCAGTGTCCCCCTTTGAAGTGCTCGTGGGAACATCAACCCTCCTCCCTCGACTCCAGCAACTGTCAGAGCAGAAATAAGTGCAAGTAGCAGCAAGCTGGCCTCATGCGCATCTGCCTTGGTGGCCGGGGATGCCTGGCAGAGGCCAGGTCGGGATGTCGGGGAGAAAAGCCTCCTCCTGCTTCCCTGACACCTGTGCCTGTGGCTGCCGACAGCCCAGGGAAAGGAGGTGTCACTGCTCTTAGTTTTATGTGTCGCCTTGGCTGGGCTGTGGTGTCCAGCTGTTGCCGTGGCAGACTGGCCTCGTTGTTGCGGTGGAGGTTCTCCGATGAGTAGCCTCTACGGCCAGCTGACCGGAAGACAAGGAGATGGCCCCCTTAAGGGGTGGGCACCGGCCCCCAGTTGGAGGTCTTGCATGCAAGGAACTGAGGGTCTCAGAGCTCAGGAATTCTACCCCAAGACTACATCCTCCTGGCATTCCCGAGTTTCCATTCTAAGGAATTTGGACTCAAGAACTCGACACCATTCTCAGGGGAATTTCTAGCCTCTGTCTTGCCCTGCAATTCAGGCTTGCCAGCGCTCACCACTCATAATCTCTTTCTATTTATATGCACACACTCATTCGTGTGGTCCTTATATAAATTTCATATATATGTATGCACACACATATAAATAATACACATATACACAGACACTTCCTGTTCTGTTTTGCTGGAGAAGCCCGCCTAATGTGCCCCCACAGGCCAGCGCCTCTGAAGAACCTGCTATAGGTCTAATGGGGAGAGGATTGGTCTGGAGGCAGGGCTTGTGTGTGCCCCACCTACCCACTCTGACAAGTCACCCTGAGCCATCTTTACTCTGGAAAAAAGCAGGTGCCACTTAGATACTGGGAGGCAACACTTGTCACAAATTTCACAGAGCAGGGTTTTTTAAAAAGGAGACTGAACTAGGTCCTTACTTACTTATTTTGCCAAGTAAGAACATTAAAAATGGAAAAAAGAAAATAAAAAGACCATCCCTCGTCACCATCATTTTAGAAGCATGAAAGCATTTTACCTCCCTAAAATATAAATGAAGACGGTCTTGGAAAAAAAGGAAGACTCCATTAAATTGAGTTCAGAAGGCTAACTTAATGCAAAACTCCCATTGTCCTTGTTTTGTTCAGTTCAGCTTGGAACTGTGAAAATATTTTCAGTCATTGAGAGCCAGCTCTGGGGAGCTAGATGCAGGAAAAAAAAAAACAGAGGACCCCATGGCTAGCTCTGCTGTCTACTACTTGTGACCTCGGGCAATTTATTTAGCATCTTTGATCTTTGGTGTCCTTTTCTATGAATGAAGGTGATAATAGCTACTTCTCAGGTCCTGTGTGAAGCATGCCCAGCACCAGGGGGCGTGGCAGGGGCCTTGCTTTGAGTTGTTTCAAACAGTGGTTAGCCAAGCCTGGTCCCTGGACCCCAGAGCCAGCGTTAGCATCCCCTGGGAGCTTGTGAGAAATGCACATTATTCAGCTCCACCCCAGAGCAGCTGAATCACAGCTGCCGGGTGGAGCCCAGCAACCTGTGCTCTGAGCCTGCTCCAGGTGACTCTGCAGTAGGCTCAAGAGGGAGCACCACTGTTCTAGCCGCATCTGCCCCCTGAATTATGGGCCTGACTTGGGAGGAGGCAAATGGAGAGAGGGCCTTGTGTCCATGCTAAGTACCCAGCTCAGGCTGCTTTTTAAAAAAAAAAAATTTAAATAAAACTTTCAAAATTAAAGTTAATAGGTCACATAGAATGTTACATTAAAAAAAACGTTAACTTATACGGAAGGTTCAATGCGGATCAGCAGAATATCCATGTCTACATAAAATACCATGACTTTAAAATGCTGTTTGACCTAAAGTAAGGGGGAAATGGAAAGGAGAAATGAGTTTATATGGCTACGAGTTTCTAAAAAAGAGTCTGGAGGCTGGCAGAAGGTTTGCCCTCATGCACAACTGAGCAGAGTCAGAGAGACAGATAAAGCAGATACAACCCCCAGATATTGGTTCCTTTGAGGGCTAAAGAGACCCACGGGAGTTATGGTCATGGCCGATGGGGTTAACTACCAGGGCAGATGGCCCCTCTTTGGAAATGGTGTTTATGTGTGATGAATCTGGACTCAGATGGGATCTCCCTTCATAAGACTTTCATGCTAATGTGCTGGAGGTGCAGTTAATGTTGGGGTTTAAGATATATTTAGGGGATATGAATCTCTGGACTGACAATGTGATAGCCAGATCCTGAGCCTCAACAGACTCCAGCACCTACAATCTGATTTATTGGACTTACCACACTCAGCTAAGATGGAGGTGAAGAAGGACAACCACCACACCATGGAGCCTAGAGTGATTACAACTGAAAATGGGAGGATTGCATCCAGCATCCAGGTGGAATCTGAGCCTCCTCTTGACATAAAGGTGCAATGGACACAACCAATCCAGTGTCCACATAGAAGAGGTGGCATTGGATTGGGAAAAGTGGACATAATGGACAAAGGGTATGGGGAAAGGCAGGAAGAGATGAGAGGAGGAGGCATCTTCGGGACATGGAGCTGCCCTGGATGGTGCTTCAGAGGTAATCACCGGACATTGTAAATCCTCACAGGGCCTACATGATGGAATAGAGGAGAGTATGGGCCATGATGTGAACCAATGTATATGAGGTGCAGAGGTGCCCAAAGATGTACTTACCAAATCCAATGGATGTGTCATGATGATGGGAACGAGTGTTGTTGGGGGGGGGGAGAGGTGGGGTGGGGGGGTGGGGTTGAATGGGACCTCACATATATATTTTTAATGTAATATTATTACAAAGTCAATAAAAAATAAAAAAATTAAAAAAAAATTAAAAAAAAAAACAAAAAAAAAAAACGTTAAGAGATTTCCATATAACCCACACCCCACTCCCCCACCCCCATCATTTTTGTAAATTGTGTTTTTTGAAGATATATACATCACAAAAAAGCTTACATTATAAAAAAACACAAGAGGTTCCCATATACCCCACTCCGCATCCCCCGACCCCATCTGTTTTTATAAGCTGTATTTTTTTAAAGATATATCCATCACACAAAAAAATGTTACATTAAAAAATATAAGAGGTTCCTGTATACCCTCCCCCCTCCACCCCACTCCCCCCACACCAACAACCTCCCCCATTATTGTGGCACACTCATAGCACTTGGTGAACACATTTTGGAGCACTGCTGCACCACGTGGATAATTTATTCTGTAGTTCACACTCTCCCCCGGTACATTCAGTGGGTTATGGCAGGATATATAAGGTCCATTATCTGACCCGGGAATATCGTTTAGGACAACTCCAAAGTCCCAAAAATGCCCCCACATCACATCTCTTCTTCCCACTCCCTGCCCTTAGCAACTACTGTGGCCACTTTCTCTCCGTCAATGCTACAATTTCTTCTATTAGTAGTCACAAAAGTTTTATAGTAGAATATCAGTAAGTCCACTCTAATCCATACTCTATTCCTCCATCCTGTGGACCCTGGGATGGTGATGTCCACTCCACCTCTAGATCAAGAGGGGACTTAGAGTCCACACGGATGATGGATGCAATTCCTCTGCTTGCAGTTGTAGGCACTCTCAGTTCCCTGGTGTGGTGCTTGACCATCTTCACCTCCTTGTTAGCTGACCTGTGTAAGTCAGGCTGCATTTTAATCACCAGTCTATAACTCCTGCAGTGGCGCTTATCCTGGGCATGCTAATCATAGGGTCAGTAAGCTCAGGCCAACAGTGCCCCCCCTGCAGCCTAGCAGTGGTGGCATCGTTGCTCCGTGAAGGGTGGGAGCAGCGCTCCTTCCACCCAGCTGCCCCCGATACTGTATGATCAGGAGTTGCACCTGCTTGTGGATGGCGTCTCCCTCTCCACCCCCTCCTCTCCTCGGTTGTACTGAAGTCTGTAGGTGGTGCTTGACTGGCCTGCCTGCCTCCACCCTCTCTCTGCTCTAGCCCAGGGTTAAGCCATGCTGTTGGGATATTTGACCCTAAGTAGAGCTTTGACTGATCATCCGCCCTACCACCCCCGCATCAAAAGGGGCCCTTGAAAGACAGCCACAGAATAAATCCAAACTCTTTAGCCTGCACTGCAAGGACCTCAAATCTAGTGTCCACCGAATGGATTTTTAAAAAATAAATATTAGCAGCATAGAAAAGTACAGAGAATAGTATAAGGAGTACCCATAAGTGACACGTGTTAATATTTTGTCACATTTTAAAATCTGGTTAAGGAAAAAGTTCTTACAGGTAGAGTTGACGCTGAAGCTTCCTTAGCCACCACCTACCCCCACCCCACTACCTGAAATCACCTTTGTGGCATTGCCTTCTGTACTTCACCTTCTTCCATCCTACACCCCAGCGAGACTGGGGACCACTTGCCCCAATGGAGCTGGTGCATTTGCCTGCATGTAACCCGACTAGACTACCTTCCCCTACCCATCACCTGCCCCATTCTGGGTTGCTCAAGTCCTACTAACCCTTCAAGCACCAGCTCAAATGTCATACCATCCGTGTCTTCTTTCTTCATGTTGCTCCAGCTCCCCCACTCCTTCCCACACTCAGCCTCATCTGAGAATTACTTCTAAACCCCTGCTTTGAGAGCACAGGATTAATTCAAAGTGTCGGGTTAAAGGCTCAGCCCAGTCATTGACTCATGTGGCATCTTTGGCAAGCTCAATGTCCTCATCTGTGAAATGAGAATAGTAATGACTTCCTGTTGAGTGAGAATGGGCGTGAAAGTAGTGAGGGGTCCTAAGGTTGGGGATTTTATATATGAGCACAGGTTGTCACCCACTTGGCTTTGTGCTTCTGGCTTTTGTCATGGTGATATTTGCATGTGCTTGAGCTACCTGAGGTCAGGATGGAACCCTGTCTGACTCATCTTTTGTGCTCAACTACCATAGCTTGATACTTTGCACGTAGTAAAGACAGGAATGAGTCCGGTTATACATACTGAGTGTTTCTGCCCCATCTTATTACAAGATGGAGAATGAAGCCTGGGTAGTTTTGTAATTGATCTTCCCCTTTGCCATCAGATGAGCGATTGTTGGGTGCCAGGTGCAGGAGCTGGTGGCGGTGCAGAGTGTCTCCAGGTGTAGTCCCCACAGACTGCTGGAGACACAGGTCGTGAGTGGGACAGGAAGCACGTGTTCCCCCACGTTGTTCACTCTTTGCCTAAGGAGCAGCCAGCTGGGTAGAGCTGTGGGGTTCCCAGGGAAGGGGGCACTCCCAAGGAGCCTCTGAGATAAATGTCCTGAGGAAGCAGACACCCACCATCTCATGACATCCGGCTTAGAAACCACCTCCTCAATAACGTCTTGACAAATGGCCTTGCCAGGAAATGTGACCAAGTGTGGGCGCAAGACGTCTGCGATCCCAGACTCAAAACGGTCTGAAAACGGGAAGTTTCCCACCACTTATCTGGCTACAAAACCTAGACCAACCTGATGTGAGGCTATTTCTGGTATTTATTTATCCCCCTGTGTGTAATAATTCATACCTTTTGCTGTAGACATGTGTGTATCTGAGATCACAGGGTTCTTCTGCAGATCCTGCTGGGGGTATTTAATAGTACACAATAGATGTAGTGTGTCGCCTTCTTAAAACTCAGAAAATTTTGAATGTCTAAACACACCTGGCCCCAAGCGTTCTAGTCCTTGGGATTTCTGACCTGTCCACCTGAGCCCCAGCAAGCTTTGCCTGGAGTCACGTTATTCCTGGAGACTCCTGGTCGTGCTTTCCTGCCACCTGGGGGAGCCCAGCCCTGTTATCTTTGGAAAGACGGCAGGTTGAACCCCATTCCCCCTGACCCTGAACCCCAGAGCAATCCTCTCCTCCAGTAGTAAATTGTCAGCGTGGTCAGGTGGGCTCAGCTTTGCCTGCAGGGAGTCTCTGGGCTGCCTCTCCCCCCAGGGGTTGACACCCCAGGTGACACCTGGGTGTTTTCACCCAGCCCTGGCAGGTAACCTCTGGGTTTTCCCTCCAGCCTCCTCTAGCCTGGTGTGTCGGGAACATGCTCCATTTTCTCAGGTCCCGCCCATGTGAGAAGGTCCTAAATTGACTGCCCTTGTGTGTTAACGCGCGTCCTGGCTTTGGGTTTATATCACTCGACACCATTTACACTTTAGCCAGAGCTCTTTATGCTTTAGTCCCTGTAGGGCTGGCTAGTAGAGGGTTTTCAAAGACTGCTGGACGCTTAGGGAAAATATTATGAGGCAGAAGACTTGATCTGATTACCGATTGCTGCTTAATGCACCCCCCCCAAACCCAATTAGTGGCTGAAATCAACCTTGTTATTTTGCCGGTCAGGAATTCAGGGGGCACATGGCTGGGGGGGGGGGTCCCCTCAGAAAGGCTTGAGCTTAGCTGGGGCGGCTGGAGGAGCCCCTTGCGAGAGGCTCAGCGTTGCTGCTGACATAATCTGTTGGTCAAAGCAGCCCCAGGGCCTGCCCAGATTCCACCAGGGGAGAAGCGTAGACTGTGCCTTCTCGAGGGGCTTGGCAAGGTCGCGTTGCAGGAGAGCAGGTGGGTGGGGGGGATGCCGCAGCCATTGTTGGAAAATCCGGCCCAGCACACGAAGCTTCCAGGCGGATGTGTTACCCAGCGGGGAGGAATCCGTAATCCTACTCACTCTGCCCAAGAATTAGGGTGGCGGAAGCGTGTAGGGCAGAGCAGCCCTAACAAGATTTGTTTTTTTCCCTGCGTGTACACAGAGAAAAGGAAGTTGGTGTTCGGTGGAGCAGGAAAATCCATGTGCCTCTCCCACCCAGCCCCCAGACTTCTCGTACCCATCACCTGTGCGGACATTCCTCTTAACCAATGCAGAAAACCATCTCCCTTTCGCTGCAAAATGTAAAGCATAGAACTTTCATGCTGAGGCCTGCAGAGGCTTAAGCGAGGGCTCCCCAGAGAAGTGGGGAGAACAGGAGCCTGAGGCTGTGGGAGCAGCCACCCAGGGGAGGAGGAGCTCCCGGGGGAGAGCACTGCCCAGGAAGGAGAAGCCGGCGTGCAGGCGCACAGCTGTGTCCCCCTCGCAGCTGGGAGGCTGCCAGGCCTGGGCCTCTGGCGCCTCCCGTCCCCTCTCATTACCTGTCTCCTGCTGCGGATGCCCACCTGCCACTTGAGCCTCAGGATTGGGGGACTCCGTGAGTGGGAGGCTAGAGCATCACGTCTGAGATACGTGGCTAATGCAGGTGGGGTGAAGCCCCATCAGGGAGCATGTTTATTTAGATGCAGTAAAACAGCCCTTGCCTGGCCACCTGGGCTCGTAGGTTTGCCATTTTATCTCAGCACTGCCCATCACCTGCCAGTGTGCTGTTGGACGCAGGCTTGCCACCTCCACCGTGAAATGTCAGCCAAGCGCTACCCGTTTCCTGACCGACCAGTGACAGGGGCCTCCTGCACATTGTTTTACTCTGCAGTGTGATGTGAAATCGTAGTGGAGGCGAGGCTGGGTTGTTTCCTCCAGATGAGCCGCCTTTGAAAGGAAAAGAATCCCTGTAAACCAAAGGCTCCTTCCTGTTGGCCAAGCTCCCGCCCAGCCAGCCCACTCGGTTCCGAGGGGCCTCTCTGCTCGGTGCCTTCTCCAGGTCCCTTTCTGTCCTGGCCGCCCTGCCTCTCGGCCGCTCATTGAGCTGTTCTTGGCTAGGAAGACTCAGGCTTTTTCTATCACACTCCTGAAACTGAGCTGGGATAATAGACCTTCTGGGAAATAAAAGTCATATTCCGAATTCCAGGGGCAGAAGAAACACATTCTGGGTGCTCCGTGGTTGTCTGTTAGCCACACCCCTCACTCGCTCCTGAATCACTGACAGCTGGAAAGCTACAGAAAACGAGGTCGGTTGTCCTGGTTTGGGACTAGAGGCCGTGGGGCCAGGGGGAGGAGGGTGGGTGACCCAGGGTGTTTTGGGGTGAGGAGTGGGTGGAGGGCTTGTAACTTTTTTCTCGTTGTTGATCGCCATAATCACCTGTGAAGGAAGTGGAGGCAGTCAGACCGAGCTCCTTTTCTACCCTGGGGCCTTGGTGTCCTTGCCAGCAAAATAGAGATGATGGCGACCACTCCCTTACAGGGGGATGGGAAGATTCGTTGAGATCGTATGTGCGAAGCACCGCACACAGTGCCTGGGACACGGGGCAAGCCCAGTCCCTGCGCAGTGAGAGATCACTGCTGCCCTTACTGCTGCTACTGGATGGAGGAATAAATGAAGCCCCAATGAAACAAGACAACAGCAGGAACACGGCCAAGAGGCAGCCTGCCATGCTGGGTGAGCTTGGGTTCTAATCCCAGATCCCCGAGTAACTACTGTGTGCCCTTGGGCAAATTCTCTAACCTCTCTGACATTTAGTTTCACCTCCTGCAAAACAAGAAGGTTAGAGTCGGTGATTTCTAAGGCCCTTTCTGTTAGAAAACATCATGACCCGTCTATGAGAAAGGCAAGTGCAAGTAGAGCTTCACGTGGTAAACGTGGAATGGGGCGGGAAGAGGTGGAGGTGGGCTGGAGATTCCCGCAAGGTCACTGTGTTGTCTCTGGAGTTTGGCACGAATGGTCTGAGGGGAATGTGGCCTGTCTCCATGTGGGAGTGGACAGGCCGGGCTGTGGTTCCAGCAGGGGCCATGTGGGAATGGCGGGAGGGCATCTGCGAAATGTCCTCACCAACGACCCTGTGTAGTTGATCTGAGATGCTTTAGAAATGACCTCGATTCAGGTCGCCATGCCCTCAGGAAGCAGTCAGTGCCTCTGTGGCCCGAGCCCTTCCTCTGTACCCCTGGGAATGTGCTGAAGGACTGGGAAATAGCCGCTCAGGCAAAGGGCGATGCAGATACTGGGTCTTGGTAGGTGGCCGTGAGGGTGCCATGCACAAAGGAGGCTGAAATCGGGATTCTGCCGTCAGAGGGAGAATCGAGGCCCATAGAGAGGGACGATGGAGGAGAAGCTGTGGCGTCCTCCCTCTCTGTGTCCTTGTCCTTATCTACCCATCTGCTGTCCAGCTCTTGCTCTCAATTATTGCATAAAAAATAAAGACCAAAGAGGAGCGGAGGTGACCCAAGCGGTTGAGCACCTGCTTTCTACATGGGAGGTCCCAGGTTTGGTTCCTGGTGCCTCCTGAGAAACAGAAAAACAACAAGCTAACAGGCAAAGGGCCCAACTCAGGGAAACTGATGTGGCTCAGTGGTTTGAGTGCCAGCTTCCCACACACGGGCCTGGGTTCAATCCCCAGTTCTGGTACCTAAAAAAAAAACAATCAGTAAAGATCAGAGACACCAAGATCTCAGGTGACTTCCCCTGAAAGATGCGTGGGCTATGGGTCAAGATGGTCCTTTACCCCTCATTCTCCTTTTCCTTTTAGCTGAGCTGGCACCAGGCCTCCCAGTAGAAACTGCATTTCCCAGCCTGCCTGAGTGCTGCTCAGGGTCCCATCCATCAGAGGACGCTGCCGGCCTCCCTCCCCTTATTGTACCTTCTCACCAGTTTCCATCATGTGCAGGAGGTAGCACCCTGAAGATGGCGAACCCCGGATGACCAGGTGGAGCACAGCTGCCCTAACTTCTGGGTCATCTGCCTACTCACATTCTCTCAGGAGATAATATAAACCTTCTGTTTTAAGTCACTGTTACTTGGCCTTAGGTCTTAGCAGCCAAATTAATATTACAGAGATGAGGGAAGGAGATGTGGCTCAACAGATAGAGTGTCTGCCTACCATATGGAGGGTCCAGGGTCCGAACCCAGGGCCTCCTGGCCCGTGGGGTAAGCTAGCCCACACGCAGTGCTGCCACGTGCAAGGAGTGCCTTGCCACAGTGGGGCATTCCCGCATAGGGGAGCTCCATGCCCAAGGAGTTCACCCCACAAAGAGAGCCGCCCCATGTGAACAAAAGTGCAGCCTGCCCAGGAGTGGCGCTGCACACACGGAGAGCTGACACAGCAAGATGACGCAACAAAAAGAGATGCCGTTTCCCAGTGCTGCCTGACAATGCAAGCGGATGCAGAAGAACATACAGCATATGGACACAGAGCAGACAATGGGGGGGAAGGGGAGAGAAGGAAATAAAAATAAATCTTTAAAAAAACATATATTACAGGGATGAATGCGGGGGGGGGGGGGGGAAGAGCACCTTGTGATGAGTCTTGAGACCCTGCTAATAATTAAAACATAGCCTGGTGTGAGGTGTGGGTTCTAGTCCCTGCTGTGCCACCCCTGGAAGACTGGGGTGGGGGACAGTGGGGGGTCATTTTTCCTCTCCATGTCTTTCATCTGTAGAATGGCAGGTTCCAGGACTGGCGTTCTCTGACTCCCTAGCTTTGGCCCCTCCAGATTCCTTACTGGAGTCACTTATGAGATTGACAGCTCTTTGCTCCCTTCCCTAGAGAGGGTGAGAAACCAGCCAGGCAGCCGTGAGCAAGCTGCTTTACGGACACTGAATAGCCAGACCCTTGTAATTGGGAATGTGCCGTGATTGAAGGGCGCAGCCGTAAATGCTGACTCTCCTGTGCACTGTGGTGCTTGGAAACAGCTACCGAGATCTGATCCTGGATTTAGTCATGCTAGTCTTTGAGAGTCCCTAGTTAAAAGAGTGAAAAGGGGGCTTCTCTTTTTTAATCATTCCCTCGCTTATTCAACACCTATTAATATTAAAAGTGATTAACTTTGGCCTTGCTTGAAGTACCACAGGCTCAAACTTTCCAAGATTCGTCTCACAGTTCATGGGTGTGTGTGTGTGTGTGTGTGTGTGTGTGTGTGTCAGCAGAAAGCATGTGACTAGGACAATGTTCAACCTCGGTGCACCTGCCAGGCAAGGGGAGAGCTGGCTAAAATGTAGATTCAGATTGGTGGGGTGGGGTCTGAGAGTCCACATTCTAACCAGCTCCCTGGAGAGGCAGGGGAGGCTGGTCCCTGGGGCACACTTTGAATAACAAAGGACAACAAGACTCTGTGTTGACCATTGTGGCACAGTGCAAAGAGCCACATGGGAGAGAAAAGGGTTTGATTGATTTTTCCTGGCCAGAGGCTGGGGAATTAAGAAGGTCTCCCATTCAGTCTGGGCCTCCAAGGATGAATAGACCATCAGCATCAGTAATTGGCATGAATAGCTTATCAGACGTTCTCCACATTTTCTTCTCCATCTGATAAGGCATAGCCAAGAGACATTTTGGGTTGGGAGTTGGTGTGCGGAGAAGTTTATAGTAGGAATTCCCAAACTTGAACCTGCATCAGAGTCACATTATTAGAACACAGATGGCTGGGCCGCCACCCCAGAGCTGTGATTCAGTAGGTCTGGGCTGGGGTCCAAGAATTTGTGTTTCCATCAAGTTCTCAATGAATTTGGAGGACCACTGACTTCTTACAAGTGACCCGCCAGGCTGCACGGGCCAGGGGTCCTCACTGCAGGGCTGGAAACTGGACATGGCAGGGGGGCGATCAGAGAAACACAGCAGGAGGCGTGGCTGGAGGGGATGGAAATGGCAGATTTTGGTAAGACTAGTCCTGAGAGCACGAAGGCTGGCTGGGCCTAGCCCATAGGGTCCAACACTGAGCAGACTGCTGGGTTGTGAGCTGCCTGAGTGGTGGGCTGTGGTTGATCCATCCTTGTCCTCCTCCTACACAGCACAGTGGTTCTGGGATCATCCCAACCAAAGTTACTTTCCCACCTCCCCTTAATTGTTCGACAGCACTTCACCTTCCAGGAGTCTGGCCCCAGGCCCCAGGAGTTTTTTGACAGCCCGGGGACCTCTGGAACTTGGCATGCAGCCTCCCTCTTAAGTGGCGATTGTGATGGGTTTGTTTCCAGGAAGCGGCAGTCTCATCAAGAAGAAAGAGGTATTATATAAAAATTCAAATGGAAGAGGTGGCTGATATTTTGGCTGCAGTGGATCCCCTGGGAAGAAACACCACTTGCACTTGAATGGATATTAGTTCAAGGGAACGTTTTTCATAAAGTGGCCCTTGGAGCAGCAAGATGGCGCATTGCATATTGTCCACTGCCTCTGACAAGCCACATGGGTGGAGTGTCACTGGGGTGGCTAACAAGGAAGCCCACAAATTTGTACTGTTTGCCCATTAGCTCAGATAGAATTGTCTCCCAACAGAGGCCTTGGGGGAGAGTGCTATTTCAGGTAGAGGATGGGAGAAAAGGGAACTGAAAAGTAATCGACATTTGTAAATGATATTTTCTTTTTTTATATATATATTTTTTATTTAAAAAAAATACTTAGATTACATAAAAAAATATAAGGGATTCCCATATGCCCCATTCCCCACACCTCCTCCCTTCCCCACATTAACAACTTCTTTCATTAGTACAGTACATTCATTGCAATTGGTGAACATATTTTGGAGCATTGCCACTAATTGTGGGTTATAGTTTACATTGTAGTTTACAGTCTCTCCCACTCAATTCTATAGGTTATTGGACATATATATAATGACCCTTCATTGCAAAGTCACTCAGGACAATTTCAAGTCCTGAAATTGCCCACATATTACACCTCTTTGTCCCTCTCCCTGACTTTAGCACCTCCAATAGCTACTGTCTTCACATCAATGATATAATTTCTTCCATTGCTAGAATCACAATAAGTCTATAATAGAATACCAGTAAGTCCACTCTAGTCCATATTTTATTCCCAAATCCTGAGAATTCTGGGCTGGTGATGCCCATTCTACCTCTAATTGGGAATATGACTGATGGATGGGACTCTCTTGCTTGCAGTTCTAGACTCTCTTGGTTCCTTGGTGTGGTAGTTGTCCATCCTGACCTCCTTGTTAGTTGTCCTGGGTGAGTCCAGTGCACTGGAGAGTAGGTCCAGTGAACTGGAGAGTAGGCTCAGGGCCCAGCTGGCACATGGACAGCCCAGAGATTCAAGTCTCTTGGATGCACACCTACCAGCTCCAGCACCAACTAGAGGTTCAAATAAAGGGGACAAAGGAGGCATGTGTAGAGAAGTCACATCTGAGTCCAACTCTGTCACACAGGGAGCAGAAACTCCAAAGTAAGGCCCACTGGAAAGGCACCAACCACCCAAGCAATCTGCCATAATTGTAGGACCTGGGTGTCTCCAGAGTGCTCAGAAACCCCACTATCTGGGGTTGTTCTGGGGAGACTACCCAACTCATTTTGAAGTCTCTTAGCCATATAAACTCATTTGTCTTTACCTTTTCCCCCTTTTATCCAAAGTCTTTTTGCAGTTACATTGCTCGTTAGTGTTTGATAGTAATCTGTCAGTGCCAGGGAGGCTTATTCCTGGGAGTCATGTCCCATGCTGGGGGGATGGTAATGCCTTTATATGCTGAGTTTGGCTCAGAGAATGATCATATTTGAGCAACAGGGAGGCTCTCAGGAGGTAACTCTTAGGCACCTTACAACACTAGGCTACGTTGCAACTTCAAGGACGAAGGCTCATAAAGATAGTCGTCAATATAAAGGGCCCATAAATGGAGTATCCTTCTTCAGTAGTCATTGGCCCTTGGGGGATTGTTGCTGTTCCATTAGAGAATGTGGTAGAGCTCCCGAGAACGGGAATTCAATATTCTTTCAGTTGTTGTGTGAATCTTCATCCACTGTGGCAATGCCCCATGAACACTTGAACACATTTATATACCTTATATGTATGCCCAGGTGAACTTCCTCCCATGTATCCCCCATCAAGGATACCCCACACCAATGTAAATGACATTTTCTTGGGCACCAGAGAAAATGGGTTCCAGGTGGCCAGCAGGGGGCAACAGCGCACAAACATTAATGTGCTTGTGTGAAAGGGGAATTTAGATGTCCATGAAATAGCAAAGGCAGGATGGCTGAGGGGGGTTGTAGACGAATTCTAGAGCAGGAAAAGGACATCCACCTTCCTGCACCCTACCTGCCGCCTCTCATATGCATTCCTTTGATTTTTCTCAACATGTCGAGAAGCCAGTAAATGTTTAGGTCTGCTGGGTTTTAATTCAGGAAGTTTTCTTTTAATCTTTTGGCAGCTTTGTGTAATTTAGAATTTCTGCAACCTGACTGAAAATTATAAGTAAACTAGGATTAAGAAGTCAGCTTTATTAAATAGGATAGTTCAGTTAATAGATATTTTAAAATTGTACTGCCTTCCATCTCTTTCCTTGGGTAGAAATTTTATTTGAGCTATAATTGATAGGATGCCCACATACCAAGTTGGATTACTTATTGGTTGAAAAACATTTTAAGTTAAGGAAGTGAGGCTGGCAAAATCCAAGAAAACTCATCTCAAAGAATAGACTTTCCATTCCCTCCTCCCACTCTGCCAAATTAGAGATAGAAAGGGCCTATTAGTTTGTCCATTCCTAAGACTGTTTAGGTATGTGGTCCATAATATATTTTCTCAGCAATTTGTCAAGTTTGCTTGTAAATGGCTTTAATGATAGATGGCTTTGCCTGCTTTGCTGGGCTGGAAAATTCTGCAGCCCAGCACTCCTCCTTTGGGAAGCTTCTGGTATCTCTCATAATGTTTCCCCGTTACTCCCCCTCCCCCAAGGTTAATTTAATCCTGTTGTTCTTAAATGAACCACCCTAAATCATCCTCCTCCTCATCCCTGTCTTTCTCCTTACTGTTTAAACCCTTCAAAGATGTAATAGTCTGGAAAATATTTCAATCATCATGTCTCCTTTTCAGCCAACCAGTTCCATTTGGTGAGCTCCCTGTAGTGCGTGCTGAAGTGCAATTTTTCACAGCATTGTTTTTGGTTTAAATAACATGCAGTGCACAATTGCTAAAGGTCTTCTGGAACATTCCACGTGGGCTCTTGCCATTAAATAATATTGTGATGGAAAACAAACCCAACTTTTAGGAGGAAATGTTATGGTCTCCCAGCACTAATTGGCTATAAATTTAGCTCAAGGTCCATCTGACTTGGTAGTTAGACCATTTTCTCTGAGCTGAGTAGTGCCCTGTATAGACATTTAATGGATAGATTGACTAAATAAATATGAATTTGTAAGTACACATTTAGAAGACAGTCAAGTGAAAGGAATTTAACTTTGCTAAGCCAGCAAATGGAATTTTCTCCTTTCTTAGTATGTTTTGCCACTGGTCAGCGACTCAATTTACCAACTCTGTGACCTTGTATATACTATTCAACTTTGCTGAGTCTCTGTTTCCTCAACTGCAAAATAAGGAAAATAAAATCTGCTTTATAGGTTTGCTGTGAGAATTCAAATAGATGTACAGCTTTTAGCAGAACATAATGTAAGTACCCAAGACAGAGCAGTGACTTTTTCCCATTGTTGTTCTTGTTACTATTCTATCAACGTACCATCTAAACTAACCCCCTCCCTTCCCCAGCTGCCTGTACTGTCCCTGCCTGCCTATACAATCCCATTTCCCAACAAACATCACTCAGGGAAAAGCTGCCTCTATCCCCCCAGACTCAATCCATTGTTTAATTAGAGTTGGGATGATTCATTGTCACAGTTCATTTGTCTATATATCTATATCTGTATATCTCTTTCTAAGCACGCATCCCAGCTGTAATTAAACAGTGGATTGTACACATAGGGAGTTATTGGTGATGTTCTAGTCTTGGGTTGGGTGGTGCATTCTCAGTATGTGCTTTACAAGTTACATTTATGAAATGTTCATCTTTGTATGTACTGAATGTATTTATCTTTTTAAAAGATAATAAAAGAAAAACATGGGCTATGTAGTTAATTGTTTTCTATTTCTTCTGTTAGGACATGAACTTAATGAGGCCAGAGGCTGAATCTTTGTCTTAGCCATTGCTCTAGTATGAGTGCTGAGCATAGTGTCCTGCCATTAATAAATGATTGAATGAACAAATGAATGAACTGAGCTCCTTCATTCTAGTCAACTGAGCTCTTCACTGTCCCGTGACCCTGCCATGATCTGCCTTTTTCCTATGTCACTACCCTCTAATCAAATGCTCTTTTCTTCCTAAATCCTTTCCCTTTCAAATATCAGATTGGCTATTGTCTCCTCTTCTTCTCCTTCATAGTCATGTCAAGTGTACAGTCATATCCCAAGTCAAGTGTACATTCATATCCCAAGGAATCATGGCCTGCCTTGCTCTTCTGTGGATCCCAGATGGCCACACACAGACATGAAAACAGAGGGCTGCAGTGTCCGCTTGTTGACCCATTAGACTGTGTTCTCTTTGAAATCAGGGCAGGGCCATTTTCCTCTTTGGTGTCCCAAGCATGTCTCAGGAACTGAGCATGGTAGATGTTCACCAAGGGCTGGTTCTGTTGATTCAGGCCATGTGCTTGCCAAGCTCTGCCCTTCTGTACATTCAGGGTTTCCCTGAATCCCAGTGTCTATTTTATTCCTTAACAGGACTCAAAAGCAATGAGACCAAACCCCAACCTGGTTATTTCATCATCTCCCTTCAACTGTGGATGATTTCATTAATTAAAAGCTTCAGAATGACTTTCTGAGATACTTGCCCTAAGAATCTCATGTAAGAAACGGCCTGGAACATGACTTCTTTTTAGTTAATGTACTTTCATGCCAAGAGATCAATGTTCTCTTTTGTGAGGCTCACAAACAACCCATTTAATAATCCGTTTTACATTTTTAAGGAGACTTAGCTTGGGATGAACTGCTGCATGTTTGGAAATCCGCCTTTGCTTTGTTTTGGAAACCGGGCCATTGGCTGGAATTCTGTGTCTGGCTTCTTCAGGAGTCGTGGGAAGTTACTAGCAGATTCTTTGGCATTTTCCTTGAACATTGTTCTGTACCCCAGATATAATTTTGCTGGACCTGGTATCTGATCTCGCTGCCATAGCTCCATGGTTTCTTACTTACTCTTCACTTGGTGTGGATTTCGGTTGTCTTCTAGGATACTGGCCCTGCACTGTCCAATTTGAAGAACTTTCCCTTTGCTAAAGAAAGTAAACACCAAGTTGGAGGTTTAAATTCTTGAAAGTTTTTGTTCTATGCTAGCTACTGCTAATTTAAGAAGTGTTCACCAATTAGTGGACCTGTCCTTTTATTCTATTTGCCCCAGCTATCATTTTAAACCCTTCTATTGTTGTCTTTTTAATTTATCATAAGCTTGAATTTTGGACTTTTCTCTGGATGCGATTCCTACAAGACCTTGAATATTTTAAAAATTCACACTGACTTGCATACCTTTGTGTCCTTTGTCCCTGCCTCTTAGAGTCCTAAGCTAAACTGAAAGGGTCCGTGTGTGGCCTTGATGCTCCCTTTAGAAATTCACCCTTTTCTGACTGCCTGCCCCAGAGTTTTAAAGAAGGAAATTCTAATCACCATACAGTGGCAGCTGTAGCAATTTATCCATACAGTCTTCCTAGTTTCTCAAAACCATCTGCTAAAAGGTGACGACTGTGTAAGCATATGTGATATTAATTTTCTCTCCAGGTGGGCTTGTATGGGGAAGGGAGAAATAGAGGATGATGACATTTTTTATAGAAGGAGAAATAAAGAAGGCAGCAGTCAGGAGCAGTCAGGCAGAGAAGAAGCACTACAGCAGGGTCCATGGCAGACTCCTCTTCCAAGTATTGGTGGCCTTTGACCTTCCTAGACATAGGGCAGTAGGGGCTTGTGCCAAGGTTCCCTTCCAGCCCCTGTGATGGCCACTTGCAGATGTAGATAGCGGTCACCACTGCCCACTCCCTCCCCAGCAACACCACTCTACCTGCCATTCACAAAAGTCTCACCCATGCTTATCACCAGGGGGTCTGTCTAGAGCCTTCAGATTTGAATCCTAGCACAACACTGCCAGGCTTGAGGTCTTCAGACCTCACTCAGATGCTTCTTCATATTCAGCATGCTCCTCTTTCTTCCTCTCTTTTCTCCATCCTTGGTTCCCGACATTTCTTTTTCTTCCATGAGGCCAGAAGCTTCTCTGGGCTTATTACCAGGATCACAGCCACACCAGTGTTTGCAAAGTACAGGGCCCTTAAGACTGTGGCCTCCCATCAAAGAACTTAACTCCTGTTTGCAGGTCTCAGGCTCCTTGTCTCTACATTGTCTTCCCAAGGCAAGATCTTTCATTCCAGCTGAGATCTCAAGTTGAAAGGCTTCTTAATCCTGGTAGTATCAGGAACTACTTGGGTGGAAGCATATTTCTGTATTATTTGTTCCTCATTGAAGCTAAAATATACACCTAAAGAGGGGAGGTAGGAACACATGTGGAAGGACTGATGGGATTAGAAGAATACCCATTTTGTAATCCCTGGTGAAACAACTGATTGAAGCATGGAACCATTGGTTAAAGGTTGATGGGAACTTTACCACAGGAATGGCTCAGGCCACCACCACCGGGCCCATTGATTAAAGAGCGGAAACTACTAGTAGTTGTGTGTCTCCTGAAATGCAAACCATTCAGCACCTAAGAAATATTCTTGGCAAAATAAAGTAGAACCTGAATTTAATCAAGCCACAAAGCTAAGTTCCATATACCAGAAATACAGGAAGCTGAAGAACAAGTGAAATGATACGTCAAAGAGGCAAGCTGACAACTGCAGAATGTTAGACATTCTACACAGGTCACTGCAGCCGTCAGGGGCATAAAATGTCACAACCAAAAGTAACATGGGTTCTTTTTTGTTTGTTTGTTCGAGAAATTGTGGGTTTAAAAGCAATCATGCAAACCATCCAGGATTCTAATACATTGCCCCACTGCCAACACCTTACATTGTTGTGACACGTGGTTACAATTAATGAAAGAACTTCATCCTAATATTGTTATCTATAACCCATAGCTTATATTTGGTGTATTTTTCCCACAAACCATCCTATTAGTCACACCACGTATTAGAGTAGTATTGTGTATTTGTTATAGTTCCTGAGAGAATGGTCTCAGGTTTGTACGGTTAACCACAGTTCGTCATTCACTATGGGGTTCACTGTGCTGTATGGTCCCCTGCCTTGTACAGTTCATCCAGAGTATACTCTCAGTGGCTCTCAGTTTCATCACAGCGATATGCTGTCATCAGCTTGGTCCATTTCAGAATGTTTTCATTACTCCCAAAGTAAAAACCCCATACCCATTAATACACCCCCAATATTGACCCTTAGCACCTTCTTTGCCATTGCTGTAAAAATATTACAATATTATTGTTAACTAAGTCTATACATAACAGTTGTATTTTTCCATGCATCATAATATTCTTAACACCTTGTATTGGAGAAACATTCTTGTTTTTGTGCTATTCACCACACTCATCATCCACTGCTGAAATCAATGTTCTACAATCCCTAGATTATCCTCTAGCTTTCTTTCAATTGACATTAGCCTTACTATACTACCCCATTATACTCAATATAATATAGTATTATCAACTATATCCATGTCCCCACATTTACAATCCACCACATTAAACATTCTAGGGGCGGATGTAGCTCAAGTGGTTGAGCGCCTGCTTGCCATGTAGGAGGCCCTGGGTTCAATCAAAAGCAAATAAACAAAAATAAACATTCTACATACATTCGACATCAGCTCCCCCTTCTCAACCCATATTCTGTCTCCTAGTAACTTATACTCTAGAGTTTAACTCCATGAGTTTACTCTTCATATTTACTTCATATTACCGAGACTATACAATATTTGTCCTTTTGTGTCTGGCTTCTTTCACTCAAAGTTAATACCTGTTGTCATATGCATCCTGGTATCATTTTTTCTTATAGCCAAATAGTATTCTAGTGTATGTTTATACTACATTTTGTTTATCTATTTGTTGGTTGATGGACACTTGGGCTGTTTCCATATCTTAGCAATTGTGAAAAATGCTGTTATGAACATCAGTGTGCAAATGTCACTTCACATCCTTGCTTTCAGTTCTTCTGAATATATTCCTAGTAATAGGACTCAGCTTCTTGAGGTACCACTAAACTGTCCTCCACAGAAGCTGCACCATTCAACATTCCTACCAACAGTGAAGGAGTGTTCCTATTTTTCCACATCCTCTCCAGCACTTGTAGTTTTCTGTTTTTTTAATGGCCATTTAAAAATGTGTGAAATGGTTTCTCACTGTAGTTTTGATTTGCATTTCCCTAATCGCTAGTGATACTGAACATTTTTCCATGTGTTTCCTCACTGTTTGCATTTCTTCTTTAGACCGTTGTCTTTTCATGTCTTTTACCCGTTTTTCGATTGGATAGTTTCTCTTTAAATTGTTGAGTTGTAAGATCTCCTTATGTATCATGGATATTAAACTCTTATCGCATATGTGATTGCCAAATATTTTCTCCCATTGAGTCAGCTGCCTTTTAACTCTTTTGACAAAGTCCTCTGAAGTGAAAAATGTTGAATTTTGAGGAGGTCCCATTTATCTATTTTTTCTTTTGTGGCTCATGCTTTAAGTATAAAGTTGAAGAAACTACTGCCTACCACAAGATCTTGAAGATGTTTTCCTACATTTTCTTCAAGGAATTTTATGGTTGTTTCTTTTAGATATGACTTTCTTTTGGATATGACTATCCAGTTCTCCCAGCATTATTTGTTGAATAAAAAAATCACTGTAGATGTGAGGGTCAATTTCTGAGTTCTTGACTTGGTTCCATTGGTCAATCTGTTTGTCCTTATGCCTGTATCATGCTGTTTTTAACACTGTAGCTAGGTAATATGCTTTAAAGTCAGAAAGTGAGAGTCCTCCAACTTTGTCCTTTTTTAAGACATTTTTGGCTACTCGGGGTACCTTACCCTTCCAAATAAATTTGATTATTAGCTTTTTGATGTCTGCAAAAAAGACTGTTGAGGGTTTTATTGGGATTGCATTGAATCTATAAATCAGTCTGGGTAGAATTGACATCTTAGTGATATTTAGTCTTTCAATCCATGAACACAGAATGTCCTTCCGTTTATTTAAGTTGTCTTCTGCTTCTTTTAGCAATGTTTTGTAGTTTTCTGAATATAGGTCCTTTATGTCCTTGGTTATGCTTATTCCTAAATATTTGAATTAGTTGCTATTATAATTGGAATTTTTTTCTGATTTCCTCTTCAGAGTGCATATCAGTAGTATATAAAAATGCTAATATTTTTGCATATTAATTTTGTATCTCACCACTTTGCTGACTCCATCTATTCTAGTAGTTTTGTTACGGATATTTCAGGATTTTCTAGATATAGGATCATGGCATCAACAAATAGTGAAATTTTACTTCTTCCTTTCCTACTTGGGTACCTTTTATTTCTTTGTCTAGCCTAATTGCTCTAGCTAGAACTTCTAGCACAGTATTGAATAGTAATGGTGACAGTGGTCATCCTTATCTTGTGTGGATCTCAGTGGGAAAGCGTTTACACATTCACCATTGAGTACAATGCTAGCTGTAGATTTTTCATATATGCACTTTAACATATTGAGAAAGCTTCCTTCTATTCCTATCTTTTGGGGTGTTTTCATCAAGAAAGTGTACAGTATTTTGTCAAATACCTTTTCTGCATCAATCAAGAGACTCATGTGATTTTTCTTCTTCAATTTATGAATGAAGTTTATCACACTAATTGATTTTCTTCTTTTGAACTACCCTTGCATACCTGGGATAAAACCTACTTGATCGTGGTATATAATTCTTCTAATGTGCTTTTGGATTCTGTTTGCAAGTATTTTGTTGAGGATTTTTGCATCTTTATTCATTAGAGATATTGGTCTGTAACTTTCTTTTTCTCGTAATATCTTTATCTGGTTTTGGTATTAGGGTGATGTTGGCTTCATAGAATGACTTTAGCATTGTTTCCTGTTCAGTTTTTTGGAAGAGCTTGAGCAAGATCAGTAATAGGTTACTTTTGAATGATTGGTAGAATTCATCTGTGGGCTTTTCATCTTTGGGAAGTTTTTGACGACTGTTTCAATCTCTTCTCTTATAACTGGTTTGTTCAGGTCTTCTATTTCTTCTAGGGTCAGTGTAGGTGGTTCATGTGTTTCTAGAAATTTATACATTTCATCTACATTTTCTAGTGTTTTGGTATATAGTTTTTCATAATATCCTCTTATGATCTCTCTTATTTCAATGGGGTCAATGGTAACATCCCCCCTCTCATTTCTGATTTTATTTATTTGTGTCTTCTCTCTCTTTTTTTTTTAAATCAGTCTAGCTAAGGGTTTATTAATTTTGTTGATCTCAAAGAACCAACTTTTGGTTTTGTTGATTCTCTCTATGTTTTTTTGTTGTTGTTGTTCTGATTTCATTTATTTCTGCTCTGATCTTACTATTTCTTTCCTTCAGCTTGGTTTGGGGTTAGTTTGCTGTTCTTTTTCTAGTTCTTTCAGATGTGCAGTTAGATCTCAATTTTAGCTCTTCTTTTCTAATGTAAGTATTGTGGGCTATAAATTTCCCCCTCAGCACTGCCTTTGCAGTGTCTCATATGTTTGTTTGTTTGTTTCTTACCCTTCCCCTCCCTTGCCCCCACCCTGCTATTTTTGCTGTGTCCATTTGCTGTGTGATCTTCTATATCTATTTCTCCTTTTGTCTTCTCTTCTCATCTTTCTCTTCTAGAATTCACAGGGATTCGATCCTGGGTACCTCTGATATAGAGAGAGGTTCCCTGTCAATTGCACCACCTCAGATCCTGGTCTCTGCTGTGCTTCTCCTTGATTCTCCCCTTCTGTTGCATTATCATCTTGCTGTGTGACTTACTTGCATGTGCACGGGCTCACTGCACAGGCACTTGCATAGACACTTGGCTTGCCTTACGGGCACTCGCATGGGCACTCGGCTCACTATGTGTGAACTGGCTCACCATGCAGGCATGCTTTCTCTTCTTCTTTTTTCACCAGGAGGCCCCAGGAATCGAACCTGGGTCCTTCCATATGGTAGATGGAGGCCCTATCACTTGAGCCACATCTGCTTCCTGTCATATGTTTTGATATGTTGTGTTCTTATTTTGATCATTTCAAGAAATTTTTTGAATTCTCTTGCAATTTCTTCTTTGACCCACTGGTTATTTAAGTGTCTGTTTTTTAATCTCCATATATTTATGAATCTTCCCTTTTTCCATTCATTATTTATTTCTAGCTTCATTCTGTTATGATCAGAGAAAGTGTTTTGTATAATTTCAATCTTTTTAAATTTATTGAGACTTGTCTTGTGACCCAATATATAGTTTATCTTGGAGAAGGATCCATGAGCACTTGAAAAGAATGTATATCCTGCTGTTTTGGGGTGCAATGCTCTATAGATGCCTGTTGGATCTAGTTCATTTATCATATTATTAAGGCTGTTTCCTTATCATCTGTCCAGATGTTCTGTTCGATACTGAGAGTGGTGTACTGAAGTCTCCAACTATTATTGTAGAGACATCTATTTCTCCCTTCAGCTTTGCCAGTGTGTGCCACATATATCTTGGAGTACTCAGGTTAGGTGCATAAGTATTTAGTTTAGTTATGTCTTCTTATTGAATTGTCCCTTTTATTAATATATCATGGCCTTCTTCATCCCTTATAACACTTTTACATCTAAAATCTATTTTGTATGAAATTAGTATTGCTACTTCCAGCTATTTTTGGGTTACTATTTGTGTGGAATATCTTTTTCCAACCTTTTACTTTTAACTGGGTTGTCCTTATATCTGAGGTGAGTCTCTTGTAGACAGCATATAGGTGGCTCATTTTTAAAATCCGTTCTATCAGTCTATGTCTTTTGATTGGGTACTTCAAGCCATTAACATTCAACATTATTACTCTAAAGGCATTACTTACTTCATCCATTTTGACATTTGGTTTTCTGTTGTCATATTGTATTAATGTCTATTTTTTTACCCTTTAATTTGCCCTTTCTAATAATCTTCATTTTTACACACTTCTCCAAGTCTCTTATCTTTGTTTTTTCCTTTCAGGATGTAGCACTCCTTTAGTATCTCTTGTAATTCTTTGCGGAACATATTCTATCAGTTTTTGCTTGTCCGTGGGGACTTTGAACTTCCCTTCATCTCTGAAAAACAGACTTGCTGGATACAGAATTCTTGGCTGGCAGTTTTTCTCTTTTAATACCTTAAATACATCACTCCATTTCTTTCCTCTATAGTTTCTAATGAGAGGTCGACACTTAATCTTAGCGAGTTTCCCTTGTATGTGATGCTTTGCTTTTCTCTTGATGCTTTCAGAATATTTTCTTTATCTCTGATATTCGTCATTCTGAATAGTAGGTGTCTCAGGGTATGTCTATTTGGATTTATTCTGTTTGGTGTGCATTGTCCTTCTTGGATATTAATATTGATGTCTTTTATAAGGGAAGGGAAGTTTTCAGTCATTATTTTCTCAAATATTCTCTGTGCCCCTTTTCCATTTTCTCCTCCATCTGGGACACCGATAATATGTATGGTTTTCATTTTGCATCGATATTCAATTCCCTGAGACCCTGTTTCATTTTTTCCATTCTCTCCTCTTTCTGTTTTCCTTTTCAGATATTCTGTCTTCAAGAATCACTAATTCTGTCTTCCTGAAATTCAAATCTGCTCAGATGTGCCTATAATGCATTTTTAATCTCATTCATTGTGTCTTTCATTCCCACAAGGTTTGTTACTTTTCTTTTCATATGTTGGTAAGTTTACTCTGTCAATTTTTCTTGCCTATTATTATTATTTTTTCACAGCTGCTCTTTGATATTTGGCCCAGGTTATTCTGAGTCTTGAAAATTGCCCAGCTTAAGTTATCAAAATCATGCCAGGGACTCACAAATGGGGCACAGATTTTCTCCTAGAGTGAGGTAAAGAGAGCCCTAAAAGTTTTTGCACATCTAGTTCCAGACCAGCCAGCAGATGGCGCTCACTGATGTGCCTTTCCATGGAGGTATATCTCTCTCTTGGTTTCCTTTGTTTTCATCTGACTGGAGCTGAGATTCAAAGTGGATTCCACTAACAAAATTTACTGAAGAAAAGCCCCAACTCCCCCTCCTTTTGTAGCAATTGACAGGGAGGAAGATATCTCCTTCCCTCTTAGTCACCTGCAATGAGCCATGGGTTTTATACCCTCCCCCCAACCCTGCTTAATATCTTGGGGGTAGGGAAGGGGCCAGGAGGTTTAGTAAAATAACTCAGTTTGTTGTTTCGCCTTCTTCATCTCTCTGTTCCTCATGCCCTGGGAGTTGTGAAGCACTGTCCTTGTCTATTGACCCCCAAAGCAGGTCCCTTGTACAGCTTTGGCTCTTTCTCCATTGATTTAGTGATAAAGCTGAGTCTTATCTGCTTAATCTGATGCCATCTTCCCACAATTGCAGTCTCATTTTTGAAGTACAATTTTGCCAGAGAAAGAATATTTGACTGGCAATTTTTCTTTTAGTACCTTAAATACATCATAACACTGCCTTCCTTCCTCCATGGTTTCTGATGAGAGATTGGCACTTAGTCTTATTGAGGTTCCCGCCTTTGGGTTGCATTGCTTTTCTGTTTCTGCTTTTCAGAATCCTCTCTTTATCTCTGCTATTAGTTCTGAATAGTACTTCTTTCAGAATAGGTCTATTTGGAATTATTCTGTTTGGGGTTTGTTTTCTTTCTTGGATATTGATATTTATGTCTTCCATAAGGGCTGGGATGTTTTCAGTCATTATTTCCTCAAATATTCTTTCTGCCCCTTTTCCATTCTCTTTTCCTTCTGGGACATCTATAACATGTATGCTTTTGCATTTTGTTTTGTCATTCAATTCCCTGAGATTCTGTTCCATTTTTTCCATTCTTTTTTCTGCCTGTTCTCCTGTCTTTTCAAGTTCAGGTGTTCTGCCCTCGATTTCCCTTGTTCCTTCTTTTGTCATTTCAAATCTGCTGTTATATGCCTCTAATGTATTTTTAATCTCATCCATTGTGTCTTTCATTCCCACAAGCTCTGTTACTTTATTTGCAGACTTTCAAATTGTTCTTTATGCTTGGCCAGTACCTTCTTATTGTCCTTTATCTCTTTAGTTATATTTTCCTTCAACTCCTTGAGTTGATTTATGGAATTTATAGTATCATCATTGATTACTTGTCTTAAATCCTACATCTCACAGGTTTGTTCCTTTGGTTGGATCATAGCTTCCAGTTTCTCATGATCACTTGTTATTTTTTTGCTGATGTCTAGGTATCTGAATATGTTGGTGAATTTACTCTGTCAGTTTTTCTCTCTTGCCTAGTGGTTTTGTTTCAAAGCTGTTCTTTAATAATTAGCTTAGCTTATTCTCATTCTTTAAAACTGGCCAGCTTATGTTATCAAAATAGGGCCAGGAACTCACTAATGGGGCACAATTCCGACACAAGGGTGTCTGGGACTAGAGATGCCAAAAAGTGTTTTTTCTTCTTACAGTCTTCCAGCCTGCCTGATGATGGCACTCTTCAGT